>NC_069797.1:70918003-72118003 GCF_027406575.1 Nycticebus coucang
AAAAAAAAACTATGAACAAATTTCTATGCACTGCACATATCTTATTTTGAAGTAAAAAAACAAAACGGGAACAAATACACCACCTCATGTCATGTGGGCCGTGGGCCGTAGTTTGAGGACCCCTGCTTAGAGGAATATTCTAAGAACTCATTCATGGGCATTATGAGACAATTATCTGTAGTCCAGACATTAAGTCAGATTTATTTCAGTTTTTGCCTGAAGATATAGCCTGCATAGTTAAATTCCCTGTCCCTTTATAGCATCCATTCAAACATCTTGCACATAGGCTATGAGAGTTGTCAGAACATGTGTGAGAGTTATGCTGAATTTGGGGGTATCAGTTCTTGTCTGTTTTGACTTCTCCTTTGGTTTGGAATGTGTATAACAAACGTGAATCACATTTTTTTAAACAAAAAAATATTGCTTTGTAGAAATAAATTTTTTAAATAAGACTTAATAAAAATAAGTTAGGCAAATAAACACATCGAAATAAAACTCGAGATTCCATGCGTGTTTCTCGCTCGTAGGACAGCTGATTTAATTCCTGAAAGTGGAAATAGAAATCTCAGCCTGCCGGGGTTTATTTTATGGCTATTGGCAAGTTCCTTTCTGTTGTCTTTTCACTGGAGGCGAGAGTGACAGGACGAATGCTAAGATAGATCAGAGAATGAATAATGCTGATTTCCTGCACAGAAAATCCAGGCGTGCTAATTAAAATGATAACAATACAAACAGCATTTTGTCATTATGAGAAGACAGTGCAGAGAATTTGTGCCATCTGATTAGTAAAAGAAAAAGAGGCTGTGACTACCTTGTAACTGTTCAACTTTATCCTTGAAATAACTGCTTTCCCTTTTCCCTAAGTTTAAATCTGGGTACCCTTCTGGAAATAAAAATAAATCCATCCCACAGTCCTGACCTAGATAAAATCCAATATACCTACATGCATAGACACAAAATGGATTTATCTAGCTTTGTATACTTACATACATCAAGCTATTTATTTGCATTATGCCTAAGCCAATAACCTGTAGATTTGTGAATATAGAGAAAGTCCAGAGATTTATCTTTGAGGGAGGCCACACAGGGGAGAGATGATGCAATAGGCTAAACACCAGAGTTTTTTAACCTTAGCAATATTGAGATTTTGATCCAAATACTTGGTGCTCGTGGGGTCTGTCCTGAGCCTTGCGGGGTGCTTACCGGCATCCCTGACCTCAGCCCACCAGACACCAGTAACAACTTCCTCCTACCCTCCAATTGTGACAAGGTAAAATTGTCATAGACTTTGTCCTATGTCCTCTGGGAAGCAAAATCATCCTCTGTTAAGAACCACTGAACTAAATTACAGCATGAAGACCTTTTAAAGAATACAGTGTGGTTGCTAGTGAGTTGGAAAGAATGACAAAAATTAAGGCAGACTTTCCAGAATCAAAATACAAGGAGTAAGAAAGTTAATATGTTTCATTTCACTTTTGATTTCTTATCCTTCATGTTTTGTCTCTTGGGATAAACTCTGCACACCCCCTCGGTAAGTAACATTATTTGTATTTTTAAATTCTGTCCACAGTGAAGATCACGTTGTATATGACGAATAAATATGTATTGACTAAGTAGACAAGAATCTTGGTCAGAGATCACATCCCACAAATTCTCCAAGGAACTGTAAGGCTTCTAGTATTTGAGACTCTTAAAATTTGACTCTGTCCTTATTCCCTCCCTGGGAAGATAATTTACTATGACTTAGATTCCAAGGCATTAACTGAGCCTGAAATTCTAGTTCTCTAGCCACTGTTGTGTCAGTGGTCACACATCTGGATGTAATTCTTCCTCTCTAAAGCCTTCCTCTTTCTATTGCACCAGTGGTGTGGAAGTGCTCCTTCCATCTCTTAACTGTCCACTCGAGACAGGCATCACCTACATTATCTCTTCTGTGTCATCCTGCATTCTGCAGCAAAGAGATTCAGACTTAGCAAGGGGAAGGCACCAGTTAGGCCCTATTCTAATACAATCCATTTTAGCAACCTGGAAGGGAGTGCAGATGTATGCTCTCAGCCAATAGAAAAGTAGTATGCATAAGTTCTCAGCCAATAGGAAAGTAGTATGCATGAGCTCTCAGCCAATAGGAAAGTAGTATGCATAAGCTCTCAGCCAATAGGAAAGTAGTATGCGTAAGCTCTCAGCCAATAGGAAAATAGTATGCCTGAGCTCTCAGCCAATAGGAAAGTAGTACGCGTAAGCTCTCAGCCAATAGAAAAGTAGTATGCCCCCCATTGCAGTGTCCTCTGTGTGTATCCATACATTAGAAAGTGGCCGGGATCAGTGGCTGTGGCTTAGGGCGGAGTTATGAAATATCCAAGAGCCCAGACAAAAGGCCAGGCTAATACCACAGTGAGAACCTCAAAGCTATTCTTTAACCCCTAATGCATGACAAGGGTGAGTGACCATTTCTTGGAAGATAGATTGAGATTATATGGACATACTCATTAAAAAACAAATGTGTCATCTATTGCATATGGTAGCATGCATTCAACCAAGCCTTGAAAAAAATAGGTTCTATCAATGAGGGAATCACTAAATTGATCTTCATCGGAAGAATGAGGCCAGTTGGTATCGTATCAGGCGTTCTCCTGTGTGCTGAGGTCTTGGGGCCATGAAGGCAGAGGTAACCCACTCCAACTTTGATGATGTAAGCAAAGCAAGCCAGAGGAAAATCTGAACTCAACTCGCAGTTGGCCTTTTTCAAGTATGATGTGGGCAGGATTGGAGCAGGCACATCTCCACACAGGCGTTCGGAAGGCAAAGGCACATGCAAACCTCTGGGTGCCCTCACTTGTCTGTGGCAGTGAGCAGACACAGAGAGAAGGCTGGGCGGGAGTGTTGTCTTTCTCCCCAGGTCCCTCCCCACCATTACTCCCACTCTTTACAGTTTCCTTTGCTTCCTTTCCACAAAGTCTGAAGTTCAGTTCTGAACCTCTTCTCACCTTCATTCTCTCAGTTCTTTGTTGAAGGAAAGCTCTGGCTACAGCTGCTACCCTGTGTCACAGTGAAACTACAAAGATGCATGCCAATTCAGCTGAAAACCGCAGGGATCCTTTTGCCAAACTTCAGAAGTAGTTTCTATTATTTCATTGCATTTTCTTTACTCTGAAGGTATTGGTAGCAGTGTCAGGGTGTGATTTTTCTATTGCTTCTTCCTTTTCCTCTGACATCCAATTCAATAAGGAAAAATGCAAATCTGACAGGTTATACATTGTTCTGACTTATTAAAGCAATTGGATTCACCTTTCAGAGTTGTTTAAACATTCCCTCCTTGCATGAACAAATTAGGGAAAATAAAATGTTTTTTGTTGCCCACATTGGCTTTTTAAAAAAACCTCTGATTAATTAAAAAATGTAAATCATAATACAATCAAAGAAAAGAGACCCAATCCTGCCAAGAAGATACATCTGTGCAAATTTACTCTAGAAATGGAAGCTAAGGAATATTTCCAAACTCAAGACTGAAGTTTTCATACCAGAACCAAAAAGAATGCTGAAAGTGAGGCCAAACCGGCAACTAGATGTTTGAACAAGGAGAGCTAAAAACTTGCAAACTCACTTCTTGAGTTGTCATGATTTCCCAATTTCAATAGAGTTAAATGTAAACCAGCCTCATCTTTATGGCGGTGTGAGGAGTGAAGACCCCCCAAAAAAGGTTATGGGAGACTTACCTAGAATTTTCCCTAACTCCCCAAAATAAACCATTTTTCTGGAAAGACTTCATGTGAATAACTCATGTTTTCACCAACAGAAAAATTTATCTTGAAGAAAGAGGATTCAGTAAGAAAGAAAAATATTGTGGTACAGTAAATGACGTACAGGTCTGGAGAGTAATTGTGGCTGCTGGGATTTTATAGCTAGTCATATGGAAAATGGGCCCTTTCTGATTTCTTTGGAATTTAAGGTAGCTCGGTGGGTTTTATTTTCCTCCTTTGGTACATCTGTATTTTTTTCTGGTGTTATTATGTGGACTTGTCTCAGAATGTCGAAGATGGGAGTCTTGTCTTTTTTATTAAGTCTTGTCTTAAAGCCTTATATGAATGAAGATTGTTGCAATTGTTGTCAGCCATTGGAAGAGAATAAAGGGTTAATGGTTAGTACGCACAATCATTTTCAGGTGGAAGGAAAGGATGGTGATGCTTTGTGCATTGGAAGGAGCAGGTCAGAGGCTTCTTGTAGAGAGCTCAGTAGGTGTAGAAGTGTGTTTGAAAGCTGAGTCTTCTTAACACAGAATCTGTACCCCTAGTTTTAAAGCACCCATTTCCTTCAATGCAATTCACACATTGTACTCGAACATAAACCAAACACCAGGGACTCAATAGCCCATATGATCCAAAATGATACAGGGACCATATATCCATGTGTTAAGTAAAGAAATTGCCTCAAGGATTCAACCATCAACTCCTACCAGTGTGAATGGAAGAATGTGTATTTTTTTTCCACTTTCATAGTTCCTAACTTTATGGGACCTTTGTGATAAATGTGATCCTGTAAGAGAATGACATTTTCATGTATCTGAAGAAAGCCAGCAAAGAAAAGAAGCTTGGCAAGGTGGGCTGAAAACGGTTTGACTCTGCAGGACAAGGCCCAAATTCAGTGGCCTCGGTCAGCTGTTGGTTCATTTCCATGAAACAAATTTTCTTACCCTCAGAGATACACAGCTCAGACCTCTGGTTAAGCATCCTCATCTAGCATTATAGGGTAATCCTCAATGAAAAATAAAGCAGCCCTGGACTTAGAAGCTGGTAAGGCAGAATGGAAGTCAGCAACAGCTAAGGATACTGAGCAAAGTCCTCGGCGTACACGTCTTCTGAACTGGCCTCACACAAGCAGTCCCAGAAAGGCTATTGTCCCTGGGTACTGCACTGGAGTACAGACTGGGCAGGCAGTTGGAAAGAGGATTGTGACTATAATTTGAGGGAGATAAAAATCAAGCAAGAACCTACAGGCATGAACTAGAGCCTCATGAAGATGGACTGAAACTCTGGTCCAAACTTGTTGACCTCACTGGTCCTTTCGTTATAAAGTAAACCATACAAGTCTGCTGTTAAGAGTTGGGTCAAGTCAAAGATAACCCAGGGGCAGGTAGAATACTTATTTTCAGTTTCTATATCAATTGGGAAAATCAGCACATCAGTGACAACATGTGGATGAGGCCACACCATGTTATGTAGCACTTTGCAGATATTGTAATTTTTTTTTTTTTTGAGATAGAGTATCACTTTGTCATCCTCAGTAGAGGGCTGTGGCACAGTCCCTCCACTATTAGCCCAGCTACAAGCAGACTTTCCTCGAGTGTGGGCAGAATCCAACCTCCCTAGACTGGCTGCCCCTCATTCTACAACAAAACGACAAATCCAGGAATTCCTGGGGGTAGTGGGCCACTGCCGTTTATGGATCTAGGGTTTTGCTGAGATCACAGGGGGGGGCCCATAGACATTGCTGGTGATGGACCCCTCCTGTGAACAGACCTGAAGCAGGCCCTTGTAACATCCCCAGCCTTGGCTTTCCTGGACATCACTAAGCCATTCACCTGTTCGTCCATGAAACCAGAGGCATTGCCAAAGGGGTGTTAACGCAGACTATCGGATTGTGGAAATGGCCAGTGGCTTGTCTAAGTGCCTTGACCCAGTAGCCGCTGGGTGGCCAAGCTGCTTATGAACCATCACCGCCCAGCCCTGCTGGTGTGGGAGGTGGACAGATTGGCTCTGGGACAGGACTTGATTTTGACAGCCCCTCACACAGTAGAGACTCTCTTTCAAGGGACTACAGGTCACTGGATGTCAAATGCCGGACTCGCCCAATGCCAGAGCCTACTCCTTGATCAGCCACAACTGAAGTTCACCCAGACAAAATCTGAATGAGATTATTTCTAGATATGGGCTGCCTCTTTCAATTAGCTCAGATAATGAGCCAGCTTTCATTTCTACTTTGACCCAAGCAATTAGTAAAGCCCTAGGTATACAGTGGAACCTCCGTGGTGCCTACCGGCCCCAAAGCTCAGGACAAGTAGAAAGAATCAATTGGACCCTAAAAGAGACTTTAATCAAACTCATTAATGAGACTGGTGGAAAGTAGTTAGAGCACCTGCCCTTAGTAATGCTCAGAGCAAGGTGTACTCCATATACAGCAGGTTTTGGTCTTCATGAAATCATGTATAAGAGACCTCCCCTTCTGATCCCTCAAATATCTTGGGCAGATATAACTAATTGTACTCTTTTTTTTTTTTTTTTTTTTTTTGCAGTTTTTGGCCGGAACTGGGCTTGAACCCACCACCCCTGGCATATGGGGCCGGCGCCCTACTCCTTTGAGCCACAGGCACCGCCCTAACCATACTCTTTTAAAGTATCTCCAGTACCTCTCCCAGATCCAGAGGGACATCCACCCCCTGATTTGAGATACTAACTGGGACACCAGAGGGACCAAAAAGGACTCTGAAAGTGGCTTTCAGCCTGAAGATCAAGTGCATGTTAAGTCATTCAAGAAAGAAGACCTCACCCCAAAGTGGAAGGGACCCTTCACCAGCATCCTCACCACCCCATGGCTGTGAGAGTCGATGGTTCGTCACCACATATACACCACACCTGGGTGAAGAAAACCAAAGAAGACAGCGGAGCCCACTGGACGGAGGTCCCAGGAGAAAACCCTCTCAAGCTAAGACTATTCAAGGCTTGATTTCTTTCCTGTACAGGCTGGCCCAATATAGTTAACTGTGCCAACCAGGAGCCACCTAAGACCAGAGGGGCCACTTGCACAATCGAACGACCCACTGTAACACTTCACTTTCTATTCTGTTAAGTATGTTAAATGGTATGCATCATCTTTAAATGTAACTCAACTAGATGTAACTTTTGATTGTTGGTTATGTCTACAACCCCAATCCCCATATTGTGTAGAGGTAGGTAAGCAAGACTCAGAGTCAAGGGTTTGACATACGACCCGGCGGAGGAGTATTATCAACACTCCCTCTTTAAGACAGGAAGCTCAGCTGACGGAGTTCAGTAATAACTGCAAAATCCCAGCCTCCGCTTGTAAGGTGTTGGCCCTTGTCGAATTTGGCTTGCATTAAGGATTCCCCCTCACCTACCAAAAGCCCCTTATAAAAGGTTCCCACCCCTGCTTCTAGGGGTCGAGAGATTTTGAGGCATGAGCCTGATCTCTGCCTGGCTGATCAATAAAGAACCCTTGCTTAATTTGGAAAAAAAAACCCAGCAACCTCAGACTTTTGGGCTTAATTGATCCTTTTGCCTCAGCCTCCCAAGTATTGGGATGACAAGTGCCTGCCACAATGCCCAACTATTTTTAGAGACGGGATCTCGCTTTTTCTCAGGCTGGTCTCAAACTGCTGAGCTCAAGCAATCCACCTGCCTTGGCCTCCCAGAGTGCTGGGATTACAGGCGTGAGCCACCACGCCCATGCCCTGTCACAATTTAGCTATTTTCACAGTATTTTAAACTTTTTATTATTATATCTCTTGCGGGGATCTGTGATCTGTGACTTCTGATGTTGCTACTGTAATGTTCCAAGTGCCACAAAACCACACCCAGGTAAGACAGAGAACTTAATCAACAAATTTTGTGTGTGGTGCTCTAACTTCTCCACTGACCAGCCATTCTGCCATCTCTTTCCCTCTCTTCAGGCCTCCCTATTCCCTGAAACATAACAATTTTAAAATTAGGCCAATGAATACCATTACAATGGCTTCTAAGTGGTCAAGCTAAAGTCACATGTCTCTCTCTTTAAATCAAAAGCTAGAAATGATTAAGCTTAATGAGGAGGCAAGACGAAAGCTGAGATAAGCCAAAAGCTAGCCCTCTGGCCCCAGATAATTAGCTAAGTTGTGAAGGCAAAGGGAAGGTTCTGAAAGAGAATTAAAAGTGTTACTCCATTGAGTGCGGGCATGGTAACAAAGTGAAACTGCCTTCTGATTAATGTGGAAAAATCTTAGTGGCCTGAATAGAAGATCAAACAAGCCACATGACATTCTGTCGACATTCTGTTAAGGCAGAGCCTAATCCAGAGCAAGACCCTAACTGTCCTCGCTTCTCTGAAGGCTGAGGAGATGAGGAAGCAACAGAAGAAAAATGTGACGCTAGTACAGGTGGGTTCATGAGGTTTAAGGAAGGAACCCATCTCCATAACAAAAAATTGCCAAGCGAAGTAGCAAGTGCTGATGCAGAAGCTGCAGCAAGTTATCCAGAAAATCAAGCTCAGATCATTAACAAAAGTGGCTATAATAAACATCATACTATTCAATGTATATCAAAAAGTCTTATGTTATAAGATGCTATGTAGAATTTCTAGAGCTAGAATCAGAGCTTGGCTTCAAAGCTTCAAAGGACAGGCTCTTTTAGGAGCTAATTCAGCTGGTTCACTTTAAGTTGAAGCCAGTGTTCATTTATCATTTCAAAAATCCTCAGGACCTTCATAATTAACTAAGTCTACTCTGCATTGTGCTCTAGAAATGAACAACAAAGCCTAAATGACAGCACATCTGTTTATAGCACAGTTTACTGATTATTTTAAGCCTACTCTTGAGACCTGCTGCTCAGAAAACATGATTCCTCTCAAGATATCACTGCTCATTGACAATGCACCTGCTTACCCAAGAGCACTGACGGAAATACATGAGGACATTATAAAGTGATTAATGTTGTTTCCCGTCTACACAACATCCATTCTGCAGCCCACACACAGAGAAGTAATTTTAACATTCAAATCACATTATTTAAGAAATACATTTCAAAAGACTATAGCCCCTCACAGATGACTTTGAAGGGTTCAAGATTTTAGTAAAAGAAGTAACCACAGATGTGGTAGAAATAGCAAGAAAGCTAGAGTTAGACACCCAGCCTGAAGATGCTGCTGAATGGTTGTAATCTCGTGATAATACTTTCATAAACCAGGAGCAATTGCTTCTTGGCCTTTTGGCTAAGATGAAGTGTGGTAATGAATGACCAGTTGCTTCTCATGGACGTAGCAAGAAAAAAAGATTTCTTGACGTGGAATCCACTCATGATGAAAATGCTGCAAACATCGTTGAAATGACAGCAAAGAGTTTAGAATATTATGTAAACTTAGGAGACAAAGCAGCAGCAGAGTTTGAAAGGATAGACTTGAATGAATTTCTACTGTGTGTAAAATGCTACCAAACAGCAGGACATACTGTGGAGAAATCTTTTGTGAAAGGAAGAGTGAAAGGCTGCAGCAAACTTCATTGTTTTCTTATTCAGGAAATTTCTGCAGCCACCCCAACCCTCTAGAGCCATCAACTCTGAGGCAAAACTGTCCAACATCAAAAAGATTATAACCCACCAAAGGCAATTGTTAGCATTTTTTGGCAATAAGGGATTTTTCAACTAAGGTATATATGTTGTTTTTTGACATGACATTTTTGCACACTTAATAAACCACAGTCCACTATAAACATAATTTTCATATGTAATGGAAACCCCGGAAATTTGTGAGTTGCTTTTTCTTTTCTTTTTATTTTTTCGATAGAACCAAACTTGTGGTATCTCCAAGATATGCCTTTATGGTGAACTGCAAAATGTCTGTCACTTCCCTTCCATTCTGCATAACTCCCCAAATTCTCCCCTGAGTACAATCTAATCAGAGTCATACAAGATGAGCTGCCAGATAAAATACAGGACACGCAGTTAAATGGAATTTTAGGTAAATTCAAATAATAAAATTCTTTAAGTATGTCACAAATATTACATAGGATACACTTAAGAAAGTATTTGTTGTTTATACAAAATTCGAATTTAACTAGGTATCCTGTATTTTTATTTGCTAAATCTGGCTACATTTCTGTTAGCAAGACCCTGTCTCTACTAAAAATAGAAAAATTAGCCAGGCTTTTTGGTGGGTGCCTATAGTCCCAGCTACTTGGGAGGCTGAGAGGCAGGAGGGTCACTTGAATCCAGGCATTTGAGGTTGCTGTGAGCTAGGCTGATGCCAGGGCACTCCTGCCTGGGTGACAGGGTGAGACACTGCCTCAAAAACAAAAATAAACAAAAAAAAATGTAAGAACCTTTGGTGGAGAGAATCAATTAAAAGCAAATAAGTGATGGATCCTTAACAGTTCATGTTAGGTTGCTACATTATGTATTTTCCCTAAGCTCTGCAGAAAATCCCTTATAACACTAACGTTAGCTATAACTGATCAGGGCTTTAAAATGCCCTGCCTGTGTGCTGTGCCTGTGGCTGTCAGTCATATCTGGGTTTCTGTGTTAAAATCACCTTGCTGTCCAGGGGTAGCGAATCGAGTATCATTTGCACTCTGGTGCATTGGGAATATCTCTGCTATCTTTATCACAAAAGGCACTACTTCACCTGCAAAGCTCTCTGGCTGCACAGGTTCTTAAAGCCGGAAGTCACACAGCCGTCCCCTCTGCATCTTTGGCAGCCTGCAGGAGACACTGGACACATCGAATGACTCCAAACTGCACGCACGTTCTCTGGTTGCTCCGTCCTTTAGCCTTTCGTCAGGCTTAAGACTTCCAGAAATCAGAAAATAACAACTAGTATTTATGGAGTGATTATTATAAATCTGGCTCTGTTATAAGGTCTTTATATTGCCAACTTAATCTCCAAAATATTTTTATGAGATACATGGCTGAGAAAACAGATGCTCACACATTGAAGGGCTGGCTCCTCATCACAGGGGAAGAAGCCAGGCCGAGCCCAGATGCCTTCTCTTAACTCCCATGCTAACGTGCTTCCCCGCAGAGCCTCAAGCAGGCCAGCATTGCACCCAGTCACATGCACACGACTTCAAGGAGAGTGATTGTCTGGTTGCGGTGGCTCATGCCTGTAATCCCAGCACTCGGGGAGGCCGAGGCCAGTGGATTACTTGAGCTCAGAAATTCGACACCAGCCTGAGCAAGAGCAAGAGCCCATCTCCAAAAATAGCTGGGTGTTGTGGTGGGCACCTGTCGTTCCAGTACTGGGGAAGCGGAGGCAAGAGGATCACTTAAGTGTAAGAGTTTGAGGTTGCTGTGAGCTATGATGCCATAGCACTCTACCAAGGGAGACAAAGTAAGACTCTATCTCAAAAAAAAAAAAAAAAAGAGTAAATGTGTTAGAATAAAACCTGAAGCCATTATTATAAGTCTGTTTTCTTTCCCTAGATGTAGAGTTCTCTTCAGAAGGCATGCCCTGCCTGGTACAACAAGGCAAATGAGTGGGAGTCATAAATCAAATCATCTAGTCCAGCAGGCTCAATGTATAGATGAGGTCATGTGGTCAGATGGCAGGAGATGGGGAATCGGGACCAACACTCATCACAGTCCACAGACATCTCTCAATGAGGATGACCAGGCTCTTTCTGTCTGATGACTTGGATACAGTTTTTTAAGAATGGACAAGCCCGATTGCTACACCACCTTAAAAAGAGCCTACCATCATCCAAGCATCACCCTTTTTCCATGAAACGATTCTTTCTTTGTTTTTCCTTTGGCTTTTCAGATTAGAGCCTATAGCCTTAGAGGTTAAGTGCAGAGGCATCCCAACTGTGAACATAAAACTGGACTTGTCCAGAGAGGAAGCTTCTGGGAATAAGATGGGGGAGAGCCTCCACATCTCAGCCAGTGAGGAGAGAAATGGGAGGGCCTGGTCCTCCTTAGCCACACCAACAACGAAAATGCTTGAAGCTTTGAAACCTTCCTTGGGAACAGCCAACTGGAAGGGCAGACGCAGTCAGGGGACGTCATGAGAAGAGGCATCACTGCATTCCACATCATCCCGGGAAGCAAGACGTAGTCAGAGGTTGTACCTTTGACCTCCCTTACTAACTGCCCCTCGGAGGCAACTTCAGACACTGCGAACTAGAAAAAAAAACGGACAGCGAGAAGGGATGGAAAAGTGTCTGTTCAAGGAGATAAGCCAAAGGAGCCATGACTCCTCACCATAAACAGACTAGAGAACATTAAATACACGGATGCCCTTTAAAGAGCTGAAGTGAGCTGACTGCATTTATTTTCTCAATTTTACTTAGGCAGGTTGGAAAACAAAACCCTGAAATTAATGCCAAGATAGCAGAGATGCGGGTAGGACTCTTCCCTCCAATAATTATCTTACTATCTGTCCATCTTAGATCAACAAACATGCTGTGATTGACAGTTTTAAATGTTTAGGTTAGTCTGAGCTCACATAAACCATTTTAAGTTTTCTAGGACAGGAGAACATTATAAAACAAATAACCTTCTTTCCCTCTTCTCACTTTCAACCCTTCTTCCCACCTGCCCTCCAAATCCTTTTTGGAGGTACATCTGCAGAGCATTTCAGTCCTTGAGCTGATGGGTACAAACCACGGGTGAGACCCAGCAAAGTCACTGTGCGCTTCTAAATGAAAAGAGAGAAAATTCCCTGGGAAATATAAGCGTCTTCCGTATAAATGACAAAAGAAAACTAAGTTAATTCTGATAACTATCACTCTCACTCTTTTGCTCTTTTTTTTACAGATTCTGGGTCTCCCAGAAGCCATGACCTCATTGGGGTAATCAATGCTTAAGAGGAGACCAACCACTGGGTGCATTCATAGAGGCAACAGAAGAGAATCACTTAAAAAAAAATAGAAGTTTTGTGGAAATGAGTTTCGGAAATGGGAGAGGGTGTGAGTTGGGTTGATGGGCAGAGTTATCTACACAGTGTAAGGCTGAGGTTTTTAGAAAATCACAGACTGCAGAGTAAATGGTATAAAATGAATCCATTAAGGGATGTCAGGAAAGGTGACAATGTCTTAATGTCAATTTGCGACTGATGTTTGAGTGAGGCATTGTGTAGAAACAGAACAGGAGGGGCCTGGTTTTATGAAGATGACACATATTTATTAATCACCTGCTTCGAGTCAACACAGGGCTTATCATTCTTGCTCCCCTCACCTTCAACAATACCCTTTTGCAAAGTTAAAAAAAAAAAATGCTCGGCGACCACGAAAGCTCCAATGTCAAATAGTTTAAATGTCTAAGGGTCATATAATGGGGGGGGAAAATAAACATTAGTATAGTAATTTTAAAGCTCAGGTCCTAGAGTGTACAAGTGCTAGAAAATGTTACATAACCTCCATTTATACATTAATTAGAGAAATAGGTTTCGGATGATCTCTATTTATCTGGTGCTATCCTACATAATGTGATGACGGAATAGACAAAAGAGATGAAAGTCCTCTGTTCCTGAAACGAACTTTCTTTTTTTTTTGTAGAGACAGAGTCTCACTGTACCGCCCTCGGGTAGAGTGCCGTGGCATCACACGGCTCACAGCAACCTCTAACTCTTGGGCTTACGCGATTCTCTTACCTCAGCCTCCCGAGCAGCTGGGACTACAGGTGCCCACCACAACGCCCGGCTATTTTATTTTTTGTTGGAGTTTGGCCGGGGCTGGGTTTGAACCCACCACCCTCAGCATATGGGGCCGGCGCCCTACTCACTGAGCCACAGGCGCCGCCCTGAAACTAACTTTCTAGCAGATAGAGAGAGACTATCCATAAACACTAAGTACAGTGTATAGGACATCAGGGGATACGTACTATGAAAAATACAGTAAATCCATCCAGGGAAACACAAAAGATGTAAAGTGTCTATCTTTTTATGGCTGAATAATATTCCATGGTATACATATACCACAATTTGTTAATCCATTCATGGGTTGATGGGCATTTGAGTTGCTTCCATGACTTGGCACATATGAACTGAGCTGCCTTTTATGTTTACCTGGATGGAGTTGGAACACATTCTTCTTAGTAAAATATCTCAAAAATGGGGGAAAAAAGTATCCAATATAGTTATTAGTATTATGAAACCAATATATAAATACTTATGCACTCATACAAATGATAAAACACAAATATAGTCTAGCAAGGGGGAAAGGTGAGGAGAGAGAGGGGAGGGGAAGCGAGGCAATTGGTGGGAGGAGGGAGGGCATTGGATGGGATCTCACCTAAAGTGCAAAATGCAAGGGTATATTTCAGAATAACTGGGATTAATTTCTAGATGTCTTACAAGAAAATAAGTGAGGTGATGGTGATGTTAATGAGTTTGATTTAAGCATTCCACATTATATAGCAAATCATCGCATTGTACCCCATAAACGTATAGTTATGATTTGAATTAAAAATTAATTTAATGTGAAATTTGCTAAATGTAGAATATAAATGTCTTAACACAATAACTAAGAAAATGCCGTGAAGACTGTTAACCAGTTTGATGAAAATATTTCAAATTATATATAAAATCAGCACATTGTACCCGATAATTGCATTAAGGTACACAGCTATAATTTAATTTAAAAAATTAACTTAAAAAGAAAAAAATACAGTAACTCAACAAAAGTGTTTAGGAACTGACATGAGTGGGGGGGGGGTTCAAAATTCAAATAAAACAGTCCAAGAAGACCTCTCCAATGTGAAGGAGTTTACTAGAGTGTCAGTCACGTGAACATCAGGAGAGAAAGCATTCTGAGGAAGCATTCCAAGTAGCAGATGCTAAGGCCCCAAGACAGGCACTTGATAGGTGTTTTGGAGCAAGCTACAAGTTACAAAGTCTTGTATAATTTGAAAGTTCTATTTCTTTATGTCTTTCCAAATGGAACGAGAAGGTCCACTTCATAGAACTGTTGTGAATTAATCGTGTATGGAAAGTGCTTGGCTTAATAAATTATTATCTAATTAACATGAGTAAGTAAATAATAGTCTTTTTGCCATCATGCTGACTTATCAAGGGATGTGTGCTGTTGCCTGAAGTCAGATCACAGGTGAACAGGCTGTAGGGTAGTCTAGCCTGGTGTCCAAAAGCCAGCATAATGATGGATGACAATTCAAACTCTAATAGCATTACTGACAAGATGTGTAAACACAAATACATGTTTTAACATCTCTAAGCCTCTGCTTCTCAATATGTAAAATGGGGAGAGTAAGATCTGTTCTTCAGGATTGAAAGGGTTAATGTATGAAGTGCTTCCCATGAGCCAGGCACAGTGCAAGGTCATTTCCTGTATCGTTCATTCCAGACTCAGAAGACTAGGAAGTACCATTATATCCATTTTGCATCGAAATAAAGTCTAAATAATGAGCCCCTGAATTCACTGCTAGGAAATGATGGAGTCATTTGAATCCAGCGCCTGAAGACAGAGTTGGAGTTGGTGACTACCAAATCCTAAATCCCCCCATGGCTGTGCCTGGCACACAATTAAAGCTCAGTAGATGACAGCAGCTATTACTGCTGGTGATGTTATTGTTATTATTCTGCCATTTAGAAGAAGAGACTCCTTTGGGAGGTGACAAACCACACATTTGAAACGATACAGCTGGCAGAGTTAGAGACAGACACGCCCATCACCAGGGTGTACAATGCAAAGACCTGCCAGCCAGACCCGTTCCCCAGAAAGGAATGAGTTGCAGATGTGAGTCGTGGGGGTAGAAACAGGGAAGACACACAGCTTCCCTCTAGTCCTAGATATGCTAAAGTTGGGGAAACCAAGACGTAGACAAATGCACTGGGAGTTTCTTTTTAATGCAGCGTAAGTCCTGTTTTGCTCAACAACACAGAAGACACCTAAGCAAAGTATTGACGTGGGATGGAGGGGGCAGCCTTCCTCCCTGAAGCCCAGAATGAAAGTCCCAAAGCAGCAGCTGCAGTGACTCCAGTCCCGGGATCTCTCTCCGCCCCACCCAACACCGCGGCCCCAGCACACTTGCACCACGTGTTTGCTGCTGTCTTCCTTTTCATCGCTCAAGTAAGTTTATACAGATGGTTTTCTGAATTGACTTCTTTTTAAATAACTTACATTACAAAGTTGGTTCTTCTCTTCTCCTGCCAACTCTTACCAGGATGGCTTCTGTGTGCCTCCTTAGTGACCTTCTCCCCAGTGATCTTTCTGTGACCTCCTCACGTCCATGCTTCCACGCGCCCACACACATACACATTTATGCAAGTTTGTTCTGTTGAACACCTACTTCTGCAGGGGTTCAAGAAGAACCCATATTTTGACCTTTATACAGAGAAACGTCAACCCCGGTACATGGTACTTTGAAAATCCCCAGGTTATTCAAAGGTAGAGAATAAGACTCTTCCCATGGGCAAAGTTTATTTGGGGGTAATTCCCTACAATATGTAAGTAAATATTGTGCCATCTACTATGTTTTATAAGAAAAGTCTGTGTGAATGGTGGTATGAGGGGAAAGGTTTTGTTATTGATAGGATAAAATAAAGGATTATACGTGGGTCCTTATAGCTCTTGGGAGTTCTCTGTCCCATAGAAGATTCCCCAGAACTGCTCAGCCCATTTTTAATGGGTTTCCCAGTCTCTTTGGACAAGACCCATGAAGAGCCGATTCATTTTAGCCAGTTCTGATTAAGGATTTATTGACACACAATCACACACATGCATACTCCAGGCCCTAGTCACAATTATCTGTGAAGATACTGAACTCCCAATCAGGGTTTTAGAAGAGAAGAAAAAGCTTCAGCCATCTCTGGGTTCTTAACTAAGAGGAGAAGTTGTAGGGTTATCAAGGATCCTGCAGACCCAAAGCATTTTAATATGCAACAGACCTCAGAGAGAACCACATAGGTGCCTGGCGTGGACTTTATGCTCAAGGCACTGTGACAAGCAGCCATTTAGCAGAACCTACCAACCTTTCAGCTCTGACTGAGAATGGAAGAACTTACCTCTCCATCACTAGCAAGACAACACTGGAAGGTCAACTCTGGAGGGCAGGGGACAGCTCACAGTTGACTCCTATGACCTATAAAGCTTCAATAAATGCCTGGTTCCTAACCAGCACTTAAACCTCTTGTTACAAGTGCCAGTGAAAAGCAAAGAAAGCTGAGAGTTGGGCAGGGAAGAAGGGGAAGGAGAGGGGAGGTCATTCATCACTTGTAGCTCAGCTTATTTAAAATAATTTCACCTTAGACGCAAGCTCAGTCTTCCTCACGCACAGCTATGATCTCTCTAATACATTGCAAGCTATTAGGTCCTTCGCTTTAAGGACTCTGAGAACCAAGGCGGCAAAATCTAGCAGCTCCACAATGGCTCAGATGCTTCACTCTTCACACAGTATTAGCAGAGAAATCACGAGTGGATTGTTGATATTACACAGAAAATCATTCCAACATCCCTGAATTCACACCAGTCCCGAATGTCTTCCCTATTACTAATCCTCGACACCAGTGTTTCTCAAGCTCAAGTAATAGCGTTAAGCTCTTTAGCAAATATTTGACCTACTATAATCTCATTTAATCTTTGGGAGAACCCTAAGAAGTAGGTGTCATAATCCCATTTTTACAGATGATAGGATAGACTTAAGTCAAGTAGCTCATCCAGTTGCACACAATTATTAATAGTACGTAACAGAACCAGGTTGGGAAAACCTCCCAATGGCTCCACTTTATCCTGCCTTGTAACCTTCCTGCTGCTGTTCCTGAGCCTATACTTTAATGGCTGGTTTCCATAACAGTGGAAACAAATGCTCTACTTTTCCTGAAATGGCCATGGCATAAATACTGTCATTAATCTTTGTCAGTGGCAAAGCCATATGTAGTCATGATAGAAGAAATACATCTGCCGGCTCAGCGCCCAGAGCTCAGTGGCTAGGGCGCCAGCCACATACACCAAGGCCTGCTGTACAACAGTGACAACAATAACAAAAAAATAGCCAGGTGTTGTGGCAGGCGCCTGAATCCCAGCTACGTGGGAAGCTGAGGCAAGAGAATTGCTTAAGCCCAAGAGTTGGTTGCTGTGAGTTATGACGCCACATAACTCTACCAAGGGCGACATAATGAGACTCTGTCTCAAAAAAAAAGAAAAGAAAAAAAACCTAGAATTTACCAGTAGTTTACAAGTGTTATAATCCTACTGATTACCGTTTGCTATCATGGTACCTTTAACACATAAATATAATAAAGTAAAAGCAAACATGTTATTATCCTTTTGATACTGGGTCTTGTAGGAGATTCAGATTCAGGGGTTCTGCCTCTCTGTAGGGTGGGAGACAGGAAGGTTGAAAGAGAGAGAATTCTCCATCAGTTTTATGAAAGCTTTGTGTGCCTATGGGGGGGCATCTGTGTCTCAGCGGATCACACATTATCAGTCAAAAACTGCTGTTTAAGGCTGGGCACGGTGGCTCACTCCTGTAATCCTACCACTCTGGGAGGCAGAGAGGGTTGGATTGCTAGAGCCCAGGAGTTTGAGACCAATCTGAACAAAATTACATCCTGTCTCTATTAAGAAAAACTAGCAAGGCATCGTGATGGGCACCTGTAGTCCCAACTACTCGAGAGGCTGAGGTGATAGGATCACCTGAGCCAAAGAGATTGAGGTTGCGGTGAGCTGGTACACCACAGCACTCTACCCCGGGGCAACAGAGTGGGACTCTGTCTCAGAAAACAAATAAAAAATAAATAAACCAACAAACAAAAGAACTGCTGATTAGAGCTCACGCCATATCTATTCAACCAAGAAATATCACCATTTATCCTAAACATGGTAATTCTGTACTAGGCCCTTTGTCTTAAAGAAAAATACAGTCTAATGAATTTAAGAAATCAGACAGAGTGCCTAATAAAATAAGCAGAAGAGAAAGAAATGAGGAGAAATGCTAACATTTTATATGTGTGTGTGTGCGCACATACATTTTATGTGCTTCTAGTCCTTAATTGTAAGATGGAAGTTCATGTTATTTATGTACTAGAAGTCGGTATTTACCATAATGTCATGAAAAAACCTTCCAGAAAGGTTACCTTTTCTTTGCCTAGAAATAATACGAGAGGGATAAGAGAGTAGAAGGAGAGATGGAATTTGCATTTCCTTATATCTTTAAATAACTTTTCTAAAACCTGGTGCCTGTGGTGCCTGGGGTGGGCACTACCCTAGATCATCCCACGCACATTACTTCACTTGATTTTCACAACGACACTCTGAAAAAAACATAATCACCATTTACTGTTGAAGAAACTGAGGCTCAAAGGAATTAAGTGATTTATCCCAAGGTCGCCTTGATGTTTCCGTGGCAGAATGCTGGGTGCAGAACCATGGCTTTTCCTGATGCTTCCTGCTGCGGGAAACGGATACAGCATGTGGTTCTTCTTAAGCAGCATTTCTGGGAGCCTAAGCACTCAGAAACAAATCGCAGCATTACCAAACTCTCAAAGTGTGTAAGGAACAAAATGTTGTAGGCGATTTTTGTACATTATAGCATCCTTTAAAGTAAGAAACGAGCAAACCAACCAACCAACCAAAAAGTCAACCAGCCACATTAAGGGTCTTCTCAGGTTCTAGGCCGGATCAGACCTCTCTAATTTGGCCACTTCCCTTCTGTTCACTAGAGAGTTCCAAATTAGATTAATATCTTATCTGATCTGTGCTTTTCTGGCTTTGTGAGCAAACCTATCCAGTTTCCACCCCCCTACTCTCAGCTTAGAGACTGGCAATCTCTTGGTATAGTCAAAGTAGTAATTTTCTTATTCTTACTAGCTCCACTGGGTTGACTCAGATTAAGAAAAATTATCACCTTGTTTTTAAAGAACTCTGATTTCACAGAGGCCGTTGTCCTCTGTCCTCTGAGGTCATAGACTGTAGTAACTGTGGGAGCAGTGAATTAGAAGAGAAAAATGAGCTCTCTCTCCTTCCTCTTCCTCCTCATTAATATCTCCAAAGATCTCTGAGTCCTGGCCAAAAACGTGAGTGAGCCTTCACATAGGTTTTTAAGATGGGTCTGATGTTTGTGTAAGTTGTATGGTAACCTTGTTAGTTTGCCTTCGACAATCCATTGGAGTTTGGCTTGATTTGGGGTTTCTGATGTTGACTTGGTAATTTCTAATAGATGTCAAATATTACAAAGGTTCAGATGTGGAGCCAAATATATTTGGGCCATGAGTTTTTGGAAAGCTGGAACTGACTCTCTTGAGAGATTTCCAAAAAGGATGGGCTCGTGCCTTTTTGCCAAGTTTAGAACCCATTCCAAATCTAAGAGGTTTAGAACCGAGTCTTGGCTTGAGTCTTCTGGAAGTCAAGAGAGAGTTCTGTTTTATTTTCCCTCTAATTTAGCAAAACTCTTTGGACCTTTCTGAATTATGCCCAAGGGAACCACGTATAGATATTTAGTTACTCTGAGAAAACCTCCTTTAAGTCACTTACTGTGATTTTTTTTAATGTTTTAGATCCTACCTAGCCAAATGCATCTGCATTTCTGACTTTTCTTTGCCTTACCATGATTGACAGGGATATACTTATCGGCAAAAACTCACCTGTGAATAGACCTTAAGAAATAATTTCTTCTCCTCCTAAACATTACAAGTAAATCACTCCTCTAAAGCAAAATCATTTGTGCCCCAAGTAAATCCATCCAAGGCAGCAAAAATTGCTGCTTGGCCCCAGGTAAGTTGTACAAATCCAATTTTATCTCAACTCCACTCTCCTCTTGTATATGGAGAAGATATCGTAGCCAGAGATGATCATATTAATAGAGTCAGTGTAAAAAGTAAGGAATTGCTCGTATGGGTCAGATAGACCCATGTAAAAAATGTAGGCAAAAGGGGGCTGAAATCAGGAGAACCTGGTTAAAGTCCCATCTCTGCCAATCATTAGTATGATCTATCATTGGCAAGTTATTTGGTTGCCGATACTGCCTGTAAAAGAGGAAAAATAATACCTGCTTTATTTATCTTGCGGGAAGATGATATATAGAAAAGTACAACATAAAACAAATCTACAAACAGACACAATTCTAGAAACTACACAAAAAAAATTAATTCTAAATTCTGTAATCTGCATTTCTTTTTATAGGATATAAAATTGGATCTGCCTAGATAATCCAATGTTTTTATAGCCCTATAACGTGATGCAATATTTAAGGAACAAAGTAACCAAAGGAACAAGAAGGCTTACTAAAAATCTCCTTCCCAAGACTGACTCTCTTGGATTTCCCTCTAAAAAGGTCTCTTTTAAAACAAAAAAGTCTGGAAAAGACCAATAATGTCCCACACTGGCCATGAGCAAGGACTCACTCATCTTGTTTGGAAGTCAATTAATATTCATGGAGTCCCAACCCTGATGGGATTTAGCTCCAGCATTTCATAAAACCGAAACAATCCATCACCCACAGGGGCAAGGAGGCAGCACTTCTGAAGGCATTTTCCTCAAGCTCCATCTGAGAATGTGAGCTCACATCACTCCCCCTTCCCAGGCCTTGCCTTCTTTATGAAGTGAGACTATTGTGGATAACCGTGGTCACGTAATGCACGTTTCGCTGGCCAAGGCAATACCATGGCTTCAGAAACTCTCTTTAGTAGAAATTGGCCAGTGTTCTATTGTTTGCGTCTGGGACCTGGCCAGCAGAGTTCGGTCATCTGCCCATTGTGTTGGTTCCTTGGGCGCCAGTGGGCTGAGGCTCATTATTTCAGTGGGAGTTATGCCACCTCTGTTCCTTAAGGGGGGGTGTGACTCACCAATAACCCTCTGTCACATCTGACATTTGTAAGATGAAAATCCCTTTTGAATTCCAGCTTTAATTTTGTGGCTCAATTTCTTATTCTGAAAAAGCTGATCCACGAAGCTATTGATTGGAGTCGCTCTTTGGTAAGCAATCTGGGAATCTCATCTCCAGAAGTGCCTAGGGTTGTGCCAGTCTGAATGGTCTGCCTTCTCTGGCTGCAAAACCAGAAGATAAAAGAGAGAACAGCATGGCAAGAAGCTGGCATGGTAGAAGAATTGGGCAAATTTCTCACTCTCCTCAATAACTTCGTCTTTTTTCTGTTCCTTCCATTTAATCCTACTGCAATAGATTCCTAGACCTTGAAAGTCTCAGCAAATCTTTCGATTTTAACCTACCACTTTTATCATTAACTCATTACAGTACATTGGAAAAGTTCATTATCTTAAGGTTCAACTTCTTTGCCTTGAAAATGAACCATCTATTAGCCTCATGAGACACTAAAGATGAAAGGGCTTAGCATAAGAGCATGGTGCATAGTAAATGCTCAGTAAAAGCCGTAGATAAAAATGAGGATGCGCATAGGGTCTGCAAATAGCTTAATGCTGTAGTTAGCGTGCAATGATGATAAGTGATGACAATTACGGTTAGAATTATTACATCATTTTTTTTCTAAACCAATGGTGGAAAGAGTCCAACTGGCTTCTTTGCTAAAGTCTGTTTGCTGACTATTTCCCACTAATGTCAATACATGGCTTTAGCCAGGCCTGCAACTGATGCTTACCTTGACACACCATCACTCCCGCTGTTCTCCTTACTCCTCAGCACCCACTGACCAAGACCAAGGTTTTAGTTCTTTAAGAAGTTCCAACCTAGCTTTTGTGGCTAATAACAGCCAATAACCTCCAGAAAAACTAAAAGCAGGATATTGGGATCTTTTGGCCTCTGCATCAAAGAACAGCTGGATCCAATTCAGAATCCTTAAGTGAAGAAAGAAAGAAAAATGGATGCTCTTCCACTGGTCATGTGTCTCTACCACCTGCAAGAACAGATTCAAGTGGAATGGTTTTATTAAGGTAAATTTTCCAGCAGACTACAAGCAACACCCCAGTGAAACAGCAGGACTCTGAGGGATGGGTTGGCCGTCTGGGATGTTACAGCAGTAAAGTGTGGGTCTTGGAGTGGGAGAGTTCCAAGTTCAAAACCTGACGGGGCCCCTGACTATGAGCAGCTTTAGTTACCTTTCCTGATCTTTAGATCTCTCATCACACATACAGAAGGGGCAGAGAATTGTAATACGTACATAATACTTGCTTAGAAGGGCTGCTCAGAGGTTTTAAATGAGACTCTGTTTGCTAAACCACCTGGAAACCCCTGTGATACTCGGTAAACATACATATCATTATGTGTTGGTTTCCCTCCTTCTCCGAGTTTCTCTGAGGAGAAGATGTGTGTAGAGCAAGTGAAACAGGGGCGGATTTTCAGTAAGTGCCCGATGACGGTGGCTTCTCTGAAAGGTGGTGAGAAATTCTGAGTGCTGTGCTCCATGGAAGGGATGCTGTGATACTGAGTACCCATCACAGTCAGTCCTGAGCTGGAAACCGGTAAGACAAGCCCTGGGTCTGAGTTTCCAGGTCCCTCAAAGCCCTCGGCGGCCCTACTTCAGCCTCAGTGGCTTTCTTTCTTCCTCCTCCGCAATTCAATAGCTCACTCGCCTCCCCTCGAGCGTCTCAGAAAGGCCTCTTCTTACTCTTCTAGGGAGTCTGCAATACAAGCCAGATGCTCTCAAAGATTAGAAAGGATTTAAGTCTAGTCTTTAAAAATTTTAAAAGTTCTGTCCTTGGTCTCAGGCCGTGATTTCTCGTCTTACTTTGGAAGATGTCATTGCTCATCCTTCATCTATATGAGGGCTGAGGGCTTTGTGCATCATCAGCCTGTACGTCAAATCTTCTGCTGGATTGCACCCTATAAATTCAGTGCTGTGTATAAGCTGAAATGACTACTATTGGGACAGGAATTAAATACATGTTGGTGGTTTTTTTTTTTTTTTCAGACAAACAAAACTCATTTTTCTAACTCTGTATCTCTTAGGATAAGATCCTGTCCTCAGTCTGTAAATTAGAATGTTAGTGTTGTAGGTATTTTGCCTCATTTTGTAAGCCAGAAAGGTAAGGCATTTGCCTTAAAGGAGACTTTCTTGATAATGGCGGGGTCAGGACGTACACACAGGTGACCGGCTTCTCAGGCCACTTGTCTTTTCAGTATCAGCTGATACCTGACCTCCTAGGGTCACTCAGAGTTTAAACTGCTTTGTGTCATAGGAAAGTCCCTTGGCACACGGGCTCCTGCAGAGAATTGCATTCCGACACACTGCTCAGTGTAGGGTCCATGGACTGTCTCACATTTTTCTGAACTTGTCCAGGGAACATTTTTTCACTCCCTTAAATGACCTGTCTCAACTGTCTACCTGGGGAATTAACTCATCTGCTAACGTCCAGCTCAAAGTTCACCTTTTTTTCTGTGACTCTCCATGACTCCCTGGGAAAAATCAATCACTTTTCCACCTGGGTCCTAATAGAACTTTGTATATGTCTCATTTATAGAACATATTGCGTTAAATTACACCTGTTCTTTTTTTTTTTTTTTTTTTTTTGTCTCTCCCCTGGATGGTGAATTTTTCAAGGTTAGGAATTACATTCTAACCATTCTTGCAACCACAACTCTCCAAAGAATTTCTGACATATGGTAAGTCTTCATACCTCTTGTTTTTCTTGTTTGGTTTTGCTTTTGCCTTGTTTTTTTGCTGACAACTTTCAAGCTGGTTTCATGACTTAAATAATAATGCACTTACATGGAATACAACTAATTGATCTTGATCAATATCTGAAAATGTCTGTACTTTGCTGGCTATCTTGGTATTTCCGTAACTAGAGATACCCGAAATAATAATATCTGGCAAACTTTATATGAAGGGTTGGGTAACTTTGTATAAGAAGATACATAGAATGTTTGTGAAATATCTAGGGGGTTCCCTTTTATTCTTTTTATTTTTTCCAGAATGTTATAGGGGTACGAATGCTTTGGCTGCATGAATTGCTTTTGGACAGTTTGAGTCAAAGTTACAAGTGTGCCCCTCACCCCCATCACGTGCATTCTACCTGTTAAGTGTGAATTTCACCCTCCCAACCACTTGTTTTCTGTTGAGTTTTACTAAGAAATATGCACATGGGTGTTAACCAGTTCATTCCAGCTTAACAGTGAGCACATGTGGTGTTCGTTTTTCCATTCTCGTGATACTTCACTTAGAAGAACGGTCTCTAGTTACATCCAGGTTATTACAAAAGGTATAGTTCACCTTTTTTTTATGGCTGAATGTTACTCCATGGTATCTGTCTGTCAGTGTATCACATTTCATTAATCCACTCATGTATTGATGGACACTGGGGTTGTTTCCACATCTTTGGATTATTAATTATGTGGTTGCAATAAACATTCAAGCGCACATGTTTTTCTGATAAAATTACTTTTTTCCCTTTCAGTAAATACCCCATTCTGGGATTGCGGGACCAGATGATAGGTCCACTTTTAGTTCTTTGAGTTATCTCCATACAACTTTCCACAGAGGTTGTGCTAGTACTCCCCTGAACATGGAAAAATGTTCCCTGGACAATGTTCCCTGGATAGTTTAAAGTCCCACCAATAGTATATAAGTGTTCCTTTCTCTCAGCATCCATGCCAGCATCTGTTGTTTGGGGTATTTTTTTTTTATAAAAGCCATTCTCACTGGAGTTAGCTAATACCTCATTGTGGTTTTGATTTTCATTTGAGCACTTCTTCATATTTTTATTGCCCATTATTCTATCTCCTTTTGAAAAGCTTCTGTTCATGTCTTCTGCCCGCTTTTTTGTGAGGTTGCTTGATTTTTTCCTACTGATTTGCTTGAGTTCTTTATAGATTCTGGTTAGTATGTAACCATGCAAATCAAAGGGTTTCGGCCCTTTAGCAGATGGATACCACGCAAGTATTTTAAGTTGTCTATTCTGTATTGATTGCTTCCTCGGCTGTGCAGAAGCTTTGTACTAATAATTTAATTAGGTCCCATTTGTTAAGTTTTGTTGCTGCTCTGATTGCCTTTGGGATCTTCTTCACAAATTTTAATCCTAGACCAATATCTATAGTAGTTTTTCCATCATTTTCTTCTAGAATTTTTATAGTTTCATGACTTAGGTTTAAGTCTGTTATTCATCACGAGTTAATTTTTTGTGAGTGGTGAAAGGTGTGGATCCTGTCTCAGCCTTCTACGTGTGGCTGTCTGATTTTCCCAGTGCCATTTATGGACTATGGATTCTTTTCCCCAGTGTAGGCTATTGTCTGCTTTGTCAAAGATCGGATGATAATATGAGGATGGTTTTATATCTGGGGGTCTCTGTCCTGTGCCAGTACCCTGCTGTTTGGGTTCCTGTCACCTTGTAGTATAGTTTGAAGTTGGTAAAGTGATGCCTCCTGATTTGTCCTTTTTGTTTAAGGTTGCTTTGGCTATTTAGGCTCTTTTCTGGTTCCATACACAGCATAGAATTGCTTTTTCTAGATCTGCAAAAAATGATGTTGGCATTTTAATGGGAATTGCATTGAACTTGTAGGTCACTTTGAGTAGTACAGAATTTTAACAATGTTGATTCTGCCAATGCATCGATATAGTATGTTTTCCCATCTGTTTATGTCCTGTGTGATTTCCTTGTCAGGAATTCACAGTTCTCCCTGTAGAGGTCTTTTACCTCCTTGGTTAAACACATTCCTAGGTATTTTATTTTCTTTGTTAGTACAGTGAAAGGTATTGAGTCTTTGATTTGATCTTTAGCTTGACTGTTGTTGGTGTCTAGGAATATCATTGATGTGAACACTGACTTTGTATCCTGAGACTAAGCTGAGTTTACTTATCCATGAGTCTCTTGGCAAAATCTTCTATCCATTAGATCATATTGTCAGCAAAGAGTGATAGTTTAATCTCTTCTGTCCCCGTTTGGATACTTTGGTCTGATTGCTCCGACTGGGACTTCCAGCACAAGGAAGCTAGAACTTTTTCATGTTAAAAATTCCAGAATTTTTCAACTTTAACAACAAAAACAAACACACACAAACACCCAGAAAGAACCTATTTGTGATACACAGTTCAATGTTGGAATATCAAAAAAAGGTAAAATTTAAATTATAGCAAAATAAAAACTATTGTTTTAGAAAGTAGAATAATAACTCCGGTATGAAAGCTTCCAGTGGCCTAAAATGACATTGTTTATCCCAAAATAGTGATTAAGTCTTTAACTATAATTAAAAAGCCTCAATGTCTCTTTAAAGAGTAATCTGAACCTTAAACTATGCGCCCATCCTTGGCAGATATAATGAAGTTTCTAAACTCTAATTTATTCCTTAGCATTTTTTTTATAGTGAAATAATTAGCTTTATTTTTTTAGTTAGATCATAACTGTGTACATTACTGCATTTATGGGTACAATGTGCTGACTCTATATACAATCTAGAATGTTCACATCAAACTGGTCAACATATCGTTCACCTCACTTATTCAATTGTTGTGTTTAGACATTTATACTCTATTGTTCATATATTTGACGTGTATGCTTGCAATACACACAGTAGGTGAGGTCCCACGGATTACCCTCCCTCCATCTGTCTCCCCCCTCCCCTCCCCTCGCCCTCTTCTTTTCTCCTTCTTTCTGGGCTATAATTGTGTTTCATCTTTCGTATGAAGTATGGATGATTATATATTGATTTCATAACAGTATTGAGTACATTGGGTATTTTTTTTCCATTCTTGAGAAACTTTAATAAAAGAATATGATCCAGCTCCATCCATGTGAACAGAAAAGAGGTGAAGTCTCCATCTTTTTATGGTTGCATAGTATTCCATGGTATACACATATCACAATTCGTTAATCCATTCATGGATCGATGGACACTTGGGCTGCTTCCAAGACTTGGCAATTATGAATTGGGCTGCAATAAACATTCTTGTGTAAATGTCTTTGTCGTAAAGCAATTTTTGGTCATCTGGGTATATACCTAGTAGAGGAATTGCAGGATCGAATGGCACGTCTACTTTTAGTTCCCTAAGTGTTCTCCAAACTTCTTTCCAGAAGGGACGTATTAGTTTGCAATCCCACCAGCAATATTCCTTAGTATTTTCTACTTCACTCAATTCTAGAACAGAAATAGATGATTTCACACACTTGGCAAGTGGCTTAGAAACTGTGCAACACTAATGTGGAGTGATTAAAACTGCCTTCTCAATACTAGTCCTATAGGCAAATTTCAGCTATGAGACATTGGCAGTGGTCAGTCCAATGCGCCTTCCACCCACCAACACTCCTCATCTTCTCTTGAGCTAAAAGAATTATTATTCCAGCTGCATACAGTTTCCAGTTTATCTTGCCCTGGGATAATATCAGACTGATACTTTAAGCCATGTTTGGTAAAACCAGACAATCATCATTTCTACCAATCAGGTTAGGATGTGCTACAATGGAGGGAAATGGTGTATTAAGCAGCTGTAAAGTGGAAGTATGTCATCCAGCGGGTAGAAAGCACATGTCCCTGTAGACAGACAAAGCTAAGTAAGAGAGGCTTCAGGTGTGCATTTGTGTCTTAAGATCAGAGCACAAACACCTTTCAACACAAACTAGAAAGAGAAAAACAGGATAGATGTCTGTGTGTCAAGATCAGCTTGAGTTAAAAGCTACCACTGTAAAAGTTACGTGGCTTAAGTACCACTGTTTAGATTTCTTAAAATTCTGTGTATTTATCTTGCCTTGGAGACCCAGGAGAGGCAAAGAACTATCAGCCCATGGGTGGAATTGCTGCACAGGTTGCACTGACACCTGTGTCTGCTGGGAACAGAGGTAAAGTTATACTGCTGCTGCTTGGTATTAGATGCTGCATGTGTGTTTGTTCCAATTGTATGAAAAATGTCAGATAGCTGAATACTCGTCATCTATTCCTGAACAGAAAGTCTCTCTTTTCTTCAGCCTTTCCTCAGCATCTCACTCAATATTACCCAAAGAAGGCATTTCATCTGGGCTTTATTTGTATACTTGCCTTAGGTTTCTTCCTATTTGGAATAATAATAAGTCATATAAATAATGACCTGGATTGGCTACTGGGCCCAGTGGAAAGTTCTTAATATGATTTGTGGAAACTGGGTCAAGGAGGCAGAGCAGAACAGCATGACTGAAAGTTAGGTATGTTAGACAGGGTTCTACAAAAAACAGAACCAAAAAGATAGACACACACACACATATACACACAGGTAGACACAGGGTGTCCATAAAGTACGTGTGCAGTTTAAAATAGACATCACTATTGTTCATCCGGATTGAGCAAGGAAGCAACAGCTGGGAGCGCTTCTATGTAAAACCCACACAATAATCAATAAACTATTTTAAGTTGCACATGAACTTTATGGACACCCTAACTCTGTATATATAATGGGATTTATTATAAGGAATTGGGTCTCATAGTTAGGGAGGCTGAGAAGTCTCAAAGTCTGCCCTTTGCAAACTAGAGGCGCAGGAAAGCTGGTGGTATAGTTTGAAGGCCTGAGAGCTGGAAAATGGAGGGTGTAGGTTCAGCTGCTGGTCTAAAGGCTGTGAACAAGGAGCACAAAGAAAGATAAGTGTCCTGGGTCAAATGGTCAGGCGGAGAGTGAATCCTCCCTCCTTCCACTCCTATGCTCCCCTGAGGCCCTCAAGGGATTCAACGAAGCCCCCAGCACTGGTGAAGGTGCCACCTTACCCAGTTTACCTACTCGAATGCTAATCTCTTCCAGAAACACGCTCACTGACACACCCAGAAATAACGTCTAACCAGACATGCGGGCATCCTGTGAGCCAGCCGAGGTGTCACATAAAATGAACGATCTTACTCACAGTTTAACGTCTGACCAAGTGGAGCCCGACTCTAGCTCTTCCCTTCTTTGTGCCTCAGGACCCTCCTTTTTAAGGTGAGAATCATAAAAATCAATGTTTTCATCTATGGTAACTAGCTCTCTGCCTGGCACTCACGGTAGACATATATACACATCACTGTTATTTTTCTGTTATGTGCCTTCCTAGAAATAGGCTATTTTGTTATTTATGTATACACGTTGTTATGTACATAATTGTTGTTTTGTACAATAGTTGCTATTTTTGAGCTCCGATCATGCATTAGGGCATATGAGATAGAGCAAATAAAGAATGTGCAGGGAAAACCCATAAATGAGGTTCTCCTCCTGTAAGCTACAGACAGAAGGGGAAGGATGCAATTCCACAGGAAAGTCCAGAAACATTGATAAGACATATCAGTTTTCCCTGAACAGTCCTGGTATATGGGTGTTGTTTCAGATAATTATTAATAGCTTCTTCCTTGCTGAAGAGCATCTTGATTTGATCCATTAAATGCTCCCCAGCAGTAGGGTAGTCCTGGTGAGAGGGAAACTTAGCCGGGTACTCGGGGAAACTGATCCACATAAGTAGGTGGAATAAAAAGGTTTTCCAAGGGAAGTAAGATGCAGGTGGATAAATTGGTAAGTTGATGGATAAGCAAAAGTAGCTGTGTGAAAAATGAGAAAGAAGTTTAGTAAGGAGCTCTAATTCCAAAGGGTAGACTGTCGGTTACGTTAAAAAGCACAAGGCCTCATAGGAGAACCAGAGAGAAATTAAAATAGGATCATGAAGTTCAAAGGAGTAAGTTGCAAAGGATGACATTGGATACATCAGTAGAGCATCTGAATTCATAAGACTTCAGACAGTCTAGAACAATCAACTTTAAGGGCGATCAGAGCCATGGAAGGTGTTCACGTATTGAGGTTAGCAGTGGCAGAATGTGCCGTGGAGGTGAGGGAGCTGGGTACCTGGAGAATGAAAGGCCTGTTTTATTTGGAAGCCCGTGGGAAACGGTTGATTTTTAAAACAAACTAATACCCTTTTCTTTACAGAATTCCTCCCAAAGACCACAGATGTGCTACTGCTGAGAACTCCTAAGTTTGCAGCATCCATTTTGCCCTTGAGTTTGCATTTCAGCAGAACAATTCCAGGATGAATCATGGCACACACACGTTGTTGGTTATGCCTGGTTTACAGCCCATCATCAAAATGCCCTTCTACTGCCTGGTCCAGGCTGAGCTTGCAAAGATTTATGTGGTGATTTCTTACTCTCCTTGAAAAATATAAAATCATTCACCGGAATATTTTCCTCACTCAGTGAGGCAATGCTAGGCCTTTTGCTGTTATCCCCATAAGACCTTCTCTACCTCCATGACATCTATCATTTGATAAGAATGAAAAGGAGAAGTTGAGAATGGAGAAATTAGTCCCTAGCATGTTCTCTGAGACAGAATAGAAACGGAATGCGCCCCTTTGAAATCCGTGGAAAGTGAGAAAGAGAAATCACGAACTGTGAGAGGAAGCTCACAGGAACTGGTTTTTGGAGGAGGCAATTTCTCAAAATCTCCCTTTTCTAAGACTGAACCTGAATGTGGTCCTAGGTCTGCAGAATGAGAAGTTGCCCACGGGGATGGCAGAATTCAATGCTAGGAAGAAAATGAACTTTCTTAAAGAAAAATGATGATCAAGGGTGCATCAGATATCCAAAGAGTAAATGATTTCTGGTTTACAAAGAGGGAGTTTCATGAGAAAATTAACAAGGAGGGGAGGCACCTGTGGCTCAAAGGAGTAGGGCACCGGCCCCATATGCCAGAGGTGGCGGTTTCAAATCCAGCCCCAGCCAGAAACTGCAAAAAAAAAAAAAAAAAAAAGAAAAGAAAATGAACAAGGAGGATGAGCTGGAAGTCATAGAAAAACATAGGACTTGAGAGCTACACTATCTGAGCTCTAATCAGGGTCTTCAATTTGCTGTGTGACCTCTGAGAAGTGTCTTAAGTTCTCTGAGCCTGTTTCTTCCTCTGTAAAACGAGGGTAACAGTAATACCTCACAAGGTTGTTATTAGCGTTAAACATGTTAATATTTATTAAGCACTTAGAGTAAGGCCTGAAAACAGTAAGTCCTTGTTAATAACAATAACATATCACTTTTTGCTGCTCAGTTATGTAGAATGATGTATTCTACCCTAAAATCTCTGTAAATTCAAAATGTCCATTTCTATGAAATTATTTAGTCCCCGGCCATGTGCCTTGTTCTACTGCAGGATAGTATTTAGAAATAAACATATCCTACCACAACATTCTACTTTCAATCTTCCTAACACCCAGCAAAATTTGTAACTCCTAGAGCAAGATTCGTAAATTCAAATTTATGAACAAAAGAATCCCCAATATTCTTTCCAAATCTCCAGCAATACACCTCGACATACCTTGAGTCCCTCAGTGATAAGAACCTTTGCCAGATAATGACGGGAAGGCCTGTCCATCATCCAGGGATGGACACAGCTAAGCAGGGTCAGAGTGTACTTGATTTTAATTTCTCTTTGTCTCAATTTAGGGGAAAAAAAGGAAAGGTCCCAGTTTCCAGACAGCCAAGAAAACAAAATAAACAGGCATGTAAATGAGATGTGTTTTGGGTAGGGGTTTGTATATATTGGCAGGAAGAGCAGTGAAACTTATGACTCTACTTTCTTATTCTTTTTTCTCTCTTCTGTGCCTCTTGGTGCCAAAGGAGTTATTTTTAAAAGCATGGGATCATGTTTTTGATCATAATGTTATGGCAAAGGGGGAGATGACCTTTACATTTAGTTAGTAGCTGTTATACAATCAGGAAGCTCTATGTGGCTAGCACTTCATGTTTAGCCACCAATATTTGGTTAGTCCATGGGATTTTTGTTTCCTCTGACAATTAAATAGCATTTACCAAGCCCAAACATGTTGAAACAGTCATGTATTTCTCTTTCAACAGAACAGAAATCGTTCATTAAAAGGATATTTATTAAAATATCCTTTAGTTAGTTCATTAAAAGGATATTTATTCCCTACTGGGTTCTGCCAAAGCATCTTGCAAAGCCCAGTCTGGTATAGAACCATAGACAGAGATAACTGAGGATGCCAAATCTTTCCCAAAACGTGCAGATGTGAACCCGCCTTTGCTCATCTGAATTGACCGAGGACTCAGCAGCTGGGAGTGTTTCTGGGTAAAACGCACACAGTAAAGAGAGATTCTACAGAAGCAGCCTCTGACACACAGTCCCACTTACCCAAAAGACCAGGACCTAGACTTTTCACTTGAGAAGTTCCCAGCAACAGAGGAGACTGGACTGTCATGACGCATATAACGCCCTAATTCCTTAGAATTGAAATTCTCATTTTTAATCATTCTGTGGGAGTTATCAAGTTCTGGGCTGCCCCCAAGAGGGAAGAATGATACATTCCTGGCAAACAAAACTAAAATGCTAATTTTGTAAGTTTTATACACTAATGTTTTTCCTGGGAAAAGAGAAAAATGAAATGGCTTCTGTGGCCTAATTTTTTTTTTTTTTTTTTAGCCCTTACTTTAAAGACCTGTGAAAGTATTGCCTTCATAATTCCAAAATTCTGACAGAACTGAAAAGTGTAATACATACTGGAAATATTCTTCTTTTTCTTTTCTTTTTTTTTTTTTTTTTGAGACAGAATGTCAAGCTGTCACAAGTGTCAAGAGTGCCATGGTGTCATAGCTCACAGCAACCTCCAATTCTTGGGCTCAAGCAATCCTCTTGCCTCAGTTTTTGTATTTTTTTTTTTCATAGAGAAGGGTGTCTCGCTTTTACTCAGGCTGGGTCAAACTCATGAGCTCAAGCTATCTGCCTGCCTCGGCCTCCCAGAGTGCTAGGATTACAGGCATGAGCCACTGCACCCTGCCCAAAATATTTTTCTTTACACAGAAATTAAACAACTTGGAAAAGAAAATCTTCCCATGCCACCAAATGAATTTCTCTGGTTTTCTTTTTGAATTAAGTCATGGTGGTCTAAAATTATCCATTAAAAGATACTTATATAAAATATATGCCAAGGGAAAAAACCATCATGCTCATGAAGGCTGATTTGATCTTCACTATATACTTTGGACGTCTATACCCTCCAAATCTCATGTTCCACAATGTTGGAAGTGGGTCGTAATGAGAAGTATTTGGGTAGGGGAAGATCTCTCATGAAGAGACTAATGCTCTTGCTGATGGAGACAGGGTGATGAATGTGTCGTTTTTATTAATTCCTGTGAGAGCTGCTTGTTACAAAGAGCACAGCCCCTCCCTTCTTTATTCTCCTACCATGTGACCTGGGCACCTGCTGTTGACTCCCACCTATTCACGTCCACCATGAGTGGAAGCCACCTGAGGCCCTCACCTTAAGCAAACATTAGAAGCCCCTTGCTTCTTGTCCTTCCTGCAGAACCATGAAACAAATGAATCTCTTATTCTGTATAAATTATCTCTAGCCAGTCAGGTGTTCCAGCAATGCTAAACAGACTAAGACATTTTTCGTGGGTAGCATTTTGTTGTTAAACAAACTTAACTTCTGAATTCCCATATCTCCGGTCTGAAAATATTATTCTGTATTTAACAAAATTGGTACCAAATTAGAGTTGTTTCAAAAGAACTGAATACTTTTTCTATTTCTCAAGGGGAAGGTGGAGTGATAAAATCTCATCATATTCCTACAAAAAGAGAGTGAAGTTTAAATGAAGCTGAGCAACGTGTCTAAGTTTTATTTCTTTATTTCTTTATTTGCATCAACAGAAAGATCCAGAAAGCATTTAACTTCTGCATTAGGGTAATCACGGGTAGGTGAAGAAACAATCTCTGAATCTCAGCAGTTAAGCCCAACTAAATGTTTTTCTCAACATTTGTAAAATCTATTGCAGATGGTCTTGGAAAGGTCTCCCTCAAATGAGGGGCCCAGATGGTTCTGCCATATTGAATAGTCCTTTGCTTCAGCCTCACAGATGGTGGAGAGAGAGAGAGAGAGAAGGGGATGGGGAAGATAGAGAGAAAATGTATGATCACATGGAACAGTCTTAAAGAAAGTAATAGACATCTGAGTTGGTTTAAATGACACTTGACTTTTTCCATGACTTAGCAATTATGAACTGGGCTGCAATAAACATTCTGGTACAAATATCTTTATTATTATGTGATTTTTGGTCTTCTGGGTATATACCTAGTAGAGGAATTATAGGATTGAATGGCAGATCTATTCTTAGATCTCTAAGTGTTCTCCAAACATCTTTCCAAAAGGAATGTATTAATTTGTATTCCCACCAAGTGCCCATCGATCCATGAATGGATTAATAAATTGTGGTATATGTACACCATGGAATATTATGCAGCCTTAAAGAAAGATGGAGACTTCACCTCTTTCATGTTTACATGGATGGAGCTGGAACATATTATTCTTCTTAGTAAATTATCTCAAGAGTGGAAGAAAAAGTATCCAATGTACTCAGCCCTACTATGAAACTAATTTATGGCTTTCACATGAAAGATATAACCCAGTTACAACCTAAGAATAGGGGGAAGGGGGAGAGGGAGAGGAGGGAGGGGGGAGGATGGGCGGAGAGAGGGTGATTGGTGGGACTACACCTGAGGTGCATCTTACAAGGGTACATGTGAAACTTAGTAAATGTAGAATATAAATGTCTTAACACAATAACTAAGAAAATGCCAGGAAGGCTATGTTAACCAGTGTGATGAAAATATGTCAAACAGTCTATAAAACCAGTGTATGGTGCCCCATGATAGCATTAATGTACACAGCTATGATTTAACAATTAAAAAAAAAACCCAAATATATATATTTTCCCAATCTGAAAAGAAAAAAAATGACACTCGACTAAGGGTCATGACCCTTACTGACTTTAGTATTTTTACCTACAACCTGTCATACAATTGCTAGATCATTATAAATCATATGCCTTCCCCTAAAAAGGTAAAGATGCAGCCCAATTCTTAATTGCTAAGTCATGGAAGAAGCCCAAGTGCCCATCGACCCACGAATGGACTAGCAAATTGTGGTACATGTATACCATGGAATATTATGCAGCCCTAAAGAAAGATGGAGACTTTACTTCTTTCCTGTTTACATGGATGCAGCTGGAACATATTCTTCTTAGCAAAGTATCTCAGGAATGGAAGAAAAAGTATCCAATGTACTCAGCCCTACTATGAAGCTAATTTATAGCTTGCACATAAAGGCTGTAACCCAACTATAGCACAAGAATATGGGGAAAGGGCCAAGAGAGGGGAGGGGAGGAGAGGGGGGAAATTGGGGTGAAGGGAGGGTAATGGTTGGGGCCACACCTACGGTGCATCTTAGAATGGGTACAGGTGAAACTTACTAAATTCAGAATACAAATGTCTACATACAATAACTACGAGAATGCCATGAAGGCTACGTTGAACAGTTTGATGAGAATATTTCAGATTGTATATGAAACCAGCACATTGTACCCCTTGATTGCACTAATATACACAGCTATGATTTAACAATAATTGAAAAAAATTTAAAAATTAAAAGGTAAAGAACTAGACAAGTGGACAGGCCAAGACACAACTACAAAAACCTAGTCTGTTGGTGAAGAGTTAGAATAAATCATCTGTAGAAAAAGAAAAAAAAAAATCACATTTTGAGCACATGATAAGGTAATCTCTCTTTAAAGTCCCTCACCCCTGGGCGGCGCCTGTGGCTTAAGGAGTAGGGCGCGGGTTCAAACCTAGCCCCGGCCAAAAACCAAAAAAAATAAAATAAAATAAAGTCCCTCACCCCTCTTCAGTCACCTCAGATCAGGCATGGCTTTGCCAAGTGGACCTTCTAGTATGACGAAGTGATGGGGTCTTAATCATCTCTTACAAGAGAGCATTTCCTGTAGTATACATGGCTCGCTTTAATGGGTAACCTGTCTTTCCTCACCTCCCTGGAAATATTTTTGCACTGTCAGGGAAGCAAAACATACTCAGGGAAATAGTTACATATTTAACAACTGATAAGCACAGGCACCTACTGACCAGAGTGGCCGCTGACACTAAAGCAGATTCCTAGAATCTCCTGTGAGTCTCTAGTTTCTGGACCACAGGAAGGACAAAGAGTCTGAAGAAACCGCTGACCAGGATGGTGGTGGACAGGGGACAGTGACAAGGCATAGGCAGCAGATACTACTAACACAGACGCTTCTCGAATATTCTATCAGGGTGTGCAGCCATCCTGGAGCCCACTAACTCAGATATCTGAGACCCACTGTACAACTCTGGCTTCAAATTTGCTACACTGTCAGGGAATATACCCTAGAATTTGAGGTTTCTTTTCCATTATAGATTAGCTTCTGATAAAATTTCTAATATTCTTTTTAAACGTCTTAGTTTCTTACAAAGTTGTACTTATCATCTTGTTCTGGAATTAACTGCTGTATTCTCTTTTGTGTTTGCCTATTAGATCATCCAACCAGTTTCTGTTGTTGTTGCCTGACTCCCCTTACAGGTTGTTTATTGCTTCTTTCGGGAGCAGGTGGCTGGATCTTGTGTCAGAATCCTTTCCGTTTAGAGTATTTTGTGATATTTTTGTCATTTAGTCTCATGCTTCCTATTTTGACCTCTTTTTTTTTTTAATGGTTTTATTAGTTTTCCTAACCTGTAAGCCCACCCTCCAAAAATTGATAATTTAGTATATCTATCTATTTTCTCTGCCTACCAGTTCACCACAAGCAAGCAAACACGTAAGAGCTGATATCAACTTGAGTCCTCCAGGAAGCAGTCACCAAGATGGAATTAGAAGTGCAAAACATTAATTGGGTAAAAGACAAATGGGAAACGAAGCAGAGGAGCGCACTCTAAGACAGGTCTGACACCTGGAAGGGGGATAGGGGAAGGAGGATGGGTAGGCAGAGCGCCAGACCCACTGGAGTTTTGAGAATTTCTGAGTCTGCCAGTGGGGAGCCATAGAAGGAAGAGGTCTTAACTGGGCAGAATGTCACCACCCCAGTCTTTATGCTCTGCTCAGTCAGCTGGGAGCTGTGCAGGGAGAGCATGGGCTCCCTTGAAAGCTGTGATTAGATCCCAATGGAGTGGTGCATTCCTGGGACATCCCCCAAATTTGTCTGTCTCCATTCATTCATTTTATACTTTAAAAGGATTCAGTTTGTTTGCTTTGGGCCTTAAAAAAGATGGAGACCTTACATCTTTTATGTTTATCTGGATGGAGTTGGAACACACTCTTCTCAGAAAAGTATCTCAAGAATGGAAAAAAAGTGCCCAGTGTACTCTATACTATTATCAAATAATATATAAACACTTGCACACTCGTACAAATAATAAAACACAAATACAGTCTAGCAAGGGGGAGGAGAGAGGAGAAGTGGGGAGGGGGGGTGATCAGTGGGGTCTCATCTAATGTATACAATGCAAGAATATATTTCAAAGTAACTGAGAGTAAATTTTAAATGTCTTGCCACAAAAAATAAGTAAGTGAGGTGATAGTGATGTTAGTGTTATTTAAGCATTCTACCTTGTATATCAAATTATCACATTGTACCCCATAAATATTTACGGTTATGATTTTAATTAAAAATTAAGTTAAAAAGAAATGGGCTCAGGACCCATAGCTCAGTGGTCAGCACACGGGCCACATATACTGAGGCAGGTGGGTTTGAACCCGGCCTGGGCCTGCTAAACAACGACAACTGTGACAAAAAAATAGCCAGTGCTGTGGCGGATGCCTGTAGTCCCAGCTATGTGGGAGGCTCAGGCAGGAGAATGGGTTACATCCAAGAGTTTGAGGTTGCTGTGAGTGCCGTGGCACTCTACCAAGGGTGACATAGTAAGACTCTGACTCAAACAAAAAAATAATTAAAAATAAAAAGACAATGATTCACACAAGGGAAAAAAGGTGCTCAGTTTACCTTTTTTGCTTTTCCATACATATATACACCCATGCATATATATCGACATGTATTAATTATATCTTATTATCTTTATTGAATTAAATATATCTATATCTGCCTGTGTATTTGTGCACACGTGTGTGCATATATATATACTCTATTCAGTAATAATCTACTGAGTTCCTGCTCTCATCTCTATCAGGCAATAGAAATAACTGGTTTCAATCTCCAGGCCCAAGCCTTATACTATCTAAGAGTAGTAAAAGAAGTTTTATAAAAAGTTGTATTAAATAGTTCACGTCTTTCATATTTTTACATCTGAAAAAATCTTTCTGTTGCTTTCGCTTATACGTCCTGGTATAAAACACTTGAATGCTGCCTAGTCCCACTCCCAACTTTCTAGGAATTCCGGAATTATGTCTTTTTTTTAATTTATTTATTTTTTTTTATTGTTGGGGATTCATTGAGGGTACAATAAGCCAGGTTACACTGATTGCAATTGTTAGGTACAGTCCCTCTTACAATCACGTCTTGCCCCCATAAAGTGTGACACACACCAAGGCCCCAACCCCCTCCTTCCATCCCTCTTTCTGCTTCAGGAGAACAAGCTTATTTGTATTCGTTTGTACAGCATATAGACTTTCAGATTGAACATTTAGAGAATTTTTGTTTGTTTCTGTTTTTTGTTTTTTTTTTTTAAATCATAGCTGTGTACATTGATATGATCATGGGGCATCATTCACTAGCTTCACAGACCGTTTACCAAGTTTCACATATACCCTTGTAAGATGCACCGCTGGTGTAATCCCACCAATCCCCTTCCCTCTACCCACCTCCCTCCTCCCTCTCTCCCTTTCCCCCTTCCCCCTATTATTAGGTTGTAACTGGGTTATAGCTTTCATGTGAAAACCCTAAATTAGTTTCATAGTAGGGCTGAGTACATTGGGTACTTTTTCTTCCATTCTTGAGATACTTTACTAAGAAGAATATGTTCCAGCTCCATCCATGTAAACATGAAAGAGATAAAGTCTCTATCTTTCTTTAAGGCTGCATAATATTCCATGGTGTACATATACCACAATTTATTAATCCATTCGTGGATCGATGGGCACTTGGGCTTCTTCCATGACTTAGCAATTATGAATTGGGCTGCAATAAACATTCTGGTACAAATATCTTTGTTATGATGTGATTTTTGGTCTTCTGGGTATATGCCCAGTAGAGGGATTACAGGATTGAATGGCAGATCTATTTTTAGATCTCTAAGTGTTCTCCATATCTCTTTCCAAAAGGAATGTATTAATTTGCATTCCCACCAGCAGTGCAAAAATTTTTTAAAATCTTTGAAATGCAAACATTCTGTCAGTGTACGTTGGTACATGAGCCCTACTCTTTTTTAGTGTGTTTTTCAAATTATCTTACCAGAATATTGGATAGTCTATATTTATAGATTTGAACCTGTCTTTGAAAAGCAGAAACGATTTCTTTCGTAGCTTTGATAATCCAAAGATCACTTCTGTACCTATTATTTGATCCACGCCCTGGATGCAAAGCACTGGTCCTACTGCTTTGTCTCTGAAAATACACTGGAAAAAATACTCCCAGGCCTTCCATGTTTATGCTTATAGGTTAAAATATTCCAAGATCTATTTTTCTAACCATACTGCAAAATCCAACTTTTAAAGAACCATCTTAAACTTTGTCACCCCATTTCTTTACTTCGATTCCCCACCCAGACTCAAGCACTCATCTGGGAAACAGAAAGAGGCCCCTTAATCATCTGTGTTTTATTAAGTGTCTAATATGCCATTGGGGAAGCCATTTCTCCGTTTTCCCAACATTTCAGCTGAGTATCAGAATTTGGGGCCAAACAAATTACAGCAAACCATTTTCTAATAGAAAAAGAAAAAAAAAAAACTGCCTCAAGAGTTCTATAATGTTCTAAACAGAGCAAGCAAACCCTGGGTGTTTAGAGTACTTATCCAAACGACTCTCCCACCATAAACCAAGTGCAACTCAATTTATCTCAAACGAGAAGAAAGGGTGAGTCAATGTGACTGTAATTTGAACTTTACAGTTCCAGGGGGTCTCCCCATTTCCACCCTGAGACCTAGACCGCTAAGCTATCTCCCTTAGCAAGATTGATTTGCCTCTTTTATTTCTTTGGTTAGAAATGTCTGAGTCACCATAAACCAAACACTGCAAGGACCTTAACTTTTTAAAAGAGCATTAAAACTGCATTGATTGATTTGGTGGGATGCTGGAAGCTCTGCTTTCTTCTTTGTGAACTGTGAAGGATTTTATTTGGTTCTTGGAATATCAGTGAAGGAAATCACGAAGGCACCATCATCTTAACATCTCAGCCTGAAGAAGCTCACTGTTGCCCCTCGACTGTTCCTAAACGAACCATTCTGGCTGCTCCTAAAAGTGTATCAAGACCTCTGAAACGAACAAGCGACCAAGGCTTGACTTACAGCGTATGTGTAACTAAAGAACACAACGAGACCAGTGGCTCCTGCACTGAGGACAGCATTCATTCCTTCATTCATTCACTTCCTCACTAAACAGTTACTGAACACCTACCACGGCGACTCACTATTACACATGCTCAGCTACAGAGACGGACAAGTCCTGGACCTTTCAGGACAATCTAAATATTAGTATCCTTTTATCATAACGAAGAGGAAAAAGAAGATAAGCAGGAGAAGAGAAGTATGAACTTCCCATTTTACAGAAGGTAAAACTGAGGCATTGAGAGGTAAAGGATCACACACCGTAGGTCAAAACATTTGTAATCAGTAGGCCCCAAATTCTAAGGCTTTGAGTGGGTGTGTGCAGCATCATAACATTCATGTTTTACTGACTCAACAGAAGGCTGAACAAATAAATTAAAAAGGAGTTCAAGGTAACTGCACTTGTCTCTAGATTCACCTATGATCCATCTGTTCTATCCTGTGGGGCTTGCGGCTATCCCTTTGCAAGCCTCCCTCTGTTACTTTTGAGAGTAACAGGGGTGCCCTCTGTTACTTTTGAGGGTAACAGGGGTGTTTGACATGTGCTCATAAACAATTTTTCTTGTTCCTCAGATTCTGATAAAACATCTGTTCACTGCTTAGTTGACATATGCAGACGGCAAACCCAGATCACGATGCGTGTACTTTGGTGAAGGAAAGAACACAACAGCATTAGCTGGTAGAAAGTTCATTCCTTCAGCACGCGGGAACAATACTCCAGCATATAAAAGGCATTCTGTTGACACAAAATGCCACTTGCCTTCTAAGAAACATGCAGCTGGGGAGAAACAGGAATCTTAATATCAATATTACAGGATAAGCTCGGTGCACTAAGATGATCATAGATCCCAGGGACAGTCCCGGGGCATGTCGGCTGTTGTGATATAATTAGTAATCGTGCCAACTCTCACTCTCAGAAATTCCCCCCTTTGGATGGTAAATTATAGAAAGTTATATGGAAAAACAGAGGGAGAGCAACTATGATTCCATGAGGGTGGGGATACTCTTGTGCTTGAAATGAGTTGTTTTATGGCTCGTAAGATATCGCTGTTTCGCTTTTAACCTGCTAACGAAATTACCCTATGTTAATGTTCTGCCAGATACTCCAGGAATCCAGAAACATCCAGAAATATCCAGAAAAAGTTGATATCAAAAACTTATCTAATGCATGAATTGTGCTCCTTTAATTAAATTGAACGATTCCAAAAAGGTAATTTTGAGCACAAACTACATTCCTGACAGTGTGCTAACGTGTATGGCTGAGCAGGCCGTTGTCTTTTGAAGTCGACTATAGATTTAAGTGCAGAGACCAAAACACAAAAAACGTAACACAGTAAGTATGGAAAGAGTGTTAAGTGAAAAGAGAGACTTCACTCAAGCAGCAGGACCAGGGAAGTCTCCTGGAGGAAACAATTAAACCGAATGATGAAAGATCAATAAGGATGAAGGAAAATAAATAGAATGATTAATCAATCAATTTAAAAAGGAAAAGTCAAAAACAGGAAGTGGAATTCAAGGCAGAGGGAACAGTCGTCTGCTCAACCACTTTGGAACACAAATTTTGCTTCCCTCTGGAGGACAGTGTAGTCACTGCTGATGACAGGATCACACACAGGATGTCACCAAGGCTTAGGCCTACTTCAGGCCAAGCCCAGGCACACCCAGGTGACTGCAGCTTGAAGCCAGCTGGCAGGGAAACTGCGCTTTCATGGAAGTTGTTCATTAACTAGAATTTATCTCATTACTTAAACTATTCTTCTCCTAATTTGGGAGGGTGTTTCTTTATACTCCCATGCTGTGGTTTCAATTTAATTCATTAAAATGATATATGAAAATACATCTGGTTTTCCATTTCCTGGAATTTACCTGACAACCGACAGAAAATATGACGGATTGTTCTATGGTATGTTTATAAACATGTACCTATCAGCATCTTTTAAGGACATCAAGTAATGTATTGCTAACACTTTACTGGTACTTTGTGGATATTTACGTCATCTCCGAAGGCACCAAAATTGAGAATCATTAGTGGGGACTGGATGGTGTTTAATAAAGCTGTATTGAGTTATGATGCCATGCACTCTACCCAATCCTTGTTTCCCGACGCTCACAAACCTTCTGGTGGGCAGTGAGGGGAGACCAGCCATTCATCTTCGGCAACACGGTTGGGAAATCCAGCATTCTTCGGGAAGCAGTCAGAACATAAAGGGATGACGATGGGATGGTGGAGAAGTTAGACCTCTGCTCCGCTGACTTCAGCTTCTACTTAAACGACTCCTTCTTATCTGCTTTAGAACACTAGGGTTCTAGATCGCATTTAATGGGGTTCAGCAGACACCATCCCAGAATACGCCATCTTGGCATTTGAGACAGGAGCAGAAGCAGATGGCCATGTCGACCGTCACCTCTCCCCTTCTCCCCTGGAATAGGTGACTTCCTTTAAAGGAGGTCATAAGACTTTCCTCCCAGAGGTTTCCTCCACTCCACAGAGGAGAGGGAGACACTTAGAAGACACGGGGAGAAGAATCTGAATGAGCAGACCCTGGTAAATGCACCCCCTCTTCCAGGTTACTGCCATCAGACCATTCCTCTGCCATCCTTCAATCCTATTTCTCCATCAAACCTAGTCTAACAATACACAAGTTTCCCTGCTGCTTTGGGTATGCAATTTCTGAAGGCTCTGTGTCACATAAGACGCATGTTAAGAACATCTGTATGCTTTTCTCTCCCTTGTCGACTGGTCTTCTATTGGAGGATTTCAGCCATAAACTAGCCAGGAGCAAGAAAAAAACAGTCTTGCTGGCCAGACGCGGTGGCTTACGCCTGTAATTCTAGCACTCTGGGAGGATGAAATGGGTGGATCGCTTGAACTCATGAGTTCAAGACCAGCCTGAGCAAAAAGTGAGACCCCACCATCTCTACTAAAAGTAGAAAACACAGCGGGGTGCCTGTGGTCCTAGCTATTCAGGAGGCTGAGGCAAGAGGATTGCATAAGCCCAAAAGAGTCTGAGGTTGCTGTGAGTTATGACGCCATGCACTCTACCCAGTCTGACAGCGTGAGATTCTGGCTCAAAAAAAAAAAAACCTTTCTTCCACCAGTATATCTCACTTTTTTAAACTTTGGCTGATCAAAAAGCACAGTTTGAAACCACTATCCTGGCCCTGCTTCTTTCCACATGTTTGCTTCTGACAATGGAGCTGTCCTTTAATGCAATTTTTCTTGGTAGTTAAACGGTATTGGGATGCTATTTAAAACTCTAATTTAGATGATGTATTTGTGTGTTTTTACAGTTTACCTCTGATGGACTTGACTTTTTCACTCCTATATAATGTTGAATTGTTGCACAGAGATATTTAACTGCAAAGTATAAAGAACAGGGGGACTAAGTTAAGAAGGAAAATATTAAGGCAGCCTTGAGCACCAACCCCAGCTCTGGACTGAGCTCCATTTGAGACCCTGTTTCTCTTTTAGCCTCCACCACGAAATAATTGAGGAACATTATGAAAGAAAGATTTTAGATTCCTTCCATAGATTCCACTCTAGCCATAAAATCCACTGTAGCTCTAAAATTCTGTGATCAGAGGTTTTTCGAGCTGTAAACAACAGCTGGATAATCAGGAAGGCGGCACGTTCTGGAAAGGACACAGATATGTCTGTCAGTTCTTTTGCCCTCTCTGCTTCTGACCATGAATAGAGTGCAGAAAAAAAAAAAAAATGAAGGGAATCAGAGTTCTAGAAAATCCAGACTAGGGGAAGAGACACAGTCGTAAAACTGCAAAGTCTTAAAACTCAGAGGAAAAACCAAAACAAAAACCCTTTTGACGAGGCTTAATAATTTTCCGTGTGGAGAATTGCATACTTTACTCAAGCTATGAGAAGGTCAAGCTTAATTAGGGAAGGGTTAATGACTAAGGCACCTCGTCAAACCTAGGACTTCTAAGGTCTTGGTCTAATTGCATTTAAAAATACATAGTCATTGAAAATTATTTTATGCTGAATTGTTTTTTAAAGGCTTTGTTATTTTGTTTGAAAACAACCATTGAACTGGAAATGTATTAGGATTTTTCCGATTTGACCATAACCTTGGGAAGTCTCACAGGCTGGGTGAGAAGGTAGAACCATGTACGGGAGAGCAGCGTGTTCTACAGTGTCCAGAATACTCCAGAGGAAATACCTGGCCCCTTGACATCGGCCTTGGGGACTGATTCCTTCAGAATGAAAGTAAAAGGCAAAAACACATAATCTCTGATCACCTAAAAGCTGAACCTGATCATTAACATTATGCTGACTGGAATTCATTTCCAGGACAAGCATTTCTCATTCCCAGCATTCAGAGGCTTTCTATAACTTTACTGGAGTATCAAAACAGTTGGCAGGTGTGCGAGTGGGAGGGAGAATTCAATAGGCCATGCTAGTCAAAGTCTGTGGCCTGAGAGGCAGCAGCTCCAAGGAGGGCTGACTCTTCCCCCAGTGATCGTCCTGCTAATCCAGCAACACACATCCTGGTCCTGGTCTCCCGGGGAGGACAGGGAGGCCCCTCCTGCCTCTCTGCCTCCTCAATCAGAGACCACAAGATCCAAGAACGACAGCATCTTTAAAACTTCTCAACTCAACTTGGATACACCATTAACACCAGCCTTTTTTCTATAGTAATGAAAGGGAGAAAACAGTTTAACTCTAAGAAATCAAGTGAATCTCCCATAGCTGTGATTTAGGGAGGACTAAAGATGAAATGCCACAGGGTTCAAAAGACATGACCATGCTGCATGTGTGACCCAACCTGTTGGTAAAGAGGTTCCAAAGAAAGTAACAGAAAAGAGACAGTAGCCCCAAACCCCTCAATCATATATACATATATTATATAAATGGTATTTTATATATATATATATATACACACATATGTACCTGAGTATATTCATACGTATATTTGCATGTATGTATTAATATGTATTGCTAAAATCAGGACCTTTTATTTTCCCCAGTTATCAGTAGCACCCCAAACTGTTAAAACGGGAAAAAAAACTAAGAATAGGGCAGCTCCTGCGGCTCAAAGGAGTAGGGTGCCGGTTCCATATGCTGGAGGTGACAGGTTCAAGCCCAGCCCCAGCCAAAAACTGCCAAAAAAAAACAAAAACCCCAAAACTGAGAATAAAGTGGAGCCCCCTGCCAGAGTTAAAAAAATGAAGGCGTGGGCAGGCGCTCAGGGGGAGACGTGGAAGAGAGAGGGCACGCGGGCGGGGGCAGATCCTGCAAGCTGGGCAGGAAAATAATGACGGACGCTGAGGTTTGTTTCCTTCCAAAAAACAGGACACCCGTGATCCAGAGATATAATTCCCTACGATATTTTATTTTCAAAACAAGACATAGCCCAACTCCAGCTCCCTAAGGAGAGCCCTACTTCCCAGCGCTGGGCGTGCATGGGAGGCCTGGCATTTCCTCTCGGGCGGGGAGGCAGCCAGCACAACAATCACGCTGGGACCCGGAGCTGAGCACAGCGGTTCATTAAGGCTGCAGCTTTTATTCTCCAGGGCAATTCAGCTCGGCTTGAATGAGCCCCCGAGCCGGCTGCGGTGGGAATGTGTCCCGGGCCAGTGGGAGAATCCAGTCTGGGGCCGCTCATTAGCATAACAATGGCCCCAGGATGCACTGGGCCTGATGTAATGCGCAGAGTTGGGGCAGGGGCGTGAAAGCCCATCCGCAGAAGCCCCGCGCGTTTGCAGCTGACGGGGGCTGTTTCAGTGCATGAAATTCCTTCCCTCTTTCTTCCTTTTATAAGAGATGTTTGCTAATTGGTAGAGCTCCGAAAACAATACACCGTTAAGAATCCCTTTCCTTCCTCCCACCCCCAACTCTCAGCTTTCAAAAGTCCCTGCTTTCTTGCTTCACTGGAAGTCTCAACTTTTGTTCTGTGCTTTGCATGAAGTCTCAATTTTTCTTTCTCTTTAAGGGGAGAACTTAAAAACAACGATTTACTGAAAGAGACCTTGCAATCGATTCTCCTGCGGCAGGGTGAACAGACGCACGCCCCCTACGTTTTGGAGGATCTTGCCTCTGGCCCTGCCAGAACTCTTATATTTGCCTTGCTCTTTATACATTGATACAAAACATTTTGGAAAAGTGAGTCATAGAATGTTAGCCTGATTTTGTATCATATTTTCTACCACCCTAAACCCCCATCACGAGAACTTAATTTAAAGCTGGAGCAATTGAATCGTTAAAGTTGACAGGGGATGGTCAAGCTGGAGTCAGCATGAGGAAATACCAATTGATAATCTAAGCAGGACCTTGTTTGGCTTTGCCACAGACTCAACAAGTGATCTGGGCAAGACATTGTCCTTCCTTACCTATGTCTCAATTAGCTTTCTGTCCAAGGCTCCCCTTGGAACTGAATGATGTCTAAGCCTCCTCTGGTGCCTTCACTTTATAGCTGATTGAGATGGGCCATATTTTCTTAATGGACATGGCCCATAAACTCTGTTAGCACCAGAAGAAATGTGGTGTGTTTGTTCTCTGCAGCAATGTTTTCCAAACTTTTTTATTTCACGGCACACCTGAACCTATACTTAAAATTCCAGACGCGTTTAAATTATGCTGATCCCCCAAAAGCAATATGCTTGCTGTGTTTTGAACATCTTTTAAAAATAATTTATTAATGATCTTCGAAAATTTTCGAGGCCCACCTCAGATGCTGTCAGGGCACACCCGTTGAAAATCACTGCTGTAGAGTGTAACAGGTCTATATCCCCTTTAGAGCTTTAATATTAATGCTCTGAATGACTCAGGATGACATTTCCACATGAAACAAATCATGTAAGATAACTGCAAAAGATACTGTGCACCGATTCAAACACGTCTCCTGTCAGGTCACACCTGAGAGGTGAACAGTTGATTCAGAGAAACAAGAGCAGCATCACTTCAGGAGAATGTTCTTTATGTTTCAGAGCATGTGGAATCCTGAGAATAAGGCAGCTCTGCTGTCTGGTCTCTGTTTCCATTTTCTATTTCCTCTTCTGCCCTTTTTCTGCACCACAGGACCCCTGGAGAGACCTGAGGTTTCACGTGAGCAGGTGGCGGAGGCTGAGGATGCATCCCTGCCCACAGTCTGTGCAATAAGCCGCCTTTCACTCTGAGGCTTTGCTCCCTGCTCTGCCCATGAATCTTGTCATGCAGGGAGCATCCTTAGCTCAGCTTCATTCCTTAATCCCATGTGCATTAAGCACATGTCACAGAGAAACAAAACTTACTGCCCCTAGTTCTCTCAGCCAGACGCAGGATTTCCAAAAGGCAAATAACTCCTGTAAGTGGCTTAGTGGTCTGAGCTGAGTTTTGAAATCACCATCTGTGTCACTTCAGCCTTCTTCTCACCACTTCCATCAAATTAGGTGAGTTGATGATCACTTAAAACACGATGTCATCTTTCCCCCGGGACAAATTTTATCTGTATAGAGACCAGAGTCATCCAGAGAGCTGGGGGGTTGAGGGTGTGGTTCTTTTGGAAGCCCGTGAGCCCCATGATTTGTATATACTTTGAATGTGTACGTGTACAAGTGTGCATATTATTCAGGGGGGAATGCCCGAGATTTTTATTGGGCTAGTAAATCTGGTAAGAATCTTTGTCTTAAAATTAAAAATTGGAAGGTCAACCCTGAGGAGGGGAGGTAGAGAGTGCAGAGATAGAGAAACCTAGGTTTTATATTGGTGGTTAGCTCCTTTTAGCCCTTCTTTTGGCTGCTGAAATAGATGCTGTGACATGTCTCGAGACAGTCTCCTAAACATTTCTGGCAATTATCTTCAGAATATACTTTCATTCTTCATTCTGCTAAATGTGGATTTAACAAAAGAAAAAAGTAGAATTCTCAGAAGCTAAAATCTATAGCTTCTTACATAAAATATAACAACTTAGCAAAAAAAAAAAAAAAAAGGACAACCAACAAACAAGCAAAAAAACAACAGGACACTGTTACCAAATAACTTCAGTCTGGGGGTTATTTCAGGTGAGCCAGGAGTTTGATTTTGCCATTCCCATCATCTCCCAAGGCAGTGAAATTTCAGCAGATTCCCACTCTCCCCTCCACAAAGATCCTGGTCGCAGTATCCAGATGAAAAGCCTCTTTGAACTCAGCAGGCGTCCATTTTATTATCATTATTACAAAACCTTAGAGAAGAATTTGGCTAGCTTGGTATTTTTCTCAGGTCCAAGTCTACGGCTGAGTAAAGGGATACAAGATCAGCGTCCTTTTAGAGATGCCAGATTTGTCATCAGATTTTTTTCCTTTGGCAAAGAAATATATACACACACACACACAGGTGCATATACCAATGTGAGTGCACACACACATCCACACAGACACACACACGCATACACATGTGCACACACACACTCACACACACATCCAGACAGCCATAGCTGTTCTCTCTAAAGAGAAAGAGACTGCTCACAGCTGGGAGCCCAATATGGTAAGATGAAGACTGCACATCCCCTCCCCCTAAAGCAGCCAAAGAAATCTTTGTCCAACCCAGGTGTTGGCTGCATCCTCTTCACTAACATCCTGTCTTGAATTATTCAGACTCATTCATTATGTATCCCACATAGACACAATTAAATTGTTAACTTTCCCATCAAGGGAGCAGCAAAGCCTCCAGAAACTTCGGGGACAGTGGCATTCCTCCCAGGCTGAGAGCCGCCTGGTGGAGCTGACTCAAAGGGGAGTGTTTTGCAAAGAAGCCCTGGGCTGGGGTGACTCTGTCCTGAAAGTCAGAACTCTCCTACCCTGCCAAGCACATCAGCTGCACCAGCCCCTCTCCTGGATGCGTCCAGGGGGACCAGGGGTGCTACTGAGCAATTCAAGTTTAGTTTAGAGGGGCTGCTTAACTTCCCAGAGGTGTTTCAAAACTGCGGACAGTAACCCACTTCAGACAACTCACTGATGTTCCTTAAACTCTTTGCGCATTTTATTTTTATGGTGAGTGTGCATTTACATCCGTTAGACAGGAAGCTGAGGATGGAGACTCCAAATTTCTGCCAAAAATCTCTGGGGAGGTCAGCAGATTCTCAGCCGTGTATCTTCCTGAAACCCAGCAATGAGGTAGAACAGAAGGGCTGTTAACTCAAAAAACTGCTTCCACAGGGCTCATCCTTCCTATGCTCTTTGCAAAAAGCCGTTTATATGGAAAGAGTCGTTGCAAGATGGCTCAGGACATCTCTAAGCAGATTAAATGATAAAACTATACCCAAGTTAGATTGGCAGGGGGAGAGCTGGAGCAGAGAGTTGGGGATCTCATTTTTTGCTTTTTTGCCACCAGGTATCCAACTTTGTGGTAGGGACCTTCGACCAGCTCCATGTACTAGTGGAACCAGTTGTCTGCCACAGTCTTTCCCAGCTGTGAACTGACCAGAGGCCATCTGGTCTCAACAGCTCTTAGGTTCTTTGTTTTAGATACTGTCAGCCACCACAAAGTTCGTGATGGGAGAGATTTAGTTATGTTCCCCACAGACTCATTAACCAGTTATCACACCAAATCTGTCTCACTCATAGATGTGAATGTGAACATTTATTAGCAAGTGGATACCAAAAAAAGCTTATAGGAACTATTCTAGCAGCACAAGGAAGCCTCTATACTCTGTCCTTTCTGTGAAAGGCAGACATGATAACAGCCTATGGTCAGAACTCCATTTCCCTTACAGCTGGTCTCAAGTAACCAGAAGTCCCACAAGCTAGTTGTTCTCAAGTGGGTGAATTTGCCCAGCCCAGCCCCCACTCCCAGCCCCCAGAGGGCATTTGGCCATGTCTGGAGTCATGTTCCGTTGACAAAACAGGAAAGGGAAGGGTAAGGGTGCTATAGTATCTCGGAAGTAAAGAGCAAAGATACCACGGAACACCCTAACAATGTGCAGGACAGCTGCCACAGCCAAAAGTTATCTGAAGTAGAGCTGAAGCTGAAACCGTCCTCAAAGCTAAGGACAGCGACAGGACATGAGGCCTTTAAAACATTCATCCTTGGGTCGGGTACAGAGGCTCACACTTGTAATGCCAGTGCTATGGGAGGCTGAGGCAGGGGGGCTGCTTGAGACCAAGAGTTGGAGACCAGCCTGAGCAAGAGTGAGACCCCATCTCTACTAAGAATAGAAAACTAAGCCGAGTGTTGTGACAGGTGCCTGTAGTCCCAGCTACTCGGGAAGCTGAGGCAGGAGGATCACTTGAACTCAAGAGTTTAAGGTTGCCATGAGCTATGATGGTGCCACAGCACTCTACCTTGGGCATGGTGTGAGTGACTCTGTCTCAAAAAAGAAAAAAAAGTCTCAAAAAAGAAGGGGGAAAAAAAGGCTATTCATCCTCACTTCTCAAGCCCCACACAAAATCCTTTGCTGGAATTTTATGCTCTCCAGCCACAGGTGGAGACAACATTAAAATGTTTTATCCAATTCACGTCTCTCAAATGCTCTAAATCAGCATCCCTTCCTAATCCCCCTTATGCTGATTGACAAACTACCAATTCTCTGAAGAAGACAGGCGCACGGCCTTCAGACATATGAAAAAATGCTCATCATCTTTAATCATCAGAGAAATGCAAATCAAAACTACTTTGAGATATCATCTAACTCCAGTGAGACTAGCCTATATCACAAAATCCCAAGACCAGAGATGTTGGCGTGGATGTGGAGAAAAGGGAACACTTTTGCACTGCTGGTGGGAATGCAAATTAATACATTCCTTTTGGAAAGAGATATGGAGAACACTTAGAGATCTAAAAATAGATCTGCCATTCAATCCTGTAATCCCCCTACTGGGCATATACCCAGAAGACCAAAAATCACACCATAACAAAGATATTTGTATCAGAATATTTATTGCAGCCCTATTCATAATTGCTAAGTCATGGAAAAAGCCCAGGTGCCCATCGATCCATGAATGGATTAATAAATTGTGGTATATGTACACCATGGAATATTATGCAGCCTTAAAGAAAGATGGAGACTTTACCTCTTTCATGTTTACATGGATGGAGCTGGAACATATTCTTCTTAGTAAAGTGTCTGAAGAATGGAAGAAAAAGTACCCAATGTACTCACCCTTATTATGAAACTAATGTAGGACCTTCACATGAAAGCTATAACCCAGTTACAACCTAAGAATAGGGAGAAGGGGGAAAGGGAGGGGAGGGAGGGGGGAGGGAGGGGGAAGGAGGGGGATTAATAGGATTACACCTGCGGTGCATCTTACAGGGTATATGTGAATCCTAGTAAATGTGGAATGTAAAGGTCTTAGCAAAATAACTAAGAAAATGCTATGAAAGCTGTGTTAACTAATGTGATGAAAATGTGTCAAACGATCTATGAACCAAGTGTATGGTGCCCCATGATCATACTAATGTACACAGCTATGGTTTAATAAAAAAATAAAAAATAAAAAATAAAAAAAACAAAGTGGTAATTAACAAAAGACTGGCAATAGCCAGAGATTCGTGGGACAGACATGCTCAAAATATAGACATCTCGACTTGTTTTTTTCTGATAATATTCCCAGCCAAGCATCTCTTGGGTGTATGTCTCTGATTAAAATGACAATGGTAAGTTCAGCTAACACACACAGGATATCAAGACCTCTGATGAAATATTTCAAAGAATATTATTAACATCTCATAGCAGTCCCTCAGCAAATATGTGCCAAATGACCAAATAATAGATGTGGACTCCAGCTTATCTAATTTTAGTGTCTGATGTACTGCTGTGCTGCTAATGAGTGGCAAATCAGAGAGAAATTCAGGCCAACTTATCCTAAGAAGTATTCCTGAGGCACCTCCTTAGATGCAGATAAGACCTAATAAATCCCCAAAAAGTTATTTACTCTCAGAATATAACTTTTGGTTGACTTTTTTTTTTTCTTTTCATACTCCAAAGGTCTTAAAATCTTTTTCCTGAAAATTATAGGCAACTATCAATTGCTGGAATGAATTATTCACAGCCAGAGAAATCTTTAGCGACAACAGCAGCCTCATTTTATATAATAATTTCCATAACTTTTCCCTTCAAACTTTAACAAAAACTTTGAAGTGGCTAGATACAGAATTTTATAATCCCTGGCTCTTGTTTATTTGTTTTTTACTTTTTATCTTTCACATAGCTGCCAACAGAGGATGGCATTCTCAGCCAAACTACACCGGAAGGATACAAGTACAAGCTCTGGAAAACTCACGAGCTTCACTCTATCGGCCTCTGCATGAGGATAAAGAAGAGCGGGTGTGCTTCAGTTCTGTTCTGTAGACAGAGAAAAAGAAAGTCAGATTGATTACAGGGCATTAGGATGCTTGGTGGCTTGGTAGGTCCAGAGTGGAGGGCCTGGGCACTTCCATGGGTGGGCCATATTATCCGGAGCACCTTGAGACATGGAAAGGTGTCATCTAGAGTGACCCTATCATCGGCCCTTATCAAAATGGGATACTTGTGAATATGAAAGAATGCTATTTACAGTGAGGCTCAAACAGCAAGGGTAATGCAGATAAGCTGGGACGCGTGGTGACTTTATTACCCCAATTCTAAATCCACACATCCTGAAGGGATGTGAGTGAGAGGAGTTCATAGAAAATGCCATAGGACCTTGGTAAGTTGATCACCCAAGGGACTGCAACAAACTGGTCAACATATGAAGATGGGCAACATAAGAAACTGGGCCGCTGTCCTGATATGTACACATGGTGCCTGTCCGGTCTGTGAAAATTAGGTCGACTTAAGGAGGTGGTCAGTGTAGGGAAGTGCCCAGCTGTGGTAGTTCTACCCCGAATGCAGGGCAGAGGCAGAATTAGAAGCAGATATTGGATGAGTATAGAAAAGCAGGGAAAGGGATTTGAAGAGACAGGAGGGACAGGACAGAGGGCACTGTCCTACAAACAAGTCATATCTGACATTTACCTTGAATCAGCCTAAATGCATGAGGATCAGGCAGACATCGTCAAAGAGCCAGTCGGTACATAAATGGCCCACTATCAGTCCCTAGCCTTATCCATACCTAAATTGACTTTCTATCATTTACTTTCATTCTTTGCCTTTGGTGATCATGGTCATTGGGAGGGGGAGGAAATGTTGGTTGTGAAGAGATAAATTGACTGACAAGAAAAAATAATTTTTGCAATTGAACCTTACAAGAGTTAAAAAAGAACTGGTTAGGGCTGGACGTGGTGGCTCACACCTATAATTCTAGCATTCTGGGAGGCCAAGGCGGATGGATTATCTGAGCCCACAGGTTCAAAATCAGCCTGAGCCAGGTCTCTAAAAATAGCCGGGTATTGTGGCTGGTGCCTATAGTCCTAGCTACTTGGGAGGCTGAGACAAGAGAATTGCTTGAGCCCAGGAGTTTGAGATTGCTGTGAGCTCTGATGGCATAGCACTCTACTGAGGGCTAAAAAAGACGAAGTGAAATTCTGTCTCCCCCCAAAAAAAGAATTGGTTGGCATTAACCAGGACCTCGATGAACTGGGAAGATGGAGCTAAACCAAACGAGGAACTAAGCTAGGATGAGGCTCAGGATCACACTGAAATCTGCTACACCATGACCTGAAGCCACAGGCTGGACAAAGATTCACGCTGACTGGCATTGCCTGATGGGTGCCAGATGCCTGGTGTAAATTCTGGCTCTGCCACTTTACCAACTACGTGATATTAGAGCCAAGAATTTATACTCCACAAGGTCAGGGGCTTGTGAAGTTTTGTTTATAAAGGTGTTTCAAGTACCCAGCAGATCATAGGTGTACCATAAAAAAAATCAGTTAAATGAACAACTGGAATAACTGGACAAGTTACCTCTGTACTTTGATTTTCACATCTGTATAACAGGTTGTTGAGAGGACAATTGTGTAAAAGGATGCATACATTAAAAGCTCTTACAACAGTGCTCTTTCTTATGAATGCAGGGGGAAGAAAGCTGGGGAAATCATGTATCTCTCTCCGTAGGAAGTGGTCAAATCACAAGTGTAGACAGAGAAGTATTTGCACTAGAAAGCAGTGACTGAAAGAAGGAATTCTTAGATGTCATCCGCTTGCTAGCAACATGAGAATTTACGTGCAAGAACCAGGTAGAGCCAAATCATGAGACAGGTCGGAGGAATTGGAGAGACTTGCCTCATATATAAGTGGAAAAGAACGTGGCTTTCTTTCAGGCCCAAACTAGGGCCCCATAGAACCTGAGTGATTTAAAATATTGTCTTTACCTCATATACTTGACGAGTTCATTTTCATAGGGAAAATTTCAGCATCTGTAGAAACACCCAAAATGAGCTTGGGACACCTGTTAGCTATGAGTGGAGGCACTTAAAGTAACTGGCGTGGAGTTCTTGCTTTTGCTCCGCAATCTGGACAGGCAAAAATCAAATATTTAGCTTTCACTTTTACGTGACGTATCATCCTACATTCACCTCTCAACACATGTCCATTAGCCGTAAATGGTCCCAAATGCGGGCCATTCTGAGGCGATAACAGTAGGGCTGTTAGAACAGTGATAGATCCTGAAAATATCTGCTACTTCAGCCCTGCCCTCCCTCCCCTCACCACCTTATTTCCTACCTTCTCGAATTTCAGGTTAGCTACTTTCATTTGCTAGTAGGTTAAAACTGAATTATCATGGTTTATATACTCTCTTATCAAATGGAGAGAAAATACATGCTAAAAAGTTAACAAATATTCCAAAAGGAAAAGTATTATAGAGGTGATGATTATATTTTATAACTCTCCTTTTCCAAAATAAGGCCCACAGAGATCAAAATCTAAATATAAAATCACTTTATGCAGCTGGGCCCAGTGGCTCATACCTATAATCCTAGCCCTCTGGGAATCTGAGGCAGGTGGATTGCTTGAGCTCCGAAGTTTGAGACCAGACTGGGCAAGAGCAGGACGCATCTCTACTAAAAATAGAGACATTATCTAGCTGTGGCAGTGCACACCTATAGTCTCAGCTACTGGGAGAGCTGAGGCAGGAGGATCACTTGAGCCCAGGTGTTTGATGTTGCAGTGAGCTATGCTGATGGCACTACACTCTAGCCTGGGCAACACAGTGAGAATCTCTCTCTCTAAAAAAAAAAAAAAAAAGCACTACACACAAGGAAAAAAATGACCAGATGCTGGTGGCATCCACAGTGCCAACCCCTCTCATCCATGGGTTCATGAGTTCCTGTGTTCATCTGACATTGGTTAGGTCCCTGCCATTAGCCAGGCAAGCACTGTATTCCAGCAGTGCCAGGCTAAGCACATAACAAACCTCCCTCAAGGAATGTACTATCTAGAGCAGGAATCAACAAACTCCTTCTCTAAAGGGCCAGAAAGTGATTATTTTTGACTTTGTAGACCAAAGAGCTCTGGCACATCAGTGCGACTGTCATAAAAAACAGCCATAGGTAGTAAGTAAGCAAAGAATAACAGACGTGGCTGTAGTTCAGTGAACCTTTGCTTATGGAACTGAAATTTGAATTTCATATAATTTTCACATGTTTAAAGATGTTATTTTTCATTTGGTTTTTGTTCAATTATTTAAAGAAAAATGTAAAAATCCATTCTGGGAGGCCGAGGTGGATGGATTGCCTGAGGTCACAGGTTTGAGACCAGCCTGAACCAGAGTGAGACCTCATCTCTAAAAATAGCCAGGTGTTGTGGTTTGTGCCTATACTCCCAGCTACTCGGGAGGCTGAGGCAAGAGAATAGCTTGAGCCCAGGAGTTTGAGTTTGCTGTGAGCTGTGACACCATGGCACTCTACCAAGGGTGACAAAGTGAGACTCTGTCTCAAAAAAAAAAAAAAAAGTAAAAATCATACTTAACACACAAGCTGTACCAAAAACAAGCAATAGGGATGTCTGACATATAGGTCATGTCAATATTTGAGCTGCAGGACAGAAAATATAAGAAATCACTACTTGTACTTGATGACCTGAATAAGGTAAAAAGGGTTGTGTTTTGATGTTACCATGTGCTTTGAAGCTCGGAATAATAAGGGAATTATTATTGGAATAATAAAGGAAGATGACCCTTCACTTTGCTTCCTCTAGGCACACCTACAGTATCTTCAGTGCTGATGGGGACATCTCTGCTGCAGCTTTCCCCTCTCCCTTATCCCTAAGTGAGGTTCTTGTGCACCAGCCCATGAGTCCAAGGTCACCCAGGCAGTTACGAACACTTGCCTCAAGACAGAGAATAATATCTGACATCACCCTGAATTGGGAATATAGACAAAAATATTAATAAAAAGTTGAACTGGGCTATAATTCTAGTTGTCTCAAAATTTTCTTCTTGGCCAAGCAATCAAAGTCCTTGGGGGAAAGACAGAATGACGGACAAGGCTCTAGGGTAGTGTGGTATATATTAGAAGGAGAAACATGAAGAAATAGAATTGCTACCTCTGGAGTGGATGGGTACAGGGATTTGGTAAAGTTTGAAGTAGGTCTCAACAAGACACATTTGAAGTATGCTGGGAAATAAGTAGAAACTGGGGTTGATATTTGGGCCTGTGACTTGGGCTGACATCAGCTAACTCAACCTGTCTGTAGTGAAGCATGTATGGTTGGAAGGCAGAGGAAGAGTGGGCCAGAAGTGGAACGTGGAGGTCTTGAGTGATAAGAGAATGAACCACAGGGGAGAACCAAGAGGGGGTTAAACGGAAGAATGGCGTGATGCAATTTGAGTGTTAAAATGGTTAAGTCTGGCTACCAAGTGGGGAATGGAACCATATTCAACCAGAAACAAAACCACTTGCCTGAGGTGGCAGAACTAAGTGGGGGGCTATAAAACACAACAAACCACACAGGACTCTCTGAGGCCTCTTCCAGCACCTTTCACTCAACAAGTTCTGCTGTTAGATCACCAGGGAAGGCCTTCAGGAGAAGGTGGTGGTGCTGAGTCACTCTCTGAAACACCCACCTTGAATCACTTCTCTAAATGAGAGGATAAATGTGACAAGAGCCATTCCTTCTTTCATCCTCATCACCAGAGTTGACTACAAAGTGACTATGGGAGACAATAAAGAAACAATCTGCTAACAGGTCAGATCTAATCCCAATGCCTCATGAAAGCAGCCAAAGTTACTAAAAAACAAATTAGGTCACTGTAGAAAAGATTTTTGATGTTAGTCAAATTTTTCCCATTATTATTTACACCCTCATGCAATGTGGTTCTTTGCCTGTCACCTAAATCGAGGGTAAGAGGGTATGAAAGATGGAGAAAGGAAAAAACCAACAAAAAAACAGCATGCATCTACCGTTTCCCCAGTTTTTGACTTATTTTTTTTCTCATGGAATCCTTAAAATATTGGTGAGGTTGATAACTTAATTCCTTCTTCTCTGTCCCCATCATTTTCTCAGGGCAGACTGGCTTGGCAGATGTTGGGGAGGGAGAGTGGTAGCTGAATGGAAATATCCTCTCTCTCCAAGGGGACAGGCATTTTATAGGCATAGCACGTGAGTCAGGGCATGTGCAGGACCACTGAAACTCTGCAGTCTGCAGAAAGGGAGGAAGGATCCAAACGCCCAGGCATTCATTGTTAGCCCCCAGCTTCTTCTCCTATAAGAAGAAAGTGTTACCCAAAGCACCAGTTTGAAAACTTCATTCTCTTTTTATTGATCTGTGACATACCATACGGAAGTAATGCAGTGCCCTCACCAGCTGTACGAACACATCTCTCGCTGCCCCACCTCTACTAAGCCAATGCCTATCAACGCCTTGGAAGTCAACACCAGGCTTTTGATAAAAAGCCAAGACAAGAATCAGAAGGACAGGTGAGTTCCCAGGAAGGTCTCAATCCCACCAGTCAGGTAAAAAGGGGTTACAGAAACCCAACGTATCCTGTAGTATTTGACCCACCTGGAGTTCTCATTGGACCTTATGTGTGGCTAGGCTACTCTGGCTTAAAAAACAAGGAATACCCTCAGAAAATAGGTATTGTTATTCCCATTTCACATGGGCACTAAGTGGCAGAGTTAATGTTTCACCCAGGTCTGCTTGGCTCCCAATTCCATGTTGACTTCCATTGGCCACGCTGTATTCTGTTCAACCAGGGTAAAGGGTATTGACTAATTGCCTGAGAAGTGGGATTGGAGACCATAAGATATCCTTGGCCATATACTGAATACTCTCACTGTTATAATCTTTATGTACATAATAGAGCTATGAAGAAATGCTCCATTGCTCAGCCCAAGAAGCCACCATGATGCATCAGCCATTCATTGTATTTTCCCTCATCTCAGTCCAGAGCAGGGTCCCCCAGGGAAGCTGGCACAGCCAAAATGCGCTTTGCTTCCTCCCCCTTCCCACATCCCACGTGTTCTCCAATCCGTTGTCAGACTCGACGGAGCCTCGAATGAGCTGTAGGAGGAAGGTGCACTATTTAGAAAATGGGAAACAGAATAAAAATGGATTCTGACCAGAAAGCATCTCCTCCAAGAGAACAATTGGGAAGCCAAATAATCATGGGCAACTCAAGGAGGTCGGGGGAATAGTCTAAATCTAAGAGAGGTTTGAGCCCATCAAGAATTTGTTCTTACTGCTCGGTTGTGACTTACCCAGAGACCCGGATGGGGCTTGGGATCGAAGATTATTTTTGCTCCTGTCCAAATCTTTGTTTCTGCTCCACTTTACCACGTCCAGGAGATGTGGGAGTGTGAACTAATCGCCGTGGAATTACTTACGATAATAGTTTCCAGAGCGATTACATGATGTTTGGATTCTAAACACAGGTTTTGTTTCTAAAAGAAAACTATTTTATTGGTTGTTTCTAATATGTGCGTGTCTGTGTGTGTATTTTAAAACTTGTCTGGAGTTTTCTCTGTGTTGGGCAGCAGTAGCAATATTATTTTTCCAAAATAAAAATCATCCAAAGAACGATTTAGCTACTTATTGTGTATAAATTTACCCATAGTCCTATAGACCCTACATCTCAGGGTGAAAAAAAAAAATAACATATTAGTTTGTATATAATAGTGTTGTTTTTTCAACAATCTAATTAAACAGATCACTACCTATTTTTAACATTCAAATAGTGTATGTGTTTTCTGTGTATGATGCTTAGCAAATACAAAAAATAGGGCGGCACCTGTGGCTCAACGGAGTAGGGCACCGGCCCCATATGCCAGAGGTGGTGGGTTCAAACCCAGCCACGGCCAAAGACTGCAAAAAAAGGAAAAAAAAATACAAAAAAAAATTATTATTCATGTCATCTATAAGCACTGCTAAAAAATTGCATTATTCCTCTTCTGCCTGTCTCTTGCATCAGCCCGTAGGATGGATGAGAGGGAAAGTGATTTGAATCTGGCAATCAGAGAGCCTTAGGTCCATTAACAAACAGGTGAATTAACAAACAAAATAATGAATAAATAAAAGAAATGTAGCATATGGGTGAATGGGCAGAAAAGGCTTAGAAGAGAGATAAAAAATACACTGTTACACTTCATAGTCACCTATAAGTAAGAGAAATCTAACCAGACAGTATCACTTAAAGCAGCGGTTCTCAACCTGTGGGTCGCGACCACAGGAACTGTATTAAAAGGTTGCAGCATTAGGAAGGTTGAGAACCACTGGCTTAAAGCAAGACCAATATATTCAAGCCAATAAGAATAATGATAACTGATAAGAAAAACCTAACTTTACATGTTGACAGTGCTCAGAGCACAGTTGACAGTGCTTAGAGCTTGAGAGTGAGATTTCAGTGACTTTCAATTTTTTCCTTCCTTATTTTGCTTATTTATATTTTCAATCATTCTACAATGATGTGCATTACCAACAATGTAGGTTTTGTACAACCAAAAATTAAGAGAAAAAAAATGAGAGCTGCTATGTTTAGTAGATTTTACACAGAATTTATGATTTTACACTTGTTTCTAATACTCAAAACTGTCCTATGAGTGTTTGTTATCTTCAGAGAAATTAAGGAACTTACTCAAACACACAGTAGATTCTGAAGCAGCCCAATTCTCTACCTCTTTCCTTATGCACATGCTTTATAATGTGACGTTGTAGCTCCTCTGTTGAAATAATGAGCTAGGAGGTTCCAGCCCTCTAGGTTGCTGTTAGCAAACCAAAACTAAAATTGGTGTAGCAGTATAGTAAAACTGAAGTTTCACTAGCCACAAACAGCTAACTAACCTCTAGTTAAGTAGGGACTTTCCACCCTAATGATCCCAATAAAGCTATTGCTCCACTTTAACAGATCCAATATTTTCTTTGCCTTCCCTGAATCTGCATTCACCCTACAAAAGGTTTCCCCTCATATCTGTTTGGCACAGATGTGAACCACTTGCAGTCTAGAGCTGCCCAATTCATGAATTTCTGTCCAATCAAATAAGCTGTAATATCTTAATACTCCAAAGTCAATCTTTTAACAATTCCATCAAACAGAGTTGGATCCCTCACCCCTTGAGTCTGAGCTAGTCATGTGACTTTCTTTGACCAAGAGAATGTGGGGGATGTGATGTGGTGACAATACAGAGCTTGGGATGTGAGACCCTTGGCACACTCTGCTCTCTCTTCACAACCCTCCTGCTAACAAGCTGACAAAGCCAGGCTAGAAGGTGGGCTGATGAGAGCCAACGGCCCCGCCACATCCATCACCCAGGCCACAGCCAGCCAATTTTAAACATCACACATGATGGTGAGGCCAGTTGGTAGACTCCTGAGCAATCCAAGCCACAGTCAGCTGACCTGCCCACTGATCCCTAGATGATGGTTGTAGTTTAAGCCTCTTAGGTTGGGGCAGTTTAATAAATGCCAGTAGCCATCTGATATAATAGAAAGTGGAAGAGCTGAGGTTTGACCAGGTCCAAGCCCACTCATGTGTCTCCAGAGCTTCCTCCATTTCCACTACGCAGTTAGTGTCTTAGGCTTTACACAAAATTCTTCTTCCCTGTCACCACTCCCCCAAGTGCTTTTTTTTTTTGAGACAGTATCTCACTATGTCCCCTCTATAGAGTACTGTGATGTCACAGCTCACAGCAACCTCAAACTCTTGGGCTTAAGCGATTCTCTTGCCTCAGTCTCCCAAGTAGCTGGGACTACAGGCACTTGCCACAATGCCCGGCTAACCCAGGTGCTTTAATAAGAAAGTGGTGCCTGAATTCTATTCTGTCTCCAGTCAAGGTCTACTTCACATTTAAATGGGCAAGCTCCTTTGGGACAGCCTAGTGTCATTTCTGTTTACAAATAATTTAATCAATACATATAATTAAGTTCCTGGAATGGGGAGTCTCTGCACTCTACACTGATTTAGAAAGAATATAAAAATATGTTTTATTGCATGTCACTTTCACATATTTTATCCGGTTTTAGATTCATAAATCTACAGTGTTTTAAAAGCATTATTAAACCAATTTTATTGGTAAAACAAATAAAACAAAACAAAAATCAAGAGTGAGATAGAAGCAGGCAATATTTCTGGGATGGAGAAGTGAATCAGATGCCCTCTCAGCCTGCCCTCACCAGCAGACTGTGAAATACAGACTTTCACCCAGAATTATTTAATCCAGCTGTGAATCTTAAGAAGCCTTCTCACGTGCTGGCTTTCTAGTTAAAAATAACAGCTCATTTCCTATTGCCTGTCAGATGCTGCTGGTTTAAGCAAGAATATTCATTATCCCCAGAAAGAACAAAAAACAATCATCGCCCTATAGAGCAGCGCCCTCAGGAGGGCAGGGCTCCTGTCCATTCTCCTCGTCTCTGTGACCTCTAGAGGACGTGCAGGGTGCAGAACATGATGAGGAGCTGAAGCTGCCAAGCCTCTGTGCACTGAGCACTTAAAAATACTCATTGAATCCTCATACAGTCTTGCTCCTTACAAATTTTTCTCATTACCCTTAAGATTCAAGGCTTTACATACTAGAGAGTAAGTGGCAAAGTCCAGTTCTGAGCCCATGACTGTTGTGGTCACATTGAGAGTACTGTGTCTAACTATCCTTCCATCTCTCCAAAGCAACACATGTGCTTGCCTGCCACACAGACCCTGGGGGAAGATTTCTATGTTAAGGGTCCCAAACAGTTCTGTCCATCAGTTGTTTAGAGTAACTAAAAAAGAGGAATCGGGCTTCAGTCAAAGCAAGGTAAACAGGTTAGGCATTGGTGGAAAAGGTACTTTCAGACTGTTACAGCTTTGAACCACCAAAGTACATTACAAATGAAAATAGGATTTTCTGATTTATGGTTTAATTCTACAGAGAAACCATTTCTGCAGGTAACATGCCCTATGTGGTTGCACCAAGAATCCTGTGATCATTTCGCACAGTGCCGTGCCAGGCCTGATGACTACAGGGGCCAGGTCATTCACGTTTTGCCTCATGATTTGCTGTTCATCCAGGCCTCTCCTAACATAGCGTGAACACAAAGGTCAATTTCCTGCAGCCGGTTTGAAAAAGGCCAACTCTCAATTAACTTTGCAAAAGGGGTCAGAGGTGATGTGGAGAAATAAAATCCTCAAGTAATGCAAAACACCCATTTCAGCTCTGAGCTCCAACAGCCACTGTTTCCCAAAGCAGAGCAGAGCGGTTAACCAGTAACTCAGAGAGATGCGCAGTCTCTGATGCAAATGGCGTCATTTCTGCTCCCATCCAGAATAAAACAGATCACTAGTAAAGGAAAGAAATGTGGGATGATCAACTGGAAGGGGGAGGAGAAAGCAGAAAAGAAGGACCCTGGTATTACATGCAAGCAGAATGTTGTTATTAAAAGTCAGTATTATTCATATTTTATTAGATTCTTTCCTCCAACCTCAAATACACAGGCATGTTTGCCATTAAACTTTTAATTGTCCTGCCACTCCTGCGGATGAACCATTTCATAAGCCAGGCAGAAGACTCCAGTGACTGTGGAAAGGCCGTCTTACCCTCTTACATTGCGGAGTAGCCCCCCAAATCCAAACCACCCAGGGCCCGTTGGTAGAGAGGCCCACTGTGGTCTACCAAAATTAAGTCCCAAATACTTACTGAGCCCCTAACTGTTGACACGGGGCAAAACCAGGGACTTTTCAGTATGCTGTGGTGTCTAGGGAATGGTTCATTCAACCTTCTCCAGTAAGGGATGTGAAGTGTGGGCCAGAGAGGGGGAGTCAGGGAGTCGGTAAAAGGCACTATTCCACTTTTCATACAAATCCCCGTAATCAAAACCATACTTGGCCCGTTCAGTCTTACCTCCAAACTCCCTCTGAGACGCTATAAACATTGGCAGACAATGCATATAATTAAGGTGGAATATGTTCTCGTAAAATGTTTGTTTCCATCTGCTAGTTGTTTTAGCGACTGTTAGAAGATTTCTTGTGGTCAGTGCTGGAGAACAACAGAGGGAATTCTGGAAGCCCCACCGAGAAGCAGCCCAAGAGCAGGGCACAGGCAGACAGCGCCCAGCATACAGCCCAGGCAGCAGAGCAAGATGGAGGTGACAGTCTGCTTTCCAGCCTTAATTGTCCAAACAGCAGCACCACAGCGACACCATCCCCATCCCTCCCCTTTTGACTCTGAAGAAACGCAGAGAGACCGTGAGCATTGTTGTCTTTCAATACCAATGGGGGATGTGGGCGAAAAAAGCGAGAGTGTTCTGGCACCAGAATCATTTCTACATTACCTCAATTAGTTCCAATGATGTGGAAAAGCTCTGTCGGGAGAAATCAAACTAAACGTAAAATCACCGGAGTGCCGGGGGTGGTGGTGGTGGTAGGTGTTGATACAGGCATCAGTCAGCAATACTGACTGCAGTGAGGTCACTCAATAGCCCTGTCGCTGGAGCCGGGCAGAGAAATAAACCCGTTAGCTCCCCACCTTTAGAGAAGCACGTGGTTTTCAATGTGGCACCCACACAATTTGGCACCCACCAAAAGATTCAGCCTTTGGAAGGCACAGTTTACTAAGGTGTCTGGGAAAGAACTCTGGATAAGTCCCATTTTTATTTTCTACAGGAAAATAAGTAGATAAGTAAATAAGTCCTCTTTCTTAAGAGCCACATGTACCCTCAGTTATGAGATGCTAGACTTTCTCGAAGGAAGTAGCTAGTTCTGTGTGGTTACAGAGCACAGCATTGAGGCAGCTAAGAGGAAACCCGGGCACAGGACAGGGAAGAATTTCTGCTACTTGCAATGGGCCATAAAGATAGCGCCTCTCATGAGAGATCAAACCGTCCGTTGGGTGTCGGCCAAAGGCAGACAAGGTCACAACCTGCCAGGGACCGTAAGAGGAAGATTTTTGCATTAAATAGATCATTGAACAATTAAAAATCACCCTTTTCTGTAGTTGAAAGATCCAGTTAGCAGAAGGAGTTGAGAGAAGGAAAGAAAAGACGTATGCTTATTTTTCCCCCATATTGCCATACACATGTCCTTCTTCCCTATAGAGCCATAAAATAAAAAATAATGCCCCTCACAAGTGCCCTCTCATCTTGAGCTATAACAACATGTCATGTCTTTCTGTACGTTTGGAAGATTGGTGAACATGAAGAAGCTCTATTAACCAACTTACTCAGTAATATGTCCATCCCTTCAGGTTTCCCCACAACCATCTTCGAGTGCCTACTCTGATAAAAGTGGTGAGCCCAGCATGCAGACCCATAGGGGAGAGATGGAGAGAACGTCTTGTCTATTTCCTGTGTGGTCAAGGACTTATTGTAAGATATCCCCCCTCAAAAAAGTACCCGGGTGTTAGAATTCAGGAAACCGAGTCTCAGAGAAGTTGAATAACTTGTCAAAAGCCACACAGCCAGAAAATGGCAGAGAGAGACTCAAGGACTAGAATGCCGAGGCTTCCAGCTCCGTCCTCTCCCTCTCACACTGTATCTGTAAGCAGAGGTCAGGGCATGGCTTGTCCTGACTTAGAGGAGCTAAATAGCAAGCCCACTGTTCACAAGGGGTAGAGATTCTTGTTTCTTTATATCTCAATTTTGTAGAGATGGTAACTAACAAGTGGCTGATTGATGGGAGAGTTTTAAATACCTCTTCAAAGGGATTTCCCCCTTTTTAACACACTATGGGCCCATCTGATGTGCTGACAAAGTTGGAGTTTCACACCCCATTAAGAAGACTTGGCCCCCTGGCTTCAAACCCAGTCCCTATGTCTAGAAGAGAAGTAAAGAATGATATGACTTCCCCTGTCCCCTGGGAGTATTGTTATGGGAGCCAAGTTCTGAATTGTTCCTAAGTGTGTTGGAACCTCAATGCCTGGGAGCAAACTCTTATCCCTTCAGGTGTAACATTTTATAAGATAGATGGGAGTAATGAAAATGGTGTTTCTCTTCTTGGGAATTTCAACTACTTGGAGATGCTTTCGAAAATGTCACTTGATTTTCCAGTTCCTAAAAAAGCGACTGTTTTTTACAGTTTGACATAGACTAGAGCCTTGTACAGGAATCCAAGTTAGAAATAGTCCCTCCTCCAGTCTGAGCCGCTGAGCCAGACGGAGCTAATAGTGTTTGGCTCTGGGTCACAGGCAGACATTGTGAGCGATCTGCCCCGGCAAGCTCCGCCCTCAGGGTCGCAGAGCTGGAATTGGGTGGGAGCTGGTAACCCAGCGACCAAGTAGCCTAAGGGCGAGGTCTGAGCCGCCTTGCAGCCCTAACCCTCGGGGGCAGAGGGAGACCAGTTTTGACACACAGGGTAAGTGGATAGCCACTTCAGCAGTGATTCCAGCGACAAGCACTTCCCTGAGAAAGCTTCTGCTCAGTAAGTGAACAAGTTCAAAGTGCCTTTTAAGTGGGCTGAAGAGAGATTTAGGGTGTCTACCTGCTGGGGTTTGAGAAACTAGCAGCCTCCAGTCTTATCAGAACTGTGATTACCATCTCGTACCCCAGAAGACCACATGTTGCCCAGACAATATTCAATAACATATACATACTGCTTTGTTTTTGGTTGAGTTTTTTTTTTGGGGGGGGGGGTTTGGTTGTTTTTTTTTGTTTATTTTGATGTTGTTGATTGTTGTTTTGTTTTTTAAGTTCAACCTTTTCCATACAGATCCTTTTTCTTTCTCAATTTTTCTAGTTTAATTGTAATTTCCCATTGCTGCCTATTTCAATAATTAGAACTTCATTTTTGTTAGTGTTTCTACCACTATTATTTGGTTTTTTCAGCCAATTTTATCCCGTAAAGTTTTCTGTTTGCTTGTTTTGGTTTGATTTATAGCATTTTTGTCTTTCCTCTCAACTTGGTGGAGGTGGGGTACTGTGTCTGATCAGGTTAGCAAAGAGCTGCTGACCTCAAGGGAACCACCCAACTGGGCACCCCCAGAAGGTGGTTTTTTTTTTAAGGTTGTATCAAAGTACCCTACTGTACACCTATATTGCTCTGTCTCCCTCTTTCTGTGCCTCTCTTCTTTTTGTCAAAATTCCTTTTACCCACCCCCTCTCCTTTCTCTATTTTTCTTTTTTTTTCTTATCACTCAGCCCTCCTTTCTTTCATCCCTTTTTTGCTCTTAAACCTTCTCACCCTTCTGGTCCTGTAACCCTTAGTCCACAGGCACAAGAACTTTAAGAGCAAAAGGAAGTGAAAGGAAAATTAGGGCAAGGAAACAGATAAAAGAAATCACCCATGAGGAAGAATCAGCAGAAAACTCCAGGCAACATGAAGAACCAGTCCAGAACAACGCCGCCAAGGGACTATGAGGTAGCTACTGCAGAGGATTCCACCTATACAGAAATGTTAGGAATGACAGAAAGGGAATTTAGAATACACATGTTGAAAACAATGAAAGAAATGATGGAAACAATGAAGGAAACTGCTAATAAAGTGGAAAATAACCAAAAGGAAATCCAAAAACAGAATCAAATCAGAGATGAACGATATGAAGAATATAAAAAGGATATAGCAGAGCTGAAGGAAATGAAACAGTCAATCAGGGAACTTAAAGATGCAATGGAAAGTATCAGCAACAGGTTAGACCATGCAGAAGAAAGAATTTCAGAGGTAGAAGACAAAGTTTTTGAGATAACTCAGATAGTAAAAGAGGCAGAAAAGAAGAGAGAGAAAGCAGAACGTTCACTGTCAGAATTATGGGACTTTATGAAGCGTTCCAACATACGAGTTATAGGAATTCCAGAAGGGGAAGAAGAATGCCCCAGAGGAATGGAAGCCATACTAGAGAATATTATAAAAGAAAATTTCCCAAACATCACCAAAGATTCTGACACACTGCTTTCAGAGGGATATCGGACCCCAGGTCGCCTCAACTCTAACTGAGCTTCTCCAAGACACATTGTGATGAACCTGTCCAAAGTCAAGACAAAAGAAAAGATTCTGCAAGCTGCCAGGAGTAAGCGCCAGTTGACCTACAGGGGCAAATCCATCAGATTGACCGCAGACTTCTCTAATGAAACTTTCCAAGCAAGAAGACAATGGTCATCTACCTTTAATCTACTTAAACAGAACAATTTCCAGCCCAGAATTCTGTACCCTGCTAAGCTAAGCTTCAAAATTGACGGAGAAATCAAATCATTTACGGATATATAAACATTGAGGAAATTCGCCACAACAAGACCAGCTCTACAGGAAATACTTCAACCTGTTCTGCACACTGACCACCACAATGGATCAGCAGCAAAGTAAGAACTCAGAAATTAAAGGACAGAACCAAACCTCCACGCTGATGCAAAAGATAAAACTAAGCAATGGACTCTCACAAAATAAGACGAATAGAATACTACCACACTTATCAATTATCTCAATAAATGTTAATGGCTTGAATTCCCCACTGAAGAGACATAGATTGGTTGACTGGATTAAAAAACACAAGCCATCCATTTGCTGTCTGCAAGAAACACACGGGGCTTCAAAAGACAAATTCAAGCTCCGAGTCAAGGGCTGGAAGACAATTTTTCAGGCAAATGGAATTCAGAAGAAAAGAGGAGTTGCAATCTTATTTTCAGATACATGTGGATTTAAAGCAACTAAAGTCAAAAAAGACAAAGATGGTCACTTTATATTGGTCAAGGGAAAAATAAAACAAGAAGACATTTCAATTCTAAATATCTATGCACCCAATTTAAATGCTCCCAGATTCTTGAAACAGACCTTACTCAGTCTGAGCAATATGATATCTGATAATACCATAATAACAGGGGACCGTAACACTCCTCTTACAGAGCTGGACAGATCCTCTAAACAGAAATTAAACAAGGATATAAGAGACTTAAATGAGACCCTAGAACAACGGTGCTTGATAGATGCTTATAGAACACTCCATCCCAAAGATAAAGAATATACATTCTTCTCATCACCCCATGGAACATTCTCCAAAATTGATCATATCCTGGGACACAAAACAAATATCAACAGAATCAAAAGAATTGAAATTTTACCTTGTATCTTCTCAGACCTTAAGGCACTAAAGATGGAACTCAACTCTAACAAAAATGCTCGACCCCACCCAAAGGCATGGAAACTAAACAATCTTCTGTTGAATAACAGATGGGTGCAGGAAGAAATCAAACAGGAAATCATTAACTTCCTTGAGCATAACAACAATGAAGACACAAGCTACCAAAACCTGTGGGATACTGCAAAAGCAGTTTTGAGAGGAAAATTCATCACTTTAGATGCCTACATTCAAAAAACAGAAAGAGAGCACATCAACAATCTCACAAGAGATCTTATGGAATTGGAAAAAGAAGAACAATTTAAGCCTAAACTCAGTAGAAGAAAAGAAATATCCAAAATCAAATCAGAGATCAATGAAATTGAAAACAAAAGAATCATTCAGAAAATTAATGAAACAAGGAGTTGGTTTTTTGAAAAAATAAATAAAATAGATAAACCATTGGCCAGACTAACGAGGAATAGAAAAGTAAAATCTCTAGTAACCTCAATCAGAAATGATAAAGGGGAAATAACAACTGATCCCACAGAGATACAAGAGATCATCTCGGAATACTACCAGAAACTCTATGCCCAGAAATTTGACAATGTGAAAGAAATGGATCAATATTTGGAATCACACCCTCTCCCTAGACTCAGCCAGGAAGAAATAGAGCTCCTGAACAGACCAATTTCAAGCACTGAGATCAAAGAAACAATAAAAAATCTTCCAACCAAAAAATGCCCTGGTCCAGATGGCTTCACTCCAGAATTCTATCAAACCTTCAAGGAAGAGCTTATTCCTGTACTGCAGAAATTATTCCAAAAAATTGAGGAAGAAGGAATCTTCCCCAACACATTCTATGAAGCAAACATCACCCTGATACCAAAACCAGGAAAAGACCCAAACAAAAAGGAGAATTTCAGACCAATCTCACTCATGAATATAGATGCAAAAATTCTCAACAAAATCCTAGCCAATAGATTACAGCTTATCCTCAAAAAAGTCATTCATCATGATCAAGTAGGCTTCATCCCAGGGATGCAAGGCTGGTTTAACATACGCAAGTCTATAAACGTTATCCACCATATTAACAGAGGCAAAAATAAAGATCACATGATCCTCTCAATAGATGCAGAAAAAGCATTTGATAAAATCCAGCATCCTTTTCTAATTAGAACACTGAAGAGTATAGGCATAGGTGGCACATTTCTAAAACTGATTGAAGCTATCTATGACAAACCCACAGCCAATATTTTACTGAATGGAGTAAAACTGAAAGCTTTTCCTCTTAGAACTGGAACCAGACAAGGTTGTCCTCTGTCACCTTTACTATTCAACGTAGTGCTGGAAGTTCTAGCCAATACAATTAGGCAAGACAAGGAAATAAAGGGAGTCCAAATGGGAGCAGAGGAGGTCAAACTCTCCCTCTTTGCTGACGACATGATCTTATACTTAGAGAACCCCAAAGACTCAACCACAAGACTCCTAGAAGTCATCAAAAAATACAGTAATGTTTCAGGATATAAAATCAATGTCCACAAGTCAGTAGCCTTTGTGTACACCAATAACAGTCAAGATGAGAAGCTAATTAAGGACACAACTCCCTTCACCATAGTCTCAAAGAAAATGAAATACCTAGGAATATACCTAACGAAGGAGGTGAAGGACCTCTATAAAGAAAACTATGAAATCCTCAGAAAGGAAATAGCAGAGGATATTAACAAATGGAAGAACATACCATGCTCATGGATGGGAAGAATCAACATTGTTAAAATGTCTATACTTCCCAAAGCAATCTACCTATTCAATGCCATTCCTATCAAAATACCAACATCGTACTTTCAAGATTTGGAAAAAATGATTCTGCGTTTTGTATGGAACCGGAAAAAACCCCGTATAGCTAAGGCAGTTCTCTGTAACAAAAATAAAGCTGGGGGCATCAGCATACCAGATTTTAGTCTGTACTACAAAGCCATAGTGCTCAAGACAGCATGGTACTGGCACAAAAACAGAGACATAGACACTCGGAATCGAAATGAAAACCAAGAAATGAAACTAACATTTTACAACCACCTAAACTTTGATAAACCAACCAAGAACAAACCTTGGGGGAAAGACTCCCTATTCAATAAATGGTGTTGGGAGAACTGGGTGCCTACATGTAAAAGACTGAAACTGGACCCACACCTTTCCCCACTCACAAAAATTGATTCAAGATGGATAAAGGACTTAAACTTAAGGCATGAAACAATAAAAATCCTCCAAGAAAGCATAGGAAAAACACTGGAAGATATTGGCCTGGGGAAAGACTTCATGAAGAAGACTGCCATGGCAATTGCAACAACAACAAAAATAACCAAATGGGACTTCATTAAACTGAAAAGCTTCTGTACAGCTGAAGAGACAATAACCAAAGCAAAGAGACAACCTACACAATGGGAAAGGATATTTGCATATTTTCAATCAGACAAAAGCTTGATAACTAGGATCTATAGAGAACTCAAATTAATCCACATGAAAAAAGCCAACAATCCCTTATATCAATGGGCAAGAGACATGAATAGAACTTTCTCTAAAGACGACAGACGAATGGCTAACAAACACATGAAAAAATGTTCACCATCTCTATATATTAGAGAAATGCAAGTCAAAACAACCCTGAGATTTCATCTAACCCCAGTGAGAATGGCCCACATCACAAAATCTCAAAACTGCAGATGCTGGCGTGGATGTGGAGAGAAGGGAACACTTTTACACTGCTGGTGGGACTGCAAACTAGTACAACCTTTCTGGAAGGAAGTATGGAGAAACCTCAAAGCACTCAAGCTAGACCTCCCATTTGATCCTGCAATCCCATTACTGGGCATCTACCCAGAAGGAAAGAAATCCTTTTATCATAAGGACACTTGTACTAGACTGTTTATTGCAGCTCAATTTACAATCGCCAAAATGTGGAAACAGCCTAAATGCCCACCAACCCAGGAATGGATTAACAAGCTGTGGTATATGTATACCATGGAATACTATTCAGCCGTTAAAAAAAAATGGAGACTTTACATCCTTCGTATTAACCTGGATAGACGTGGAAGACATTATTCTTCGTAAAGCATCACAAGAATGGAGAAGCATGAATCCTATGTACTCAATTTTGATATGAGGACAATTAATGACAATTATGGTTATGGGGGGGGAACAGAAAGAGGGAAGGAGGGAGGTGGGTGGGGCCTTGGTGTGTGTCACACTTTATGGGGGCAAGACATGATTGCAAGAGGGACTTTACCTAACAATTGCAATCAGTGTAACCTGGCTTATTGTACCCTCAATGAATCCCCAACAATAAAAAAAAAAAAAGAAAAGAAAAGAAATAGTCCCTCCTCCACGCTATGCCCTCTGATTCTGGATTTCATGTTAATATATGTTTGTCCGTCCAGTATGACGCTGACCATCTTGCAAATTACACAGGCAGCAAGAAAAATAATTACATAGTCTCTCTATGGAACATCACTGCATAGAAAATCCATTACAGCTCACCAAGAAAGGACTATTTTTCTTTTTACACTAAAAACTTGATAATCTACCACAGCATTAGAACAGGGATCAGAAAAATAAAATTCACTGGTAAACCGGACCATCCCGCCAGGGCTTTACTTTCCACATTCTCCTGTGTTAGTTCTCCCCCTGGAGTTATTTGAAGCATCACGATGATGCTCTTTACAGATGCTTAAATAACTTCTCCTCTTTTTATGTTGGACTCATCGTACCCAAAGGTCATAAGCAAGAACCACATCACCCACTACAAAGTTGAGCACGATGATTAAGAACTTGGACTGTCTCCAAGAGAGAAGAACTGAATTCAGACACTGATGCCACCTCCATAAACTGAATTCAGACACTGATGCCACCTCTGTATGATCTTGAGTTAGTCATTCAATCTCTCCGGGCAACTAAAATGGGGCAATAACAGTGTGTATCTCATTAAACTGGTGAAAGGAGTAAATGGGATCGTTATTAAAAAGTACCTAGCACAGTACCTGGCACAGAGCGAGGGCTCGTAAATGTGAGCTATTAGTATGAATCTGCCCTCCACAAATAGTTGTGTGCTAACCACTAAATAGACACTCAATATAAAAGCGATAATTTGTAGCATGAGGGAGAGATAATAATCACAAATTAGACTGCATTGTAGGGTAATTCTGGAATCTACAATAATTTTTTCAAGTATCTTTTTTGTTACCTAATTCTTTCTGTGCCTCTCTTATTTCCCTATTTTATACTTTGCCCAAGGCATCATTTAGTGTTCCAAAATATTAGACTATTACAGGTACTCAGAAGCCCCAGGAGAAATGGAATACATTTACAGACCCATAAACATCTAAATTAGTGCTATAAATGGGAAATATAGTCTATAGTTGGAGAGTGCCCAATCCGTAATATGTTGTGGCATAGAAGAAACTTCCTTTTTGGTGGCTGGAAAATCTATTTGCTCTAAGTATTCAATTTTAAAATGGATAATAAAAATAAATAATAGGCATGCTTCGGCTTAAATTGCACCTTTCAGGGGGGTTCTCAAAGAGCTTTTCAGCTGTTCATTTATGACCCCTGGGGAAAGGTAGGTGGTAAGTAAGATGCTTCTTCTTCTAGTGGAGAAGCGGACATAGGATGATAGGAGCGACTTTTCCAAGAACTTGCACCATACAAACCAGAAAAGAGAGAGATACTCTCTTTAAGGGATTAAAATCTGTATTATTAATCGTAAGACTGAAGATGAGTGCTAACGTGGGTTGTTCGTCCGTCATTCGGCTAATGATGCTCTTTACAGATGCTTAAATATCTTCTCCTCTTTTTATGTTGGACTCATCGTACCCAAAGGTCATAAGCAAGAACCAGCACACGTATCTGCACTAGCTTATTGCTAGTCTATTCCTGCAAAACAAACTAGCATGAGAGCTTTAAGGCATAGAGCAGTATTGATTCTTTCACAGGCATCTGCACTTGCCATGGCCAACTTCAAGGTCAAGCCCACTGGGCAGCCCAGGATTCAGATGGAGCCTAGAGCTTCCGTGTATCTCTCGTTGTGTGCAGAGGCAGAGTGAGGGTCTGGCCAAGGCATGGCCGTCTCACAGCAGAAGCACAGGTGCAAGAGAGCAAGCTCCAGCCAAGCAGGTGAATCACATCACTTCTGCTAATTCTAGTGGCCAACGCAAATCAACACCCGAGCCCACGTTGAGCAGCACAGAAGTACATTCTACCTGCAAAAGGAGCAAAAAAAAAAAAAAAAGTCACCTGGCCATGCCCCAAATCAATTTCCTTGAGAGTACACTCTCCCCATGGAGGTGTGAGAAGGGAGTGGATATTTTTAAACAACAATTTATCAGAATCAGCACTTCATTCACATGGCAGGTATTTTTCTGTGTGCTAATCTTCGAAATGTGGCTGTTTCACGTGCTTCTTAGATAGTAGCCTAGAAGGTGATCTCTGAGGGTTAGTGTACTGTTCCCATGTATTAGTTAACAACCACATTATCCAGGTGTCCTCCTGGTTTCTTGGAAACCAGCCTATCAGCTAATCTCCCTTTAGAGAACAGAAATCAGAACTGGGGAAGACATTGTACTAATAATATAAAATGTAGCCATCTGATGCTTACTGAGTGATGGCCACGCACTAAACTCTTGACAGATATTATCTCTTTAGGCTTCATTGAACCCTTAAAAGACAGGGAAAGTATAATCCCCATTTTACAGGTGAGGCAGCTGAAGATTAGAGAGATGAAGTGATTGGCCCACAGTTGCATAAAAGTGAGTAACGTGGCTGGAATTCAGACCGAGTGTATCTGTCTCCAAAACTCTAAATGTGAGACCAGCACAACGCCAGGAGATGAAGTCTGAGACGGATGCAGAGGGAGCCCAGACATATTACGTCAATACAGAGGGAAGAGAAGGTGGACACATCTGGTGTGACCCCCAGGCCTGCCACTGCCTCTCTGTATGATCTTGGACAAATTAGTTGAATTCACTGAGCTTTTGTTTCCTCATCTATGAAATGAAGATAAGACCCTCCTCCTTTGGTTGGTGTGAAATTTTAATAAGACGCCAATAACCTCTGTCACTTATTAGTATTAAAGTATTAGTATCATTCTTTTGCGCTAAATGAAAGATACTAATCAAAGTGATCGGGAGGAAGTCTCCTAACAAGGGCAGAATGACAATTAATTTAGGTGAGATTATGTATGACGCATCCATATACATGACCAGCACTGATGGATCGATTCCCAGCCCCTCTTTAGTCCCTGAGAATGCTTACCTAAACCTATGAAGGCTCAGAGGAATGACCTTTGGCATATTGGATCTCATTGCAGATGAGATCCTGGCAGCTGACTGTTCTACCTCCACAAAGCCTCAGAAACTCAAAAATTCCAGGATGCCAACTGAGGATACTTTCTGGTTCATAGCATATTTGTATAAATCCACATTCCTCTTGAAATTACAGCTGTGATCCTAGCACTCTGGGAGGCCAAGGCAGGAGGATCACTTCAGCTCAAGGAATTCAAAACCAGCCTAAGCAACATTGAGAGCCCCATCTCCACAAAAAATAGAAAAGTCAGCCGAGTATCATGGCAGGTGCCTGTAGTCCTGGCTATTTGGGAGGATGAGGCAGGAGGATCCCTTGAGCCCAGGAGTCTGAGATTGCAGTGAGTTACAAATGATGCTCTTGCACTCTAGCCAGGGCAATAGAGCAAGACTCTGTCTCACAAAGGACAGGTATATATATATTATTTCATGCTGTGTCTACACCCTTCCTCCAATACTCAATTTGTTTCTCCACTTACAACATACATAGCTGATGAGCCGGCCTCTCCCTTTCTTCTCTCCTGTTCTCTCCCCTTCCCTCCTGATATCATGCAGGTCCAACAAGAAGTCAAGGATTACGGACTGGTTGAATCTACGTATTCTGGACAGCAATGCCACTTAAGACACTCTGCTAAATGCAGGGCAAGTTGTCTCCATTTTAGGCACCACACCACACGAGGAAGAATTCACTGCTCATCCAGGCCCCATAGGGTAGCCTGGCTATAGAGAGCCAAAAAGAAAACTGGCTGTCCCTTTGATATTTGCTCTGAAGTCCAGCTTTCTCTCCACGGTGGCTGAGTCCTCCCCACCTCACTGCCAGCCCCTGCCCCCAGGCTCTATCTGAACCACCCCCCTCTCTGGTTAAGTCTATGAGTTCCTGTGGTGAGGAGAGTGGCTCCCACTGGCTCAGGCCTATTTCTCCAGGTTATATATGTCACAGTTTTCCATGCCTCTAACAAGACTCAATTAAAAATTAATCAGTCCAGCATGGCAATTTGGAGAGGTAATTGTTTCTTTTCCTGACTCCATGGCCATGGGCTAAAAGCACACCCAGAACCTAAATTAATCATCTAATTGGGATTTTTCCATACTCCAGCCATTCAGCCTTCCAGCAGTCCCAGCACCGCACTGCCTGACCTTCATAATTAGATTGCCCTATTGTCCACTCTGCGGCGTCCTCCCATGCTTTCCCTTCCAACTGCCTTTAGTAAAATGGAAAATAGCCATGGAAGCCATTTACCTGGGCCCTCTCCAATGGCCATGAGGATTTATCCTCAGAAAATAAACTAGCACTCATGAGGAAATAGTGGGAACAATGGCGCAGGTTAGTATCACCAACACAGATTGTAATAGAAAAGAAAAATTGGTTACAACCTAATGGGGGACTTGATCAGTTTAATAAAGTCTAGGACAATTATCCACACAACCTGCAGCGGGGAAGCTTTTTAAAGAGAAACGATGAAGTGTTATGTGCACGGCAAATTCTAGGACAATACATGACATATGTGATATTTGCATAAAAAGATAAGAAAACAACCTCTGTATGTTGACCACCTAAGGGATTGTGACAAACTGGCCAGCATACTGAGGTGGGCAACAGAAGGAACCAGAGCTACTGTACTGATCTGTACATGTGGTGCATGTCCAGTCTCTGAAAATTAGGTCAGCTTTAGGAGGTGGTCAATGGAGGACAGTGGTAACCAACCGTGGAGGTCCTACTGTACACGTGTACAATGAAACATGTGTATAGACATATAGTACACATATATCTGATCTGTGCTTACGTCCGGAGAGATAAATATATATATACGTACACATATTTCGCTAGGTATGTGCCTAAATTATCTCTGGAAGAGATCAAAAGAAGATACAAACATCCCTGGCATCTGAAAAGATAAATTGGAGGCCAAGAGGGGAAACAAGAGAAATTGCATTCTGCATCACTGAGGTGCTTCTTGAATTGTGAATATTTTCCTGCCCCCCGAAATACATTTATATCTCGGATGCCATTTAACAACCCTCAGTTTATGATTGAAAATTCTAACATATATTCATGCATGAATAAATAGTCGATTTCAGTAATTTTAAAATAGGCGATTTAAATAATTTTAAAAATGACAAGAACAGGGGAAAAGAAAACTAATGCTTACTGGGCTATGTTCAGACCATGTATATCCTTATTTAAAACTCACAGTGGCCCAGCAAGGTTTAAGTGTTTATCTCTCCATTTTTTAAAACAAATGAATATATATATATATATATATTTTTTTTTTGTAGAGACAGAGTCTCACTGTACCGCCCTCGGGTAGAGTGCCATGGCATCACACGGCTCACAGCAACCTCTAACTCTTGGGCTTTCGCGATTCTCTTGCCTCAGCCTCCCGAGCTGCTGGGACTACAGGCGCCCACCACAACGCCCGGCTATTTTTCTGTTGCAGTTTGGCCGGGGCTGGGTCTGAACCCGCCACCCTCGGCATATGGGGCCGGCGCCCTACTCACTGAGCCACAGGCGCCGCCCATGTTAAGCACACACAAAACAAATTAGGTTAATTTGTCTCATAGTATTTGTGTCGACCAAAGTAGACCATGGCATCTCATGTTTACTCTTATGTTTACTCTTACCAAATACAGGGTGTCCATCAAGTTCATGTGCAATTCAAAGCAGTTGACTATTTTAAATTGCACACGAACCTTATAGACATCCTGTATAAGATAAATATTACTGATCTTTTTATACCCACTCTCCATATTGACATTAACCCATTCATGAGGGCACAGCCCTCAGGGCCTAATCACTTTTTAAAGCTCCCACCTCTTAATACTGTTACAATGGCTTAAGTTTCCAACACGGGGTCCGGGGGTACATGTTCAAACCATAGCACAGGTAATCCGTCTTTTAGTAGCCTCACGTCAGCCTTTAACAAGACAAGCATGTGTACCTACCCTGCCAAAGAACAGGAGGAACACTGCCCTAAGTTTCATTGCGATAGCCAAACAATGCTTGTAAGTTTCAACAACATCTGCTTTACATACACGTAGAAGGTGCACATGAGCCCAATTTTTAATTCTTTTCATTTGAAGTATCCTATACAATCAAATGATTATGCAGTCACTTTACAGGTCCTATCTGGACATAATAAAATTATTTACATAGCTTTGAACCGTGTATCATAAATGGTATTACAGTGATTCTTCTCTCTGTGAATAACAGTCCCTGAACTTTATAAAAACATCTCCCTGGAGAGAAGAATTTGCAGCAGGCAGAGAGCTCTGGCCTCTTCATGTTCCTATCATGAAAACGCAAGAGGACTCCCAATGACCTCTGACCTTTTCTCCATGGTTGAAGTTGCCAGGAGGGGTTCTTTTCCAGGGAAAAAGAGCCACCGGCCTACTTTCCCCTCTCCCCTTCCTTCTCCTCTGGTCAGCCTCACCTGTGATCACCCAGGGTAGGAAGAGACGAAAGCCCTCCCTGGGCTCTGATAACAGGCTTGCATGACTGTAATTACAGGCTTTTGCTCCTCAGCTATCCACATGACAGTCACTATCCAGACTGAAACTCCTCAGTCAGATGGAATCAATTACTGGGCAAAATTGGGAGGTTAATTTTCCCCAGAATGAGATATGCCTTTTAGCTTTGCCATCTCTTTCACTCCAGCTGGTAGCTTATTTGGTCACATTGTTCTCCAGCCCGATGAACAAAGTTCCATTAGGAAGGATTTTCAAAAGAGTTGATTTGAAAAGGAAACTCCATCAGCCCCCAAACTCAATGCGTGCTGAATAGAAGGACTGTTATTAACAAAGCCGCGTGGAGGGCTAATCACTAGAATTTACATTTGATGGGCGTGGGGTTAATCCAATAAGAAGAAATGGAATCTCCCTGTACAGAGCCTCGTCAAGGCTCCCTGGTTCTGCTTTAGCATAACCCAGCTCTGAAAGAGCTTTCCCTGCTTTGGGAAATTTCCATGAAAATAAGCCAATTCCCTCATTAGAATAATTTTCCAAGTATGACAGAGCATCTCTTTGAAAACAAAGCAAAACAAAAGACAAAACAAACAGTATTCATCTTCAAAGGGAATGGCCTCCTCTGAATGGCTTAGTAGAAGTGTTAAAATAGCTTCCACTTTTTAGATGATAATGACAATAAAGATAAAAACAGCAACTAAAATGTAGTCGACATGTACCATGTTTTAGGAAAGGCTACATTACGATCTATTCATTAACTCAGTCTCCTCAAAACTGTTCTGAATTGAGGCAGTGAAAAGTTGGATAACTTGTTTACGTTCACCTACCTGTTAAGTAACAGGGTATGTGAACCCAGGAAATATGGACCCAGAGCCTACAATTTTATGGTGCTTTGTGACCCTTGTCAATCCACATGCTTATAGATTCCAAAGACCATCACTTTGTAGGTTAGGAATCTGAAGTGTGGTGTTTAGATAGCCCCTAAATTAACAAAGCCACAATTCCATACCAGATTCATCAGACTCCATGGAACAGAGCCATTAAAACCTTTATAGAGGCTTTGGAAAGAACCATTATTGCGAGGTGTTAGCTGATGGTTAGCTAAAAATCAATTCTAATATCATTTAAGTTCTTTCTTTAGCCCTCTGGGGGGCATTAGTCTTCTGGAGGGGGATTTACCAGTCCTATAATTACAGGATACCCCTCAATTGTATTCTGAATTCCATACAGTTGTTTTCTTCATATGATTACAGGGTCATTCCATGAAGCGGATTCACAATCTAGCAGGAAACAGGCATCAGAACCTTGAGTAACCTGCAATAAGATCTTTGGAATCCAGTCCAGTCCCATTTCTGCTACTGAAACCCAGCACCCCTGCCCCCATGATATCTAAAAGATTTAAAAGCAGATACCTTATTATTGCTCCTCAATTTCTGATTCAGAAAAATGAGCCATTATCTGCTCACTTTCTGCCATGATTATGTTGGTTTAATCATTCAGCAAGCATTGACTACAAGTCCTCTGAATACCAGATTGGAAACCTGGTGGTAGATCTCTGTTAAAGCCTCAGAACAAGACAGAAAATGCCCATGCTTTCATGGACCTTATATTCTGCTGATAAATGCAGCAAGAACATTTGCAAAGGGCTTTTACACTTCTCACACACCTGATACATTATGTAATGTCGCTGGGAATCGGATTTAATGGCAAGTTAAAGTTAAGTTAAGTTACTGTTGTCTGGGTAGAAGTAAAACATGCTGGATTCTTTTTCTTCCCCGAAGGAGTATACCATGGTAATAAAGGCATTTATGAATATCTGAATGTGACCAAGGGGAAAATAATCCAAATTGAAATCGAAAAACATATAATTTTTCTTTCATTTATGAGGATGTGGGATGTGGGTGGAGGTATTTACATTACAGCTGGGCTCTCATAGTTCATACAGTGCTGGTGTACATGCATCTTTAACCTCATGAAGAAATATTATTGCAAAGAGTCATGAAAAATAGAGATTGACAGCTATTTCTAATTTAAAACGAATTTTAAGTGGAGCTACTTCATTTCTGAAGTCAAAAAAGAAAGCAGAATTATAACTTCCTAACTATACATAATATACAATACATAGTTATGTGTATTATATATCTAATATGTTTTTTATTGTTGGGGATTCATTGAGGGTACAATAAGCCAGGTTACACTGATTGCATTTGTTAGGTAAAGTCCCTCTTGCAATCATGTCTTGCCCCCAGAAGGTGTGGCATGCACCATTATATATATATAATATTTTTATAAGTAGCAGAGAGAGAGACAGATAGATAATAGAGTTCATTGAAGAACTTGAACTTACCAGAATAATGTCTGGGATTCCAAATTTCATACATAGAGGCTCGCCTATACTAAAGAGATGTCTGGGGTGATACCATATTGGAGAAGCTAAGAAGACATCCTGTTCTTAGTCACTGAAAAATAATCTTTTATATAAGCCAAAAGACACACACACACACATATGTTTTTACCCCATAATATTTCAAATTGAAATAACATGATTTCTGGACTCAGAAGGGGTAGGAGATACTGTGGTTCTGAATCTTGACTAAGTGACCTCCATTCCATTGTTTCTCCTCTGATCTTACCCCTGACTTTTGCTCTCGTAGACCCTGTTTCCTTCCCTGCAAAAGGTAGTCTCTGATAAAAGTTAGAACTCAGGCCCAGGCCCCACGAGCACCGGCCTTTCCCCAGTGACAGCATCTTTAGTGTAAATGTAGAAGCCCACTTTCAAAGGAGGCTTTCTCATTATTATTATTTTGTGGTCAAAAGGTTGCATACACTATTTTTTTTTTCTGCTGCTAAAGCTTAGAAAGGGTGGAAAGCAAAATATTTTGATAATTATTCAGGCCATCAGGTTACATAAGAGGTTCCATAGCTTTCTGCATCAAACTTGAACAGTTGAAACCACAAATTCTGTTTTTGCAGCCATAAAACATTCGTGGAGAGAGAGAGAGAGAGAGAGAAATAATAAAATCCATTTTCCATTTGCTTGAAACTTATAAAATTTAATGTGGTGAAAAATGACAGTTTACTCCCTGTAGGAAACTACTCAGAGCCATGTTACATAGGCACAGTGTGGAGATTCTAATACACATTTGTAGTCATTGAATAATGCAAAAAATTGCACCCTGACAGAGGATGCCGTGAGGTAAAAATGTCTATGGGGCAAGGCCAACAAGCCCTTGATCTGAAATAAAAAGCTTTGCTTCTCTAGTGACAACAGTAAGGCTAATAATCACCATTAGCCCTCATACTCCTAACTTGAAAAATCCATGCAAGTAGACGCACCAGATTGATGGTGGTAACTGCAAAGTGGTGGATGTCCTCCCACCAAGAACGAAGACATCTTCCTATCAGCAGTCGCTGAATGGGACTGCCAGTGTAGAAAACATTGAATTATTATTTTTTTAAAGATATAGTGGCCCTAGTTATACCTGCTAGATAATGCGTTTGTGTAGTATTCTTTTTTCTTTTTATATCATGAAGAGCAGAACTGGGGCATCCAGTGGAAAGCAGCAGAAATATTAAGCTCTTACTCTGAAAATAACTGGTAGAGTAGCTATATATATATGTATATATCTTTTAACTGGCCTTGATCCCTTTCCTATAAAGTTAACGAGTTGGACTATGTGATTTCCAAACCCAATTTCAAGTAATTATTAATAGGAATTGTAGAAAGGATAATTGGCTGGATATTCAAATCAATGAAGGCTTGAATCAATTACCAATTGAAAATAAGAATGGTTTTGGCTATATCTGCATACCACTGGTTATTATATGTGGTTTGTGGAATATCTAAGTTCCAGCCATAGCAGTGTTTTTCAACCATTTTTATCTCACAGCACACTCAAACCTATAGTTAGACTTCCATGGCACACTTAAATTAGCTTGATTAAAAAAAAAAAACGGAGTAAAAAAAGTGTATATGCTCTGTTCTCTGAACATCTTTCAAAAATTTTCATAGCATACCTAAGATCCTCTCACAGCATACCAGTTGAAAATTATTGCTCCATGCAATAATTTTTAATTTTATCTTCAATGTTTGACTATATCAGTTATCTATTACCATAAATATACTGTCTAGTGAGCCACCTTGGAACTCAGTGGCTAAAATGACAAGTAGTTATTATTGCTCAAGTTATGGGCCAGATTTGATTATTCCGACTGGGTTTGCACAGACACCAGCAATCAGCTGCAGGACCAGCCGGGAGATGCTTGGTCCTGTGTCTAAATGTTTATGTCCTTCCCCAACCTAATTCGTAAGTTGAAACCTCTAACCTCAATATGATGGCATTTCTGGGGCGAGGGGGGGTCTTTGGGAGGTGATTAGGTAATCAGGTGAGGGTCCTTAGGAATGAGATTAATGTCCTTATAAAAAGATGAAGAGTCAGGGGATCCCTGTCACTCTCCCAACACACTGGAGAACACAACGGCCAATGTAACCCAGGAAGAGGGCTCCTCCACCAGACACAGGTCTGCCTGCACTTTGACCTTGGACTCCCCAGCCCCTAGAACTGTGAGAAATAACGTCTATTAGTTATAAGTTGCCTAGTCTCAGGTATTTTGTTACAACAGCCCAAATGGGCTAAGAAAACTTATCCAAAGTATCTTCTAATACTTGGGTCTGTGGACCTATTGTTTTAAATGGATTCAATATACCAACATTCCTATGTAATGTCGGGCTCCTGTAACTCACTGATATCGCAAAGTGCACACTTTTCAAGTATTTCAAGAATTCTAAATACCTAAGTTAACAAAAATCCTCGAGTTATCCATTATAGATTGACATCAGTAAGTGGTTTTGAAAGACTCTGGCCAAGAACAAAAACTTTAGCTGCATTAGATAAAGATTAGTTTCATTCTATAAAAGCTTTATCAGTGTGTTTGTTCCAAAAAGCTGTGAAAGGATTGCCTTTCCATACAAATGTTTCCTGATAATACTGCAATTGCTCTCCAACACCCTTGTTACTAATAGCCTCTCTAAATCCAGGTTGATTAATCTAGTTAAAAGGAAGGAAATATTTGAGGTCAAACATAGTAGGGCATCTATGCTAGAGTTATCTGATTGCATTTTGTGTGTGTGTGTTATCTAAGGCAAAAAATGGGGTGGGCTGGGAAATAACAAGTAAAACAGAATGTTTATTATAGTTTATATATATTGTGCCACAGAAAAATATAATTGAAATACTGATGCAGATAATTCCTTGCCATTTTAGAATGAGTTCTGATAATCTATAGAGAAAAGCAATTTGCCTTAACAAGTGAACATTTTTGTGAACCTCTCAAAAACCTCTAATCTCTTAAAAGTATAAAATGAAAAAAATGCATTAGAAATTTCCCAATAGTCAACCACAAAAATATAACATTGGTAACTTTAAACCAATAGTATTTCTTCCTCTTCTGAGAATTCGGCACATTTGAGCATCAGATACAATTAAAAGGATCTTTGAAGAATAGAACTGAATGTTTTCTCCGTGAGAAGCAGAAAAATGAAATGCGTGGAATATGCAAATGCAGAAACTAAAAAGTAACCAAATAGAAGACAGAGACACAGTGGAACAAACTATGTCTTCAGCATTTCAAAAACTAGTCAGCCCCCAGCCACAGAGTTTTGTTGTTGTTCACGTGTCCCCCGAGTATTTCCAATTGATAAAGCAATTGACTAGGTGCTTATACTTTTGCATACTTTTTGTCATTTGTACAAAGCTATTTTGGTTGACTGCACACAAATACAGGGAATTAGAAGCTTGAGGCCACCATTGGAATTATTCAAAACACAAAGAAAACCCATGTGTTTCACTCACATAGCAGTTTGGGGAGAATGTGGTTTTTAGCTGCTATTTTCAAGAAAACCACTTAATCCCACAAATTTCTTCTGAGTCTAGGGACACAACCAGAATGCAAGCTGACTGGTCCATTTAGTCTGGAGACCCAACTTGGTCCAGAGTATGCAACTTAATATTTTTCTGAATTCTGGAAGATGAGAGAACATTTATAGGTAAGGTGTCAATAACTTTTTAATGCCTTTGGAATTCCGGCAGAGGGAACAAATACACAGGCTGAATCCCTTCAACTACTCAGGATAGTTAGATTGCCCTTAACTGCTTCCTATGGCTATTTTTTTTTTTAAGACAGAGTCTCACTTTGTCACCCTGGGTAGAGTGCCATGGTGTCATCATAGCTCACAGCAACCTCTAACTCTTGGACTCAAGCAATCCTCTTGCTTCAGCCTCCCCTGTAGCTTGGACTACAAGGCAAGTGCCACCATTCCTAATTAATTTTTCTATTTTTAGTAGAGACGGTCTCTCACTCTTGTTCAAGCTGGTCTCAAAGTCATATATATTATATATACATTTTAGGCAGAGTCTTAATTGGTCACCCTTGGTAGAGTGCTGAGACATCTGAGCTCATAGGAACCTCATACTCTTAGGCTCAAGTGATTCTCTTGCCTCAGCCTCCCAAGTAGCTGAGACTACAGGCGCCCGCCACAACACCCGGCTATTTTTAGAGATGGGGGTCTCACTCTTCTTGCTCTTGTGCAGGCTAATATTGGACTCATGAGCTCAGGCAATCCACCCGCCTTGGCCTCCTGAGTGCGGGGTTTACAGGTGTGAGTGCCCTTGTTCATATTACATGCCAGTGTAAGCACCCTGAGGCTCCCTGTGTTAACCCAGCCTTCACTACCTACTACTAACAGTGCCACCCTGAGTAAACTCCTTAACACTGTTTACCTGAGGCTCCTCCAGCATAACATGAGGTTGATGGTGTCTACTTCATAGTGCTCTTATAAGCAGGAAATGATATTACCCATTTAAAGCTGCTTACCAGAGTATCTGGCACATGTCAAACACTCAATCAATACTAACTATTAATATTGGCATTGTATCACCATCATCATTGGTTATATGCCACCACATGCATATAAAGAACTCTGACCACAAGTCAAACTTACTTATCGCCTAAAATGCTTATTATTAAGAAAGGAGGATCAGAGAACCGCCTCCCTAACTGTGGGCTCCAGCGCTCACCCGTGGCAAATCATTAAAGGAGATTGAGAATCCCATCTCTCAGCCAGGCTCCCCCTCACCTCTGAAAGCCCCATTCATCCCTGAAATCATCAATCAGTATTGATGGAGCAGCACATCAGACAGGGAGAGAATTACAGAAGGAGAAAAGGCCCCGGACCCATAGCCCAGAGAGGAGACAGGCCCTGCTGCAGACGGACCCATCGCCCAGAGAGGAGACAGGCCCTGCTGCAGATGGACCCATCATCCAGAGAGGAGACAGGCCCTGCTGCAGACGGACCCATCGCCCAGAGAGGAGACAGGCCCTGCTGCAGACGGACCCATCGCCCAGAGAGGAGACAGGCCCTGCTGCAGACGGACCCATCGCCCAGAGAGGAGACAGGCCCTGCTGCAGACGGACCCATGGCCCAGAGAGGAGACAGGCCCTGCTGCAGACGGACCCATTGCCCAGAGAGGAGACAGTCACAGTCACGAATAACGACCAGGCAGCACCAGTGGTCTGCATCTCACGCAGAAAGCAGGGTGACAAAGAGGAAGGACTGATGCCCAGAGGGGGCTGGAGAAGGCGAGAGGAGAGAAAGGACATTTGGTCCCCGTCCTGGAAGATGAGAAAGAGCCCACCAGATCAATGATAAAAAGACTCCACATAAAGAGTCTCAGATACCAAGGCATTATGAAAGCTCTTAAATGAAACATGTCCTGTTAAAAACAGATGAAGCAAGAAATATAATGCCTGGATCAAGCAAGTTTGGTGAGGGGAATCACTCAAAATATATCCCCTTGCCCTTATTATGCAGAAAATTGCAATGAAAATAAATTAAAACATAGACAATTGGGAATTCCTACACAAACCTCGAGTCTAAAAAAAAGACCCCAAAATGATCTCTCCTGTCCCAACCAAAAAATTTGAAAAAAAAGAAAATCTGGCTTAATAATCATACGTTTTACTTGTTCTTGGAAAAATCTTCCTGCAAACGCCTTCTTTCCACAATCAGATTCTTTTTTTTTTTTTTAATGTACCAAAAGGAAACAAAATGATATTTATTGTGTCTCTAGCCTGTGCTTCTTAGGAAAATGGCATTAGCCTCATATGGAAACACTTTGACAGGCCTCTGAGGATAATTCCTTAACCACAAGGTGTCCTCTGCTTGTCTGATCTCAAGTTGCTCCGAGTGAGGATCACAATTTCAGGTCAGGTTTAGGGATATGACAAGCACTATCAGTCCCCTCAGTATGAATGCTGTACGAGGCAAGAGGGTGGAGGTGCTGGTACAGAAGGAAGGCGCAGAGGGGAGGGAAGGGGAGCCCCCCAGGTTCCTCCCTACGAACTTTCCAGTCCCACCTGAAGACACTTAGCAAGCAACTCCTCCGCAGAATTCAAAGGAGGAACAATGGAAGGTCTCTGTGCGCTCATCACCCAGATACCATCTCAGAATCTCACTGGAGCACGATTATTGGAAGCAAAATAACACAGATAGGATTTCACAGCCGAGCTCTGGATACGGGGATAACAAAGATTCAGGGACACCAACAACCCTTCCCACCGCACCCCTCCCTTCCCCACGCCCAGCATCCACACCCCCTGGTTGCCCTTTCTGCTTCCAGCTTCTAATTGGCAGACACCCGATCCGCACAGCTATTTCATCTTCCAAGCGCACGGGGCCACTGGAGACCCTCTGATACGTGTGGGAACGCGGCCGCCATGTTGCCTGCACCTGTCGCGGGAGCGGCCCCTGCCCCTCCCCCTCCCGCTGTTGCCTTTGCGTGCCACCTGATTCTGTTTCAGCAGCGGCAGAAAAGAAATCAAAGTAGCCGGCATTCAACATGAACACATACAAAAAGGAGGCCAGAAAGCGTCCTTGTACCTCTTTCCCTCCCCAAGTCTGCCCAGTGACCTACTTCAATAGTTAAGGGTAGCCCTTCTGTCTCCATTCAGAGCTACAGCATGTAAGAATCCGGGAAAGGTAACACCACCACCATTTATGTGGAGGGCCCAGTGAGCATTACTGGCGTGAATCAGCCACACACAAGCGCGCGCACACACACATATGCACACGCGCAACTTAATACGTGGTACAAAACTACTTATATTTGATATTCCCAAGCAGACCATATCTGTTACTTTTGTGAAAGTAAAAAGACTCAAGATCAAAGGCACCAGGGACTTTTAGCTGTCAAGAGAATAGGCTGCCATATCAATAAACTTTCACAGCAATCTCCTCAGAAGGCACAGACTGAAATGGAATCACTCTGTCCAGGTCCTAATGACACCGATGACGAACACACTCAGCTATCCAGGGATAAAGCAAGACCAAATTGTGACATCTGATGGCTCAAGGCTTTGGTTGGTGTCTATTATCACCTAGATACTAAAATGTTAGACTATAAACATTCGATAGTGGTATAATAACACTTCACAAGATCGTGGAAATGGACGGGATCCACTAAATCATCAAATGAGGCCTTGGCCAGTGCAGGATGCCGTTCTCAGAGAATATTCCGTAAAGCACCTCTTGGGATGAGCTCCAAAGAGCAAGTCACTCTATCCATCTCAGAAGAGTGCAATTCATCTATCTATAGTATCCGATTTCTGTTATGAAATTAAACTTTGGCCTTAAAAGCATTCTTCCATACCAAACCAGTCATTGGTACCAGGTTTTCATTAAGGACCAGTTGTAGCCCTTGGAGGAGGCAGGAAAGGTCATTTTATCCATTCCCCTACCTCCGGGCAGGTCTCGTGTGAAATGACACCAGCCTGGCTCTTATTATAAAATTCCCATAGCAGGAAGTTGTACAGCCTCTGTTGTAACTCTGCTTTCCCATGACACATAACCCTCTTTCTGCAGTCTAGACTAAAATCCCCCCCACCACAGTTTAAAAATGCGTCTCCACAGTAGCAGAGAAGTCTTTAGCACATTCAGCACGTCTTGGGGACCTGAAGAAAGGGAAGCAAATTAATATTGCCTTCTCTGCTCTGCTTCTTGCAGTAGAGTTTTGATTTTAGCTGAGATTTTTATAACAGAGTTCATCAGAACAAAAGGTGATGTGGGCTTTTGGAAGGCAAGGGTTGGTCATTTCCCTTTCACTATTTATGGGCACCTTGGGAGGTGCTGGTTAGTTGTAAAGCATCATAAAGAATGCTGAAAGAAGAACAGCCCTCTTCCGAGATGGTTAATTCACATTTTGGTGTATGCCTTATAAAAACTGGCCTTACATCCCAGGTAACTAGTAATTTCATTAATTCATTTACACGACACTGACAGAGTCATTTAAAAATTTACAAAACCAATTAAACATTAAAAGCTGGAATTCATACCTTTAAAATAGTCACCAAATAATTTGCAAATTACATATCATTATTATCTATTCTTGTGTAGTTTAAAACAGATAAGAGGGCAGAACCTCTGATGGGCAGTCTCCCATCACACTTCTTTAAGTTGTTACCAATAATTAAAAGAAAGGAAAGAGGGCATCTTGGCAAATTACAATTTGCTTTTAATTCATTGAACTTTAATTCATTTCCTTTTAATTCATTGAACTTTAATTCATTTCCCAAATTCATTCAGAGTAATGAAACCGCAACAGTCTTACAGTAAGAAAACTGAAAATACATAACTCAAGGTCATGCCTCCCACCTTCCTTCCTTACACATTTCATCAATGTGTAACTAGACATTTACCAACAAGGTGCTTTGAGGAAAAAAAAATCAGGATTGACCATTCCCAGAATTTGGGGAGGAAAAAACATTCAGAAGAATAATTGATGCTAAAATGTGTATGCTTTCATATTGACATTGACAAACATTTCTAAAATGTATCACTTGGATCAAAATAAAGCAATACGAAAAAATGTTCTATAATCAAGTCATGGACATTTTGTGCTAATTTCAAATTTTGACAAACTTGAACGCATTATATTATAGAGGACAAAAGAATTAACTATTGCCTTTGACGACACAAACACCATCCTTTCTCTACCCTGTGTTGCTTAAAGAGAAAAAGAGAGTGAGGGAGAGGAGGCATTTCTTGATGTTATGGAGGACAGAAAGTTGTTACATGGAACTTTGAATGTAGATTCCTTTGTAAAGTTATTAAACTAGAATTTCTTCATAAGTAAGAATTTAATCTGACAAAAATTATTAAAAAGGAGTAGAGACCCAGTGGCCTCAAGGCCACGTGTGGTCCTCCAGATCCCCGATTGTGATCCCTCCAATGGATCCAAATTTTAAGTTTGGATTTGGTCAAAAGGCCACGCTCAGGGATGCAGAAAGCCACATGTGGCCCTAAAGCCGCAGGTTCCACACCATGACCAGGGGACCCAAAATGATCTCAAGAATTTTATTTCATATCTAAGAATGCACCGTGCCCGTGAGCCCGCCGTGCCTGTGTCTCAGACAGTAGTATAAAGATCAATGCTTGGTCCTCACATAAAGTTTTGTAAGAGACCCTCCCGTTCCAGTCTGTGCTTTCAGAGAGAGAGACATTGCCTGTGAATTTCTAAACTCAAACAGGATTCATTTATCTACACTGACAGCAGTGAACATTTTATCCAGTGCTGACCGTGCGCTAAACAGTTCACATATACCATATTATTTGATGTTCATAGTCACCCTGTGAAGTAGATGCGATCATAATTTCCATTTTACAGGTAAAGCTCATTGAGGTTAAACATCTTGGCCAAGGTCACACAGCTCCTAAGTAGCGTGATCGGGATGTAAACCTAATAGTTTGTCTGCAAAATCTTACATGGAATTCTATACCAGGCTTTGCGTGCAAATCTCATCAAGTATCACCTTTTACAATCAATCCACTCCTGTGTCCAACAGATTCAGCAGCTTGGAATCATTAGAAAAATAAAAGCACATAGAAAAGCAAATCAAATGGATCTGAAATTAAAAAAAATCATTTTAAAATATGCCCTTTCAATCTCATAATCAATCAGCATAAGAGTGAAATTTTTTGTTTGTTTTAAAAGCTGAAGGACTCCCAAACCACCTCACTAATTCTGATCTAATCATCATTCTATAACTTCGGGTCACAAATGGAAAAACAGGTCTTAGAAACACAGCAAATGAGAGACTCACTCCTTACCTTTCTACTAGAAATAATAACAGTAGCAACTGCATTGAAATCTACCAAGGGCACTTCTAGGAAAATTTCTAAACCATCTTTCCCCTGAAAAGAGTGAATCTAAATACAGAAAAGAAAAATCGGACAAACAGAAAATAATTACACAGGTGCCATTTTCAATAAAAGCCAGGGCTTATTTTAATTAAAGATTTCTGCCTGTTTTATTCCTTTACTCATCATTTAACATGAACTACAAACAGGACTAATTCCATAATATCGAATCGCTTCTTTCTAAGACTCAGCTGAATATTGAAAAGTAGAGCTTTTGCGTGTATTTCAGATTAAAGAAAAATAATGAAACCCATTAGACAGGATTCATGATTTTGTGACCCAGGAAGTAATTACTGGACAAAACTGGCAGTTTTAGCTGACTTAGAAAGTTGGTCACTCTCTGTGGTCAGGCGCACATCGCTAAGAGCAAACGGATGAGTTTCAAAGGTTTGGTTTGGACCCCTGGAAACAGATAATCAACAGATGATACAAAGAAACATGCCCCCCTTTCAGGCTTTTTTTTTTTTCCTTCCAGATCTTGTCAAAGGATGATTGATATGCGTGGAGCAGCCCTTCAAACGCCAGCCACTGCCTGAGGCACTTCCTGTAATCAAAGCACACGCCCACCCAGAGCTAATTAGACATTAGATTAGTGTCAACTGATTGATTTAAAGCAGCCCTCCCTCCTTTCTCTGTCCTCCAGCCCCCAGCACAGGGAGACTGGGGCTGGTCTTCAACATGGCTCTCTCAGCAGACAGAAAAATTATTCACGGACGCTTCAGAAAGAAAACCTAGAGACAATGAAATGTGGGTAAAAAACAACCAGAAGAACATTTCTGGAAGGAAAGTGTGGAAGAGGGGAGAGAAAAGGCCCCAGCAAGAGGTGGGGGGAGAATGAATCATGTCTCTGGGAGCAATGAAACCCCTCGGTCCAATTTGTTGAATTAAGTTAGAGAGAGTGTTTGTGATGTTTGAAAGAAAATTATTTGCAATTTAACCTAGGAGAGGTCTGAGTACATTTGGCTACAATTTAGATACCATTTTTCAAAGTCTTTTTCCTTCTCTCCACCCTCTCCCCCCCTCCTTTATAAATATATGAGCCGGGAACATTCAAGGTTGTCTTAATGGATTAAGCAGAGACAAGGCCGCAAGGAGCAAATTAAAAATGAAATAGTTACAGCTGTTGGAACTGGCATTGGGCAAAGAGAGGTAAAAAGGATTTCTCTCCTCACAGGATAAGGGAGATTTCAGAAAGCAGCAAGCCTTTGCAGAGTTCAGACAAGCGTGCCTGAGAAACGGTGAGCGTGATCCCTCCGCTCCTTAGAAACTGCACAGTTCAGTGCTGCTCACTCTGCAGAGGGGCCCACAAACTAAAAAGTGGGCCCATTCCCAGAAGAGATCACCAGAGTGTGTGTGTGGGGGGGGGGGCTTGGGGTACAGCCAGGGGCTAGTTCTAGACTTTTCATTTGCAGATTAAAGGCCTTTTCCATTTGTCAGGGTCTGCTGCTACTGCACTCTGGGGTCAGGGCTGATCCAACAAAAACACACCTCTGAAGCTGTTTCTGTAAATATACCCTCCCCGGCAGAAGTGCTCTGTAACAGCAGAAACGCCTAAGAAAGACAGTGCCAGCCAGTGGAACTCCAGTCGCCCTCGGATAAAGACATTATTTCATCTCACAGATGGGAGAGAGGCTAGAGAAGAGGCAGAGGGGACAGTGAATGATTTGGGAAGATAGGGCAGAGGCTGAGAAAACCAAGCAAGGGCCAACGGATGGAACTGGCGTTCCCATGAGTCATCATGAGTCATATTTTTAGAGCTCTTTACAGCTTTCAAAGCTGAATGCATTATCTCATTGATTTCCCACAAAAATCCCTGGAAGATAGATAAGGTATGTGCCATTATTAATTTACAGTTTTGACATTTCACCCATTACAGTCAGAATGATGGAGGTCAAAATCTTTCCCCCAAGGTCAGGGAGTGAGCCAGTGAACCAGTCTCAGACCTGAAGACTTGTTCCGAGCGGCTGGTCTTCCTGTGCGCTGCCGCCTTCCAACTCTCTGCTCAATAGCATCCCACATATACCTTTAGTTTTTGATTTTTAAACTTTGATACCTGGTCCATCTGCAAGCATTTCTAAGATCTGGAGAACAACCTTAGTTCAGTAAATGAACCAGACCACGGGCTGGAAAGTTAGGAGATCACTAGAGAGGATCCGCTGACTCCAGAGGAAGCAACGCTGAACACTGGCTCCAATATAAGAGGGACAATTCATATTTTTATTTTATGCAAGAATGAAAGACCTAAGCTAGCTCCCCTCTGATCCCCGGCAATGCAGTCATGATGCAGGGAAGAAGGTATTGAGAACTTACCACTGCGTTCTAAAATGTGTCCCGAAAACTGACGGAAGTTCTTGGGATCCAAAATGCAGTCAGGCAGCAGAGCAGAAGTGAGTGACTATTCTGTTTTTCTGTATAGGAGTCTGAGCATCCTACTGACAGCTTTCAGAGGCTACTCAATTGAAATGTGAAGCCACCAAAGGCCCCGAGAAGGTAAAGTACGGACGGACAATTCTGTCCATGTCACCATTATCCCCTGGCTTCCTGGTCTCCCCATGGAGACAGAAATTCAGAGAACAGAATTGGAGAGCCAAGAGGGGTGAGGCATGAGGTAGAGCCCTCCAAATGCCGATTCGGCAAATTTTAGCTTTTTCAGCTATAAACCTTTCAATACCTCAAAATAAATCCTTCAATTTTATACGAGAGCTTGGTTTCTGCAGCTGTAGATTTATGCAGTGTGCCGAGGCCAGGCCAAGAGAAGTGAACATAAACGACGTGACAGATAGCGTAAGGATGTTATTCAGCTTCTCACTACAGCAAGGCTCACTGAGGAACTTTCCAAATGTCATGCATAACCTCTCTCGCTAATTAGCTGCTAAAGCAGCTGATCTTCTGCCATGGATGTGTGTCTCCGACCGCCGGGCCCTCAGCTGGAGAGGTGCTGCAGAAAGAAGTCACTTTCCTCTCTCCTGGCCTGGAGCTGGGACGCACACACAGGCAAATTGCCCCAGCATCCCGGGGCCAGCAGACGAGTCTGTTCACCACAGGCCTGCCCTCTCTGTGTGCCAAGTTCTGCTCACTGGTCGCTCCTGGGAAATGGAGCGTTGAGGTATAATGTGCTTCAGGAGTCAGCTATATTCCCCAGAAAATTATTTCAGACATGTCAACAGCATACATAGCCAGTAGGTTTTGACAACAAGATGGCGTCAGAGAACAAAATAGGCCCATGGCCAGGTCACCTTGATTGAAGTGTTTAAGAATTAATTCATTAATTGTTTTTGAAAATTATTATGAATTGGGCTCTGGGCTATTTTTCTTTAACACGTAAAGTAGTTGAACCTCATAATAGCAAAGTACATAGTATAGACTTCATTCTGCAGAAGAAGAAAATCAAGATCAGAGAAGTTCAATGTTTTTAGTGCAGGGGTGCCAACCCTGATTTTTTTTTCTACTGTACATCAGAAGAATAAGAGTTGCCTTGGGCTACACATTAAATACACAACCACTAACAAAAGCTGATAATAAGAAAAAAGAAAGGTCCCAGGCATACTTTTCATGGTAGCCAACACCACAGATAAGCAAGAGAAGTCCTTCCAAAATCAGCATGCAGACCACAGGCTGCAGGTTGGACACCCCTGCCTTAGTTCATTTTGTGCTGCTATAACTGGATATTGGAGACTGAATAATTTATTAAGAACAGAAATTTATTTTCTCATAGTTCTGGAGGCTAGAAGGTCCCACATCAGGGCACGACTAGGTTGGTTATCTAGTAAGGGCTTCATCCTCCAAAGTGAGGAATGCTGTGCACTCACAAGCTGGGAGGAAGGGCAGGAGGCCGGAATGCTGTGGGAAGCCTGTTTTACAAGGGCCTTAATCCCATTCACTGGCAGGAGCCCTAATCACCATAGGAGCCTAATCACCTCCTACGGGTCTCACCTCTTAACACTATCATGTTGGGAACACCTGAATTTGGTGGGGGGGTGGGCACATTTACACAATAGCAAATGCCTCACCTGAAAAGCACCCAGGTAGGACTTTGAGGAATAATCCTGTCTCCTATATCCTGAACATCATGGGATCAACTTAAAGCGATGATTCTTTCAAAAATAGCAACCTATAAATAAGAAAGAGAAAACAGTTATTTAGCTAAAGTTAAGGGGAAAGAGCCAAGTTGTTTCTTTTCCACAAAACCCCCAGACTGGTCACCACCCTCAGAGCAGTCAGAAAACTAGAATTACTAACAATGGCTGAAACCATGGCTTTTACACAATTGTAATTTTATCCAAGTTTTGTGTGTATAAGCTTCACTTTTCTCCAAGAAAAAATGAAAAGAACCACATTTACCCATATACCAGAAACAAATTTTTAAAATTGGGACAAAAAATACATGAAATAATGGTTTTGAAGACATTGGCCATCAGTCTAAAAAGGATGGGGGGCTGGGCCCAGTGTCACACCTGTAAGCTAAGCACTCTGGGAGGCCAAGGTGGGAGTTCAAGACCAGCCTGAGCAAAAGAAAGACCCTGGCTCTAGTAAACACAGAAAAATTAGCCTGGCCTTGTGGTGGGTGCCTGTAGTCCCAGCTACTTGGGAAGCTGAGACAGAAGAATTGCTTAAATCCTGGAGTTTGAGGTTGCTGTGAGCTAGGTTGACTCCGTGGCACCCAAGCCTGGGCAATAGAATAAAACTCTGGCTCCAAAAAAAAAAAAAAAAAAAGAAAAGAAAAGAAAAAAAAGGGGGTGGGGGGCAGGAAGTCTGATGGAGGGAAAACATCAGCAGGAGCCCTATGATTAACCAAGCTTCTGAGCTTATTGCCTGGAGGAAATTTCAAAGATGCTATGCAGGGATGGAGGAGCCCAGGGAAGCTCAGCCTGTATGCTCCTTGAGTTGAGAAGATAGGATTGCCCAGGGAGATTAAGGCAGCTGGAGTTTGCAGGGTGGAGTCACATGTATAAATTATATAAAAGATATATATATATATATCTTATTGTGTATGTGTGTGTCCACATATCGTATATGTGTGTATCTTATCGTATATGTGTGTGTCCAAGAGCCCTTTCTGATTCTCTGATATTTACATAATCCATCCTTTTGTGGATGTAAAATAACTTTCATTTTCCAAAGAATATTAATTATATTTTTTAAGTTTCCTTCTGCTCCCTGCATTATTTTTCTTCCTCTATATTACACATGACTTCCTCTGCCTCTCCCTCGTCCTCTTTCCCTATCTCTCTTTTTCTCTGTCTCCCCTTTAGACGACCTCCCCCGCAACATGCTCTGTCTTTTAAGCTGGAGTGGAAGCTTGCATCCATACCTGGAGATCTTTGCCTGTCAATTCCTTTCTCTATGAGCAAGGCTTACGATATGATGGGCTTCACTGTAGAATTATTTCAAAGAAACCTAACCGTTCCGGTTAAGGAAACCTCTAAATATCAGTATATCTAGATATCTCTCTGGTGTTGTTTATTTTTCTAGGGAATCATCCAAGGTCTTTCCTGAGAGTGGAAGGGAGTTGCCAATGTATGTCCAGAATTCTAGTGACAAGTCAATAGAGGTTACATGGCTGAACCTTGCCCTTGTCCCATGTTTTCCATATAAGGCAAAACCATCACTCTTGGCTATCAGTTCTGCTCAATATTCCCCAGAAAGTAAATCCCGCCTCTTGCGAGGGTAGAGCTGGAATGTGACAGTAAAGATCGGGCACCATATGTTAGCAGGGCTTTATTTTTTTTTTTTCTCATCTTGTGCTCTTGCCATCCCTAATGTCTTTTTAGGGGGAAAGTACCTGAAACGTACTCTTTCATAAGCTTATTTTTAATTTACATTTTCATCTACAGGTGCATAAGTTTCAGCTGTCAAAAGTCTGTTGGGTCCTTTACTAAACTAATCATCTCTTTCCCCTTAGATAATTTTTGGAGAAAAATCTTGTCTGTTTCTTTCTCCCTCCCTCTTCTTTTGACCTCATGGATTTAAACGTTATTTGAAATTACTTTACTGCTATGTTGGTAGAGTTTTTGATAAAAGAGAAATATATATATATATACATTTTACATATATATACACATATGTCTAATGTTAATTATGTGTATTTAAACATGTGCCCCCAAAAATATTTTTCCAGAAGTCTGGGAGAATCCTTTCCTAAATTGTAAGCAAGTAATGCACATTCTAAAATTTGATGTCCTGGGTTACGCTTTTGCTTATCTGTTCATATCCCATTCTAGAGATGAGAAAGAGGAAGTGAAAACTATCAGCTAACATGTTCAAAGTCGCGATGTCATCCTTGTAGCTCAGGGTGGTTATGATTATCAAGTATGATCAATCAGGTACCATTGTTACTATCGCATCACAAAAGATATTAAAGTGCTGTCTTCTTGATGAATTATCTGGTCCCTATTGAATCTCCAGCTTCTGATTACAGCAGAGGATGTGTGCAGAAAAGTGGAAAGGGAAAAATGGAAAAGATACATTAAGGGATAGAAATGTGCTATGTTCAGTGAGAGTGACAGCAATTATATCAACTCAGTCATGTGTTTGATTTTTGAGGGCTTTCTGTTGCTGTTGTATGTTTGTTTTTATTTCGTAAGTAGCTGAGGAAACAAAACATGTTGGGAGAACAGTAGGGAACTCGCCATCTTTTCAATCTTGTGGGTTGCATAATTCCTTATAACAGAAGAAAAATAAAGCGCAGAACTTTCACTCATTCCTTGAGCAAAAATCTTCAGAGTGCACTAATGCTACATTCAATTACATTTTCTGAAATCCTTTAATCTTTTACTTTTCTGTTTGTTTGTTTGTTTCCAAGTAACATCTGAACATTTCAGCCTCCAGTCATGATAAAGTAGGTGTGACTGTCATTGGAAAAGAAGCCGTACTTGGTAAAATAATTTAAGGAGGTTTAGCCATGCCCAGGAAGCACATGGACTTGAGGTAGAAGGGTTACCATTTGGTGTTACGAATTTTAGGGAGACAGGGATCACAGGTGAGGTCATAAATCAATATGCTGAAAACATACATTGGTTTGGCCCAAAAAGGTGGGACATCTGGAAGTGGGAGCTGACTGGTCGTTGGTGGGTTGATGGACAATGGGCTGAAAGAGTTAGGCTCTGTCTAATATAATAGACCTGGAGTCAGGGAAAAGCCCTGCTTAAGATAAAGGATCTGTTAATTGGAGACAAAGTACTGGACAGACTCAAGTGGTTTGTTATGTATATTGAGGGCCTGCAGGTAGGTCTTGCCTGTTAGTGAGTTACAGAGGGCGTCTCTAAGAAGGGAAAGGGGGTCTGATGGGGTATGCCTCAAGTCCTTTCGAATGACTAGTAACTCAGTTTTAGGGATCCCCTGGGCGAAGAGGGGGTCCAGTCAGTTGCTGAGTCAGGGGCCTTAAGATTTTATTTTAGTTCACACCTCCTATAATAAAAAACTAGATAGCTGGGTGGCGCCTGTGGCTCAAGGAGTAGGGCGCCGGTCCCATATGCCAGAGGTGGCAGGTTCAAACCCAGCCCCGGCCAAAAACCAAAAAAAAAAAAAGAAAGCTAGACAAACTATACCAGATAGCAGTTTTCAAACACTGAAAAAAACAGATGACACAATACTGTGATCTCCAAGACAAGGGTAAAAAATGAGACTTGTGATCACACTGGCTTCCCGCCTGGAGGTGGTTTCTGAATCAGGAGCAGGAAAGAGAAACAGGTAAAACACAGTAGGCTCCTGAGCGTAAAGAACAGAAGTCGGAGTTTGGAGCGGTTTAGGGGACTGTAACTTGTGTGGCTTTGAGTACCGAGAAGGGGGCATCTGCACAGAAAGACCCTCAGAATCTGCAAAGGGGTCTGCTGGAAATGGTGGTCCTATGTGCCTAGAGGAAGATTCCACAAAACTAAACAAGAAGCGATGACTAGAAATGGATCGGTTTGTGGGAAGCTCTCTGGGAGAAAAGATTTGCATGACGTATGTCTGGCGAAAGACTTGTATCCAAAATGTAAAGAAAACCTGGGATTCAATGATGAGAAGGCAGTCACGCCAACTGAGAAGGGGCAAATCATTTGAGCAGACACTTCACAAAAGATGTATGGGTGACTGGGAAGCACCGGAAAAAAGTGCTCATTAGACACTGAGGAAATGCAAATTAAAACAATAAAAGAGCCCTTTACAGTTGCTACCACATTCCACATATACATTTAGCGTACGGAAATAGAGAAAGTTTAAAAGACTGGCAAAACCAACTGTTATAAAGATGTGGCGCAAGTGAAACTCTTACACGCTGCTGGTGGGAGTGTACAGGCACTTTGCAAAACGGACTGGCAATTTCTTGTAAAATTTTAAAAATACCTGCTCTGTGATCCACGCATTCCATTCCCAGATATTTATCCTAGAGAACTGAAAATGTAATTCTACAGATTAGAATTGTAGAATTGTATGTGATTTGTATATGAATGAATGTTCATAGAAGATTTCTTCCTAGTAGCCCCAAGCCAAAAACACACATGTCCATCCATGGATAAATGAATAAAGGAATTTTTATCTACTCATGCAGTGAAATACACTCAGCAACTTAAATAAACAAACTACTATCAGATACAACAAGAAGGATGGATCTCAAAATCTTTATGCTAAGTGAAAGGAATAAGATCAACGCAGACATAAGTTACAGGAGTTCGTTTACATGAAATTCTAAACAAGCAAAACTAATCCACAATATAGAAATCAGATCAATAATTGCTTGGAGCAGGATTGGCTGGTAAGGGACATAAAGAAATTTTCTGAGGTAGATGGAAATGTTCTATATATTGACTTACGTGATGTTTACATATATATACATTTACCAAAATCCTGAAACTATATATCAAATATGACTGTTGTCTTGGAGTGACACTGCTCTACTCTTTGTAACTCAAATTATGTTCAAGTGTTTCAATGAACGCATTTCACCCACTTGTTCATTGTTAAGAGATTTTTAACGCTAGAAAAATAAGTGGGCTTTTTTGAATTTAAAAATAACTCAACAGTGTTTATCTTTAAATGTTTGCCTGAATACTTTTCTTCAACCAAGAGTGGCTTGGATTCTAGGGGAGAGCAGAAAAGCTGTGGTGCATAATTAAAGCACACTCAGCTGTCAGAGAAAGAAGACAAGGGAGGGGCCACTGTCCCACTGCTAAGGGGGGAATTTTGCACAAACTTAATACAAAGTCAGGGAGGGCATATTTCCAAGTTAACTTCTAAAGTGATCAGGCAAGGAGCTCATGATTAGAAGTATAAAAATCAAGATGAGATAAGAAGCATGTGTATCAAAAAGGACTCAATGCAGAAGATCTGTGTGTGATGAAGGCCGGAAATACCACTGGTCCTTTCTAGCAGAAGAGAAGACAGTATCACAATTATTCAACTTTTAAGCTCAAGGATGTTAAGTCTAAAGAATATTAACCATCAGCAAAGAATGCCAAATGTTTCGGATTACCTTATCATCTTGAACAGTGTCTTCTTTTTCTAATCAATGATTGGTAGGTTACCCCTATCTGGCTGTAGATCTAGAGAGTCCCCCAGAATATTTGCGAGTACAGAGCAGAACTCGCTGTCGTGGTAAGAGTAGGAATTTGCAGGTTTAGAATTGAATTCCTTGAGACATGTGTCATGCTGGGTGACGTGTATTACAGGGAGCAGTATGTGTGTCTGCACCATGGGTCCTCATCAGTCTAAGCATTTTATCTCTGAATTCCATTCAAAGGAAAAAAAAAGAAACCTTTCTTTTAAAAACCATGAATCATTAACATTTCAATACAACAAGCTTAGATCTGGCAAGGTCAAGAAATTTTTCAGAGGAAAGGCACACCATCCAGGTGACTATCTTAATGATCTGCATCAGTCCAATTAATTTGTGGTATATTTCAAGCTGAAACAAAGACCCAGGCATGAGTCTTGCTGTCCCAACCCAGCCAGAAGATTCCTTCTATGAAGCCTCTCCCTCGGCCCCCTCAACCATTCCAGGGAAGACAACCGGTAGGATGTAGTTGAGCCCTCAGGGTCTTGGCAGCAGGAAGATAGGAGGAGAAGCTCGGCAGAGCTCCTATCAGTGTGGAAAATCCCATCTCATCTAGCTACTGTGAAGAATGCTTGCAGGGGACAGCCTGTGAAACATTTGATAAAAGCAAACCTTTTAAATTGTCTTTGAGGGTAAGTACTGATACTAAAACCCAGACACCCCAAGGAAAAAATGCTCATTGTCTCTAATCATCAGAAAAATGCAAATCAAAACCACCCTGAGATATCACCTAACCCCAATGAGATTAGCCCCCATCACAAAGTGCCACAGCTACAGAGGCTGGCACAGTTGTGGAGAGAAGGGAATACTCTTACACTGATGGTGGGACTGTGACCTAATACGGCCTCTTTGTAAAGAAGTATGGAGAACCAAGAGTTCCTGGACAGACCATTAAATCATTATTAGTCATCGGCTACTTATTATGAATTACCTTTTTCAAATGCTTTCAAGGAGGAATGAAGGTGCACATGATTTTTATAGGAGTTATGTGAGACTATCAACCCTGCACACTGGCCAAATGGCAGGAAGCTAAGTGGGAGTAAAAAAATTGGGGCAGCTCAGGGTGCTGGAGGTCTTGGGAGGAGGAAAGCACATCACAAAAAATTACATGGAGAAATAAACAATTATGCAAGACCTATTTTTCCTACGTCACATTTTTACAAACTACCTGACATAGGGAAAAGTCCATGGTCAGCACTTCCTGAAGAACAAAGGCCCTAGATCACCCATTCCCCAAACTACTTTCAGCCAACAGCTGAGTAGAGTTCATGACAAGTGGCCACCGTCCCTCTAGGAATGGGAAAATGCGGTTGCTTGCAGCCATGGCATCAGATGCTGGCTGACCAGCAGCCCAAGAATTAGAGTCAGAGCTCCTGGACTGGAAGGGGGTTGGCCCAGAAGTGTCTCCAAGGTTTCATTAAGGAGTCTTTGAGAAACAATGCATGATTGATTGTAGAAGCCCATAGACTAGAAAAAAAAAAAAGATACGACATTCAAAAACAAATAAATAAGACGTCTGTACGTCTAAACTGAGGTGCCCCACAAGTGCCATATGCTCTCCTAGTTTCTACTTTCAATAAATTGCTGGCAATTGGTAATCAGCCAATGGGAACAGTGGCCAACGAGAACACGTGGATTGGTGCTTGATAGACAAATGTTCAAGATGCTGTGTGAATTTAGAAGAGGGTCCCTAAACCCACTCCCAGGAAAGGCTCCACAGTACAGACTGCATCTGAGCCAAGGTTTGAAAGGCAGAGGAGAGTGAATTCCACGCAGAGGGAGCAGCAATATAATGTGTACACAGAAATACAGGCAGACCAAGCCTCGAAGGTGCAAAGCTGAGCGGTGAAGAGGCAGAGGCCGGCTTACCAAGGGTCATCCTTGCACGCCTGGCTTCGCAGTTCACATGAGCACACATCCACATTCCATCTTATTCCAGAAAGGATTTAAACTGGCTCTTGCTAAAGAGCTCGAATTGTACTATGAAGGTAATTGAGTGTAATTGAAGGATTTCAAACAGGGGATGACATGCTCAGGCATGCATTTAAGAAAGATTATTGGAGCACTAAAGAAAAGAAATTGTAAGGGGAACAGGGAAAGAGATGAGCCTTCAGGCAGTTAAAGCAGAATAGAGGCAATTTTACCTTAATCCAAGGGAAAAACGATGCTGTCTGGACGAATGCAGTGGTGGCATTGGGAATGGACAGGACGGGATAGATTTGAGATGTATTTAAGATTGGGCAGAATCACTTCTAAGCTAATGGACCTAATGATACTTACCATGGGGGTAGAGAGCTATTCCTTGGGAAATATGTCTTGATCAGGAATTTGAATAAGAGAGACAAGTGATCGAGAGCATTTGCCTGGTATTAAACAGCATTTCTAGTGTAGAGATGCACAGTTTCAAGTGCAGCTGAGTTGACTTTGAATTCCCATTCCATTCAGCAGCCTCGTTTCTTTTAAGCAGAGTCTTATTTCTTTCAGGGTCCAAACTTCTATGATTTTTTCCAGTTGTCATAGCTAACCTGAAAACTATTTAGTACATGCTTCAAAGGAGTATTGTTCGTAGCAACACCACTCACTATCATGTCTTGTTTCCACCATGCAGAAACTGGAGGAGATGACCCTTCTCTACAAAGAAAAACCTCTTTTCAGTTAAAGGGAACACTTTGCACAGACCTTCTGTTAGATACAGTGAGTGGAAATTTCTAGGCTGGAACCTGGAAGATTAGGTAGTTCTTAATAAGTATGAGTTGCATCTGAAACTTTTTAAAAATATATATTTTAAAAAGCCTCACTGAAATAATTAATTTTAATATGAATACAAAAATTGAGAAATCTCTTCCCATTTGCTACAACAGAGTGTTCTTTTTTTTTTTTTTTTTTTTTTTTGCAGTTTGGCCTGGGCCAGGTTTGAATCCTCCACCCTCAGTATATGGGACCCCCTCAGTATATGGGATCAGCACCCTACTCACTAAGCCACAGGCACTATGTTCTACAACAGAGTTTTGCTTATAAAGAAATAAATTAGGGTGAAGGAGAAAGAAAGCATGCTTTTGTAAACAAGGAATGATTTTAAAAGGAACAATTGTAAAGATTTGCCTTTATGGGAAGTATATATTTTTCCTTCCAAGATTTTCAGTAAGGGTGAAGAATAGCTCCCTGAAAAAAAATTTAAGTTCTAAAAACACCCACAGTTACACATGGCTCTGTTTTAAAAAGTGTATGTAGCACTAAGGATTGTTTTTGGGTTTTTTTTTGGCCAGGGCTGGGTTTGAACCCACCATCTCCGGCATATGGGTCCGGCACCTTACTCCTTTGAGCCACAGGCACTGCCCCTAGCACTAAGGATTTTTAAAATATGTGTGTGTGTGCATGTGTGTGTATGTATATAAAGATGGCTTAAGGTTAAGTTATTTGTTAAAGTGTTCATCAAGTTCATAATTTTAGCAAACAGGCAAAAAAGAGTAATCTTGAAAGATATCTAAAAGACATTTGTAAATGTCAACATTGCATCTTGATTTACTTTCTTTTAGTAATTTAGAAATGGATGGACATTTACTTGAAAAATGGTTTCTGTTTTAAACCACTAATTTAACATCCTGATTGGCTAGAAAAATGTCCATGAAAGCTGGAGATTTAAAAAAAGGGTACTAATGTTATTTACTTAACATCATATTGGAAGTTTTCAATAAACCAAATAAAAGGAACATGTTTTTAAAAGGTTGAAACAAAAGTATGATTATTTGTGGCTGATAATATTACCCTGTTTCCCCGAAAATAAGACAGTGTCTTATATAAAGGTGTACTCCCAAAGATGCGCTAGGTCTTATTTTCAGGGGATGTCTTATCTTTCCTATGAGTAGGTCTTATTTTCGGAGGATGTCTTATTTTCAGGGAAACGGGGTATCTACATGAAAATGGCTCACAATCAAAAAATTGAAACAACAGAAGATTCAGGGAAAATTAGAGTTTTAAATAAATATATAGAATAAACAGTCCTTCTATCTCTGTTTTTAGAAAATGACAGTCACAATTGAGGGGGAAAAGTGATGCCATTGGAAATCTGTGTTTTATTCACCCAGTTTTCTCTCTTCTGAATCAATGTCCCAATACACCAAAGATACATCCTTTTGGTTTTAGCAGGTGCTCATTATTTAACATAGTCATTAATTTATTCAACATGCTTTCCTAATTGTCACTGTTTTCAGCCTCCATGATTGGCATGGGGTGGGGCGTGGCCAGTCATGGCAATCATGACAGATTCCTGCCCTGGTGATGCAAGCACTGGGTATTATCAAGGATATGAGAAAGGATATAAGCTAGTCTTGTGGTTAAGGGCACTTGATCTAATTGATGTGCAGGGGTTATTTAAATCCATAAAGAAGTCAGGACATTCTAGATAAAAGGCACAGCATTTGTATGGGCTCTGAGGCACAGACTAGCCGGGTACTTTAGAAGAAATGAAGGCAGGTACAGAGGAATTTAGAAAGTGAGGAGAGAGATGTAAGGATCACATCAGAGAGAAAAGTCGGCCACATCCACAGAGAAGAGTCATTGCCTGCAGCAATTAAGGGTTGCATCTTGAAGACATCAGAAGCAACCCAAGGTTTTGAGCAGAAACAAGAGAGATAAATGAAGGAATTAAGAGATAGTGGGGAGGTAGACTCTGTAATGCTTGGCCATTGTTTGGGGTAGGAGCAGCCTGCAGGGACCTAGAATCACTCCAGGCTCTGACTGCTCAGGGTCACCCCCATCCCAGCCCCCTAGGATGAGTAACTCAAACACCTATGAATTGGGGTTTCTTGGTACATAAAATGAAGATGATAAAAACAGGACCTGCCTGTGATGGACATTTGAAATTATCCCTCTAGTGTTTAGCAGAGTGTCTATTAAACTGACTGTCACTTAGTAGGTATTCTTGAGGAGTATGATTAGTTATGTTTAGATGTATTTATTCCAAAGTGTCTGTAAACTTCCAGAAGCAGGGAGGGGACATTTGGTTGTGAAGGGCTGTATCTCTGCAAAGAGACCTGGGCTGGACACATGCATCTGGAAGTGAACATATTCCTGGTATTTGAAGGTTTTTCAACAGGGATAGATTACTGAATAAATGGTTTTGTGATAACTGGATAGTCATTAGGGGTGGAAAATAAAGTCAGGTCCTTCCCATAATCTGAACATATACCTTTAAAGGGATTAAAAGCTTAAAAGTATTTTTAATAAAAAAATGAGAGCATTAAAAAAAAAAAGAAGTTAAGTGATGACTCCATACTGAACCTCAGAGTCAAAGCATTCTATGATAGACATACTTTTATTTTTTTTTTTAATTTTTTTATTAAATCATAACTGTATACAATGATATGATTATGGGGCATCATACACTCACTTCATAAACCATTTGAGATAGACATACTTTTATCTGACAATGTGGATGCTACTTTTTTTTGCATTATTATTATTATTGCTCAATATTTCATTGCAGCAATCAACTGATTTCTTTTCTGAGTGTATTTATCTTTGTTTGTCCTTTATGAAGTTTTTGTTTCTAGTCCTTATCTTAAACATTGTTATTGTTATTCAATTTTAAGCCTCTTTAATTTTTTGAAGGCAAAAAGTGGAAACCAAATAAACGCATGTACATGTATAGAGAAAATTAAAAAAAATGAGAGTGTTAAAATGTTACCTTAGGATAGAAAAATTCTTGCTAAAACAGAAATAAAAGGCCATCAAGGAAAGTATAGATGCATTTGAATGCATTGAAATTTAGAGAGAGAACAAGGTGTGGGTATGTGGGTATATGTTTGCATGTGTGAAAGAGAGAAAGAGAGGGGTGTGTGTGTGTGTGTGTGTGTGTGTATAAAGGAGAGAGAAAGAAAGAGGCAGAAAGGTCTCTGACATCTCTTCTTATAAGGACACTAATCCCATTAGATGGGGGCTCACCCTTATGACCTCTTTTAACCTCAATTACTTCCTTGGAGGTATCATCTCAAAATATAGCCAAGCCAGGGGTTAGGGCTTCAACATATCAGTTTGAGGGGGACACAACATCACTCCAACTTTCAGCCTTTGGTGTCCCCACATCTATGTCTTTCTTACATACAAAGTACATCATTTTAACCCAACAGCTCCAAAAGTCTTAACTCATTTCTGCATTAACTTTAATTCCAAAGTCTCATCTAAATATTATCTAAGTCAAATATGCGTCTTTGATTTGGTGCTGTGCCCTCCAGGACCACTGGCTCTACAGGGAAACTCCAAACCCATACCTGGCCTACTGAGACCTACATGGTATCAGGCTTACCCTCCAGACCTGTGGTGGCAGTGGCAGTCCTGACAATCACTGAATTGATTTCAGCATCAGCCCTCCCTTTTCTTAAGGGTAACACGTGGTTGAAGCCAGATAGCTCTATGGACCTGTCCCATAGTATCCCAGAAGTCTAACAGCCTCCCTTTATTGTCTCACTTTTTCTGCCCTTTTTAGTTCAAAGTGGAGTTTCTCTGCTCTTATAATCTCATCTCTAACCCTGGCTTCTGCCAAGATGGCTAATGAAGTCTGTGGTTCACATCCATACTAATAAATAATCTTATCAAATGGTCATTCAGCTGCACCCTTAGAGTTCTCTTCAGAAACACTGTCCACTTTTTAATTTTTTTTCAATATGGGTAAACTAAGAATCTTCCAAATTTTCAAGTACTGGTTCCTTTTTGCCTAACAATGCCTTCAATTTCTCTCTCTCTCTCTGCTCGCAAATTACTCTAGGTAATAAGGAGAAAGCACACTAGTTTAACACTTGATTTAGAAATCTCCCCAGGTAAATGTCCCATTTTATTGCTTGCAAGTTCCACCTGCCACAAGACACTAGAACACAATTCAGCCAAGTTCATTGCCACTGTAGAAGGAAAATGGCCTGTCCTCTGCTTTCTGAGAACATTTTCCTCATTTCCATCTAAGACCTCACCAGAATGACCTAAGCTACCCTAAACCAGTATTCCTTTCAAGATGGTACCCGTATTGTCTGAGATGACAGCAACGCCCTCCGTGACTCCTTCCTTTTCCTCCTAAGCCTTCACCAGAATTGCCTTAACAGTCTCAGTAAAGCTATGTCACCACCAAACGAAATGTTACATAAAAGGCTTTTTTTCAAGGTCAAGAGCAGCTTAAACTGTGAACATGTAAGCCAGGTGACCTGGGACTTTTTTCTCCATGGCTGACCTGACCCTTACTGGCCCAGACAAAGTCTGTACAGATTATTGGTTCAGGTGGAGTAGCCGTCTGCTCTCTCACTTAATGTAATATCTCTTACATCTCTAATTTCAGTCAAATTCATGAAGGAACCTAATTTTCCCATGAAATTATGAATTCAGTGTTAGGGTATCTGGTGTAAAGGGAAGATAGCTGCATGGATTGTACAACACTGATGGAAACATCTTCATTTTAAAAAAAGTGTTTCGAAATTTATTTTTAATTTCTAATTTTTTTATTCTTTATTTTCTTTTAGATTAATATAAGGCTACATATGGTTAGGTCACATTGTTTGCATTGGTTAGGTGAAGCCCAAGCTGTAGTTGAGCCCTTCACCCAGGAAGTGTGCCATCAACCTCTACATTGTGCCCATTAGGGGAGTGCTTATGCAAATCGGGTTTTGAAATGTTTTAATAAGCAAAGACAGAATCTTCTGAAGCACAGAATACACCCAAGAAAGGTCATGTGGATGAGCCTTGTGTGAAGCTAAACCCTCAGAAGGGAGAGGAGAACCAGGCTAAGAGTCTATAAGAATAATTCAGAGAACAAATATTGTTGCTGGGACACCTGGAGTCCAGCCCTGCTTCCCATACTAGTTAACTGTGTGACTTCAGCAAGTCACTTAACCTCCCAAGTTTTTATTCCCTCTCCTATAAAAAAGCAAGGAGTAGATTAGAAGACTTTTAAAGATTTTCTCTAGTTCTAAATTTCTGCAGTCCTTAAAATGTTCAGACATTCTTTCACATGCTCGGACTCCTAGAAGCTCCATTTTCTTTTAATAAATTCTATTTACTTGCAGGTGGTTGGACTATTAAGAAAAGCAAATTGTTTAAATAATGTCTGACTTTTGACTGGCTTCAATCTCCTAACGGGCTATATATATATATATTCCCCCCCACCCTGGGCAGTGATTTTTTTAGGTACATCAATCAAGTAGCCAGTATTTATTGCATGGAGCTAATTAACTTTCAAAATGACATTTTCATTTGTAACATTGGTGGAGATTTGAACTCAGATCTCATCAATGAAAAGCAGCTGTGCTAATAACCCAAGTCCCAAGGAGCCCCCTAATTCTCCCAGCTTACCCTAACCATAAATGTGTGATTAATCACAGGTTTATGGGAGTTCTCAGTTACTGTGAAAACAAATCATTACCAGAAACTGGCATTCCCAATTTATTCTATTTATTTTATTTTTACTTTTATTACTTATACCCTTTTCTCCATATTTTCCATATGTTTTGGGTCCTTCTCATCGATTCAGGACCCTGTAGAAAGCTCAGCTTACCCTCATCTCCTGATAAATAAAAACATTTTCTTGTTTTCTCAATATCCTATCCAGAAGGTTGTGAGAATAGGGACACCTTACAGGAGGAGGTGAGGGAACAGTGGTCGCCACCTGTACACAGTGAAGACAAAGGGGTTGCTCCTCATCTGATGACCGGTCAGTATAGCAAATGTGACATTTCACCAACCTGTAAGATCAGGCACGTAAGAGGTGAGAACTTGGAAATGAGCAGGAGAGTCTGATAGTGACTTATCTGTACCAAATTCTCGTTCATTTTTGTTTGAATCATAGTAAAAAAAAAAACTACATAAGAAAATCTACATAAACAATTTGACCTCTTATCTGTTGTTGTTAAGCACCAGAAATGGTTAGATTTACTCACATTTGATCAAATACACTTTAAGAGACCTGAAGCTCACATCAGGACTCGGACTCCAGAGCAGTGAGAACAACCTTGGGAATCTAGTTGTAGGAGATGCGCCTTACTAAGATGTCAGGGACAGATAAGACACCAGTGCAGTCACATCCAGTCCTGACCCTTAAGTCCTGACAGGTGGCCTCCAGTGCTGGTGCTCAGTGTCCCCTCAAGCTGCTCCTCATCTCTGCAGCCCCATGCAGACCATCATTGCTAGTTGAGTAGCAACAAGAGGAATTAGTTAATTTGACAACACTGAATAAGACTCTCCAGCAATATCTGGTCAACTGTCTGGTGAGTGTGTGGGGGGGGGAGGGGGGACTTATGCCTTAGACCCTCATAGCTCCCCAAATTTGCCAGCTATGACAAACTTGGGAAGTCAACTTTTCCATGAATACTTATGTAAAATCCCTTGATCCCCTATCTTACGAGAGAGGCAAGGGACTTCTCTCTAAAATACATGGGCTTTCTAAAGGCACTTAGATGTCTCAAAGTCACTTCTGTCTCCAAGTCCCTGCTCTTGCAGAATGTTGCCTCATGCTGGACTGCCCAGTTGAAACCTGGAGACATATCCCTCTGGCTTTGACAGTCTCCAAATACCGTTATCTGGAGCCAGTTCTGTATGGTCAATGCACAAGGAAGTTGAAAGTTAAACAAGCTTGAAATTAAACACTGAGACAAGGTAGCATTATTGCAGGTATCAGAGTAACCCATTGAGCACATCCCTGTATTCAAATTCCATTAGCCAGTCCCATGTCAGGAAACTTCTCATGGTCCCTTCGTCTCCCGTCTCAGCCCACTGTCCTGTTTTTCACTTCTCTCTCTCATGGCCAGCCTCCAACTTCCTTCTCCTTGGGGCTGGCTATTTGTTTCTCCTGAGAAATAATGTGACCCTCCACTCCCTACTTCAATGGGGCCTGGCCCACCCTACCTGTCCTAAAATTCATCAAGGTTGCTTCAGGAAATAAAGATGGTTTTATTTGCCACCATGATCAAATTTCTAAGCACACCAAGCTTCCCCAGCACTCACCATGAGTGAAGAGGAATAATAAGAAATGTCATCTCCCTGATATGAATTATGCGAGCACCCTTGCAAGAAAGAGCTCTGCTCTAGGCCCTCCACCTCTTGTTTTGCTTTGTGACTAATAGCGTATTTTGTCTGCCACTTAACATCTTTCCCAGACACTTGTGCTCTTAGGGTCTTTCCTACACAGCCACACTTTTCGCTCACATATTCCTTTTAAAAACCACACACAGGTAAACACCAAAAATCAATGCACTCCTCAATTAATCCTCGTCCCTTCAGTGTCTACACTGCGAGGGCAGGAGGAACAGGGAAGAAGGAAGTCAAAGTAAGTGACAAAGGAGGCAAAAGAAAAAAATAGTAGCAGTAAGAAGGAGGAAGAAGAAAGTGAAGGAAGCTGTGTGTGTGTGTGTGTCTATGTGTTTGCAGAAAATCGAGGATCCATGGCAAAGTGGATTTTCTAGGTAGGTGGGATTACTGTCCCGTCTGTTCATCTGGGCCCTGGCATCACCTGTGATGTGAGGACAAGACACTGACAAAAAGCCCCATGCACAGTGCACTTGGCCTTGCAAAGACATCACATAGGCACACACATGGGTCTGCCCCATGTCCCCCTCAAAGGATGACAGCTAGAGGGGAGTGAGTTAGTGGAAGGTAAACGCAAAACACACACACATTTTTAGATTACACTGTTCTCACTTCCAAAGTAAAATTCCAGTTGTCAAGAGCCCCTGCCCCAGGGCGTGTGCTGCACACCCCCGCGTTATGCCCCTTAGGGAAGATCCGGCGCCTCCCTCTCTCTGCCAGTCGTCCTCCCCAGTTAGCCTTCCCCTGCCACCGTCCTAGACTGTATCTGTGTTTTATTGTTCATGTGAGTCAACCCATGAATGGATCAACAAATTGTGGTATATGTACACCACAGAATACTGTTCAGCCGTAAAAAATGATAGAGACTTTACATCTTCTGTGTTTATCTGGGTGGAGTTGAAACACATTCTTCTTAGTAAAGTATCACAAAAATGGAAAAGCAAATATCTGATGTACTTATTGTTTAACTTTATTAAGAGGTTATAGGACCTTTAGCAGATTCTGTACAGAGAGCCTAGGTATTAATGAAGACTAGCTATATTTTCATGTTTTCCCTCTTGTTCTAACACAACATCGACCAGAAATTGCAACTGAGCAAAGGAGAGTCAGAGCACAAAGATCAGGTGCACATCTCCAGGCAGGACGGGGAAGCTGTGTCCCCAGGAGGGCTTTGCTTGTAGCTTTTCCAGCCTTATAATTCACCCTTTTGAGGTTTAGCAAAGTAGCCAAAGTGGCCAAAGCTGCGGGTGTTAACACAGTGAAACCTCAGCCCCCTTTTCCTCCTGGTGACTCCAGAGCGCCCGTGTAGGCCCCTCCACCCTGAGTCACTGCCACCACACGCTTTGAGATCAGAGCTCTGCAGAAGGTCCTGCCCACAGATGCCTCTTCCTCTGTGTGACACAGCCTCTGCCAACTTGTGGTGAGACCTCAGATGCCAAATGTAACCAATCACAGGAGTCCCCAGCCTGTGGCTAACGCCTCGAGTGTGTGGGAGTTTATTCTTCGGATGCATCATCGCCGGGGTTTGTGACCACTGTGGTCCCTGAAAACCTGAAAGAGAGGCTTCCTTGCCAGGGAGACGCATCGCCCTCCCCGCCCCCCCAAATCTGCAACTGTATCTTTCAGGTCTTTGGACTGCCCATGATCCCCACAGTACCTACTTTCATCCTCTGGATTCCACAACCTCCAAGGAAACTTGGACGAAAAGAAGAAATCAGTAAACAGAAACAAAAATAAATTGAGAAATAACTTGAAAACTAACCCCATTGTGTCAAGTCCCTCCTTCTGAAGTATGTACCATAACAAATTCCTCTTCTCCAATTTCAGGACCCTTTCCCTCGGCTTCTTATGAAATCTCTGCCCGCCAGCATCCTCCCGCATCCCTGTCTTCCAAAGTATCAGGTTATCTTGGACCTGAAGACACAGGTCCAAGTACGTGTCTTTGCCCTCTGTGGTATAAAACACAGACTGTTAAGAACACGATTGTCACACAGATTAGAATACTTACATTTCCCTGCCCAGGCTGTGGATTTCCTTGTCAATATTCTGCTGCACATTACTCCTTCCAGAACATTCTTCTTCCACTTCTTATATTGGCAGTGTTCCTCCTTCAAAGGCCAACCCATTTGGTCATCTGCTGGGTAAGGTTTTCCAAAGCTCTTCAAATAGAATCCCTCTTTCTTCTGGCTTTATCTTCATTTGTTGTTGTAAACTGTCATTACCTTAAGCGATAATTTGACTCCTATAATCCAAAGTAAGTTCGAGGTGAACATAGACCACATTTTTAAGTCCTAGTGTAAGACACGGCATTAAAAGAAGCTCAACAGGCTGGGCACCTATAGCTCTGTAGTTAGGATGCCAGCCACATGCTCTGGGGCTGGTGGGTTCGAACTTGGGCCAGGCCTGCTAAACAAATAAACAAACAACAACAACAACAACAAAAATAGCCGGGCATTGTGGTGGGCACCTATGGTCCCAGCTACTAGGGAATCACTTGAACCCAAGAGTTTGAGGTTGCTGTGAGCTGTGACACCACGGCAGTCTGCGGAGGGTGATAAAGTGAGACTTTGTCTCAAAAAATACAAGAAGCTTAGTAAATATATGATACGTGTCAGAAGAAAATGAATAAAGAAACAAATAAATGACTCACAAAATGATACCCATAGCACATTTGGCATGGAGAGCGTAAAAGTGGAGCTTCCGTGTGCAAATCAGAGTTTCGCATATCTGCATATATAGGATGATACGGTTCCTGTAAACCTAATGCGCAAATGTACATGAAATCCAGGACTTCATATATTCTTCGGGCACATACACGAAGCTTGAGTTTTTTATTGAAGAGTATGCCCTGAAGTTCTTCCTGAGAAGACAGAAGGCCTTTTCTGCACGTGTTGGGTGTTGGATCTTGCTTCTTACTCCTCCTTTTGCTTTTCTATTAATAACTGCTTTTCTATTAGTATCTATGCTGACCAGATATGCCTGAGTTATTGTTTAGCTATCCTCTTTGGCTGAAAGATGGCTTTTATTTATTTTTTCATCACTAGGAACAACTGCTGCTATGAAATCCTTGGGTTTTCTGTATCCTTGGCCAGGAAACGCATATTTTAGTTTTTTTTTTTGTCTGTTTTTGAGATAGAGCCTCAAGCTGTCACCCTGGGTAGAGTGCTGTGGCATCACAGCTCACAGCAACTCCAACTCCTGGACTCAAGCGATTCCCCTGCCTCAGCCTCCCAAGTAGCTGGGACCACAGGCACCTGCCCCAATGCCCGGCTATTTTTTTTTTTTGGTTGCAGCCATCATTGTTGTTTGGCGGGCCCAGGATGGATTTGAACCCGCCAGCTCAGGTGTATATGGCTGGCGCCTTAGCCACTTGAGCCACAGGCGCCAAGCCAATAACTACTTTTATCCTTCTGCTAGCCTGTCATCCCACTTTACTCCTGCTAAATTCCTCGTTGTTATCTTTCGAAAATTTAGTCCAATTGTTTTTCAATAAATATTTTTTTTTTCAATAAATAGTTATTAAACTTAACACTGCTTCCCTAATATCACTCCTAGCCTTTGGTTCTTCCACCTCATTATTTTTTCTTGGATTCATCTTTCTCATTGCTGTTACATCTCTTTTTGTAATTCAGAATTTGGGGAGGAGTTGAACTCTTTTATTTCTTCTAGGTAGAAAGGCAACTTCCTTTCAAACTCATGTTGGGATAATAGCACTAGTCATAGGACTATAGGCTAAAATAGTTTCCTCCAGCATTTTAAAATTAAAATATCTTCTAGCAAAAAATAAAATAAAATTTCTTCCTGTGTTTGAAATGCTCACTGTATTTTTATGACCCATGTTGATGAAAACACATGTCAATATGTTTTCCTTCTATTTCAGGTTACATATATATATTACGATATATAATATGTATTTTTCTATATATAAATATTTATGTTTTCAGGTTATATATAATATATATTTTTTGCTACTTTAGTGAAGATTTTTCTCTTGATTCTTGATGTTACTTTTTTTATTAATATTAAATCATAGCTGTGTACATTAATGCGATCATGGGGCACCATACACTGGTTTTATAGACAGTTTGACACATCTTCATCACACTGGTTAACATAGCCTTCCTGACATTTTCTCTAAAATATCACTATATTTCTAGGTGAAATAGTAAAGATTGATGAATAAAACACTTTTATGTATTTGTATGGTTTGCGTCAGGTGTGCATCTGAATATCTAAATACATATTCATTAGATGTTATTTTAGATGTAATATAGAAACACACAGAACAATGGAGCTCTGGTTTTAGATCTGCACTAATAGGCTTGTGATCGTTTTCTGGGTTTAAAACTTTTCTAGATATCACCGTCCTCAATGTAGGAAATAAGGAAGTTACATAAAGCACCTCCAAGATCCTTTTTGTTATAAAACGGTGGGCTAGGCACTCGGAGTCCTTAGAAACTGTAAGGGCTTTTATGGGGTGCTTTCTTCTTCCTCAGGACAACAGTAAACCTAAGGGCAATGGTGATGGGGCTGCTTGTGAGAGCCATTTCCCTGTAATGATTCCTAGAAATCAAATAGCTCTTCACTCTCTTCTCTCATGGCCCTTTGCACAGCAGCTACACTTTTTCAAATTATTTTAAAAGTACAACATAAAGAATCACGAGAGTACGTGGGTATAAGAAAGTTGTTAGATGTTTCTTTTAATCTCAGAGCTGAAGTAAAGGGGAGTGTGTGTAGCTCAATGAATTAAAGGATTCCGTGCAAGATGTTTTCTGTATTCAAACTTCTGCCAAAAGGATACTTAAGACATTCACAAAGGGAATTCTAAGAAGCCAAAGATTTCTCCCTCCAAAAAGGCATAGGAGCCTTCTGAATTCAAGCTTCCGACCTCTGAGTACCCGCCTGCCCCTGATTAAAAACAAATGGAACATGTGCTACGGAGCATGAGTTTACCTGATTTATGGCTTGGAAAATTAAGTTACTATTACTTAAGGGGCTTGGAAGCAAAGGCCCAATGCAATAGCTAATTGAGAGTAGAGACGGGGTAGATGCTGAAATTGGGAAAATATATTTTAGAGATTGGCTGAGTGAAGACATCAGGGTATGTAATTAAATGGCTTTTTAAAAAAAAGTCACACTCGCAACAACCTCTTATATCAAACAATTGGAATGTGTTGGTTTTATTAACTGGTCTTCTGCCATTAGCTCCATCAAGCCGGTTATTACTGAGTTCACTTTCTTGATTGGCTACAGTAAACATATTAAAACTTGCATTACCAGGTGTCTTATAATCATGGAGTATTAGTTGAGGGGAAAATTTTGTGGTAGCTCTCCGATAATGAAAGGAAATTTAAAATTCAAGCAGTTACTGGGTTTTGGTGGGCTACCCAGCTAAGTGGATAGCTTCTACGATCTTCATAAGTCATAAAGGTATGTTTTGATGAGTTTTCTGAGTCATCAAATGAATTTCCATTCAGTCTTAGGAAGGAATGTTATTTTCACAGCAGTTAAGGACCAGGAAGTTCTGGTTATGAAAGGTCAAATGCTGGAAGATGTGAGAAGGAATCAGACTATGCCCAGTACTGTTACACCACTGTCATCCCAGGGTAAATCCAGTTTGCAAGCAGCTCAGAAAGTTCATTATTTCTCAGAATTGGGCCGTGACTATCTGAGTGATAAAATTGATGACATTTATAGGAAATTTTCATTTCCATTGGACAATTACATTTTCTAGACCAATTGCTGTAATGTGTCAGAATAACTACTACAGATTTTTGAATTTGATGGATGTCTGATCATAACAAACAAATCATTGTTCATCGTTGAACTTGGTATGGAAGAAATATGAATATGCATTCATTTAATTACAAGGAAGCACTGTTTTGCCAATTGCGAGTTATTTTACTAATTAAGACATGGAAAGAGTATTTTCCCTACCTAATCTTGCTTTTCATTCATATACGTATCCAACCTCAGCCCCTAGGTTCTCATCTAGGAGTGATTTTTTACCCTCCAGGGGACACTCAGCCATGTTTGGAGACATTTTGGTAGAGGTCAGGAATGATGGCTGCCAGTCATCCTGCAGTGAACAGGACAGCCCCCTACAACAAAACTATTCATTCCAGAATACCAGTAGTGCCAGTGTTCAGAAACTCTACTCCAGAGAAACTTTCAACCATTCAGTATGTAGTTCACTAACTCCTAAGTAACAATTCACATAGAGCAAATTGGAGCGATCACTAATTATTATTCTAAATAGACTCAATTTTGCACATTTAATTTATAGACCATTTTCCAGGAGCACATTTGTTGCTGGAAATGAGATATAGCTGCACAGACTTAAACTGAATAAACAACAAGAAGAAAACCCCGTGACTTGACCATCTGGAAGGGAAGTACTTGTCTAGTGCCTGGGCTGGCATTTTGCCTACAATTAAGAACTCAATAAATACCTGGTGAATGAGTTTTTTAAAAAACTCAATTAGTTCTTCAAAACACAGAAGGACGGGCCTTCTTGAAAATGAATAAAGATCTAAAATGTCCAACAGCAGAAAAACTCTTTCCTAAAGGAACTGGATTTTCATCTTGCCTTTGTTTAAAATAAAATTAAATGTTTTTAAAGTCCTTGGGTTGAAATAGAAGGTAGCAGCAACAGGGCACCCACACCATCTCCTGTCACAGATCAGCTCTGTTTCAGAGAAAGACACTGTTTCCAGACACAGAAATATTTGTGTGACCTTTAAAAGCGTGTTCCAAAGTGGCTTTCTCCGGTCCCCAAGCTTTGCTGTGGGACCCTCTTTTCTCCTCTAATAGCAAGAATGGAGTCTTAACTTTAGCTCCATAGTAGCCTGGGGAAACAAAGATGTTTCACACCCACTAATTAGGGCTGTCAGGTAACCCATCTGACCCCTGAGACGGGGAGAACATGCTTAATGAACTGTTTGGTCGCACTTCCTGCCACTCGACTCAGGGATGCAAACAAGTCAGCTGCTTATCAGGGGTCTCTAACCTTTTAGATTTTTTTTCTGGTCATGAATTTTGAGGAGTTCAGCGGAAAAGGGAAAGCCAGAGAAATAGTATCAATGAGATCCAGAAAGGCCCAGAACCAGAGGGACCAGCAAAGCAAAGACAGCTGATGGGGGTAGGTGTTTTCAGCCTTTCAGTGAAGTATCCCTCTCACACACACATGAGCGCCAAGAGTGAACTGTCAGTAAGCAACGATGTCAGGAGATCTAGACCAATGTAAACATACCTAAAAACCATGCATCACACTTCTTGGTCACCTTACTTAAATAATTAGTTCCAACTAGAATAACTAGCTTTTCTTTGTTATAATGGACTTTAAAAGATAATGAGAAATAAAAGTAGAATTAAATATTCAGATGATAAGGTTGAAAACAAAAGTTAAAGATGTAACAGCCCCTCCCCTGTTCCCTCTCATCCATCTATTCTTCACCCGTGATTCAGAACAAAAGCATCCTAACATTTCTTCCTATCAGGAATCATATTTGTAATAGCTTATTTCTGGTAGTTTCACCTTTATTTGGAAATAAAATTGTGACTTCCTGATAAAAGTCAATAGCAAGCTAAAGATGAAAAATAAATATATTAAGAAAATAAATCATGCAGACTTACAGAATTTTTAAAAGGTGATTTCAGCAAGACAGCTGAATCTAACTGCACTGGTGAGTCATGGCATAGGGCAGGGAGTAGAATCAGAGGGCATTTTTTTTATGAAAAAATTAGTAAATAAATAAAGTAGATCCCGTGAAATGGTAAGTTGGTTAAAAAAAATAAGAAATCCAACCTAGTATCTGCTTGCTTACTAGGTTTAACCATACGCAATTGCTGAGTTTCTAGGTCAGCAATAAATTCCAACAATTTTACGTGGCTTAGCTTAATAGCATCATATGTAGCTTTAAAAAGAATTACTAAACAAAAATCTAAATACGTGTGTATCTCTCCTCAGTTCCCAAATCATCCATTAAAAAAAAAAAAAATCTTGAAAGTCAAATCCTTTCTTTCCCTACTATTGGCATGGGATGAGATGTTAGAAATAATGCCTTCCTCCCTAGGCGTCTAAAGTGAATTTCATTTTGAAAAAGAACCAATAGTTTCTGGCCAGGCGAGGTGGCTCACAATTGTAACCCCAGCACTCTGAGAGACTGAGGCAGGAGGACCGCTTGGGCTCAGGAGTTCAAGACCAGCTGGAGCACAAGGAAGACCCAGTCTCTACTACAAATAGAATAATTAGCCAGGTGTTGTGTGTGGGGGTACCTGTAGTCCCCCCGCTACTGGGGAGACTGAGACAGGAGGATTACTTGAGCGTAGGAGTTTGAGGTTGCTGTGAGCTAGGCTGAGGCCATGGCATTCGAGAATGGGTGACAAAATAAGACTCCATCTCATAAAAAAAAGAAAAAGAACCAATCCACCAATCCTTTCTGGATAGACTGAGATTCCATGAGAAGTGTGCTTGGAGACTCCACAGCCACAGTGGGCAAAGGAGTAGGCACTGGGCCAGCCAGGGCTCCCGTGTATTCACTCATTAAATCTCACAGGAAACCAGATGGTGGTATCATTATTAGCCCCATTTTATGGACATGGTAACAGAGGCCCTGGCAAGGGAAGTAACTCTCTTCAGGTCACACATTTGTGGATTCAAACCTAGGCGGTCTTGCTTCAGAACCCACATATTTAACCCAGGCACCGTATTTCTCCCCAAATAGCACCCTATGCTTCCTCTAAAACCGCTTCTCTGATTTACTTTGCTTTATGTCACCTACCTCCACCTGATGAGTAAATATGCACGGGCCCACATATTTAGTATTTGCCTCTTCCTGCCGCAATATGAGGTTCCCAACAATATAACCTGTATCTGTTTCATTTCTTGAAACATACTCTGGAGCGAGATATGGGAGATGTTATATAAATAGTTGTTGGAACGAATTACTGTGTGAAGGAAGGAAAAACTGGTGGACTCCACTCTAAGGAATGAAGGAAGAATTAAAGTGTGGTGGCACCAAACTTAAGAATAAGATGGCAGAGTGTGGTGGCTCACACCTGTAATCTTAGCACTTGGGAGGCCCTTGTGGGTGGATTGCCTGAGCAAAAGGGAGATTCAGTCTAAGAAATAGCCAGTGTTGTGCCTGGTGCCTGTAGTCCCAGCTCCTTGGGAGACTGAGGCAAGAGGATCTCTGAGCCCAAGAGTTTGAGGTTGCTGTGAGCTATGATGACATAGCTCTCTATCCAGGGTGACAAAGAAAGACTTTATCTCAAAAAAAAACATAAAAATAAAAATAAGATGCTAATCAAAGCAAGATGAAACCAGAGGGATTGGGGATCTGCCTTAAAGATATTTCCAGGGGCAGCTTCTAGGGTGAGACTGAGGAGGGTGCACTTTATAACCTGCTTGGGGTGGAGGGGGATACGGCTTCAGACCAGCGGGGTACAAAATGTCTGCCACTTTTGCCTGTGTGCCTGGCCCCTTTCACCACCACCGACACCATGAGTGCAACTTAAGCCTTCATCTGTTTTCCAGCAAAGCTGATGTACTGAGTCATGGACAGTACCCCACCCCCCACGCCCGCTTGATGCATTTCCAAGAGCACTGACCAAGATGCATATTCTTTCCCTGTGGCCTCTGATCAAAAACATTTCCCCATGAAATCAAAATGGCCAAAACAAGGACTGAACCCATGCCTTGGCCCTCATTAGCACCAGCGATGGCCAAAGTTCCCAGTGTGGAGAGAAGTAGAAACAAGCAAAGGATCACATAATTGGATGTGAAATGTTTTCCACAAGCGAAAATTGAGAGCTATTTAAATGCATTTTCACTTTTCTGGATCATGGTTCTTATCACTTACTAAAGTTGCAGGAAAAGAAAACAAGATAACTGTTAGACAAAATAGGATGATGAGCATTTTATTTTTCCATTGTTTCGTATAAAGTGAAAACTGGAGGAGCAGCCTGAACAGCAGCAGCTAACACCAAGTGGACAGGGGAGTCGAGGCTTTTTCACTGACAGCCACAGCCAGCGCAGACTGAGATGAACCCACCCCTGCAGACAGACGCTAACGTGGGGGGGAGGGCGGAAGAGCTCCGGTGTCCATGTTCATTCTCACCCAGCTCTTTATTCCCAAGAAAATAAAATATTACGGGCAAAATATTGGCACCCATAGCTCACAGGTTAGGGTGCTGGTCACATACACCAGGGCTGGAGGGTTCGAACCTGGCCCGGGCCTGCTAAACAACAATGACAACTACAACAACAAAAAATAGCTGGGCATTGTGGCGGGCACCTGTAGTCCCAGCTACTTGGGAGGCTGAGGCAAGAGAATTGCTTAAGCCCAAGAGTTTAAGGTTGCTGTGAGCTGTGACACCATGGCACACTCTACTTAGAGTGATGTAATGAGAATCTGGCTCAAAAAAATAAAACAGAATATTACAGCTGGGGGATTTCTTACCCTTCTCTTCGTTCAGAGTAAGGAAGCTTCTGTGTATGCACCCATGCTGGGGCATGGGAGTTGGGATGTGTTAACTATGGAGACTCCCAGAGCAGGCTCAGGCAAGGCAGTGTCTGGGGCTTATTTCTCACGCTACATGTCCAGCCCTCAGACCGCCATCCACTCAGCCTCTGTGAGGTACTGGCCACACACATCCTCTCCTTAGGCAGGGTCCCTGCCCACTTCACAGTAAAATGAGGGAAACACACCAGCTAAGAATGAGGATCAAGTCTAGCGAGCACTGCAATAAAAATAAACATGGGCTTTTGCGTGGGGAACACAAAAGAAGTATGGGCTGCGATGCCTGGTTGGAAATTGAAAGGCTCAGAGCCAGAGTGACGGGGCTGACGCTTATCTGGCCTGAGTGCTGCAAACGAAACTATACAGGCCTGAATTGGAAGACATCTGGGTTTCCCTCCAGTTTGACACAGTCCCCACCCTGCCAAATTGACTTTCATCTATTTAAGCAGCCACTGCTGTCCCCAGGGTGACCTTGGAGGATACTGGCTACGTTCCCGAGGGAATGGGGCAGTGATGTCAGAGCTGGCTAGACCTTGGCTCTGCCACAGCTGCACACAGGAGGAGCAGGGACTTCAGAGGAGCCAGCGAGTGGTGGGTGAGATGGGGTGGCCGGCACAAATGTGAGCCACTGCTGGAGAAACCGCAGGGAGGGCAGCATCGTAAAGGACCACTGAAATTCAGAGTAACTTTTGAAATTCATGAATATATACATTTTGCATCTTCGTGTCCGTTTGTTACAGATCTCAAACAAGGCTCTTGCTTTGTTTGGTTTTGCCCTTTTGGTGCAGGGCCTGTGTTGGGCCCTGCCATGTGCCTGAGGCCTAGTGCAACCTCCCCAGCTTGACTAGAAGTAGATCCATCGAGCTACTTCCGCGTAGCAATGACTCAGCAAGGCCTGGCCTGAAACTGCCTCTACCTAGATACAGCCAACGTGGTACCATGCCATTGGCCCAACCCTGTTATACCACCCATCACACCATTTCACGTACCTCATCCCCCGCTTCCTTTCCCGCCCCTTCCCCATGCCCTATATAAGCGGCTGCTTGACGCAATAAAGTTGAGTTCCTGCTTGGACAGACAGGCCCTGTTCGGGCCGCCGACGCTCACCATCCCGCTCAGTCCCGGGGACAGAGTCAGGCTGGCCCTACTCTCCCCTCTTCTGGACCTGCCGGACAGCCCGGCAGGCCTGGATCAGGCTCACCAGATAAATATAGGATGCCCAGTTAAATTGGAATGGACAACAAACCATGATTTTTTTAAGCATAAGTATGTCCCCAAAGTCACATAAAACATACACTAGGAAAAAAATATGTCCCCAATATTGCATGGGACATAATCATAGTAAAAAGAATGTTGCTTACCTGAAATTCAGGATTAACTGGATGTCCTTTGTTCTCATTTGCTAACGCTGGCAGCTCTGGCGTTCATCCCCAAGAGCCCCTCAGCGCGTTCCTGTTTCCATCGTGAGCTTGCATTACACGTGCCATCAGGGGCTTTGAGAAAACCCGGGGAGTTCCTGTGAGGGCACGGAGACTTTTCTTAGCCCACGTGTCTCTCCCTGCTCTGCCCGTGACCCCTCTGCACCCTCTGATATCATCACTCCCCATTTTCATCCCACTCGCTGCCTTTGGCCCACTCTCCCAGACATCCTGAGAGCATGTTAGGAGGAGAGTGGGTGGATGGACAGGTAACCCTGAGAATTTGGAGGCTGAGTGGGAGAGGGCAGGTAAGCAAAGAGAAAGAGAAACTGCCAACAGTGTGTTGACGGCCTCCTGGGGGAAGCAGAACAAGGACCTTGTTGCTTTAATGCAAAGTGAGGACTCCATCCTGCAAAGCCACCCACTCTCTGGTCTGTCAAAAGTTCCATACAGAAGAAAGCTGGCTGAGGAGCCCATGCACCGCATACAACTCAGTTACAGCGCACAGGAGCTGGCTCCTTCGGATATATATCACTCCAGTGCAAGCACATCGTTCCTCACCAGCACCCCCACTACAGACTCCAGAACCAGGTTGCCCCGGGTTCCAAGAAATTGACACCTTTGCAACAACCATTTGCCTTCCCCGCCCCCCCACCTCCTCTAATCCAGACACTGATCCCTGAATTAGTAATTTAGGAGCTGTCTTCAGAATAGAGCAAGAACAGACTGGGGCATTACCAGAGGCATTCTGACTCCCACCCTCCAATGCTGCATTAAAATTTTAATTTGATTTGACACAGTCATTTGGGGAATCTGAGGACTTGTCATGGAGCATATGATTAAAGCGGAACTAAAGGATTTGTGAGAAAGATTAAAAAAAAAGTTGCCACAAGTTAGCGTTTTATCTCCTTTTTCACATCCCACACAAGCAAAGTATAGACACTGGGGATTGTACTTGATTCAATAACCGGGCTGGGCAGAGGGGAAGAATAGGAAGAAATGAGAGTTTTTCTCATTAACTTGGGAGCGTAGAACATTTTTTTTTTTTTTGTCTTTGTCACTAGCCAACTGGGTTAAAGGTGTTACAGGCAACAGTGAAATGGAGTTATTTTATTTCTCTTAACCTAAGAAAGTCCTTTTACGTGTAAGCAATAATTAAATTATGATAAAAGGGCAAATAGATACAGCTTTAAGGATGAGCCACACGAAAACCCCATGTGCTTTATTTTTAAATCCATGTGAACTAATTCAACTTGTACAGATTTTAATTTAAAAAAGAAACCACTCTCCAGAAGGCCAGTGTTCAGACCTAATATTATTTGCCAGTTGTAGAGGAAACCTGGTACCACGGGTGGTCAGGCGGGTCCGGACATTCCTGATGTGAGACCCGGAAGAGCTTACCCTCATGTCTGTGGGTCACTGTGTGTGATCGGGTGGTTTTCACTTGTCATTCCACATTCTCAAAGACTTCCTATCTGCTTCTTAGGTGCAGGGGAACTATTGGAGAATAGCAAGTTCCTTACCCAAATATAGACAGGATATGCCACTGGGGGCATCTAAATAATGTTTTGTTCCAATCCCACCAAGGCCCAAGGATCAGAAAATCATATTCATTCCTTCATCCATCCATCAACACCAAGAAACCAGAATGCTGTACGTGAGGAAAACAGTGGACGAGAGCTTTCTAAGGAGAGAGTCAGTAGTTTCATGAGACTCAGGCGGGGGACGTGGAATGGAGTGGGAGTGGCATTCCCTGAAGTCCTGATGTCAGCACTATTTTTTATAGGAGTCCTCCCACTCTTCGCCTGGGAACTCCATTATGCTCCCAGGGACCGAGAGGGAGAGGTTTGTACTATCTTGGGTCCAGAGACTCCCAGATCTTGCATTGTGACCTTGGGCAATTCACATAAAGTTCTGGGATTCCATGTCGCTGTCTGTAACACAGGGATAATTCTACCTGCTCCTCCCGATTTCGTGGGGTTGTTTAAAGGGCAACAAGTTGAGGTTCTCAATTTAAAAGAATCGGGGGGTAAAAATTAATGCAGATTAGGCATTAGTTTATCCATATACTAACTATGGATGTATAGTGATTGTTACTATTCTGGTAACAATATCAGCTTCCACTGATTTTGTTGAAGGGCAGCTATTGAATGACGCTCTCACATGGAAGCTCTGTTCCATCTCATAACACAGGTGCTTCTGTCTTTTCACTGACTGTTCCTCATGCCTGGAATGTTCTTCCATACAGCATCGTGGCGAGCTTCCCCACCTCCTTCAAGACTTGCTCAAATGCCGTCTTTCTCTAGCTCAATCTCATCTTCCGCTCCAGCTTCCATTGCCCCTTACCCTTCCACCCTCAGCATTCCTGACACCCCATGCACTGCTACCCAGTTTTCCATGGAACTTGTTTGTTCCAACATGCCATAAAATCTATTATTCTCAGTATAATTATATGATTGAAATAATACCTTAAATTGGCATCATAAATATATCACCTGTTATGTCCACGATCGGTTACCTGTCCGTGTTTCACAAGAGGATAGATGTCTGTCTGCCTTGTTTATTCAAGTGCCCCAAGCTTATTAAGGACAGTGTCTGGCACAAAGGAGACATTGAAAAAAGAGTGGCTGAAGTAAGTCATTAATTAAAAACAAAGCTGAGACTATCCACCACACCCCAACTACAGAAGCTCCCAGTGCCTTGGCCTGGAATCCACAATGCCGTCCGATTTGCCTCTCCATCTTGCTTTTCTCTTCTTCGTCTTCCTCTTCCTTTTTTCTCCATAAAGACAGAGTCTCACTTTGTCGCCCTAGGTAGACTGCTGTGGCCTCCCAGCTCACAGTAACCTCCGACTCCTGGCGCAGGCGATTCTCTTGCCTCAGCCTCCCAAGCAGCTGGGACTACAGGCTCCCGCCACAATGCCTGGCTATTTTTTTGTTCAAACCCAGGGCTGGGTTTGAACCCACTGTCCTTGGTATATGGGGCGGGCGCCCTACCCACTGAGCCACAGGCACTTCCCGCATCTTCCTCTTCCTCACCTATGGTTTCCCCTTTTGACAAACACACATTCCAGCTAATCTGAATGGTCCTAGATTCTTCCACATAGCTCATAGAATAGAATTGAACTTTCTTACCCTGTTTCTGTTGCTCAGAATGCCTACTCTCCAAACATTCTCATTTCAAATCTGTTTCTCTTTGAAGTTCAAATGGCTTTTCCTTTGCGAAGCACTTTCTGGTTTTCAAACCAGGACCCCCTGGTCTTTTCCTCCCCCTAACTCAGAGCCCCTCACATGTGTCTTACGTGTGGTTACATGGGGGCTGTGGTTATATGGGGGCTGTGGTCACATGGGGGCTGTGGTTATATGGGGCAATCTTACTTGGCTACGGTCCCACAACAAGTGTCTTCTGGTTTAAACCAGAAACATTAGTATTCTTAGCATTGTGAAGATGAGGATTCTGAGGTCAAGGTGCTGGCAGGCTGGTTTGTTCTGAGGCCCATCTTTTTAGCTTGTAGATGGCCGTCTTCTCCCTCTGTGTCCACACGGTCTCCCCTCCATATGTGCCACACCCTAACTCCCTCTTCTTTCCAACAAACCCAGTCATTTTGGAGCAGGTCATATTCTAATGACCTCATTTTAACTTAATTACTTCTTTAAGGACTCTATCTCTAAATACTCTCACCTTCTGAGGTACTAGAGATTAGGATTTTGAACATGTAAAATTGTGGGGGGACGCAATTACCCCCGCTTAATGGGTGTCTGTCTTCAGGCTGTCTCCAGGGACCTTATAACTTGCTCAAGGAGCTGAGAGTTCCCTTAGGCTGGGCACTCAGTCTTGTTTCTTTATAGCACCCAAGCAATCTAGCACAGTTTCAAAGCTCATTATCTCCCAAAAATCATTGAGTGAACCACATTTCGCAGCATAGTCTTAGAGAAACTGAAGCATGAGATGGAGACTGTCTGGACTTCTGCTCTTATACCACCTGTCAGATCAACAGGGCTCCTCAAGTTCTGCTCCACTCAATTCCTCTTCCATTTTCCGTTCCTCCAAGACCAATTCCCAGTCGAGGGAATATTGTTTCAATTGCTTTTTGCAAATGAGAATAAATTAAGCCTTTATTCCAACAGCTAAACCCTACTACAGCTTTCAATGAGGGCAAATACTGTGTAAATGGGCTTATGTTGTAGTACATAGAGTACGGTTAAAACTAGGAGAACGTTTCTACCTGAACAATATTACAACTAATTATTCTGAGAAAAGTTAGAACCTATTTTGTTTTTAGTCCTGGTTGACTTGGAAGCCTGTCCTTGACAACCAGTGCTTTAACCAGAGGATTTCTAAAACTCCTCCCAAACCACCAGAATTGTGCGTTTCAGTCAAAATGTGAAATACTCTTAGCTAATATAGGATTCCAACTGGAGAAAACACGCATTGAAGGGACTCTGAAAATTTGCATTTGGTGATTTAAAATATGAATGATGTCATGCCCCTGAAAACACAGAGGATTCTTAACTTTCTGGAAGATGGTTGACATTTAGAGTAAAAGTTAAACAGCTCCCAGGTAAACGTTCTGTATTCCACGAAGTTACTTCATTTATGCACACAAAACCATGACTTCTTCCTATTACTGAAACAAACACCCAGTCCATCAGTTCGACTGAGGCCACCGAAATAATTTATTGGTTTAAAAAAAAAAAAAAAGCAGCAGATCATTTGGAAGCTTACGCTTGAAAAGAATGTCACCAAGCAGTGAGTCCTGAGGAACAAGAATATTCACATCTCTGAACTTGAGCAAAGTAATACCTGCAGTAAACTTTAAGAGTAAGAAGAGATTTTTCCATGAAAAGGAGGACTGGATTAGGTTAGGAAATGTAGATTCTAGTTCTGTTCCTTGTTTTGTTGTTGTAGTTGTTTGGGTTTTTTTGTTTCATTTTGTTTTTGTGTGTTTGTATCGTCACACAAAAACATATCATCTTTGGTCTTCAATATCCTCCTCCACAAAAAGAAAGGGCAGGACAGGACCTGTGGCTCAGTCGGTAGGGCACTGGCCCCATATACAGAGGGTGGTGGGTTCAAACCCGGCCCTGGCCAAACTGCAACAGAAAATAGCCAGGCATCATGGCAGGCGCCTGTAGTCCCAGCTACTCGGGAGGCGGAGGCAAGAGAATCACCTAAGCCCCCAGGAGTTGGAGGTTGCTGTGAGCTGTGATGCCATGGCACTCTACCAAGGGTGACAAAGTGAGACTCTGTCTCTAAAAAAAATAAATAAATAAAAAAGAAAGGGCAGATGAAATAATAACTACCCATGAGGCAAAACTTCATTGTGACCATTGGGAACTTAAACATACCCTTGAATCTGGCTTATATTTCAAAACTGTTCTTTAAAGCCCCATTGACTATTTCAAGCAGTAGTTGGATCGGACATACAACAGAAGGCAGTGTGCATACGTAGCATGTTTAATCGCTAAACGAAAGGTCCCGGGAGGCACCATTTCATTGAGGAACCTATGAGCGTGGACAAGGTCTCTGATCCTCTCAGTATTTTCCACAAGCTAAAATTAAAGGCACTTAGTAAAGACACTTAGACCATTCATCCCGAGGTTCCATGATGACACCACAAGACCTGTGATGCTGAAGGCATGTCAGTCACACGAACATCTCACCTTAGGTCACACTATGTCACTCCCCAGCTATTTTATAAGCTGTAACATATAAAACATAATAATCATGAAGATGTTTAAACCATAGGTCAAGTTCACAGTAAAAAAATGAAGAGGAAAATGCACTTCCTACCTAAATGGGGTATTTGTCCTGAATATAGTATTGTCCTTAAATTTTCTTACTCTAATACCCATAAGCCTAATTTTTTAATTTATTCTAAAGGAAGAAATCCCCTAGTCCCTCTGTAGCAAATGCCAGGAGCTGCTGACATGGGCATTGCCTAACAGCTTCTAGCAAAACCTGCTAGTTACCATTCCTGACAGATGAAATAGCCACATGGATAACAGAAGACCACGTTATCCACGCATCCTGTTCACCAGAAAAAGACCAAAAGCTGCCCAGATCATAGCGAAATCTGTTTGTTTAGGAGATTGCACACAAGTGTGGTATTTTCTTATTCTTATTTTACCTGGTGTGCAGAGTAAACTGGTTGGTAAGAGTAACCTCACCAAAGCTTTCAGAAACGTGAAAACCCAAAGAAGCTCCGCAAGTCAGAAATCTGCTAATTGAATCCTGTTGGTTTATAAATTCTAACAGAAGATTATCCCCAAGGTTGTTGAAATAACAGTGATAATCACGCACAGCTTCAGACAACCAGCACTCCATTTTCTTTTACGCTGACCTTTCTTTGACATTTCATATGAATAGAATGACATAATATTTATAATTCTACACATGCGTCTTACAGCTGACTTCTTTCATTTAACCTACAGGCAGTCCTTGAGATAGGTTCTGCAGGTGTGTTCTGAAGCTGAATTTGTAAATAAGTTGGAACAGGCACATTTGCTTATTATCTGGAAGAGCCTTCCTTCCTAAGTGTAAGCCATACATCAGTTGGATGTTTGTAACTCGGGGACTTACTGTAATACCTCTGTTCATAAGTGTGAATTGTACATAAGTTGGATGTTTGTAACTTGGGGACCACCTGTAATATTTTTAAGGCTCACCCATGTTGTGGCCTGTATCTGTACTCTGCTCCTTTCTATTGCTAAATAGTTTTCTATTGTATGGGATATGCCATGTTTTCACCAATCGAAAGATGTAGGTATTTTTTTTTATTGTGGTTTTATTCTGAATACTATTGTTATGAACATTCACATGTAAGTCTGTGTGGATGTACATTTTTATTTCCCTTTGCTAAATACCCAGCAATGACATTATTGGCTGATATGGTAAATGTGTTTACTTTTAAGAAACTGGCAAATTATTTCCCAAAATTGCTACGCCATTTTGCATTTCCTCCAGCAAGATAAGGAGTTTCAGTCTTCTCCATAACCTCACCAGCATTTATTATTATGCTGGCAAGAGTTTTGAAACTTATCTTTTGATCCATTCAAATTTGGATATTCTTTATGTGAATGAACACACACACCTCGAATAAAAAAGCTATTGATAAATTACCATAAGTGTGTGCAGACTTAAAGACTTCTTGATATTTCATAATCATTTCCTCTCTTACATCAAAAGGTCCCAAATTACAACCTGTCACTTGCTTTGCCATTGGAAAATAAGCTATTGTTCTTCTCTCTGCTTCTTAACTATTTGATTACCTCCAGTGGAGCATAGAACAATAGAGTTTAGATCTGGGCCAAGAGAAAAATAACCCAGAAGAAACTGACAAACTAGAGTTTCTCAACAGACACAAGCAAGTGTTTCTAAAAAGGAAATGGAAACAGCTCAAGACCATAGCAGCAAAATCTAGGCTGGGAGCCCTGGCTTCCTTTTCATTTCATCAGTTACCAGTGGCTCCACTGAAATAAAAATGTTAGTCATTACTCAGTGGAAAATTTTGTTGAAGGAAAAAAATATATACTTATGGAATATCTCATCCAGACCACAAATTACTTTACAAGTGACAATTCATTAGGACCCAGGATGCATAAATAAGGCCGTTCTACACTCCATGTTGTAACAAAGCCTTGCTGAATGGAGTTGTTTCTTAAGATACAACAATTTCATGAAAGCTTTTACAACAGATGAAGGCCACTTATGCATGTTGAGCAGAAAGACCATCCTTCTGGTTAAGCCACTTAGGAAAGCAGCAAAGTCTAATGGATTTTCTGCATATTGTCAAAAGCTCGTTCTCTTTGGAGAGCCTGGGTTAAGTGATACACTTCACACTTGCTTTTAGGACATCGAATGGTATTTTTCTCATTTTTATTGATGGAACGTCTAACTTTGACCAACATGGAGTAGTAACAGTAGCAGACTGTGGAGTTTGCAGCTCATTCAATGAACATTGACTGAACACCAACTGTAGGCCAGACATTGTACTTCCTAGCACTGTCAGTGAAGTTAGTTTGCATTTTTCTGGTAATAGCTTCACAGCACTAAGGTTGCTGGCAGTGGGTGGTGATAAGATTGGGTGTGAGAAAGGTGAAATCACCATATAAAGAAATTAAATTAGGGAACTTTATAGCATAAGAGGAGTTGACTCTTACTCCCTAGGTTTGTGACATCATTACTCAGTCTGTCAAATATTTTGTTGATGTTGGGGTATTCTCTTCCCCCACAAATCCAAAATTTTTCCAGTTTTGGTCAATGTTCAAGCCATCAGGCCAAGTGCTATTTTCAGCTCCGGCAGCTCCCTTGTTTTGCGAGTTCAGCCCAGACAGGAAACCACCCAGTCTGGGAGGATTCAGTGAGATCCCCGAAGAGCACGCACACTCAGGTGCAGGACCTTCAAGGCTGTAAGGGATGCTCCAGTTAATCACACACTGCTTACGAAGGGAACAAGCAGGCATTGTTTGTTCCAAGGGATGAAAGCTATTTAGTGTGTGTGTGCGTGCGTGCACGCGCGGGCGCTGTATATAGATATATAGAGATGTGCATATGTATGTGTGTATGTACATAAATATAAGAGCTGAATCTAAACGGTCTTGCTGCTCCTCTCTGTGCACACCATATAGAAGCCCCATGGACCTCCACAGGGAACTGATAAAAAGATTAGACACAGTTTTATTTCAGGAAGATGTTTTCTTTTGATTTGAAGCAGTGCTGATTAAAATTTCGTGAGCATGAGAGGAAGCATACCCAGCCGATTTTGTAGACTGGCAAAAATGCTGCCCTGTGCAGACCTTGGGTCTAGAACTTAGAGAACTTCTGTAAGATGTTCTTCACATAGGCAGCATGCCCCATTGTGAGGACGGGAGCTTATCCCAGGCTCCAGCTGAGTGCATCTGTCAGGTGTCCCTGGTCCCACCTGTACCCGTGGTGGCTTCAGAGATAAAAGGGGAGAGACAGAGGAGAGCGAAGTCATCTCATCATCCAGAGTGTGTGAACTGTTTAGGATACACTTATGCTAAAAGGCTTACTCAGGATTTACCTGAAATTCTAATTTCACCAAGTTTCCTGTGTTTTACCTGGCAATTCTATCATCGATACTCATCATCCACTCACCTTTATGCCTTGATTTCTTCCCAGATATTCGTCAACCGTTTGATCTTTATTTCTTCACTGGGCCTAGCTTAAAGTTGGCAAAAAAGCAGATCATCTATTAAATTTCATCGGATGAAAGCGTGCATGGATTACAAATAGAACCCAAATCTTTAATTCCTCTACGGCCCATATTTTACATAAAATGTCCAAGGCAAAGTTAATTGAGGGCATAATTATCAATGAGACCTTTCAGTTACTGAGTTCATAATGGACTATTTAACAGGGGAGTTAGTTTCTGCATGTGGCACATTGATACCTGAATTGGGGCAAAGTACCCTACTTGAGAAAGAACCAAGAAGTTTTATTAATCAGGAGTAGCTAACATTTATTGAAGGCTTCCTACAGGCATATATATATTTTTTTTTCTTTTTTTTTTTTTTAATAGAGTCTCACTCAGTAGCACTGGGGTTGAGTGCTACAGCAACCTCAAACTCTTGGGCTCAAGTCTCAGCATCCTGAGTAACTGGGACTACAGATGCCTACCAAAATGCATAGATGATTTTTTTTTTTTTAATTTTTAGTAGTGACAGGGTCTCATATTGTTGATTCCAAACTCCTTCTCAGGTGATCCACCTGCCTAGGAGTGGAGTACTAGGATTATAGGAGTGAGCCCCTGCACCCAGACTTGTATATGTACATCAACATCTAATTCTTGCAAAATCCTTACCAGGTAGGAGTTCAATGTTCTTTCACAGATGAGGAATAGAAGGCACAGAGAAGTTAAGTCATTTGCCCAAGATCACTCAGCTGTTTCATAGTATGGGAGTTTGAAGCCAGGCAGTCTGGCTCCTAACCTGGCCTCATAACTGTTCAGCTGCACAGCATTCCAAACAGAATGATAACACCTATTCAACTATGTTGACTCCATAGCTTTTGCTTGGGAAATAAACACATCCCTGCTGATTATCAGTGGCTCTTCCTCAACTTGCAGCACTATTTATGAATAGACCCTGATAGGCAGGGTCTTCACCCTTGGTCACCATCTCCCTCACCTTCCCACGTATATCTCATGGCGAGTGGTGCAAATGTCTTTCCAAAATGGTGACACCAACATAGAAAGGAAATTCCCAGTGAAGTTATACCTCAAACTGAGAAGCTTCAATAAACCTATATCCTAAACCTGTACTCTCTACACCCTTTTCCAGAGGAGAGGATGAAGTAGAAAAGCAGGAACAATTAATACAGTGTAAGACTTTTTATTTATTTATTTATTTCAAAATTTGTGCTTGTGGGGTGGGAGGAGTGGGAATTCGAGTGCAGATTTCTCATAGAGACTCATGTCCAGTCAGTAAACAGAGACCCAGAAAGCTGGACGTAATTCACTTAATTAATGATGACTCAGGGGATCTCAAGTGAATCATAGCATCTATGTTTTCTTGATGGGGGGAGAAATAAATATTTTTGGAAAGTTTCTTAAAGTCATTTCAGGTAGAGAGCCATAAAAGTATCAGGCATCATGCTGTTTTATCTGCATTTGATAGAGATGTAATGTGTCTTTATTATCCAATTTAAAACTAATATTTTGGGTGATGACAAGTTGAGAAGATTGGATTCACAGAACTGAAACTGGAAATTATCAACTGGGAAAAATCTAATGCAGCTTGACTGATGGCTGGAAGGAACAGGGATAAGGTCGAATTAGCAATTTGGAAGGCCAATTCATCAGCTGTCATGAGCCAGTTTTAAGGGGAAAAAATAAAGTGTTAAAGCATAAGTTCCTTCAGTTAGAAAGAAGGAAAAATACAAAAAAAAAAAAAAAAAGAAAAGAAAAGAAAGAAAGAAAGAAAAGAAAAAGCCAATGGCTTAACATTAACAGACACTTCCAAAGAAAATTGTTCAAAGTATATCATCCTAAGATGCTTTTTTCAGAATTACTTTCAAAGACACTAATTGTTCCCCTGTAATGATTTGGGTGACATTTTCATGAGGCAGATAGGGATAGCCAGAACGACGCTTTCTTCCCTAAGATTCTTTGAGTTTCATATCAAAGGGTTTTCAGGTCAATTTGTAGTATTAGTTTCAGTTCCATCCTTTACCCACATCTACCCACAACTCCCCACTAGGTTCTGATGTCCTGGAGCAGAGCAGAGGGTGAACTACTTCGGGAACATTGAAAAACACTGGCACCAGCTCTGGATATCACGGACCTATGCTCCTCAACCAAACTTTCCAGTTACCATCAGGAACAAGAGGAACGTCTGCCCTCTTTCATGGCCCCCACCCAGGCCATCAGGGACTGCCACCATCAGGCCAATGATTACAAGCAAACCCAGCACAGAGTACAGTGGGACGTGTACCCCGGGCGTGTGGCCCACCGGGTCTATGAACCCGTTGCATCTCATCAGCAGGCAAAATCTCACTTTACTCAAAGCAAAAGCTCTCAGCTTATCTCCAGGGTGGAGGCAAAGAGGAATACGCAAATCAGACTCAAATAAAAAGATTTCAGAGTCCCTCTGCCCATCAAATAAGGATCATCTTGGGGAACCTTATCTAAGTGGATGTGACCAGTGGGGACCATGCTTTATGCTTTGGATGTGATGTGCTCTTAAGTCAAAATAATAATTGAGATGATGTCACCCAGGAATCACTGGTAAAGTAGAGAGATGGAGGATGAGACAGGAAAAAGAAAAGAAAAAAAGCAACCCCAGAGCACAGGGGTGGAGAGGTTAACTGAAGTCTTGCTCTGATGGAAATGCTGAACCTCTGCCAGGCCATGTGAAACTTGCTGTTGTTGTTTTTTAAGTCTCCGTTTCATTAAGACCAGGAGTTGGGCAAGGTTCCCTCCTGATCATAGTGCCAATCTGCCTCTCTGTTATTGCTACCATTGAGAAGAAAAGAAAGAAACACAGTTGGCATCATAGCTTAGACAAACTTACATTTCATTGTGGAAGATGTGTGTTTGTTCAACTTTACTCAGTTCCACTCTGCTCCGGCCAAATAACTTTTTTATCCTTCTTCCTCATTTTAGTAGAGACCAAAAGGAAAAGAGAAGAGAGAAATAGAGAGAGGAGAGAGAGGGGAAGAGGGAGACACAGACAGAGAAATGAAGGCTCCTTGCCTCTGTTCAGTTTGCTCAGCCCCTTTGAACGTGGTACACTCCCTATGGGTGTACAAATATTTGCAATTTGGATTAAATTTGTTCCTTGATCACCAGTGGTTTCAAATATATAGAGAAAATAAAGACCCATTATGTCTTAGTTGTCCCCCCCCAATAAAAAGCTTTGTGTGTGGCTGAATTCAACAGAAGCAGAACTGTTTGGTCCCTACCCCAAGCATAAACCCCTGTTCCTAAAGTACCCAAAGAACCTTCTTTCAGACCAGTTTTATCCTAGTTTAGACTATTCCTGTCTTGGTGCTTAAAAAGAATTTCAAAGGAATGCTTCAGGCCAGACCAATTGGAGACAATGGTTATGCCCAGAGGTGCCTTAAGATCTTGTGATCAAATGATTCCTGGCAAGTCCTATTTGGCCTTAATTAGTGTACTTGCCAGGGGGGACAAAACAATTCCTATTTCAGGATGACTTTCCCTTATCAAGCTGTGGACCACAGAGAAAGAAGGATGGCAAAGCTGGCAAACAAAAATCTCATCGTGGAAATTGGAAGTAGCTAAGACTGTGATGTTTAACAACAACTACAAATCAAACCCTACGCAAATGAAGTGGGCTGCACGACTGAAGTTGAAACCAGAACCAATTGCCCAAGCGCCTTATCAGGTAGGATCCAAGCTTCGAGATGGAGGTAAAGTGAGGGAAGGAAGCCAGCTCTAAAATCAGATCCTTGGAGCATGCAAATCCACCCTTCTCAGGTTCGTAGGCATTTAGAAAAGGTCTGCTGCATTTGGAATTATTTGACTTAAAAAAAAATTGGTGACTATTGACTTCATTTTCCTTAAAAGTACAGATAGATATGTATACACGTATAGCTCCACAAATGCACATTCCAAATAAATGAGGAAATGATATAATTAGTTTAGCATGGTGATTGCAGCCACTTGAATGAACAAAGAAAAAGAGAAGAAGAAAGATCTAACTGCCTGTTTCTGGCTATTTAACTAAGGGACTAAAAGAACTCCACACAGGTTTGCCCCATGCATGCCTTCTGCTTTTGGAAATTGAACCTCTTCTATCCTGAAAAAAAAAAAAAAAAAAAAGACCAAAATTGGTTTGGTCATGTCTCTGAATCATAGAGCATTTCAGAAAATGTTTGGACTATTACCCGATATTTGTCCTACCCAGCCAGAAAATGACAACTGGGTAGGGGGGTAGAGGGGGAGAAAAGTAGAAAGAGGGGAAAGACTAGGTAGGGAAGGAGGAGAAGGGGAAGGCAGAGGAGCTGGAGGTGGGGAAAAAAAAAATGAAAAGCACATCATGGTTCATGAAAAGAGACTCTCCAGGGCGCAGTGGTTCACACCCGTAATCCCAGCACTCTGGGAGTCTGAGGCAGCAGGATCTCTTGAGCCCAGGAGTTTGAGACCAGCCTGAGCACAAATGAAACCCTGTCTCTACCAAAAATAAAAAAATTAGGTGGGTGTTATGGCGTGCACCTATAGTCCCAGCTACTCATATGGCTGAAGCAGGAGGATCCCTGGAGCCAGGCGTTTGAGGTTGCTGTGAGCTAGGCTAAAGCCACTGCACTCTAGCCTGAGCCAACAAAGAATGACTCTGTCTCAAGAAGAAAAAGAAAAACAGGTGATGCATTTCTACTCGTTATCAGCAAGAAATTGCTACCCCAATCTCAATCCCTACACCCCTGCGATATGCATGCCTTAGAACCAGATGCTTTAAGCCACTTACCTAATGAGTGATTCATACCTGAGATCAAACACAGGCTACATGTATGTAGTCCATTAAATCAAACTTAAGAAGGATAGAAGAACCCTGTAAGCTCTCTTGATTCAAATGGAACCCCAAATCCTTTTCGATTCCTTAGGAGACTGAAAAACTGAGGAGACAACAGCAGTGAGACCTCCTGCGTCTCCAGAGGACGTAAATGTTAGGTGGGGTGCATCCATTGTCCTCAATGCATGTGACTGTATAAAAGATGTAAAATTTTCTTGACCCACATTAGCAGAGAAGTTACAAAGCAGAAATTCCTAAAGAATTGGCACTTAATTAATAATCATAAGTCAAGGAGACAGGTGTGAACTTGATCAGAGCGGAGTGACTCCTTAAGCAAACCATTCCATCCCATGCACACAACTCCATTGAACACGGAGCAACTGTGTGCTGAAATAAAATAGAAAGCAGAGTAGATATCTGAGCCACACATTTCCTGGGTGCCTCCTGCTCTGAGCTCAATGTTTTTCCTAGTAAACTGGCGCACCAAGGGGCTATTAAAATAGTCTCCTGGGCGGCGCCTGTGGCTCAAGGAGTAGGGCGCCGGTCCCATATGCCGGAGGTGGTGGGTTCAAACCCAGCCCCGGCCAAAAAAAAACAAACAAAAAAATGATAATAAAATAAAATATTCTCCTGGCTGCAGGGGGGCTGCGGAAAAAGCTGACAAACAAGATGGGCATGCTTGTTGTTTTTACAAATTTTGTATCTAGGAGGTATAAGAACTGTGATTCAGCAAAGGAGCCGAATTGTGTCAAGTACCAGGAAATGAAATGGGATGTCTCCAGAGCATGGGGCAGAGGGACCTGCTCTTGCAAAAATCTTATTTCCCATTGCACACGGAAAATCCAACAAAAGTGACCCAAAGAAGAAGCCAAGTGCGAAGAGTGGTGGGGGGTGGTTGATTGCTTGGATTTTTCATGTTGGTCTTGTTCTAAAAGAACATTTTTTTCCATCTCTCTATGTACATAGGATGCAGTGGTCTTTTGAGAAAACAGAATCAACAACAGAGAGTAGATGGAATTTCCAGAATGGTAAGTCAAAACGAGGCATCGACCATAAAGCCATGGAGGAACTGCAGGTAAATGTCTGGCACAGATGGGAAGAATTCTCTCTGCTTACGTCATGGTAAAAGGACACAGGGTGACAGAGGCAGAACCTCCCCCAGAAGCTGGAGGCAAATGCCTGCCGTCTTTATTGCCATTCTCAGGAGCCCACATCCTGTTTTCTCCCAGGCTCTGAACTCATCTGCATAGCCAGCCCCAGTCAGAATGCTCCTTCCAGCTTGGGTCTCCCAGAGTGGGGAATATTTTAGTAGCCCCTTGAGGCATCATCGGTTTACTAAGAAGATGTTGAACCAGAGGGGCCCAGCTGCTGGCAACTTTGCACTTTGAATTTCCAAATGCAGAAAAACATTAAAGCCATCAACCCATCTTATCCAGAAGGACAGAGACCAGAACTCAAACTTCCTGATTCCTGTGCAGAGTCCTTTTTTTTTTTTTTTTAATTAAATCATAGCTGTGTACATTAGTATGATCATGGGGCACCATACACTTAGTTCATAGACCGTTGGACACATTTTCATCACACTAGTTAACATAGCTTTCGTGGCATTTTCTTAGTTATTTTGCTAAGACCTTTACATTCCACATTTACTAGGATTCACATATACCCTTGTAAGAGACTTTAGAGTTCTTTACAGAGTCTCTATTTTTGTGTCTGTGGGTAGCATGGGGAAAAATAAATGCAATTTCTCCTTTCCAGATTTGAGGTTAGTAAAATATTATGTGCCCTTGTTTAAATTGCAGTGTCACTTTATACAATATATTTGTATTATTAAAAATCCACTGAGTTAAATGACCGGGAAAATATGTGGTATGGCACCAAACAATTGCAAAGTGGGTTGAAGTGCATTTCCAACACCTGATATCACAGAATCTCCCCCCTGAGGATCACGAAAATGGCAAGGTTTTAGTTACCATAATAAGAATCATCTTTAAACACATGCAAAATGTATTTTTACCTAATATAGGCTGTGTGTGCTGTTTCTTGTTTAACTGCCCTCATTCAGTGTTCCCAGGGCTTGTAGGATGGAGTCACAAATTGCAGACTTGGAAAGGTTATCCAGGCCAAGCCTTTATCAAGTGCTTAAATGCCTCTAGTACTAGAGTTCTCACTGCCTCCTCAGCAGCTCACGAGACAGCTTTGCCTATGAAGAGCTGTGATTCAGAAAAGCTCCAATAAAGAAAACAAACAATTAAAAATCCAACCCAACCTCAATGTAGAGAACAGACAAATTACAAGAAGACAGTACAATTTTATATGAGGATAGTCAAAGAAAGAAATCACCTATTAAATAAATAAAGCATTGCCGTTAAAGCTGAGTGGAGCCACCATGAGGCTAATATACCAAGTTGTGAACAAATATTCATGCCAGGTGGGATGGCTCATACCTGTAATCCCAGCACCCTGAGAGGCCAAGGCAGGTAAATCGCTTGAGTTCAGGAGTTGGAGACCAGCCTGACAAGAGCAAGACCCCCATCTCTACTAAAAATAGAAAAACTAGCTGGGCGTTGTGGGGGCCGCCTGTAGTTCCAGCAACTCAGGAGGCTGACGCAACAGGATCACCTGAGCCCAATGGTTTGAGGTTACTGTGATGATGCCATGCACTCTAGCAGGGTGACCGAGTGAGACTCAGTCTCAAAATATTATATGTCTATATCTATCTCTATATCTGTATCTAGTACTATATAGAGAGTACTTAAAATATATCTAGCAATGCTTTGACACTTGGGATAAAACAAGAAATAAAATGGACTAAGTTCTGTTGCCTTGTGATGGGACAGCTTGTACAAACACAGCTTGCAAAAGTAATGAGGACAAATGGCGCATCTTCATGGTACATGCCAAGTATCGTTCCAGATGTCTCATGCACATTAATGTTTCTGAGCCTCACAATGACCCTTTGTGGAAGGGACTTTCATGACTCCTGTTGTATAAAACTGAGATGTCTCCCCCAAAGTCACATGGATAGTGTTTGATGGGGCCGTGCTGTGCACCCAGGCAGACTGACTTCAAAGCTTTGTCACTTAGCCACCATGCCCAGTTGTATTTTAAAAGGGGAAGGAAGGGGAATGCCTGTTGGATCATGGAGGAAATACTCGTGATGCGATGGGGTGAGCTCTAACTTTGGTTTTAGGGTAGGCTCTATCGAGGCTTTCCGGAAGAGGTAACTCTGAGCTGAGGCCTGAGTCCAGCAGGAAATAGATGAAGTTGGCTACAGGTGGAGGGAGCAGAGGGAGGCGCTTCTGTGAAAGGCAACAGCACATACTCGGGCCCAGGGGAGTAAGGCAACCTGACACGGGCAAAGCTCGAAGGAACACAGTGGACGCCTAAGGACAGCAGGGCCTGAGTCCAGCAGAAGCCAGAGTGTGACACAGATGGAGATGAAGCTGCTTTGTGTTCCTGCTGTTGTTACTTGGATCATTCCTTCATGTGTAAATTAATTCATTTGACAGTTATGTATTTATTAAGGTGTGTCAGCCCACAGGGCTCCATCTACAGTGACCCTGCCCTAGGCTGTTCACTAGGATGACGTGAGGACCTGGAGGACCAAGCGATGGCTAAAGAAGCAACATAGCTTTGAAGATGGGAGACAATATTGTAAATGGGTTATTTCTTTCTAAATTAATTTATAATTAATCTATATGCTTAATGTGCTCCAATCCAAACACCTAAGGTACACTTTGAAATTTGAAAGAGTGATTCTAAAATTTATCTAGGGGAAAATGTGCAAAAATAACCAGTCAATTCTTGGAAAACAGATACAAAAATCTGGAGTAGAGAACCACCAGATAATAAAATGTATTGTTAAGCTATAATGGCTTTAAGAAGAGGTAACTGGCTGTCACGTTACAGCCACCTCAAACTTAAAGCTAATGTTTGTAAAAAAAAAAAAAAAGATATAAAAATCAGCAATGATAGAGGAAAATCAAACATGGTGTGATTATTCATTTCTTTCATTTATTGTTATTAAGATCAAGCATTTTTCATATGTGTATTGGCCATTTGTACTTTTCCTTTTGTGAATTGTTCATTCTCTTTGTTCATATTTCTATTCCCTGGAGTTTTATTCATGGACTTGTTGGAGATGTTTTCCCACCATGAACACTAAGTTTGGGTGGCATTTATTTGCTGCGAATGAACCCCTTGCCTTTGTTTTAACTATTTGAAGCACCTACTGACTTCTCCTCTGCAGCCCTGCTGCACACACCTGGGTACCCGTACACACACACAATTGCTTGCCTACATCACCTTCTCTCTCTCTCCACAGTGACGACAAAGAGAATGGGGCAACTTAATCCAACAAGCTATATCAAGGTGCACTTTTGGGGATCCTACATTAGCCAAAGAATGACATGAAGACAACAGCTTTTTCTTATGAAAAGCCCCACACTACTTGAGAAAAGACATCAAAACTAGAACATTTGAAACATGAGTGTCACACAAAGCAAATTTCCTAGATAAAAAATATTTGCACTTACAATTTACCCTCTTTCCATTATCCATCCATGACTATTTAAAAAGTGAACATAGGCTTCCTTGCTCTCTAAAGATTATTGCTATCCAGAGTCAGTGCTATTGACAGTAGACATGGAGCTAAGCGAGTAGCCTAATTCTCCACATGTCTCATGTCTGAGTAAATAAACAAAGAAGTCTCCCAGCAAGATACTCATTCACATCACTAAATCCCGTGTCTGTGACCCTCCCGCCCTTGGAGTTGATTGACTTCGAGCCTCAAAGCTTCTTCTTGGATGGGATGCCCACTGGAATCCCAGATTACAGCATGTGGTAGATTTATCTAAAGAAATATGAGCTGTGGGTACAATGAGCAATGCCTTGCCACAGACACCCCATCCATCTGCTGAAAATAATCAATCTCCAAAAATAAAAATCCAGGGAAAAGTTAAATTTGGGTGCATGCCGAGGATTAGCGAGGGCAGAACAGCAGTTATTTTATTGACTTAGAATCAGGCCTTGGGAAGGGATTGGGTCATTTACCATTGGTCTAAAAAGATGCATGTATTATATAGAGCATGGCATTTCCGTCTGCACAGCAGCCAGGCAGATTATTCAGGGTTGCCTCTCGCATGGGAAATCACGCATTCATCAGTGATGGCTAATCATTCTTATTCCTGAACAAAACTCAAGCTTCAGATTGGTCCGCTTGGTTAAAGGACCTTCACACCATCACGTGGTTCCACATGGTACCCATAACCTTGTCTGAAAATAGTATTAATAACGATTATAATAATAAGGGTAATAGCATGCAACATTCACTGAGTGCCTGTGATAGGCAAGGAAATTTCACAGTGACATTCGTAAGACCCTTTGAAGTAGTTACTATGACCTCTATTTTCTGGACCCACTAATAAACCAAGACAAAGAGAAGAGGTCACTAGAGAATTATGGAAATGAAAACTTGAACCGAAGCTTCTGTGACTGCAAACCCAGTTCTTAAGGCAACAACAGCACTCCACCAGGAAGTGAGGCCAGACAGGGCATTTGTTCCAGTTCCAGTTTGCCTTGTGGGAAAAATAAGGAATAGTTTCCAGCTTTAATAATGCTGATCTCAGATTGATAGGCTATTAGCTAAATGGGAGGGGAGAAATGTTTCCAAAGGCAGTTTTTTCTCCCCGGAAGTCAGAAGGCAGAGGATGAAAATCCTTGGAGCATTATCAAGTTTAGGAAGAGCACATGACAGCCATGTCCAGCTCTCCCTGGGCAAGACTTTTTTCTGGAATTTGCATTTCCACTCTTGCTCATGGGAAGAACAGCCTGAGTCATCTCACAACACTCACAACACTTCTCAACTTGGGTCAGAGCAAATTTATTACTGAAGAAAAGAACCCAGCTCGGGTGAAAAAGTACACACAACAAAGAAAAAGAATGAGAAGAATTGGAAGCAAAAAGTGAGAAGTGATGTTGCCATGGGCTCCCTAAATTTTATTCTGGATAATAACATAAGCTCTAGAGTCAGCTGTGAATGCAGACTCTTATTTGGAAATCGTTTTGTCTTATAGATAAAATTGGGGTAACAATAGAACATTTTGTATGAGATTGTTGTCTGGACTTAATGAGATAAAGCAAATGAAAGAGTTTGGCACATTAAAAAAGACTCTGTGGGCCAAGCGTGGTGGCTCACAGCTGTCATCCTAGCAGGGACTTTGGGAGGCCTAGGCAGGTGAATCACTTGAGCTCAGGAGTTTGAGACCAGCCTGAGCAAGAGCAAGACCTGGTCTCTAAAAATAGCCAGGCGTTGTGGCAGGTGCCTGTAGTCCAGGCTCCTCGGGAGGCTGAGGCAAGAGGATCACTTGAGCCCAAGAGTTTGAGGTTACTGTGAGCTAGGTTGATGCCACAGCACTCCACTGAGGGCAGCAAAGTGAGACTCCTTGTCTCAAAAAAATAGCTAACTAAATGAATAAATAAATAAATATAAAAAGGACTCCATGTAGGGCTGCTATTATTATTACATCATCATCATGGTCCAAAGTCTTCCTTTCAGCATCCTTAACAGGTGGTGAGACTTCCTCTTCACCCACCTGCTTCACACAGCAAAGTCTTGCACTTTCATACGGCAGAGTTATGCAGGTGGCGGGGTAGGCTTACGCTGAGGACAGAATCAGCTTTCCTGCTTGCTTTTTCAATATTTTACCAACCTAAGTTTCAGACATGGCCAATAACAAGAGAACCCATTGTCATCATTTTCTTGTCTGAAGTAGAATCAGAAGGAATGGAATCAGAAAGATGTAGCTCCTTTCAACTCCCCTTTCTGTTGCTAACAAAGGTGATGAAGAGCTCCTGACTGGGCGGGCCCGCCGCCCACACTCAGTTATCCAATTTCCATGCAGGGGTGCCATCTCCTTTAAACGTCCCTCTGCTCTCTATTGAAGCTTCAGGTTTCTGTCTTCAACATACTCTGAGTATTTTCATGTGCTTTGTCTGAAAACTGATTGATCGAATTGCTGAAGGAACTTGGAGGGGAGGAATAAAGGCTGGCAAAATACAGTTTTCAGGAAGCTGTGCTGGAAGTAACCATGTTTAACTCCGAGTAACAGTAGGAGACTGAGGCAGCAGGGAAGGGACAGCAGGTGGGAGGGAAAGGAATGGAGAGAGAGAGCGAAGGAAAGTGACCTGATGTCTGAGAGCCTGCCTGAGTTTCTGGATGTTAACTCACCCTGCTCAAAGAAGGCGCTCTGCTTTAATAGCGCACTTAATCACCACTTGTATTAATTCATAAGTATCACCTTCTGATTCAATCGGTACAAACTGGAGAACTGCCTCCAAAGACTTCATATACCAAAATGGGGTTCACAGAGACAGACAGCATTAGCCACTGCGAGGGAAATATTCAGATCAGCAACAACGTTACGGACTACTACGGATGTGCAATTCAAATAAAAGAAACCCGGGGGCTTCCTCCACTGTCTTTGACTCACAAATTACATTTTATATCCCACCCAGAGAGACTTTTCCCCACACCGTCTCAGAGATGAAGCCCAAGTGTCAGCTTCAATTTTAGCTTTTAATTCTACATTTCCTTCAGCGGATCCCTAATTCTAGGTTGAGCATGCCTAAATGTTCTGTGGTTGGGTAGATTTTAGTGGTCTTTAAGAGATTACCTCAAATGCGAAAGCCTCTCAATAGGAGACCAGAAATATTTTGAAAGAAAAGAAAAACACTCTTTACTGCTTTATAATTTAGCTTTCAAGAATTTAAAATTATTTCAAAGCATATTTTCGTATCAAAATGGTGCCAGCTTGCAGGCCTGGGAGACGTCCTCGTCTCGTTTGCCTGACAATGCGTCATCCGTCAGATATTCACAGAACCCTGAGTCATGCACAGCAACGTGTAAAGGTTCATTGAAAGAACTCACAGAAGGGGGAGAGCTGCCTACCCTCAGCAGACTTATAGTTCCATGGGGAGCTCTTCGTTTCATGAATTCTTCCTCTCATGATTTTTCTTTTCTTTTCTTTCTTTCTTTTTTTTTTTTTTGAGACAGGATCTCACTATATCACCCTCAGTAGAGTACGGTGGCGTCACAGCTCACAGCCACCTCAAACTCTTGGGCTTAAGCGATTCTCTTGCCTCAGCCTCCCGAGTAGCTGGGACTACAGGCACCCACCACAACGCCTGGCTATTTTTTGGTTACAGTTGTCACTCCTGTTTAACTGTTCTAGGCCGGGCGCAATCCCGCCAGCCTCCGTGCATGTGGCTGGCCCTGTAACCGCTGAACTATGGGTGCCGAGGCCCTCTCATGATTTTTATCATAATTTTAGCTCCTCTGCACACACAGTAGCCTGATAGTCGGGTAACAGAAGAATGTCATGAACCTCTCAGTTTTGCAAAATGACTTCAATCACTATTTGTATAGCAACTTTTTAAACTGAATTTTTATTAAATCATAACTGTATACATTTATGGGGTGGGTACAATGTGATTGGATATACAATATGGAATGCTGAAATCAAATTGATTAACATAACCATCACCTCACTTATTTTCGGTGGTAAGACATTTGTGATATACTCTTAGTTGTTTTGAAATGTACCCTTGCGTTGTGCACATTAGGTGAGATCCCACCAAATACCCTCCTTCCACTCCCTGCCCCACTCCATCTTCTTCCCTCCTTTCTGGACTATATCTGTGTTTTATCCTTCATACAAATGTGTGAGTGATTATATACTGATTTCATAATAGTATTGAGTACATTGGATACTTTTTTCCCCCTTCTTGAGATACTTTACTAAGAAGAATATGTTCCACCTCCATCCAGGTAAACATAAAAGATGTAAAGGCTCCATCTTTTTTAAGGCGGCACAGTATTCCATGGTGTACATATGCCACAATTTGTTAATCCGTTCATGGGTCAATGGGCACTTGGGCTGCTTCCATGACTTGGCAATTATGAATTGGGCTGCAATAAACATTCTGGTGAAAATGTCATTGTGATAAAATGGTTTTTGTTCATCTGGGTAAACACCTAGTAATGGAATTGCAGGATCAAACGGTAGGTCAATTTTCAGTTCCTAGAGAATTCTCCATACTTCTTTCCAACAATGCTGCATTAGTTTGCAATCCCACCAGCAGTGTAGAAGTGTTCCCTCTGTCCACATCCACGCCAACATCTGCAGTTTTGGGATTTTGTGATGTGGGCTAATCTCACTGGAGCTAGATGATATCTCAAAGTGGTTTTGATGTGCAATTCTCTGATGATTAAAGACGATGAACATTTTTTCATGAGTTTATTAGCTGTTCGCCTGTCATCTTCAGAGAAGTTTCTATTTGCGTCTCTTGCCCACAAAGAAATGGGGTTGTTTGTTCTTTTCTTATTGACTCATTTGAGTTCTCTATAGATTCTGGTTCTCAGACGTTTGTCAGAATCATAATTCTTATTCTAATTTTAGCTCCTCTGCACACACAGTAGTTTGACATACAGTCAAATAACAGAAGAATGTCACTAATCTACTTGTCTAAGTTTTGCAAATGACTTCAAGCACTATTTGTTTAGCAACTTTTTATGTGACCTCACTGAAGGATGTTTATTTCACCAGGAGAGGGACAGCAATGCCTATGTCAGGGGGGAGGGTGGCACGAGAGAAGCTGAAATCAGGAACGCTCTTGCTAGGAGGAGGTTTTGCTGAGCAGTAGCAAGTTAGGTCTGAAAGGAGGTAATGGGAAGGATGGGGTGTTGAGAGGAGAAGGAGGACTCAGTCCAGGCGAGGAAGGTAATAGACGCAGAAGCATGAACTCGGAACGAGCCAGGGCTGCCCGACGGCTGCCGAGCCCAGGGCCTAGCCGCTCTCTTTGCTTTGGCTAACACACAGTGGTGCAGAGACACATTCACACTGAACTTAAAAGTGTAGGAAACAGAAAGTGTTTTGTCCCCTTCGGAGAGCGTCCCATTTTTCCACTCAGGCCCCAACTTGCGTGCCACAGTCCTGACTCCGCAATCCTCCTATCAATGGGTGCCTATGTTCTCTCCAGGAAGGGCAGCCCTTGCTAAATGTTATGGTTTGGAAGGATCCTTCGCAAGGCTGGAAAACCGAGTTAATTCAATTAAGGTCCAGGGTCCTGGGCTTTGAACCAGCCACAGTCTCAATTTTATAAGAGGATGAAAAGTTAATTATTTGCCGAGGTGGAGTGAAGTCCCTGCTTTGAAAATCCCTTTCCAACAGAGTAATTTCCACATCAGCTTCCCCGTGGAAAAATCAAGGCAGGTTGAACCAGGGTCATAAAGAGAATCACGGGGAGCTGGGTCTTCAGATGACAGGTCTCCCACCTATGGGACACACCTGTCTCTACACCACACAGGAGGGTCTGGCTGATGGCATCTGAGAGGCATCGGAAGCCTGTGTTCATCCCCACAGGCTGCTTTGATAAATAGAAAAGAAAATGTAAGTTGAGTTCGGGAAATCAAGTTTTTAGGATGCTTTTTAAGGGATTGGTCTTAATTCATTCTTACAAGGGTACATGTGAAACTTACTAAACGTAGAATATAAATGTCTTAATACAATAACTAAGAAAAGTTACTAGGACAAAAAAAAAGTTACCAGGAAAAGTTGTCAGGAAGGCTATGTTAACCAGTGTGATGAAAATATTTCAAATTGTATGTAAAACCAGTGCATGGTGCCCCATGATCGCATTAATGTGCACAGCTATGATTTAATAAAAAAAAATAATAATAATTCATTTGGTGGTGGCTTCTCTTTCTAATGGGCAGCTTCTTGGTTGCTTTTCTTATTATTTTGTATAACATTTTAACTTTAAAGGTATGTAGATACCTACATACATACATGTATGACAATAAAACAATTTCTCTGCCATAGGAAATATAAAAAATGAGAAACCACTCATAAGTTCTCTGCCAGATAATAGGTTCATAATTTTGCTGTTCATATTACACTTCTAAAAACCTTTAAATTGTTTACACAGTGAGCCTGGGCGCAGTGGCTCACGCCTGTAATCCTGGCACTCTGGGAGGCCGAGGTGGGTAGATAGCTTGAGCTCACGGGTTAGAAACCAGCCTGAGTGAAAAGTGAGACCCCCATCTCCACTAAAATAGAAAAACTGAGGCAAGAGGATCACTTGAGCCCAAGAGTTAAAGGTTGCTGTGAGCTACGATGTCACAGCACTCTACCCAGGGCGACAGCTTGAGACTCTGTCTCAATAAATAAGTAAATAAATAAATTCCACCGTGAAATACACACACCCAGACAAACACCATGTGTGAATGAGCACAGGAGCATGGTAAAAACAGTTGTGCTTCTGGTTTTGTATTGTTTTTCACAACAGTATTTCCCAGACTTATTTCCATGTAAGTCAGGACAGCATAACAGTTCTGAATAAGAACATTCAAGTCGATTGAGAAAACTCCCCAATGTTTTCAGGCCCAGTAAAAATACAAACAACTCAGGGATGGTTCTGAACCTTAAATTAAAACATTCTCTGGAAGGTTCTTAGTATCTAAACATTACAAATGCACACTAAATATTTTAGTCTTTGCATTAATGAGTGTAGATTTGTATTTTCCTTTTTAATGCAGACCCTTTCTGTTGTATTTATGGACGTACCAGGATGCTTTTTAGTTGGTCTTTCCTGACAGACCCTTAGATTGTTTCTAACTTCTTACTCTCACAAACAGATCCACAATGCATGTTTGGTACACAACTTTGATAGCTGTGGTGTTGATGTGGGAAACTAAACAGAAATATTTTCTGAAAACAGGTAGCATCATCAGTATCCCTCCCCCACTCACAAAATTTCTTTTAACCTGACTAATAAATTTACTTACATAATCCCTAAGAATATTCTAAGGAATGCCACCATAGGACCTAAATCAAAGGCACAAGGATACTTTCAAATCAATATTTGAAAGAAGAGCAGACTTAAAGATAACCCAGTTCTAGCTCTGCTGTAAGTTTCTCATTAACCAAAAAATTACAAACTCTCTCTGCCTGTCTTCTTTATAAAAAGAAGTTGAGTGAAAGAAAATAGAAGTTCCTTTTCAAATAGCTGTAGAATTTATATCCTGTGTGTATATCTGGACAAGAAATCTTACTATCAATGCTGTGAGGGAAACTGAAGTCCTAAAAAAACTTTGGACGAGGCCTAATGGGTATCACGATACTTTTCTGCCTTTGCATTCTACTCTAATGATATGAGATAAAAGATGAAACAGAAAATGCAACTTTTTCCCTTTTTCCCATCTAAACTCTGGACCATGGACGTTATGTCCTATAACAGAACCCATCAGTGACACAAATTCATACAAATGGAAAGTGCTTAGAAAGATCTAGCAAGCAAATCAATGAATCTTACCACATACCAGAAAACTTTCGAAGAATTATGGGGGACATTATGAAGTTAGGATTTCTTGCCTTAAAATGGCCACAATGTGGTAAAACAGAAAAAGCATGCCCATAAAAAGATCTCTGAAGATAAAAATGTTGATTATTTATGAATTCAGACCCTTCCTGATTTCAAAAACGATTTACAGTGCTTCAGAAAATTGCACATAATAAAAAAAATGCATTCAAATAAATTAGAAAAGCAATGTTTACAAAATGAGAAATTAGGGTGAAAGATTACGGCAGGAATGATGTGATGATATTATTTTATTCAGTAAAATACTATACACCACGTCTTCAAGAATTCTGACAACCAACACAGAGGGAAGGGGCTAGAAGAAACAGCCATTTCACATGTTTATTAATTATAATTACCAGGATCATCATCACAATAATTAATACTTGTGCGTGTATAGGCCTTACAATGTGATGTGGCAGGCAATGTTTTGAAATTTTTACATGTAGATTAACTCATTGTGAACTAAAATGAAATCTGAAGTCTCCTCCATTCCCAGCAACTGATCAACTAGACCCCTCTCCTGGCCAAGGAGATCTTACAACTGAGCAGCCAGCCATGAGAAAGGAGATCAGACCTGCCCCACCATGGCCCCCCACCCCTTCTTAGAGACATCCTTGGTGACTCATTAACAGGCCTAAGGCTGTGGAAGACCTTGATATACACAAGGTGCCTTGATATACACAACAAACCCCTCTTGTCTGGGTCTCTGATTAACAGACCCTTTCTTAACTCAAGCATTCCTTTTTGTTGACTTCTGGTCTATTAGACATAGTCTAACTCTTTCAGCCAATTGTCCACTGAAGAATCTTTAAACCCATTGGTAACCTAAAAGCCCCCTATTTTGAGATGTCCCACCTTTGGGGACTAAATCCATGTAGGCCCTCCATGTAGTGATTTATGGCTTTACCTGTAATTCCTTTCTCCTTGAAACGTATAAAATCAAACTGCAACCCCACCAATGCAAATCTGCTTATGGAAGGTTTCTTGGGTATAGGTCTGGGTCATAGTCTTTAAATGTGACTCAGAGTAAACCTCTTTAAATTATTTTATAGAGTATGGCTTCTTTTCCATCAACACATTTAACTTCATAATGAACTACAGAATTGGCAATATACCATCCCCAACCTACTATTGGAGAACTCAGCACAGAGTAGTCAAGTGTATTACCAAGGGGCACCCAGCCAAGAAAGTAGACCTAGGATTCAACTTCAATCAGTTTTCCAAGCCTCTAAATTTGAAGCATCACTAAAGTCTTCTTTATATACATTTTACCTGGGCAACACAGGGGGAGTTTTTAATATTTTTTGTTCTGTTTTATTTTGGATGAATGCTCTCGTTTTCCTGGAAGTAAATATGTAAAATATAGTTTATTGTCAGAAAAATTAGGGCCACGTGCAGTGGCTCACACCTGTAATCCCAGCATTCTGTGAGGCCAAGGTGGGCAGATCACCTGAATTCACGAGTTGGAGACCAGCCTGAGCTAGAGAGAGACCCCATCTCTAAAAATAACCAGGTGTTGTGGCAGGTGCCCATAATCCCAGCTACTCTAGTGTCTGAGGCAAGAGAATTGCTTGAGCTCAAGAGTCTGAGGTTGCTGTGAGCGATGACACCACAGCACTCTACTGAGGGAGACAAAATGAGACTGTGCCTAAAAAATAAAAAAAAAAGGAAAAGAAAAGAAAAATTAACTTTTTTATAAAAATTAATAAAGTAGGATAAACTTTGGGTTCAGCAAACTCACCTCAAGATACAGGAGAGAGAGAGTAACTGTTTCACTAGGGTCAGACAGAGACCAGCTGAAAACAAGACAGAACCACTTAGCCCCATCACACCAAAAAGGTCCCCAGTTTCTTAGGCTGTAGCACTGTACAGGTCCTTGACAAAGCACCAGGGGAAAAGTAAAACAGTGTAAAATAATCATGGGGCGAAATCAGCAGAAAAACTCTGGTAACATGAATAACCAGAATAGATCAACCCCCCCCCCCAAGGAAAGATATGGCAGATGTAACCGAAGATCCCATTCATTAACAGCTGGCCAAGATGTCAGAAATCGAATTCAGAATTTGGATTGCAAACAAGATTAATAGAATGGAGGAAAATTTGGAATTAGAAATTCGAGGAGCAATTCGAAAGTCGGAATTAGAAATTCGAGGAGAAATTCAAAAGTTGTCTCAAGAATTTAACAAATTTAAAGACAAAACCATCAAAGATTTTGACACACTGAAGCAAGAATTTGCAGCCCTCAAAGATCTGAAAAATACAGTAGAATCCCTCAGTAACAGAGTGGAGCAAGCAGAAGAAAGGATTTCTGACATTGAAGACAAAGCTTTTGAATGTTCCCAAACTCTCAAAGAGGAAAAGAAATGGAGAGCAAAAACAGATCATTCTCTCAGAGAGCTCTGGGATAATTCAAAGAAGGCTAATATCTGCCTCATTGGAATCCCTGAAAGTGGTGAAGTGGCCTCGCAAGGCACAGCAGCCCTTCTCCATGAAATTATGAAAGAGAATTTTCCAGACATGCCAAGAGATTCCGAAATTCAGATAGCAGACAGTTTCAGAATCCCAGCACGACTCAATCCCAATAAGACATGCCCCAGGCATATCATAATTAACTTCACTAAAGTTAATATGAAGGAGATAATTGTGAAAGCACCCAGACGTAAGAAATCCATTACCTACAAAGGAAAAAATATTAGAATGACTGCATTTCTCTTTGCTGAAACTTTTCAAGCCAGAAGAGGGTGGTCATCAACTTTTAATCTGCTAAAGCAAAATAACTTTCAACCCCAGATCCTGTATCCAGCTAAACTGAGTTTCATTTATGATGGAGAAATTAAATACTTTAATAACATTCATATGTTGAAGAAATTTGCCATAACCAAACCAGCTCTTCAGGATATTCTCAGACCTATCCTCCATAATGACCAGCCCAATCCTCTACCACAGAAGTAGACTCACTCAGAAACTTTTGATCAAACTACAACTTCCACACTGGCGAAAGGATTAAAAATGTCCACTGGACTTTCGAAAAACTTGATACCCAAAATTTTACCAGACTTATCAATATTCTCCATTAATGTGAACAGCTTAAACTGTCCTCTAAAGAGGCATATGCTAGCTGACTAGATACAAAAACTCAGGCCAGATATTTGTTGCATACAAGAGTCACATCTTACCTTAAAAGATAAATATAGACTCAGGGTGAAAGGATGGTTGTCCATATTTCAGAAAAATGGTAATCAGAAAAAAGCAGGTGTTGCAATTCTATTTGTAGACACAATAGGCTTTAAACCAACAAAAGTAAGGAAGGACAAGAATGGTCACTTCATATTTGTTAAAGGTAAAACTCAATATGATGAGATTTCAATTATTAATATTTATGCACCCAACCAGAATGCACCTCAATTTATAAGAGAAACTCTAACAGACATGAGCAACTTGATTCCTCCAGCTCCATAATAGTCAGAGATTTTAACACTCCTTTGACAGTGTTGGATAGATCCTCCAATAAGAAGCTGAGCAAAGAAATTTTAGATTTAAACCTAACCATCCAACATTTGGATTTAGCAGACATCTACAGAACATTTCATCCCAACAAAACTGAATACACATACTTCTCATCAGCCCATGGAACATACTCCAAAATTGATCACATCTTAGGTCACAAGTCTAACCTCAGTAAATTTAAAGGAATAGAAATTATTCCTTTCATCTTCTCAGACCACCATGGAATAAAAGTTGAACTCAGTAACAACAGGAATCTGCATACTCATAAAAAAACATGGAAGTTAAATAACCTTATGCTGAATGATAGCTGGGTCAGAGATGAGATTAAGAAGGAAATTGCCAAATTTTTGGAACAAAATGGCAATGAAGACATGAATTATCAGAACTTCTGGAATACTGCAAAGGCAGTCCTCAGAGGGAAATTTATAGCACTGCAAGCCTTCCTCAAGAGAACGGAAAGAAAGGAAGTTAACAACTTAATGAGACATCTCCAGAAACTGGAATAGGAAGAACATTCCAACCCCAAACCTAGTAAAAGAAAAGAAATAACCAAAATTACAGCAGAATCAAATGAAATTGAAAACAAAAGGATTATACAACAGATCAATAAATCAAAAAGTTGGTTTTTTGAAAAGGTCAATAAAATAGATAAACCTTTGGCTAACCTAACCAGGAAAAAAAGAGTAAAATCTCTAATTTCATCAATCAGAAATGACAAAGACGAAATAACCACAGACTCCTCAGAAATTCAAAAACTCCTTAATGAATATTACAAAAACTTTATTCTCAGAAATATGAAAATCTGAAGGAAATTGACCAATACATGGAAGCACGTCACCTTCCAAGACTTATCCAGAATCATGTGGAAATGTTGAACAGGCCCATATCAAGTTCTAAAATAGCATCAACCATACAAAATCTCCCTAAAAAGAAAAGCCTGGGACCAGATGGCTTCACATCTACCAAACCTTTAAAGAGGAACTAGTACCTATATTACTCAACCTGTTCCAAAAGGTAGAAAAAGAAGGAAGACTACCAAACACGTTCTACGAAGCAAACATCACCCTGATCCCCAAACCAGGAAAAGACCCAACAAGAAAAGAAAATTATAGACCAATATCACTAATGAATATAGATGCAAAAATATTCAACAAGATCCTAACAAACAGAATCCAGCAATACATCAAACAAATTATACATCATGACCAAGTTGGTTTTATCCCAGGGTCTCAAGGCTGGTTCAATATACGTAAATCTGTAAGTATAATTCAGCACATAAACAAATTAAAAAAGATCATATGATTCTCTCAATTGATGCAGAAAAAGGTAAAAAAAAAAAAAAGATACAGGAGAGAGGGTCAGCTATGGTGGAGGGACACTCAGGAAGGCTTCATGGAGCAGGTAAGTTTAATGGACAGGTGGGACGGGGAAGAAGGAATCGAGTAGAATGGACATTGTAGAGATCCTAGTGCATTTCTGAGCTCTGCTGACAAACGTGAGCTCTAGAATAATAGTCACATGAAAATTCAATTCAATTTCTACATAACCCAAAGACATTGACCTTCCTGTATTTATAGATCAAAGACAGAAGAATAAACTTGCAGAACCATACTCTTCCTTTACATGTATTTTCTTATGCCTACAAAGGCTCTGAAATATTTTCAGCAAAATGGAAAGCACTGAGGCCTATGTGCATCTTCCTTTCCCCTCTGTTTCCCTTCCCGGTCATCCATTCCTAAAGTCACCAATCCCCAACTTTGGATGAAAGTGACATCACAGCAAAGGGCAGGAGGCTGGAAGGGAGAAAGAGAGAGAAAGAAAGAAGTAAAGGCAATTAGCTTTTGGATCCTTTTCCTTGGTGATTTCGGCCATGGCACTGAGTTGCAAAGATGTAAAAACCCGCTCTCTCATTAACAGCCTGGTGACAGATATCAGAAAGGTCACCCATCTGAAGCCACTGGGGGTTCCTTGTCTCTCAGAATCCCAGGCAAACAAGAAAGGCTCTGCTCGCAGATATTTTCAGAACATTCATTCATTGCAAAATCAGATCAGTGAAAGGTTGAAAATATTCTCTGGGAAATCTGGTCAGCCTTTAAGGAGAGGGTTCTAAATGCACTCATTGATGCAATGATTAAGGAGAATAATTATCTCTTCCCTTTATTCAGCCACAGAGAATTGCTGGAGGCCAAGAACCGATTAGTGCTGGCTAACAAATCCTCGGCTGCCCCTCCCTGCCCCCAAAGTCTCCCAAATGAAAACGGGCAAAATATTTTTCAGCTGAACTAATTCATGAAGCTATAAAACTAGCAGCCTTGCTTGCCATCACTATTTGGGATTTAAAAACTGAAGAATAGGAGATTAGACAGTGCCTTGGCTTTATATACTGTTACAACAATTAAATAAACAGCCCCCTGTGTGAATTAATTGCCTCGGTGCAGACTAAAATAGTGTAAGAGTCTAGGCGAGATTTTGAAAAATGTTTAGGCTGATTTGGATGGACGAGGAATTGCTAATGGTTTTTGTAGCTAAGACTCTCAATTCCCTCCCTCCAAAACACACACACACACTCACACAATTCAGGACAACAGTGGTTGAGTCTCAGTTGTGTAACCTTCATCTTGCAAAATGATACTTTTCGTCCCTTGCACCTAAACAACCCAACATGGTTCAGGAGGCACTAAAGACTGAAAAATGGATGACATTCCTTTGTCAGGACTGAAGGTGGATGTTTTCTGATCCACCCCAGTATTCATTTTATTATAAGACCTTGGACCAGAGCCCTCAAGTCACTGTCAGGTAATGTTTAAAATAAGACATCCATGTGACAAAATGGCTACAATTTATATAAGGATAGTCAGAAAATCTTAGTCTCTAAAAAGATCTACATACTAAAGCCTGGAGGGACTCCAAATATAAACTCTAAATACTTGCTTAAGACTCCACCAAAGACAGGGAAGAGAGAGAGAATTAGAGAATAGCTATGTATGTGTAGGAACAGCCGATCACATTAATTAAAAAAAAAAAAATGTTTTCCCAGCTTTATTAAGATGTAATGGGCAAGTAAAAAATTGTATATACTTATGATATGCAATGATAGGTTTTGATGTACGTAGACATCGTAAACTGATTAAACTAAGCTAATTAATATATCCGTCACTTTAGGTACCTTTCTGTGTGTGTGGTAAGAACACTTAGAGTTTACTCTCTCGGCAGTGTTCAAGGATACGACACAGCGTATTAGCTGTAGCTATCAGATTGAACAACTGATTCCCAGAGCTTATTTGTTAAGTCTCACTGGAACTACGCACCCTTTGACCAACATTTCTGCATGCGCACCCTCATTTATTCTCTTTAAAAGTAAAATGAGAGAAATATTTGACTTAATTTTTACAGGAGAAAAATGCACTGATGTGGCAACTCTGCAGAGGTGGCCTGGCAATCCCAGGCCTGAGACTAGTGGGACTCAGTTCAATTAGTGTCACTCTTTCAAGAAAAGAATGGAATGGGTGGCACCTGTGGCTCAAAGGAGTAGGGCCCCAGCCACATGTACCGAAGGTGGAGTGTTCAAACCCAGCCCTGGCTAAAACCTGCAAATAAATAAAGAAAGAAAAGAAAAGAATGGAAAACCATCCCTACCACAAATGGCACGTGTGATAGTCTTGGAGATTATCAGGGGGAAAGAAATGAAAAAGGTATGCGTTCAACAAAAACTACAATAGCCTTGGCTACCCAAGGAGAGCGGGACGTGCTCAGTGAAAGCCCTAAACACCCAAGCAGGTGGAGAAGATGTTGACTTTATTTAGCATTAATTGCAGGAAAGGGTCTATAAAATGTGGTCAAAAATTATTAAACCCCCAGTGTTATGCCAGCATTATGCCATCCCCTGTTCTGAGGCAGGTGTATTATTCCTGGTCCCTAGGATTAAGTAAATCATGGCTTTCCCATGTATTCAGAATATCGCATTTCATTATTTTTTACTGCCCTGTTTCTCTAGGTTTTTGTGGCTTAATAGGCTCTGCTATTTATAAACTCATCACGGGTTTCACGTTGGGAAAGGGAATGTCAGGAAAAGAATGCTCCCTTAACCTTCCCTCTCCACCCAGAAATTCCCAGATGAACTTAACTCTACATGCATTTCAGAAAACTCCCGTGAGGTTAAACATATCTCTGATGGCCACCCAGGCATCTCTCTCATCCCCCTGATTGGAATACTTGCTTAGATTAAAAAGACTTACTTCAAGCCACTTACTCAGTTATTTGGAGAAGCCCAGATTTGCTGACTTAATGCCCAAAACTTGGTTCTGGAGGTGCATTAATCATCTCAGACAAAAAGGGGCAGGGAGTTGGGTTCACCCACAAATCCAAAGTAAATAAAAACATACTTACTAAATCATAATTTAAAATCAAAACATCCAAATGGCATTTTCAGCAGGCTATCCCCATGACCCACTAAAATACGCTTGAAAACCCAGGCACCATAAGATTTCATATATGGGTTGAAGAGAGGGAAATAACCAAAATCATGCCTGTGATTCGACTCACAAGACCCAAGGGACCTGTCACCAACTTCCAGGAAACAACGTTCACAGCAGCCAGAAACACTGGGCGCCTCCCCCTTCCTGATGGGCCCTGATTCTGGAGATGCCCCAAACACTATCCCTTTCAAGCCCTTTCTTACTCCCACTCTCCACTTTCTGGATCTTTCTGTCGCTAATTTTCAGGTCACAAAATGACAAGCGGTCAGAGTGACCTGCAAAAGCTTCTCTGTTTCCCAGGAAACACCGAGAGTAGCTCCCTGGTTACAGCACCATGGAAGTGGCGGTGACAAGTAGGACACCTGTTTTAATGCCACACGGCCACACAGAAGGCAAGAGAGCCCACCCTCACAATCACACTATTTCATTACTTCCCATCCTGTTTTTTTTCTTTTCTTTTTTTATTGCAACCACCTTTCCATGAAACCCTTTGGGCTTTCTCTTTTCTCACTGCCTCCCTCTCCATGAAGTTCCAGTGTCACAGACAGATGGAAACACAGTTATTTATGGACTGCACACGTATCCGCTCTATCTATGTTAAAAAGTCTTCTGTTCACCTTTTCTCACAATCAAATTCCATCCAGTCGGTATTATTATCCCCCCTGAGAACATGTGCCCGTCCCTTAAGCCCGAAGAGTTTGTGTGTCCAGGGTGGACTCTCTCCCTTTATGACAAGATTTCTAAACAGTTGTACCCTTCATATTTGCGGTCAGACTATTCCTTCTTGTAGTGATTGTCCTGTGTGATGTACAAATATGGTCCTCAACCCCCCACCTAGGGACCAGTACTAGTCCAGTGGGTTGTGGGAACCAGGCCACGTAGCAGGAGGGGAGCAGCAGAGGAGAGAAGTTTCATCTGTATTCACAACCTGTCTACATCACTTGCATCACCACCTGAGCCCTCCTCCTGTCACATCTCAGTAGGGGCATCAGATTCTCACAGGTGTGTAAACCCCACCGTAAGCGGCGCGTGCAAGGGCGCTAGGTCACAGCCTCCTTATGAGAATCTAATGCCCCTTCAACTCACCTCTGTGGAAAAACTGCCTTCCATGAAACTGGTCCCTGGTGCCAAAAAGGTTGGGGACCACTGACATGAGGTGTTTAGCAGCTTCCCTGCCCTCCAAGTGCCAGAAACACTCCTATCTCCCATTTCCCCCACATGTCCCCAAATTCCAGACCTTGTCAACATCCTCTGGGGGGAAAGTGGCCCCAGCTGACAGCTGCTGCTCCGACTCCTGGTGGGGACACAGAGGGGACAGGCAGGCAAAGTACCTTTTAAGCAGTTGCTTCATCTTAATAGCTCTTAACAGTGCTTAGTTGATTTACCTCTCAAAGAAAAATACATAAATAACATCCGAGGTCCTCTGCAACTTTATTATCCTATGACAAGGGATTTATTTGTGTTTTTAGCAAAACAAGCCTGGGTTATTTAAACTTGGCTCTTTCTCCCCACCCCCCGAAGGCTAGGTTGGTTTAAACCAAAATCACATTTACAGTTTGTTTGTTTGTTTGAGCATTTAATAAACAAATAGCTTTTTGAAACAAATATCTTCTTCTAAAAATCAGTTTATAAATGATGTCATATCAAGAAAGTAGTGCAAACATTATCTCCGTGTGGCCAACGGATCTGAGCAAAACCAGGTCTTGTAGAGACCACAGCAAAGCAACGTACAGAATTGGATACACAGGAGATGTGCGTTGTGACACAAAGTTATTGAGGACTATAACCAAACCACATTGGGGCCTTGTTAAAAATTTTACTCACATTTTTAATAAAAGGCCTCTCTTATCCCCTCTCTCTCTTTCTCTAGTATAAACTATTGTTTTGCAATTCAGAGCTCAAAACAAAATCAAGTGTCTGCAGTGGTAATAAAAATGAGCACTTACAGTTAGCTTACACTTAATATCATAAAAATGACTTGATTTGCACCCCCCACCCCCACCCAAATCTCATAAAGTTGGTAGTAAAGAAGGTGTTGGCCCAAGTTGGAGGTAATGCAGAGAAGTGAGGCTTGGGAAAGTTAAGGGATGTGATGAGAGTCGGCCTGTAGCCCTCCTGGCAGGTGATAAGGGAGCCCTTTGAGTGATATTGAAAATTTCCTAGCCATTCTTGCTACTGCTGAGTCCTCTTTGCCCAATGTCGCTGAACTATTATATTTCTGGGAGACAGAAATAAACTTAGGATTTCTCCCAGTGAGAAAAGAATTGAGGTCAGTTTTTACACCATCATGTTTCTTTGACCTATTATGTGATTGTCTCAATGAACAGGGGTAAGAGTTATTAGGATTCTTTTTTCTGTGACCTTGAACAGAGAATTCTAAGTACAGGAACTAACTTAATGCAGGAACCTCATACATTTCCAGTGAGTGTAAATGCAGCAATCCTGCTTGGTGTTTGCCATGGCAACACCATCACCTAAGAACACCAGTGATCCATTTGCTTTGAAAACCTGTAAATGACTAACAACGTGTGCTGAGGATCAGAATGCATCTCTAAAAATGACCTGTATGCCTTTGAGCGCCGTCAGCCTTAGACTGTAGGAAAAACTACCCATGGAGATACCATTGCCTCCCTTTCCCCGTGTAGATAGTGAGAGCAAATCAGCTTCTCTCGTCCTTCCTGCCTTGCCAATTAGAATGAGCCCATGTCAATGACCACACCATTTTGAAAAGGGAAGACGTTTTGTTCCTAGAGCTTACAATTTCATTTTCCACCTCGAGGCTGGCTCCGCATTGAGGAAGCTTGTAAATATTAATCTGTTGACTTGTTCCTAAACAACGCTTTCTGCTGCTGGATCTCACTGAATGGAGGGAACCCCATGGCCATGTTGCCGTAGCCACCGGACTTTATTGTCCTATTCAGGGGACCCAGGAGTAGATGTCTCATGCTGGCAAATTCACATACTCACTGTGGTCACTTATGTGCCTGTTGGGGTTGACATCTGGAGAACATTGCCAGAAGCCTAAATGGTTATTATTCTATTTTGGAATCTTCTCACTCCCTGGCCAAAAGTTAAAATAACTGGCTGAAGGACCAGAAACTTCTCCTAAAGAGGCGTCCAGAGGGGAAGCCAAGAGCTCATAAAACCCTACTCTAGTCTGTAAAACAGCGAAAGAGACACTTAGAGTAGGGTGTTTTTTCCTTGGTTCTCCTTATTTTATGAGGTCTCAATAAGTTTCCTGGGGCTGCCGTAAAAAAAAAAAAAAAAAAGATTTCTTTGTAGTGGTTTGCAAGGCTGGATTCCCCACCCACCTGCACCCCTACTCCCCTCCATTCCCCTCCTGTTGCTGGATTTACAAAAGTTTTCCATATGCCGTGCTAGTTTTATCAACTGAATTTTCTGCTAAAAAACGCTTCCTTTCTCTGAAAGGCAACATTCGCTGCTGATGGGGCTTGTCACGGTTCAAATTATAGGCTCACTGAGGCTCTATATTTAGACTTTTATTAACACTTGCAATATGCGGGTGATTCCTCATCGTCAGCTGAGGGGGGTGCTGTGTGTGCGGCCAAGACCCCCCTTCAGAAGAGGAGGATGGATTTCGGCAGTTGCCGGTTGTGCTGAGACAGACCCCAGCTGTGGGCCTCCTTCCTGGATTGCCCCCGCTGAAGTAAGTTGCCTTCCCCGAGGCTGATCATGCCAGTGACTCAACAACCTGAGGGATAAAGGCCCAACCTCCTGGCTGAATACAGGACAGGTCAGAAGGCGGCTCTTACTGCAGGACTTCCTGTCGGGGGGAGTTTCCCCTCAACCATAGCCCAGGGTTTTCTTCTGCCCAGTCCCCCTCTCTTCCCTTCTCTGCCACAAGATGTTGACCTTGGGAGCCCTCGGGGACACCCGACCTGTGCACCTGTCTTGGAGTCTGCTTCCCAGGGAACTCAGACTGTGACAGGTAATGCCAGCAATGGGCCAAGAAAGTGGACACTCAGGTAGAATTTGGGAACTTAGCCCTCTTATCCCCTATCTGGCAATCAGAACCTTTCTGTAGTGACCAGTGAAACACCAGTAACCCCCAAATGGAGCAGTGCGAATTTTAAACCCTCACCACTGGTAGACTGTGGCGTGTACCTACAGGAAGGAATGAGCAAGTTCTTGTGATGTGTTTAGACCTTTAAAAATACAGGAAAAAGAGCAACGATAAGGACATCAGAGTGGGGTGACCATTCCTCAGTGGACCTCACACTCTAGGAAAAAGGAAAGCTGAGTGTGACGAATCAGCAATTCATAGCTGAGTGGGAAGCCAGAGGAAGTAAAAGCTAAATGGGAAACCCAGAGGTCTCCCTCAGGAGCACAGAAAGAGGCTCCCCTTGCCTCTAGAACAGCGTTCTCATCTATGGGTTGCAACCCCTTTTTAACAATGAAAATACATTGTGGCATTCAGAAGTTTGAGAACCACTGCTCTAGAAGAAGGCAGAGAGAGCAAAGGACTGGGCCAGGGGTGGGTAATTCCTGACCAAGTCAGGTTGGCTATGCCAAGGTCAGCACTTTGGTTGGAAAGAATAGGGTGTCAGCTCATCAAAGGAGCACATTGGGCTGAGGACAGTTCAAAAATCCTGGATGCCCAGCTTTCTCTGAATGCTGTGCACCTACGTAAGTTGTCCAATCTATCCACTGAGCCATGCTTGCCCCTTGCTTAAAGGCAATCCTCAGGCCTCTTCCCTGCAAGATAGCATATGTTGTCTGCCCCTCCCTCCCATGCTGACCACTGGGTTAATAACGGGGGTAGAGTTGCAACACGTCCCAGCCAGAGATGTACTGAGCCTGCTGAGGGAGGAAAAGGAACAAGCTCCAAAGATGCCCCAGGACTCAGTCAGCATGTCCAGGTGGGAGTTGGGAGAGGACTCTGGGGACAGGATTATGATGGTGCTGCACTGAAGGAGTGGAACATAACTCTGGATAAAGGAGAGTTTTATTGGTATCGGTGTACTCTCCCAGAAAACAGGATTTATACCCCTGGAAAGGCCCTAGGGAGACGGCATGAATATACTGCTAGGCTCCCTGAGGCACGGAGAACAGACGGCCTCCACCTAAGTGAGGTAGAGGAGACAGAACTGCCCTGGGAGACAGCAGAAGAGGGGATGAAAAGCCAGAGAAGCGAGCCCAGAGCAATGACCATTTTCAACCTAATACAGGATGCTCTGCTGATGGAGCACCTGCCTCCCTGAGAAGTTCAGTGATGACTCCTCTCTGTAGCACAGGGTCTATGGGAGAAGACAGTTATACAAAACTGGGCTCTCCAATAGCAATGGACTGATAAGACTTCAAAACAATACAGGCCATGGTGTGTAGCTGCCCAACGTCAGGTGGGTACAATTATCACAATGGAGCAGGAAGGTGAGAGGGCAGCCAAGGCTGGCAGACATTGGTGGGCATGGTCGAAAAAGCACAGCAAAAGAAACAAGCTAACAAGGGCATACTCAACCTTTACCATGGGAATAAATCAAACATGGGTGATTGGGCGGGGTCAGTGGCCCAGTGAAAAGTAACAATCCTTTGCCTGGTTTTCTATCTTGAGCCTGTTTGGGGACTGGACTCCAGGACCCCAGGAGGAAAGCCACAGCCACATCCCTACACATGTACATAGCAGTGATTCTCCCAGTCCTCCCTCAAAGGGGTCTGTTGTCACTTACTTGGGTAACTGTACTCAAGAGAAGGCTCACACCTGTAATCCCAGCACTCTGGGAGGCTGAGACGGGTGGATTTCTTGAGATCAGGAGTTTGAGACCAGCCTGAGCAAGAGTGAGACTTTGCCACTAAAAACAGCCAGGTGTTGTGGTGGGCACCTGTAGTCCCAGCTACTTTGGAGGTTGAGGCAAGAGGATCACTTCAGCCCAAGAGTTTGAGGTTGCTGTAAACTATCATGTCGCAGCACTCTACCCAGGAATACAGTGGGACTCTGTCTCAAAAAAAAAAAAAAAAAATCCCCACAAAAACTGGACTCGAAAGAAAAGAAAATGCTCAAACATTCTGAGGGTGATTGGACATTGGGTTGAGCTGACTCAGATCACACACATATTTGAAGAAGCATAATCCAACCCCCACTGTTAGAGTGGAAACAAATGGTGACCAGGTTATCCACAGAGCCCTGGCTCAAATTCAGCTAATGAAGAGCCCGCTGCATCTTTAGCAACATTGGATGGTCATTTCTTCAGTCTCTGAATGTGTGAACGAAATAGACACACTTGGTATATAGCCCAATTTCCCACAATGGGTCTTTGACCCTTGGGATAAGAGTAAGAAGGACAAATGGAAGACTCTGAAACTATCCCTGCTGCTCGGCAAGACAGTCAATCACAATGAACATTTTATCTTGGAGAGAACAGCAGGCATTAGTGCTGGCTTGAAGATTTAAGCAATTAAATCAGGGATCAATAAGCTGCAGACCTCCCTGGTCTGCTGCCTTTGAGCTAAGGATAGTTTTCCATTGTTTAAATGGTTGCATTTTAAATAGTTATACAAGTACCTATGTAATAGCCTCAATTTTGCCACTTGACTCACACGGGTGAATATATTTGCTATCTAGTGCTTTGCAGAAAATCTTTGCCAGGCTCTACATTAAAGAAGAGTCAGCATATTCACCAGTCTGGCTACTGCAAGAAACAGATCCTAGCATTGAATATTGGACTACTGAAAACAGGACCAGTCACAGCCCAGCTGGCAGCTGCTTTCCCAAATGCACTGGCTGTGCTAGAACAGATTGATGATGTGTCCTGTAGATGATATGTGGCCTTGTCCTGAGGGGCGTGTTCTGCTCCCATCTCATTAGAGACATGTGGGTTGAAAACCATTTTCTTGTCTTGAACAGACAATGCAATAAATTTACAGCTTTACTGCAGGACTGCATTAACTCTCTCACCCCCTGTCATAACTCTCTCACCCCCAGTCTTGAGCTATGTGGATCATAGGCGCTCCACAGAACAGCCCATGGGTCTGCTGTATTGCTATCATCATGTTCACCAGACCCAATGAGCAAGAAAGGACCAGCGTCCTGGAGGCCTTGGTAAGATATGTGTGCTCCAGAGATGGGAAACTCTACAAAGATGCAGGGCCTTGCCATGTCAGGAAAGCTTTCAGGGTCCCAACAGGAAGGCATGTTAGCACAGATGCAAAGACAATAGATCTTGGCTGTTTTCTGCCTAGCAAAGAGGAGGTGCTCTGAAATTGAGAGATAATGTGATTATCGTATTGGTGTTAATGATACTTGCGGAATTTGGAAGACCTAGCCCTCCATCTGCTCTAAACCTGCCCATTGCTGTAAGTCATTAGCTTTGTTATGCCATGTGGCAATATGATGCCTTGGATTTAGAACCCTGGAGCTTGTCAAAATGTTGGCTGTGCCCCCTCAGTGATTGTGAAACGCTGAGCGTGTTATTTCACATCTCTCTGAAACATGTATATTCTCCCCTGTTAAGGATCACTTTGGATTAGATAATATCTCAAATACCTTCCATCACAAATATTCCATTGTGGCAGCTGCTATCCCATGTGTCTATTTAAACCTACAGTTAAATTAATTGAAGTTAAATTAAATTAAACATTCAATTCCTCAGTTGCACTAGCCACATTTCAGGTGTGCGGTAGTCACAAGTGGTCAGTGGCTACCATGTTGGGTGATGCAGATAAGGAAATTTCTATCATAACAAAAAATCCCATTGGACAGTGCTGCTCTGAAATACTGTCATAATATATTACAGTTTTTAGGTTCAACAGACACACGTTGAAATATGCATTACCTCCATGTGTACTGACTCAGTCATACCGTGAAGGCTCAGTACTAAGAAAGCCTCAATTCCATAATCACAATGGCCTTGTAAAACTGCTATTGAGATCATATCATTTATAGAGAAGGAATCTTACTTTCTTCAAGTGATAAGACTCTTGTCCCTGTCATACATGTTAGGAAGTGATGCAGTAAAGATTAAGCTTCTTAAAGTCCTCCCCCTTCTAATGTGCTCGGACGTTGAGCACAAGGACAAAGCCATGATCTTGTGAATTGCAACATGACAGATACTCAGGATTTGGAGCCCAACCCTTGCAGAGACTCAGCTTGTTTCTCTCCTGGCTGTCAGAGCACTGCTTGGAAGTCCTTCCTCTCCCATGACTTTTCAACCAGTTATGTCTTGGGTATCAGATAGACTTTGTGTATCTTCCTGCCCTAATCCTCACGTGTATGGTCCTTTGATAACACACACACACACACACACACATATGCACACACACACACGCACACACACACACATGCACACACGCATGCATGCACATACACACATACACACATGCACACGCACATTTTTTTATGAACTGTAGTCTGGAAATGGCATACATATCTGGGGGTGTGCTGCTCTATTAATTTAATAAAATTCCCATAATCTGCTTTCAACCTATATTCCTTTTTTTAAAGTTTGCGTCAGTGCACATGTCTGTGTGTGAAAGAAAGCTGCCTTGCTTTTAGGAGTGAGAGTTCAGTAGAATTCCTGGATGCAGGCAAGTTGAGAAATGAATTTTGTTTGGGAAGGAAAACGGGGAATCCCATGTGAGAGTTGTGAAATCTAACTGACTGAAGTTCAACTGGCTTTAAATGTTTTTAATATGAACGGGTCCTGAGCATTTTGAGAAACAATAATGTTGCATAGAAAACAACCAGGGTTGGAATCAGAAGACCCGGGTTTTGGTGCTAATGATGCTATGCATGGTTGGTGGGGGGACTTCAGGCAGACAAGTAACTGTTGACTGTCCTTCTCATCTGAAAATGATAATCATGGTAACATCAGCCTTATCTACTTCAGTGGATGCTGGAGTGCATGGCCCAGATTCCCCTTCAAGATCAAGGTCATTATTTTCTCAGGGGTGGGAAATGTTGCCTGCTAATGCCTTGCAGCTGAGTCTGTCTCCAGGAATTGCCCTCAGCCTAAAAGGAGGCAGCTTACCCTGGGCTACACATCCTTCCCAAGAGTAGCCCATATCTAAAGACCAGTATATGTGGTATGCAAAAATCCAGTCCCCACACCCCATTTTGGAACATCTCTGCATGGCCATCCTAGCTCCAGAGCTCTCTGTGGGATCCACCGATACCTCTGCAGCAACCACATTATAGTTTAATTACTCACTTTGTCAATACTGCTTTTTTTACTCCTTGATGGTGTCCTCAAGAGCCCTCACCACAAAGCCCCTGTAAGCAAACCTCCATCTCAGAGTCACCTGGAAACCTAGATCTGTGCTACAAGCAAAAGTCTTATTTCTTCATGCCTATAGTTCAAACATCAACACAAGTGTGTTATTAAAACATTTTTTGCTTGTTTTTATACTGAAGCATTTTGTTCTTATATTCAAACTGGTAGGAGACTTGGAAAGGTTTAAACCCCTTATCTACATACCAATAAAATAACTGTAAATTGAAGGTAGCAATTGGAATATTTAGCATGTTGGCCATTTTAATAGCATCTAGGAGTTGACATAACCTATTTTAGATTTTTTACACAAAATCATCGGGGAAAGGGTTTTATTCATAGCACCCAAGATACCACATGCAATAACACTATTGACTTCCTGATGTCTTCCTTAACACCCACCATCAAAATGAATCATTCCTTCCTTGCTTCTGTAAAAGTCAGGTACTGTTATTTACATATATGTTTTTCTTCCCCACTGGATTATGATATTCATGTAAAGCAGACACAATATATTATTATATTATATTTCCTAAATATATTACTTTTACTTAATAAGTTGTCTACAAATGTTGGCCAAATGTTAATTTGAGTATTATAAAGTTTGCATATATTAATAGGGCCAAATTTCCTCTATTTTCTCTGAAGACTACAAAAAGAGACAACATCTTTAAACTGGGGTCTGAGAGATTTAAACACTTTATAGACAATGATTTTACATTTGTCTTACTGTGTATTTAAAACAGCTACTAAGATCCACAATGTTATGGCCAATTGAACCTTCACAAGGCTGCCATGACCACTCAATTGGGAAAGATCAGACCTTTCAACAGTATTGCTGGGAGAAATGGATACCCTCAAGTTTAAAAACAATAAATAAATAAAATAAATTCAGACCCCTCCCTCATACCATATACAAAACTGAACTCAAAATGAATTAATAACATGAATATAAGAGCTAAAACCACGAAACCCTAAAAAGAAAACAGAGTAAATTGTCATAGCCCTGGTTTCACAATTGATTCTTAAGATACAACACCAAGCACCCAAGCAACAAAAGATAGAACAGATAAATTAGACTTTATCACAATTAAAACTTTTGTGCATCAAGGGACATTATCATGAAAGTGACAAAAAAATATGCACTATGGGAGAAAATACTTTAAATCATTATCCAATAAGGGTCAAGTAGCCAGAGTACATAAAAATTATAACTCAACAAAAACAAAAAAGCCAAACCAATAAAAAAAAAAAATGAGCAAAGGACTTGACTAGACATTTCCCAAAGAAGATATACAAATGTACCCACAAAGACATGGAAATATGCTCAACGAATTTGCTGTTAGGGCAATGTAAATCAAAGCTACAAGAAAATACCACCTCACACCTGCTAAGATGACTGTAATTAAAAACAAACAAAGAAACCTGCAAGAGTTGGTAGGGATATGGAAAAATTGGCACTCTAGTGCATTGCTGGTGGGAATGTAAAGTTACTCAGCCACTTTGAAAAATCGTTTTTTAATTCCTAAAAAGTTAAACATGAAATTAGCATAGGACCCTGATATTTCACTCCTAGGTATGCTGGTACATGGTAAACACTCATAAAAGTTAGATTTTAAATGTATCAATTTGTGATGCTTGAGAACAATAACAAGAGAACGTACTGAAGGAGAGAAGTCCTGTAGAGACTCCTCTCCGGAACCATCTGGAAATGTCTATGCCATTTGGGGGAACCCTCCGCAAAGTCACAGTGCCTTGCCCCTCCTTGCCTTCTCACCACTGGGATTGGAGTACAGGGTGCTCAGGCTGCTCCTCCTCAGGGCATCTCTCTCATAAATTGTATCCTTGCATAAAACCAGGAAGAAATATCTAGGCCAGGTGAGCATCATGTCTTTAAATATAGCCCTTGATTCATTTCTTATCTTTTGAGAATATTTCAAAGTCACATGGGTGCAATTATGAGATACGCATCATTAAAGAGAGATTTCCTTAGCCTGAGGTAGAATCTTATGTCTGGTTGTCACTCTGTGGAAGATTAATACCGTGAAGTCCTTTATGCCTAAAGCCATTGCTAATTTATCTGGAAGATCCAGGAAATGGAGTTTACTGAATTAACTAAAAATTTAGACCAAGTGAGATGACTTGGGTTCAATGACTACATGTTGGGTGGCGCCTGTAGCTCAGTGGGTAGGGCGCTGGCCACATACACCCAGGCTGGTGGGTTCAAACCTGGCCAGGACCTGCCAACCAACAATGACAGCGATAACAAAAAAAATAGCCGGGTGTTATGGGAGGTGCCTGTAGTCCCAGCTACTTGAGAAGCTGAGGCAAGAGAATCCCTTAAGCTCAAGAGTTTGAGGTCGCTGTGAACTGTGATGCAACAGCACTCTACCTAGGGTGACATAGTGAGACTCTGTCTCAAAAAAATTAAATTAAAAAGCCTACTTCATCTCACCTGCTGACTATATGTATGATCTCAGGAAAATCAATTCTTCACTTAATACCACTGTTTAGCCATCTATGAAATGGAAATGCTTATGCTTACTGGGGTTGTTGTGAAGATTAAATGAAAATATGTGTCAAGTGGTCAGAACAGAACTTGGTACATGGTATTTCCTATATAAAACTTTGCTACCTATTTAAAGGAGCTATTCAAACACCCACCCAAATCTGAAGGCTGTGGTGATAGGACTGGCTTAGAAAAAATACCTGAATTTGAATCCAGAAGCTGTGTGACCTTAGCTAATCAAACTCTCCGAGTTGTAATTCTCTGTCAAGTACGCAATATTTCAGGGAGGAATTGAGCAAATTGAGCAAAATAAACTAGTTTTGCACAGTAAGTGTTCAACTCATTATAATCCCTTCCCTTGACAGCCCATCTTCTTAAACCACAAACATCATTACAGAGCAATACATTATTAGCTTTCTGTCAGCTACAACCAAACCCTTCCTGACACTGCATTTAGCAAATCTTCAGTAAGATTATATTAGCTTGCAAAACTGAAAATCCCTATAGTGGAAGTAACTTTAGATACAGCCAGAAATAAGCATCCAACAAAAAAAAAGAGGGTTCTTTCTACCTTCCAATTGGCTGTCTCTGGTCTCTTTTGTACTGATTTCCTTTTTGTGGTAGTGCTCAGAAACTCCAGGTATACTAGCTTTAAAACACACACAGAGTAAAAATTTCTTCTCATTAAATCCAGAAAAAATTCCAGAATTCACTCTCATTGGATGAACATAGTCACTTGTCTACCTTTGAACCAATCACTTTGATCTGAAGAAATGTATATGCTAATTAGACTGAGCTAAGCAGCGTGGTGTTTTTTAGCTCCAATGCAAACACACAATCTGAAAATTCAAAATGGGGAATTTTCCAAAAGAAAATGAAAGTACTGTGCAGCTATTTGCAGAAGGAAAAAATGGATGCTAAACAAGCTGATAGAGCAGATTTCCACTAAAAAAGTATTAGTGGAGTAAAGAAAAAAAAGGAGATACTTGGCCCAAAATTCAGAAAAGCCTGGGCATTAAAAGTTGCAACCAGATTTGCACATCCTGAAACTTGTGGTGGGACTTTAACTTGGAATTGTGTGTTCAGCAGTAGGGAATGGATTTTCTACCACTTTCCTGGTTCCTATTTATGGCAGCTAACAGGAATTAAGTGGAGAGTTTGTGGTCACAGGAAATAGCCCTGTCCACTGGATTTTATGGGAATTAAACTTATGATCTAAATGCTCGTAATAGCACACTAGAACCTAAGATAGCCTGTTCCTGCAGCCCCAAAATAAAAGCAATTTTATTAGGATGTATTTGTCTACAAGTATCAGAAAACCCAGACTCAAATGGCTTAAGTCAAAAATGTACACACCTCCTGAGTGAAGGGCTCAACTACAACATGGACTTTACCTAACAAAGGCAAACAAGGCAACCTAATCATTTGTAGCTGTATGTTAATCTGACTTTTTAAAAAAAAAAAATTTAACCATTTCTTTAGTTAGAAATGCAGAGATAGGACAGGTACCAGGAAAGATGTAAGGGCTCAGTATTTTTGTTTTTTTAATTTATTTGCTTTTCTACTCTAAACAGCTTCTGTAGCTTAGGACTGGTGGCCATAAGATGGCTGCAAGTGGTTTCATGCTTCCTCACTCAGGTCAAGCACAAGAGAGAAAAACCTCTTTCCAACATAATAAAATGTAAGTTTTCCTTTTAGTCTGTGTGCGTGAAGGTAGGTCATGCAATATTAGAGACATACTTACACTAAAAAAAATATTGTTCTTTATCTGAAATTCAAACTTAGATGGGCATCCTAAATCTTATCTGACAATTCCAGTGCTGGTCATTTAAGACTTATCCAAAATGCCCTCTGGAGGGAGGAAGAGAGGACACAGTAACAAAATCAGGCTGCATGTCTGTTTCATTTTTGGAAAGGAAGAAGGTGAACCATATGCTAAAAACGCAAACAGTATCTGCTATACTAGAGATCAGTTAAGGGACTTAGGAATAGAAATTTGAAGATGAGTTATTTAACCCAAAAGATAATCTCAAGGTTTAAACCTTGGATTAGATAAGTATTATAATTCAGTCCAATAGTAAAACTATTTCTAGAATACATTTTATCAACAAGGCACTGTTGAAGATTCTGGAGGGCCAGTAAGTCTCTGCTTCCAAGGAGCTTCTAGCATAATAGGGGATAAGACAAGTACCGGATGTGAAAGACACAGACAGCCACAGGGCTCCAGCACGAGGCCTCCTCGGCAGAGCTGGCCTTGGAAACACACCTTCAAGGATATTGGATAAGGCACAATGTGATAGAGAACTGAGAGATAAAGACTAGAGAAAATGTTTTAGGGCTAGTTTTTAACAAAGGAATTTATACCTAAATTGAAGATGCCCACAAGTTATCTAGTAGTAAAATGTAGTAAAAAAAAAAAAAAAAAAGAGAGAGAAAGAGAGATTTTTGAGCAGTGGTATGGCATGAGCAAAGCTCCCTTTTGAGAAAAGTCAATCTGACAGCAACACGGAAGGTGCATGGGAGGGGGGAAGACACCATAAGAGGAATGGGCTAGAGAAACACTATTAGATCCAACAGTCCCTGTTGGTACCGAGAAGTTTGTAAAGCCTGTTTTAATATTTTGAAATGATATTCATAGAAAGTATAACCATCCTATAAACATAATTCCAGAAAAGTAAGTATAAAGCCCTAACTGTAATAGAAAGGAAAAATGGGGCAGCGCCTGTGGCTCAGTGAGTAGGGCACCAGCCCCATATGCCGAGGGTGGCAGGTTCGGACCCAGCCCCGGCCAAACTGCAAGAAAAAAAAAAATAGCTGGGCATTGTGGCAGGCGCCTGTAGTCCCAGCTGCTCAGGAGGCTGAGGCAAGAGAATCGCGTAATCCCAAAAGTTAGAGGTTGCTGTGAGCCGTGTGACGCCACAGCACTCTACCCGAGGACGGTACAGTGAGACTTTGTCTCTACAAAGAAAAAAAAAGAAAGGAAAAATGAAAGAAATTATTTTATGATAAAATGCATGTTTTACTATAAGAGTCATCAAACTGCAGACTCAGTACAGCTCTCTACCTGATTTTATATGGTTCACAAGAGGAAGAAAGTTGTTTTTTTTTTTTCACTTTAAACTGATTATATGAGGCTGAACAATCACAAACTCATACTAGAAAAAGTGCTACATCAATGCTGAATATTACTGTGGTCATCTTCTAGGTATTCGCCCTGGGAAGCACCAATGCCAGGATCTAGTTCACACTTATAAGCAATTTTGGCCATCAGAGCTATCATCATATAACATCTGACAATGAAGTTTGTGAACTTGCCACCATGCTCTTATGTTGGCAGCACCGTGCAAACAACTCAATGAAGTATCATAACCTCAATATATCAGTGTCTTCCAGCTGTGTTCATGTCAACCAGTGGTAGTGTTTTGCTGAGTGGTGTTTATAATTGTTACATGGTTTTGTGTGCATATGATGACAGCTCCTATAACCATTCCAGAAAAAATAGTTTCAAAATTGTTTTAAATGCTGGACTAGGTGCTGAAGTTAGTGCATAGCTTCCCTAAAGGAACACTTCAGAGATGACCATAGTGATATTCAGCAATGAGGTATGCAGCCCTTTTGCTAGGATGAGTTTGCAAACTTAATTGTCAGATCTAATATTTTAGATGATTATATAAGTCCTTGGCTTGCAGAAGCCTAAGTATTTAGCATCTGGCTGTTTGTAGGTAAAGACTGCTAACTCCTGTCAGGAATACCTATATAATGTGTGGGACTCAATGCAAAGTGAAAAAGAGGGTTCCTTGTCCAGAAATTATTAAGGACAATGGAGCAATGATCCTAGAGTGGGACCCACACCCACAAAGCCATCTCTGCCAGTTCTGGTATATAAATACTCAGATACAAGCCCACCACTTGCACAATGAACCTGTCAGACGTAGGTACTTGTGAACACAGCAATTGCAAGTACACAGTACAACAAACAAGTCCGTGTACACACAGCCCTGAACAACAGTGTAACTTATTAGAGGCTCAAGTACCATGCTGGTATTTTCATTCTTGGTACAATTTTCCAAAACAGCAAAAAACTTTGGGAGGTAGTTTTTGAGTAATTGCAAAGTACAGTCTTTCTTCAGTTTACATGAAACTTGCATTTCTGGAATACTCATGGAATAATAAAACATAAAGAATCACACTTACATGTGAGATGGAATTGGCTTATGGGCTCAAATAATTATTAGCAGATTTTATATGAATATTCAATGAGATATTTCAAGGATTGTGTGCCGCTCAAGGCAATTCTTTGCAGCAAGACACTGGTCGACATATTGCAAAACAGACAGCATCATTGGCCATGGTGTGTTTATCATCAATAGTATCTCCAACACCCCCCTATTGTAACACCCATAATGCCCACTGCCATCATCAGACCAATCTTTTGGAAGTTGCTCTTACCTGGGTTGAGAACTATTAGTTTCAATAGTGATTTTCAACCAGTGTGCCGTGGCACACTTGTTGCCATGAGAGGCTTTCTTGTTGTGCAAAGAAAATACTCAAAGATCATTAATTATTTCCAAAAGAATTCAAGGCAGAATAAGTATATTTTTTTTGATCAACATAATTTAAGTGTGCTGCAGAAGTTTAATTCCAGGTTCAAGTGTGTTGTGAGATTAAAAAAATTTTTTTGAGAGACATTAATCTAGAAGATCTATTAATAATAATAATAATTCAGTATTAGGAGGTAAGGGTGAGATGTTGTATTAGTTATAACAGGAAAATCTAGAAAAGGGAAAGTTAAGAGATGAAAAACGTAACATCTTGCACGGACACAGCTCTTTCTAAAATGGATCAAATCAAAACTGCATAGATTATCTCGCTTTCCCTTTGCAATGTTCCTTTAAGAAGGCAGGACAAAGCTAACAATATCAGAACCTTAGATCAATGTAGAGTTAACATTTTCAGCAATTAGGTACAATTCAATTCATTTATGTATTAAATATATATTTATTTCAAAGTTAATTATTAATGATCATTGTATGTGGCTTGGGAATATAGGGGGAAAAAAAGCCTGAGACCTCGGAAAAATAGGCAATTTGTCCCAAGTTCTCATGACATACAGATGGTTGAGCCAGAACTAGAATTCAGCTTTCATGAAGTTTCTTCTTCTGTTGGGTAAGGTAACTGGCCTAGCATCTGCATGGGATAGACAAGCATTTCAACTTGCAACTTAGATGAACAAAGAGAAATACTATCAAGAATGATGATCCACAATTCTCTTCCAAGTCTTAAAAAACACCCACTTGGCATCCTGCTCTAATTGAAAGAGAGTGAGACAGTAATTCACAGACAGTTGGCAAGAGCTTCCAGTGACTCCCCGTGAAGTGAGTATTCATATCTATACTTATGTAGAGCCTGTGGAAAACACAGAGAAATGAGACTTCAGAGTGTTTCTTAAAAATTATTATTGTTGAACCAGGCCCAGAACTCCACTACAGATCATGTAGGCCTGGAACTTGGCAGGACACAAAATTAATAGTGCCGTCATTATAAATATATATTTATATATAATTTCTTAAGCCATACACCAGGAAAGAGACTCATATGGGGTAACCACCTCAGCCCACCCATAAATAATCCATGTTAATATCCTAAGAAAGGTCATGGACCAGAGTAATGTGCTGACATCTGTCTGCTTCTGGCAGGATAGCACACAGATGGCCTCTAATTAACCGTCGGTTGTCCCAGCACAGGGAAGCTTGGGCAGAATGGTTATTTGGACTACCCACCTCATGCCTGGCTCTTGGCATATTGTCAGAAGTGCGGCAGTAGTGACTGCCAATTGCTCTGATGTCACCAGATGGCAGCTTCTTCAGCTACCATCATCATTGAAGGGAGGACCCCTTGTAGGTCTTAGAAAAGACACCATGGTGCAAACGGGCTGGAGAAATTTGGGAGATGGATGAGGGAAGAGAATCCGTGGAATAAACTTGCCTTCCAGGGAGTTTCCTAATGAAATCTGTGAGTTCTTGGAGCTGCAATCACTACTTAATCTTTTTAAATTCAACACACTCTAAACTCTTTCAGCGGGAGGAAGAGATATGAATTAAGCAGCGAAGCTGCAGGCTTGATTCCTACTACATAGGAATTAAATGGCAGAGGAAAATGCCCATAGGTCATTATTAAAAGCCAAGCTGCTAAAGGATCACAAATTCTTTTGTGATCCTGATGTAAAACAATCTGGCCTCTGTTTCAGCTATAAAGAGAAAACGACTTACTGTGTCCAAAATGGAATGCGACAGCCAGCAAAGCTGTATCTTCAATTCACAGGGTCCTGAAAGTCTGGAGAACACATAGGCCCCACGCAGAATAGGGCAAACTCCCATTCCAAACTGTTCTAAACTAAATTAAACTGAGCTCAAGTATAAAATATTCCCCATGGTATCTGACTCTGAGCTGGGACTTTTGGAAACTAGACACAACTAGGTTAGTTGCAGATAAGGACCAGAGCTGACTCTGCTATCCACAGCAAATGCGTGCAATGATTTGTGGACATATGAGCATTTAGCCAATTTCCTGATGGGCACTTCCAGTGATGGCCTTGGTGTTCACTTTTCACCATTTCATATGTGTGGGAGTCATACTCAGCCAGCTCAGTTGTCCTAAAATTGAACAGAAACAAAAGAGCTGTATGATAGTAACCTATGTGTCTTCAAAACTTCAAGCAGATGGCTTTGTTCACTCATCTGGTCCTTCCATCTCTTGCTTAACAACTTTCATAGATCAAGGTTCACTCTACTGCAGTTTCCAAGACTGACAAATTGGCATAATTTTCTCCTTTATGTAGAAATCCTACAAGGTCAGGAGGGACATCTATACATGTGATTTAGGGGATACTACATTACCTTGATGGGAAAAAAATCTCTTCTCTTCACACAAAGTATATTGTACAAAGACCTAACTACAGATGGGAGACCTCCTTCTGTTCCAGACAAGGTGACCTTGAGGAAGTCAGAGGATGCAGGGTCAGAACTTCCTAATTACTGGGAACTTTATAAAAGTCATGAGGCTCTTGGAAGTATACAGCTAAGAATAAAAATCTATTCAGTCAATAGAAGAAGAAAAATCTTAAAGTAGAGATGTGGAATACCTTCAATTAACTATGATATTACAGGAACTGAGGAGACCCCCAGATAGGAAAGGTTGCAACAATTCAGATGCGAATTTCACAGATTTATATTGAAAGTTATCTTAGGTCAAAAGTTATAAAGGTAAAGTTATCAAAGCTCAGAATATTCTTGATTGCCTGAGCATCTTCATCGTTCTTCTCTATTGGGATAAACTGGAAAGATATTTGGAGATCCTGGTGTGAGTTTTGGCTCAGCAATTTATTGGTAGTACCAAGGTGAAAGTGTTAGTACTCCTATGTGAAATGAGAATTACGCATATGGATGACTTGTTCATTCATTTAATTGATATTCAGAGCACAATTACTGTATTTTGGGCACTGTTTTAGATGTTAGAAATGCCACAATGAATAACTATAAAAAAAGACAAAACCCCTACTTTCATGGATCTAACATTTTAGTAGAGGAGCAGATAATAAATATGTTAATATGTAGCATATGCAAATAGTGGTAAAAAATCAAAAACACAGGAGGAAGGAATAGACAGTGCCAGGGTAGTAGAGACGCCATTTAATTTATGTTTTTATTGATTTTATTTTTTATTTTTATATTTATTTATTTATTTTATTATTATTATTTTTTGGAGACAGTTTCACTCTATCATCCTGGATGGACTGTCCTAGCATCACAGCTCACAGAAACCTCAAACTCTTAGGCTTAAGCCATCCTCTTGCTTCAGCCTCTCAAGTAGCTGGGACTACAGGTGTCCTCCCCCCCACCAAAAAAAAAAAACTAGTTTTTCTATTTTTAGTAGACATAGGGTCTCACTCTTGCTCAGGCTGGTCTCAAACTCCTGAGCTCAAGCAATCCACCCACCTTGGCCTCCCACAGTGCTGGGATTACAGGTGTGAGCCTCTATGCCCAGCCTGGAGACACTATTCTAAATTGTTTACAAAGTAAAGTCTTTCTCCAATACATTAAACTTGAGCAGATATCAGAATACAGTGACAGAGCAAACACGGGAAGATCAGGGAGTAGAATGCTCCGCACAGAGGGAGCAGCAGAGGTAGGGATGCCTGATGGGGATGAAGTAATTCCAGGTCAGTGGAGCCGCGAGAGCAAGAGTGAAGGTGAGGACCAGAACACACAGGATCCCAGATTTCTGCATTTCCCCTTTGTGATAGTCAAGGCAGAGATTTTATTTCCTCATGTTGGTAACCTGTAAAGCTACAAAAACAGCTAACGTTTCTGGAGGGCTTGCTGCGTGCCAAGTTCTGCACTGCGAGCTTGCCTTGAGTCACATCATCTGCTCCTCACTACAACCTTAAGAAGTAGGTACTATTATTATCCCCTTTTGCAAGTCAGGAAACTTAGGCTTAAAGGTTAAACGACTTGCCAAAGCTACCCTAGTACTAAGCGCTGGGAGATTCCAAAGTAAATAAGAATAAACCACAAAGGGGTTAAATGGCTCTCCCTGTTGTTTGAAACCCCTTACTCTGTGACAAAATTTCAGTAGACTCAGGCTTGGCTGTGGTCTTCTTAAACAAAAAAAGGTAGGGGGAAGCCAAGAGATAAAGGCTTTGGTAGAGCCAGTCCTTGTCTCTTTCACTCTCCAGACATTCACTGGGCTTCATTCTGAAGGAGCCTGAGCTCTCTGCTGGTCCCTGGGTTTATGTTTCCACTGACGGTGACAGCCATGCTGAGTGCTGAGAAGCCCTGAGTATTCTTCTCCCCGTGTGGTTAGAGGTGGAGGGGGAGAGGCTGGGAAGCAGTGCCAGGGACCACACCTCTTGGTCAAGAACATGTAATTAAAAAGGAAAGAAAAAGGGTGCAGGGCGGGGGGAGTAAAGAATTAGCTACCCACCCCCCTTTTTTCTTAAATGCCTGTTCCCAAGTACACACTCACACGTGTGAATTGCACACACGTACACACACTCACACACGTGCAGAGCCAACAGATGACCATCACTGGGGTCCTTAGGATTCTGATGAAAACATTTTCCACCTGGCACAGCGAGGCATTAAACACCCCTCAAACCCAGCCTGAGACTTGGACCGTCAGTGCAGATATTTTTAAAACCATGACACCGAGGCGTGTGACACACTCGGTTTTCTCAGTGGGTGGGTAGAGTGTTATTTCATGTTGTTCTTGTCTCTCAGCCCAACATTACAAGTGTGCACTTTATTACTACACTGAGAATTCACTGCAGCCTGCCCTGGCACAGCCTGTTCCCAGTGAGGGAAGGCGACTGGACAGGCGCAGGGAAAAGGGAGTGGACAGCCACCGGGGACAGAGCCTACCCTGCCGGGCTCTCCCTCCTGCAGCGGCTCATGGCATATAGACTATCCCAGTGGCTGTTATTTGATGCTCTGTATCCACTGGCCGCTGTCCTTGAGGGAAATTCTAGATATTCAGTTATTTAGTTGCATCCAACCAATTCCTTGAATGACTAATATTTTTCTCTCACTCTCATGCTTTTCTCCTCCGTCTTCCTCCTCATGGGAGTATGTTCTTAATAGCATACACAAAATTCATGGTGGAATTAGGACTATATACCTGTGGCTACCGTCCACACAAAAAGGTGTGAATCAAGGGCCCTCATTGTTTCCGTGGGGCAGGAAGAACATGATGTAGTGAAGGAGTGGAGGACAGTGGGTGCCTCTGCCCTGGGCACAGCCAATAAAAAAAGGCAACTATAGCCAAGAATTTAAGAGCAATTGAGAAAATGATTAGGAGTCGATCTGCTTCCTATGAGCCCCTTGCACTAGGATTCTAAACAATCTGTGATAAAAGACTCCTCCTCTCCTCTGAGAAAACCACTCCCTCCCTCACACGCCCCTCCTCCCAGAAGCCATTGAATACAATAGGGATAGAAGATTGCCTTTGGGAAGAATATTTTATTTCAGCAGGCAGAAGATCAGGGCCCTCTGGATGGAGTTCATCTGATTTCCTACTAAGGTGACGTAACACTTACCGTTTCATTGGTAGTAAATTTATTTTCTCAATTCACCCTCATAGAAATATAAACATCAGTATTGTCCGAGGAATGACGGGTAAAAAATACCAACAGAACCAATGACAAAGGTGGAATATTAAAAAGGATCTCAAGAGGGCATCTTTGACTCTGCACTAGCTCTTAGCTCCTGTTTTTAGTTCATTCGGAGCAAGACTGTCCAGAGTTACCTCTAAATCCCAAATCCTGCCACACTTCATCATGTCCTATGCCATAGGCCTTGGCTGAGACATCACTGCTTCTGGTTTAGAAGAGCAGTCTGCAAACCACGGCACACAGGCCAAATCTGCCCCGGTGCCTGTTAATAAGCCTTGTTGGGACACTGCCACACCCATTAACCTACATAATGCCCATGGTCAATTTAGCAGTGCAACAGCAGAATTCTTTGGCTGTGAACAGAGACCACATAGCCTGCAAAGCCTAAAATATTCCCGTTCTAAACCATTATACACATTAATTGCGGACCTCTCTTCTAGAATATTACAATAAGCTCCTAACTGGGCCTCTTACTTACGTTATTTTGTTTTATTTTATTTTATTGTCTTTTGCAATCCATTTTCCACCAGGGAGCTGGCATTACCTGTACAATATAAATCACATCATGATACTCTTCTGCTCAAAACTGTCCATTAGTTTCCATAGCAATTAAAATAAAACACAAACTTTAGGCCTCCCCAGGCCAACAAGATTTTCTATAATGTGGCTTCTGTCCTGTCTACCTTCATGACCCTTTGTCATGGACGGAAATGTGTCCCCTCAAAATTCATATGTCAAAACCCTAATATCCAATATGAACATATGTGCAGATAAGGAGAGAGGACAAGGACTGTGGCTTATAAGAAGGGGAAGAGAGACAGGGAGGAAGATCCCTGTCTTTCTGTGCATACAGCAAGAGAGGCCATGTGAGGACACAGCATGTGAGGTCTGCAAGCCAGGAGAGAGCCCTCAGGAGCCACTCAGCTGGCCAGAGTCAACTGATCTTGGACTTCCCAGCCTCTAGAACTGCGAGAAAATAAATATCTGTTATTTAAGCCACCCGGTCTATGGTGTTTTGTTTCAGCAGCCAAAGCGAATACATTCCTCAATCTGCTTGGGGCATTCTGGCCAAGCAGTGCCTGATTTTTGAAGACTTTTGACCTTTACCGGTGCTGTTCCCTCTGCTGGAATGTCCTTCCCTCATATTGCTCAGAGCCTGTGCCTTCCTATAGCTCAGGAAGGTCTTAGCTGTAATGTCACCTTCACAGAGAGTCTGTCCTTGGCCATGATTAACAAAAAGTATCTCCATTCTATACTCCCTTCTGGTACATTCTATCTCCATGTCCTGCTTTATTTTTCTTCATAGCACTGATCAGCTTCTTCCATTAACATGTGCTGTGATCAGACTCGATGATGGATCTGTCTGTGCAAGGGAAGGAAAGAGAGAGGTCAAGGATGTCTCCTCCACTGGGACCTGAGCTGCTCCCAGGAGAATTATGACACCGTGGACTGAGATGAGGAAACCTGTGGGAGGCGTGTATTTGGGGAGGGAAGGAGAAAAAAGAAATCAAGATTTCCCTTTTGGACATGTTATTTTTGACGTGTTTGGTAGATGTCAGGGTGGAGATGTCTTGTAGGGAGTAGAATACACAAGACTGGAATTCAGAAGAGAGATTGGATCTGAAGATAAATACGTGTGAGTCACCAACATATAGAAGGTATGACAGTCATGACCTTGGGTGAGAGCTGCCAGGGAGAACAGCTACAGAAGAGTGGGGTCTAAGAGCCAAGCCCTGGGGCAGGCAAGCATTCAGAGGATGGGGGAGAAGAAAAAGGGAGTGGGGCACCCACAGAACAATGGAAATTGAGAAAGAGAATCTATTGAGAAAATGGAGAAACCAGGAGAAGGCAGTGTCCAAAGAAGCAAGTGAAAAGGAATTGCCTTTCCGGATACTGCTGTAAACTCCAGACAAGGATTTAGAATTGATCCTTACATCTGGCCAAGGGCTGAGATAAGAACAGAAGAGTCGGAATAAAAGTTTTAGGGGGTGCAGTCCTGCACAGCTCCCAGGTGAAGGTGAGGATAGAGAGGCAGAAGTTACAGGTGACCATTTCAAGGAGTTTTATTACAGGGCAAACAGAGAGTGGAGTGGTAGCTGGAGGAAATCACGAGGAAAGGGAGATGGTGAGAAGGAGACAGTGGAGGGGAGAGACAATACCGAGGGAAGGAGAAAGGGAAACACTTTGCTGGAGCAAATCCCTGAAGAAGACAATTCAGAGTGGACGTGGCCCACCAGCAACAGAAGAGGCCTCCCGCAGGAGCAGGCTGCAGTCGGCAGGGAAAGCAGGGTAGATGGGCCTGAGGCAGGAGGCAGGTGACTCATTTGCCAGTGGATGAGAAGTATCCTTCTTCCTGTTTCTGTTTTCCCGGTGAATAAAAGGTGAGCTCATCCTGAGAGCGAGGGAGTACAGGTCAGCAGAGAGGAGCTGTGACATCATGGCCCTCCAGAGTGGGACCGTGGCTCCACCACTCTGCTCACTACGCAATAGGAATGCCAGGGCCCTTGAGAGGTCTGTGGTCAAAAATCAGCATGTGCCCGCACAGTCCTGCTTTATCCTTACCTCCAGCTGGATCTACTCTGGAGTAGGGTCAGAGAGGGCAGAGATTTAGGCTGAAGCAGCGTGGGAGATTTTCAACTTAGCTGGTCAGAGGAAGAGATGGAAGCTGAGAGTTTATGCAAGGCTGCCATTATAACAACAAAGGGAACAGCATCCCAAGGGAGGGCTAATGGGTTAAAGATCTCCAGACGGTCAAAGAATCTCTGGAAAGTCGTGGCTGGAGAATGGGGTTCCTACAACTGAGCCTTGGGAAGAAGGGCAGCCACAGAGTAACTGGGCAGGGTCACAGAAGGGACAGGTTGAAGAAGAGTAGAGGACAAGATAATTGGACGAGAACAAACCAAGGCTTTTGACAGTGTGATGTTGGTAGTGAAAGTAAGCCTGGCCCAAGTCTTCTGTGCATTAGAGGAAGATCAGGATTAACACACTGGAGGAGGAGGCAGTTAATGGCCTGGAGTCTAATGCTGTGGGCATCAAAGGAGCTGGGGTGGAGAAATGGTCTGCAGGGTGGGATGCAGAGCAGGCAGGACCCATGACCACCTCCAAGACTCTGTCCTTGGACAGAAGAGCTGGAACTACCTGAGGTTAAAAAGGAGGCCAAGTTCTCTGAGGATGATAGGATTCAGTTGTAGCAGGCATTTGAGGAGAATGCTTAGGAAGGGGAGAGAGGATGTGAGTCATCTGATGATGAGGGACTCTACGCTATAGGGCACAGTGAAAGGGTTCTAAAGGAGCAAGAGGATGTCTCAGAGAGGACCTGTTAATTCCATGAGGGCACAAGTGTCTGCAGGCCTTCCTCCCAGACACCTTGTGGAGGGCAGTGGTAGGCAGTGGGTCTTCCACTGTTCCCCTCAATCACTCTGCTCACTACGCTCCAGCAGCTCTGCTCTGTCTCTGCCTCCAAAAGATGTAAATTCCACATCCCTAATCTGAACAATCCAAAATCCAAAATACCTGAAAATTCAAAGCTTTCTGAGCACCAGCCTGACATCACAAGTGGAAAATTCCACACAGAAGTACTTAACACAAACTGTGCTTTATGCACAAAATTATTTATTTTAATGTATAAAGTATTTCCCTCTGTCAGGAAAATTCTCTCAGGGTTTCTCATGGCTGATTCCCACTCATCACAGAGAGCTCATCTCCAAGGCCACTGCTTGGAGAGGACTTCCCTGGCAACCATTCTAAAGGACCACCACCTCCTTCACTGTTTTCTTCATTGTTTTCTGAAAAGATATTATTTTCACATTTGTTTACCTGTTGAATTTTAGTTCCTCCAACTAATAATAGTATGCAAGCTTTGCAAGACAAAAATACTGCCCCCTGTGTGTTCCCCACTGATTCCCTGCCTCACAGAACAACATGCATCTGGTGTGCACAGGGGCTAAAATAATGACAACAACAACAAAAACAGCAATGGTAACCAAAATCCTTGACTGAGTGCAAAAATGTGGGTGCAGACGGAGCATACAAGTAAGTCATTTAACCTCCCTCAATTTCAGACATTAAAGACTTTGACCTCGCTCTTATCTTTAAGATCCTTTCCAATCTCATAATGCCCATTATATAACTGCCTGATATAATCTGAGAGAGCCACAGGAATGTTAATACCCAACATATATATTAACATCTCAAGGCCAAGAAAAAAAAGGTCCCATGTATTATATCTTTAAAAAAAAAGTCCTTATCAGGTCAAGATAACTGATCTCATCTGAGCAAAGAATGGTTTTACTTACACACCTTTCCTTCTTCAAATTAATCCTTTAAGCTGTGGCTAGACTGCGCTTAAAGGATAAGGTCCAGGGATAAGGTGGGGGGCCCACAGGTGCAGCTGTGCAGACCCAGCTACCATTTTGGACCTTGGGTGAGGACCATTTGGTTTTGACCTTCCTTCTCCTGTGTTTAGCATATACACAATGGCAGTCCCATTCACCCAAGACTCACTGCAAAGACCTTTATCTATTGGTCTTATTCCAAATTTTGGTTAAGACTTTAAAAATAAATGAATTCAGCTGTTCATTTCTTTCTATAGTCATTCTTAATTTGGTGCCTACTATGGCCCAGATCCTGAGCTCAAGAGGTGGGAGAAGGTAGGAGTCTTTTCTCAAGCTGCAATGCACCTAATTCTCCCTCCCTCCTAAAGTCGGCAGGCTGTAAGGTCATCTGTTATTCCACCACCCTACTCACTGATTCTTTGGCCAAAGGATTCAAATGCCCAGAGGGGTGGTTTGAAAGGTCCCAGTAACTTAGCAAAAGTCTCACGTTGCCTCATTGACTATTGCCTCCAAGACGTTTTCCAACTGCCTTCTATTTCACTTTATGACAGAGATATCTTTTCTGGTCCCCAAGTAATTGAAGCATAACCTCCCCTCTCAGCTTCCCTTTTCCCTCATTCCACAAGTCCAGAACCTCCTCCAGAGCGGGTTAAGGTGCCTTTGGGGGTTGCAGGATCTTTATGAGGCTGGGAAGTGGGAGCCAGCAGCCTCCCAGCAGCCTCCCAGCTCTGCGAAAGGGAGGAAGCCACGAAGCAGGGAGAGAAGGCGGAGGAAGAGTCTGGGAGGCAAGCTCTGCCTTTTCTGATGACTGATCTAGGGCTTCAGACTTGAACTTTTGGTTTTATAGTTCTATAAAAGGCAGCTGACAAAAGAGAAACCATTCTGGGAGGGTCCAGCTGGCCGGGCTGAGCTGGGCGGAGCAGCCTTAACTTTGCAAAGCCGGGGCTGATTTTTATCTATGATGTCAGAGAGACGATGGGCTTCCCATTGAGCCAGAGGACCGGAGAGCAGACAGCCCTGGCCTCAGCCCTGCTGGTGCCGGCAGCAGCTTTGGTGCTGCCTTCCTGGCTCCCCCGTAAGATCCTTTCCCTCCTCAGAGACTCTGCAGCATTTGGAAAGGAAGCTCCCTCGCTCGCTCAGCCTGCGGGTGTCTGCTATAGCCAGAGAGCCACACTCACCTCCCAGGCTTCGCTTCCAGGCTCTCCACAGCCCCGCTTGGCTCAGCTCTCTGTTTCCTTTCATTTCAGCCGTAGACACAGGGAGTCTGGAGGGGCTGGCTGCTCAGGGGCCCACATCCTTTCACAGCTCTGTAGCCCCGAGCTCTCTGGCTCAGCCTCTCACTTCTGGACATAAGGGGACCCAGCTCCTGCTTCCTCTGACTCATAAGCAGACCCTAGAGAGGCTGCCCCAAAGGAAAAGGGCTTGGGGTTTGAATGGTTGTTTTCAATTCATTTTTATTTTTATTTTTATTTTTATTATTTCTTATTCAAATCAAAAGACTCCATTGCCCTGGCTGGCCCAAGCCCCACAGTTTCATGTGGACAAAGCACGTTCTCCAAGCCCCGGGGGCCGAGGGTGAAGCAACTGCGGCTCACTCAGCCCTGACTCACAGGAGGTTCCTTTTTCCTGGCCAGGAGCAGACGCTGCCTAGTTCCAGGAGAGGCTGGGAGGAGGGTCGGAAGGTTGCCGACAAGGGCAGTTGCAGAGAGCGCTGAGCACTTGTTCTTGATGCTCGCAGGGTTCAGAAGTGGAGCGGCTCTGGCCAGCAGGCAGGTCCCACCATGAGTCTTATCTGTGTGCTCAGCTCCTTCCTTTGGAGACTCCCCAGGTCTGCCCTGTGAGCCCTGGCAGCAAAGCCAAGAGAAGAGGGTTGGAGCAAAAGTCCAGGTCAACACTGCCGAGTGGCCCAAAGTACTAAAACCATCCATCAGCATCAAGAATTATCATGCTATGCAATTTAAATCTGCTTTGGTGTTTTCTTGGCTTTTATTTGTGCTGTCTAGCAATGCGTTATTCCTGGACTCATTAATTTCTTCAAATGCCAAATGTTACGTTCAGGGCCTACTGTGCGCTAGCTGGTCACTACTGCGCCCTAGAAAGACATTTGGCAAGTGAGCCTGAAATGATGGGATGGTGTTTCACTGATTCCTGAGACCATGAGATCGGGGGCAAGGGGTTTTCCTCTGTGCCACAGAGACTGGACATCAGGTACCCTCTGACACCTGCAACCCATGTTTGGGGGTGTACATGGTTCCCTCGAGACTGTCCCCTCCTGTCTCATAGGAAAGGTCCTGATTAAAGGTAAACTTCAAGGAACCTTCCAAAGGGAATGGAAGTGGAGCTTTCTTCACTCCAGGGTAGTGGGATGGGAGTGAACAACTTGCCACATTCCTGAGCCCTCCCTTCTCTTCTTTTTACTGCCCTTTGCTCATTTTTTGATCATCAAATATTCATGGAGTGGCCACTGATGGTAAAGCAGTGCTGTATGTTAAATACGTAAGGCAAATGGATGAAGCAAAAGGAATAAAAGTCCGTGACAACAGAAAGGGCCACAGCTGGGCCCTTATTTCAAAGATCATTAATTAAATAAGCTGAGGTGAGCCACAGGCGTCGTGCAGTGTGTGGGAGCAGGTGGAGACCTCTCTTCTGCCTGTCTTGATGCAGTCACAGAAACTGCTTGACAAAACAACATCATTTAAAAGCACTTTTTCATTTTCTCGTTTTACCATTACAATAGGCCTACAGGGGAGTTGTGCCCATTATAAAGATGAACAAACTGTGGCCTGAAATTGAGCAACTCGCCTCTGTATTTACTGGCAGAAAAAGAACTTGACTTCAGAACTTTGAGTTACTATCCAGACGCTCTAGCAGCTACTTCAGACCAGGTAAATAGAGCTCCATCAGAGAATACTTCTTCTTCTTCTTTTTTTCTTTTTTTCTTTTGTGGTTTTTGGCCGAGGCTGGGTTTGAACCCACCACCTCCAGCATATGGGACTGGCGCCCTATCCCTTTGAGCCACAGGCGCCACCCTTCTTTTTTTCTTAATTAATACTTTGCATAGAGATAAAAGAGCATTCTAGTAGATCCATATTTTTAATGTTGCTGACATTATAAATCAAGTTCCTGATGGCGCACATGGACTTGACCCACTGCTACTGTGAAGGGCTGAGGAATTCAGGCAGCTTTCTTATCTCATGGCACGCTTGAACCTAAAGTGAAACTTCCCCAGCACACTTAAATTATGTTTATTGGAAAATAAAGTAAAAATTAAAAAAAAGGAATATACTTACTGTGCTTTGAACTTCTTTTGAAAATAATTTAATTAATGATCTTCGAAAAGTCCCTCAGCATACCTAAGAGCCTCTGACGGCATGCAGGTGTGCCTCAGCATACTGGTTGAAAATCTTCCAGACATTGGAAAAAGGCAAGGAAATAAATTCTTCCCAGAGCATCCAGAAAGGGATATATAGACTTTCTGACACATTGAGGTTAGCCCTGTGGGACCTATTTCAGACATCTGACTTCTAGAAATGTAAGATGACAAATTTGTGTTGTTTTGAGGCATTAAGTGTGTGATCACCTCTTGCAACGCCCATCCGAAACTAACACAGGAGGATAATCTTCAGCCTGGGTAGCCCTGGCAGAGTTCCCACTGGCCGTGCCACAAGCACATCTCTGGGTTATTGCCTTATCCACATGAATCACCAAACAAGCTTAGCGAGGCTTTGAGACTTTCCCAGCCTAGCTCATCCCCTAGGCCCACTTGCAGGGTATTCCCTTGTCACGGCCACATCAACATCCGTGAATCTGGCCTCTTCGCCACTGAGGCTAATACCAGGTTAAAGGGGACAAGCTGCAAAGTTCTTAGGGTAACAGCTGTGTGACCCAAGTGACCTCGTGGCTCGCATTTATTGCCAAAATACAGCTTTCTCGAGTCACCACTAGTCAAAGGAACCACAAAGCCCAGGGCTCTTTGAGGAGGTCAGGGCCATAGACATCAAACAGGGAAGTTTGGTTGGGCCTACATCAACTTCACCTGCCAAGACATCTTCACCTCGTACCTGTGGACAGACGACAGACAGTCATCCTGGCACAATGCCAATTCGGACAGTCGGGGGCAGGCCACAGGTGATCATGGCCCCATATGTGAAACGCACAGGAGAAGGCCCAGTAGAGGTGGGCGTGGGGATGCAGGAAAGCCCAGGTTCTTTGCCTGGGTGGGCCTGGAAAGCACCCTGTAAGTCAGAACTGTGAAAAGGTACTGATGCTTGGCACTTAAACTACAAACCTAAAGATGCCTCTTGCTTACTTTTTTCCCTTTAAGAAAATATTCCTACTTCATAACACAGTCATATTGATTAGCACATGGGGGTGGGGCTAGGCCTTATTCTCAGCAGAACTTAAGAAAAGAATTCAAAGCTCTGAATCCACATCCCTTGTCTATCTCTCCCTGGTTATAGACCCCTAAGCATCCCTGCAGCCATCTTACTTCTTTGCAAAGGAGAGATAATAATGTCAAATCTGTGATGTGCTTTGGGAGATTTAATGAGTCAGTAATTGAAAAATGACTAACATAGCATAGAAAATCAGTACATACTTCCTTGTTTCATCCCTTCTTGTCTGTATAAGATGAAGCTGTATTATCCACCTTGGTCCTCATCCTCCAATTAAATGCTTGCCTTCTGCCCTATACTAATATACAGCCAGTAGACCGTCTAATACATGTAAGAGAAAAACACAATTCAAGTCAAGTTGGGGGGAGGAAGAACAAGGGATGGGAGGGGGATTGGTGTGGTCCCACGTAACGGGCACACTGTAAGGGTATACGGCACACCTCTTGGTTATGGGGCACAGCTACAAGGGAGACTCTACCTAACAAATGCAAACATTGTAACCTAGTTGTTTGTACCCTCACATTAACCTGAAATTAAAAGAAAAGGACCATAAATAGCTCCCCAAATGACAGCAAATATCACATTTTTTAAAAAATCTGCCCTGTATTGTCATTACACACAGATTCTCTAGTCTCCATTGGCCCATCTTTTCCTTCCGCCTTCTCAATCCCACATGCTTTCATTCTGTCCTCAGCAGTGATACAAGCAGGTTCCTACCTTCTGTTCACAAATAATACAGCTTTGTCATTTCTTGAGACTGTTCCCTCCACGTTACGGGGATGGCATTTAGGAGGCTCTTTATTGAAGATATTTGTTTACTGAGGTGTTGTTAGTGCCCAGGCACTCGAATCTCACATCCAGTGTCATTCTACAAGAAGCAGCATTCATTGAGTCCCCATAACACATTCCTTCCCTCCTCGCTTACAGGTCAGAAGGATGCCATGATGGTTTAATCAGGGGAGCATGTCCCAAAGATGTTTGCCTGTAGGCTCCTGGCTCTCAAGTTTAACCCAAAGCCAGATGATGGAATGCCATACCTGTCTGATAACTGGCTTGTTGGCTTAGGAGGCAGAAACCCAAATCTCTGGGCCAGGCCCTCAGCAGGGCTTTATTCCCACTGTTCACTCATCCCCTAAACCTTGTCACTGAGGGTAGAGATCAGTTGTTGGTGCCTATGTTCACAGAACAGAAACAGAATGCTCTTTAATGATGCATTCTCCAAAATCTTCCAAAACAATCAGAAGTAGGAAAAAGAGAGTGGGCAGAGACTGTGTTGATTCTTAAGGGTCACTGCCATGAGCTTGGTTCAGGGTCTGGCTCTGCTTTAATCCTCGGGGGTCAGGAGGGGAGCTTCTCTGGACCTCGATTTCCCCTCTGTAAAATGGCATGGGCAGAATCGAACAATCTCCTTGGTCTCGTCACGCTCTTTGGACTCTATTTCCCAATTATCTCATTTTTAAATATTGTGATGATGTCTTTTTATCCCAGGCCAGCAAGGGCATTGCAGAAGTCTCTAAAAAAAATGTTATTGGTGTATCATGAAAGGTATCTTATTTTCAAGTGCTAGCTATCTATCACATAACACCCTGTCTATGTGAAAGCAAGTTCCATAGAAATAATGACTGCTGGACGGTCTGTCAGTGAATATTTACGAAGTGCTATACTAGGCTGGGGACTGAGACACAGGAGAAAAGACAGAGCCTCTCCCTCACGGAGTTTGCATTCTAATGGATGAAGACAGGAAATAAACATGAAAACAATATAAAGGGTGCTCTGCGGAAGAGAAAATCGAGTGATGTGATAGCCAACGACTGGGTGAGGTGCCTCGGCTGCGTGGAAGGAACCCCTCTAAGGGTCACGAAAGTGTGATGATTAGAGGGAAGCGAATGAGTGGTCCACATAGAAGAAACAAAAATGCACAGGCCTGGTGTGTTTGAAAGGCCAGAAGAAATCCAGAAAAGTAACAAGGGCCAGATCACTTAGGCCTTGTGGACTGTGGTTCGGAGATCAATTTCAATATAAGGGATTTTGTGATCTGACCTCAGTGACAAGAACCGAGATCTTACCTCCAGAGGAGTCCGTGAAATCCCAACTACAGCTAAGGTACATAATTTGTAATTCATGGACAGAGTGCAGGTGTCTGTCCTAGACAGAAGAAGCCTCACTCCCAGTTAATTTGGCAGGTCTGGCTGGCAGAGCTGAGGTCCAAAAGGATGTCCCAATGAGGAAAGACAGGAGGTCGATGAGCCACAGTGGAAAATGCGCCTTGCTCAAGTGTGCCTGGGAGAAGAAGTGGGGTAAAGGAACACAGGAGGGGGGCTGGTAAACTTAGGTGGGATGACCCAGATTAATGACAGGATCCTGGGGGAGATAAAGAGAGAAGTAGTATTCTGGGGACCCTGATTTCTGAGATAAGCTTGTAACTCAAAAGAATTATGATCATCATGGACACCCCAGCCCCATCCCAGCTTTTCCACTCCTCCTGCAGACCGTCCACAGAGTATCTGGTCAGAAATTAGACAAGGCAGGCGTTTCTCCTGACGGTGGCCTAAGCTTGCTTGTTTCACCACCTCATTCCTAATTAAAAGCATCATCGTATCTTTGTATTTTTTCCCCATATATGTACCTGGGTAATTATTCCCTACCTAGTCTATTCTCAGACAATTTTTAGTTTTTTGGTTAATTATGAAAAATAACATTCAGAATAATTTAAAATCACAATACTAGCCAAACAGTAGTGTTAATATTTTGATAATGTTTATTTTATGTGCATACCCACGCACAGTAGTGGCCACCTCCCTACACTGGCCACCTCCTTAAGTGGACCTAATTTTCACAGACCAGACGTGCACCCCATGTACTATTAGTACAGCGGGCCTAGTTTCTTATGCCGACCACCTCTGTATGTTGACCAGTTTGTCACAGTCCCCGGGGGGGTCAACTAACTGAGATTGTATCGTATTTGCTGGTTTTCTATTCATCGTCAGCATACAACCACATACTCAATTTTGTGCCCTGATTCAGTTTCACCATAAGCTTTTCCTAAATTGCTAGTACGTTTTAAACATTAATTGATGGTTGATACTATTTCTTCATAATGATATATCAGAATTCATTTCACTATTTCCCTTGTCTACTTTTTAATTTCAGATTAATACGATTGAGTTACATTGCTTGCATGTGCTAGGAACAGTCCAAGCTCTAGTTGAGTCCTTCTCCCAGGAGGTGTGCTGCGTGCCCCCGACGTTGTACCCGTTAGGTCTTCCCTTCTACTTCCCTCCCCCTTTCTTGAATTTAATTGTGTTTTTCTCTCGGATGAGTCTATAGTTGTTCATCCACTAGTTTCAAATTGGTATTGAGATACTTTACTAAAGATACTTTACCTCCATGCAGGCAAAAACGAAAGATGTAAAGTCTCCACATCTATTTTTATGTTTATTATTTCACTTTTAAAAAACAGTTGGTAGTACTTGATACATGTTACTGCTGTGTAACAGGCCTCCTTCCTAAAAATCTGCATGTGTCATCCCATTGAATCTTCACTGCAGCCCTATGATTAGGCACTATTTTTAATTCCTATGTCACACAAATTGGCTTAGTGAGCTGTGGCATCTTACACAGTCACCTCAGCCAGTAAGAGGGAGATCTAGGAATACCATCATTTCAGGGAATATTCTCACCTTTACATACCCTGTTTTCCCCAAAATAAGACATCCTCCGAAAATAAGACCTACTTACAGGAAAGATAAGACGTCCCCTGAAAATAAGACCTAGCGCATCTTTGGGAGCACATCTTAAAATAAGACACTGTCTTATTTTCGGGGAAAGAGGGTATTTGCATCTCTGAATAGTTGTTGAAGAGAGCTCCTTAGAAGTGGAATTTCTAAATCAAAGGGTATAACCTTTTTGTTCCTTTTTAAGGTTCTAATATATAGTGCCTTACTGGAGTATCAAACGAATTCGCTTCCTGGGCTCCAGTATGATAAAGTTTATCCCTCAGTCCCTTTCATGGCTCCCCTTTCTACTTCAGAAACTTTCTGCAACAAATGAGTTCCATTCATAAGTAGAAGTGAAATTGTGGTGAATATAATTTTCCCCATCTCATTACACAGAGGAAAACAAATCCAAACTCAAGATCAGAGATCTAGCCATCCCTGTTTCACTTTAGTTTTTCTTGGTGCATTGGACTACTTCATCCTTTTAGTCTTTATATTGTGGTGCGCGCTTTCAGAAAAGAAGCCAACTTTATTTCAAATCCTTAACCACTTCTTCCAAAAATAGACTTCAGTATACGGAGAAGAGTGAGTTTATGATTAAATTTGGCATTCGCAATTAGAGCAGAGAGAATCATTAAATAACGCTGGGACAGCTTCTCTGTGCATTTCTCTGCCTATCAGTTTTTCTACCACCACCATGCTGTTTTGATTATAATCTATCATAGCAGCGCTTTAGAAATTTCTTGGCTACTTTTGCCATTTCTGTTTCCAGATAAATGTTTGAATCACTTTTTCAAAGGCTTCTTTGGCCCATACTATCAGGACTTTCATTAACTTTTTTTTTTTTTTTATTGTTGGGGATTCATTGAGGGTACAATAAGCCAGTTATACTGATTGCAATTGTTAGGTAAAGTCCCTCTTGCAATCATGTCTTGCCCCCATAAAGTGTGACGCACACTAAGGCCCCACCCTCCTCCCTCCATCCCTCTTTCTGCTTCCCCCCCCATAACCTTAATTGTCATTAATTGTCCTCATATCAAGATTGAGTACATAGGATTCATGCTTCTCCATTTTTGTGATGCTTTACTAAGAATAATGTCTTCCACTTCCATCCCCATTTTTTGAGACAGAGTCTCACTTTGTCACCCTCCATAGAGTGCCATGTCGTCAATGCTCACAGAACCTCAAATTCTTGGGCTCAAGTGAACCTCCCACCTCAGCCTTCCAAATAGCTGGAACTACAAACACCTACCACAACACCCAGCTATTTTTTAGAGACAGGGTTTCAGTCTTGCTCAGGCTGGTCTCAAACTCCTGAGCTCAAGCAATCCACCACCTCCAACTCCCAGAGTGCTGGGATCACAGGCTTGAGCCACTGTGCCCAGCCTGCATTATTTAAATCATAACATAATAGAGAAATAATATGTGTTTTTATACCATCTGATCTTCTGATCCAGGAATATCCAGTAAATCCTTTTCTGTACTGTTGTTATAAAATTGTTTCATTTTTATCATAATTGGTTTCACATAGGTTCTAAATTTCATATTTTGATTGAAATGTTTGGAATATATTAGCTAGTGATAGCATCTCCAAGACTGTAATTTACCTGCGTTTTCACATGTGGAGTTTACATGAATAATCATTAAATGAAAGAACTTTTCATTTCCTTCTGTAGAAAATGTCCCTAGTTCTTACATGGGGTCTTTGTTCTCCCATCTCCACATGGGTCATTTTCCCTTCTGTCTTTTCGCACTATTTTTAACCTTTCTCTCTGCATCCTGGGAATTTCTTATGTTAGCTCCATATCACTAATTTCACTTTCTACAGTGTCATTTCTGCTCGTTACTGTCTCCAAGACAGACACGACTTCTAACATTATGACTTCTGTTTCTATGTGGTTTCTTTAATACTCTTCAATCGCCTTTTTATTCTCTGTTGATTCATTTTGGTTCTACTCAGAGGAGGCAAGAATGACTTAGATTCTATGAAACAATACAAAAATAAAACAAGAGGTAAGAATAAGAACAGGTCAAAATGAGAAGACTGAGGAACAAAGAGGTTGATTTTCTTATTGTGTGTGTTTTTAAATTCTGCTGCTTCCTGTAGGAAATGATTTCTAGAGGTGTACTTTTATATTCATTTTCAGGATAAAGCTTTGTTTGTGCTGTGTTAGATTTTTTTCATCCATAGGTATTGATGGACTTTTTCACGCTCTCTTTCTCCTAGAAAAAAGAGAGTTTTATACAAAAGCAGTATTTGCAAACAGCTTCTGCATCTGGATTTGCCTTAATCTCTCTCACTGTTCACTCAGGAGCTGATTGAAACTGCATCTGACCTGGAAGGGTAAGGTGAACAGTTAAACAAATTATAAAAGGGACAGGTTAATGAACACATTCCCCAGACCCCTTTTCCAGAAACATTTTGAAGATTCCTGCTAAGATGTTCATAGCCGAGACTTCCAGGTCCAAGACTATTATACCCTGCCATCTGTGGATGGAGATACGTATGAAATGTTTCTCTGAGACGTCCAACGTTCACTCCATAAGGCTCTGCAGCAGGAATGCACGGAGCCATGGGAACCTGCTAGAGTGTAGGAGGCAGACACACTCTGCCCCACAAATGTCATTTCCAGGCACAGAAGATGCAATCAGCGACTCAGCCTGTGACTCAGTGATTCCTACCTGTGTGGGTGCTGATTACACGAATCCCAAAGGTCAAACATGGGCCACAGGGCACTGAGGATTGGTCTCAAATAGTGCAGGACCTTGGTGGAGGCAGGGAGGACCCTGGAGAGGAGGCTCTAACATGCCTCCGTGGGATCCAGTGTCAGGTGTGGTCACATGAAGAATGGGATGAGAGAAAATGAATTGTGAAGCTCTGCCCAGCTACTTTGTACTCCTAATCCAGCATGAAAGTTCTTCTGAAGGGTAGTGTCACATCATGGGTATGAGTCCAAAGTCTATCTCTGATCTCTTATCTTCTGTTAAGTGGCCATTTTTGTTTACCTCTTCATGAAGGATAGGGAGGTGAATCAGCTCTTCTGCCAGTCCTTGGGGGTCATGTGACTAGTTTGGGCCAAGAAGCTGCAGGCAGAAGTGATGTGTGTGATTTCCAGAATATAACTACCCACATCACGAGAGTCTCTCCAGCCCTCTCTCTTCCCTCCATGGCAACCAGGGAGCCAGGTTCTTGGAGTATGAAGTTCAAGACGATGAAGCTGCACTCCTTCTGGGTATTTGAGTAATGGAATAGAATAAACTTTTGTTGCTTCAGGCCTTAGAATTTGAGGATTATAGGTGGGCTTTGAGGGTGATTGGTGAGTTGATAACCACACGTAATCTTGTTTATTCTTATAAATCTAATCTCTTATTAACTGAATGGTCATGAGTGACTTTCTGAACGTTCCTGAGCATTGATTTGCTCATTTGTTGGAGGGAGAAAATCGCAACACTTGCCTTATAAAAGGGATAATAAGCACACTGCTTGTAAAACATTTACTGACCAGTCTGGCATCTAGTAAGTGCCTCACAAATGTTACCTCTTAGCCAAACTTGATCATCCAGGAGAGAGAAAGCAAAATAAGAGCTTGTCTGTCAAATTATCACAATGCATGTCTGAAAAGAGAATTGAGAGAAAGAGAGAAGCCTTCGGAAACGTATTTCATTTACCCAATAATTAATGGAATTCTCATCAGAACAACCAGAACTTTATCACCCAAGTCACATCTGCCAATGTGTTCGAGGCCTGATGTGAACTACTGAAATCGGAACTATTTCAGCTATTTTCAGATAAATTTCTGAGAAGCATAAAGGCTCCACCTCTCCAGAGCAGCCTTCCCACTTGGCATTCCCCTCCCTCCCCGTGTGCCAAGATGGCCGTGGCCGGCCTCTGGGAAAGCGAGACTGACTTCCAGAGGCTCCCTCGTTTCTCACAGCAGGGAGGGAAGCAGACACAGGGTGTGGCCTGCCTTCTCCACACACATTCTCCTTGGAGTGTCTCAGCATACCAGAGGTGTGGTTAGGTGAGTATCACTCCACCCATGGGATGTCTTCTTAGCCAAGACTCATAGGACTCAAACTGTCACAAATAAAACTGTGCAGTAGCAGGAATGATGGGGATATATTTAGTATCCTCTGCTGCCACCTCCAAAAGACTGTTGGATGTGTCTGCCAGGAATAATATACCCTCAATAAAGCCATCTTGTTCTAAGCTTTTCCTTGAAAGTTTCCTGCTCCAGTATCTTCCTGGCCCCAGCAGGCCTCTTGAATGAGGTCTGACACCAGGAGAAGGGAACACGCAGCCAGGGAAGGCCTGGCACTGGGGCTACAGGGTCCTTCCCAAGCTTCACACCCAGAAGAGCCAGCTTCTCAAGAGGTGCTATTCTGGCTTGTCCTGAGGATAATGATGAAGTGGAGTCACCTATGTCCCAGGACAGTTAGCAGTTCTTTGAAGGTAGTCAGGTAGGTGGTTAAGTCCAGAATCTAAGCCCCTTCTCTGGTAAGGATAATATTGTAAAGGCCAGCTTTCCCCAAGGGCCCATCCTGCTCTCCCTACAAAAGGCGAACCTCCCATTCCATCCATGTTGGGCTGTCAACATCCTCCCTTGAACTAACAACCAGGGATGACTCTCTTTAAGAAAGACAGAGCCTCCTAAAGGAGCGAGGGACCTAGTCGTTCAAAGTGGCAGAGTCAAAAAATGGAACGTTTGGACCCCAGGGGAGTCTTTTTCCACCTTATTTCAAAGGTAGCAACATTTTCTTAGACCCCCCACAAATATGAGATAAATGGTCCTGTTGTCCTGATTCTCTAAAAATAGATGTTGGAAGATTATAGAAAGATCCCTATGGCCTGTGCCCTCTGTCCACATTTCAATTCTTGTAGGTCGCATCGCCACCCACTTCCAGCTCCTTTGCCAAGTGCACCGAGAAAACGATGACTTCTGCCAGAAGTCTGGACCCACGTGGAAACCTCATCAGACAACACCTGGAAGCCTCTGGTGTGAGACTCTCAACCCACGAGCCCAGCAGAATGAGGACGCTGAGAAGGCAGCGCAGGGACACGGCTGGGAAGCTCTGTCAGCCTCTTGCCTGTTTCTCTTCCTCCACTGGGAAAAAGCAGATTCACACTACACTGATTGTGAGACACCCAAAAGGGTGTAGCTAAGCTCTTTTATGGACTCATCCTCTGTCGGCCTCGTAAGAGTGTCCAGAATCGACCCGGGAAGCTGCGTGAGGAGTTTCTACTTCATAATCCTCCCTTTCTTGCTTTATCCATGATGCCTCTGAGAAGATATAAGATATAAAATGGTAATCAATGGACTAAAGTTTTATACATAAATGATATTAAGGTCATTTGAATCAGGTCCACAAACTAGCAATTAGTCATTTGACATGTCTCGCCGACCCCCAACCTCCTCCAGCCAATAGTATGTCTCGAAGATGAAAAGAGCTTGATTCTTCTTTGTTAAGACTATTCCTCTAGGGTTAAATTCCTGAAATGGATTTCTGTAATTTATGGAACTCATTTAAAAATCCCAACTAACCAGCCTCCAACAATCCAGTGTGGCCTTTCTACAGGCTGCTGCTATTTTCCGTGATGGTCAAAAGTTCAACGATATTTCTTTCCTGAATTTTCTTCCAGTTGACTCTACAGACGGAGCCCTCAGGATGCTCAATGCCTTGTAAGTCACAGCTAAGAGAGGGCATTTTTATGTGGACAGAGTTTTAGCTACTGTGAACATTCTCAGATAAGGTGCAAACTTCAGAGGAAAAAGCAATTTTTGTCTTGCAAAGGTTGTTCCCACCCGTCTTCAAATCCCCTTATTATAAACAGCAAGCATTGAGCACGTATGGTGTACAAACTAAAACTATGATTTGTACTTTTTTTCATATAATACTTTAACACTATTTCTGTGGGTCTTCTATCCAAAGAAAGGGCCATTATTTTGAAAGGAAACTTTTCTTAAGCAAGCTGAAGGCGAGCTTTCTTACCTATAAGCCCAGCCCGAATCCTAAAAAGGGCAAAGTCCCCCGGAGTCCCCTTCAACACCCCACCCTCACCACCAATTTTCAGGAGATGATAATTCATCTATTTTCACAATGAAACTGAAACTGACAACTGCTAAGAGCATCTGCCAAAAGGTGTGTCATAGCCAGAGGCGGTTAGAGTCCCTACAGGAATCCTGTTTTCAGACTTGGGGACCTTAGTGAGATGCCACTGGAATTTGCCTAAATGCCAGGATCAATAATAACAGAGTTCCTGGTAAAAAGTGCAAAACTTCCCCCAGGTCGTTTCCTCAACCTGCTATATAAAATGTGCTCCCAGCAGGGAGAAGCTGTGGTTGTCAATAAGGGACCCAAGAGATAGTCCACCTGCAACTGGCTGGCATCTGTCACCCCCAGTGGCAATGTCCTTATAGTATTTCTTCCACCTTTTATTTTAAGATGGGGGAAATCCATCTGTCTCGTCTGTAATACTATTTGAAATAGTTGTTTTTAAAAATGCATCCTCCTTTATTAAAGGTATTTGTTGACATTCTGCTTTCTCTGTTTACTTCTACTCGACATTTCAGTTTTCAAGAGAATATGTGGAAACCCAAAATACCATCATCAAAAATTTCTAGGCAAGTCTTAAAATAGGAAATCTTGACTTAATTTGTTGTTACATCAATTTATTGGATGATAAACATGTTTCTTAGAGAGAGTGAGACACAGAAAGAAATCAGAGGACTGATGAATAAACCAGATTGCTTTCTTGGTCTTTCTAAGTCAGCGGGCCACAGCTTGGCTTTGTTGTTTGGTTTAGAGGAAATTCCCAGTACAACAGCAGAAAGACATAAAAAGATGATAATGCCAAACAGAACTCTTTTTTTCCTCCTAAATAATCTACAATCCTTTTTATAAGCTTGAAATTCTAATTACCCAATTTAGGAAAATTCTGATAAGGAAAAAGAGCCATGTGGTGATACAGGCAAATCACTATTACTCCAGAGAGACGAGACAGTGAAGATAAATAGAAAAAGACTTTACAAAAGTTAAGCAGCTTGGCTAAAGTCTTAAGATAAGAGAGACATGGCATCAAGCTAAACTCTCAGCAACAACCTCCAAGAGTTAAGGGGTGTCCTATAGGAGTTAAGGAAAATACTGTTCTGAGACATTTCCAGTGTGTTTAAGACCACTTACTGCCGGCAGCAATTAGCACACATAAACTGGATTCTTTGCTTACCCATATGATGCTAGATTTGACAGGGTAAGATAATAGGGTAAAAATGTTCATGACATTATTAAAATAGTAAAAGAGAATTCAGAATATATAAACTACTTACTTTTTGTTATTGTTGGGGATTCATTGAGGGTACAAGAAGCCAGGTTACACTGATTGCATTTGTTAGGTAAAGTCCCTCTTAAATTGTGTCTTGCCCCCAGAAGGTGTGTCACAGGCCGAGACCCCACCCCCCTCCCTCTTTCTGTCTCTCTGCTTTTCCTTTCCCCACCCCCCTCCTTCTCTCTCTCTCTCTCTCTCTCTGCTTACTTTTTACATCTGATTTTCATACATGGTCAGGTGGTCTGAAATGTGTTCTCCGAGATTTTATTTCCAATCTGTTGTCAGGACATATACTTCTTTTAAATGCATAGAGCAAATCAAGAGTGAAAGAGAGGCACCTTCCTGCTTATATTCAATGGCAATCAAAGATGTTACGCCATTTTTTATTGCCCTTTCACACTACAAGTTGTCTATCGTCGCACTATCTACAAGGCAGCTGTTTTGAGACTCTTTACTTCTGAACATGCATGCTAGGAAAATGTGTCCCTGCCTTCTGTTTCAACAGTCACTTGTATACTGTTGGAGAATAACTCTCAAATTCATTTTTTTGTTGTTGTTCTTATAGCTCTGCAGAATTCCAGAACATTTGACTGATAACATCATCACTTAGGTATCTGAGAAGCCCCCTCAAAGTAGTATCTGTAATGCCAACAGGAAGGCAGCTTCACCAGGGGAATGAAAGCCTCATAATGTATAAATTAAGAGAAGTCCACAGTTCAAATAACACCCAAACCTTAACCCCTCCCTGGACAATCCTCCCAGGCCCACCCTCATCTTCTCTCCTCCTCCCGCACACTCACTCGGCCCCAAGAACATGGGGCCTTTCCTCACTTCAGCAAGTCTGGTTTGTTCTAACCACAGGGGCTTTGCACCTGCCGCTCTTTCCAGATGCATCTGTGATATTGCATATCCATGCTCTGCCAGCCACACATGTCTTGGCTCCAATGTAAGATCCTTCAAGAAGATGTTCCTGTCTTTAAGGGCTCCTCCTGCCCTCGCTTTCCTTCCTTATTGCTCCCTGGATCCTGCTTTGCCATGTTCAATACCAAAAATTCATATTTGTATCCTAAATGCTTTGATCCCCTCAGCAGCACCTGCCTTAGTCATGACGCGTCTGTAGTAGCACTTGGTATAGAGTGAGCACTCACTGTGTGTCTGTTGAACACATGGGAGGGTGACTGAATAAATCCACGCATCCTCACCCCTCTCAGGCCTGTTCCTCCCAACTTCACTTTTCTTGTACAAACGTTGCTGCCATTCACCCAATTACCCAAGCTAAAAAGCTCAGAACTCCCCTGCTACTTAAACCCTCCACGACACTACCACCAAATAAATAAATAATACATAAATAGATAAATAATAAAAAATTATCTTCTGAAATATTTCTCAAATCTGACCATCCTCACTGCCTCTGGCTCACTGCCCTCCTTGAAGGATCCCTACTCGAGCACCACAATTATCACCTTCTTAAAATCAATGCCCTTCCCACCCACGCAACTGAACCTTTGAAATATGCCACCGAGATTTTTGTAAAGCCTAAGTCTGGTCATATCACAGCCTTTCTCAATGATCCTTCATAAAAGGAAAATACCAATTTACTCATGTGTCCTGTGCAGTCTCTCGTGACCTGCATCCTATTTGTCAGTTAGGTCTCCTTCCACCTCCTTGGCTGATCAACTCCAAGCACACAGCACAAACTTCCCTTCCACGAGGTGGTGGCTCTGCTCAGGGGCTCTTCTCAGGATGAAATGTCCATAGCATGTGCATGGACCCATGGTGTGATAAATTCCCACCAACTATTAAAGGCTTAGCTCAAGCATTTTCCCACTTAGGAACCAGGCCCACCACTGGCCTCCTGCTATGTGGCCTGGTTCCTAAGTTGCGTGGAAGACAATTTCTCCAGGGGCACAAGGTATAGGGAGAAGGGAGTGGGGCTGTTTTCCAAGACATAGTGAGGTATGTCTTTGCAATTTCAGTACATCCATATTCATCTCCTGTGGCAGCCTCTTACCAGACAATTATTCTTTTTTGTGTGTGCATGTCTTATCTTCTCCTAGATTAAAAGCTCACTGAGAGTTCAAACACTGGATAAATATTTACTGAGTACTTATCATTCATAAAATACGTAAATGTGTCAGACATTAATGATACAACTGGGAACAAATTGCACCAGAAGCTTACAGACTATTGGAGGAAAATGGTAAGTGAGCAGGCTATTATCAAAGATACTATTTTTGACAGATAAATATTTGGGAGAATTAATACATGGACAAATATCCTCAATTCAGTAGCTCTAATTTCCATATCAAGTTCAATCTCACAGCCTGAACAATCATGAGGCATCTTCCTACAGTGGCAGCTAGCAAAGAAAAAAGTAAAATACCAAGCAGGAACTAAATAAAATTCCTTAATAGGATTTGCCTGGAAAACTTGGCATTTCATAAAGAAACAAAGTAAAGGAGTTTTACATTCTATTCCAGTAGAGCACAAATACTTTAAATGCATCCTATGAATGATAATGTCTTTGTTGGTCTTTAGCCTTAATTTAATTGTAAAGAAATGTAGTATCACGTTTTGTTCCATGAAGAGGAATATAATCCATGCCTTAGTCCATCCAACAAAAACAAGTCAATATGAGGTCTAAACTTCTGAATATCTCTATGTCCCTCAATTCTATTTTCTTCATATTTCTTGAGAGGGCATTTGGCATTAAATCACATTTGAGTACTAATGCAGGTCTCACAGATTGCTACTGTTGCCCTGTTAGAGATAGGTCTCCAGCAAAAACTTAAAAAAATACTAATTCACCTTCTTGTGGCTTTGGCAATGACCAAATCCCAAGAACTCAATGTCATTTCCTGAACACTACCCACCTAACTAACACTGTAGTCTTAGAAGGACAGACGGGGCAATCAAATTCTATAAAATTTGGAATCCACCTATCTAAGCACACAGTCCTCAGGATTTCAGGAGACATACTTGGTTGACTTTTAAGAAGTCAATTAACTTTTGTTCATCTTTCAGTAGAACTATTTCTACCTCCTTTCCATGAGCCCTTTGTAGGTATAATATTCTGCAGGGCTGGCTACTGTCTTTTATTGTCTACATGACCAACCCTCCCCACCTTCTTCAGGTTTGCCCTGATTTTGTTCAGCTGTTCCTGCCTCCTACACCCGACTCAGGAGTGATGCATCCTGACTGGTCCAACTCCATCCCTGTACTCTTTTTCTCCTTGAGAGGGATTGATTTTAGAAAGGACATGTGACCCAATCCTTACTAACAAGATATAAGGGGAGTCTGATGGAGAAAGGTTTTCTTCTTACAAAAAAGGAACAAAAAGCAAAGGTCCCTTTATGCCCCATGGTGACATGTCCCTTGGGAAAGCTAGACAAGGACCATGATAATGTGCTAAGAATGACCAGGCAGCCAGATGAGCCTGAGCATTTGAAGACCATCTCTGAGGGGAAGAGTTCACTGAATCACATTTCCATAACATGGGATATTTTATTGCATGGATTAATAAATCTTTGCTAGTAAAACAATTTTCTTTTTCCTAAATGTGAGGGAATCCTGGTACAAATCTCTCTTTATTCCATTTCTAGGGGGATTACTCATTCAAGGCTGCACAGAAGCAAAGATGGAGACCCGGAGTAGGGAATTCAAGGTTGAGGGAGAGAGGATTTGAGTTGCCATGCCAACTGAAATTCAAATGCAACATCACCCCAAAAATGTTTGGTTCTCTTGGGGAGAATCCACAGAGTTGGCATTCCTCACTCTGCACCATAACCCACAGGCCACTAGGCAGGAATAGAGTGTGGGGGTGTCATCAGAAAGCTGTTTCATTTCATTGCAAATCAGTGGACCAGGAGTTGGAGCAAACCTCTGGGCAGGGTAACCAGAGCCCACTTTCATCTCTTCAAGAAGCCAAACTCCAGTTAAAGAACAAGCCTGATATTTGAGAACAAATTGCTTTGTTGGCCTTAATACATAGTAATGGCAATTTTTAATCAAGATCCGTCATTCTCAGCCAATACAGCCCAAAGTAAGGAGAAAAAGTAGTTGTGAATTAAGCAACAGAAGGAAAATACCCATTGGTCATTCTGTAGTCATTTTTAAATGTGAAATCAAGTTCACTCCAACAGAAGTATTTAGGCAGTTGCAATGAGCATGGTTATACAATCATTGCTTTGATTAACATAGCATCAGACCTTAATCCTTGCCTTTTGCATTATTGTCTGGAAGAGAAAGGGTGATAGGTGTTTGTCATGAGAGCTGGAAAGAAAGCAGGAGTATTATATTATAGTTCAGACTATGAGCAGAAGAATGAACAGTACAAGGAGGAAGTGATGGTTCATAAAATGCAGTTGGTCTGAGAAAGCTTTTTGGACGATTCAAGAAGATGGATATGGGTTGAAGCTACTTACTTGAGTAAGAAAATCATTTTGAATGATGATTCAATAGTAAATCTAAACAAGAAAAGAAAAGCATAAACAAACAAACAAAACCCCCTTAATATATCTAGGGAAGGCTAAGGAGGAATTAAGTGCCTACAACAAAAGTGGCCACATCTTGGAACATTGAAATATGAGCCTTGATGTGGAGCTATGTAAGCACTTAATAGATGCTGAGTTTTTATACATATATACACACACACATTAACTCATTAATTCTCCACAATATAGAAAAAGTACAGCCACAAGGGAATTGAGGTTCAACCCCTTTGAGTTCTAATTGAGCTTAGCTGATAAATAGCAAAAAGACAGAATGTAATCTATTTCAACACTAGCATCCATGCTTTTTCAGAGTATCTCTGCTTGGTGTAGATTATGGTTATCAGAGGCCTCAAATGCCAGGAGGGGGAGGGAAATAAAAATATCTGTTTAATCAAAGATGCAAAAAAGGAATTTCGTATCTCAAGAATGGAAAAAAAAGGATCCAATGTACTCGATACATAATCACCTACACATTCATATGAATGGTAAAACATAACTAGAGCCCAGAAAGTAGAAGGGAAGAGGAGAAAGAGGGGAGGGGAGGGTGGAGACGGGAAGAGGGAGGGTATTGGGGGGACCTCACCTAATGTGCATAATGCAATGGTACATGTCAAAACCATTAAGAAAAGAGTATAATTGTCTTACCACAACAAATAAGTAAATGAGTTGATGGATGTGTTAATCAATTCAATGTAAGCCTTTCACATTTTATATCAAGTCAGTACACTAAACCCCATAAATGCATTATTGTACACAGTTATGATTTAATTTTAAAAAAGGATAAAAAAAATCCAACAGAACAACAAAAAAAGGAATTTTCAGAAGTAGTACTTAATAAAGAGTGCTCCCCCTCCTGTGTAAATTACACACACGCAGCACCACACTTCAAATATGTTACTATTTTCCCAACAGGACAATGATTGGCTAGTGTCATTTTATCATTTTGTAAGGTGGTATGAGGCCCTTCCTTATATAGTATCTTTATTACATATTGTTTTTTTATGGCTTCCTAACATCTCAAAATTCCACAATTTCCTGTTTATTTATTCAGTTATTTATTTGCATGAACCAGAGGAAAAGTAGGCTATCTTAATGCCACCCTAAGTTAGCCATCCCATTATTACTATTATGTTTTTTTTGTTTGTTGTTGTTTTTTTTTTTTGAGATAGAGTCTTACTATGTCATCCTTGGTAGAGTGCCGTGGTGTCACAGCTCACAGCAACCTCAAACTCTTGGGCTTAAGCGATTCTCTTGCCTCAGCTTCCCAAGTAGCTGGGACTACAGGTGCCTGCCACAACACCTGGCTATTTCTTTGTTGCAGTTGTTATTGTTGTTTAGCTGGCCCAGGCTGGATTGGAACCCTCCTGCCTTGGTTACATGTGGCCAGCACCTTAACCACTTAGCTATGGGCACTGAGCCCCCATTACTATTTTTTTTAACAGTTTAAAAGACTTGACAATATGCTCTTTAAGGCAGCAAGATGGATGTAAATATGTAAACGAGAGAACTCAGCCCTAATTGTCTGAGCTGTCTTAAATTCATAAAATAATACAGATTACTCAACCAGGCGAAGATGCGTAACCCAACTCTTTAAGACATTATATGAAAATAAATAGGAATAACCTCTCAGAAGAGAGCTGATTCCAGAGACTCTAATGTATAACTTAGGCTGGAGCCACCCAGAAGCCTCCCATTTAAAGTATTTGGTTTTCTGGAATGAAAACACGGGATGGAAGGATTTAGGTGTGTAGAAGAGCAGAAATGTATTTTGTGCACCCAGCTCCGCACTTTAAGAGGTTTTCATTTCCTCCTCATTTGAGTAGGATTACTTCCATTTATAGATGAGAAAATAAGTATCAGGGAAATTAATAACTTTATCCAAGATCATGGATTAAAACTTAAATTGATCTGACATCTGGGGGAAGAAACCCTCCAGGGAAGAATTAGGGAACTTTTGCTCAGAGGACTAGAATATGTGGCATGTGCCTTCCCATCAGATGATATTTCCCCAGAGAATAATATCTGAATTCACCAAAATAGTCATTAAAATAGTGGATTGCCTGAGATCACAGATTTGGGACCAGCCTGAGCCAGATCAAGACCTCATCTCTGAAAATAGCTGGTGGGTGTTGTGGCGGGCACCTGTCGTCCCAGCTATTAGGGAGGCTGAGGCAAGAGAATCACTTAAGCCCAGAAATTTGAGGTTGCTGTGAGCTGTGACATCACAGCACTCTACCGAGAGTGACACAGTGAAACACTGCCCCCAAAAATAAATAAATAAATAAAATACTTTATCACAGTTAAGAGTGTTATGTTCAATATTCTTCTTATCAAAGTATCTCAGGAATGGAAGAAAAAGTAACCAAAGTACTCAGCTCTACTATGAAGCTAAATTATAGCTTTCACATGAAGGCTATAACCCAACTATAGCACAAGACTATGGGGCAAGGGCCAAGGAAGGGGAAGGGAGGGGGGAGGTCATGGTGGAGGGAGGGTAATGGGTGGGGCCACACCTACAGTGCATCTTAGAATGGGTACAGGCAAAACTTACTAAATGCAGAATACAAATGCCTACATACAGTAACTAAGAAAATGCCATGAAGGCTATGTTAAACAGTCTGATGAGAATATTTCAGATTGTATATGAAACCCGCACATTGTACCCCTTGATTGCACTAATGTACACAGCTATGATTTAACAATAAAACTAAATTTAAAAAAAAAAGAGTGTTATGTTCAGTCTCATCTTAAGATCTACTGTTTACATGACTTGGTGTTGAAAATGACTTCCCTGAGATCTAATAGGCTGGTCAAGCCCACAGCACACAAGGGAAGGTTAAAACCAAAAAAGAACTAACTGTGGCCTTCAGGTTTTAAGAGATAGGACCCACCAATATCTTGCAGGAGGGGGACCCTGATATTTAACATGTAGTTATCATCAAATGAATAAATGGCATAAATCAGCACCATTTTTCTGAGTCAACAGCTCAGATGTTTGAATTTATCACAGATAGACAAGAAAACCTCTTCCAGAAAGCTACTGATACTAAATCAAACTCAGGAGCCATTAGGAAGAGAACAAATGGAAGCATTTGGTTCTCCAAGAAACAATTTCTGGCCTGTCCCATTTCCAAACATAGAGGCAGCAAAATTGCATCTTACAGAGATGGGAGTGGGGGAAGGGGTGGCAAGAGGTGGGCAGGGGAGCAGGGATAAGGCCGGGCGTCTGGATACAAAACCCCCCGCCGTCGGTCAGAGTCAATTGCTAAGTCTCAGGAAACCCCGAACTATTTCTCCTGGAAATTAAACTGAGATTTGAAACTAATGAGGGGCCAGGGTACAGAAGAGTGTTGGATAGCATGTGCAGCTAATTATTTCACCCAGAGGGGCCAGAGGGACCTTGGGACATTTCCATACTGCCTATAAACCAGGGAAATTAATCCTAAAAGCTTGGAGGAAAATATTAGGTTCCCATCATAAAAAGGCAGATATTAAATCTGCTGATAATTTCTCCTCACCTTCCTAGGAGGTTACGTTAAGGCCAGGTAGGAATTTTCAGTCTCAATTAAAGTCAATCTGGCCCTTTTGTGAAAATTTGGCTGGGAACAAAAGAACCGTAACCTGGGCCAGTTTCAGAATGTACTCGTATTTTTATGCAAGAATCCAGTGTCCTATGGGCACAATTTTATTTTCATAGGAAAATGTTTTCATAAGAAGGGGAAGGATGTCAATACCTGCTATCAGGAACTATGCTATGTAGTCAGTCAAGTAACTAGGTTTGGCACCTTCTGTATACTAAGTCCTGTCTTGCTATTTTGATAAGGAGTGGTAGAATTTTGGTGGTCGAGAAATTAGAGATAAAATAACACATGTATACAGGGAAATCGGCTGTTCTCGGAAAGAGTTCCAAGGCAGGTGCTATCTACAATACAGGCTGTATCCCTCTGAAACATAAAGGAATTACAGTCCTATTTCAGTCCGTGACACGGTATGTTCTGAGACACCTTCTTCCCAGGATACAAACCCACACATCAGGTTAGTGTACTGCATCCTCCAGGCAATTATAACACAACAGTAAGTATTTATACATCTAAACACAGAAAAAGAATACGGTATAAAAGGTCAAATGGTACACCTGTCTAGGGTAAGCAGGAATGGGGCTCGTAGGACTGGAAGTTGATCTGGGTGAGTGACTGACTATGAAGGCCAAGGGCATTGCTGTGCAGTCTCATGAGTTTTAAACACTTACACTGAGACTACATTAAATGTATTTTAAAAATCCTTTAATTTTTCACTAATTAATTAGGTTTAGCTTGTTGTAGTTTTGTACTTTGTAAACTTTTTAACTTTTTGAGTGTTTTTAGTAACACGCAGCTTAAAACACGAACACATTGTTCTTGATGCCTTTATTCTGTAAACTTTTTTCTCTTTTGAAAAACTTTTTATTTGCATATCATTTTTTTAAAAAAATTTTTTTGAGGCAAAGTCTTACTATATCGCCCTCTGTAGAGTGTTTGGCATCACAGCTCACAGCAACCTCAAACACTTGGGCTCAAGCTATTCTCTTGCCTTAGCCTCCCTAGTAGCTGGGACTACAGGCGCCCACCACAAAGTCCGGCTATTTTTCCGTTGCCACTGTCATTGTTGTTTGGCAGGCTGGGGCTGGGCTCAAACCTGCCAACTTTGGTGTATGGGGCTGGTGCCCTACTCACTGAGCCACGGGTGCCAAGCATGCATTTTAAATTATTTTTTGTTATAAACTAAGACACACCGGGTGGCGCCTGTGGCTCAGTGAGTAGGATGCCAGCCCCATATACCAAGGGTGTTGGGTTCAAACCTGGCTCCGACCAAACTGCAACCAAAAAATAGCGAGCTGGGCATTGTGGCGAGTGCCTGTAGTCCCAGCTACTCGGGAGGCTGAGGCAAGAGAATCGCCTAAGCCCAAGAGCTGGAGGTTGCTGTGAGCTGTGACGCCACGGCAGTCTACCGAGGGCAATAAATGAGACTCTGTCTCTAAAAAAAAAAAAATCTAAGACACAAACACACACAGGCTAGGCCTACACCCTACACAGGGTCGGGATCAGCAATATCCCCATCTTCCATCACTGTATTTTGTCCCACTAGAAGGGCTTCAGGGGCAATAAGCCACATGGAGCGTTAGCTCCTTTGATAACGATGTCATTTTCTGGAATACCTTCTGAAAGACCTGCCGGAGGCTGTTTTAGGCTAACTTCTTTTGTTTTTGTTTTCTTTTTTTTTTTAAATAAGTAGAAGGAATGAGTACACTCTAAAATAGCGATCGAAATAACACAGTATAAATACATAAACTATTACCTATTTGTAGGCTGCCCAGAGGGTCTCTTTACCTCAGCGTCACCACACATGAGTAATGCATTACACTACGCTGTTACCATAGCTATGATGTCACTCAGCAATAGTAACTTTTCAGCCCCATTATAACCTTTCAGGACCACAATCTTACATGTGGCCTGTCGTCAGCAGAAACATCACATGGTACAGTTGTTCTCAAATCTGGCTGACTCTTTGGTTTCACTGGTGGAAGAAACTTAAGGACAAAACACAAACAAACAAAAGTTCTGGGGTCCATCCCCAGACCCCACTGTATTAAGCTCAGGCACCTTTTCAGCTTCCCTGGTAATTCAGCTTATCTCATGAAATATTAACCTATTTTATGAACCATCCAACATCTTAGAATATGGTAAAATTTCAAGGAGTTGTAAAAATTCTGTTCCTGATAACCACTCACAGGTAGAAAAGCCTAAATCTAGAGAAGCAGACAGGTGGTAACAATAAAGACTTCACAAATACAATTTTTCAAAAAGTGAATCTTAGTATACTGTAGATCACGTCAATATGCATATACATGGTATAAAAAAGCAATTAATCATCGCTAGCCAGCTCAGCACCTGTAGCTCAGCAGCTAAGGGCACTAGCCACATACACCCAAGCTGGCAGGTTCGAACCCAGCCCAGGCCTGCCAAACAACAATGACAACTACAACAACAAAAAGAAATAGCCAGGCATTGTGGTGGGCGCCTGTAGTGCCAGCTACTTGGGAGGCTGAGGCAAGAGAATCACTTAAGTCTAAGAGTTGGAGGTTGCTGTGAGCTGTGATGCCACAGCACTCTACTGAGGCAACATAGTGAGGCTTTGTCTCAAAATAATAATAATAATGACGACGATGATAATTGCTAGCCACTGTTGTCATCAGCATCATCGCCAATAGCATCATTATACATGGACTGTCTAGAGCAGGGGCCAGCCAAATTTTTCTATAAAGAACCAAATAGTAAGTATTATGTCTTTGTGGGCCCTAGAGTCACTGCCACAGCTATTTAACTCTCCCATCGTAGTACAAAAGCAGCCAGAGACAATATATGAATGAATGAGTGTGGCAGTGTTCCAATAAAACTTTATTTATGGAGACCAAAATTTGAATTTCCCGTAATTTATACATGCCATAAATATTCTCTCTTTTTCCTCCTACCACTAAAAAATGTACAAGCCATTCTTAGCTTGTGGCCACATAAAAACAGGCTGCAGGCCCAGTTTGGCCCCTAGATCCTCATTTTCCAGCTGCTGGTCTAGAGTCTCAATTTGTCATTCATGGAGCAGTCTTCAAATATATGACTGGATTTGGGGATAGGATGAGCCAATAATCACCCAAAGGCAGCTTCTATCACAGTTCAGCTGGGACGTTTACTGCTAATCACGGGGTTGGCATCAGGCAGCCTCGGACCTGGTGCACCTGCCATTGAAAACGCAAACCTTGCCATCTTTGAAGGTTTTCCCAACCCCTGCTACAAAGAACATCTGACTTTCAGCAGAATGTAAATCCCAGCTTTGCCTGCCAGTAAATTCGTGTACATCATGTTAACATCAGGTTTATATTAAACATTTACATTAAGGATTGGAGTGGAAGATTAAATTGTTTGCATACGTTGTAGCCACAGAGGGAACGGCCCTACCACTCTCTCTGCCTGTGGCCCCGAATGTCCGCAGGGGGATGATCAGACAGCAATTCGTCGGAAAGACAGATGCGACACTAATACGTGGTCCTCGTCAAAGCTGGGCAGCACTGGTCCTCTCTGCCTGTGCTCGTAATAATTGCCAGGCAGACTGTGAGCCCTCCTGCCTCACCCCTGCAGTGAGGTCGAAACAATGACACCAGAGTTAACGGTCTGCTCCAGCTCAATACCCAGAATTGCCGTTGCCGCTCTCATGTTGGTGTTTTCCTTCCCACATGTCCATTTTTTGTTGTTTTGTTGTTATTTTGATTCAAAGCAGTTGTGACAATGCCGGATATGTGGGGTTGAGAACAATATTGGGTTATGCAGCTGAAATACTCTGCAAGAGATTGAGTTGAGGAGGAACAAGTCCTTTCTGTAAGAAGCAGTGTCCCATTTCCTCTGCAACTCTGACTCAGAGAGAGAGAGGCGACGTAGAGGGCCTCAGCTCTCCAGGCTTCTCTGGGCCAGCTCTCCCTGCCACAAATAGAAAAGAGTTGCCCAGGACACTCTAACAAACAAGTGGTCTGCAAAACAAATGTTTTTTTTGGGGGGGGAGGGGGTTGGAAAAACCCCCAAAACAAAAACAAACATAAAACAACCCCCACAGACACCAGGACACGGAGTGAAGTGGCCAGAGAGGAGCGATGTTGTTAAGTATCTGATTCACGAAGTCTCGTCTGAGGGTCAGGTGTTCAGCATTCGGAGCTATTCCCTCCAATTTAAATCATTTTTTAAAGAAGTGCCGGAAAAGGTGCTGAAAGGCGCCTCACTCTGTTCCCGCACTAGAAAAACACTGTCTGCTTGTGTGCTGTGGTCAAACTTTGCATTTTGGCCAGACACCCTACGTGGAGTTGTGCTGGACCTAGAGCTTTTTTTTTTTTCATTTTCTTTTATTTTTTTTTTACGTTTGTACAGTCACCCAAAGGCAGGAAGAGAAAATAAGTGTTTCCACAAGCCAAAGAATCCCTTTTGATGGCATCTGTGAAGCAGAGGGCAAGTGCTGTAATGGTAAGCCTTCCTCTGCAGCGAGATCCCTGGGCTTCACAGCACGGACCTCCATGTTTCATGAAGTGATAGCCTCCACGGAAGAGCTGAGGGTGGTAGGTGCATTTCTTCTGGGAGCCCTTGTCTCCTAGAATTCTTTTCAGAACCCTGAGAAAGCCTGGAGCTGCTGATGGCAGTTTATCATCACCAATTAGGATGGCGTTGCCATCACACCTTGAGTCTGTCAGTATCAGTGACTTCACACTAACTCTTAAAGATGCTGGTTCTTTTAAACCCTCCCCATGCCTCTGAGAGGACATAGCTACACTCCCTCCTCACACAAAAACCAGAAAAGGCACCCTCAGGCCTGGATGAACGTTGAGAATGTGGAACCGAATGAAATACACCAGTCACAGAGGAGAGGTGTGGGATTCTACCTCTATCAGATTACTCAGAGTAGCCGAATTCATAGAGATAAACAGTAAAAAAGGTGGTTTCCGGGGGCCAAAAGAATGCAGAATCAGTGTTTAATGGGTACAAAGTTTCAGTTTTGCAAGATGAAAAGGGTTCTGGAGATGGATCGTGGTGATGTAAATATAGAATGTAAATATACTCATTTCACTGAATTCTTCACTTATGGTTAAGGTGGTAAACGTATGGAGTGTGTATTTCACCACGGTTTAGAAAAGAAAAAGAAGATGAGGCAGGTCACAAAGTGAGAGGCAAAGTACCAGGAAAGATCCCAAGGACTTCCCCAGGTTGGAGTGAATTAGCATCCCCCAGTGAGATGTCACCTTCAGGGGAACTGATCTGACAGCTTGGCCTCTGCATTCTCAAGCACTTTTTGACAGGGATACTACGAAGTTTATTAGACAGGCAATTCTTGCAGATAGAAACTTCTCTGTTTCCTGCCTTTGGCAGCAGGCTGGAAAATGTTGAGGACTTACCTGAAAAGTGAAGGCGGTTGTGCTTCCCCGCATTCAAAGAGAACACAGCAGGTAGTTGGCTGGGGCTGGAGATTGCTCGGGGAGTAGGTAGACATAGACAGATGAAAAACACCAGGGCCATTTGAAATACATCTGTGCTAAGAAATAATAACAATGCATAATTGGTTTAGCAGTGGATAGATTTCCAAATATTTTCACAAATATAAATCACAAGGTACTCAGAACAAACCTACCATGAATGGCCACCATCGAGGGCTGTGATATGCAATCTTCACTTTCTACAGGGCATCATTCCATCTTCAATGCAGAGTAAGCTCAGAGAACCTAAGGCCATTTAGCCAGTGAGCAGAAGAGATACGATTATAAGACAGGTGGTGGTGGTGACAGGTGGTGGTGGTCGTGTGTGTGTGTGTGCATGTGTGTATGTGTAAGGTTCAAATCCTGTACTTTGCCTTTTTCTGTAATGTCAGAGTCAAGAGAAAAGGAAAGAAAGATGAAACCCCAGAGGTCTTGGGGTGATAGATGGGTTTTAGGCCTTCCCTAGAAGAGCATTCCATTCATTCCTATCTCTCCAAGACTTTGGGAAACATCCTTTTGATCAAAATCAAACTCAAGTCCCCCTAGCACTGGTAAGATGAAACACTAAGATGTCTTCTTAGTCCCACTGTGTCAACTTTTTAGAGCACAACTTACATGTTGAGCAGAAATCAATGAAATAAAAAATACAATAAAAGGAACACAAATTTATTCTTATTATCTGATAAACAATCATTGTGATGATGTGCCAGCCTCTGAAAACGCAAACTTCTTAAAATACTTTCCCTCCTATCCTGAGTGCAGATACCCAGCTAACCTCATCTTACCTACAGAGTGACTGTCCCTGGCTACCCCTAAGTCACCGACTCACTCAACAGGAAGAGCCTCAGAACAGACCTCTGCAAGTCTGATCTTAATCCTTTTCAGATAAATGAGATACAATTTCAAAAAATCTTCTGGAAATGCGAGTCTCCTCCCTTCTTTGGTGACCTGTCTCAAAACTTTCCTTAAATGATTAGAAAACCTATCATTATCATTACTCTCAAGTTCATCCTGCTGCACTTTCACCTCCTAAAAAAAAAAGTGTCTAATTTTGAGGAAACCCCTCTAATGTAAAAATGAATCTGCAAACAGATTGAGTTGTTGTGGTTAACTTACAAAATAATATCATATTCTGTAAGAGAACAAAGCATGGGGGGGTCTTTTAATGCCTCATCCTAATGCATTTAAAATATGATTTATTATAGGAATATTTGTGATACAGAAAACTTAGCAGAGACACATTTATTGAATAGGGTTCAAGACCTCTACACGTAGGAATATGTTTAGACAACGCTTTCTTGCTGCCAGTCCCGTCTATCTGTGGCTATCAGGAGCTTGTGTGAGCAAATGAAATTTCCTCAGTATAGGCACCTTGACGAAGCTTTGCTGGCCTGTATATCTCTGCATCTATCCATGAATGAGTCCGTTTCAAGCACATGTACGTGTCTGTGCATGGATAGAAAGATAAGCTTAGCAATTGTGTGATTTGTTTCTGCTTAGGCAGTAAGTTACTAATCTCCTGATTGGAACCAGATTTGTATGAATTAGGAGTTGAAATTGGAACAGTCACTGCTGTGTGCAGGATGTAAAGTGAATAAAATGAATGGGGTATTAACCTTCAACCACTGAATATTAATCAGCTTTTCATAAGAAAGAAAACACAGAGCTTGCCACACTAAATATTTTCAGCGCTTATTGACAGGATATGATTTCTTTTCTCTCCCAACCCTGTTACTTCCAGTCAAGAGCCTGAACACCAGACAATAGTCAACTTGACGCAGACTCATGTATGATTTGAAAACGCCAGGTACTGAGGGTGGGTCGGACTCAGTGAGTGTGTGGGACCTGATGAAATGGTATGCCTTTATCAAAAGCAAGGCTGTCTTCCAGTCCCTCCTACAAACACAGGCCAAACTGAGCCCAAAGGGAATTCCCAGAAAGACCGTGGACAGGAAACCTTGATGACCACAAAATGAACATGTAAAAGGATTACATTTCCCATTGCCCTGAGAAGGACTTACAATTGGGAAATGATCCCTTTTGGGTATTTGGATGAGACCTACATCCATTCCAAGGTGGGTTTATAAAAGAAAAAGAATCGTGTAACAGTGGAATCTGGGTAAAAATAAAACTTGCGATACTGCAATTTCTTTTGCAATACCTATGCAACACTGTAGTTGTTTTTATTCAAGAATGCAAAATCTTGGATTTATGTCAATGTGATAACATAGCATATACTATATCAATTTCTACACGTAGACCTAGAAAAACACATATGGTATATGTGTTATGTCACTGGAGCATGCAATAGATACTGATTCCCTAGAGATGTTTTGAAACAGCATATAATATATAGAAACATCTATCTGTAGAACTACCTCCATAGTACCAAAAAGAGTGCATTTCATGTGGCCAGACAACTGGCTCAATTTTGCAACTGGACTCCATTTTGAAAACTAAGGAGGGGGAAGAGGAGAAAGGAAAGATGTCCGCTATCCCCAGGTCATGCAAATCTTTCCAGGTATTTTCTCAATTATTCATGAAAATATGCAAATTTTTGAAAATTTCTTTTCATAACTGTCCTTCAAATGAGAGCAACCCATAATTCTACGGTGTTGTGTTATTTATAAATCAGGAGCTACTACTCAACCTCAAACATACCAGAGCAATGTTAAATAAATGATTTCTCCCCCATTGGGAACACATCTCTTACAGTCTTGGTTTTTTCCCAGTATGGGTCTTTCTCCTTCCGTACCACCATTCATCTAGACTTCAAACACTGAGGTGGTTGTCCGTGTAATTTTCCATATATTAAAAGTATTTTTTTTTAAATCATCCTACTCCCTTTAGCTGACAGGGATAGTGGAAATACACCCATTAGGCTAATTCTACAAAGGTGTTAGTGATAGATAATTGCTTAATACATCACCTTGTAGGGTGAGGCAGTCCAAAGAATTGTGAAGGTACTTCTCCAAGTTCCCCAGAGTCCCATCCCTCGGGTATTCAGTCAAATGCTAACCTAGGTACTGCTGTGAGAGGTCTTTGCAAGTGTAATTAAGGTTACTAATCCACTGATCTTAAAGCAGGAAGAGTAGCTGGATTACCCAGTTGGGCCAACGTAATCATGTGAGCCCTTAAAGAAAGGGAAAGGCAAAAGTGAAGCACAGACAGGAATCCACGGCTGAGGTCAAAACATGAATTTGGACTTGACTTTGTAGCTTTGCGGAAGGAGGAGGGGAGCCATGAGCCAAGTAATGCAGGTGACCCTGCTGACAGCCAGCAAGGAACAGGAGCCTCTGTCCTATAACCGCAAGGAACTGAATTTAACAACAACCGAGGAGAACTTGAAAACCAATTCTTCCCCAGAGCCTTTGGCAAGAAACACAGCTTTTCTGACACCTTGATTCTAGCCTGGTGAGACCTATGTTGGACTTTTTACTTACAGAAATTATGAGATAATAAATTGTGTTGTTAGACTAATTTTTAAGGCAGCAAGAGAAAACTGATATAGGCAACAACTAAAGACTCCTGAGAAAAATCCTCTATTAATCCTAATAAATAAATCTCAAAGGAACCCCCAGAATGGCCTGGGAGGGGCTGAGTGTGGGAGGAAAAATAGATGGCTTTGATAGTGTGACATTAAAGCCCATCTCTGGGTATATACAATTGCTTCTAAGAAATGAAAGCTCTTCACCACGATGCCTTCAATGTCACAGCCAGAGTGTAGTTAACTCTTTTATAATAAAATGTTAGTGCAAACAAACAGACAAACAAACAAAAAAAAAAAAAAAAACACAGAAAAGAAAAAGAATCACATGAGTGTAACTTAGTAATCAGTGGCATCTTCTACTAATTTTCCTGCATATTTGAGTCTCTTAACCTGTTCAATTCCCTCTAAACATCTCTGCCCCTCAGTGAAGTTGGACAGCTTTGCTAAGGTCCTGATGTTGGTTAGTAGCTGATCAGAAACTTGAGTTCAAGTCATCTAATTCTTTTACTCATCTTCCCATATCCTTACTTATTATGGAACTGGCTTCAATTCAAACATTATGAATTTAATAAATAGGCCACAAAAAAGTATTTTGTGTTATTATACGTAAAAAGAATACAGGCTTTTACCTGGATACTTTATATCCCAGGTCACATTATCTATAGGTAATGTTGGCCGTCTGATACATTGATATCTCAGAGATATTACCAAAGATACCCACATACTTAGGGCAAGGAGGGTTTGGGTTTAGATTACCTAGATTGATGCTTCAATAATTCTCTATTGGCTGGGAGCAGTGGCGCACACCTGTAAACCTAGCACTCTAGAAGGCTGAAGCTAGAGGATCACTTGAGCTCAGGAGTTTAAGACCAGTCTAAGCAAGAGTGAGACCCCATCTCTACTAAAAAAAAAATTCGAAAAATTAGCCTGGCATTGTAGTGGGCACCTGTAGTCCCAGCTACTCAGGAGGCTGAGACAGGAGGATCACTTGAATCCAGGAGTTTGAGATTGCTGTGCGCTAGGCTAACACCATGGCAGTCTAGCCTGGGCAACAGAGTGAGAGTCCATATTAAAAAAAAAAAAAGAATTCTCCATTGCACTTTCCCTAAAGTCTCATGGCCACTTGTCTACATTTAATAACCTTGGTATCAACAAGCCTGAGTCTGCCTCAGAAGATAAAATCAATATGTAATTCTGGAAGGCAAATTGAAGAGCCCAGGGAGAAGAATGGAATGGCTCAGCATGCATGTTGAAAATGGAATCCTGGAACTCAAGACAGTAAGTGGCCAGTTCCTTGGAGGGAACCTTTTGGGGAGGATGTTGGAGTCCGTCCTGCCCCTTACCCACCTGCCTTCCATTGGCATCTCTTTGGTCTCTGAGTTTCCTCCTTTCTGTCATTCTCAACAAAGAGCCAAACACCTCAGAACCCAGAATCCCCAGGCAAATAACCATTGCAGCCTGCTGGGTTGCAGGACCAGACCACAGACCCACCCCTGTTCCAAATCACCTCATCAAAACATCCAGAGCTAGAGGAAGACTCAGGCAGTTCCTGCTGGACAGTTACTGAGCACATGGAGGGAACCTAAAAAAGGTGGAATCGTTTATGCAACATCTCAGCCAAGAGTGTAAAGAGGTAGAATTCACTGTCTCCACTTTTTAAAATAAAGTCTATAAAGCAGCAAAATGATCTGGCAAGCATCACCAAAATACAACGGATATGAGAGATTCACTTGGCCTGAGAATTGCATATTGGCCTATAAAAGCCCTTAACCCTCTAGCCGAGCTTAAGCTAAATCCTTCAAGGACAACCCAGACTTCTACACAAACACAACTATAAATCCATTCCCCAGATGTTAATAACAACAAATAGATTGAAGTAATTGAAGTCAATCATTGTGACCTGCTCATTCATAAGGAATAAAGATTCGCCAGGAAGGCAACATTGAAGAAAATCTAAGCCATTCACCTTTGTTGAGGAGTATAATCCATAAGAAGACATCATGCCTTTTGGTTTAACTGTTGAAATTTTAATAGTATGTTTAATATAAAGTCCTGGAATGTAAGTTTGCTTCCTTTCTTGAGTAACACTGTGTATTTGTCTCAAGACTGTGTTGCAAGGACTGTATATGAATGTGGGGGGCCTGGATTGATGGTGGAACAGGAGCAGAGGGTGCACAAAAGCCCAAATGCACAGACAGAAGGGCATTTCCACTCCATACAATGTTTTCGTCACTTGAGAGCTGTTATACTCTGGCCATCAGTTCTCAGAGATTCTACTATACTCTGGTAACAAATCCTTTTGCTGATATTCACTCTGGTTGATTTCTGATGAATTTTTCTAAAAGTGTGTCAACCTCCTAATAAGACCTACTGCATTTTTAGTAGAGATGAGGCCTCACTCTTGCTCAGGCTGGTCTCAAATTCGTGAGCTCAAGCAATTCACCTGCCTCTGCCTCCCAGAGTGCTAGGCCTATAGGTGTGAGCCACCACGTTCAGCCTATGCTCTCTGTATATGCAAATACCATACAAAAAAACATGATTAACTCTTATAGGAACATATCAGGAATAAAGAAGACCCAAGATCTGGCCTTGATTCTGATAGTATTTTTTATGTACCTTGAAAAAAAGTCATTTAATTTCCTTGAACCTTAATGTGGTCATCAACAAAATCATGCTCTAATACGTCACCTCTGGCAAAAGGGGAGATTCTCTCCCTTCCTGGGAGAAAGTGTAATTCTGTAAATATCAGACTGGAGTAAAGTAGGGAATCTGGGGAATAGGTGAAGAGAGACTTGAGCCCCACAACTGATAAACAAAACGTATACCGTCACTCTCCAATGAGGGAGACAGAGGGAAGAGAGAAAATGTGCTTGGACAGGGGGTGGAGTGCTATCTGGCACATCTCCAGCCTTCTCCTCCACCCTCCCATTCTTCTGAAGTCATCCCCTCCCTATCAGTCAAAAAGAGTGGCGAATGATGAACTAGGTAAGAAGAAAAAAGAGAAAAGCAAGTCTTGATATTTATTCGGTTATTTATGGCCAGAGGAAGCCACACAAACCCCCTTGGATGACATCCCTTTATTAGCCTCTGTTCCGCTTGACATTATGATGTGATAGTCTTTGAAAGCCAAGATGAAAAACAGGCCCTCCAGCAATGACACTGGCAGTCCTAGACCTTCAGCCCTCACTCCCTCACTCCCTCACTCCCACCCTACACCACACATCAGTTATCTCCAGTTACCTGATTCTTCCAGTAACAAAGACATGTAGCTATGAGTTGACGCAACTGGGTACACAAGTGTGGCTTAGGGTTCCCCATACTACTTTCTCTCTCCTTTTTAGGGCAACATCATTCAGTGGTTCTACAAGAGCATAGAACATTGTCAGTCTTGAAGAAATGCACATTCCTCAAACTGGGATGTCTTCCTCCAAGTTTGGAAAGAAGGGCAGGGGTGAGCATGTTCCGTCCTTGGAAACATAAGAACTTAGAAAGAAGAGGAGAAAGTGAAGGTCAGGGCCTCTGCCGCTTCTGTGTAGGTGTGTTCCAGAAAGGGAGACCTAGGACGATTAAAATACTGTTTTTGCAGCTGTCCTACCAACACTATTTAAAATCCCCATTCCCTATTCAAGGATTTAATGCAAATGGTCCACATCACAGAGGGTCAAAATGACAACTTACATGCAATTAGCCAGATGTGTGGGGATAAAACTTCCCCTGCCCACCCCCTCAAAATTATCTGAATAATTTACACATACATAATCACCTTACTCAAGTGGGAAAACGGTATGTCCTTATGGATTTCCTCCAAAAACCTAGATTTTCCAGCAGCGTTATATCGAAAAAAGTGTCATGTCCAGGGAAACACATAAGATAACTCTGTGAGGCCTGGCTGTCCCTCTTTTAAATGCAGACAGAATTCATTTGTGTTCATTAACTCCTTATCAAGTTACCTGACTTTGATTCCCAGCACAAAATGTATTTTAAAAGGCGAGGGGTGGGGTGGGGGGAGGCAAGTGGTAGATTTTCAGGAAATAGCAAGTTCTTTTTCTACTGAGATAAAAATCATTTGGCAAGCCGGGGTGAAATACTTCTAGTTTCAATAGAAAGAAAGAGAGACAGAGAGAACGAGAGAGAGAAATTTAGAAGATAATAATAAACCACAAAAGAAAAAGAAGGAAGTACTTTTTAAAAAAAGATTTTTTTTTAATCAGCCTTTACTTTTGAAAACGGCTCAGTTTGCAGCCAATTTTTGAAGAAATGTCAAAGTTACTCCTGTGGGAGCTATGTCGGGGCTAAACCAGGCCTCAGGATGAGGGCGGTAAAGCAGTGAGGGCTTCAGGTGACTTTAATTAAAAGGCCCAGCATCATCAGAACCGATCTTTCAGATCCAGCCTTTCATCTCCAAAAGGGATGTAACTGGTAAAAGCCATGGGGCCATGAGAGGGGGCCTGGAAGCCTGGGGTCAGCCTGCTCTGGGGGTTCCCTGTACCCAGCCGGACCATGGGCTACTCCTTGGGAAGGCGGGGTGCTTTTATACCAAGCATTTGAAGGAAAGGGGGCTGTCCTACAGGCCAGTCATCAAAACATGCAGATGACTCCCAAGTTTCTCTCGGTCTCTTGATGGGAGGGTTTAGAACCCCTGAGCACCAAGGTGGCCGACCTGTCGGCCTGCTCCCCAAGATTCAGGTGCCAAGCGGATGTCGGCAAGAGCAGGGAAGAGGGGAGGAAGAGGAAGCTACCAGCCAGGGCAATCCCCACCCCACCCCCACAAAGGCTCAGCTCCTTGCTGGAGCTGCACTTATGCCAACAGCAGGGAGGCCCCTTACTCCACTCTGAAATGAAGACATTTCAGATGTAAGGCCGCTCACAAAACCCCCCAAGAAAGCAGCCCCAAGTCTATGGGTGAAAAAGGCCATCAGCCCAATTTCTATTGTGAGAAAACACATCCTTGCTAGCTGGATTGCAGTGGGAGACCGAAGGGGAGAAAGAGCAGTCACAGGATCTGCAGGGAAGGGAGAAAGGATTGTGGAATCACTACTTGAATTTATCCAAATCCAGGAGGGAAGAAAACCAGCCTCTCCTCCTCTCCTTCTGGGAATGAGATATCTGAGAGCCCCAAGCACTGAAAGGATACCGTCCTCCTCACCTGAGTGCCTGCCTATCTGCAAAGTGGGGGTGGTGAGTCTTTTCCCCAGCGCCCTGGCATTTCTCTTCCCATGCCCATGGCCAGCCGCTACCTCCTTAAAGCCAGGCATGCTGTGACCTTTGCTTTTACTGATGTATCATGAATGTGCAAGAAATGACATGCTTTTAGGCAGAAGACTTTAGGAACCAGTGCAATTTCCCCTGCTGCCTTCCCCTTGCCACTGAGACCAGGGATGTTCCACATGGTCCAGATGGTCCTAGTGAGGACAAAGTGGAACAGAACCATCTCACCCCACCCCACCATCCCCGAGGCTGGCAGGTTCAAACCCCGCCCGGGCCAGCTAAACAACAATGACAACTGCAACACAAAATAGCCAGGCGTGGTGGCGGGCACCTATAGTCCCAGCTACTTGGGAGGCTGAGGCAAGAGAATCAGCTCAGGAGTTTAAGATTGCTGTGAGCTGTGAGGTCACAGCACTCTATCGAGGGACACAACGAGACTCTGTCTAAAAATATATATATATATAAAAAACAGCGATAAAGAAGTCCAAAAGATTTCTAAGTACAGCATTTCCTTGGTGACTACTCTGCTTATTTGGCATTTCCGTAATAACTACATTCTTTCAAAATTTTTTTTATGTTTATGCCATTACCTGGTGCGTTAACCATGTCTCTCACCTCGTCTGCCTCGAGTCCTTCTCACCTTCGCAATCCTCCCCTGGGGAAAGCACAGCAGAATTCACTGACTTGTACCTGCTCTATTAATATGGCTCTGCTGTCCGTGGCCAGCCACATGTTCTGGAAAATTTATGCAAGCTCTCTAGATCTCAGCATTGTTAGCTATAAAATTAGCATTGTGATTCCTGTATTTCCTTGAAATAAAGTGTTTGGATTCTCCCCTCCCACTCCTTACCACCACCAGATGCGTCCAACACTCCCGAGGAAGGGTTTCCTTTCCATAAAAAGAAGGTGACAATGTCTACCTCCCAACTTGGGGTCAGGATTGAATAAATCAGTCAAGGTAAAGCTCTTAGGTCTACGAGCCACATACATCGCAGCTGATGTCATTGCGACTGTGATTATATTTATACATCGCATTGCACCTATACTATATAATCAGGAAATCTTAGCTGCTTCCCTTGCCCTTGGAATAACATTATCAATTGTTAATCAGCAGAGTGGCCAACAACCTACCGAAAGAGAAAAGAACTAAAAAACAAAAGAAGTCTCTGCTTTAGAACCGTTTATGGCAAAACATGTGTGGATCTTTGAGATGCCAGGTTTTTTCCATTCTGCAAACACATGGCTTCCATTAGTTCACTGATACTGACACATCCGAGGCTTCCAAAGTACTCTGGGCCTCTGATGAGTGAAAGGTTTGCATGCCCAACAAGGAAGACAGCCTCTGCAGGCCTGCAAAGGATGCCGGGGTGGGCCGGTGGAGGTGCTGAGTTTAGGTAGGAGACCAAATCTGGCTCTGTTTTTAATGACCATCCTGTCCACACCTGGTGAAATTGCGCATGCTTCTGGAGCTCCAGCATCGGGTGTCAGTGTGCATCGAGATCCCCCATTAATCAGGGAGAGCGCCGCGGGGATGCATACACACAGGGGCTGGAGAGAAGGCAACAGCTCACACGGTGTGTGCGCCCCATCTCTGCTGAGCTTTCTAATCCAAAGCAAGCCTGAGCCCCAATGTTCAGCCCCTTTTATTTTGTGTGCTAAGGACATCATTGTTTGCTTGGCTTCATAGAAACAGGCCTGAATTATAATTAGCTTGCAGTTTGAGGCTGCATAATGGTAACTCAATCCTCGCCTGAACTTTATCATCTGTTTCCCATCTTCATGGCTGCAGGGGCAACTCTTGTGCTGCACAGCAGTGACACTGGGGACCTCACTTTTTGTTGTGTTACTGATGGCAACAAGTGCTATTTGAAAGGGGATATAGGAGCAAGGAAGGTGGGGTCGTTGATGGACCTGAAGAGTTTGGGACAATTCTTTGCTCTGAATTTCATCCCTAAAGTGATGATTGTCAGGAAAATAAGGCCTTATGTCCTTGATGACAGAAGGGACCTACTTTAGTCAGGGCAGGGCTATTACCTTTCAACATGTTTGCCGTTTCAGACTGTAGGGCAAGAGTGAGCAAAGCCGGGCGCGGTAGCTCACACCTGTAATCCCAGCACTCGGGGAGGCTGAGGAGAGAGAATGACTTGAGCTCAGGAGTTCAAGACTTGCCTGAGTGGGAGTGAGACCCCCAACTCATAAAAAAAAGGAAAAACTCAGCCGTGCACCACAGCAAGCACTTGTACTCCCAGTGGCTTCTGGAGGCTGAGGCAGCAGGATGCCCGTAGCCCAAGTCTGAGGTTGTGGTGAGCTATGATGCCGTTGCACTCTGCTCAGGGCATAGGGTGGGACTCTGATGATGCTGTGGGACTTGGGGCAGTTATGGAGCTGGCGTAGAGGATGAAATGTTGGCAGTCTGGGGACTGGACAGCCACATGGTGTTCCGCTATTCCTCCCTCCTCTGCTATGCTTGTGTGAATTTCCTGTCCACCTGATACTTCTCTTAAGTTCTATCATTTTGTTTTTCTCTTTCCTCCTAGAAAGAGCTCTTAGCTAGCAGTGACTTTTTGTGATTTATAATTTCAAAAGCCCCTAGTGACTCTCAAAGGGCATTTTCTTGGCCCCTACATATTTTCCAAATGCTTTTCAAAGCTACAACTCACCTTTTAAGCCACTTCTGTAAAACAGGCTGGCAGAGTGGGACCCATGGAATTGTGTCAACCCAAGGAGTGGTGATCTCAGGTTATAAGGAGGCTTAGGAAGAAAAGTTTCACATGGAAAAGGATTTTTTGATCTCTTAAATAATTATCCATGAATGGATATACTTAAGCAATAGTTTAAGAACACTTCAAAAGAAACCAGTGATTATAGCCGGAAGATGAATATTGCATCAGTATCAGAGCTACTTGGGTACACTCTAAAATCCCAAAGAAAAATTGACTTTCTTGATAGAAGAATAGGGCCAATGGGGAGTTTAAGCTGATTCTGCAGTGGGGATGTGTGTGTGCTTCATTTTCTCTGTGGACGTGCCTCACAAATTAAAACAAATGAAAATATCTGTAGGTGTGAGATGATTAAATTTTTAAATCTGGTCATTTGTAAATCATAGAAGTGCTGGATGAAAGCCATGCTGTTTTGAGGATTTTCTTTTTCTTTTTAAAATCCTAGGGTTTGCTAAGTTTATTTAAAAAAAAAAACTCTTGATTTAAATAAAAAGTGAGGGCTTTTGGAGAGAGTCATTCTCTTCAGTATCAGATGCATTCTAGTCTATAATTTTCCACTCTGGCGTACATGGCTGTCTAGGCTCAATTCCACCAACTCTGCTAATCTCTGATTTCATAAAACAGCATATTTTGTGTTTATCTTTGTCCAACTGACTGCAATCTGTGCTTGCTAACTCTTCTAACAATCCCAACTTTTTGAATTTCATATCAGAATGCTTGTGTGGCATGGTAAATCTGTGTTTGTCCTGACAAGCTGGAAACTGCATACTTAGAGCAAGAAAATTATTACTCCCAAAGACGCCCACTTACCAAATTCTAATTTAAATACAGATCATCACTTTAATGCACTGTGATAAGGGAAGAAGGGAGGGAAGTGGATATAAATCAATGCTTAGCCACAAGTTTTCAAAAAAAATAATGATAAATGGTGGAAATTTTCCCACAGACATTTAATTTTCATATACAAGCTACTTGCTGAATTAGGGAAAGTTTTAGCATTCAACACAAGCTCATTTGAAACCAACCAAAAACAGAAAGTTGAATCAAATTCACTTATTGTTATATCCCTCTATTTCTTAAAGCTGAGAAGACTGGTTATGCTTCAGGGAAAATTTGATAAACAAGCATTTGACTAACAGAGCTGTGCAATTTTTAATATCACACACCCACTGATCCATACATATAGGTGAGATGGCTGAGTGGAAGGACCATCTTTCGTTACTACTTAAGGTCTTTGTTTTTTGTATAACTTTGGCATGAGTTTATAAAGATACGTTCAACTTTATGGTATCTAAAGGGATTTCCAACTTTCCATCAGTCAATCAATGGTCCTAATGGACATGAATTATTTGCTTCACAAAAATATTTGTGAAATTCTGTTTATCGAGCTCTTGATATATACATAGGTCACTATGAAAGTTTTGAGACAGACTGTATTATGTCCCTTTATTTCACTTCTGAGCAACTGGGCCAACAGTATCCTTTCTGATTCACCTGTGCAAATTTCAACTTGCTCAGTTTATTGGTGTTGCTGGAAGGACTTCCTTTATTTCCATCCATGCAGATTTTACTTTTCTTGAGTTTTGTGCCTCATCTCAGGTGTTCACCACTCAGAAAACTAAACCCTGAAAGACATATTCATTCTCTCCTTCCTCCCCGCCCCCGACCACCCCACACACATACACAGCAATAACTTTTGTGAACAAGAATTGGGGAAGAAAAGAGAAAAAGGTCTACCACATGTCATAAAATAGACCTACTTATATTCACTGTTTGTAGGGAATAAAGTGTTACAAAAAACCTGAAAGGCTCAGATTAAACCAATGCTTTTGGTTATTCACTTGCTTTTATTTTCATCTCTGCATCTGTAATACAACTTTGGTCTTTTCATAACCAATTTATTTGTAAATAAGAATGACGAGCTGGCCATTGGATTCAGGTCTGGCTATTTTACCTGAGTGATGAAGAAAAAATAGAGAGTTGCAAAACCATCTGACTTTCCCTTGGCAATCCTCTTGTTTCTGCCTGAGATTGTCTAATTATAGAGTAATACCGGGAGGACCTTCACATGCAGATTAATTAGTTGGTGCTTAAGCAGTTCTTTGAACATAGAAGGCAACATGTAAGCTAACTATGATCATTCATTCTCAAGCTAATGATCATTTAATTAGTGCTTTCTGCTGGTTGAACAGTCCATAAAGAAGAGAGCAATTTGGGGCAGGGGCTCTGTCACTGCTGTAAGCAGAGATGCACCATTGTAGATCTAGCTAGAATGAAAGACGATATCCAAGATAAATGTTTTTTAAAATGGAAAAGAATGAGAAATTGACTCTCCCCCTTTCTTCCGGTGTCTAATAGTTATGAGGAAGCTCAAAATTCGACCTATCTTTTAGCATCTCTTACTATTTGCAGAATTAGCCATCACAGTTTGAAATAGGCTAATCTGATGTTTTGCGACAAAACGAAAAACTCCCCTGAGGGCAGGTAAAAAGTTAACTCTGGGCTGTTCAGACGTAAGATGCAGGTGCTTAACTTCCTGCATTCTTAACAAAATGGATTCTTTCCTAAACAGGAGATTATGTCCAAGTTGAAAGGCATCTGATAAAGCTAGGTGTATTAGACCTTTTTACATGGTTTTCTAATTATTTCTCTACTATTCCCCTACTGAATTATACACTCAAACCACATCTCTCTCTTTTTTTTTTTTTTTTGAGACAGAGTCTCACTATGTCACCCTCGGTAGAGTGCCATGGCATCGCAGCTCGCAGCAACCTCAAAACCTCTTGGGCTTAAGTGATTCTCCTGCCTCAGCCTCCCAGATAGCTGGGACTACAGGCGCCCACCACAACATCCGGCTACTTTTTTGTTGTTGTTGTCAATGTTTAGCAGGCTCAGGCCAGGTGCAATCCCACCAGCCCCGGTGTATGTGGCCAGCGCCCTAACCACTGAACCACAGGCACAGAGCCACCACATCTCTTTTTTACATATTTTCTGCCTTCTTCAGCCAAGAAACAGCATTCATTAAGTGGGAGGATTAATGAACAGATAATTACTTATGTACACAGACAACAAGGATGGGCAAATACGCCTCTGGTGAGAAGAATTATTCTTATGAACTTAAAAAAGATTGTCAACATGTGAACAGTTCTTTTTCTCAGTGAAGTGTCTGTTCCAATGCTGGCTTGTTAAAACGAACACCTCCACACAGCGATGGTGCAGATAACGTTCTCAACTAGTCTAGCTCCGCCGGCAGCCGTCTGGGTTGACCTCATCAATATCTGCTTCAAAGGACCGTACTAAGCCACTTTTCTCAGCTACCATGTTTGGCTTCCCTAAGTGGGTGGGGGTGATTACAAGCCTCCTCTGAAGCGCTGGAAATTGCAAAGCCTCCCAAAGGAGATGGAGGATATGAATTTTGATAATAATAGTAACAACAGCTTGTGTGGAGATAGCGCATTACAGCTCACAGAGAGCTTTCAGGGGCTTTAGTAGAATGGGAGTTGACTTGAGGATTTCGCAGACGTCAGAACAGAAGTGGGAGACTCGTGGTGTGTTTCACCCAAAAGTTTGAGATTGCTCACACTGGCAATATATCGGACGGGCATCCCCCATGATCAGACAGTGTAAGGGGACCAATGAGGACAGCATTGAACCCCTGTTCCCTTGGCTTTGCTCCCCAGTTTTGTTCTTCACCGACCATTCACAAAACAGCGATGAAAAATGAATTCGGAAAATCAGAAGAACGATGATTTTAGGGAACAGGTCTGATTTTAGGATTTGTGGGGTGGCTTCTCTTTCCTATGGGTGTTTTCTCTAACCCAGAATCGGCATAGGAAACAAAACAGAAGGGAAACATATACTAGTTCTCAAGTTTTGACCGTTGCGTCATTTATCATGAGAAGTCACAAGACCCACAATTACAGGATCCAGGACTCCGTTAATCTTCAAGGGACAAATGGTGGCACATTCTATTTTTTGAGGGCTGTTTCAAATCCAAATATCTTTGCCAGTGATTTATGATCTTGTGATTGTTTATTTAGTTTCTTTCGTCTTAAGAAAAAGAAAAAAACAGGGACAGAGAGACAGTTTTGGAGTCAGCCTTCAATGAACAACGACTGGACATCTCCACAGCCTCAACCCAGCCTTTGGCTTCTGCTGAGATCTGAGCATAATGACCAGGAATGTGACAGATCCCCAGCCAGACGGTCACCAGCCGGAAACATTACTCCCTCCATGATAACCAGCAGTCTGGGAGCAGAGGAAGGAGACATCAGCAAATTTAGTTGTTCCAAATGGATTTCCACTCCACATTCAAACTTTTGGGGTTTGGGGGAAAAAAAAAAAACATTTTAAACCCAGGGCACTTTTTCCATGAATTTTTTTTAAATTGATGTGCATGTCAAAGGAAATTTAATATGTAGGTTTCTGATTCATTTACACTTAACTCATCAAAATATTGTTCTGTTAAGAGGTGATTGGTGTCCAAGAAATCTTAAGAGCCTTTTTATAAGCTTTTAAACTTCTTTTTAAATGTTAAGGAACAGAAGTTGCAGTCTCCCCAATGTAAACAGGAGTGAATCCCTGGTGGGGGGAGAGAGAAGCCAAGAGGATGGAGTGGGGGTGGAAAAAAGGCGCCAAGACAGCCCAGGACTTTCCAGTCCCCGCCTAGCGGTCAACGTCTCATGCACAGTCACCGCAGCGACTGCTGGGTCTACTTTTCTGAATTCTAAAGGCAAATACAAGTTTTTTGTTTTTTTTTAGGGGTCCTGCTGTTGGCAGAGAAAGCTCCCAAGTGTTCTGCAAAGAAGGATACAGGCTCCAAAATTTTACTTCCAGGCAAGACCCCCCACCCACCCACTATTTTTTCCCCCTTCAAAGAAAGTACTCATAATGTATCCTTTCATTTATAATTTTATGAAGGTCTCAATTGAACATGTAAAGAAAGTGGAAAAATTCTCAGTTGCCATGGATGTTTGGCACTTTTCCTACTGTACTAAAATCAACGTTTCCCCCCACCAAGCAAAATGGTTTCAGAGATTCCAATAAAAGGGTGTGGAAGACAGTGAGGGCAACAGTCTGGAGTCAGAGTCTTCAGGAAATATATTTGTATTTAATTATTTGAATGTGAGCAACTTCAGTTTCACCCCTTCTCACTTGGCTTCCTATATTAAAAGAGAACTCCCGTGCATGTCATAAAGCCCATAACTTCTGTAAATGAGCACCCGGGCATTTTATCTTGTTTTACCCACAGATCTACAAAGTTGTAAATGTTGCAGAATCTAGCATTTCTTGACTAGGTTCGCTTATTGTTGCGTATTGTTTTTCCATTTTTCTCCAAAGAGGAAAAGCTTGAGAATAAAAGAAATCATCGATGATACAAACTTTTTGGTCTGGTTTTGGTTTTGTTTTGTTTTTTGAATCTTCATCATCTCCAGGCAATATAGAAAAACATTTAGAAAAGGCGCCAAGGAAAATGTCAAATTTGTCATATATAATATTTATTAACTAGAAGTTTTTTCCTGGGTCTTTTATGTTATTGATAATAGCAAAGTCTGCTTCTCTCTTGCCTTGTTTTAAAATAGATTCAATCTTCTAAAACCAGATGCTTTCTTCAAGTTTTTGTATCTCATATGACTTAGGGTGCATAGACCATGATCTTGTATCCATTGGAGAAGTTAATGGTATTAAGGCTGTTCAAGAAATAAGAGAATTCAGAGGTTAAATAAGGGGAAACCCTGTCTCAAGACCACAATATGTTTTCTGTACCCCCTGCTTTACCTGTGGGTAAAGTGACAATGTGCACGTCCTTCGCAAGGACCTTTCCAGCCAAGCCTCTTGAGACATATTTTGGAATGTGACCAAATGCACGTCACTGGTCTGCCAGCCTACTGGGCAAGGAACACCTACAACTCCTGCACCATCAGATTTAGATGTGGAGATTTTTGAGGAAATTGGATTTAGAAATTCTCCTAAGAGTTCCAGAAGGAACATGGAAAACATCCTCCTGAAAAACAGGGTAGAGTTCTGGGTCCTTTAAGACTTTAAGATACACTGCTACTATCCTTGAAGTGTTTCTCTGAGTAAAATTTCTAATAGGATCACTATTTTATCTCCCCATTACACTATCGTTCACTTCGCTATTCAATTATTTGTATGCTTTTTTTCTTTGTAGGAAAAGCTAATTTGATGTATACCTTCACAACTGTTGCTTTAAAAAAAAAAAACAACCAAAAAAACTCTTTTTGAATGACTCATTTTTCAACATCCCCAAAAGTTTAAGTTTGAGATGTGTGTCTCCCTCTCGAGCAATACCAGTCATGACCACCAAAGTTGCTCTTGTGCTTCTTGAATTGTCAAGTTCAAGTTGCTCTTGTGCTACTTGAAATTTTTACCCATGAAGGATAGGCTACAAATATTTTCAGCAGGTTTTTTTTTTATATATATTATTGTTTTCTCTCAAGTCAAAGTTCCTTAAAAAAAAGAAAAAATCAACCAAGGCTAATAAGAATCACTTTTGATTAGTTTTGTGATAATTCTGTTCCAGGGTTCCTAGAGCTTCACAGGAGCCTTTGCTTATCTCTAGTTTAGGAAGGGGCTGCAATGGGTCCCCTTCCAATGGGATAGATTTTGCCTTACTCATTCTTTCTCAAAGAAACAGTCTCTCAAAGGCTTGGCAGGGCCTGGAAGTGGGGGAGGGGTGTGGCCTATTTAGAGAAACATACCTTTGTTTTTTTATTTGTTTGTTTGTTTAATTTCAGAATATTAGAGGGTACACATGTTTTGTTCACATACTTCATGTTTTGTACAAATTGAGTCAAGATTATAAGCATGCCCCCACCCCAGACAGTGGGACCATATGAATAGGTGTGAATTTACCCACCCCTCGTCCTTCCCCCTCTCATAGCTTGATTTCCACTGAGATTTACTTCCATATGTGTTCTTTTTTTTCACGTGGGAAGCTTTATTAATACATGTCATACATGCTCATTCACTAAGAATTATAAAGACACAGAAAACAATATTTCACAAGATTTTTAACATACAAATGTCCTTTGCGTTATTTACCTCAACTCTTCTTGGCTTGAATAAACAAGAACCAAACTTGTTTGGCCATTGTCTTCGTACACTTCAAACTATGTAAATGTTACCGCCATTGATAGAAAGTCTGTGAATCGTAAGTCTTACAAACCTGAATCCTTTTATGTGACTTCAAATTTTCTGGAATCAAGAAATACATTCATAAAACTGTGTATAAGATCCAGTGTGTTAAGTGTTGATTGATCTGTTCCAACCTGGTATTGAGTACAGGTGTTTGTTTCTGCATTCATGTGAATTTTCACGTAGAAAGATGATCTCCACTTCCATCCAGGTTGTCACTTTTCTTTATAACTGAGTAATACTCCATAGCACTCATACACTACATTTTATTAATGTATTCATGTATTGGTGAGCACTTGAGTTGTTTCCACGTCTTTGCAATTATGAATTGTGCTGCTATGAACACATATGTGCAGGTGTCCTTTTTATAAAATAACCTTTCCCCCCCCCCATTGGGCATACACCCAGCAGTGGGATTGCTAGGTTGCCATCTTTTAAAAAGCTTTGAGCCTTATTCTCAAGACATATACTCCATATGTGTTTGGTGAATGACTAAGTGAAGGAATGGACAAACTATGGATCTTTTATAGGAAAGCTGTGCAAAGGAATGAAAAATTAAGACTGTCAGAGTCAGGCATGATGCAAATTTCCTCCATTCAAATAGCCAGCCCCTCCTCTCCAGCCTCTCCCTGATATAAAAGATGGTTCAGGTTTCCTAAGGGAAGACTCAGAAGCTACACTGCAGTGAAACACCCCAAGGGAAAGATGCCTTTGCTGTAGATTGTTTAGTATTTAACCTTTCTGATAGCTACCAGTTCTTAAATGCTCCAGAACATTTTCACAGAAAATACAAGAAAGAGGGAAAATAACAATAGTAACAGTTGCAAATGAGCTGGCAGACACAGAAAGACCCAGAAAAACATGGAAGCATGTCTGAACAGTTTCCCTTCTTCTTGGTGAGCTCAGGCGACTGGAGAGAATGTTGTCAACCAAGGCGGGGAACAGGACAGACATCAGAAATGACCAGTCATCGCACATTTTCTCAGAATCCTTTTCCATGCAAACCTCAGGGAAGTGCAGGAAGAGACAGGTGTTCGTGGCACAAAATGATTCCTCTGCGTCCTAAAGAATCCAGAGCAAGTCATATCCCCCAACACTGAGCTTCTCTTCCTCCCCCTGGAAACTCAGACTACGCATGCTCTTCTTTCCTCTGAATTTTGCTCAGGTTGATGAAAGAGTGAAAAATAAAGAGCTTCCAGCGACTGGTGTTATCAGCTGAGAATGAATGATGAGCAAACATGAAGGCCACGTTGATCCCTTCAACAGTTCAGATGCTCTTTCTGGGGCATTTTCTCCCAGGTTTTTACAACCCCAGTTCAGAGAGTGAAAACTAGTATAGACCCACCCCTTGTTCAGGAGGAAGTCTGCGCAGGTAAAAAGCCAGCAAAAAAAAAAAAAAGTTACACTTCAAAGCTCATTTAAGGGATAACCCTGTGGAGAACGACTCAGCCCTCCCCTGTACTAAAGATGGGAGAAGGAGCCTGACTGCCTACCTGTGTTTATTTGCATATTTGCTCAGGAGAAGGGCTCAGAACTGAGCTCTAGAAACTCAGCTGGTGTTTGACTGGCTGGGATCCCCCTCCCCCAGCAGTCCAGGACCTGATGGAATAATTGCCACAGACTCCTGGCTTCTCCTTTCCTTTGATATGAAACCTGTCCCCACAGCCAGCTCTCATGGCTAAAGCAAACACTTGGCCCTCGCAGACTCTGACTTGCCTCCTGCCCTCGAGGCTGTTAATCTACAACATGCCTGCTGCCCAGATATTGCTGCTGCCGTCCAGAGTCAGGTGTCACGGGGGGTGGCTGACAGGGGTTCTTTCTTCTTTGAGTTTGATACATCCTTCCTTCCACTGCTCCTTGCAATCAGCTGCTAGGGGAAGGAGGGAAGCAGGCAGGAGGGAGAGTGGAGACTTCCGGAAATCTCTTTCCTCCCCTCCCTTCACGGGGTTGCCTGATAATGACCCTGGAGACTCCCACTAGCCCTCCCAGGAGTCACCCCCTCACTCACTTCCTCCTCTTCCTGCCCTCAACCTCTCCCCAGCCAGCCTCCTGGTGGCTGTGGCTTCAGCCACCTGCCCCAACTCGTCTCTGGAAGAATGAGATGGTTCTGGGTAATGGTAGGTCTAAGACTCTCTTAGACCTCTCTCTACAACCTCTGCCTTCCCAAAGGCAGAAGCAAGCTTTCCTGGTACTCTTTGTGAATCTTTCCAGAGTGAAAGTGGTTTCAAAGATAGCATGTGCAAGTTCCTTAGGTTACTAAATAATAGGTGTGTTAGGGGAAAAGCACTTCTTCATTTATATTTGAAAACTGGCTCAGAATTAATCTTTTTTGTTGTTGTTTGTTTGTTTAGCTGGCCCTGGCCAGGTTCAACCCTGCCACCCCCAGTACACGAGCCGGTGCTCTAACCATTGAGCTATGGGCACCCAGCCATAAGACTTGATTTATTTTAAATGTACACTTGATCTTCCCCCGGGGTCAAACTCTAATGTAAACCCAAAGCCTGGGGCCTTTGGTGCTTTTATACAGAAGAAGGGGGGAACCCACCCATTCATTCATCCACCTTTTCACCCACTCACCCACCCGCTCTTATCATAATTTATTTAGTCAGCACTAACTTATGCAGCTTGCTTTGCCTCTGCCAACGTCTGCAGACTGAGAGTAAAGGCCGATCATTCTCAATCCTCAGCTGACATGTGACCTCTTCCTCTGAAGCCTTTAGCTGGGTGATGCCCCAAACAACAACACTGATGCTTAGAAGAAGTGCATGTGTTTCTTTTTTCTTTTCAAATCTTTTATTGGAAGCATTTTTATGGCTGGGAGGCAGGTGTACATCCATGGCAGTGCTGTGTGTGTGTTGGGGGAGGGTCCCTGTATTACAGTATTTACGGTGCTCATGATTTTCATGAGATCAACCCCCTCACTGCCAATTAATTTCACTCTGTTTCAGGGTCACAGATCATACCCCTAATCTCAGCCAGTCGTCTCACCAATGTGTGTCCTATGGGGCCTGGGGCAAAAAAAAATAAAAAAGTATAGAGGGCCCAGCATAACCATTGCTTCTATTATAGAAAACAACACAAAGGGCACATCCTACAAAGAGCAGAGCACCATTAGAGGCAGGCATAATTGCAGCCACTAAATTAGCATGGGTCTCTCAGCCAGGGGCTAATCTAAGCCAGACCTCACGTCATGCCAGGCTGTGAGTACATCCCAATTATAATTAAAAAGAAAAAAGAAAAATCACCCTCGATTGCAAATGTTTACTTTTAACATGGCAGGTACTTAGTAATAATATCAGAGACTCAAGGCATCTGGAGTAAGCAAGAAAGGTAATTTGGGTCAAGCATCATTGAGTAGCTAAAGGATTTGCAATGTATCTGTAAGACTAAGCCCTGTGCACATTCCCTATTCTCTCCTGGACATCGGTCACTCTCCTTCCATCTCTGCCACTAGGTTGCACTCCCCAGGGGCTTCATGCATGCGCTCCACTCAGCCCGTCCTGCTGTCCGCCCTTTCTTGGCTGACCTAGCCCCCTAATTCTCCCCAACAGGCCACAGTGCTTAGACCAGCGGTTCTCAACCTGTGGGTCGTGACCCCTTTGTAACAATGAAAATACATCGCGGCATTAGGAAGGTTGAGAACCACTGGCTTAGACTCTCCCAGTTCTCTCTTTTCTTTTCAAGCTCACGTCATACAAAGGCAGAAACCAAGCCTGGGAGGCCAGAACCAAGGTGCTTTCTCAGTGGGCGGATGACAAGGGATTTTTTTTTTCCTCTATAATGAACATGTATTAAGTTTGTGTTCCAAAATTATGTGTGTGTGTTTAGTTCAGCTTTATAATCCAATATATAAACACACCAAACTTCACTTCCCCTGCCTTTTTAAACTATTTTTCATACCCCACAAACCCAGATTCACCCATATAATTTGTCTTTGAATTTGCCACTTTTTTTTTCTTAATCAAAGCAAGTATCACAGACCCATTTTATTTCTGCACGTAAAGTCATATTACAATGATATTAGGAATTAATTTTTGTAAGTAGATGGGAGGCCTGTTTTTCAGTCTTCTTTTTGTCTGGAGACTATCATTTTGATAAAACTTAGCAACCCCTCCAGCCATATTACAATGAATTTTGAAAAACATTGCCAAAGACTGGGCTTCACCAGGTATCTCTTTTTAAATTTAATAAGTAGGCTATCAGCAGGATTGCAGACAACTTTTGATCATACAGAGAAACCCACTGTAAGAAGATTTTTCTCTGTGTTAATACAATTATTTAATAAAGACATTTGGCATATAAATAAGACTCTCTTAGACCAAGCATGTTTAACATTGAGAGGATTGAGATCAGCCTATAGGGTATATCAGTAAAAGTATCTCCTCCAGCTTTGGTAAACCTTTTCCATCCGTTTAGAGATAAAATTATTATTCCTAATTGAAAGCCCTCATGACATAGATGTGGCAAAAAATACTCTGCCCCTATTATGAGACTTTCCAAACGAGCTTAAAATTGCTTAGAAACAAAAGTCAAGGGGGAAAAGAAAGGGCAGCGTCTCCCAATAATGGAGCTCTGCCTTTGTGTTTTTTTGTGTTTTTTTTTTTTTTTTATTGTTGGGGATTCATTGAGGGTACAATAAGCCAGTTACACTGATTGCAATTGTTAGGTAAAATCCCTCTTGCAATCATGTCTTGCCCCCATAAAGTGTGACGCACACTAAGGCCCCACCCCCCTCCCTCCATCCCTCTTTCTGCTTCCCCCCCCATAACCTTAATTGTCATTAATTGTCCTCATATCAAGATTGAGTACATAGGATTCATGCTTCTCCATTCTTGTGATGCTTTACTAAGAATAATGTCTTCCACTTCCATCCAGGTTAATACGAAGGATGTAAAGTCTCCATTTTTTTTAATGGCTGAATAGTATTCCATGGTATACATATACCACAGCTTGTTAATCCATTCCTGGGTTGGTGGGCATTTAGGCTCTTTCCACATTTTGTCTGCCTTTGTGTTTTATCTGTAAAACAGTATGCTTGAAAAGTCTGGCTCCCATTTCATTTGAACTGAACATAAATGTGGTGCCTGGAACCCTCCCAAATGAATAAATTCTTTCCTGATAATTTTTAAGTGAGGAAAGATCAACAGGATAGGGACATGAGGAGGGATTATAGGCTATAGTACATGGGGTGTGTGTGTGTGTGTGTGTGTGTGTGTGTGTGTGTGTGTGTATGGGGTAGGAGGCAATAAAGTATAAATTAGACAGCACACACCTGATCAAATGTGTCCTGTTGGTGTGAGAAGCAAAACACAGCAGCTGTGTGTGGGGGTCTGTGCATTTAACAGGACAATTGGGAAATTTCTGGACATAATTCTTTCTTTTCTGTCTCTTTCTTTTTTTCCTTTATCTGTTTTTTTTTTTTTTCTTTTGAGACAGAGACTCAAGCCGTCGCCCTGAGTAGAGTGCTGTGGTGTCACAGCTCACAGCAACCTCCAACTTTTGGGCTTAAGCAATTCTCTTGCCTCAGCCTCCCAAGTAGCTGGGACTACAGGCGCCCACCACAACACCTGGCTATATTTTCTTTTGTTGCAGTTGTCATTGTTGTTTTAGCTGGCCCAGGCAGGGTTCGAACCTCCCAGCCTGGGTGTATGTGGCCAGCGCCCTACCCACTGAGCTATGAGCACCACCCTCTGTCTCTTTGATTCTTGAAAAACTGCAATAGATTTATTTCCTATAAAAGATCCCCTGCTAACTGTTCCCCTGCTATTGTTTATTTCTGCTCAGAGTTGCTACCCCATTCTGAGGCATACAGCCCCCATGTGATAACATGACAAATCTCCCTTCTCTCTTCCCTCAACCATATGCCAACTCCAGACCTCTCTCTGTTCTCCCTGGGGCCAAAAGGATGCCAGTTTATAACCAGGTAAGGGACTACCTCATGGACCATTTCTCGCTTTAATTTTTCTCCACTTTGTGAGGTCTTCCTGATGAAGAGGACAGGAGGTTGTAGGAGCATCGGGCTTACTCTCAGGATCCAGGTTTACTGGAGGATGAACTGCATAATTTGTTTAAAGAAAAGGTTCTAGCAGGCCTCGAAAAGTCCTGCAATGAACACAATTCTCTTTGGGGCTTAATGTATACTCACTTAGCTTCTTTATTTAAAAAAAAAAAAAAAATGGAGGCGGGAAGAAAGGAGTGGATTCTCTTCTTTCTTTGACTACTGGAAGAAAGGTAGAGAAAAAGAAAAAGAAAATTAACAAAGAGAGGACCCAGGTCCCTCCTCCTTCCTCCTCCTCTCCCCATCCACGGGCAAAAATCTAATAAAGATGATTAAATTACATGTCTTTTCCTCCCATTGAAATACACCGCATACTATTCAAATATTAGAACTCAGGAAATAAGGCAGGACAAGGTCCCTCATGAAACCTTAGAAGGCAACACAGGGGTCTGAGCTGGAGGTCTGCTTGGCTGGGCAGCTCTAATTAAGAAATCACCCTGCTGAGAAGAACTTAACCTAAATAAAATATGAAAAGGAATCCAGGGAAAACCATTACCTCCCAGACACAGCTCCTCAACTAGTGTCTGGAGCATCCATTTCCCTAGTCCTAGGAGCTCTTCCTCCTTACTGGTACCTGGGAACTCTATGTTATTGTCCATGCCTGATGATATAATCAAGTCTGAAGTCTCAGCTCCAGAAGAGGAAGCGGGTCTCGTAATGACCTATTGCTGCTTGCCCAGGCTTTCTTGGGGCAGAAGCAGGTTTAGTCAATGTTGTTTTGGTTTGGAGGGGGCTATGGGATCAGGATTGACTGAGGATGGATTAAAGATTTGGTCACCTGGCCAACTCTTCCAGCTTTGACACGATGAACTTCCAATCTACAGCCTCTCCTGAGGGTGGCTGGGTTCTTTCTATCCACCAGCTGCCTTTGATGCAGTGGCCATTTGAGAGCAGAAGTCTGTTTAGCTTGGTGTAGTTCAACATCCTCGCACTGGCTATTCCTTAGTGCTGTGTTGTCTCAGACCTTCTGCAACACCAGGTCCTGGGTTATCCTTCTGATGCTTTGTGTCACTTCTTTAGCCTCATTTCCTCCTACTCTCCATAGAAATCAATTTTCTGTTCTCACTAATCTGTGATTTATCCCTAAAAGTGTGTTATTGTCTATCACATCTTTGTGAGTTTGCATGGGCTATATGGCTGCCCACAATGGCAGTTCTTACACCATTGAACATCTGTTGAAAAAGATGAGCCCTCTCCTGAGGAGGAAATGTTGGACATTATGAATTCACATAACAGGGTTTTGCAAAAGAGTTCAGAGAGTACTTCACCCTCTAAGGAGTCTGTGATCACCAATTAAGACTCCTCAAAATAGATTGCCCTTTCTTACTATTCTCCTCCCATTTGGGGAAAACTCCTATTTATCCTCAAGGAGACGTCCACAGCATTCACACACTCCAGCGCTGCGCTCCTTGTGTCTCTAGACTGCGAGTTTAGTGCTCAGTTATCACAGTTCAATAATTATTTGTTGCATGACAAACTTACTCTAGACTAAAAGTGGGCAAACATTCTCTTAAAAGGGTTAGATAGTAAATAATTTAGGCTTTGTGGGCCATATGATCTCTGAAGTGATTATTCAACTATTTTTGCAAAAGCAGCCATAGATGATGCCATAATCTGCTTGAGCTGCTCTAAGAGAATACCATAAACTGAGTGGCTTATAAACAACAGAAATTTATTTCTCACAGTTCTGGAATCTGGAAAGTCCAATATCAAGGTGCCAACAGATTCCATGTCTGGTGAGGACTCATTTCCTGGTCCATAGATGACCTTCTTATTGTGTCCTCCTCATGGTAGAAGGGAAGAGGGGGCTCTCCAGGGCCTCTTATATAAGGGCACTAATCCTGTTGATGAGGACTCTATCCTTGCGACCTAATGACCTCTCATAGGGCCCACCTCCATAGGACCCACCAATCACATTTAGATTTCAACATATGAATTATTTTAACAGACAATATTTAAACAAATGGGTGTGCCTGGGTTCCAATAACACTTTACAGGCACTGCCATTTGAATTTCATATCACTTTTATGTTTCACAAAATATCATTCTTCTTTTGCTTTGCAAACATTAAAAAAGTGTAAAAACTATTCTTATTTCAGGAACTATAGAAAAATAGATGGCATAAAGGGCAGAGCAAATCCATAGTACATAGTGCTGACCCTGGGTCTAGACTAAGGACAGACTCTCAAAGGTAAGTCTTACTCATTTTTGAGTTTTATTGTCTGGTCCCTCAAGGGTAATTCATCTTTGAGTTTCACTATTTAGCATTAACTGATATATAAATGTATATAAATGTGCAATTGATTTTTTTTTTTTTTTTGCAGTTTTTGGCCGGGGCTGGGTTTGAACCCACCACCTCTGGTATATGGGGCCGGCACACTGCTCCTTGAGCCACAGGTGCCACCCTGTGCAGTTGATTCTTGAACAACATGAGCTTGAACTATGTGGGACCACTGAAATGTAGATATTCTTCCACCTATGCCACCCCCTAAGACAGCAAAACCAACTCCTCCTCTTCTCTTCCTCTTCAGTCTACTCAAGGTGAGTATGACAATCTACTTCCACTTAAATAATAAATATGTTTCTCTTCTTCTTGATTTTTTAATAGAATTTTCTTTTCTTGAGTTTACTTTAGTATAAAACTTTAGTCTATGTGTACATATACAAAATATGAGTTAATTGGCTATTTATATTATCAATAAGGCTTCTAGTCAATAGTCGGCTATTATTAGTTGTGTTTTGGGATAGTCAAAATTTATATGCAAGTTTTCAACTACATAGAGATTGGTCCCTCTAATCCCCACATTGCTCAAGGGTCAAATAACGATTACACACACACACAAATAGATGCACAATTAAATGATCTTTGAGTACAAACAATTTCTTGTGACAAAGATTACAAACAGAACAACCATAAATGGGACTTTGGGGATATTGTTGAAGCTCCATGCTTCATCATAGCTAGGGACATAAAATCTATGTGGTTAGCTACCAAGGTTCCAATCACAAATTCCATAGGTCTGGAATTATTCCAAACATCACGAGGTAGATGCCAAAACCTTCTAGAGCAGTCCAACATCTATGTAGTCAGAAAATATCTCCTCTTAAAGATAAGATTTCTTTACTACTCTCTGCTATCACAAAATCACAACTTCTTTGAGCTCTATTTAACAATCCTTAAACTTTCTGTGATAGGCAGCTTCTGATACAGCTTCTAAGGATGTGATGATTCCCTCTCCTGCTGTTCAAGCTCTGGTATAATTCTCTCTTCTTGAATGGTGGCTGGGCTTAGTGATTGGCTTCTGATTAATTGAATACACACAAGCAGCAGGCTGTCACTTCCAAAATTAGTTGATAGAAAGTTGTGACTTTTGGTAGCAAACTCTCTCAATTGCCTTCTCACTTACGTAGTTGTTGACTCCTCCCAACAACCACATAAGTGAGCTCAGACATGACTTTTTCTCTAGTTGAGACTTTAGATGAGACCACAAATGCTAGATTGACACATTGATCCTAGTTTTGTGAGAAACTTGGAAACTAAAGTCTCTGTTAAGAAACACTCAAACTCCTGACTTACAGAAATCGAGATGATAAATATGTGTTATCCTATGTCATGAAGTTTTAGGACAATGTGTTATACAGCACTAGATAATTAATACAGATACTTACATGTATAAGGATAATTGAATACCTATTTAATCATCCTCCCCACCCAAATATTTTCTTTAGAGCAGAGGTTATGACGTGTGCATCTTCATACCTCTCACAGCACATCACCTGACCCATAATACATGATTAATCAATATCTGCTAAGTTAACTTGTATGTTGAGTATCATAAATTCAGTTAATTGAAATGGTAACAATCATATTTAAAGATGCTTCAACAGCACGAACAAAGCAGATGGCTGGTTAGAGTGGATAGTTTTTGAAAATGGTAAGACAGGAAATTATTTGGTTTTGTACCCTAATATACCAAGATTGTGTTTCACAGACTTTCAGGGAGCTTTCATTCCTTTACAAAAGACTTAAAAGTTAATGTTCCTTCACTACACTAAAGAGGCCAATGCCCTCGCAGACCCAACCATGCTGATGGGCCTGGCACATGGTCAATCTAATTATTTAGACAATTCTTCTCTCTTCCCTCTGACACATTTTACATGGGTAGTGGGGACTATTAAACAAGAGAAAATGTAAATAGAGAGAAATGTGAAAAAGTTGGGAAAAAACTAAGACTTGAAAACCAAGCAGAAGAAAGAGAAGTAGTAAGAAAAGCTGAGCCAGATGCAGAAGGATGGTTTAAAGAAAGAGCCTGATTTTCCTGTCTCTACTCATAAATATTTTGACAAGAAGCTATGCAATTATCAGAAAGAAAAAAAGAAAGGAAAAAAGAAAAGTCAGAAGTTGTCTTCCACGGGAGCCATGCTCTTGGAATTCAATGACCTAATTCAGTATAAGGTTGCAGTGCAGAGATTGCCTCTCCGTCTGATTCTCATGGCATTGAGAGCTTTGTTTTCTCAACAGCACATGCCACATCACTATCTAAAATTGGGACTAAAGAACAGAGGATGTGGGGGGGGCGGGATCTAGATATCATGCTTAGAAAACATATTCATGAATCAGTGTAGATTCTCAGTCTCTATCTTGCTGGTTGCTTATCTTAGTGGTTAAGTCAACTTTTCATTACTTTTGTAGACATTATATAATATCTTCTCCCACAGCTCCAGCCACCAGCTGTTAGTCAGCATCATCCCGGAATGGGATGGGAATTGGGTCAGCATGAGCCGAGTAACTTTCATTCTGACATTTGAGGAAACTAATTCCCAGCCACTGGACAGGTCTAAATTGTCTGCAATGATCGTAGTACCAAATAGATCTCAAGAAAGAAACCTGAGACAGTTGAAAGGTCAAAATAATTGGAGCTAGTTCCTTTAAGCTTAAATGTACTCTTCCATAAACTGGAGATAATAATAGTGTGTATCTCATAGGGTTATTGTGAAGGTTAAATCTGTGCAGACGCTTCAGTCTAGAGCAGTTATTCAACCTCAATGCCATTGAGATTTTGGGTGGGATAATTCTTTCCTGATTTTTGAGTGTGCTATCCTGTGCATTCTAAGTCATTTAGCAGCAACCTTAGCATCTGCCTGCTAGATTTTAGTAGCACTTCAACTACCAACCACCATCCTCTCCATCAGCACAAAAGAAACTGTCTCCAGACATTTCCAAATGTTCTCTTGGCAGGTGGGCGGAAGGGAGGGGGAAATCACCCTTTGTTGAGAACTACTGTTTTAATGCTTGGCATATAATAAGTGTTTCATAAGTATCAGATGTTATTATTATCATTGAAAGTATTAAAATTATATAACATCAGCATCACCCTGCTCCTCTGTCTCACTGAATCCTGAAATAGTTGCTGCATTTCCGCATTTCTTCAAAAGTAAGGGTTTAAAAGAGGCAAGGTCATTAATCTGACATCAGCCCAGTAGGAAACCAACTGTCCCCTGCACAGTTTCCTTTCACAGATAGAAAAAAGGTGACCATTTTGTGCATCTGCAAGAACTAGATTAGCTTTCCCAACCCCACAGTTTGTGAGATGCTCCAGATTTTTCCTTTGGCATGAATTCTCCAACTGTAGGGATTACTGGGGTAGCTGGCTCTTGAAGTTGCTCTTGGAGATTTCCCGGGGCACCACCATTCTTACCTGAGAAAGGAAGGAAAAAGACATTCAAGAAGGGAGAAAGTTTCGACAGGAGTTACTTCATTTACTGTTTCTGTGGTTTCATGCTTCTTTGGGTTTACAAGTGTGTTTTCTGCCCAAATTGTTCTTGCATAGTCCAACAGTATTTGCTTTAGGTGTTTTGGTACCACACTGTTTTGAAGGTACACATTGTTTCTCATGGCACGTCTTGTGTTAAGTGTACAAGCGGAGGCAACTAAATAGGATGCAGTATTCCTCAAAGTTTTTAACCAAACAAACACCAAGAGGAAAGTGAAAGGAGATTTCTGGCAGTCCAGGAGTGGCTTGATGACAGTATGAAATATCCTGACATCTCCTATTTTTATCTTTAGAATGAGTGCAAATTTGACTCTCTGTGCTGAAATAACGTTTCATTCGCTTCAAGGCAAAACTGCATGGGGAGAAGGTAACACTTCTACCCTGCTGGTGGGATTGCAAACTAATACAGCCTTTATGGAAAGAAGTATAGAGAATTCTTAAATAACTAAAAGTCGCTCTTCCATTTGATCCCACTATTCCATCACTAGGCATCTGCCCAGAAGAACAAAAATCATTTTACCACAAAGACATTTGCACCAGAAGGTTTATTCAGTTTATAATTGTCAAGTCTTGGAAGCAACCCAAACGCCCATCAACCCATGAATGAACTACCGAACTGTGGCTTATGTATATTGGGGAGTACTATTCACCCATAAGAAAAGATGGAGACTTTACATCTTCTACGTTTACCTGGATGGAGTTGAAACACTTTCTTCTTAGTAAAGTATCTCAAGAACGGGAAAAAAAAAATCTCCAGTGTACTCAATACTAATATGAAACCAATATGTAAACAATTACATGCTCACACGAACAATAAAACACAAATATAGTCTAACAAGGGGGGATAAAGAATGGAAAGAGGGAAGGGGGATGGTGATTGGCAAAAGGATGGAGGACAATTCGTGAGATCTCACCTAATTTGCATACCGTGAGGGTGTTCAGCACACTCCCTGGGCAAAGGGCACTACTACAAGTTGAACTTTACCATGGAAGTGAGAACAATGCAGCCTAAAAATTTATACCTTCCTATTAATTTGAAAAAAAAAAAAAAAACAGAAAAACTATGAAATGCACTGCCCATGTTGGGCCCTGTTTGTCCTCTAGCTTCTTCTATGCCCCCTTTCCAAGTATGTGTTGTGCTTTTGCAAACATCGGAATCTTGGAATATAACAGCCTGAATCCCATCCCGGCTTTATCACTGATAGAAAGGGCTGGGTACGGCACATCACATCCTTCTGGGGAACCTTGGTTTCCACATCTAAAAACAGGAAATAAGAAATTACCTACACTACAGCACCTTCATGAGAAGTAAAGATAATACAGTCGAACCTTTATAAGTTGACCACACATGGGACTGTATCGTGCCTCACCTATCCCAGCAAGAAGCGGCCAAAATCTTATGGAAATATTTGCAAGGAAGAAACTAATGCAGCTCATTTACTCTTTCAAGTATGGGTGCTATAAGTTTTTCCTATCACCTTCCCTTTGGGTCTAAACTACATCTGACTTGAACCTGACATCGAAATCTGGGATATTACCTTTTCATGCTGACAGATTCCAAGATTTGCCTGGCTGTACTTCAAATTGCCGGGCCCCTCTTCTGAAGATTACGACTTGGTTGGTGTGTGAAGTGGGGAACAAAATTTGTACTTTTAACAAGCTCCACCCCCAAGTGTTTCCTATGATCACACAAATTGGGAAAGCTCCGTGCCTTCTGCTTATGCTGTCCCCAGGACCAGAACATCTGGGGCAAAGAGCAACAGGTTTAATATCTAAAAAATACTGATCTGGGGGCGGCGCCTGTGGCTCAGTGAGTAGGGCGCCGGCCCCATATGCCGAGGGTGGCGGGTTCAAACCCAGCCCCGGCCAAACTGCAACCAAAAAATAGCCGGGCATTGTGGCAGGCGCCTGTAGTCCCAGCTGCTCGGGAGGCTGAAGCAAGAGAATCGCGTAAGCCCAAGAGTTAGAGGTTGCTGTGAGCCGTGTGACGCCACGGCACTCTACCGAGGCAGTACAGTGAGACTGTCTCTACAAAAAAAAAAAAAAAAAATACTGATCTGGGCAAAGTTAATATCAGCCTCAATATCTATTAGGATTCAAACGTACACAATCCCTGACCTAACAATTCCACTTCTAGGAACGAGTCTCACAAATATACTTGAAGATCTACGGGAACATAACCACATGGTTTTTAAGAGCAGAAGTTTGTGACAAAACCTAAGTTTGTGACAAAATGTCCATCAATGGGAGAAGATATTCATGGAAGGATGGTATGAAGGAATATTCTGGAGCTGTGCAAAGTCAGCTCTCTGTGTTTTGATATGAAAAGGAGCTTGGACTGATCTTACAGCAATACAAGCTGTTTTGCATTCATTGAATGAACTTAAAAGGCCTCATTGTGTTAGACTTTAGTGAACAATACTGAAGTACACGCTAGTATACACTGTCATCTGTCTCTTTTCTCTCCCCCTGCACCTTTCTATCCAGGTTATAAGCACACATACCATCTCTAGAAGGGCACCCAGGAACATGCCTGCTACCTGTGGGGAACGGGACTGGACGGCTAGGAGCCAAGACCAGGAGGGAACTGAGTTTGCAGACCTTATAGATTTTTTGATTTTCGTATCATGCATATGTGTTCCATGAAAATTGGTTGTAAAAGAAGAAAGCTCAGCCCAGCTATCACTCAGACCCTACAGTTATTCCTTATTGTTTTATTCCATTCTTCCTCCACGGCTTTGCTCCTCCCTTCACATGAAGACAATATGTTTTCTGTCCCCCATTCTGATCCCTGTAACAATCTTCCCCTTCCCCTTCCCCTTCCCTGCTCTGCTTAAGCCCTCCTACTTCCTGGAGGCCTGTCTCTCTGTGACCTTCAAGTTCTATAAAAGCTGCCTTAAATGTGAGCCCCCTAGGAGGGTCTGTTTCCCTAATGAAAGGCGCACTGTGGCGGCACCTGCCCTGGGCATCCACGTGTGACTTGTCAGCTAAAGATCTCATCATGGAGAAGAGCTTTAAAATTCATTCACATCAGTGTCACACTTTCTTCCTTTTTATTTTAAATTTTTATATGTCTTTTTCATTGTAAGGAGGGCTAGGAAAGAATGATGCCTCTTTTAAGGTGGCAAGTATGTTTCCATTTCAAACATGATAAATGTCCTAGTAACCTCCAGACTCCCTGTTTATCCTTCATGATGAAAATATAAGACCTAGAATGTTCATCATCTCTATATATTAGAGAAATGCAAATCAAAACAACCCTGAGATATCATCTAACCCCAGTGAGAATGGCCCACATCACAAAATCTCAAAACTGCAGATGCTGGCGTGGATGTGGAGAGATGGGAACACTTTTACACTGCTGGTGGGACTGCAAACTAGTACAACCTTTCTGGAAGGAAGTATGGAGAAACCTCAAAGCACTCAAGCTAGACCTCCCATTTGATCCTGCAATCCCATTACTGGGCATCTACCCAGAAGGAAAGAAATCCTTTTATCATAAGGACACTTGTACTAGACTGTTTATTGCAGCTCAATTTACAGTCGCCAAAATGTGGAAACAGCCTAAATGCCCACCAACCCAGGAATGGATTAACAAGCTGTGGTATATGTATACCATGGAATACTATTCAGCCATTAAAAAAAATGGAGACTTTACATCCTTCGTATTAACCTGGATGGAAGTGGAAGACATTATTCTTAGTAAAGCATCACAAGAATGGAGAAGCATGAATCCTATGTACTCAATTTTGATATGAGGACAATTAATGACAATTAAGGTTGGGGAGGAGGAAAAGCAGAAAGAGGGACAGAGGGAGGAGGGTGGGGCTTTGGTGTGTGTCACACTTTATGGGGGCAAGACATGATTGCAAGAGGGACATTGCCTAACAATTGCAATCAATGTAACCTGGCTTATTGTACCCTCAATGAATCCCCAACAATAAAAAAAAAAAAGAAAATATAAGACCTAGGCGGTGCCCATGGCTCAGTAGGTAGGGCACCAGACACATATACCAAGGTTGGTGAGTTTGAACCCGACCTGGGCCAGCTAAAACAACCAATGACAACTGCAACAACAACAAAAAAAAATAGATGGGCGTTGTGGTGAGCACCTGTAGTCCCAGCCACTTGGGAGGCTGAGGCAAAAAAAATCGCTTAAGCCCAAGAGTTTGAGGTTGCTGTGAGCTGTGACATCACAGCACTCTACCTTGGGTGACAGCTTGAGACTGTCTCAATATATATATATATATATATATATATATATATATATATAACCTACTTAAACTCTCTCCTAGTGGCCTAATGATAAGCTCTGTGAGGGTAGGAGATCTATTCTTTTCCATTCTGCTTTCCTCTCAGTGGTGAACACAAAAAGAAGTGTTTTGTTGAATGAATATCAGAATGAACAATTTGTTCCCGTGAGTGTTAGTTGACGTGCATACTTTGGCAGAAGCACAGGTGGCTTATGACAGAGTCAGGCTGGTTATTTTGCCATCTGGCTAGATTTTGACATGGTCACTGAGTTTCCTTTGTTCATGTGTGACTGATCAAGTCCTTCAGAGCACCAAGCATAGGCATCTGTCCATAGTAGGTCCTTTAGAAATGGTGTGGAATGAATTCCCCTCGCTGTGCAACATGAAGAGCGTTTGGAGAATTAGGAGAAAAAGCGAGAAGTGCAAGTAAACAGCTACTAATGCTCTTAGCAGGAGGGCCTCTGATGGAGAATGAGAGGCCGGTTGGCAGCTTGGCTGCCTCCCTTTCTTTTCCCAGGTTCTGGGTTTCAGACTTCTTTTTTTTATAATTTTTTTTATTAAGTCTTTTGTACATAGATCATAAATACATTTATGCCCATTTCAGTGTGTTGATTATTTATACAAATTGGAGAAAGGAAAAATCAGAGTAGGACGTATTTTTGTTTCTAGGTATTGGTGTTTTGCTCACTCTTGTCGCCCAGGCAGGGGGGAGGTCTGCCTATTATTACAAGGAGGCTGTGGTCTTCTGGGTTATCAAGAACTTAACTAAAAATCATAACTGGTACAAGTATCAGTAATGAAGGTGGCCCCAGGCCAATGCCCATGGATTATTTTACTAACAGATGCTCTCAGGACTTTCCGAATGGAGACTTGCCTGCATCAGCACAATTAAAAAGAGCAACATCCACTGAGAGCAGAGCAAAGAAAGAGGGAGATATCGGCTGGGCATCCATGGGATCAACCAATCGATGAAAACTGTAATTGTGACTTTACCTAGATTTAGTCAAGTACCAGGGACTTGGAGCCCTTTCTCAGTTGCTGGGAAGTTAGCAACATTAAACACCTACATACTGGGTGTTACCTTCCTGAGGACAAACACATGGATCTTTTCACAGACCCCTGAATCCATTCATAAGTAATTTGCCTGTGAAGTCTTAATGACCAATGTGAGTTAGCTGCTCTGCTGGCCACACTGAACAGTCTCTAGCTTCATTTTTTTTTTCCTTCCTTTCTTTCTTTCCTTTCTTTCCTTCCTTCCTTCCTTCCTTCTTTCCTTCCTTCCTTCCTTCCTTCCTTCCTTCCTTCCTTCCTTCCTTCCTTCCTTCCTTCCTTCCTTCCTTCCTTCCTTTCCTTCTTTCTTTCTTTTTCTTGAGAAACAGTCCTACTCTTTCACACAGACTAGAGTGCCATGGTGTTATCCTAGCTTATAACAACCTCAAAGTCCTGGACTCAAGCAATCCTCTTGCCTCAGCCTCTGGAGTAATTGGGACTGCAGGTGCCCACCACAAAGCGTGGCTAATTTTTTGCTATTTTTAGTAGCGATTGTGTATCATTCTTGCTCAAGATGGTCTCAAACTCCTGAGCTCAAGCAATTCACCTGCCTAGGCCTCCCGAGGTGCTGGGATTATAGGCGTGAGCCGCCATGCCCAGCAATGGTCTCCATCTTCAGATCCATTGAGGTCATGCAAATGGTCCTGCAGTCAACAGAATCCACCCAGGTAGGACAGAAAGACAACAGCTTTTGGGTGAGGCATTTGTCACTTGATGTGACCAAAGAATAATGAGAATATATCACCTTTATCTGAACAGAACTCAGTTACAGATACGTGAAAAAAATCTTCACATGGACCCGTTGACTCTGGGTAGGACCTACTTTTCCTGAAAGAATGAATCCACCATTAGATGGGCAGATACATGGTCAAAAGGAATGTTCTTCTATTTTGGTTTCTTGGTGTAAAGGAAGACAGCACAGGAGGTGACCTTGTCTGGTGGCCACAGTGAAGCTATGAAGCAGATCCAATGACACATGCCACACAGTGGTATTGTGACAACATTATGATCAGTCCATTGCCTAGTGTACAGTAAGCACTTAAAAACTACTTGAACACTGGGAATGACCCACAGCCATCCATACCCCCAACTTCAGCCCCACTTGGGGACTTGACTTTGCTATAGGCACTAACAAAGCAGAGCTAACCCAGAAGGCCGAGCCTACGGAAGGTCTGCAGAGGACTTTTCTGCAATAATCTACAACTCAGGGACGGTGACGAGTTAAATCTTCACTGTGTGAGTCTCAGTGGTATAGCGAATGTTCCCTGTGGGACTTTGAGATAACTGGGGTCTGCCTGCTGCACGATCCCCAGTCCTGAAGTTGCTTCCTGCCCTTGTAATAACTGTCCACTGGGCAGCTTCTGGCCAGCAGGCTGAGAAACAGAAGGTTTCTCTGGTTGGTGTCAGCCTCCCGAGTTGCCAAGTGGAGATATTTTTCTCAGGTTTCTGGGTGAGTTTTTCAGCCAACACCCTTGAAAGGGAAGCAGAGCCTTCATGCCACAGGCATCTAGGACACAAGGCCTACACAGTATTTTTGAAAAGTCAGTATCGCTCGCCAATGATAAAGGAGCATTCATGGTGGGCAAAGGCTCTCCAGGGGAATGGGTGGACCCAGGGCTCGCAGGCAGGCCATGCACGGAGTTTGCAGCCAGTTTTCTTTTTCCACCATAACTCTGGTGTTGAGCAGACGCCAACATAGTTAAAAGCTTCGGGAGACACCGTATGCACACACAGATAGCGAGCCCCCATCTTTTCCATGGAATTTAGCAGTAGCTACCAGGGGCGTCATCACACAGCATTCATTTTTTCCCTGGCCTGGTTTCCCACATTCTGTGACCACTGTGGAGGGTGCCAGGGAAAACACTGAAAGCCTAGGTAAACGGAGGGGAACCCAACATTCACCAGTCTGGCCTTAAAATAGCCGGCCCAGCACGCCCCCATCCCAGAGAGTACACAGGCTGTGACTGCAGCCAGTGTGCTCAGAGCAGCCACCCACCCCACCCCAAAGGCTCATGCTGATTCCCCATGAAAGCCTATCCCGGAGAGGGGACAAAGAGGTAGCCAGGCCACTTTGCTGCCTCGTGCCTTTTGGGCTCTGGGACTTAGGTGAATACTAATGAACACCAAGTGACCTGATGCAAACCAGCATGCACCACTGGGCAGACTGGGGATACCGGTGAAACATCTGTCTGTGGTAGGGTGGAGGGCTGGGGAGAGGACCTGGGGACAGCCAAGAGGAAAAGTGTTCCTAGAGCAGAGGGCCGGCCTCGGGAGTCACAGGGTGCGCCCCAAGGCCGAGCCCCGGGTGAGAAGGAACCGTCTCCACACTGACTACAGGGCAGCTTGGGACGGCCTGGTATGTACGGAGCTCTAGGACCTACTGCTCTGCCTCAAGACTGTACATTCTGGATGGAGGGCACCCTGAGGGTCTAGGCCCCCCCCCAATAGAACAAGAGTCAGAAGGAGGAAAAGACCATCCCGGGTGAGGAAAAGGAAGAGTGCACAGCTATTATTCAGCATGGAAAGTTGCCTCATTTCACACGTGAATGTGCAGTTGACGCAATGAATTCTGAATTTTAGGTTAGCAACAAATATGTTTTTCCGGATAAGTATTTCCCATGCACATTCGGACATACTTATACTTTTAAAATGTGAAATTGGAAATCAAATGTTCAGTAAAATTTGAGTTTTAGATAAAAAAAAAAAAGAATAATTGTTGATGTCCTCTGCAATATTTGAGGTAAACTAACAACAATAAAAATGTCAGTATCTCTCACCATTGATAAAGGAACATTCATGGTGGGCAAAGGCTCTCCAGGGGAACGGGTGGACCCGGGGCTCACAGGCAGCCCCAGGATCACTCGAGTGTGATAAAATACAATTTTCAGCTAGCCTTTATTCAGAATTCAAGTGTAACTGGGTATTCTGTATTTTATTGACAACCTGTCCCCACATCTTGTCCCGTCTACTAGGGAATGATAACTCCCCAGGGCTGTGACTGTTTCTGCCATCTTGTCTCTGCATTCCAGGTGCTATTTATTTTGCTCTGTAATGAAACAGAAAGGCATAATCGCAAGGATAAGTGTGCAGTCTGTCATGGTATCACCTATTATTAGCCCTGTGATTGTGGGCAAGTAACTTAATCACTGTTTGCTACATTTCCTCATCTGCTAAATGGAGGAATGGTAGCTGCCTGACTTAGAGAGTTGTTATAAGGAAACAATACATGTAAAGCATTTACTATTCACAGGTTCATGGAGAGTACTCAATAAATGTTATCTGTTGTTATTCATTACTGCTGCTGTTATTATTGGATACTTATGAAAGAAGAGAGAAACAAACTCATGAGTATCAGAGACCAGTCTGAGCTGCCCCTGGGCTCCTGCAACCAGCTCTGTGACCTTGAAAGAGACTTGGACTTGAGATTCCCAGCTGCCTTCCAATTGTAAAATCCCATAATTTAAATAGACTGAATGAGTGAGAACCAAGTGGAATAAAACCATGTCTATAGAAATGTATATTGGATACACGGATTAGGAAATAGAAGAGCAATGGAGGATGTTTCACCAAATGATAATGATAATAATAATGACAATGATAAGCCTGTCCCCAAAGGCAAGATGTCTGGCCTTCTCAATCTTAGGAAGACTAGGTGTTCAGCATCTTAGACAAAAGACAAGTACATTAGAGCAGAATATTTCTGCCTCAACTTGGATTTGCACCAAAAGGAGCCAAGTGCTAATGTGTAAAAGTTTGTGCCTCCCCCACTCCCAAATTAATACGTTGAAATTCTAACCCTTAAAGTTAAGAGGAGGAGCCTTTGAGAGGTTATTAAGTGATAAGGGTAGAACCCTCACAAATGAGATTAGTGCCCTTATAAAAGAGACTCCAGAGAGCACCCTCATCCCTTCCACCTTGTGAGGATACAGAGGCTCCATCTATGTACTAGAAAGAGGGCCCTCACCTGACACTGAATCTGCCAGTGCCTTGATCTTGAACTTTCTAGCCTCCAGAACTATGAGAAATGAATTTATGTCATTTGTAAGCTACTCAGTTTATGGTATTTTGTTACAGCAGGACAGAACAGACTAAAACACCAGAATGGCTGATCGGAAGAGCCTTCCCATTGGGCAGCCAGCCTGGTTGCAGTAAGTAAATTCAAGGCTGCAGCACCCCACAACAGAGAAGCCATGGTCCCCTCTATATGTGATGACTTTGTGGCCCAGAGTCACTCCAGTGTGATTTCCAGTCATTCTAGATAATTTCAAATCTCTCTCTATTGATCTTTATTGATATCTGTCACAGAGAAAACACAGTAAAAATTTCATAGTTGGCCACCTCTCTACACTGACCTTAAATTGACCTAATTTTCATAGATCAGACATGCACCATGTGTACAAAATCAGTACAGTAGGCCTAGTTAGAAGTAACCTCTGTCTGTTGGCCAAGTTGCCACAGTCCCTTGAGTGATCACCTTAGAGAGGTTCTACTGTATTTGTCACTCATTTTATTCTCAGGAACGAGTGTGAGCACCAAGAAACCAGAGATAGGCAGATAGCTCAATGATTTCCTCCCAGACAGTTCGTTCTTGTAGCAGGCAATATAGGAGGAGAAGAAGGCTAGCCCACAGCTCTACCGAGAACAGGGCTCACTTCTTATCGAACTCAGCAGCCTTTGAGGAAGGATGAGATAAAGAGAAGATGCAGCCGCCCACCCAGGTGTGCACGTGTATGTTATATACACGGTAGGCAAAAGCATTCTTCAATATAACAGTGACTTAAGAGGCCACGTGTAGGAACATATAGGTGGAAATAAATCCAAAGTAGATGGAATTCATTTATGCCAAAATGAGAAAAACCGAACCACACCTGTTGAATGGTACATGAATAGTTGGGGAACATGGTGTGAGTCTTGTGAGAATAAAGAATATTCTAAGGGAATGGGCATGAGCGAAAGCCTAGTTAAGGAACTAGATAGGAGACAGGTGAAGTCTTTAGCACTTCCAGGGGTCCTCAAACTTTTTAAGCAGGGGGCCAGTTCACTGTCCCTCAGACCGTTGGAAGGCCAGACTATAGTTTAAAAAAAAAAAACTATGAACAAATTCCTATACACACTGCACATATCTTATTTTGAAGTAAAAAGCAAAACAGAAACAAATACAATCACACTGCCTCATGTGCCCCATGGGCCGCAGTTTGAGGACCCCGAGACTTCTGTGCTCATGACTCACTAAATTAGCTTACAGGCCAGGTTGCATCTAAATAATTAGATTTTCCATAGTTATCCTTATTATGCTGTGATTTAATGAGATTTTCAAAAGCATGGAATGGTCTAGAAATTTTAAAAATACATCCTCTACTGTCCTGAAATTCCATATACCAAATTATTTTGATTATATATTATTGGGGGGAGTGACAACAGAAGGCGATATGGTAGCAGCTTGTGAGATTACATTTTTTAAGCTGTCATTTGACCTTCAGGGATTTATCCTGAAAATGTACTTGAATTATGCCAGATTATTTATCTCAGGATTGTTTACAAGACCAAAATATTGAAGCAACCTAAATACCCATCACAAAGGGACTAGCTAACTCAGAGTATTGATATATCTATAGAATAAATTCATGTAAATGGAAAATGCAGAAGCTCTTGAATTTCTGATATGAAACTATGTCTAAAATACGTTGTTTCTTTTTTTAAAAAAAAGAGGCAAAACATGTAAAGTACGCTATGTTGGGTGCCTGTAGTCTCACCTACTTGGGAGACTGAGGTAAGAGAATAAGCTTAAGCCCAAGAGCTGGAAGCTGCTGTGAGCTGTGACACCACGGCACTCTACCAAGGGCAACATAGTGAGACACTGCCTCAAAAAAAGAGATGCAAAACATGTGAAGTATGGTTAGTGTGTGTCACACTTTATGGGGGCAAGACATGATTGCAAGAGGGACTTTACCTAACAATTGCAATCAGTGTAACCTGGCTTATTGTACCCTGAATGAATCCCCAACAATAAAAAAAAAAAAAAAAAAAATTATCATATTTCTGGCTCAGCAGCCGAAGCTCAGCGATTAGGGCACCAGCCACATACACCAGGGCTGGCAGGTCTGAACCTGGCCCAGACCTACTAAACAACAATGACATCTACAATAAAAAAAATAGCCAGGCATTGTGGCGGGCACCTGTAGTCCCAGTTACTTGGGAGGCTGAAGCAAGAGAATTACTTAAGCCCAAGAGTTTGAGGTTGCTGTGAGCTGTATCGAGGGTGACATAGTGAGACTCTGTCTCAAAAAAAAAAAAAATTATATAATTCTCCAAACATTGAGTATGGGCTGGGTTTCGTGACTTTCTTCCAAAGACTAAAGTATAGAAAGTAGGAGAATTAACTTTATACTGGAAAAATCTGACACATGCTCCCACAGCCAGGTGATCAAAGTTGACATCAGTGTGATAATCATGCTGAAGGATGTATCTGTGGTGTCATGATGAGAAGGGCACTTCATCTCTGAGGTCATTCACTTCAAAACCCATAACCCCTACCTAACCATGAGAAAAATATCAATCAAACTCAGATTGAGGAACCTTCTACAATATACTTGACCGTCCTCAAAACCGTCAAGGTCATCAAAAACCAAGAAAGTCTAAGAAACTGTCACAGATCCGAGGAGGCTAAGGAGATGTGACAATCACATTTCAGGTGGCATCCTAGATGGGGTCCTGCAACCAAGAGAAGGCACTGGGCTAAAGCCAGCCACATCTGCTATGCTGTAGGATTGGGTACCAGTGTCAGTTTCCTCTCTGTGACAGACATGCCATGAAGACAAGATAAAACAAAAGGGAAAGTGGGAATTGGCTACCTAGGGAGTCTGTAATATCTCTGCAACTTTCCTGCAAATATAAAATGATTCTAAAATATCTCATCTATTACAAACTTCAAAGTGGTGGGGATTATAGAACTGCTCACACATGGATTCCACATCTCTGCAAAGAGAGAGGCAATAAACTAGTCATTGCAGTCGCTTCCACTGAATGACCTGAGCTGCTTGAAGAAGTAGGTTTCTCTGTATGCACTTTTCTATTTTGTTATATTTCCTGCAAATATACTACAAATTTTTTTTTGCAGTTTTTTGGGGGTTTTTTTGGCCAGAGCTGGGTTTGAACTCACCGCCTCTGGTATATGGGGCTGGCACCCCACTCCTTTGAGCCACAGGCACCACCTGCAAAACTACAACTTTTAATCCAAGTTCAGTTTGTTTCTAAAAGACACTTTCATTTTGAAATGCACTATTTGAGAGTAACACATCCAACCAGTAGTAGCTCCCAAAAGAATTCACCAGCTTGGATCAATTATTCCTGTTAATTAATTGGGTGGTACAAAAATATAAGCCTTCCAGGAGGACGGCATTGGGGGTAAGGAAAAAGAAAACAATGGGTAATGTCTAATAGATGGTAATGCCCCCAATAACATCTTGAGTATTCAGGGGACAAAATGATGGTTTGAGGTACCAGGGGCATGATGGGGAGAGGAGGGCAAAATGCTACAAAGACTAACTTTGCTGACATGAAAATATTCACTGGGATGAGCCCTCCCTCTGCTTCTCAGCAGATTATATTCTTTATCATCCTAGTTTTAAAATAAGCCTCCGTCGGCCTGTTGGACCTTAACCAAGAGAAATAGGCTTGAACTGTTGAAGTTCAGGGCCCCTTGGATCCTGCAGGAGCCTCTCGCAAGTTACTCTTCACACGCTCTCCCATACCCTTCTGTTTCAGCCTCTGCTTGGCACAAACCAGACCGGAGGTGACCGTGAAGTGAATTCAGATTTGCCTCCATGAGGGAAATGGGGCCCTCCAGGCAGAGCCATAAGCCGGAGAAAAAGGGCACAAGATTAGCAGGCCTCTGCGCCAGCCAGGGCGGGGTGCCAGGAGGACACCCACCAAGTGGGGCAGGGAAACGGTTAATAACTCAAGGTGACAAATTAAGCCCGCTACTCTGGGGCTCCAGTTTGGCTGATTGTAAAGTCAAAACAAAACTGTCGGAAACTGGGAAAGTGCTGTCACTTTTACTGTATTTTTCCACACACATTTTTATTTTTTAAAAAAAATTGGAAATGTTCACAAGGAGTTGGAAAATGCAGGCTGGAGAAGTCCTGGGGTCCGAGAGGGGAGAAGAAGTGGTGTCTTTGCTGGGTCTCCAATTAATCCAGACCAGCAGCTCCCCCCACCCCGCCGCCCGAGGTGCCGGCCACCCCCCACCCTGTGGAGACATCCTCACCTCCTCTCATTTTCACTGCCCTTCTGCGCCAGCGTGGAGCCTCCTGCCAAATGACACTAACGGGGTGCTCCATCCACTCCCCACTGGCTCCTTGTTGCTGAGCTCAGCAGCTGCACCATAACAGGGGGCAGACGAAGGCAGGCCCAGCGCTCCCCCGAAGTGGGCACCACCAGGGAAAGCTCGGGCAGGGAGGCATATCCCCCCCCGCCCCCGGTATGTTGGCAAGGACCTGGCTTTCTCAATGCCTTGCGTTTGGAGAACTAGCCCGTGGAAATTCACCAAAAGGAAATGGTAGGCTCAGGATGTTTGAAACAATTATGTGCCCCGTTTTCGGGGAGAAGGTTGGAAATTAGCGTGAACTGTGACAAATGTACTGGGAGATCCACCTGCCTCGTGGGTCTCAGAACCCTCGAGCTTCTTAGTCTAAACTTCCAGGCATCAATACTTACCGAGCATTTACTTTCTAAATTCTAAGATGCATTTCCAACGCAACTTAACATTTAAATAATAATCCCTATGTCAGAGGGTGTATGCTCCTCATAGATTATTTTAATTCCTTGTGGTAGCGCTGACGACTTGACTTGAGTATGAGACATCAACGTGCATCCCCCCGACACACACACACACCTCCCTCCCCTTCCAGTAAGCATGGCATTTGCTTCCAAGGTCCCTTAAAAAGACACTGATCTGGAAACCCCACAATAGCTGCTGCTCAAACATCTCAACCTGAGCTACTTCCCTATCTTTAGCCAAGGCTGTGATGCTCAGATCCCAAATTCCTTAGGGATGACTTGGCACAAACGCCCAGTGGCCCATCCACCAAAGATCTTATCCGCCCCATTGCAGCCCCCCCACCCATCTCCCAGAATAGTGCAGAAACACAACTCTCCTATTGTTCTGACTCGGGCATTGAGGGAGAGGGAACTTGCACACACAAAATCTCCCCCTCAAAAAGATTAGTGCAATTATTAGCCAACAGTCATGGCTATAAGCCAATGTGTTCTCAAATCCTCCTGAGCACCAAGTCACCTCTGAGTCTCTTAAAGCCCCAAACACAAGACTGTGTGTTTTCCTGACTTTTGCCATGTTATTCCCGAAGGCTGCTGGGCCCATGGTTAATGCTGCCCTTACCCACAAGGCTAATAAGCTAAGAAAAAAGCAGTGAATAACACGTGTCTGTGTCCTGGGTCCCCATTCCCCTATAAGTCTGTAAAAGGCAAATGTCCCAGGTCTAGACATCATTGCAAACCACTTCACCCAGCATTGTTTGGGCAAGATACATGTTAGAACACGGCCATAGATTGTGACTTAGGGTTAGTTATAGAACTGTCAAATGCTAACTTTGCCCCCCCTTGTCGCCTTCTATGAATAACAATTGTTTGACCTCTATACCAGCTCTGCTGGTCATTCTCAGTCTCCCATGAGGGAGGTGTGAGAAAAGAAAGTAAATTTTGTGACAGGACTTGGACACGCATGCTGCACCCATATTTCAACCTGTAGTCTCAGAGAAAATGGAGTACTAAATTAGACTACCCAATACATCTTGATTAAATATAGATGATCTCTGAGAGTACAAAGAATAAAAGTTAAAAGATATATAGGTTTTTGATATATGTACCCAATATCAAAGCAATGGACTGACTGCCTGAATTTAAGTCACTGATAAGTTACAGGAGACATTAAGAAAAGGATTTGTCAACTGAGTTGAAAAACCGAATACTCCACTCAAGAAAGAATGACGATACATGTGGAAACCAATACAGAGGTGCACATTACTGTAAATCAACCTCTACAATTCAGGGAGCTATTCGATCGTACCCTGTATCCTCAAACAATTACTGAGTCCCTACTGTGTTCCTGGCACAGATGAAAAGCAAATGTTTGGTAGCTTTCTTTTCAAGCGGGAATATTAAAAGCCCTGTTATTTCTAGAGAAATCTATACTGCTTGGAAAACACAGGCACCGGGGGGAAAAAACCCTCAAAGCTGAGCAAATAAAGAGGCAATTTTCTATGCCACGGCAAGTTGGGAAAGCTTCTGAGCGTCTGTTCATTCACTCATTCCAAACCTATCTATCAAGGCCCAGATATGTTTAACTTTGTACCTGTCTGTGAAATACATTTATGAGTTATTAAGTAGAACCCTGTTCCTACGAATTAATGCTATGTCTTTGCAGGATTCGGCCTCATTGCTCACACAGCAGGCTGTCAGACGGGGATCTGCTGGAAGATGGAGAACAGGATCTAAGTCACCAAATTATGGTGACTCGGTATTCTACAGAATGACTGATTGTCACACACACACCTCTGAACAGAAGCGCCGCGCCGCTGTGTTTGTGTGCAATCCTTCTAGGGTATACAGCAGTGCCTACGTTTAAACACACACACACTCACATGAGTCTGTCTCTCTTCTGAGAAATCTCAGGTTTTAGTTAACCCTCAGAAAAGACTTCCTTTGTAATAATTGGAAAATCATTGAAACCTTGGGTGACTCAGTTTCTTTATTCAAAAACACAAGTTAATAAAAATAATAACAGTAAATGGGTCGTTTGAAAAGTAAGTACCAAAAATCCTGTGGCTACCTACATCGTATAAATATAAGAAAATCCAGTATTGTCGAATGGATATATTGAACCAGCTTGTGGTATTTTTTCACTGATCAAGAGGTAGATGAGAATGCACAGCTGCTGGGATAATTTTCTCCAGGAGATTTCTAGAACTAAGAAATCAATATCATTACACTGCCCAGAAGCAATATGGGCATTTCTGAGCTTCGTCAAGCACAGCACTTTCCCATCCAAACACAAACACAGGCAGGGACCGACTTAGACCCTGTACTCTGCTCTTCAAACCTCTATCATTTCATCTAGGTCTATGACACTTATTTGGCTGTTGTAAGCCAGCAAAGAAATGCAGGAAGCAGAGCAAAGAATTAGTGAGGCTCCAATGAAGTGCAGAGACCCAAAACCCGGGGTCTCCCTTTCCATCTTCAGTTACTTATCAACCCAGAGTCTGGGCCTATGGGAGCCCAGCTCAGCAGCACCGACGTGGGGGTGAACTTTCTACATCAGGGTACACTGGGAAAGCAGATGCACAGCTGTTTACCCTCCCTTAACCTTCCGTCTCTGAAACCAGGCAGGGCCCTTCACACCTCCCAAGGGTTCCCTGGTTTGCCGATGGGGACTTGTGCAGATTGAGATTTGAGAGCAAAGGAGAATTCCAGAAGAGACAAAGGCAGAGAAGGTGGAAGCCCGACTGGGAGCAAGAAGACTTGGCAAGAAAGCTTGCCCTTTGGGAGAAGAATCTCTCACACCTCTCTCCAGCCATCCACTGCTGATTAGCCTCCAAAATCAAACGAGCCCTCTTAGCGTCCCCTCCCCCAATTCCTGCACAGCAATCTGAATCCTTGGCAGAGATTGGCTTCTCCTGCAGCAGGTGGCCAGGATAGACTCTGCTGGGCGATTCCATGTAACCCCAAGCATCTAAATCAAGGCAAAAGAAGCGGGTGGGGGTGGAGGGAAGAAATAAGGATCAGAGCCAGAGGATCGAACAAAGTTGAGACAAAAAAATTCTCTTTTATAAAAAAGACAGACAGCTTTTTAGCCCAGGCAGCTACTCACCAGGATCTGGCATGAGGCTTGTCAAAGAAAATCAAGTAAAATTCCAAAATCCAAATGAGCAAATCCAGGGGTCTCTCCCCTGCCATCATGTCCTCTCTCCCTCGGCCACCAGGTGTGGTTTAGCTGACCAAGGATGTGGTCCTTTTAAATTCAGCAAGGTTGCAGAAAGTGAGAAAGGGGTCAGGTCTGGTCTAAACCTGCCACTATTCCTCAGCCTCGAAGCAGCTTTTTTGAAGCCGAAAGCACCGGCAGTAGAGTGTGGAACGTTCGCTCCAGACACTGACTGAGCCCACAGAATACCTCAATCTGATCTTTTATAGTGCTTTGTTTATTACCTGTGTGCCCTTATTTCATAAGGGAACCAAGAAAGAGAGAGAGAGAGAGAGAGCGCAGGAATGCCGAAGATGACTATTAGTAGCAATCCAAAGACACCTTTTCTTAAGCCTCATTCATAGAAGCAAATGTGGCCGAACAACCTAGCAATTGTTCTCTCAAATGTCACCTTTCTGTATGGGCCACTGTGCCGATAAAACTCAGCCCTCTCCGGTTTTTTTTTTTTTTTGCACCCCCTGCGGTGCAGCCCCTCCCCCCTTTAAAAATTACTGTGTTATCCTCCAAATATCTCCGGAGAAATTGAACCCACAAGGAAAGCTTTTCTTTTCTCCCTCCCCACCCTCCCGCCTGTTTTTTCTTTCTTCTTCACACAGCCTGAACAATCTGGCTCTGTTCTGGGTGCATTCCTGTGGCCCATTCTCTTGAGGTCCCCTGTGCAGGCCTGAGGACAGTGGGCCAGGAGAACACAGGCCCACATTCAGACCCAGGATGGCGTTTGGGGGCTGGAGGGGGGGGGGGTGGAGAAAAGTGAACCCAACGTACCTGTGATTGTTGCACCACCAACTTAATACCTGGACGGAAAGACAAAGGCTCTTTAGAAAAAGCCCAGGCTTGGGGTAACCCATCCCCCCACCCTCCAGTTCAAAAGATAACAGGAGCTGAAAATAAGGCACTAACGTAATTAAAGTTTTCCAAGTCATTTCAGGCGATATTACGCGTGATGACAGAGTTCTAACTGCTAAGCCTTTGTGACGAACAATCTTTGTCAATATACCAAGGGATTCTTTCTCTCTTTGTGTGTGCATACCCCTGTGCACAGGTGCATGTAGACCCTGACACATGCGTCTGTTTCTGGACAAAATGGTCAACCCCACACCTTGTCATGTAAACAGAGGTGTAAGCCTTGCTTGAAAAGGCCCCGATTTGTGGGGAACCTTGAAAATGAGAAAGCCCTCTCAATGTGAACTCTTATTTTGTTCTTAACAAAGGGTAAGTGGGCATTTTAAGATTTTAATTCGTGTATTTATTTTTGCTCAGAATCCAGAATTTGCATTTGCCCATGTAAGAGAATAGAAGTCTCAGGATTAAGTTCTAATGGTCAAGGAGGGAGACTTACTGGTGTCTATACAAATTGTAAGGCAAACTTAAAGGGCCTATCTTCTAAATGGGGCAGGTGCCCTGCCTGTTAGTAGGATCAGACTTCAAATGTCAACTTCAACACAACACCTCCTGGTCCTTTGCTCCACGGTCCTTAGCCAAAGTTTTTCATTAAGAAGGATAATTTTTAGCCAGAAAACTAGAAAGCAATGACACAAAGAGCCAGCCCTATGAGGCAACCGGGACATAGGAACAGAACAAATAGTGTGTACCTTAACACCAAGCAGGATTTTGATATTACATAGATTAAAACACACACACACATGCTCACACAGCTGCTGTAGATCACTGCTTATTTATTTGTTTATCAAGAAGAATACTGTCTGCTCCATCAGACAGGGACTACATCACTGAGTCCTCAGCATCTAGTATATATAAGTAGTCAATAACTCTCTTGAATGTTTGAAGTTTCCAGACTCACAAGCAGAGAAAGACATGCATTGGTGTGCTGAACAAGCCAGCTCATGCCCACTCCCAGAAGCCAATTGTTAAATTTACGAGAGTTTTTCAAGCCAATTGTTAAACACGCCCTCTATTAAAAATTAAATACTGTGAACTTAAAATTAAATAAATTTTATTAAAAACAAAGGCAATAAGCTCACCACTTCCCTATTATTTGGGGATGTTTTACTATTATCTGTGTTCTTGAGGGTATTTACATCTACTGCGTTTCTGTAGCAGAAATACTGTGGAATGGTGATAGCACACATCTCCTCCCTTCTCTGTAGCCAATGATGCTACATTTTTAGTTTAAAATCTGCCATAGTAGGCTCAGTACTTGCAGCTCAGTGGCTAGGGCGCCAGCCGCATACACCAGAGCTGGTGGGTTCGAACCCAACCCGGACCTGCCGAACAACAATGACAACTACAATCAAAAAATAGCTGGGCGTTGTGGCAGGCACCTGTAGTCCCAGCTACTTCAGAGGCTGAGGCAAGATTATCACTTAAGCCCAAGAGTTTGAGGTTACTGTGACCTATGATGCCACACCACGCTAACGAGGGTGACATAGTGAGACACTGTCTTAAAAAAAAAAAAAATGTCATAGCAGGAACATTGACACACAAAAATCTAAAAGTGCCATAAATCACGGTTGATTTGTGGTTTTATAATCGTCTAGACTTCAAAGAATGCTGAAGAAAATATTGATAATGTAGATGGAACACAAAAATAAGTCATGTCTAGGGTTTTTACCCTACATGAGTAGCAAAGTTAAAACAAAAAAGTTAAGGAAATAATCTTCTAGTAGGCAAAAACCATTCACTAATTGAGAGAAGAAATCACTTAAATAATTGACTAAGGAATGAGGTTCCAACATACATCTTTCATCTCATTTCTTAACAAAAATGAAAATATTTAACAGTATTATGTTGGAACTATCTCCTTTGGTCAACCGCAAAAGAAAACTCAGTAAAATATTTCTGTGAGAATAGATTAGCTATGTGGAACTTATAGTAAAGGATACTGCACATTTTATAATTATTTTAAAATCATGTGCTATACAGGGTGGTGCCTATGGCTCAAAGGAGAAGGGAGCCAGCCCCATATGCCAGAGGTGGTGGGTTCAAACCCAGCCCTGGCCAAAAACTGCAAAAAAAAAAAAAAAAAAATCATGTGCTGTACATTCTTTCTATTAATGAAGTTTATATAAACTTACGTACATATAGAATACATTTTTTCCAGAGAGTTCCTTGTTAAACATTTACCAGGACACCCCTGTCTAATAGTATATCTACAAGTAAGGGAAGCAGGTATTTTTAATGAACTATAGGATGACAATTACATGAAAGCCTATGTATGTGTACAAACATGCATGCATGTATACATATGCTCAGTTCATCAATTAATTTGGGTTTAAAAGATATACCACAGGAACGAGACTATTGGTATAAAAATAGGACACATGAGTTATTTTTACCTGCCCTCCTAGTTCAGTATAGGGAGTTAGAGGTGATCAGCTATGGGGGGGTCTACTGTATTTCACTGTTTCATACAGGATTTTGCTTGAAAAGTAGAACGATTATGCTTGATTCGAAAAAAAAAAGCAGGAAAACTAGCACTGTAATCGATGTGAGACCTGGACTCTGCCATAGTTACTAGTCAGTTGAGTTTGGTTACTCTGGCCAAATGGCTACTGATTGGAGGTGCAGTGACTGTAGGTGACCAACAGACAGAGAAAAACCTGGATTTTTATGTTAAAGTCCTTTGCCAAAGGAAATGCAGCTAGTAAGTTTGGTTGCGGTTGACAATAAACCTTTGGGATTCCCTTCCCAAATAAGACTCAGCAAAGAACAAGCAAAGGAAGCAAAAGTACTCCCTTAAATTTTTCAGACATCTGGATAGTACGTTATAGTTTCCAAAAGGACTTCTGCACAAATCATGTCCTGGAGTCTCACCATGGCCTTGTGAGAAAGACAAGCCAGAGGGTATTCTCACTTTATGGATGAGCTCTTGGAGATTTAAAAGGTGTATGTCGTTTGCCCAAGGTCACATGGTGAAGGTTGGCTAAGCATAGAACACAGGTCTTCTGATTCCCAGCCCAGTGCCTGTCAAGGGAGGGTTGAAATACTCACTTTGGAGCAGCTCTTCTGTAAAGTTCCATCACTTTTAGACCTCAGTTTAAGCAAAGAGGAAGTACTTTGGGAAAAGAAAGAAATCCCAAAGACTTGTTGTCAACCCCAACCAATCTTCCTACCTTCGTCTCCAAGGGCAACAAAGGTCTTTGACATCAGAATCCAAGTTTTGATCTGTCTTGTTGGTCACCTACAGCCACTGCAGCCCTGGTCAGTAGCCACCTGGCCTGAGTAACCAAACTCAACTGACTAATAACTATGGCAGGGTCCAGGTCCCACATTGATTATAGTGCTACTTTTCCTGCTTTTTTAAAGACTAGCATAACCTTTTCTATTTTTTTCAAGCAAAATCCTATATGAAACAGTGAAATTCAGTAGCACCTCCATAGTTGAGCACATCTCCACACTGAATATCTCTTTAAATTGACCTACTTTTCATAGACTAAACATGCACCTCATGTACTCATTTGGAGTTCTTTGTGTTGACCACCTCTATATGTTGACCATTTTGTTACAACCCTTGGGTGGTCAACTTACAGAGATTCTGTACAATTCAGAGCAAAAGGAAACTTTCTGGGATGGAATGGGAGTAGTGGAAGCAAAGTAGCTGTTTACAATTGTTGACTGCTCACGGGGACCCTTAGAACACCACCGAAGAACCCTAGTCTCTTGGAACCCTTTTAAAAAAAACTCCATGTTACCTCTAATTTATCGAGGGCTATGTGCATGTGTCTGTGTGTCTGTGTATGTTTGTGCGTGTTGTATACATGTGTGTCTGTGTGTGTTAGGGGTAGAGAGTTCTACATTTTATACTGTGCATCCCGAGGCCTGGATAGATATCTTGGAATCTCCTGCTACTGGTCACCAAAGAGCAAATTAAAAGAGTAGGAGCAGGAGAACTGAATGAAAAAAATAAAATAATGCCCCAAGCATACATCATATCACAGAGAAGCAAGCAGGTGAATCTGTAATCTTAACAATGGCTAAACTGTGCTTATTAATAGTCAGGCACCACTTGAGACTTCAAATGTATTATTGTTTTAAATGTTTACAACTCCCCTTTAAAGCAGGTTCTCTCTTCATCATGACTTTATTGACTAAGAAATTGATGTTTAAGGAGATTCAGTAACATTCTCAAGCTTTGACTGTTCGTGGTGAAACTGGACACAGACACACAGAAGGTCAAGGTCAGGGTTATGTCTTGTGATTTCTCAGGGTAGGGAAGGCAGAAGCCAACTCCACCCCTGAAGGAACCTGTCACCCAACCCCAATCACGGTCTTGAGCACATCTTGGAATGAAGGTTGCAATTTCTTTGGGGTTGCCAGTCCACTGTGGTTGGAGGCTTTGGGCCCATGACTTGCTGGCTCCTGGCCAGGATGTGGCATTTTCATTTTGTGCTGGGCTCCACAAATTATGTAGCTGGGCCTGGCTAAGATGCAAACACAGAACACTCAAGTCCAGAAACAAAACTGTTGATCACTGCAGGAGACACGTCCCTCTAATCCATAATAGTCAACGCTTTTTTATAATATTAACCCCTCAGCTGTTCAACAGGCTTCCTGTTGCTACAGGCTTCCTGGACTTTTCCTTTTCCAGAGCCCATGTTACCAGAAGAGAAAATGTGTGTGACCACTCAGCCAAAGGCCCCAGCTTTGTCACATGCCATCCCCTGAGATGAGGAGTTTTCCATTTCCTATGGGTTATAATATGACCACTTTGTATTTTCTTCAGGTTCTGTTGACCGTTATGCTGGAAGCACTAATTAGGGTAAAATTTCCCCCCAAAGTATAAAGATCCAGGTTCCCTGAGTTTATGAAATAGCCTATAATGTTGAAACTTACTCCAGTGAAAGAAAAAGCCCAGGCCAGAAGCCAGCAGCTGTTCCTTGAGGGACCCCTTTTTCCTCAGAGTCCCCTCTTCCTAGAATCATGAAATGTGTTCCAATATTTTCTTGGGATGACTAACATATTAGTTCCCAAAGGGTAAGAGCTCTGCCTAGCTCACTTCCTGCTGGCAGGGGACAGTGCCTTGCAGATAACATATGCTTGATAAATATTTAGGACATTGGTACTTTTGAACAGATCTAATCCAGACACAAATACTGTGCTTACTAATTGTCACTGGCATCTGTATCACCATTAGCTCTAGATTTTTAGCGTTAGAAGTGAGGAGGAAAATCTGCATCCTCTCTGTGGTCCCTTCCTTTCTTCCCCTTTTATCAGTCTCTGCAATAACCAATAGCAAACAGGCCGGGGGGCCCCTTGGCTCCTTAACAAAGCCAAACAGGTGTGAGAGATTAGCTCCCTGGACAGAGCCTCTGTCCAACAAAACAATGTCAAATTCCCCCCTAATAAAGTCCAGAGCCGTAAGCAATTCCCCCTTGTTATTAAGCAGGAAAGAAAACATAGACCGGCTCCTTCCCAATTAGCTCAGAGGACCCTCCGATGAGCCGAATTTAAACCAGAGACCTGCCATGATTTGGCTTCCACTGCAGACGGGGCCTGCCTTCTCCCAAGAATGAAAACTCACTGGCCCAAGTTCCCAGCCATCTTGGCACGATGGTGCAGACAACCCCCAAGCCCCCACCCCAATATCCATGGGCTGTCTCTGCCTCTGATTCAAACCATCTTTGCAACTCCCTGCCAAAGCCCTTACTTTGATTTTCCATATGGAGGCTTGGTCTCATTTGCCAGGTTAGTGTTTATAGGGATGGGCTTTTTGACAGTTTTGCTGTCAGTGAGACAGGCAATGGGTTCCCTCCCCTTGAACATGAATCACTTTCTTGTCATCCAAAAAAGAGAGAAAGGTCAACATTCTGGAGCAATAACAACAACAAAATAGAAACCCTGAGAGCAGTGGGAATGTCTCAGCTTTCCTTCCTTCTCTCCCTCCAACCCTGGCCTCAAACTAATAGGCCATGGAGTGGCAAATAGAAAGAATTCAAGGGGCTTGAAAAGATGCTCCATGGCTCAGTTACTTCATGGAGCAGAAGCTCGGAACACAAAAGTCATCCATCCAGTCCTTTCCCTCACCCCATCTTAGACAATGGTTGGAGGCCATCTTTTTCAATCTTGAATGTCCTACTTCAACAAGGAATGCTTTAACAGTGTTCATAATACAGGGTGTCCATGAAGTTTGCGTGAGATTTAAAATAATTTAAATAGAATAATTTAAATTTAGTGCGCAATTTAAACTTCATGGACACCCTGTTTAAGAAGCTCTCAGTAAATATCAGCATTGCCAGGCACTGCCCAAAGCTTTTAAATCATTAATTCATTTAAGTCTCATAAGGACCCTATGAATTGCCCTCATTTTATAAATGATTTAACTGAGTATTTAAAAAGTTACTTGTCCAAAGGACACAGCTAGCCATTGGTAGAGGCAGCAGCTGAACCTGGAGTTCAGTGCCAGAACTGTGGTAGACTTCTATTTGTCAGATATTCCTGGTCATGGGATTACATCTCTTTGGCTCTGCTATGTGGTGGGGCCATGTGACCAGCACTAGCCAATGAGTTGTGGACAAAGATAATGTGTATCACTCCCAGGCTGAGCCAATGTGAGTTTCCCCAGAATGCACTGTGCCTTGTGCTGTGCTTGCTGGCAGTGTGTTTTACCAGCCTGGGTCCCAGAACAAGGGTGATAATGACAAGAGAGAAACACCCTCGGTTTCTGGGGATAGATGCATAATGTAAGTAAGAAACATACTTTTATTCTTTTAATTCATTAAGATGTGGGGTTATTACTATAAAAGTGACAAAGATAGTTACTTTTAGAGATAGACAAGGGACAGAGGATGTGAAGGGCTTTCTGGGCTAATTGCTTATGCTCTATTTCCTATCCTGAGTGCAGGGTACAGGGACATTAGCTTCAGAGCAATACGGCAAATATTTGTTTGGGGTGGGTTCTGCATCTGTTTTTTATTTTATACTAAAGGGTTAAAAGACATTTGAGGGCTATTTGTTACTACACTGTAACTCTGCCAACCCTGACTGGTACACCCTTACATCTCATTCTGAAGGGCTTTCTTAAGTCTCCAATACCCAACTTCTGCTTAGATGTCAAGTCTATTTCCTCTTACCAAACAAATTTCCTTTTACTAAACAAATTTATATCTTCTGAGAGATAAGAACTAAAATCTGTGGTGCGGGAGGGGTTTCTGATTAAATCTAAAAGACAAATAGAAAGATGAAACATTGATTGCATTATCTGGGACTAAAAGTCTTGTAAGGTTCCTCATCCGGAATTTCCTTAGAGATTATGGCTGTCTTCTAGGAGGCAAGACATAATTGGCTCTGAAATAGAGAATTCACATATTGGACTCACCTGAACCCTCTCTCTGACTCTACTCCCCTCTCTTCCAGATCCCACAATATAACCCTGTATAGTTACTTTAATCTCAAGTGCATGGTGTTCTCACTACTTATACATGCAAAGGGAAGGAAATGAAAAGCTTCATAGGCTATTTAAGGAGGGAGAAGGTGGTCTTGATGACTTTCAACTTGACCTTATTGCCAAATGCCTGAGAAATATTCAAAGGAAACTTCTAACTCATCTTCACAAAAGCCAGGAACAAAGGGCAGAAGGAAACTATAATGCCTTTCCTTGCCTTGACCCAAGCTCAAGCAGTGAAGAATGGCTCTTGCAACATCAAGGAGCTTAGAAAGATAGCTGGTTACTAGATATTGTGCCAAAACAGCTCCACACATCCCAACCAATGTGGGCCAAAGACAGTCAGTATTCTTTCTTCTGGAAGCTGTTAGCCATCATGACATTCGGTAATTCATTTTCCTTTTGTGCACCTCCTATCTTAAATAAAATCATCATAGTCATAGGGAAATGACAAGAACTGGGAGTTTTTTTTCATTTCATTGTTTTTTGTTTGTTTTTGTTTTGTTTATTTAGTTATTGATCTATGAATCTGCCAAAGCCCCCCACAGCTTCTGCTGTGTTTTAGGACTCTTGCCATCTTAAAACAAATTCCCAAACCAAACTCCAGATTTGTATCACCCACCTGCAGGAAAACTGCTGAGTATTCACTCCAAATTCAGCCCTTTGAGGGTCCTCTGTCAGCACTTGGAGGCTGTTGACCAACAACTATTTCACAAGCTTTGTTTGCTGATCTAACCTCATTAAGCCAATGCAAGAAGTCTATGTGATTGATTTATCCTGTGTAATAAAGCCAGACTATTACTCACGTGGCAACCTGGCACATTACCTGGTCCCTTCTGTGAGAAGTAGCAAGCCCGCAACATAATAAACCAACCTGTGATTTAAAGGGAGAGATAAATGGCTAATCTGTGGTTGTCATAATACCATAAAGGAATTTTCATTACAGTCTGGGGCAATACTAAACTTCAAAGTCCTATAATTATAATCCATTGATTTTTTTATTGTCACTTGCTACAAGCAAAAGCATGGAATGTTACCATTTTAACACCAAGTTCTAGTTGAGTGTGAATCCTCCTGTTGTAAATTACAGGTGACAGCCAACGGAGTAAGCCAGTTACTCCCTTCTCCGTCATACCTGGAAAGGAGCTCAAGTGAAGCCCATTCCAAGGATGAATCACTTACAAAGGAATCAGAATGGGCCATCTTTTCCAGGTATGGGAATCTGCACTGTCTCTCTTACGGCAACTTTTCTCTATCAACCATACATCATAGTTATTTGTAAGAGATTATATAGCATACCAGTATAGGTATGGTAGATTCAGGAGGCAAAACACTTGAATTTGAATCTTGGATCTCCTTATTCTTACTTGTATCACCATGAGCAACTGTGACTCAGCTTTCTTCCCTGCAAAATGGGTAAGACTACTTCTCTTCCTAAGTGTTATTAAGGGGACTAAATGAGTTCATTCTTGTCAACACTTAATTAAAACAATACCTGCCCAGAGAAAGCATTCAATGCATGCCATGTGTCATTATTATTACTATTTTATCACAATATGAATGAAAGTATGGGTTACTGTCATTCCTTGTGTTTCAGACTGTAAGTCACTTGTCAGTGGGAAACTTGTTTTAGGGTTAGGTATTTAGACTCTGAACTTCTTAAAGGTAAATTCAGGATTTACCAAAGCTTACATCTCATGGGCACATCTGCAGGGCTCACATCCAATGGTATCTGAGTGTTAAAGTGATAATGCTTTGTGCTTTTGTTTTTGGTTTTATAAATAGATGTTGAACAAACAGAGTGAGTGGAAGTTGGAGCTAACTTCTCAATTGGGAGGAAGAAGACATTTTGATTGTAAGATGAAGCCCCTAATTGGACTGTGCTATACAGGTGCAGAGACCTGTGATTCCTACATAGGGATAGCATAGATAGGACTTCCACATTAAGTAGGAGGTTGAAACAGAGGACCTTTAAGAGCTTTTGTTAGTGTAGATTATGAGATTCAATGACTCCAGGACACTTGGAACTTCAGCTCCAGATTTCAGCCACCACTTGATTGGAAAAAAGAGACAATTAAGGCAAATTTTAATTCTGGGACTTATGATCCCACAGTGGCCTTTCTCCAAGAAATGTATGGTCTTCACCTGTGGAAAATGAAGTAAATATGAACAATAGAGAAAATGAGAAGGAGCGTGTAGCAGTGATTATAACCTAGAGTGCTCAAGACTTTTCTCCAAGAAGAGAAATGCACTTGTTCCTTGTGTATAAAAAATGCATCTATTACCCTATTTTCTTATAGCTGAATGAGGTAGACAACAGAATGGGGCAAAAACATGGCCTTCCAGATGTGTCAGGGTTGTGATAAGTCATGTTTAAACTTTACCCAAAGTGAAATAAAGTGTCAACAGAAACTCCTGTCCAAACTCTCTGATCAGGTCAGGCAAACAACCAATCGAAAAAAATCAATCAAATGTGAAAGGTGGCCCAGATTGGTGGGAACGCTTAACTCTCCGATTCCCATAGAAGCCGGGTCTGTTTAGCAACATATTTCTTGCCAGCTGCTGCTTCTCCTTGAGGGCCTAAAGGAGCCAGAAATAAACCAATAGTTGGGGTCTCACGTGGCGTGGCCATGAGCAGGCTGAGACATTGATGGCAGCAGCCAGTGCCACGGAAAAGGAAGGATTCAGAGAAGGGTGGGCACAAAATAGATGGTCAGATCAGCTGTAGGGTCAGTGCTCTGAGAAGAAAGGTGGCCAGAACTCCAAAGAGGAATGGGAAATTTATCCTTGATCTGGAATACCATAATGCTCAAAGGATTAGTTAGCTCTTAAGGGTGGAAGAGAAAACATGGCAGACATGCCCATCTGGTGGAAACATGCAGGCTTTCCCCAGAGGCGAGGGGTCAGCAAGAATCAGACAGAGGCTCAGTACCCCAGACAAATAGAGTTTAGAACAGGGTTTCTGCTCTAAAAAGGAGGTTACATGTAAGTCAGAAATACGAGTGAGGGCCCAATCTTAGGGACTGAATTAAATGGGTTTAATGAACGGACAGGTGTTTGGGTCTCAACTTCCTCAAGAAATCTAATTCCAGCTCCCTGGAACAGATGGAACTTTTAAAAATTATTATGCATGTCATTGCTTTATTTTTCATACTTTTCTATATTTTTAAGTTATCTTTGGGAACTACAGACCTAGGTGCTAAATGTTAAAATAAGATAACAAAAAGGCTGGAGGAACTGAAGAGGAATAGGACGATTAAAATCTATAAGAGACAGAAGTTTGAGTTCCAGGTCAGAGAGAAAAAGAAATTAGGTATCTAACTCAGAGGGCCCAGAGGAAGGGAAACTAGACTGTGAATTTTGTTTGATCTTCACTGTTTAGGAAAAAGGGGCAGGGTGAATTTTACATAAATGTCTGTTATCAGAGGGACCTTCTAATGTACCATCATTCTATATGGATTGGTTCAAGAACCAGCTGGTCTAACCCTTTGGTGGTTTCAACTGAGCAAGGCTAGAAGCCATCAAAGACTTTATTAACATGACAACCTGCTGCTCACAGACCTTTCACTCACTGAATCCTGACTGCAGAGCTTACCCTTATTCCCACCTCTTCTATTTAACATGAGCCAGGACTGGGGCAGAGGATTGCAAAGCATAGCAAACCAATCACAAGTTAGACTGAAATAACTACACTCAACGTGGCAGGAAAAAATGCTACGAACAAACAAACATGTACATATGTTGACCATACAGCTACACTTCTAGGATCTTATTTTTAAGGGGAAAATGCGTTAGAGATAGAGAAGGAGAAAATCAGGTGGAGGAAGACAAAAGGAGCTGGAAAGGAAGATATTTTGAGCATTCATCCTTATTGTATTGGGACCTTCATAAGGATCGTCTCATTTCATTCTCACAAAATCTGACAAAATGAGGTCAGGAGAAAGACGCTCATCATGGCAGTGTTTCTTATAGTGAACAATTGAAAACAGCCTTCTTGTAGAACCACTGGGGGTGAGTCAACATTATGCTGTGCCCTCATAATGCTTGACCACCGACCCTTCAAAACTGGTTATAAAGCACTCTGTACTGATGGGAGGCAACGTTCATAGCATCACGTTGGTGGAAGTGCAGAAAATAGGCCATGCAATTACCAAAATATGTACAAATTTGACTTGCTTATATTATGTATGTACGTGTGTGAAATAGCTATTTATTAATGTATTCATATGTATGTATAGCAAGAAGTTAGTGTTATCAATGGGTGGTGGGGTCATGAAGGATATTTCTTCTCTTCCTTATACGTCCCTATGTTTTCCAACATTTTAATAGTAAGTATAATTACTTCTATAATCAGACAATAAAAGCATTTAATGAAAAAAGCTTATTTACCATATGCTTTTAATATCTGACCACACAGTCCTCTGCTAAAACACCATCATCAAAGAAATGGATGTGGCTGTATTTGTCAAACAACAATAAATTACAGACAATTGGAAAACACCCAAAGTATGCCAACGGGGCTTTGCCACTGTCAGCCTTGGAATATCTGTCTTCATAACAAACCACAGGGCAAGAAGCATGACCCAAACACCCACAAATATATATTCAATATATTTTCTCATTTGAAAATAACATTCCTTGCTAATTTTCTTAAATGCCATTGAGACTTCTTTGGGACTAACTTAGAAAAATGATTAAAATCATATATGCGGTCTTCTCACATTTTAAAAAATCTGAATATTAAGTTGTAGTCTGTATCATGTTTTATTCATCCGTGGCAATCCTAAAATAGTAATCCTAAGATGAAGAGTGTCATAAATGTTTTAATAAGAACATAGGGCGGAGGAAATTGATAAGAGCCATGACTTTGAAAAGTGGTTTTCTTTCTCTAAAACAGAGTCATGAAAAGGAGATGAAAACAGATTGTCCTGCCCTTTTCTTAGGGAACAGGGGGGCAGGGGGCTTCCTTCTTCTAAACTCTGTAGCCCATTGTGCCCTTACCAGTGGCCTGAGACTCTAAATCAGACAGGGCTGTAGAAATACCAATGTTGCAAACATGAACGCACGTTATATTTAATTCCAGGAGACGTGCCTGATTTGCAGGTAAGCAGCTATAAATTGTGGATTTCCCAAGATGATCCAAATGGGAGACTTTTCATTATAGTCAAGAGTTTAGATTTAGCTAAATGGGGTTATAGTACCTAAAAAAGTACCTACTCTATCTTGTTAAATATTTAGGTGTATTTCCAAGGAATGTTGTATCTTTCTTGGAATATTATCACTAATAAGGGAGCTATTAAGAGCTTCCTCTATCCCTCTTCCAACTGTTGTGTGATTGATTGCCTTCACACAACAGTTTGAAGAGGGATAGAGGAAACCCACAGCTGAGTGTGTTTTCTTCCTTGGAGTGCTATGATATTGAGGGTTTCACCATGGGAAAATTGAGTTGAGCATTATTTTTTCCTCAAACACCCATCTGAAAAGGCTAAGGAAAGTGCCAGTGATAATACCAGGATTTGCTGACATTGGGCCGGGCAGTAATCGGTTAGTATGTTGTGTTCTTCATAAATGTGGAGATTTGAAGAAACCGTAACACTGCTCAGAGAAAAGGGTGCAGCGTCTAGAAGAATAGAAGGAAGCAACAAGTGTGCAAATGGTGGGGAGTAGAGTGTGGATGGCAAGGTTGAAAACATTGACAGTCCCATCTAGGGTGGCCCTTTGGTTTGTCATTGACAGTCCCATCTGGGATGGCCCTTTGGTTTGCCACTGTGAAGCAGGAAAATGAAGGTGTCCTTCAGTTCCAGGGTTCCTCATCCAGTTAGCAAATCCTCTGTGAGTCTGGAGTTAGAACCTGGCTGTGTCCACTCTGCTGATTGAATAAGGTGCCTCGGAGTCAGAGACCATAAACATGACCCCTGGCAGGAACGTGAAAGACCACCCAACCGTCCCCCATTTTATAGTCGGGGGTGGTCAGCAAGCTATTTCAAGGCAGAGCAAGAACAGAACCCACGTCAGAGGAGAATAGATTTTTGCCACTAAAAATGGACTGATCAAGTTCACAGCACTAGGGACAAAATAATGTCAAAGGCCAACAGAAGCCTCACATTTGTGACGGTAGATCCTGCCTGGCTGGCTCTAGTTCTCTAAGATAAAACCATAACATTCCCCAAAGCAATGTTTTAAATATTTTTAACTTGAAACACTAAATGAATTCTATGGATTATTTGTTTTTGAAACTCCAAATGTTGAGGATGGCAAGCTTTGGCTCCCTCAGAAAGCCCTGGGGGAACAAGGGAGGCAAAGGTGGATTAGGTTTTAGGCCCCTGAGTTGTCTCCACTTCCCCTGGCTCTACCCCTCCCCACTCCGTCCCCTGCTGTCATTTATCAAGACTGGCCCAATCCTGTGGAATTCCACTCATTCTTCATTGGGGCTTTGACCTTCTCCAACCAAACAAGCAGGTACCGTCTGGGAGAACAGAGAGCCCATGCCAGGCCTGGGGCTAGAGGAGGAAATAATCGATGCTGCTGGACTTTCCCACGCCAAGGGGGATCAATTTCATCAGTGTTTGGACACTGTGTGTCAAGGCTGGGCAGGTGGAAGCCAAAGGTTGTGTAGGGGAGGGAACCAAGGCGGCTGGCGCTGGGGCTTCAGTCCTGGGACGGGCCAGCTCATGCAGGCAAACCTGCCCACCCCCACACTAAGGGTCACTCTCTTTCTCTGAAGTGTGAAAAAGACCCAAAGCAAAGTCCCCACTGACTTTGCCCTCTCTACCCCATGGAAGCCACAAGGAGATAAGGATCGATTCTAAGAAAAGGCAGGTGTGCCCAGGACATGAAGGGTATCACAGCCGTCCACGCAGCTGGCTGCTTTCAGATCCAAGAGCCGTTTATCCTGATGGTGTCTTGTCCAGATCTTCTGTGTGTTCTCTTCCTTTGTTCTCTGGGATAGTGATGATTATTGCTCGCATCAGAGGTGAGCAAAAGGTGAAGCCCAAACCGGTCAGGCCGCCACCTGGTAGCAAGTTTGAACAGAGACAGAGGTTGAGGCTGCCTCCATGCAGACCCTAAGCTCCTCCGTGCTCTCCCTCCTGCCTCCTCAAGTGCACTGGGCTGTTCTGCATCTCTGGACCTCGTTCACAGTGCTTCCTCTTTGCACAGCACTCCTCTCCCCTCTAGCCATGTACTGCACCTCCCTCCACATAGCGACTTTGCGTGGCTCCTGTGTCCTCTGTGAAGCTTCTCTTGAGATGCCCCAGTAAGTCACCTCTCCCTTAGCTCTGTTCTCACTCTGCCAGGAACAAAATGACTATGACACTCGGGTAATGCCTAAGCTCCCCCCAAGGCAAAGGCATCTTTGGTTGGCTCATTTTCATGCCTCCAGGGCCCAGCATACTAGGAAACAGAGATACTCCATGATTAGTCAATAAGCACATGAATCTCAAAATTTTATTATCAAGATTCTTTGTACTTCTGATGATTCCAGAAGTAGAGGCAAATCATGAAAATGACATTGGTATGCTCCTTTGGCCATTCTGTAAATTGTCTCTCTGCCAAACCTCTGGCTGCAGCCTCAGCCCAACTTCTCTGGAGCTTTTGGGACCTGGATGGCTGGACAGGGGACACTGGCATCAGCACCCACTGCCCTGTGTGCCACAGTCTCCTCCTTCCCACACCAGCCCCGCTCTCTCTGCCTCAAGCAAGAGACTGTGCAGATAAGAGAGAAGGGCCTGGGAAATCTCACATCCCAATGAGTCATGTGCCAGCCCTAACTAGGCCATGCCTGTGTGATCTGTGCACTGCGTAATAAATCAGGTCTCTTCCTGACATCAAATGCCTCCATGAGTGACTGGCCCACTTTCTGACACTCCAAAAGCACCTGCATATCCATGTGGTGTAGCAAAGGATTGTCTCCCCGTTATCAGACCGCCTACACTCTACTCTGGGAGGCTCAAAGGACCCTAGGAGTCCTGTTTTTCCTTTGCTAGCCACTTCCTGATAGATCCTAACCATAGGAGGCATTAGAGAGTGATTGAAAGCAGGAGAAAGAAGGATGCATTCCTGTCTTCTTTGTGCTTGCTGTTTCCACCAGTGCCACAAACTAGCAGCCCTATATCCACACAGCAGCACTCAGGCACAGCCCCTATCTTCTAGAGCCAGCCTCAAGGTACTTTCTCAGAGGTAACAAGCTCTAGGAGGGCAGTATCACCCCCTTCTCAGAGATTTGAACTCATCTCTCTAAGTTGCCTCCCCCAGGTTCCTGAGATGCCATCTGTAGCCATACAGAACCTCTTCCCTCCTCATAGGCTGAGCTCTAGTTCCTCAAGGCCCTTCCTCCAATCTTTCAGGTTCTGTAGCCCCAATGGGTTCCCTTGTTGCCCAGCCCTAAGAGGGTACCTTCTCCCTGCAGTTACTATCTCTGTGTTACCTCATTGCTCCCATTATGTCTTTTCAGCTCTCTAACACTTATATAACCAACTCCCTCTATTAAATTTTCTCTGTTGAAATACCTAATGTGCTCTCTGTTTTCCTGCCTACATCTTGGCTAACACACTATCCCAAAATTCTTTCTGGTGGTTGCCTAGAAAAGAAAACGTGAGAATCAACTCAACATATTCTTAGTTTAAAATGACAATAGAGACTAATACAGCTAAGCATTCCACAATATGTTTAATGCTAGTTGTCCAAATAACCTTGGACCAGTCTATAACCTTCTTGAGTTTCTAGTCTTGAAACCCACAAATGGGAGCAGAAAATCTCAGCTCCTTGTTCTATCCTAAAAATGCAACCAAAAGTCGGGCTTGTGAAAGACCTTTTAGGTCTATGTCAGAAAGGCACCATAATCAGTACAAAGCCACTTTGAATATCAACAGGCTGGAAGGACATTTCTCTAGTTTTGATCTCAATAGGCTCTTGGAAACAGTTCTTTCCACCTACACTCAACCACACAGGAAATATTCTAAATGTACTGTTTGAAAAAGACTCACACTTTGCTGGGAAGAGTTTTAAGCTCCCATTTCCTTTATTGATAAGAGAATGATCACCCATTTTCAAACTAAGGTTAATTCTCGATGTTGAAAGCCAAGCTGGCACATCTTCTCCACCAAGAAAGCTATGTGTGTTGGGGAGGTGTCAGGTTTGATTAAAAGATGAGGAGCAGAGAGAGGAAAACAGTGGGGTGAAGATAGAAAGAATAGATTTTTAATCCCATTTGGAGGCAAGCCAAAGTATTATATTCCCATTAAGAATGGCTAGCTCTGGAAGAAACTCGACGGATTAGTGGGAAGTGGGGGTGAGGGAAAGAGGCGGCACCATCAATTGCTAAAATTGGCCCCAGACAGGTTTCCTCATTGTGCTGCCAGTTGGTTTTGCAATGTATTGGAGGAAATTTGGCAAGATATTCAACCAGGGCACGGACAGTGTGTTGGGACCAAAATAAACAACTGGGAAGAACTTGGCAATTTCTCATTGGATATTTCAGAGGTGAGTTATGAGACACCGAGTTGTGAGTTCCTTCTTATACATTTATATAATGAAAATTTAAAGAAGGCAACTCATGACAATTTTCGCTCTTAAAATTTTGGAGATGGATACCAAACAGGAGACCCACATACAAAACACACAAAGACCTGGAGAAAAAAAAAAAAAAGAGTATTTAAGAATATTTAAGACTGATGACATAGCATATAGTCAATATACTGGACTCAAGGAGTTATCAAGGAGCTCGCCTAGAAACTCCACATACAGAAACTAAGCAGAACTTCTAGTGAATGTTGATTTGTTACTTTTTGTTTTGTTTTGTTTTCTGGGAAGAAAACATACCTTTCCTGGTATGCTTTCTGTTTTCTTGCTTGACTAATATGCTATCCCAAAATTCTTTCTGGTTGTTACCTAGGAGAGAAACATGACAATCAGCATATTCTTAATTCAAAATGATAAAGGAGTTCAATACAGGTAATTCAGGTCTAATGCTGCCATCACTGTATTTTCTTGAGTGATTATCTACGAATTAACAAAGATTCTTAATAATTTGTATACCATGAGCCCTTTTGGAAATCTGGTAAAATCTATGAACTCCTTTTCTGAATTATATGTTTAAAATGAATAACTTGAAACATATATGATTATAAAAATTTGTGAAAATGCAGTTGCAAGAATTTTAGAACATAAAATTGTGATTATACAATATATATGCTTCTTTATTAACACATCCAATAACTAAATCTACTGAAGTTGTGTCTAATTAACTACTATAATTTTGAAGCAATGATGAGTGAGGATAACATTCTGAGACCTTTACAACACTGCAGCATGATATGAAAATATCCAGGATTTCTATTGGTGACAAAGTCTCAAATATGGCCAATACCATTATCACTTATTTCATGCATTTGTAATTGAAAGAATGGCTAAATTTCATGTAGCGGTTAGAAATAATAAATATGTAATTTTTCCCTATTCTAACTCAAGGACTCCCTGAATTCTATACATAGATCTTGTGGTTGTCTGTGGACACTAAGCTAAAGACCCATGGTCAACTCTTAGACGTAAGTTGTCACATGATTTTTAAATAATCCTTTATTCTTATTTCCAAAAAGATTTCCTCTATCCATTCCAAACAAATGGTTTCTTGCTAAGATAAACCAGGTAACACCACACCCTTCTAAAGTCTTTCTAGCTCTCTTTTGCCTACATTTTGTTCTGAGTGTTTCACATCATATTTATGTAAGTCAGATCCATAACAGGAAGCAGATGGCACATTCAAAAAAGAGTAATTTGAAAAGGGTTTATTTACAAATGTGTGGATACAGATAAATCATAAGATAAAATGCAGTAACCTGAAGGTTTCCAATTTTTTAGACTTAAAAAAAAAGTTGAGTCAGCCAGCTGTAGACACCCAGTGACCTCTGGAGAAATGGTCAACCCCAAATGACTTCTCATCTAGTGAGCCAATGAAGAAAAAACCATAACATTGCAGTCCTCCAATCTCCTGCCAGGACTCTGCACTAGGTGAACTCATCCAGAAGCCAAAGGGCAAGGTAACACATTAATGTCCCTCCCAGAACAAGGTGCACAAGAGTAGAAATTGGTCTGGAGGGCTAATGAAAGAAATCCATTACAACATTGAATATATTTTACCCTTTGGCCCTCTTTCCTCCATCTCTCCCACCCATTCACAGAAATCCTTCACTATGGACATTTCAAAGCTTTTCAAACATGCCAAGTTCTTTCAGTTGGCCATACATTAGCATGGTCTAGACTAGTATGCCATTAGCCTCTTTCCATAGTTGAGCTCCTAATTGTGTTCCTACTCAGTCTTCAGGATCAAGATTAAATGTTACCTCCCTCTTGGAAACCTTCTCCAGTATTACAAAGCAATTTTAGTCAGTGTCACATCTGTGTTTCCCCAGCACATTGCATCACTGCAACATTTCCCAAAGTACTTGCCTAAGAACATGAGCCCTGAAAAGTGTTATTAGATGAAATGTGAAATTGCAGTCCACCGGCATAAGTGATCTATGGAATGTATTTTGGAAGGTGATACTTTTCTCCACTGTAGCAGTGTCCAAATTCCTGTAGACTCTAGATGGCAAACTCCCAGAAGAAAAGGACAGATTTGTTTTAAGAATGATTCAGATAGCATGGAAGGGAGGAGCTAAAATAAGAAGAGTTTGTGCCCTTATTGGGTACAAGGGATGTGAAATGTACCATGCTACATACACACAAAAAGAACAAGAGAACAAAATTCTTCCTCTAAATCACTATCCTCACAGAACAGACACTGAGGAGTACATATATTTGAAACAAACAAAAATATTGGTAGTATGTAATTTCAACAAGAGCAGGAAGGTTAGGACAACCAATTTGTCATTAATTAAAAGATCTATACCATCAGATACCACAGAGATTGGAGGCCAGAGAAATTACAAAAATGTGTTGGTTATAACATAAGTTCCATATAGCTATATTTTAGTTATCTAAGAACTATTTTTGTAAACTTGACCATTTCGCATTATTCAAATTTCTTTTTTTCTAATAAAAATCTGTTTAATTGACAAGGGTCTTCATAAAATCTTTTCCCAGGCTTATTTTTTCAAGAGTTTATCACAGCTCAATTCACAATCATCAAGATGTGGAAGCAACCCAAGTGCCCATAAACTCATGAATGGATTAACAAACTGTATGTATACCATGGAGTATTATTCAGCCATAAAAAGGATAGAGATATTACATCTTTTGTATTTACCTAGATAGAATTGAAACAATCTTCTTAGTAAAGTATCACAAGAATGGAAAAGCAAACATCCAATGTACTCACTCTAATATGAAATCAATATATAGACAATTACATGCTCACATGAAAGAAAAACACAAGTATATTTTTAGAGGAGAGGAAGAAAAAGAGAAAGGGGAGGAGGGAGGGTGGATTGACAAGTTCTCACTTAATGTGCACAATGTTGGGGTATAGAGCATACCCCCCAGGTGAAGGACTCAAATACAATGTGAGCTTTACCTTGGAAGTGAAAATAATGTTGCCTAAACATTTACACCCTCATATCAATCTGAAATTTTTTAAAAACTGTTTTAAAAACAGTCCTACTTTTGAAAGACTTCAGACTATCTTACACAAGAAAAGAAAATATCTCTTACACTTAAATGCACATTACTAAGTGAAATAACTCTGTCTGAGAAGGCTCCATACTGTATGATTCCATGATATGACATTCTGGAAAAGCCAAACTATGGAGACAATGAAAAGGTCAGGAGTTGCCGGGGTCAAGACGGGAAGAGGTGACAGATGGGGCACAGGGATTTTTAGTGAAACTACTCTGTACAGTGCTATAATGGTGGGCACATGTCATTAAACAATTGTCCAGGCCTACAGAATATACAACACCATGAGTGAACCCTGATGGAAACTATGGATTCTAGGTGATAATGATGTGTTAAGGTAGGTCCATTGGCCACAAGGAATGTACCCTCCACTGGGCAAGTTAATAGCCAAGAAGACTGTGCGTGGTATGGGGGCGGAGGAGATATGGGAAATCCCTGTGCATTTACTCCATTTTGCTACCAACCTAAAATTACTCCAATTTTTTTTTAAAGAAAGGAAAAAGAATAATTAAAAAGAAAAGCAGTCTCCTCTTCTCACACCCCCACCTCCAACAGGGAAGCGAGCAGAGCACCATAGCAGTGTCCCTGGGCACCACCACCACAGCAATGTCCCCGGGAGGGAGGTAGATGTGAATGGGATGAAGTTGGTGGGCTTTGACTCTGCTATTTCCTCCCCACTAGACTTGTATCCAAGACTTTTTATTTGTTGTTCCAATTGAACATGTAGCTGCTACCCCTGTGGTGTCCCATTTCCCAAGAGATGCTCAACCTCAGAGGGGCAGTGATGCCTGAACCACCTCTGTCCCTGGCTGACGCCATTCTTCATACACACTCTGAGGAACATCCTTGAGGATTCACTTGGCAATAAGCCAACTGGAAACCCTTATGGCAACCTTTGGATGCTTTCTTTAACTCCTTTGGTGGGTGTCTTGGATATGCTGCCTTCATGGTTGACTACTGGGAAAGAACTTTCAATCAGATACCAGGGAGCGTGGCACTCAGACCTGTCACATACAATTGGGGTCTCCATCAGTGACTGGCCTGGTGTTGGCAAAGCTCTAGGAGTGACCCATCTGACCCCCTGTCTAAACTACAGAGATAAATTCACATCTTGTAAATGCAGTTCCCTACACTCAGCTATGCGAGCCCCAGCAGTTCAGATGGCTACATCAATGGAGATAAAAACCATTTTTCTTGTGACCAACTTACAGTGCAAGCCTGAAAGCTCCAACAACAGCTTAACAAAAAGAAAAAACAGGCCGTCCCAGGGTCGAGCATGCCTGCATTTCCATGAGAGGAGGTGAAACAGAGGTAACAGAAACTAATGAAAATCCTCTGGGGGCACTGAGAACTCAGATCATTCCATTTCTATAGGCCAGTCCTGACTTCTCTGCATCTTGAATTTTCTTTCTGCAAAACACACCCACCAAACTTGACTCCTAAGCAGGTGATGTGATGTGGCTAAAAAAGAAGTCAAGAAAGCTGAGAATCACTCTTCCCTTGCAATTATCCACTCACATTGCTCCTGTGTCTCTTGCTTCCTCCCCTACCCATTTGTGCACTGCCAACTTACCACACTCTCATACAAGGAACTATAAGAACTTTGCACCTGGCTCTAATGGAGTCTTCATCAATTTTTACGATGTGAAAAAAACACCTGATGCTGCCTGGAAACGCCAATAGATCAACCTCAAGAATGGATCGGTGTGTGTGTGTGCACGTACTTGTGTGTGTGCATGTTTTCCAAATTGTTTTATTCTTCTATGATGACTACTAGAGTTACAAAAAATACAATCAAGTTTTTCTTCATTGCATTACGCTTGTCTGAGGACAAAAATACGAAAACTAAGCCTTACTCATGTTTATTTTTCCTCTTAATCTCACAAAGGGAATCAATGGCATGTTTTTGGCTGCAAGTAACAAAACATTCAGTTGAATGGGGTTCAAATAGTAAGAACACATCAATAAGTCAGGTGGCTTCAGGGAGGCTCGATTTGGTAGCTCAATCACTGGTCCCTCTCAGAGTCTCCTGGCTTTCTTTCATGGTTGCAATTTGTCTGCAGCAGCATTAAGCATGATTGCTGATATGGCAACAAGACAAAAAGGAAAGGCTGATTTTTTTTTTTTATTTCAGATTAATTTGAGGTTACAAACAATTAGGTTACATCATTTGCATTTGTTAGGTAAGGCCCTGTTGTAGTTATGCCCTTCACCTAGGACAGCAGGACCCTTTTATAACAATGAAAATACATCCTGCATATTAGGTGTTTACATTACGATCCATAACAATAGCAAAATTACAGTTATGAAGTAGCAACAAAAATAATTTTATGGTTGGGGGTCACCACAACATGAGGAACTGTATTAAAGGGTTGTGGCATTAGGAGGCGTTGGGAAGGTTGAGAACCACTGACCATGTACTCTTACATCATGCCTGTTAGGTGAGAACAACCTCCCTCCCTCCTGTGGAAAGGCTGATTTTGATGAATCTTTCTGTGCAGTATGCCCAAATCCCCGGCAGATTCCCTTCATCTTCTACATGCCAAGTTTGTGATCCCCATCTTTAAGTCAATCACTGGCAAAGGGAAGTCATGAGTATCATGACTGTCTCAGATCCATCAAGTTCTCTCACCTTTCATCACTTCTGTTTTTTGTTTGTTTGTTTTGAGACAGAGTCTCACAATGTCACCCTCGGTAGAGTGCTGTTATATCATGGCTCACAGCAACGTCCAACTCTTGGGCTTAAGTGATTCTCCTGCCTCAGCCTCCCAAGTAGCTGGGACTACAGGTACCCACCACAATACTCAGCTATTTTTTGTTGCAGTTGTCATTGCTGTTTAGCTGTCCTGGTCTGGGTTCAAACCCGCCAGCCTCGGTGTATGTGGCTGGTGCCATAACCACTATGCTATGGGCTCCAAGCCATCTGTTTTTACCATTGATATCTGGCAAAGAAATCAAACATTGCTGAAATTGAAATGAATATAACTAAACTCAGATTATGATGTAGTAAGTGGCGTGTGTGTGAGTGCATGTATGTATCTAAGTGTACACATGCATCTGTATATGTGCAGGTTTGCATGTGTATATCTGTGTGTCTGTGGGTGTGCACGTCTGTGTGCATATGTGTGTATCTCTGTGACGTGTGTGTGTACATGTCTCTGTATGTAGTATGTGTGCGGTATTAGACTTAAACTACCCAAGCTGACAATGTTTGCAATATGGCTTGTTAAGATGATTCCTTAATTGAGTAAAGCCATACAATTCAAGCCCACTTAGGACACTAATCAGCAAAAGTCCTGAATTCAATCATAGCTTAGACATTTTCACAAGGACGAGGCCAAGTGTGCAGTCAGCCATGACCAGCCCTACTCTGACACTGGAACCAAAACCAACTTTGCAGAGAAAGAGAAAGCAAAGATATTTAGAGAAAACAACTCCAGAGGTCAAAGGAGGTTTCAAGCCAGCTGAAAATACACATGTGCAGTGACAAATGTCTGTTTTTCTGCTCTTTCTTGCCCTTACCGAACCCCCTTGGTGGATATCTTCCACTTGCTAATCACCAGTGATTTCACACTAACTCCCCATGGGCCAGGCCTTCTTTCCCAAGAGGCAATTAGCATCCCAATCTTCCTCCCTTCCCATTAAAGTTTACCTATTCTGCGTTCTCTTCCAAGATGATCCTGCTGGAGGTCTTTTAATCCTAAAGATGAAATTACATGGAACATAACAAATATAATAACAGGGGGAGAGACAAGATGGCGGACGGAAGCCAGCTTTCAACAGAGGCTCCCGTCCAGAAGGAGAGTTAAGGGACAGGAATTTAGTAAGTATCCTGGTGGATTTGAGCTGCACCAAGTGAGAAGTTTGAAGAACGCACATCAACACGGCTGAAGCAAGCTGTGATCACAAGGACGCAAACAAAAGGTACAAAATTCACCACCAAGTGGACAGGAGTCCCCCTCCCCCATGAGACCAGCTCAAGAGCCCCACAATTAAACAAACGGGCAGAAATTAAAGGCCCTCCCACTACACTCCACGGGAGAGACCTTATAAAAACTGGACCTACCTCCCCTACTAGGGTGCCATGGTGTTCTCCTGCCAGGCATAAAACTGTATAAAACTTTAAAAATCCTTTGCCGGCAACCCTGAATCCCCAACACTCCCCTCCCGCTTACTGAGATCTGGAGGCCTGTCCCCCAGGAGTTCAGATTCTTGGGTGATTTCTCAAGGGGAGTGGACAGTCCCTGAGCTGCAACTGGTCAGCGCTGACTCTGAGGCACGCGAGTGTGGAGAGGGCACCGGGCTGAGGGGGAGACATGCCTTGGCGGCACTTCCCTGCAGTGCGGTGCAGCAGCCCTCCCCGTGCATCAATACGGCCAGGCATAAAACTGAATGAAAATCTAGCTTCCCCCCACTTGGGGTCTGGGGGCCTGTCCCTCAGGAGTTCGGATCCTTGGGTGATTTCTCGAGGGGAGTGCACAGTGCCCGAGCCGTGACTGGTCAGCGCTGACTCTGAGACATGCGAGTGAGGAGAGAGCACTCTGCTGAGGGAGAGTCACACCTTGGCGGCACTTCCCTGTGGTGCGGTGCAGCAGCCCTCCCTGGGCAACAATACGGCCAGGCATAAAACTGAATGAAACTCTAGCTTCCCCCCACTCTCACTCGGGGGTCTGGGGGCCTGCCCCCCAGGAGTCCAGATTCCTGGGAGATCTCTCGTGGGGTGTGGACAGAGCATAAACTGCGGCCACTCAGTGCTGACTCTGGGGCACGAGACAGAGGAGAAAAGGGTCAGCTGGGTGCCCACACCAGAGCGGCAGTTCCTAGAGGCAAATCAACAGCCGTTTTTTCTTTAACAGCAAAACGGCTCACTTCTGGATATTCTGAAGCCACACCCCCTGTCTCCCTGGGCAACCAGAGGAGGCCACCAGTGAGCAAAAGATTTGCCTGACACTGCTCACAAACCTGGGAAGCTTCCAGGGCAGGGCCGACTCAGAGAGGTAATTGGACACAAACCTCCAGCAGCAAAGACGTTTGAACTCAGAACAGCCCGTCTTCTGTAGGCGATTTTAGCAGAAACAGAGACAGAACCCCGCAAAGTTGTCTGTTCTGTTCTGTTCTGTTCTGTTAGCAACATCAATCAGGGTCAGGGCTAAGCCTGAGTGAACACCTCCCTCCCACTACCTGCATCAAGCACTCAAAGATGTCAGGCCCCATCTCCTCCTGCTAGATAGTGGCAGACTGCAGGGGCCTGGCAGACTTCCTTGCAATTCAGGCAGGTGCAAACCCCTGGAGTATCTGTTCACTACAGGCAACTGGGTTAGCCATCTGCAGAGATACCAGTGACTGGGTCCAACGGAGGGGCAAAGTGGGGAAGGAGACATCAACCTTCCCAGACTGATCTATTTGCTAGGTGGCTCCTCCTGACTCCAAGCAGCACTGGAGTAAGCCATATCAGAGGAGTCACCAGACCCGTGTGATCCAGTTCCCAGAGACCTCTTAAACTTTCCCACCCAAGACAGGTGCCGATTGAGACAATCGATTTGGACCTTTTGAACTGAACTAATAGACTGAGGACTTTTCAGGTGGTGCCCTGGGTATGCAGTTGTAGGAAGGTTTGATTTTCCTTTTCCAACTGGTGCCAGGGCGGGCGGGGTGACTTAATTGCTGGTTTTTTCACACAGCTGAGACTTCAAGCCAGAGTAAACATTACAATAGGATTGAACAGAAACCAGCTGAAAACAAGACGGAACCACTTAGCCCCACCACACAAGACAGGGCCCCAGTTTCTCAGGCCACAACACTGTACGGGCCCTCGATAAAGCCCCAGGGGAAAAATCAAAGGGAGTAAAATAACCATGGGGCGGAATCAGCGGAAAAACTCTGGTAACATGAATAACCAGAATAGATCAACCCCCCCAAGAAAAGATACGGCAGATGTGATTGAAGATCCCATTCATAAACAACTGGCTGAGATGTCAGATATCGAATTCAGAATTTGGATTGCAGACAAGATTAATAAAATGGAATTAGGAATTCGAGGAGAAATTCAAAAGTTGTCTCAAGAATTTAACGAATTTAAAGACAAAACCACCAAAGACTTAGACACACTGAAGCAAGAATTTACAGCCCTCAAAGATATGAAAAATACAGTAGAATCCCTCAACAACAGAATGGAGCAAGCAGAAGAAAGGATTTCTGACATTGAAGATAAAGTCTTCGAATGCTCCCAATCTCTCAAAGAGGAAGAGAAATGGAGAGCAAAAACGGATCACTCACTCAGAGAACTCTCAGATAATTCAAAGAAAAGCAATATACAAATAATTGGGATTTCGGAGAATGATGAAGTGGCCTCAAAGGGCACAGAGGCCCTTCTGCATGAAATTATGAAAGAAAATTTTCCAGACATGCCTAGAGAATCTGAAATTCAGATAGCAGACAGCTTCAGAACCCCAGCACAATTCAACCCCAATAAGTCATCCCCCAGGCATATCATAACTAGCTTCACTAAAGTTAACATGAAAGAGAAGATTCTCAAAGCAGCCCGGCGAAAGAAAACTATAACGTACAAAGGTAAGAATATTAGAATAACTGCAGATCTCTCTGCTGAAACTTTTCAAGCCAGAAGAGGGTGGTCATCAACTTTTAATCTCCTAAAGCAAAATAACTTTCAACCCAGGATCTTGTACCCAGCTAAACTGAGTTTCATCTATGATGGAGAAATTAAATACTTCAATGACATTCATATGTTGAAAAAATTTGCCATAAGTAAACCAGCTCTTCAGGATATTCTCAGACCTATCCTCCACAATGACCAACCCAATCCTATACCACAAAAGTAAACTCACTCAGAAACTTCAGATCAAACTCCAACTTCCACACTGGCTAAAGAATTAAAAATGTCCACTGGACCTTTGAAAAACTCGATAACCAAAATTCCACCAGACTTATCAATACTCTCCATTAATGTGAATGGCTTAAACTATCCTCTAAAGAGGCACAGGTTAGCTGACTGGATACAAAAACTCAAGCCAGATATTTGTTGCATACAAGAGTCACATCTTAACTTAAAAGACAAATACAGACTCAGGGTGAAAGGATGGTCATCCATATTTCAGGCAAATGGTAATCAGAAAAAACTAGGTGTTGCAATTTTATTTGCAGATACAGTAGGCTTTAAACCATCAAAAGTAAGGAAGGACAAGAATGGTCACTTCATATTTGTTAAGGGTAATACTCAACATGATGAGATCTCAATTATTAATATCTATGCACCCAACCAGAATGCACCTCAATTTATAAGAGAAACTCTAACAGACATGAGTAACTTGATTTCCTCCAGCTCCATAATCATCGGAGATTTCAACATTCCTTTGGCAGTGTTGGATCAATCCTCCAGCAAGAAGCTGAGTGAAGAAATCTTAGATTTAAACCTAACCATCCAATATTTAGATTTAGCAGACATCTACAGAACATTTCATCCCAACAAAACTGAATACACATACTTCTCATCAGCCCATGGAACTTACTCCAAAATTGACCACATTTTAGGTCACAAGTCTAACCTCAGTAAATTTAAAGGAATAGAAATTATTCCTTGCATCTTCTCAGACCATCATGGAATAAAACTTGAATTGAGTAACAACAGGAATCTGCATACTCATACAAAAACATGGAAGTTAAATAACCTTATGCTGAATGATAACTGGGCCAGAGATGAGATTAAGAAAGAAATCGCCAATTTTTTGGAACAAAACGACAATGAAGACACAAACTATCAGAACTTCTGGGACACCGCAAAGGCAGTTCTAAGAGGGAAATTTATGGCACTGCAAGCCTTCCTCAGGAGAACGGAAAGAGAGGAAGTTAACAACTTAATGGGACATCTCAAGCAACTGGAAAAGGAAGAACATTCCAACCCCAAACCCAGTAGAAGAAAAGAAATAACCAAAATTAGAGCAGAATTAAATGAAATTGAAAACAAAAGAATAATACAACAGATCAATAAATCAAAAAGCTGGTTTTTTGAAAAGGTCAATAGAATAGATAAACCTCTGGCCAACCTAATCAGGAAAAAAAGAGTAACATCTCTAATATCATCAATCGGAAACAACAAAGACGAAATAACAACAGACTTGTCAGAAATCCAAAACATCCTTAATGAATATTACAAAAAACTTTATTCTCAGAAATATGAAAATCTGAAGGAAATTGACCAATACTTGGAAGCACGCCACCTTCCAAGACTTAGCCAGAATCAAGTGGAAATGTTGAACAGACCCATATCAAGTTCAGAAATAGCATCAACTATACAAAAACCTCCCTAAAAAGAAAAGCCCAGGACCAGATGGTTTCACGTCTGAATTCTACCAAACCTTTAGAGAGGAATTAGTATCTATATTACTCAACCTGTTCCAAAAGGTAGAAAAAGAAGGAAGACTACCCAACACGTTCTATGAAGCAAACATCACCCTGATCCCCAAACCAGGAAAAGACCCAACAAGAAAAGAAAATTATAGACCAATATCACTAATGAATATAGATGCAAAAATATTCAACAAGATCCTAACAAACAGAATCCAGCAACACATCAAACAAATTATACATCATGACCAAGTTGGTTTTATCCCAGGGTCTCAAGGCTGGTTCAATATACGTAAATCTATAAATGTAATTCAGCACATAAACAAATTAAAAAACAAAGACCATATGATTCTCTCAATTGATACAGAAAAAGCTTTTGATAATATCCAGCATCCCTTCATGATCAGAACATTCAAGAAAATTGGTCTAGAAGGGACTTTTTCTTAAACTGATAGAGGCCATCTACAGCAAACCCACAGCCAATATCATATTGAATGGAGTTAAATTGGAATCATTTCCACTCAGATCAGGAACCAGACAAGGCTGCCCATTGTCTCCATTGCTTTTTAACATTGTAATGGAAGTTTTAGCCACCGCAATTAGGGAAGAAAAGGCGATCAAGGGTATCCATATAGGGTCAGAAGAGATCAAACTTTCGCTCTTTGCAGATGATATGATTGTGTATCTGGAAAACACTAGGGACTCTACTACAAAACTCCTAGAAGTGATCAAGGAATACAGCAGCGTCTCAGGTTACAAAATCAACATTCATAAATCGGTAGCCTTTATATACACCAACAACAGTCAAGTTGAAAAAGCAGTTAAGGACTCTATCCCATTCACAGTAGTGCCAAAGAAGATGAAATACTTGGGAATTTACCTAACAAAAGACGTGAAAGATCTCTATAAAGAGAACTATGAAACTCTAAGGAAAGAAATAGCTGAAAATGTTAACAAATGGAAAAACATGGGCAGCGCCTGTGGCTCAAGGAGTAGGGCGCCGGTCCCATATGCCAGAGGTGCCGGGTTCAAATCCAGCCCCGGCCAAAAACCACACACAAAAAAAAAACAAATGGAAAAACATACCATGCTCATGGCTGGGAAGAATCAACATTATCAAAATGTCCATACTACCCAAAGCAATATATAATTTCAACGCACTCCCTATTAAAGCTCCACTGTCATATTTTAAAGACCTTGAAAAAACAATACTTCGTTTTATATGGAATCAGAAAAAACCTCGAATAGCCAAGATATTACTCAGAAATAAAAACAAAACAGGAGGAATCACACTACCAGACCTCAGACTTTACTACAAATCGATAGTGATCAAAACAGCATGGTTTTGGCACAAAAACAGAGAAGTAGATATCTGGAACAGAATAGAGAACCAAGAGATGAATCAAGCTACTTACTGCTATTTGATCTTTGACAAGCCAATTAAAAACATTCAGTGGGGAAAAGATTCCCTATTTAACAAATGGTGCTGGGTGAACTGGCTGGCAACCTGCAGAAGACTGAAATTGGACCCACACCTTTCACCATTAACTAAGATAGACTCTCATTGGATTAAAGATTTAAATTTAAGACATGAAACTATAAAAATACTAGAGGAGAGTGCAGGGAAAACCCTTGAAGAAATTGATCTGGGCTAGTATTTTATGAGGAGAACCCTCCGGGCAATTGAAGCAGCTTCAAAAATACACTACTGGGACTTGATCAAACTAAAAAGCTTCTGCGCAGCCAAGAACACAGTAAGTAAAGCAAACAAACAGCCCTCAGAATGGGAGAAGATATTTGCAGGGTATATCTCTGACAAAGGTTTAATAACCAGAATCCACAGAGAACTCAAACGCATCAGCAAGAAAAAAACAAGGGATCCCATCGCAGGCTGGACAAGGGATTTGAAGAGAAACTTCTCTGAAGAAGACAGGCACGCGGCCTACAGACATATGAAAAAATGCTCATCATCTTTAATCATCAGAGAAATGCAAATCAAAACTACTTTGAGATATCATCTAACTCCAGTGAGACTAGCCTATATCACAAAATCTCAAGACCAGAGATGTTGGCGCGGATGTGGAGAAAAAGGAACACTTCTGCACTGCTGGTGGGAATGCAAATTAATACATTCCTTTTGGAAAGATACATGGAGAACACTCAGAGATCTAAAAATAGATCTGCCATTTAATCCTGTAATTCCTCTGCTGGGCATATACCCAGAAGACCAAAAATCACAACATAACAAAGATATTTGTACCAGAATGTTTATTGCAGCCCAATTCATAATTGCTAAGTCATGGAAAAAGCCCAAGTGCCCATCGATCCACGAATGGATTAATAAATTGTGGTATATGTACACCATGGAATATTATGCAGCCTTAAAGAAAGATGGAGACTTTACCTCTTTCATGTTTACATGGATGGAGCTGGAACATATTCTTCTTAGTAAAGTATCTCAAGAATGGAAGAAAAAGTACCCAATGTACTCAGCCCTACTATGAAACTAATTTGGGGCTGTCACATGAAAGCTATAACCCAGTTACAACCTAACAATAGGGGGAAGTGGGAAAGGGAGGGGAGGGAGGGGGGTGGTGGGTAGAGGGAGGGGGATCGGTGGGATCACACCTGTGGTGCATCTTACAGGGGTACTTGCGAAACTTGGTAAATGTAGAATGTAAATGTTTTGGCACAGTAACTGAGATAATGCCAGGAAGGCTACGTTAACCATTATGATGAAAATGTGTCAAATGGTCTATGAAGCGAGTATATGATGCCCCATGATCATATCAATGTATACAGTTATGATTTAATTAAAAACAAAAAAAGAAATTACATGGCAGTGGGCTCACTAGCAGTGATGGTTTGGGGATGAGACTTGCAGCGGAGAAGTTGCTTATTCCTGAAAGGAATAACACCTATGAGAGGCCAAAGGTAGCAGCAGGGAGGTGGGAGCTCTAGCTGGGATGGGAGAGATGTTTCCCAGATCAGAGTAGGCTGATGGCCTCTGAAACCACGAGGTTTGGTCATATGGCAGTCTTGAGCCCATACCTCTCCACGTTCAAAATACATAAGTGGCAGACGCAGCCCTTACAGAGTATAAATGTCTTAACACAATAATTAAGTAAACGAGATGAGGTATATATTAACCAGTGTGATGTAAGTGTTCCTAATTCTATATGAAATCAGCACATGGTACCCCATAAATGCACTAATGTGTACATGGTTTATGATTTAATAAAATAAATAAAATTAAAAAAAAAAAGAACTTCAAGTGCAAAAGGCTCAGGAGTCCAGCTAGATGCTCTCCCACAAGCCAAATAAGAGCTAATTTTAAACAAACCACCACAACCAAAGCCCAGGAATGCTCAGCAATGGGACAGGCTGCGCCGTACCCGCCACCCAAATTATTTACTTCTCCAATGAGCCTTTCAGGGACTGAACACTCGTCTGGGGTTTGGGATGCTGTCCCTTCTACCCTGAAGTTCCCTTTTCAGTTGAGGATTAGGAAATTCTTCCCCACACTGGTCCCCACCTAGCCAGTCCTCTTTTGGGTTTTCATTAAGAATTCAAGTCTGGATTCCTGTAATAGGTGAGTTGGAAAAAGAATCCTGCTAAAAGTTGTCTCTACTACACAACATGGTTAAGCCAGAAGGATCTATTTCAGTCAGGGCTCTCCAGAGACAGAGAAGCAAGGGCGATTTCGTATATATAAAACACAAATATGTATTTATAATAATTTATAATTTGGTATATGACATAGACTATATTATAAAATATAATGTAATAAATGTAATGTAAGTTTTATTATATATATTAATCCAATTTGCAGTCACATAATATATAATTTGTATAATATAATATAATAATTTACATAAATCAGTATATTAGTCTAGAATAAATACGAATATTTACTTACTAATTTGTATATTTTTAGGAATTAGCTCATTCAACTCTGGGGCCTAGAAACTCCACAGTCCACAGACAGAGCAGGCTGGAAACTCAAGTATGAGTTGGCGTTGCAGTCTTAAGGCAGAATCTTCTCTGAGTCCCAAGGCCTTTGCCTGATTAGTTGAGGCCCACCCACATTTACTAAGAGTAATCTCCATTACTTAAAATCAATAGGTCGTAAATGTTAATGGCCACAAAGTGCCTTCTCAAAAATACTTAATATTTGATTAAATGACCAGATGCTACAGCCTGTCCAAATTGGCACATAAACTTAACTGTCACAGCTTTCAAAGGCTTTCTTGGCATCTGAACCTCTGTCAAATTCTTGTGACATGAAGCTTTGGGGTTGTGCAGACTCCTTAGCTACATCCAGCCACAGCCTTTGTGGGCCTCGGAAACAGGTGCAACTTCACCCCAGGTTAGGCCGTGCCACCTCTGAGACAGAGGTCTCTGCACAAACAGAGCAATCGTGAACCAGCTCTCAGGATGAGTGCTTATTATGTGTTAGGAAATTTGCTCAACCTTTTCGCAGCAGCATTTGACTAAAGTTACTTCACTGAAATCCATCCTCACAGTCCTCCTTTACAGGTGGGAAAATCTGAGGCTCCAAAATTGTAAGTCCCTTGTCTAAGGTCACACAGTGTTTTCAGTGGGAGACCGAGGCTTGCACCTGACTATTTAGCTCCTGAGGCCCGCCCCATGGACTGTAGAAAAACGTTATCTGCATGTCTAAAACTAGACAGATTGGGAATTTCTTCTTTCTTTCTTCCTTTTCGCCCTCCCTCCTTCCCTTTCTCTTCACCGTCTTTTCTTCCCGCCTACCTTCCCACAACTGTTACAAATGTCTGCTCTGGACACAGCCTGAGCATCTGGGGTGAGGGGCTGGTATTAGGGAAGGATGGGCAGAGTTGAGATGCTGGGAGTTTTCAGCTAACAACTAATCAGAGTAAAACAGGAAAAGACGTTTTGAGTGGCAAAGGTGTTTTTGCCAAAACCGAAAATTTGACGCTGAAAAGAGTTGGCAAATGTTCCCTCTGGCCAAAAATGCCCAGAGAACATCCACCTTTACTCACAGTCGTACTGACCCTGGTAACATTTAGATGTAAACTTCCTCTGCCCTCTGGACTAAAAGTGACCCAAAGATGCTGCCGCCCAAAAGTGTTCATTGCATTCGAGGTCTTCACAGAAGAAGGGCCCAGCCTCCCCACTCATCTGCCCAATTATAAATGATATTGTTCTTGCGACTTTTGAACTGACACAGGCGTAGGGAGAACTTATAGCACCATCACTATAGAGTCAGAATCAGAAACCCATCCTGGCGGCCCTGCAGAAAGGCTCATAACGGAAACAGACTCTGCAACCGTCAACCAGGAGCACTTATATTTTGCACACGTTGGGCGGTTTTTCCTCCAAGGAAATCAACACAACTGAAAACTGGCTGATGCTCTGGTTCACCAGAGGCTACAGAACAAAACCGCGAGGTGGAGGCTACCCAATTCTAATTTAATTCAGAAGAAAAAACAGGGAATCACTCAGCAGACCTCAAATCCCTAGTCAGAAGCCGGTGCCCATGGAGCAAATAGTTTTATGGACCATCTCCCCCACCGACTCCCTCCTGCCACGGTGAATGGATGAAAATAGCTCGTGTAGCCCTGGTGAGTGACATTCTTGTGACTACATCGTTGTCAATGTTAATCTTGTACTTTTTAAAATGTAGAGCCAAAGACACAATGGGAAAAAAATGTATTTATAAAATAACTACACTATTTCTGCAAGAGGTTTTCATGTTCTCTCTCTCCTTCCATCACTCAAGACCTCACTGAAATGCCACTTCCCCAAAGAGTCCTTCCCTGGCCTCCCAACACTCACTGCCCTCTAGATCCACTTTATTTTCTTCCTGGCATCATACTGTACACGTGTTTGTTTTTTACTTAGGATCTGTTTTTCCCTATCAGAATGCAGGCTGTCTGCAGAGATGTTAGTTTAATCGTAGCTATGTTCCCGGCACTTAGAATCACACCTGGAAGGTAGGAGAGACACATTTTTGTTGACTGAATGAATTGATGTACTGGTCCGAGAATTAATCACTTAAAAGACTCTGATGAAAATGAGCAGTCTCGGGGTTTGACATTTGAAATTTCTCTTACTGGAGAGCTAATCCGAATGTTTTCGAGCACACTTTCAAATCCCACGTGTAATGACTAGACCAGTGTTAGGGAGGCTCTGGCTGGGCCCATCAGCAAACCAGTCATGGAATTTTTCTACTTGTCATGTGGATAGAAATGTCCTTGTAGGGGTACGTGGTAGCAAGTGGAAAGATCAAGATCTGAGAAGCAGGTGGCTCCACGGCCAAGTCATGGGCCTGGCATCTCCCACATGAGCAGTCTTGGAATATTTAACATTTCTATGTTTTAGTTTCCTCATCTGTAGAACAAGGATGGAACCAGTTGTACACACTGGGTAGGGTCTCGTGTGGGGAAAAACAAGCAAATAAATGTAAGTCACATTTACTGCTTATGAGGAGCATTCAGTAGATACTATTTATTATTCATATTATTATTTTGGAAAGTTAATAGAAACATTCTATTTCACTCAGGGCCAGTGCTTGTGTGAGGTGAGTAAAGTGTCTAGAACACAAGACGTAAGATATGCTTTCTCTCGGGTTCCAACTGTGCCCCTTTGCGACTCTGAGAGTGGGTGAATCCTTATATTTTCTAGGGGCATCACACACCTCAACATAGCCCCAGCTGAGTAATAAATCAACCAGCAAGATCAAACTACATAGTGCAAAAATTTTTCAGTGCAGTTTGTCTCAAGGTTTAACAGAAGTTATAGAAAATACACAACTCAAGTGAAACATGGTGCAAGAGATGAGTGGGAGTCATTACAACAGGACCAACATTCAAATTTTAGCAAATGTGTTTCCAGAGGTCTCTGGACAAAACCCTCACTCATAACGTGTCCAGTGGTTTTCAGGACAAATCTCAGAGTTACTTGAGGTCCCTTGGACTTCGAGCCAATATAGCTATAGGCAAGTCCAAACACAAATTATATCCCAAATCATCAGATGCCCAACTTGTCCACACACATCTAAGGAAAACTGCTAAAATGGTTCATTCCCACATACCAAGATATGGTTCCTGCCATGCTGTCTGGATGAACATCCCTGCTCACCCACCTCTGAGGGTCCCAGGGAATGGCTAAGAAATCTCAGACTCTCACATGCGAACTGGACAGGGAGAAGATGAACTATCTCTGGGAACATTATTTTTAAATTCCAATACAGTTATCCATGTGGAATTGTAGCATCTACATCCAATCAAATACTCTCTTTGGGGAAGTACGACTATGAAGCAAACCCAGACAAGAGGGTTTCTGACGCCCAATTTCTCTATCAGGATTGCTGTGCTTCACATTCTGGGAGGGTGGGGTATGAGGATCCAGGGAGACACCATGGTGAAAGAGATAGCACCCTTCGACCTGCACCAACCTTGCAATAAATCCCCATTACTAAAGGTAACCTGGGGGCAGGGGTCCTCTTTACAGACCCTGACCCAAAGTCTCATCCTCATCCATAATCTCCAAAGGTTTTAACAAATTTTGGTAATGCCACAACTACTAAACTAAAAAAACAAAAATTTAAAAAGGCTGAAATACCAAGAACAAATGTGGTCTGTCCTCATATTCTTTAAACGCAGATCACTAATGTTTTAAGGAGTTTATGACAATATCCACAGTGATACTCACGGTGCCTCCACCTTTTAAATTATTTCTCCATTGTATTTGTAAGAAAACTGAAGCTCAGATCTATTAAAGTGAGATTGTTGCGATCAGGAAGCTTTTAGGGACCAACTTTCAGTGGCATTGGGGCTGCTGAGCCACTTAACCAAGACAAAGGCTCCACAACCCATCCTTCCATCTGCATTTTTATTCCTTCCCCTTCTCCCTCTGTTCAAAGGTGAGGGATGGTAGGTCATCATCCAAGAGACTCTCCCTTCAAAAATGGATCAAATGTTCACATCCAGCTTCCAGATGTCCTGGTCAAACATCTGGGAGTGGAATTTGAAAAGGGTTTAAGACATGATTCAGTCATTGACCTCTCTTGTTTGTTCTGACTTCTTACAGAGGAGTTTGAAGCGGAGCTGTGAAGTTTCCCAAGCCCTGTGTAGGTCATTAAGGTCCACCCTGCACCTCCCGAAGGCCTGTCACCTGTGAAGCAGCAAGGAAGGAATTCTCAGGCTCCACTTCCTGGCACATTCATTACCCAGATCTTCCATCCCAATTGGTTGGCCTTAGCAACAGAGCCCAACAAAATTTGTGTTCAATGGAATGAACAAATTGGACAACTGAATCAAAAGGATCAAAGCTGGTGCAGTGGCTCACACCTGTAATCCCAGCACTCTGGGAGGCAAGCAGGGTGAATGCCTTGAACTCAGGAGTTCAAGACCGGACTGAGCAAGAGTGAGATCCATCTCTAAAAATAGCCGGGTGTTGTGGCAGGCACCTGTAGTCCAGCTACTAGGGGTACTCAGGCAAGAGGATTGCTTGAGCCTAAGAGTTTGAGGTTGCTGTGAGCTATGATGCCACAGTACTCTGCCAAGGGTGACAAAATGAGACTCCATCTCAAAAAAAAAAAAAAAAAAAAAAAGAGAGAGAGAGAGAGAAAAGGGAAGGGAAGAAAAGAAAAGAGCAACAAGAACTCCCGGTGTTAAAACAAATCCAGGACTACCCTCCTCCTCTCCTGCCTCACCACACTTGGCTGCAGCCTCTGGAGCAGACTGAACAAGAAGGTCCTGGTAGCTTTGACTCTGGGGAAGAGCAGAGTCAAAGTGAGAGGTCAGCAGACTTTTCAAAAATCTCCATTTGCCCGTCACTTTTTCTATCCTGCCTTGGTGATGGGATTTCGGGGCTAAGGGAAGATAAAGAAGGCTTTCTGTTATGTTTTTAAGGAAATAGATGGCATGGCTCTTATCAATCTGCTCCTTCCTGGGGTGCAAGAGGACTTCCAGCTAAGGTGAAAAATCGGTCAGGGCCTCCAGGCCCTACCTGATCCCAAGCTTCAGCTGAGCATCTCTCAGCAGGGAAGAAGCACGTGTTTTCATGAGTTGGTGCAGCGCGGCACCACTGGCTGTGGTTAATACAACTCCCTGAAACCAAAGAGGAAAATAGTACAGCCCTTTGGAGGAACCCTCTGGAGCACAGAGTTAGGACATGAACATACTGAACTGCTCTTGCCTTCAGATTAGGGGGAAATGGCTGTAGGCCACAGCCTGAGATGGGTCTGTTACAGCCAGCACGCTCATTCTAAAACACAAATCAGATCACGCCTCTCTCCAGCTTCACGGTCTTCCTGGGTTCTGGATGAATCCCAAAGCCTTTACCATTGCCTTTCCTGTCCAGCCTCAGCCTGTTCCTCCAGCTTTATCCCTCACTCCACCCACACCCCCACTGACCTGCAGTTCCCAGAACCTGCCACGTTTTCTTTCAATACCTGGATTTTGCACATGCTGCCCCCTCTATCTGGAATGCATTTCCTCCGCCCTTCCTTTCCCTGGCTAACTTTTATTAGATTGAAAAATACATGACAGAAAATAAACAGCAGCAGCCCTCAGCGGACAGTTTCTGTGTTGCATTCAGAGTTTCTTTCTCTGAAGCTCAAGGGACTAAAGAACGGGCAAAGTCACCAAGCAAGCAATCCCAGAGTGACCAATGTTCACCAATAAATGTGAAACAGAGCGCATGTGTGCATATACGGTCTGTGAAAATAGGAACATTCGTGACTCAAATTTTAAAGATCGTTTCTTAACAATAGTCCATGATAGGATCGGCAGATGATGCTTTTTGGAGTCAGACTTAGGCAGCTCTGAGTATCAGCCCTCCTGCTCACTGCAGTATGACCCCCGTGTGCCTCAGTCTCCTCTGCAAAGTGGAGATGACCCGGCACCTGCAGGGTGGACTTTGTGATGAGATCAAAGGAGATCAGAGGAATGAAGAGCCTCGTGTCAGCAGGCCTGAAGTCGCACTCAGTCAACTCGATGATGACAACTGTCGCCATCTTCCTCACCACCATCACCAAGGTGTATAAATAGCCCGCGGCATCTTCCTATGGCAGCTCCCAGTGCTTTAACATTTGATGAGCTGATTCCAAGCTGCAGCCACCAAAGCCCTCTGGGGGCGTTCACCTCACCTGTATCATTCTTGAAGAGCCTCCAACTACTGCCTTCATCTTTGGAAACAGGAAAGTGCCAGACTTTTCTCAGATGGTTACTCCCAGAACGGGGCGGATGTGGCTAAGATACAGCAGGGGTTCCCACCCAGAATAATGACAGAGGGAAACAGTCCCCTTTTGCAATCCCTGACATCTAAAGAGTAGGTTTCACTTTTCTAAAGCTGTCCCCAACTTGGGGTAACCAGAGCAGATGCACCTTTTCACATCGTTTGAAATCTAAGGAGGCTAAGGCACTTCCAGGCAAGCCCCCCAAGCTCACACAGGCGAGCTGTTCAACTCTTTCTCCAGGTCACACCCATCCCCATCACTCACACCCCCAGCAGCAGCCCCTAACCTCAAAATTCTCTCCCTGTTCCAGAAGTGCCACGGCTCCCTTACACGGTTTAGTTTTCCCTTCTCCCGACAATGGCCGTCTGTAAGAGGCCTGCGGCGCCTGCAATTTGAAATTGTTTTTCTTCCCTCCCTTCCTGAGGACCAGATTGTTCCTGAGGTCTTGGGGCTGCCTGGCCAGCGCAGGCCTGACTTGCTGGCACCTAGGGTTGCATTGAGGAGAAGGGGTTTGTTTTTACAGGACTGCTCGTGAGCGATGGACAGCTGGCACTGGGTTTCTCGTGAAAGGCCTATGGCAGTTAGGCATGTATTTGCAGGGAAGTAAACTTCAAGAATAAACAGAAAACACACACACTGCACATCCTGCCAGCCAAGCGCAGGCCTCCCCAGGTCTGACAGGTGATCCCTCTGACTTCCTTTCACCCGGACACACCCCCAAGCCAACAGCCAGCCTCAAAGCATGGCGGATGGGAACGAACACCAACCTGGTTCTCCACGTTCTAGCCGTGTGGGCTTGAAAGGTCTAATAGCCATCCCGTCTGAAACCTGGGGAAAGCTAGGCCTCCCTCGTAAGGTCACTGTGAGGATTGGACTCTATGCTTACAACATCTCTACCTGGGCCTGGGAGAGCGTGTGCCAAGGCCTGCGGGCAGTGTCAGCATTCTTTGGGTTCCTCCTACATTGTAAAGTCTTCCCTAGCTCAAGGCCTTTGGAAGGTCCCCCATCTCTGCCCGGGATGCCCTGTCCCTCTCCTCTCACTCCCTCCTTGGGAATGATGTCTTTCCTCATCCTGTGTAAATGTCATCCTTTCACAACGCCTTTCCCTGAATGTCCCACCTAAACGAGAGAGCCCCCCCACCCACTGCACCCCAACTGCTCTCTATCTTGTTTGCTTTCTTCAAATACTACTTATCACAACTTCTTATAATTTTTATGTATTTTATTTTATTTATTTATTTATTTATTTGGAGACAGAGTCTCACTTTGTCACTCCCGGTAGAGTGCCTTGGCATCACAGCTCACAGCAACCTCAAACTCTTGGGCTCAAGTGATCCTCTTGCCTCAGCCTCCCCAGTAGCTGGGACTCCATGCATCTACCACAGGCTGGGCTATCTTTAGAGATGGGGTCTCACTCTAGCTCAGGCTGGTCTCAAACATATGAACTCAGACAATCCACCCACCTCAGCCTCCCAGAGAGTTGGGATTACAGGAGTGAGCCACTGTACCCGGCCTATATCACAATGTCTTATAATTTTTATTTGCTTTGTCTTCCTGCCAAAGTTTCAAGCTCCTTCGTGCTTGGAATTTGATAGAGATGTTTATTTGATCAACATCTGTGTAATGAGTGACTAATGCCCTTAGTTTTGTCCAGTCTTAGTTTAAGAAAGAGATCAATCACAGCCATCAGAACCCAGAATCCCTGACCCTATGGACAGTTTTATCTCCAGCTGAGCTCACATTGAACAGTAAACATCAGTGGCAAAAAGACATATAGCACAAAAGACCAAGAAAATGAATGCTCTTGTGGCCAGAAAGGACATTGCAAAGATTCAAACTTTTTATTGTACATTCCCTAATTGGAGGCCAGTGTACTACACCAACTGTTTAATGTTTCTACTATATCCACTTGAGGATCTTACCTGTAGGTATTTTAAGTGTGTGAGCATGCTTATAAAAATATCTAAGCCATCTAAGAATTTAACAGCAGGCTGGATTAAAAAATATCGCCAGTGACCAGTTGGTACATTAAGCTCCATTCATACACTATGGATTTGTTGAGTGCTTTGGATTACAATTAAATGAATGAGCTGATCTTACAATCGATAGCTAACAAACATGCTCAGGAAAAACTATACAATTACAAAATTATTCCAGGAACGTGTTAAAAACAAAGCATAAAATGGTCTAAAATGACTACTTGGTTAAGTGTTTTGAAGGTCAGCGCAAACTGGAATTAGTTAGGAAAAAAATTAAAAGAAAGAGTTTGGGCTAAGGTCTTGAAGAGAGTAGATTGAACAGGAATTGGCACCAAAAAATCATAACATTTTAAAACAGGGAGAGGAATTTGCTTTATTATTAACTATAATCCCCTCCCCATTTATAAATGCAGAACATGAGACCCAGGGCTTCTCAGCCCCTCACCTGGCTCTCCTGTAGTGGAGGAGGGTCAGGAAGTTAGGAGCCCAGACTCCCACTCTTTCCACTACATCATCTGGACCATTTTAGAAGGAGGTGGAGCAACATCTCAGCCAAGGCACCAGAACAAGCGAACAGGATGTGGCTGTAGCAATAGGACTAGGCCGGGAGTGAAGAGAGAGAGAAACATGACAAGAAAAGCTGGTGGTGCACAGAGGGTGGCCGGTGTCTGGTTTCCTCATAGAACACCCTTATTTTTGGCCTATGGACTTGCTGAGCCCCACCTGAGTCATCCCCCTCGAGGCCAGTAACCAACTCAAATAGAGGACCTTACACACATCGCTCCTTTCACCCTGGGCATCATAGGTGCCCACCAAATATTTGTTGATTTGCTTCGACTCTGATGCTGGGCCTATAAGTATGAGCTGTAGTCTGTGTGTCCTGCCACCAAGAGTGTTCTATTTGTGTTGGAAAGGTTCAGAGCAGGAAAAAAATAAATCACCTCTTTTACAGATAGCAGCCATGACTCCTTTGGGATTAAAATGCTCTTGTTGATATGGAAACAAAACAGCTGAGCTGGAGAACATGTCAGAGAATGGAAGGATAGCATGGGGGTGCCACCTTCGCCCTCCCTTTGCTATACCCAAGCATGGCACTGTGGGTGTGGTCCCCTTTCTCTAGATGCAGAAAGAGCATCTTAGAAATGCTCTAATTTAGATTCCAGCTCTCTTTTTAAAGTAGCTACATGACCTTGGGCATGATGTTGACCTCTGTGAGCCACAATCTCCTCTCCCGCCAGCACTGAGAAAGCCCCCAGCATGATGCATGGCAGAGAACAGGGGCTGGACAAATATCAAATCCAGGTTCCCAAGGAGTGTCCAGACTACACAGAGGAAGGGAGAGCAACACTTAGGTGGTCTGATGGCAGAAGAACGGGAGTTCAGGGAAGACAGAGCAAAGAGGAATTGTCAGATCACGGAGCAAACCCACAGGCTTCCAAAGAACAGGAAGGAATGGAGCCCTGCTTTGAAACTAAGAGCAAAGTTGGGAATACATGGATATCAAGCCCAGCACCACTAAGGAACAAGACCCTCAGCAATTCGCTCTTTGAACCTCAGCATTCTTGAGTAGAAATAAGGATGCTCTAATACTGCTCTCTGAGGGTCCTCATAGGTCTATGATTCAATGGTTTTAGAGGCAAAATGTAAGGGCAAGGGTGAAAGGAATCTCCCCCCTTGTTGTCTTTCCCAACAAGAGCAGAAGCCAAGCAGACAAAGAATCCCATTGGGTACTAGTGGACTTAGTGATCCCCCAGGGAACAGCAAAGAGATGAAGGTAAAGTCCACGTACTATTTTCAGCTGAGGGTCTCCACCTCCCTCTAGGTTCCAGCTGTATCTGGGGGAAGCTGGCATGGGAGGAGTCCCAAAGGGAATGATCTAATCTACCTTAAAGGGCGGGATTACAGAGATTGGATGGGTAGCTAAGAAAATCTATTAAAACCATCTTTGGCTTTGACCGTGATTGGCTAAACAATAAGCCCATGTTCCTAAGAAGTTTTCTCTTTCCTTCTCTTCCAGGGTAAAAGGAAAGAAGTAAAGAGGATGAAGTAGGAAGTCCAAGCTGAAGTCGATCGTACCAAGTGTCTATTCCATCCTGAACCCCTTCTGGTAACATGGCCGGAGGTGTGTTTATGGCTGATTCAATCCCCTGACACTTCCCCCTCCACTGGACTTCTGAGACTCCAGTGGTAACAGTGGGAGGCCAGTGGCCAAGCTGGCAAATGAAAGGACCTACGTGTTGTTTGGGTTGGGTAAGCTGATACTGCAATTCCTTTCCAAATTATCTGGGCCTGTAGAAGCCAGATGTATTCATTTCCTGGAATTGCAATAACAAAGGACCAAAAACTGGATGGGTTAAAACAAGAGAAATGCATCTTCTCCCAGTTCAGGAGGCTTGAGGTCTGAAACCAAGGAATCAGCACAGGCATGTTCCCCGCAGACTCTAGGGAAGGGTCTGCTCCCTCTGCTGTCCCTGGGCTTGTGGGTGCTTCCCTCCAATCCCCATCTTCTCAGCACAGCCTCCTTGGTGTGTTCACACCATCTTCCTCCATAAGTGACTGTGTCTGAGTTTCCCCTTTTATGTAGACATAAACTCTATTGGCTGAAGAACCCTCCCTCACCTTAACTAATTAAGTCTGCCATGATCCTATCTCCAAAAAGTTTCCATTGGGAGGTCCCTAAGGCCAGGACTGTGACAGCTTTGGGGGCAGCAATCCCCAGTGTGTTTGGCACCAGGGACTGGTTTCATGGAAGACAATTTTTCCACAAAAGAGAGGGTGGGATTGGGGAAGGAGGAGGCAGGAATGACAGGAGACGGAGCTCGGGCGGTAACGCCAGCCATGAGGGGCCTGTAAAGACAGAGGAAGCCTCACTAGCTCACCTCCTGCTATGTCCCTCGCAGGCCACAGACCCAGAAACTTTTTGGCACTAGGGACCAATTTCATGGAAGACAGTTTTTCCACAGACAGGGGTGGGGAATAGGGGGGAATGGGACAGGAGGCAGCGCTGTGTGGCCCAATTCCTAACAGGCCATGGACTGCCACCAGGCTGTGGCCCAGGGCTTGGGGACCGCGATTCTGAAGGACACAAGCTGTAACAATGGACTTTTCTAATTTACAATCAAGAGGTCAGGGTTTGAAGTGATATTCCCACAAGATTAAACACCAAAATGTTTACTCCTTGTCCCCAATGTCCCTTCACCAGAAATGATACATTAAGATGGGCTCCGGCACAAGCAGCTCCAAGCCAGATCCTGGCCTATCACCTCCTCCCTTCCTCCCTCTTCCCCCAGCCCACAGCTCTTTCTTCCGTGAGCTGCCAGTCAGTTCATTCCCTTCACCACGTCACACTGGAAGGTGTCTGCAGCAGAGCTGTTTATATGACTAATGAACCTCCATTATTTTGCATCCAAGGAGGAGGAAAATTGTTATTCTACTCTATGGAGGAGAGCTTCCAGGGGGAAGGAATCACATAAGGCTGACAACAGAGACAGGCATCTAGAAAACGCCACCATGTCTGTGAGCAAATTCCAACGCTGGAGAAGTATCCCATATCAAGTCACTATCCATCTCTTCAAAACCCCCCAAAGAAACAGTCAGGCTGAAATATTTTCAGGGTAGGGGGAAATAAGCATTCCCTTTATTCCTGTCTTTGCTTCAGGTACAGAAAGCTGGTGGGGGGTGGGTATTAAAAAAAAAAAAAGACTCCATCACTGGTGTCTTCTGACATATTATTTCTACATTAGTATTATCAGGCTAGTTACCCAGAGACAGATGCCGAACAAGAAGCCGATCACATTTCCCAATCTTATTTGCAAACAAGCGTTCATTTCCTGCTTATCAAGGCACAGTGCGGGTACTTTGTCCATTCAAATCATTGTCTTAAGCCAGTGATGCAAACCCCGGAGCAAGGTTCACCCCAGCCAGAGCCTGGGTGCTCAATGTCGTTGAACTAAAGGAGCAGATAATTAGTATTGAAAGGTGTGATTACAGCCCGGTCGGCCAGGTAATCAGCCTCTGATTTCTCTTCAGGATTCTAGACCTGTTGGAAATCTTAGCCTAAGAGGAGGCTGGAGGGAATTATCCTGGAAGTGTAGTATCCCTTTACAAATATAAACACCGGACAATTATCCCAACTGGTTAGCCTTCCCTGCTCAGCGCACTGCATCCCAGGCAGCGAACTGAGGGGACCCCAGCTCTGTCCAGGCAGCTGTCTCCTGGCCTTGGCTCCCCGGGGCTCTTCCCTGAGCTCACCCTCACATCTTCCAAGACTGTCGCAACCTTGGGATGTCTCTGCAGACTGAGCCTCCTCATCCTGATGCTTGTTTTGCAAACATTTGGCTGCTTCGTGGGAACCTGCCTCAACCTGAGGCCTGAACTCCCTCTTGGCTGGGACAGTGAAGACTTCTTGAGAAGGGCTGATCTCTTTTCCCACCAAGCCTCCAAGATCTGATGGCTTGGAGGTGTCAGGCTGAAATAAGTCTCTCTGCCTTCCCTTTACAGGTGAAATGCTGGTTCTCAGCACTCAGCAGCCAACAGCCAACTGTGACATAAAGCTTGGTTGACTATTTCAATGGCATTCACCCATCAGAACAAGATGTTTAGGGAAGCAGCTAAAGGTACAAAGCAATGCCCAGTCTCCTTTCTGACCACAGGTGGCCCCACCTCTGCGGGCAGGGACACTGCCGGACAGGCAGGATCCATGTGGAAATATAGTTGCTTCTACATCGAAGAATGCTTCCTCCATTTTCTCTATGGTGCTTTGCTTTAACCAAATTCACAATGGCTAACATAGTTAGACAGCAAAATAAACATGAGTGGCCATAAAATACCGAGTCTTCCAGGCTCCGATGAAGGCCGTGCAGCCAGCTACCTGCCCCTGGACGCAGAGGGAGGGCCAGTGTATAAACAAAGTTTGCACGCAAGACTCCGTGTATTATCAACATATCGTTCAGGCTCCTGCAAACCCCAGAGCAGACACATAATTCTACATTATGTAATGTGGAGATCAGCAAGGCTTTGAGAAAAGAGGCCTTTTGTTCATGGGAGCCTATCTTCAACCTCAGGTGAATGGATGTCTTCTGAATCCAGCAAAGCAACTCTCACCCCCCGGGGCAGGGGCTCATAGCGTCAGGCCACTGCTGGTCTGTCTTTCTGCTAGAAAGTGCTGGCATTAGAGTTTGGTCCACTAGGCAAAGGCCCTCTGGCCTTCCAGTTAAGACTTACCTCACTTTCATTGCACTGTATTTTCTTTTTCCTCAACATGTTTTTGTGAGCTTTTTCAAATGTCCAGAAAATTTAAAGGAATCCTATATAACAGATATAACCATCCATGAGACCTATTTTTTAGTGAGAACTCTCCCATACACAGTTCTTGAATGCTTCCCTTTTTCTGTAAGCAACATTTTTCCAGACACCTGTCGTGGGAAACCTATGGCATACCCACGTGGTTGCTCAAGTTGGCATCCAAGGGGGGCTTTCAGACACGAGAAGAGCCTGGACTTCAGTCACATATAGACCTGGGTTTCAATCTCAATCCCTTCGCTTGCTGGCTAAGTGAAACTGAATGAGCGTGTGTATGTCTGTACTGAGCCCGAGTTTGCCTTTCATTTACTGCAGACATAAGAGCCAATCCAACTAACCTGTACTGAACACATATTAGACACCAGAACTCTACCAGGACACTCCAGCTCTAACCTTCTCAATAACCTCATAGAGAGACGCTAGTGTTACCCCCATTGTGGAGAATCAGGGTGAAACCCAAGCCTCCTGCCTGTGGTGCTATTCGGAATATGCCATAGTGTACACAGCACATTTAGCTCAAAGCTTTTATACAGAGTTGCTTTTTAAAATATAATTCCAGCAGTATTATCAGCAGTGGCAACACTTTTATACAGAGCCCGTGAGAACAAGGCAATAATCAGCACATCCCTCTGCCTTGCCCTCTAACAGTCTGTTCTTTCCACATCCAAGGCCATCACTGCCCTAGCACGGACAGTAGCACTCCCAAACCACGGGCTTACTTGGAGAGCAATTTCCTGTGCAGCTAGCAAAGATTTTCCTGCAATACACCACTTTGAGCACTCAGATTTTAATTCAGAACACTGGATGGTGTGGTTATGATAAGGCAGTGGGAACGTTAAAATACCATCATTGAGTACTTTTATGTCATATCAGATAAACAGAATTTAGACACAAGCACTTGTTAAGGTATACCCTTTATTGGCTGTATCATCTTTTTCCAAAAAAAAAAAAAAGTGATGGAAATTTATCAAATCTAAATTCTGTCCATATGCTTTAGTATAAACACAGTTATTGACACTGTGGAAATATTTCCAGACAGGTTCATCCCTTGTCTGTTCAGCTTAAAGATATTTTCCGTAGTGGCTGCCATACAAATCCTAAACCCTCAGGATTCTGGGGCTGGTATCCCATAGATGATTAGCTCTTCTCTATTTCTGGAGGTAAAGCATAGATTTCCTTAAAACCAAATGCACTACCATCTTTCAGGCCAAAAATTTCTTGCCTGTTTCCAATTCTTTCCTTATCCTAAACTCCTCCAAACTCATTCTAACCAGACTACCCCACAAGTGAACAGGTTAAATGATGTCAGGTAGGTCTCCTGACCTCAGGAAAGTCAAAAGGTGAGAGGACAGTGAACTTGGATGAAGAACCTCGGTTTGAGTGAGGGACAGAACGGAAAGACCAGAGTTGTGACATAGCTTTGCCAAAGTCACAGACCAAGTTGATAAAAAAAGAGAACCCAGGAATTCTGAATGCAAAATGTTGCTGTGCAATGGATCAGCAATAATTCCAACTGGCATTAAGTCCAGAGTCCTAGAAACTAAAACAAAGCCAAGTGTAAAATAAATGTCTTGGAAGAAATTGAACTGAACTCACTCTAATGGCACTGCCTTGCTTATAACGATGAGGTTTCACATACACCACAACAGGACGCTCTTTTGAATCTGATAAGTGTTGTATCCAGGATGGGAAAGAGAAGTGTCATATCCTGAGTATCCACTACTAATAGTTGAAGAAGAGAAGTTGGAGTTCAGGGGGTTGAACTCAAACTTTGGGAAAGAGAGCTCCAGTCCTGGAAAGGGACAAAGGGCTACAGAAAGGATGGACATGTTAAGAAGCAGATGGACCACCGGCTGATCCAACAGAGAAGTTCTCCCACTTCTCCCACTTATAAGAAGAGTTATAAGCCATCCCAGAGCTCTACCCAAAGGGGACTCTGCACTAAACTCTGAAGAGGAGGAGTGAAGAGAAAAGAGGCTGACGGGAGGTAGAGGGGTCCACCAGGAACGGATGTACGTTCTTGAGAATTGCAGTTAAGGACTTGTTACTGGAGCAGACAACGCTGCCAAGACAACTGGTCACATTGATCGCTGGCAGTTCACTGCCAGCAGCAGACACGTCATCACAAAGAAACAACCAAGGATGGGCAGAGAGAGTGATGTTTGAGGTGGGCTGGCAGTACAGCTGGGTGCGGACGGCCCTGTTTTTCAACATATCCGCACAGCTCCATGGAGCAGAGCATTCTTCACGCCAGGCCAGATTTTCCTACCCCATCTTGGGGGTCTGCCAGTTCTCGCTGGCTCTCTCTCCAATGTCAAACCTCCTTGTGAAATGACTGGTGCTTCCTGCTCCCATCACACCCCAGCCCCAGACATGCCACCTCTCCCTGGGTATCCACCCTATGGCTTCATGAAAGGCAGCCAAGGGGCTCTTGAGGACACATAAGCCCCTGTTCAGACGAGGAGAAAAAAGCAGAGTCACTTCCTCCCCTGTTTCCTAGTTTTCTTCTGCATTTTTCTCTTCCCTCCTCTCCCCCTCCGTCCCAGACTCCCATGGCCACTACTCTTTGGCCTTGATTCAGCACCACATTCCTGCTTCTTTGTGTCCCATCCTCCCAGCTGCAAGGCCATGGGGATGTTCAGAGAGTTATAGCTCCAAGAAATTCTCATCTCCATAGACCTGTCTACCCACCTCCCACCTGGCCTGCAGAGAAACAGCCAACATTCCTGCAGTCCCACAGAGAAAGGGTGTGACTTGGATTACTCAACGAAGCCTCCACGCCAGCATCTTATGCCCCCAAAACAATAGCATTGTATTTTTCTTGGACTTCATTCATTTTATTTGGTTTCTCCTTTGATTAGCAGAAAGCACTCCTCCCCCTACCCTCTCCCACTTTTCTTAATCCACCAGCTTCTCTCTCCTGTCCTTCCAGTGGAATCTACCACCGCCAAAGCCCAGTAAAGCCCTGGATCGTGAACTTGAGTGACGTCAGTGAGCTTGTTTCTCCTGAGCTTTCTCACACGTGGGAATCAGCTCTGGGGAGTCTACATCCCATCTCTGATCTGTTTGTTTTGGAAGCTAATCCCAGGACGCTGGGGGAGGTGTTAGGCAGCCTGACCTTTCCTGTTTTCTGAGTCAGTGATCTTAGATCACTAAGTCAGGTGCTAAGTGTTGAAAATTAAAATCAATGTGTGGGGCCCAGGAAGGTGGGAACAAAGGGGTGAAAGGCGAAGGTGACACTTGGATTTGGTTGAAATGAACAAAATAAAAACCTATTAGCTTGCTATCAAATCCATCCCCATCCCAAAAGGAGCTTGTTTATTTGGTAGGAGGCCACACCACAAGGAACATGACATGGGCATGACCCCTCCTGACACAAACTACCTCTGAAAGGCCCACAGTCTGTCTCAACACCCACGGAAGCTTCTATCCAATCCCCAACAACCAAATCTCCTGGTAGTCAGGAAATTTTTGTTGGATTATCTACTGGGCTCCTGAGTTATGTCAGGTTGCAAGGACACTCATGGAGTAGCTCACCTCTCACCAGACTGGGGCATTTAGGGACCCCAGAAATTCCACCCCCAGCTTCTCTATAGAGCAAACAGATCTGACAGAATAACAACGATAATAAGGCTGAGTATTTGGCTTGGATTGGCTTTTGAAAATCCAGCTCTTATCTCAGAGCAAGCAGGCTTCAGACAAGACTTCTCTTTTTTTTTTTTTTTTTTGAGATAGAGTCTCAAGCTGTCACCCTGGGTAGAGTGCAGTGGCGTCTCAGCTCACAGCAACCTCCAACTCCTGGGCTCAAGCGATTCTCCTGCCTCCACTTTCCAAGTAGCTGGGACTACAGGTGCCCGCCACAATGCCCGGCTATTTTTTGGTTGCAGCCATCATTGTTGGATTGGAACCCACCAGCTCAGGTGTATGTGGCTGGCACCTTAGCCACTTGAGCCACAGGTGCCGAGACAAGACTTCTCATGTTTAACAGGAGAAAACTAATTTGTTGAGAAGAAGGTGTTTTACAGATGGTCACACAAGATATTTATAGGGACACATAGGTCACATTTTTTGTCTAAGGAACTCCTGACTTAGGATTATTACCTGAAATACACAGGAAGATAGTATTGTATTGACAAAAAATAATAATAATAATTGGCTTTTTAGACTTAACCAAATATCCCAACCATCTGCTTAGGCTGTGATGCATCAGAGGCTTCAACTCTCCAATCTCCCAAACCAGCAATAAAACATTTCCCTTCCACTTAGCCAATCCCAGCATATAGGGTGGACTTTCTCTGTCTCAGCATATCAATCAGAACAGGCATGATTCTTTGCAACACATATCTGTTGAGCATCAAATATGTGCAAGGCACACACTCAAATCAGACAGTATAAAAATATTAAATCTATTTGTGAAACGAATCATCCTATCACACTCTCCATATATGTGTTTTCAAAACTCAGCAACTCACCCTTCCTTTTTCCTGTAATCCTATTCTCAAGAAGAGATAACTTCATTAAAAAAAAAGAAGAAAGAAAGAAATCCTCAACTTCTTTTGAGAAAGCACACATGTACACACAACACACCCATACCTATACAAAATAGTGACTTGTCCAGTAAGATTTGCATATCACAGGTGTCATCGAAATCTAAACTCCAACTATGCACCCATGTTTCTAAGGCTCTAAGGAAAGAAAATGAGAAAAGAAAAACTCAACAACACCCTACAGGAGTCAGATCCCCTTTCTGTATTGTCAGGTAATTGTTAGCAGAGATGGGCTGTAATAGCAAGCCATTTTAAAGGAATGCCAATTCAACTCTGTCCTGCTTAAAGAAGATCCAGAATCTGCCTTTGTTCCTAACCTGGGGAGTTTTGAGAAAATAACAATACGTTCTTTCAGAAACTACAGGGAATCTGAAGGGTAGGGCTCTTGCTCTCCCAGATAAGAGCTGGCCGTGGCTGCTGCTGTCAAGGAGGAGGCTGGGCTTAGTTCTGTCCTGGAGGGGGAGGGGGCTCGTTGGGAGCACCTTCCAGAGAGCATCAGCCTGAGCAGAGGGAGGAGGGTGAAGTTACAGCAGGAGGAAAGTGTCTTCCTCTCAGAAACGTAAAAAACATCCCACTCCTCCCTGTGGACTTGTGCACAGCCAAGGCCTCCCCAGACTGCACAACCACCAAGTCTCTTTGGAAGCATCTCCTTCGCCATCCTGGCTGAATGTACGTTTGCAGTTTGGGACTGTTTTATGCAGCTGATTCCTTCCAAGAGTCTGAGGTTTAGGGTTTGGGTGAGCTTGATCGTTAGCCATTCCCCGCCTTACCTTTTTATTCACTGTTTCCAATACACAAAGCACTTTATGATATCCATGGAAACCTTCACGACCACAGACCTAGAACACAAGTATGACCAAGTGTCAGACCGGGGAGGGCATCTGAGAGCATCCTGTTACATGGCACACATGTGCTGCTTGCCCTTTTTCTGAATGGGGACCCCAAAGTGATGCCTGTCTGCAAAGGACCAGATCAACAAGGGTTTTAGCTAAGAGAGCAGCACTGCCTGGCAAGATGAATGAAGAAGGAAGTTGCCCTTGGGGAAACGAACTTGGGCGGCTGTATAGCACAGAGCCAGGCCTCTCTTACACATTTGTGAAATGTTCGTGGCATAAGCATGTGCCACTTTTTAAAGTGTGTTCTGTCATTGTTAGAGCACACTGGATGTTTCCTAGAGACAAGAGTTCCAGTGTTTAAATTTTTCATTTTTCATGCCCCCTCCTATCCTCTCTGGCTCCCCCAAGAGGGATCTTAACTCAGGGAAAGTCAATAAAATGTATTATTGTACTAACTGATCTTTGTTCTTCTCTTGAAATCCTCTCTCCCATTCTGTATGTTGTCTGGAGACAGTTCTTAGCCCTTGCCCTCTCACCCTACCCTTTCCATTTCCCAACCAACTATACAGGGATAATTGTCACAAATTAAAGGACAGAGCCCGGTTGAATTCTAATCTGGCTCTTCATGGAGAATACATTTTAACAATAGAAAGAACACCAAAATAAGGGATCTGAGTTCCAAGTCTTCTCAACCACCTATCTGCCCCATCCTGAGCATGTCATAAATCTGTGCTTTAGTTACCCTTTTCCCTTAAACCAGCAGAGCAACCCTATTCCCACCTACTATGCACGACTGAGTTTTAAATGCCAGTGTTTGCCATATCAAAACCTGGTTTGTACCAAGAAATTCTTACCTCTATTCATCCCCCCAAGGAATATCTCTTTCCCCTATCTGGTCCTTCAGCATCAGAAGACAAATTGGAAATCCAGATAGATAGAGAGATCGATACAAGAGCAAACACACCTAACACCATGGAGGTTCAGATAACAGAAGGACCACCTGATACATCTCCGCCATGGCCTGTGCTAAATGCAAGACGGCCATTGAGATGCAGAAATTCTCAGCAGCCCTCTTCCCTTCCAATCCATTTTTTCCATTGCAGCTTTGTTTGAGAATTATCATCTCTAAATGTGGATAAACATTGCTCCCACAAAAGCCATAGTCCAAAGGAAATAGGCAAGGCCAAAAAGAAACAAGGCCATGAGTAAATACAGTTTCCCCCAATGTAGAGATAATAACAACATAGCTCATTCAATCTTGTATTGACCTTTTCTACAGTGAACATCCAAGGCTTGATAGCTATTACGTTCTTATTTTGTCATTGTCATTGCTAGTGTTTGTTTTTACCCTTTAACACCTAAAATGTGAGATATGGGACAAGTGAATTAGCCACAGTAAACCCCAGATTTCTCATATGGAACATGAGAAAAATAATAAAAACTACCACAAAATGTTTTTGGGGGAATACAAGTGATATTGAGAGAACCAGACCCACGCCATCTTAAGGGTTCAGCGATTTTGGCTTCCGTCAGCCATTTTGTTCAAAACTGATGCGTCACCGTGAATTGCTGGGTTTTGTACCTTGAGTCATCGGCGTCCAATCAGAAACTGCCTTCTGGAATGGGCCATATGGCAGGACCAGTGGCAACCCATCCAGAAGCGATCCCTTTGTTTAACTTGTATACACCTACTTTGCTGCACTATCCTATAAAGATACGCCTGCTCCAGAGCTCAGGGCTCCTAGCTTGGATCCGTTGTAGCGGAGACCCCAGGAGCCCAAGCTTGAGCTTGCAATAAAATGGCTCCTTTTGCTTTTGCATTGGACTCAGCTCCCTGGTTGTCTTTGTGGGGAATTTCGAGAACTGGGCACAACAATATAGCCAGGTAAAGCCCTTAGTAGACCACCAAGCACATGTTAATAACAAGGGCTCAGCAAACTCTTCCTCTTACTTAGAAAAGGAACAGTGTAAAAGGCAGCCCTGAACTTCCCAAATGACGACTTTTCCAGGTTTGAGGGGAAGGCAGCAGCCCACTTCTGCTTGCAGAGTAAAATGAGTTTGAAAATCTGGATCCAGATATAAAAAGCCTGCCACATACCATAGAGAACAAAGAAATCCCGACATGCATCTGAGTAAAATGAAGTAAGGTGGTTGCTGTGAAACAGTCAACCAACACACCATTCCCACAAACCCAGGCAAGTTCTCCTAAGAAGGAAACTCGGGGAATGGAGGACATGTCCAATGTGCATGGTTCAAGTCACACTTTGTTCTCCGCTTCTCTGAGACAAAAGCAGCCAAACCCTGATTAAGGGAGAAGGGAGGAGATAAAGTGAGAGATACGCTTCACAAAGAGTGGAGTCCCTGTCTCTCCACGTGACCCAGAAAGAGCCGGGGAAGAACAATCAGCCTGTGAAGGGGCCGTGCTGGCCTGCGAGCCTTGGGGGAGAGCTCCACGGTCACAGCTGCATGTGGAATTCTGTGTGTGCGTGGCATGTGGGGGAGGCAGGCCTGGCCCCCGAGACATAGGACCCAGAGAGCTGCCTCTCCCATTAAGTGCGTGACCTTGAGCAAGCAACATACTATTTTCAGAGCTTTTGCTTCTTTACATGAGAAACAAAGAGACTCATTTCTTCCCCTGGCAGTCTAGAGATATCCAGGGAATAGAACTGATGGGGGGATGCAACGACGTGTCAAAAACAGAAGCCTAAAGCAACAGCAGGGAACATTACTTAGCAGTGGAATTATTTTCCAGCAATAGGCCAGAAGGCAGAAGAGCACACGAACACGTGTACTGTAGAGAGTTGTGCGCATGTGTGCCGTAGAGAACAGGCAGGTCTCCCGGCGGGAGAGTGAGTCTGCAGTGTGTGAATGGGTGTCTGTCCAGGGGAAGCTGGGCAGAAGAGTGATCAGCAAAGGCTGCTTCTGGGGGCAGAGGAATAGAGGCCACAGTGTGGACAGAAGTGGACAAAGCAGGGAAAATACAGACCAAGACCGAGCTTGAAGTCCTCTCCTCCCCAAGCCTGCACATCCCCCACTTCCAACCCATACCTGACCCCTCACTCTATCGCCCCATCCACCTGAGCAACAGGTTGCACCCAGAAGCACAGAAGAAAAGCCATGGTGCTTTTGACAATTAATAAATGAATTCTGTCCATCCCACCCCACCTCCAAGCCAATGCAATAGTTCCTAAAACTAAAGTTTCCCTCCTGCTCCTGTTCCTCATTTTTCTTTACTTCTCCTCCTCCTCCCAAGCAGACGCCAGTTTGGCGTGGGGCAGGGGTGGAGATGGGTGATTTTGGTAACCACAAATGGCACAGACACCACGCACCATGCACACGCTCTTGTGTTCTCACTTTCCCTTTAAATCCCACCTTCTTCCCTTCCATAGGAAGAACTGGGGAGGGATTTGTGCTTCTGGAGCTCTGCAGTCCCTGGGGCCATCTGGGAGTGATTAGCCTACAGATTTCAGGTAGCTCCAGCCACACGTGGAGCCCACATGACACCCGCTAATTCCATGCCCACAGCTAGCTCTCCTTCTCCAAACAAACAGCAGCGCCTGCCCTTTGCAGAAAGAAGCAAATGCCTTTCTGAGAGGAGCTGCAGAGAAAGGCAGGGTCCTAACTGTCTCCTAGGCACCAGCCCTTCCCCCCCAACGCCCCATTCATTCACCAGTCGGCCACACCACCCAGCTCATCTGTGAAAGGGCTACACACTGTGCTTAGAAAAGCAAGCAGAAAACCAGGAAGAAAAAAAATATTTATTATCATTGTATATTTGGCTAGCAAGGTCTAGGGGTTTTAGAAGTTCTGATATGTTAATAATGATTTCAGTTTGTGGTTTGATTGTTTTCTCAAAACCTGTAAATCCAGACCAGAAATGTATAAAGATTGCAATCTGAAAGCTTTATACCCAGCACTCCAAATACTCTCCAAAAGAGTGTCTCCAGCACGCTTTCTTACAGAATGAAGTCAGAGGATAGGAAATGTTGAAGAAGGTACCAGGACAAGGACAGATTTTTCTTGTAAGTGGCATAGGCAGCCATCTGCAGGACACATTTTAGAGGGAGCAAAAGGGCATCTCATTAAGCTGGCCCACTAAGTGCCTGATAACGGAAATCATACCATTAGGTATTCGTGTTTTGGCTACTTTTGCCATTTATTCCTTTTTTTTTTTTTTAATGATTATTAAGAATTTGTTACATGTCAGGGATTTTTTTTTATTGTTAAATCATAGCTGTGTACATTAGTGCAATCAAGGGGTACAAGGTGCTGGTTTCATATACAATCTGAAATCTTCTCATCAAACTGTTCAACGTAGCCTTCATGGCATTTTCTTAGTTATTGTATGTGGGCATTTGTATTCTGCCTTTAGTAAGTTTCACCTGTACCCATTCTAAGCTGCACAGTAGGCATGGCCCCACCCATTCCCCTCCCTCCACCCTTATCTCCCCCCTCCCTTCCCCTTCCTGGGCCCTTTTACTATGAAGCTAAATTATAGCTTTCACATGAAGGCTATAACCCAACTATAGCACAAGACTATGAGGAAAGTGCCATTTATTCCTTAAGTGAACATTCATTCAGCAGCATCTGTGTGGCACATAGACTGGGGATACAAAGAGGATAACACTACATGCTTGCCCTTGAACAGATCACAGTTCAGTAGTAAATGTATATGCATGAAGAAGAATGGTAACACGATGGAAGCCTGAAGACAATGCTATAAACACACAGAGATGGGGAGTCCTCAAGTCTTCGCAGAAGAATCAGCACTTAAACTGGATCCCTACTCCCTGTTAAAGTCTGGCTGCCTCTTAGACGGTGAACATACTAAGCCTTGGTAGTCATTTACTGCATAGTCTAAATGAGTCTCACATCGTTCTCAAGATAGGTGAAGGCAGCTTTTATCTGAGAAAGACACTCTTCCCTGAAAAGGAGAGTTAAAGGAAAGGATCATAAGAAAATCTTCCTTCTAGACACAAGGGCTCACACCTGTAATCCTAGTGCTTTAGGAGGCGAAGAAAGGAGGATTGCTTGAGGTCAGGAGTTTGAGGACAGCCTGAGGAAGAGCAAGACCCTGTCTCTATTTAAAAAATAGAAAAAATTAGCCAGGCATGGCGGCAGGTGCTTATAGTCTCAGGTACCTGGGAGGTTGAAGTATTCAGGAGACCAAGGCAGGAGGATCACTTGAGCCCAGAAATTTGAGGTTGTAATGACACCATCTGCATGTTAGCCCAAGTGAGACTCTGTCTCAAAAAATAATCAAATACAAAAATAAGGAAGTCTTCCTAGTATATGAGAAAGGAAAATCTTGAAGATGAGGAATAAGTCAGTATATACACTCAGGATTTTTTAGAATCAAGAAAAAAACCTAATCTAGTCTTTGAATTCATTTTCAAGTATCAAAGGCAAATTCATTCTCACTTCCTGGTTTGCCAACTAAAAATCAACATGCTTGGGGCAGAAGTAAAGCTGGACTGGGGAGGCCCTGAGGCCAAAGACGGGCATAGCTGATGTGCCATCTTCCCAGCTGATGATCCTAGACTAACCCAGACTTGGCTGCAGCAGGCCTCAGGCCTAGCTAAGCTGAGGAAGGTGAGCTTGGAGGCAAACGTCCCCACAGACATCACCCTGAAGTCCTGATTTTCTCATACCCAAGTTCCTGGAGGAGAGTCAGATTCCGGAGAACCACCTAAGTGCCAGGAAAATACAAAGCAATTAGTGACTTTTGCTTTAGGCAGAATCTAAAGGGGGAAAAAAGAAATCTTTGAGCTTCGTGAAACTGCACCTCCCTGGGCCTCTTCCGGAACCGCAACAGTTCAGCCCACTCAGTGTTTGGCCAATGTCATGCTCTCTTCCCCCAGAAGATTTCTTTGCTCCTAGAAAATCATCTGGAAACTGTCATCACCACTGGGCTGGCTGGCAGATGTCTCCCAAAGAGAGGGTAAAGCACACCACACACTACAAGGCATTTCTGGGCTTGGGCCAAGAAGGGATGAGGGTGGGAGGAAGAAGATGGCTCAGTCTAACAGTAACCCAGCATCCCCAGGGCTGGGGGAGGGCTGGCTCCCGGGGCCCAGGGAGGAAGCTGGACAGCATCTACCCTGAACCAGAAGCATGGGGTACCTCTGCTCCTTCACACCCTACCCATCTCCTTAGCACTTTGATGGAGTCAAAAGCACGGGAGGCAGCTCTCAGGGACCCATGAGTTTTTTTTTTTTTTTCAGGGAAAGAAAAGGGGAATTCTGTGAAAGATGTGGATGATTTTTTTTTTGGCCAGGGCTGGGTTTGAACCCGCCACCTCTGGCATATGGGACCGGTGCCCTACTCCTTGAGCCACAGGCTAATGTGATGAAAATGTGTCAAACGATCTACGAACCAAGTGTGTGGTGCCCCACGATCATACTAATGTACACAGCTATGGTTTAATAAAAAAAAAAAAAGAAAGATGTGGATGAAGGGAATCCCAGCAAACATGAGCCCAGAGGGTAAAGCAGGATTCAGGTGGACAGAGGCTGAATTCTGACCGAAATCAGAGATGGAGACAATTTAACAGCAGAGGAAAAAATCGTATCTTTTTTGGATGTTCATACACACAGTAAACCTTCAAATAATATTCACCAAATTGGTTTATTTGGGAATGAAAATGATTGAATGTTGAGCTAAACTGGGAAAAAGATATAAGTGAGAGAATGACAGGGAAAAACAAGGATGGAAAGGACACGCGTCTCCACCTCTCCGTACTTCCTCTACCCAGAACTCTGCCCGTCCTCTGGAGGCCTACAGCTAACAGTCGCACCCCCCCCCTCCTCTCCCCCAGTTCCTGCACCGTCACAAGTCTGTGCTTCGCAAACTGGCAAGTTCCAGCAGCCACCTGGGTTGCTGCCTATCATGCCACATATAGTTGGGGTGCAAACTGAAGTTCTATTTGAGACTCCCTCAGGAGGCTCAGGAGCTGGGGAGAAGCTGATAGTGGAGGTGATCACAGAGTGAATGCTGGGGTGGAATCTCAGAGTCCACTCAACTGGCCTTCCTTTCTATATGAGTGCAAGGCGTTCCAGGGATGGTTCCTACCATAGGTGGCAACCCTCAATCAGACCCCACCTTTGCTCCTGGCTGCCGAGGAAAAACATGTAGACATGTTCTCAACCTGTGGGTCACGACCCCTTTGTAACAATGAAAATACATTACGGCATTAGGAAGGTTGAGAACCACTGATCTAGACCTTCCAGATGTCTCCATTGCTCCAAGAAAGTAAGAAATCAAGGGAAAGATGAAATGCTCAGATATTGAATCTATCATGACCCTATCCCTAAATTAACCAGTAAGGGTTTATCCATCTCTGCTCCTGCATCGATATGAATGAAGGCAGAAGAGAATAAGGCCGTTTTCTTTTGCCCAGCGATGCTGACAATTTTGAGAGCTTTGAGGGCACCCAACTTTGGTAACACAGCCCATACCTTGTGACCGCACTTTGTCACACTTTCATATATGTTTGAGCCAACCTGGTAACTGGGGGAGGAAAACTAGCAGGTTCCAGTCCAAGAACTCCCTGAAAGAAAAACAATCTGCCCTTTTCAGTTGAACACAAAGACATTTTGTCCTAGAGATAGTGACAGGAACACTATGGGATTTTCTGAGTCTTCATGATTTGAAAAGTGGAGGATCCCAAGACCTGATCAGTTTTCCTGTGTCAGTCCCAGTTTCACAAATCATTGGTAGAACAAAGGGGGGGGGGGGGCGAATAAAGGGTATTTATTAGTTCGCTTACTCCTTTTACTCAGGAAGAGAAAAGGCCTTTGGGAGAAAAATGGCACAGAAAGAAGAAAACAAACAAACAAAACCAAACATCTCTACTTCCTCAAAAAAATAAGTAAAATCCTTAACCTGCCTATTCTGGCTGGCAGACACCGACACGCCCCTCCCTGCCTCTCCCTATGCACAAACGCCGAGAAGAATCAGGTAACCCGCGCACCCGTGTCTCCTGCAGCCTTGCAGACGACAACCGGTACCAAGAAATGAATTTGAAATAAACAGTGACAAGGCAGGAAGCCCCGCGGGTGCACAGTTACTCTGCGGCCCCACTCCTGAACCCCCGGGCTGTTTAACAAAGCCTGAGCCAGTCAATCCGCCCACGCCCTACACTTTTATAACGTCACAGCTCTAAGGACCATCTGTTGTCAGAGCCGGCGTTGTTGTGATGTCACTTTTGTGAACGCTCAAAAGTTGGGGTCCAACCTCGTGACGTTGGCCTTCCCTCTGGGGGCGGGGGTCTCCCGACAGGCGAGCCGCCAACGGAGGTCCCAGCTCCGGCCCTGGAGACTCGCTCCCGCCGCTCCAAAACCAAACGAGGGCCCAACACCAAGAGCAAAGACGCTCACTGTGGCCCCGGGAAGCTGTAAGTCGGAGGAATCAGGAAGATGGTTTATGTTCCTGGGAGCTTCCCGGGTCCTGCCGAGACAAACAGAAAAGGGTTGCAGAAAAGACACACGATAATTCGCTTTTAATTTTGACAATGTCCTTCGACATCGTACCTTAAAAAGCATGTTCTCTTTTCCATGGTTTGATAAAGACATTTTTCTCAGATTAAGATCCACAATAATCACCCACCCAATAGGACATCTTAAAAAGGGAGCGGTTGGTTAGACCCCCTCGGAAACGAGACGAAATCATCGCACCTCCCCTGGGGGAAAACACAGGAAAGTCTCCGGACAACCGCAGCTCCCCTCCTTCAGGGCAGTACCCGGGACTGAACACCCCCAAATCAGAGGGTGATGCTAGGGTCAGGAGGAGGGGCTGGTGCCAATCCACAATCTACTGAAGAAGCTCCCAGGGCTGGGGACCAGCACCCCTGCTGCTTTGAGCACTCACTTTACTTTTATTTTTAAATTAGCAGGGCAAAAACACCTTCAGTTTAAAATGCCTGAAAGATTTTTTTTTTAAGGAGAAAGTTTGGGGTGAGCGTTTTTGGGGAAGGACTTGGCCTAGGAAATGTTTCACAGGGCATCCTAGGCATGCTTTAAGGGGGATCTTCTAGAGGCACAGCTCCTGAGATATTTTTGGAAAACCAAGGATGATAATGAGGGCACACTGCCTTTGAGAGTGCAGTCCTTCAGAGACTAGGGCCTTCTGCTCCACCCCACTTTGTCCTTCCACGGCTGAGAAACTCAGGACAAATCAGCCTATCCAATCTTTTGCATTGGCTGGGGTCCTTACCCCCAGGTGCCCGCTGAGTTACAGCCACCTGATGCCCCCAAACCCTGCCAGGTCACCTGGGAGCAGAATGGTGGTTCATGCCCCCTTAACCCCACACCTCTCGTCTATGTCATCTTTCTCTTCCAAAATAGAAAAGGGAAGAAAATTGAAATGTCCCTTCTTGGCCTGCAGTTTTAAAGGGGGCGGAGACCTTGGTGACAAACAACGGACAACTCTCCAAAGTCAGGCTCCTGCTGGGGAGAAGTATTAGTGTAGGAACGTCCATTCATAGGCGTTTTCATAACGTGCTGCTGGCGTGGCTGGGAGGTCTGGCGGCTGTCATGGGACATACACACTGGAGCAGAATGTCCAGAGGTCACGTTCATTCGCCCAGTCCACAGATATTTATTACGCACCCACGAATCTATTTGCTACTTTCCTTTTCCCTGTGGCAGTTGCTGTCCAGTCCAACCTTGTCCCGACTTATCTGCCAGTTCCCTTCCAAAACCGCCACCCCCCCAAAAAAAAGACCTTGTATGGGGCGTGAGGGAACAATGATAAACATTCTTTGCCCTGTGAAAAGTACTAATTACCAGCAAGCGCTGATAGCCCAGGACGCGGGGACCTGTCCCGCCCAGAGATTGGGGTGTTTTACCTTAAGGGGACCTGGCGGGGGAACTGGAAGAGAGAACGGGTATCTCCTTCTCCTATCTCCTCTATAGAAAACATCGCCCAGGGCTGACACTCTTCCTAGGACGTGCGCACCTAACTGAAAACGGACTTATACCCCAGACCCACTTCTGCTCAGGAATTTTGGATAGGGAGGTAGTGATCTTTAATTCTCCGAGTGAAGAGAACCCCACTCGCCTGCATGCCTCACCCCCACCCCGGAGACGCAAACCTCCCCACCCCCTTCCCCAGCACTGCCCCGCAGAGCCCGCGACACTCGCCCCGCTGCCAGCTGCTCTGGGCTTTGGTCTCGGGTCCCGAGCAGATGCAGGGGAAACTGACGGGCAAGAGCGAGAACCAGCGCGAGCCGACCTCCTCGTTTTCCCGAGGTCCCCGCCCCCCACCTTGGGATCCCGTTGCACCTCTGTGTCTCCCCTCACAGCTCCAGAGGTCGCGACGCGGGCTGAAGAGCTGGTGCGCGAACATGGTGCAGCGCAGTCCTAGCTTGCCGCTGTTCGGGTCTGCCCTTTCCCTCCCTCACCGTATCTGATTGAGGACCCGGCCCGCGGCGTTTAGCTCTTGGCAAAATGTTCTGGCTAAAATTGGGCCTCAGTTTCCAGATTTGTAACCTGAACCATGCGAGCGGGTTCCTTTCTCTCTACCCCTGTCTGAGGTCCCCTGGGTTGGGACTGGGAGCGTCTTCCCAGGGTCTGGGAGGAGGAGTCGGGGCGAAATTACTAGGAAGGGAACGGAGCCCCTGAGTAGGAATGGGGACCTGAACACCGGGAGGCCTCTACAAAAACACAGGACCAACCCACTCGCGAGTCCACGGTACCCACACTCTACACTTGGCCTGAGCTTGGCACGCCCAGCAATGCTTGGCACCGTGGGGATCAGGGCCCTTTTCCCGGCTTCGTCTCCCAGCTCTGCGCAGAATAGAAACATCAGACATCTCCAGTGCTCTTTTTTTATCCGGTTCCATATAGGCACAAATTCTCCTAACTGAGTTGCCCAGAGTGGACCCGCACAGGAGGGAATATCACGTAGGAATTCCTATTCCTGCAGAGAGAAATCTCAGCAGCAAACCAGTCCTGATTGAGTGGAGCACACCATCCCCCCCGCAGCCACCACCAAAGTTTTCCTGCAGTCGTTAAGTTAGGGACAGTTTCTGGGCTTTTGGCGCCCCCTCTGGATAAAGATAAAAATTGCAGCCCATTTTTAAGTAGACTGTGACTGTTACCCTACGTTTTAAAAAAGACACAAAAATACAAAATGCTTGCATTAAATGAGCAGAGAATATATAAAAGACTGAAGAACGCTATTTAAAATATATAGTACATATCTTATGGCATAAATGTATTAAATATATTCATACATGTATGTATATATCTTGACAAATATTTAGTGGAATATTCCAAAATTATCTTACAGTCGCAGTTTTCTTCACTGCCTTTAAACAAGTAAGCACGGCAATTACAATAAAATACAACTAAGTACAGACGCCCTGGTTAAAACATCTGCCCGATGGTCTCTGAGTCTCCTGGATCAGGTGTCTAGAAATGCCCCCTACCCAGGACACAGAGATGGGTCCACACTAAGGGAGACGTTTTCCCCCAAAAAAGGACGGTGTTACTTTTTACACTTCCTGAGAGTTATCACAGAGCCAGCCGTGAATACGAAGCTATTGTATGGAGGTCTCTTAAACTCATAAACAAACAGTAGCGTACTAGAGACATCCAATTCAAGAGAGTTACATTCGTTTAAAAAGGAAATACTGTCGAACAGGGTTGTAACTTACTACTTCATGAAAAGTTCTGTTTCCTATGAGAAATGTCGGCTTCTTTGGAGAAAAAAACAAAATTAGAAAATATCTTCAAGAAAAATATGAATATGAATCTTGCAATAGTGTCTGTACTTTGCAAATGAGAAGCAAAAAAACCCCAAGATTTTAATCAGATTAGGCCAATTCATGAGGATAATTTTATTTGAGGCGAATTTTTGCAAGAGCCCCAGAGAGGGGAGTTTAAAATGAAGAGTATTCCACAGTGGTGCGCTGACTGGTGATTCTGAAAGCAGGCGACGAAGATGTTTCTTCTGTTACAGAACAGAGCACTCTGCACTGACCCAACCCGCCTCTAAGTAGTTCGTGTACACATAAAGGTTGTGCTCAAATCACATTTGAAATACATCTGAGACACCTCCACCGCCTTCCCCAGCACTCACAGCTGTGTGCGGGTCTCAAAGGACGGGACTGAAGTTGGAACCCCGGACCATTCCCCCTCCCGGGTGTTTTGTAAAGAAGAGCAAGATCCGGCGAGCAGCACCACACCGCCGGAGTGGACTGTTCTGTCTGGCCCGTCACAAACCAAGTGACCGGTCTCGGTCTCGGCCTCGGCCTTGCTGCTGCTTTTGCAAACTTGAATCTCTTAAAACCAGAGCAGTTTGCAAACTTTTCCGAGCCGTATGGCTGCTGACGGTTTTTGACTCGCCCGGAGGCCAAGAGCTGAATGTCCAAGCGGCAGCCCTGCCACTAAGGAACGTCGGACGGATTGGGGGTCGGGGAGGAGGAATAGAAGGACTTGTCAGAGTTCAAGGTCGGTGGGCGCGGGGCTACTGTGTCGCCGCTGCCGCTGCCGCAGCCGCCGCCAACCTTTGCCCGGACTCCCTTAGCTTTGGTTTTCATTGATTCCCTTGGCAAAAGCGCAACAGAGTCCTAACCAGACGCACCAGCCCCGGCGAAGCAGAGCATGTTAATCTATTTATGTGGATTATTACGGAGGAAGAACAGCGGGCGTTGAGTCACCAAAACATTTGCTTTAAAATACTATTTCCAAGCACCTTGGGAGGCAGGCAGACTCCGGGAGCCTAAAGTAGGTTACGCTGCAAGGAGCGGCTGCTTTTCGAATACTGCAAACTCTAGCTAAGTCCCCAGTACCGCCGACAGAGCAGTGAAAAAATGTGGGGGGTAGGTAGATCCTAGCCTCGACACACACACACACACACACACAGGATTCGCGCAAATACAGCACCAAAATTCTGACATTCCGAGAGTGCGGCAAACTTACACACTTGGACGTCCCGGTGTCCCCCGCCTTTCCCGCAGCACCCCCCACCCCACCCCCGCACCAGACCGTCCACCCTTTGGCTGCAGTCCCCTCCCTCCTCCTCTCTCCAACCTCTTACCCAGCCCAGCGCAACAATCCTCCTCCCCAAAATCCAGCCCAATCAGCTGCCTGCCAAGCCCGGGCCTGTGGCGCTGCGATTGGCTGAGAGCTCTAAGGTGAGGGGGAGTATTTATTAAAGAGACCCGGGGCTGGGAGTTGGAGAGCCGAGAGCGGAGCTCAAAACCGAGAGGGAAGTTCGGTGGCGCGGAGACTGGCCAGGTCCACCCCGGGAGCTTTTCTTTGAGGGAGGCCAAGAGAAGGGGTGCAAGCACCCCCACTTTTGCTTTTTTTCTTCCCCTCCTCCTTCAACTCTCCAACTCGCCTTCCCCCATTTGGAGAGGGCAGCTGCGGACTGGCCGCCGGGTGCCTTCCTAAGTGCAGCAGCCGGCAGCCGCGCCAACCGCCCCGGGAGCCGCTAGCTCCGCGTCCGGGCAGCCGAGGGGAGAGGAGCCCGCGCCTCGAGTCCCCGAGCCGCAGCGGCTTCTCGCCTTTCCCAGCAACCCGCCCCCTGTCCCGGGCCTGCGTATGAATCTCCTGGACCCCTTCATGAAGATGAGCGACGAGCAGGAGAAAGGCCTGTCCGGCGCCCCCAGCCCCACCATGTCCGAAGACTCAGCGGGCTCTCCTTGCCCTTCGGGCTCGGGCTCCGACACGGAAAACACGCGGCCCCAGGAGAACACTTTCCCCAAGGGCGAGCCCGATCTGAAGAAAGAAAGCGAGGAGGACAAGTTCCCCGTGTGCATCCGCGAGGCTGTCAGCCAGGTGCTCAAGGGCTACGACTGGACGCTGGTGCCCATGCCGGTGCGCGTCAACGGCTCCAGCAAGAACAAGCCGCACGTCAAGCGGCCCATGAACGCCTTCATGGTGTGGGCGCAGGCGGCGCGCAGGAAGCTCGCGGACCAGTACCCGCACCTGCACAACGCCGAGCTCAGCAAGACGCTGGGCAAGCTCTGGAGGTAGGGCCCGGCGGGGTGAGCTGCGCGGCGGCGGGTTGCTGGCCAGGACCCACTGTGCCCGCCCCGCCTCCGTGCGCCCGGGAATTGCGGTCCAAGGAGGATGCGGCGTGGGAGGGGGGGATGTGGAGACGAGGTGTAACTTTGGCTCAGAGTTTGACAAAGTTCTTGGATTGTTCAAGTGGACAAGGAGTGGAGGTGGTGGGTGGCAGGGATGGGGGAGATCGCCAGAAGGTGGGAGAGGACTTGTAGGAGACAGAAAGTCAGGGCTGCCAGCTTGCCAGCCAGTCTCTTGGAAGTTGGGGGAGGAGGACTCATGGATTGACCTCTCCTTTCCTCAGACTGAGCTCTCCCTTGTAGCCGTAACCCCACGGAGGTGCGGATGGAAGGTGGGGAGAATTCCAGGCTAGAGGAGAACCTTAGCAGGAAGGGGGGGAGTGGGACGCAACTGGAAAGAGGGGAGGAGGATAAGGGGCACGAGGAGACTTGCAGCTTAAGCAGTTGGGGGAAAGTTTTTAAAGGGTGTGGGGTGGGGAGAAAAATAACTCCAGTAGCAAGGCCTTTAGAGCGGCAGCGGCGGGGAGGTATTTTCATCTGCAAGGTTTCAGAATAAAAGGAAAGGGGAGGGGGCGGAGCGGGGAGTGACCGCTCAGGTCGGTATGCAAGAACAGAGAATTTTTTTGTTTTGTTTTACTTTTTTTCCTTTTTTTTTTTTAAGATTAGTTAGGAGCTTCAGCCACTGGAAAGCTGGAGTGGGGCGGGGGGGTACGCGCTGGCTGCGGAGTGGCCAGGGTCCCGCCCCCTCCCCCTGCGGCCCTGACGGCTCTGCGGCGCTCACTCACCCGCTCCCTCCTTTACCCTGCGCCTCCTCCCCTCCCGCAGACTTCTGAACGAGAGCGAGAAGCGGCCCTTCGTGGAGGAGGCGGAGCGGCTGCGCGTGCAACACAAGAAGGACCACCCGGATTACAAGTACCAGCCGCGACGGAGGAAGTCAGTGAAGAACGGGCAGGCGGAGGCCGAGGAGGCCACGGAGCAGACACACATCTCCCCTAACGCCATCTTCAAGGCGCTGCAGGCCGACTCGCCTCACTCGTCCTCCGGCATGAGCGAGGTGCACTCCCCTGGCGAACACTCGGGTGAGTGTGCCCTCCCGCCCCCAGCCCCAGGTGCCTGGCACACCCTCAGGCTTTGACCTGGGACATTCTCCTTTGAGGATTTGGCCCTCCTCTGGGAGGTAAATAATACCTTCTGCGCCTCATCTGGCTCCCCTCCCTACCCGGAACCCCATGAGGGGACGAGGGGCGTGCGCTCACACACACACACACGCCCCACGCAATCCCTGCATCCTAACAGATTAATTTTTTATTGCGAGGTAAAATGCCTTTACAGCTTTACAAGACTTGCCCCTTTTTCTCTTTGCTCCACCACCCCAAAAGCACACACCGAGCTCTTCTGCAGGTAGCAATTTGGTCATTCGGACCCTCGGGCCCCAGACCCTCCCTGATAAAAGGCGGCTGTCGGCTGTGTACTGGCAGGTTAATCATTGGCAACTTATCTCCAGCGCAGCGCGCCTCCAGCTCCGGCGAGGGCGAGGGTCCCTAAAACACCCAGCAACGGGGGAGGGTCCCAGGAGGGTTCCTAAGCCTAGGGCTTTTGCTTGACTCTTGTTGATTTTCCGGTGCTTTGTCCTCTTTTACTGCCTGCAGGGCAATCCCAGGGCCCACCGACCCCGCCCACTACCCCCAAAACCGACGTGCAGCCGGGCAAGGCTGACCTGAAGCGAGAGGGGCGCCCCCTGCCAGAGGGGGGCAGACAGCCTCCCATTGACTTCCGCGACGTGGACATCGGCGAGCTGAGCAGCGACGTCATCTCCAACATCGAGACCTTCGACGTCAACGAATTTGATCAGTACCTGCCCCCCAACGGGCACCCAGGGGTGCCGGCCACACACGGCCAGGTCACCTACTCCGGCAGCTACGGCATCAGCAGCACCGCGGCCACCCCCGCCGGCTCGGGCCACGTGTGGATGTCCAAGCAACAGGCGCCGCCCCCGCCCCCGCAGCAGCCCCCGCAGGCCCCGCAGGCGCCGCCACAAGCGCCCCCGCAGCAGCAGGCAGCGCCCCCGCAGCAGCAGGCCGCGCCCCCGCAGCAGCCTCAGGCTCACACGCTGACCACGCTGAGCAGCGAGCCTGGCCAATCGCAGCGAACGCACATCAAGACCGAGCAGCTGAGCCCCAGCCACTACAGCGAGCAGCAGCACTCGCCGCAGCAGATCGCCTACAGCCCCTTCAGCCTGCCGCACTACAGCCCGTCTTACCCGCCCATCACCCGCTCTCAGTACGACTACACCGACCACCAGAACTCGGGATCCTACTACAGCCACGCCGCGGGCCAGGGCTCCGGCCTCTACTCCACCTTCACCTACATGAACCCGGCCCAGCGCCCCATGTACACCCCCATCGCCGACACCTCCGGGGTCCCTTCCATCCCGCAAACCCACAGCCCCCAGCACTGGGAACAACCCGTCTACACACAGCTCACCAGGCCTTGAGGAGACCTCAGAGGGCGAAGATGGCCGAGAAGATCTTAAAAATTACCCCAGAAATAAATCAGCCAGAATTTCCTTTGGACCTTTTTTTTTCTTACTCCTTAAAGACACTTAAGCTAAAGGCAACTCGTACCCAGATTCTAAGACAGAAACATTATCTATCCAACGCATTGCCAACTTGTTGAAGCAGTGGCCAAGCCACCCTGGAAGAGATGGACCAGCCGAATCGACGAGAAACTGGACTTTTAAAACGTTGTTAGAGCGAGCCGAGCGTGGAGGACGATGGAGAACCGTGTGATCAATTTTGCTCAATCTCTCTGCCTGTTTGGACTTTGTAATTATTTTTTAGCAGTAATTAAAAAAAGTCCTCTGTGAGGAATATTCTCTATTTTAAATATTTTTAGTATGTACTGTGTATGATTCATTACCATTTTGAGGGGATTTATACATATTTTTAGATTAAAAAAAATTAAATGCTCTTATTTTTCCAACAGCTAAACTCTTAGTTAAACAGCGCGTGCCCTAGCTTTTCTTGCAACCAGAGTATTTTTGTACAGATTTGCTTTCTCTTACAAAAAAAAAGAAAAAAAAAAAAACAAAGACAAAAAAAAAACTTTTGTTGTATTAACATGAAAAAGAAAAACAGAAGTGTGTTATGAGATCAATTTGGGGAGTTACCTTTGCTTAATTCCTCAAGTCTTTCCAATTCTAGGAGGAGCTGCCTTAATAAAAAAAAAAAAAGAAAGGCCTTATTTTGCAAATATGGGGTAAACAGTAATAGTCTAGAGAAGCATTCAGTAAGCTTTATCATATATATATTTTTTAAACGGAGAAAAACACCTTGAGCCTTAAAATCATGCTGCTGAAAAATGCTTGTGCTCTCTTTTAGCGCATTTCCCCTGCCTTTGCTTGATTGCTGCAGTCTTAATAAAAGGCCAAAGGCAAGCGAAGGAAACGAAATCTGTTTTGGGAACGTTTCAGCAGCCAATAAGTGCCCCGGTGCGCTGCCCCTGGTTGCCTGCCCGGGCCCCACGTGGAAGGCAGATGCTCGGGCATTCAGACTGTCACCTGCGCCTCTCTGAACACCAGCAGTTAACCTTCAAGACATTCCACGTGCTAAAATTATTTATTTCGTAAGGAGAGGTTTTCACTTAAAAAATTAAAATCTTTTCTTTTTTTTTAATTTACTTTCTTTAAAATAGGTTGTTGGAGCCTTCCTCAAAGGGTATGGTCATCTGTTGTTAAATTATGTTCTTAACTGTAACCAGTTTTTTTTTTTTTTATTTATCTCTTTAATCTTTTTTTTTTTTTAAGCAAGTTTCTTTGGATTCCTTGTCCTAGATTTGTACAAATGCCTTTTTGTCTGTCTTTTTTTCTTTTCTTTTCTTTTTTTTTTGCTTTGTTATTTTTGTTGAAAACAAACTGGAAACTTGTTTCTCTTTTTGTACAAATGAGCGATTGCAAATGTAGTGTATCACTGAGTCATTTGCAGTGTTTGCTGCCACGGACCTTTGGGGCTGCCTGAGAGTGTGTGTGTGTGTGTATGTGTGTGTGTGTGTGTTGTGACACAAAACAATGCAAACGTGTTGCTGATATTCCCTGCTTGTTCTGTTGGAGAGGGAGGGTACTAGAGGGGGTCAGCCCACTGACAGACCTTAATCTTAATGACTTCTGTGGCTGGAGAGTTTGAGGATTGCTTTTTAAAAAAGACAGCAAACTTTTTTTTTTAATTTGAAAAAAGATATATTAACAGTTTTAGAAGTCAGTAGAATAAAATCTTAAAGCACTCATGATATGGCATCTTTCAGTTTCTGTATAAAAGCAGATCTTTTTAAAAAGATATTTCTGTAACTTAAGAAACCTGGCGTTTAAATCATATTTTGGCTTTAGGTAAGGTTCGGTTTGTGTTTGTGTTTTATTTCAGTTGTTCTCTGCCCCCTCCCCCAAACCTTTTGTTCTCTCTGTGAAACTTACTTTTCCTTTTTTCTTTCTTTCTTTTTTGTATATTATTGTTTACAATAAATACACATTGCATTAAAAAGAATATGGCCCCATGGATTTATTCACAGGTGGTTCTCCAATACAAAGAATGATCCGACAAATTTACAGAAGAGATTGTTAACTAGTGATTGCTGTGATGTTTTCTTTTTTTTTTTTTCATCTGCATCTTTGGCAATTCTAAAACAGACATTGAGGAAAAGACTATCTCCCCAAACCTAAGCAGAAAAATCTTGCCCAATAGGTCCCATAGAAAACTACACACCAGTAGTTGCCCACTCCAGCAAAACACTTGTTGTGGTTTCAGCAACCTCATGCTTCAGGGCAAAAGCAGTTCCGCTGTGGAGGTCAGAGGGAGTATTAGACTTGAAATCGGTAGCTTGTCCGTAGACAGAATGCCAGAGGGGCTGACTTGCTTGTCTGAATTTAATATGGCAAACTTTCTGTTACCTTGAACACATACCAAACAAATGGCAGAGGAAGCTGTTGAAAAGCAGAGTGTCTACAGGGAACCAACCTGTCATATTAACCCATTAAGTGATTCAGAGCCTTCCTGATTCTTCTGCAGAGACAATGGGAGGAGATTATTTTTCTATTCCTCTTAACTCATTCTGAGCAGATGCAGTGAAGAAATTAAGACCTAATCTTGTTTGCCTTGGCCCCAGTTACATGGGGAGTTTCCAGGTTCAGAGAAACATTCAGGTCATTTTTCACTAAATAGATGAAATCACCCCTCCCCTCCCACCCTCACATGGGTACACCTCCTCCTCCCCTACCCCACCCCATCCACACCCCAGCTGATGGGGGATGTGTCCCTAAGAAGTCACCTTCACCACCTCAAGCTGGTTTTACTACCAGGCCGGTGTCTCTGACCATCTTAACCAGAGCCCAGCCTCTCTGGCATGACCTCACCTTGTCTGTTTAGGCTGGTTGGATTCCCGGCTTGCATCCCACACCAGGATCAAGGCAACCAGGAAGATGGTAGTTATCAAATGGAGTCGACATTAGTACTCAGCCTCCTTTGCAAATTCCTTCAATAAACATTGATTGAGGGCCTGAGATCTGCTGGGGACTGTGCAAATCCCTCCCTTCCCCTCCAGACATGAAATTTTGTTCCTTGTTTGAGACGTAGCCTTCCCATTCACTTAGGCCCTCTATTCTTGCAAATTTCCATTTTATATATCTATAAAATCTTTTATCTTTTATCTTTTTCTTTTTTGTCTTGCCAACAGTCACAAAGTCTCTTTAAAAAGTCTCTGGTGTTCACTAATTGTTGTCACTTTATTCGTCTTAATCCCTTTGTCTATTAAAATCAACGCACCACTCCACCCTGACCACCACCTCCCCTACCAAATCTACGCATTCCTTAGGCTGTTCTCTCTTCAAGGAATGTGCTCTGTTCCTCAATGGGTGACCTTTGGCAGGACTTCCTGGAGGCAGAATGTTCTTGATAGGTGACCTAAGACATGTTGCTTTAACTTTCCTGTGCCTTGGTTTCCCTTTTGGTGAACAGGTTTATAATTCCTCCTACATGTAACAAAGTTGTTATTAGAGGAGCTTTACGTAGGAGCTGTGTGGGAACTGACTGCCTCTTAGTCTAACAGCAGTCTTCCTGCATTAGAATTTCTGGGAGTGATACCCAGGAAAAGGCGTTTTTACAAGCTTCCGGAGTGGCTCTGATACACAGTAGAAAACAAGAGACCCTGAAGTACAGGGAGACAATCCCTCGGAATCCCATTCACCCCTATCCACCAGATCTAGTCAAAGCCCAATATCACCAGATTATAAAATATTTTGGAGCAATTTTTATTCTAAGTCAGAAGCACAGAGCTTATCACCCGGGCAACAATAACACACAGATTGCAAACCTCGGAACAAGTCTTCCATCCCAGAAGAGGCTGGTGTGGAGATCCAAGGTATTTGTTTTTGTTCCACTCAAAATGAAACATTTTCTTTTTAATTATTTTAACACAGAAAGGAATTTTTAGCAAAAGAGAATAAAAACGAACTCATTTAGAAGCAGTCTTCTGGTCTATTATTAAACTACAATCGTGTGGATTCGTTTGAACTTTCCAAATTTCCTCCATCTCATTCATTCCCTTCCCTTGATTTCCAAAATGAACATTTTCGAGGCACCACTGTGGCATTTTTTATATTAAGTTAATTGATGACCTGTTGCTATAGTCAGAGAGATAGATTTACTATAAACCAAAGAAGTGAAAATTTCAGCACTCCTTAAAAGCACAGTCTGTTTTTAAGGCAATGTACTTAATCTCAAATTTTAAAACCTTATATTCTTTTTTTTATGGACCCCCCCCTCAACAAAACTCCAAAACTAAGTTTCACTCCTCAGAAAAGCTGGGTCTGCCCATGACTACAGCTGTTGGCTAGTCAATCATCCAAGTTTGCAAGCAAGATACTTTTCCTTCCGTTCTCAAAAATGCCTGACATAATAGAGGCTTAATAAATGCCTACCTATCATTATGTCCACAAACCTGATGGCATTGCCACAGGAAAGTGTAGGAGCCTCTGCAGTGCTTGTCCTTTGCAGGGTCTCATGCCTCTGAGACTCAGCCGATTTTCATTTATCATATGACATTATCTCTTGGACATAATAGCAGTTAAGTTAGGGAAAGCACCCAAGACCTGCACCCTAGGTCCTTCGCTTTCCTGTTCCTACTAATTTCTTTTTTTTCCTTTCTTTGCCTCTTCTCCCCCACATTTTCTGAGAGTCTCCCATTGACTTCCAGAGTTGGAAATTTCATTAAGGAATGTTAGCCTCAATTAGTCTATTGCTCTTTCATCACCCCCAGACTAGAATTATTTTACTCTGACTTTCTGGAGAATAATTCTTCTTACAGAAAGTACAACATGGGACAGGAAATTTTATGGGGAAAAAAAAGACAGAATTTGGGGTAATATATACATTACCCTGAAGGGACAGTTAGGACACATCCCTTGAGTGTTCAGGATTTCATAGTGAACCTAATCCCATTGCCAATATTTGATGCTGCCACATTCCCCTTTAGGAAAATTTCTGCTCCTCTTTCTTTCCATAAACATGTGTTGAGTATTTTCTGTGGATGAGGGTACAACTGTGAACAAGAAAGTCTACCCTCATTGGGCTTATGCTTTCATGAGAAGAAGGCAGCCAAAAATAAATAGCATTCCCCGGTATTTTCTTTTTTTTTTTCTTTTTCTTATTATCTTCTTCTTCTTTTTTTTTTTTTTTTTCCAAAACAAAGACTCACTCTGTCACCCTGGTAGATTTGTCATAGCTCACAGCAACCTCAAACTCCTGGGCTCAAGCAATCCTCCTGCCTCAGCCTCCCAAGTAGCTGGGGCCATAGTCAACCACCCCAATACTCAACTAATTTTTAAGAGATGGGGTTTCAATCTTGCTTGAAGACCATACAGGCTGGTCTCAAACTCCTGAGCTGATCAATCCCCCCACTTCAGCCTCCCAAAGTGCTAGGATTACAGGTGTGAGCCACTGGGCCCAGATGCCTTGGTATTTTCTTGTTTACATGCTATGAAAAAAATGCAACTGACTATGGCCCCTTTGGAGGCAAGGCACAGGAGACAGCACAGATTGGCAGGTGACTAATTGGAGACCGGTTTCCATGAGCACTTACTAAGCATCATTTTCTTCCTCTCCTGATTATCGTTCATTTTCCAGTGACATGAAATTGACTCAATTCACATAAGATGACCCTATTTTATTTGTACCTTAGCCACTCCCTCCTGGCCTGCCCCCCTCTTCTCCCTAATAAACTTCTATGTATCTCTCTACTTCTTTTTGTTTAACATACTTTATGAATTTATTTATGCAGAAATGGGATCTCACTATGTTGCCCAGGCTGGTCTCAAACTCTTTTTTTTTTTTCTTTTTTTAATGTTAAATCATAGCTGTGTACATTAGTGCGATCAAGGGGTACAATGTGCTGGTTTCGTATACAATCTGAAATATTCTCTCTACTTCTTGATGAACCATGGATTCATGTCTTTTTACCAAAGAGCCCAAGAGAAGGAGTAAGTACTTAGTATCTAAAGGGTCTTTGATCTCCAGCGTTTGGTTAATATGCCCTGTAGGACTATGCAACCAGAAATTAGATGAGAAGTCTTTCAGTTTGGCTGTACTCTCATTGAAAAAAAATCTTTTATGCCATATTTAAGCTGTTCAAGGAACTTTGATCTCTTTCAGAATATGTGCATTGATTGAGATCTGATTTCTTCTATCATGGAGTACTTTAATTGTGGAAATATCTTACCTCTGCATGTCCCACCCAATGTCCCAAAGTGGCCCACGTCTACACCTACATGGTGTGTCTTCTCATTGTTCCAGATGATAGCCTTTCAAATGTTTGTACAGTCTTTGTTTTCTTCCAGTCTTCTTTTCCCAAGCCAAACACTTCCAATGCATTTTCTAAATGACATGGTTCCCAAACTATTTCTTATTGTTCCTTTTTTTTTAATGTTCTTTATTAATAGTATTTTCAAATCAGTGCACCCAGAATTATTTCCAGAACTCCACATACTTATCTAATACAGACTACAAATACATTTATCATTCCTGTAATGAGAAAGTAAGTATGCTTCTATTCATTTAAATTAAAATTGTATTAGGTCTTATAACAGCCAAATCACCCAGTTATGTTATGTTGAACAATTTCTTACCTAACCTGTAATTCCGCAGTTGATTTTTTAACCTAAGAACCAACTTTTACATTTACCCCTCTTTGACTGCAGAATGACATATACAGGCTCAATGGAAAGGAAAAAGAGGAGAAAGGATTTACATCATTGAGCCCTTACTTGGCCAGGCAGTGTGACAGATGTTTTATATACATGATCTCATGTAATCCATTTAATAACCCTTAGAGGCAGGTGTTATTATTATAGTTCTATAAAGAAGAACTGAGGCTCAGAGAGATTAAGCAATTAACCTAAGGTCAAATAACTAGTAAATGGTCCTGGCAACTACAAGAGACTCTTCTCATGCCCTCAGTTTTCTAAAGAGAATTTAAAATCGAGTTCATATTGGGGAAGGAAGAATAAATTGAGAAATACAATTCTTATCTTGTAAATTATGTTACAGGCAACCTCTTAAAGAGAAATCTCTTTAAAGCAAAATCCGACCATATGACTTCCTATTCTAAATCTCCCAATGGCTACCTACCCAATTGGACTAAAATCCAAATTCCTTATAGTGGGATTTAGCTGCCCTACTCCAGGGGTGAGCAAACTACAGCCTACATACCAAATCCGGCCCAACACCTATGGTTGCAAATAAAATTTTATTGGAACAAAGTCATGCCCATGAGTCTATATATTGTCTCTGTGCTTTCCTACTATATGACAGAGTTGAGTGGTTAGAACAGATAAAGTAGTGAGCAAAACGTAAAATATTTACTAGCTGGTCCCTTTACAGAAGGGGTTTGCTGAGCTCTGCCCTGAGCAATCTGGCCCTAGACTATTCCCCCGACCTCGTCTCTTGCTATTATATTACTCTTCTTATTCTCTTCGCCCCACCTCTTTCTCACTCTCACATCTCCCGAGCTCTTTGCTATTTCAGGGGCTTTGCATTGACTCCTTTTTTGACCTCATGCACTCTTCCCTCAGAACTTTCCCTGTTGTTCCCTTTCCATCTTTCAGATATCAGCTGAAATGTCACCTGCTCCAAGGGACCTTCCCTAACCATCCTAGATAGAGTTATCCATACGCTGTCACCCCTGTCACCCACTGGCCCATTATTCCTGTCTGTCTTTGCAACGTCATCACTTCCTGAGATTATCTTTGGTGTTTATGTGTCTGGGTCCTCCAACGAAGGCTTTGAACTTTATCTTGTTCTATGTCACCTCTAGTTTGCTTAGAACAGTATTTGACACATCATAGGGGCTCGGTGACTATGTACTGATGAATTCATTGACATATTAAGTTTCTTTTATTTCCTCGCATCCTGAAATGAGAATCTAGTATGAGAAGGGTAAAAGTCAGCAATTTGTTCTGTAATTAAATACTCAATTCAATGAACATTTGACGAATGTTTACTATATGCCAGGTAGGAGCTAGAGACTGAAAAGTTAATAAGGCGAAGAGTTCGGGAGAAATTAGACAGTAGCCTTGACAGTTGCTTTAGAGGTGCACATAGAATGCTACCCAGATGCAGAGTAGAAGCCGAAGAGAGCCTGCTGGAAGGCGGGGAGGCTGAGGGAAGACAATTCAGCCACAAAGAAGGGACCATGCAAACAGACAAAGGCAGGAAAACAGCTTGTGCTTTGGGCTAACTGCCGGCTGGTTCAGTGTGACTAGGATGAGGTAGGGGTAGGGAAAGAACAGAAAATTCATTGAGAGCTGCCGAGATGGAATCAGAGTAAACTTTAGAAGGATTTTAACCAGAAAATAGCAGGAGCTGTTCGTTGTGTTTTTTAAAAAAGAGGACTTGTTTCCCCTGCACCAACCCAGAGTTTTGACTCTGCTGTCAAAACCTGGGAACGGGGAGCTCACTTAGGGGTCTCTTGTGTAGTCCACTGTAGCAGGGATGAAGAGAAGCGGGTAGCTATGAGAGGACTTGGGGCGAGGAGTGGTAGGGATGGAGAGTTAGTGAGACGAGGGCCCCCAAGAAGAGACGGTGGCATCAAGGACAACTCCACACTCGGCCTTCAAGGGTGGGGGAGAGGTGGTGTCATTGAGCAAAACTACAGACTGTAGAAATCTGATGGTTAGTTGCATACATAGGTAACTTGTGTGCATTGTGACCAAAACGCAACTCTCTATTTGCCTTCATTGACTCTTTTTAGACTTTATTCAGGAGCTCCATCTTTCCCTGGCCCTGACTGTTCGTTGGAGATGGCAGTGGGAAATGGGGGAAGTAGGGGACATGACCTTTTCCATCATTATCAGAAAATAAGAAGTCCCCTTTTCATGTAGTTGTTTTAATTTTTGAAGTCTCATTTTATTTATGGATATGCCCCCTGGCCGCCCTGAAAATTCCTAAATTGGTTTAATATTAAATCTTCTCTCCTCTTCAACTCATGATTGCTTCAGGATGAAATCCTGCAGTGGGGATGAGGAGGTCCTCACCTTCTCTGAAAGCTCCCTCTTCCTCAGAACACCTTCAGCCTCCTTCTGCTGGGGTCTCCTTGTCCTTGCAGACAACTCTGCTAAACAGGACCCAAGATGGTGCCGCCAATGGTTGCTAGCTCTTTCAGGAGACCTACCACATTTGGACAATGGAAACCCATCTGTCCCTTAACTGAAAGAAGTGAACACTTCTCACGTTTCATCCTGGGCACCTAGATTCTGCAAGAAAGAACCATCTTCAAAGCTTTGCAGGAAACCTCTCTGAAAGCCCCATTTGCTCAGCGTAGGGATAGTGGGTGGCATCTCCATATCTCCCCAGGGAAGAGAGGATGAGTAGCCACTGGTGGCAACCACTTTCCAAAAAGCAATTTTTACAGATTTCCTTTTCCCTGCCACACTCTTCCCCTCCTTTGTTTTATTGTGGGGAGGAAAAAAAAAAAACCCTTACACACAGTGAAATGCAGAAATCTTATGTGTGCAACTTGGTTTTTGATACGTGTGCATTTGAGCAACTACCACTCCAGTCAAATTAGAAAACATAACCATACCCATCACCCCAGAAAGTCCACTCACGGCTTCCAGTCTCCATCTCCTGTAGACAACCACTGCTTTGATTTCTAGCACCATTGATTAGAGCCTGTTCTTGAACTTCACATAAATGGAACTATACAATATGTGCCCATCTTTATCTGATTTTTTTTTTTTTGAGACAATCTAACTCTCTTGCCCAGGGTAGAGTGTCCTGGTATCAGCCTAGCTCATAGAAACCTAATTCCTGGGTTCAAGTGATCCTTTTGCCTGGCTAATTTTTCTATTTTTTAGTAGTGACAAGGTCTCACTCTTGCTCAGGCTGATCTGGAACTCCTGAGCTCAAGAGATCCTTCCTGCCTCAGCCTCCTAGAAAAAGGAGGATTACAGGTGTGAGCCACAGTGCTGGCCCTGAACTTCTCTTACACAACATAATTTTTGAGCTTTGTCAATGTCATTCCATGTGTCTGTAGTTCATTCTTTTCTCTTCCATCGTATGAGCCTACAAGAATACATTCATCCATTTTCCTGCCAATGGCCACAGGTACCATTTCTGGTATGGAGCTATTGTGAATGAAGATGATATAAATATCCCTTGGGTAAATACCTAGAAATGTGATAAACAAATAAATGCTTAACTTTATAAGAATTTGCTAAGCCATTTTTCAAAGGGCTTCAATCATTTTACACTCTCACAAGCCATGGAACAGAGTTCCAGTTCCTCTAGGACAAGGCTAACCTTTGTTGTCAGATTTTTAAAATTTTGATACCCATATTTTGGGTGTGAAATGGTATCTTATGCTTTTTAAAAAATAGGGTATTTTATTTTCTTGATTGACATACAACTATTGTACATATTTGTGGGGTACTCAGTGATGTTTCCATACATGTGATGTGTGATTCAATCAGGGTACAGACACAATCATCATCTCAAACATTTATTATTTCTTAGTGTTGTAGACATTCAATATCTCTAATTACATACACTCCCTCTTCTTCAATGCCTTTTATGTAATAGTTCTCTCGCCCATTATTTTACATTACAAAATTCAAGGGATGTCAGATCTGACTACCCCCACACTCTTCTGGAACCCTAATGTTTATTTCCTTTCTTTGGATGGGAAGAGCTTAGATATTCATTTTTCTTATGACTTTTGATTTCTGCAGCTGCCCCAGCACTGTATGAATCTAGCCAGACTCATGTGGGGATGTGCCAAGCTCTGTGAGGGAGCCGATTATGCTGGTTCTTCAGGTCCAGCTGGGGACAAATAGGGCTGGGGATCCAGGGCTATTTAATGTGAGATTCTGTGGCCACTTCCAGACAACTGGGGAAGTGGAAGGAGTCCAGGGATAAGGAGGGGGATCATGTTCTGAGTGTCCTTCATCTCTGCAAATTGAGAAGAGACACTTCTCTTCCAAGGTTCCCCAAAGCACAGACAGAAAAAGGAGTGTGCACCCTCATTTCCCTTCATGCTTAAGTCCCCTGGATCTCAGAATTACCAGGCATTAGTTCCCGTCTCCCCAGTCAACAGATATGTCCAGAGCCAATTTTGAAAGTCCCTGAAATTTCTGAAGTCTTCTCTGAGCATGAGCACACATCTGACCTCTGAGTCAATTTCATCACCCAGCTGGCCCCTGTGTGAACCCATGCCTCCATGGAGAATTCTTGAAATCCATCCCATTCTCCACCTGCAGCTGTTTTCTGGGATTTAAAGAAAAAAAAATGATATGGTATTTTTAAGTCTCCCCAATGTCGCCACCCTTAATCCCCTATTCCCACCAAGACTCCTCTCCTTCAATCTTTACCTGTGTTGTCTGATCATTTTGATTCAACTGTAGTGCGAGTGGGTGACTATCAGAACCAGGCTTGCACCTCACACCAGATGGCAAAATTAAGATGGCAGGACAGTTACTTGAGCCAAGAGGATATCAGCCAGGAGTTTCAGCCAATCAACAGACACGGGGCCAAATAAAATTCAGCTGTCCAGCTAGAGGCCAGCACCCATAGCTATTAATAATCAAAATTGTCCTTGTGGGCATACAGTGTGGAAAGAACTGTCTTGCTCTGGTCTAGCCAGCCATGTTGTCCAAGAGGTCACCATCTCTGAAACAACGAATTTTTTTTGGTTCATTTGTTGCCACTGGATGGGCTCAGTGCTGGCAGCCAGTGGTCCTGAAGTAAACAAAGCAGAGAGACCCCACACCTAGTAGGAAGAGACCAACATTAAACAAATGATTTTTAATAAATCATAGAGAGTTATATTTCTGGATGAAATATAGTCAAGGGAATTATAAGCACATAATGACTTTAGGGTGAGGGGTTCCCTAGCTTCTAAAATTCATCATCTAAACATGTATCGCTTTTGACTATCACACCAAAAATAAAAGATTGCTTAATAAATAAATAGATTACCTGGAGGCAAAAAGAACAAAAAAAAACACTATATCCTGATGTGTAGAGTCACCTGCCACTTTGATTAGCATTGGGGTTACACTACATAACAAGGTTCTGCTTTATTCCTGCTTTTGTGATTCAGCTGAAATTAAAATTATAATTATTATCTATTACTGCTGGTGGGAAGTGGGTAAGGAGTAGCAAAATCCTCACTTTCCCAGAAACCCTTTGTCTATTCTGATACGCTATCTGCGCTCTTCCCCCAAGTTGCCACATTTTTGTTCTTGATTACTAAGAGCTATCCGGCCCAAAAGTCCCTCAGGACAAAGAGTCCCAATTGCTTTTGAATGGGAGCCAGTGATTATGACCAAATGTCTTTTCTGCTTGTTCAGTATATCATGCTGGTCAGTTGTCGACAAGTGGGGTATTAACCTGCTGTTGACTTTATGTGCCAAGAACCCAACAAACAACAGGTTTAAACAAAGTTGGGGGACTTTACAGGAGATTGAAAAAAGTACAGTCACTCTGCACAGATAAACACCAGTGGGCAGTTCTACAGGGCCCATTTTTCAATTGTCTTTGGTACATTAAAATATTGTTCAATCTCCACGTAACAGTCTGGCTTGGAGAATGAAGAGGGGAGGAAGGACACATCTGATGGCCTGCGAATGGTCATCGTCTGCACACAGGATGCTGTTTTTGCTAGGACCCAACCAGCCAAGGAGCAGACTCTTGACAGACTGCAACCCCCCTCAGGCCGGGACCCACCCCACAAGCTGCTGTTGTCCTGACACAGCTGTTTCCGTTTTTTATTACAATTTTCTCCGCCTTTCATTTTTCAGGCCAAGGAGAAGCTCAGGGGGCCCATCTGTTCCTCTCCTGCCCTTTTGCCTGTTCCCAGAAGCAAAGCACACACATGCACGCGTGTGCGCACGCTCCACACCAGACCCCCACACAGTCCTTTTAGGACAATGAAGAACAGGAAAATGAACATCACCCACCCCTCATCACTCCAGGGAACCGAAATGCGAGGCAGCCTCAGGAGGAGGAGGTGATGTTCTCAGACAGCCTGGAGGGAGAGCAGAAGGTGGAAGGGAGTCAGATACAAGAGAAAAGCCTCCTCAAGAAAACAAGAGGTTTTCTTCCGAGGAGGACTTTTTGTCTTGTTTTTACTCTTACTTAAGCTTTCCTATTAAAACGAAAACAAAACAGGGCTAGTGGTTTAAGCCTGCAGTGCAAATGAGCTCAAATCCAGAAAGCCTAAGATTAATGATCTCATCATGTTTTTTTTTTTTGAAAGTCAGAAACTATAACAATTAAAAGGGCAACTTTCCCCTCAAGATGGAGTGAAATAATACTATTCTTAAAAAGGACCCCAGGACAAAGCAAACTCTTTGAGAACATTGTGGCATGGCAGTACCCAAAGCAGGACTTTTGATGACTGTTTTTCTTCATTCTGTGGCAGGAGTAAGTCTTCACGTCCTGTCAATTTTTTTTCCTCCGGTGTTCATCTCTGGAGCCACCCACCTAGAAAAAGCTGTTGCCGCTTGTGCTGAAGTCAGTTCAATGGGCTCCTGGCTTCTGCTGTCCTCAAAATGTTCAGGAACACCGATTTTCTTCTTCTGTATTGTTGAGGAACCTACATTCTGGGTCCTAAAGAGCACTCTGAGCCAAGCAAATCTTTAGATTTTTTTTCAGGCACCCCTCTCCTCCAGGGGTCCACCTCTAGTCATCTCTCTAAATGATCTGTCCCACACACACCCTGTGACATTGCTGGCTGCTTCATTCTTGCAAGCAGGATTCCTCACCCCGGCTCTGTTGGTATTTGGTTGTAGGGGGCTGTCCTGTGGATTATAGGGTGCTTAGCAGCATCCTTAGCCTCTACCCACTAAATGCCAGTAACACCCTTCCTTAGTTCAACAACCCCAAATTGTCCCTGGATATTTCCAGATGTCGCCTGGGGAGGAAGGGGTGCGAAACTACCCTAGCTGGGAATCATCGTGGTAGGTCTGTGTTCAGTGGACTTGATGAGGGACATATTCTTACTCTCTCCTTCTTTATAATCTTAAACACTTGAATCATCTCCTGCAAAGAACTTCAGTGAGTCACTCCCGAGCTGGTGCAGCCGTTTCTTTCCCATGATACAGAGATAACACCCAGGTATGTCTTAGATTTTGTGCATTCCTTCCCAGTTGTTTTATGTGGGGTTTTGCCTTCTTTATAGCAACAGTGCTCAAGCATCTGGACCACTAGTGTTGTGCTTTTCTCTTTTTTAGGTATTGCCTGTCTCTCTCAGCAAGGAGGACAGCACTGCATCACAGGGTACCCGGCACATAGTGTGCCCTCCATAAATACCTGTGAAAGGAAAAAGAAATGGAAGGCCAGAAGGCGGAAAGGAAGAGGGGGAGGAAAGAGGGGAGGGCTGGAAGGAAGGAGTGACGAGATGGAGGTGAGGTTTCAAATGACTGCTTGTCAAATGACTGAATGAGCAGTTTTCCTAAACCATCTCTGTCTTTGCCCAACTTCTCCTCTATCCTCTTACTGGCTGGCACCCGTTTCCCAAATCACTGAAATCGTCGAGAAGCTTCAGTCTAGGGAGCCATGGCTTTGGGCCTGGAAGCAAAGAGGATACTGCTTTATGATGCTTTCAATTTGAAAACCTCCCAAAATGTAACCATTTCAAATCAAAAGCAATAGCCTCTGTATTTACATTGCTCTTTTCCCCCCACTGCTGAATGCTCTTAAGGGCTGCTACAAGTAGAATCCAGGCCTTGGGTCTTACCAACCTCTGAAGAACTGAGGTCACCTCCAGATGGCCCATGAGGGCAGAACAGTGCTAAATGTGTAGTGGGCACACATTCAGCCCAAGTGGACAACGTCTGACCACATTTTATGCAGGGCAGAGTCCTAGGGATTAGGATCAGGACAAGGCATGTCCAAGCTTGGAGTGGGAATGAAGGGAGCAGTAACTGAGCTAGAGAAGGAAAACGGAGTCAATTCATTTAATTGTCCCAACAATTTCCAAGGCCATCTCAAAGGGCACTTGAGATAATGACGGGGCATTGTGTGCTGCCACGAATTGCCTTCCCTTCCCCTCCATCACTTCTCCACCGGGCTGTCTAATCGCCTTCCAAGTCACCTCACACTCTCCTTCCCACTGACCTCATGTGCTGCTGTCAAATCAAATCTGAAAGCACAGCCCCTCAGTGCTTCCCCACCAGCACCAATCACTTCCTTGACCCTCTCTCATTTGTGTAATAAAATCTGGAAACTCTGGAGCCATCCCCTCCCACTTTGCCATTCTCATCTCTCCTCCCACACCTCTGTGTTTTTGCCAACCTCGAGTTCTCATGGTCTCCCTACATGTCTCCATAATAGTTTATGCTCTTCTTCCTTTAAAATGCTTTGTCCCGATTGCTCCTATCCTTCTACCCAAATTCTGTCCATCCCGCAAGTTTAAATCTTTCCCAAGCCTTGTCCTCTCCACTCTCACGCCTAAGCTAAAATAATCTTTCCTTCCTCTAAACCAACAGTCCCCAAACTTTTGGTTACAGGGACTTGTTTCATGGAAGACAATTTTTCCAAGGACCAGGGGTGGAGAAATGATTTTGGAATGAGTCCGCAAGCAACTGATTTATTATGGTCTCTGTGTAATGAACCTTCTTTGCTAATGGTTGTCTGTAATTGCAGCTGCTATTACAGCGCTAGCATCACCACCTCAGCACCATCTCATCATCCAGTGTCAGATTCTTACAAGAACCGCACAACCTAGGTCTTGCATGCACAGTTTACTATAGGGTTCCCGCTTATATGAGAATCTAACACCGCTGCCTTCTGGCAGGACATGGAGTTCAGACGGTGATGCGAGGCATGGAGAGCAGCCACAAATATAGATGCACCTCCTGCTATGTACCCTGATTACTAACAGGCCACAGATGTTGGTCCATCTGTGGCCTGGGGATTGGAGATCACATTTCCAAACTACCAAAGCATATATAATGGAATGCTGAATTTGGTCAAATCTATGATACCATTGAGTAAAAGACAAAATGTACATCCTACAATCAGTGAAATAAATGTGTTCTGATACCCAGTCTTTTCTGTACATTTAACCTGTGCCATGGTTACTGAGCTTGTGTTGTTCTCCTTTTCTGAAATGCAATCTTCTTAGAGGAACGATCGATAACTGATCCTCTTTTGTGTTCTTCATCAAACCTAGAACAATGCTGAGGCTATTTTCATACACACATGCAGAAGTAGATAATCACGTGTACACAGAAAAATGATAGTGAGAATGAAGAACACTCCTGCCCTCAAGAATCCTTATACAGATATTCAATTCATTGGGTTTTGCTGTTAAAAGTGTACACTCAAGGTATTTGAGAAGCTTGACTCACACAGTTCAAAAATGTTGATTTATATTAACAAAATATAGACATTCATGAAAATTATGAGGAACAGCACAAAAATTATAAGCTATCAAAATATTGTACCTGAGCTTACTAAGTGCAGACACTACAAGCCACCTGATTGTTGAGTTTTCTTTTAATCCTCATGACATCCCTATGAGACGGGTATTATGAGCTCAGCTTTACCAACTCAGGCCCATCCAATAAGTCTCAGGTTCTAACTCAAAAGGGGCTGAGACAGAATTTGGACTCAGTTTGTCTTGATGCCAGAATATGATTTCAAATATTTCTAAACAAGTATGTCTAGTTAGCTCATCTAGGAGGCAAAAGGTATTCACTCACTAGAAATGACCAGATCTCACTGCCAAGCCTATAGCTATATACTCAAGAAAGGAAGCAGAACACCTCAAAATATGGATCCAAGGGAGGCCATCCAGGGAATGACGGCATTTTCCTCCTTCCTCAGAGGGAGAACCAGCAAGGGAATCTTACTACTTGGCACCCTAGAGGTTACAGGGAGGAAAACAAAATCAGAACGCAAACAAAGAAGCAAAATACATTGGCCTGGGTCTTCTGAGAAGGAGGTGCTGAAATGAGATTAACTGGCCAAAGAATTTTTAAGAGGATAATGAGAGAATCGGAAAAGCTGAGAAAGTCATCAGACCATACTGTGAGTCTGACCCCAGGTGAAGAAACATAAGAGAGATGATCAAGTGGCTTTTCTCATCTGCTTTATGAGTCCAAGTAACCACTGTTCACACTGCACAAGGGGGTTTCCTCTGAGCTACTGCACTGTATGTAGAGTACGGTGTGAGACTCAATTTTCTTTACTACAAATATAGTTAAGCTTTTCTCTTTAACTTTGAAAATACCATGCATGTTGTGGACAATTAGCAGGTTGCAAATACAAAAAAAAATAAGAAGTGGAAGAACCCCTACACTCCAGCTCCCACCGGATACGTGTGTGCCTTGCAAATTCAAATGAGGCGTAAAGCAACTCCTCCAATGGGCGTCTTCTATCTATGGAGCAGATGCGCCGAGCACCTGTCTCACTTGATTTGCACTGTGAGCCTGTGAGGTCAGTCCCTTTAGCTCCACTTTCTGGATATTCAAGTGAGGAAACAGCACTCAGAGAAACCAACAAGACACAGAGTTAGGGTAGCTTGGAAACTTAACTGAGACCAAAAGACAAGAAGCTGACAGGAAAGGACACTGCCCAGATCCCCGCTATGACCCTGTGCTTCTGGGTAGAGGGGCTGCATAGCTCATACCAGTGCTGAGAGTTTTCCCTCTAAACACTGAATAAGAATGTATGCTCGACAGAATAACTGTGGGAAAACTCCCCATATTCTCCATGAAAAACAGATTAGTTCTGTTTTTGTCAATATTGCATTTTGACTCAGGATTCAAGGGAGGAAAAAGAAATCTATCTATCCATTCAGTCTTAATAAATTGTCTCTTTTACCTTTCAATTGTTAGAAATAAAAACCATTATCAAGGAAAAGATGATTTCTGAACAGGTTGCAGAATTCCCACCCCCTAGCATACAAGCATACACTCTATAACCCACAACTCTCCTTCAGACTCTCACTGACTGTATGTACTTTTGATGAAATGCTATCCCAGAAGGAAAGAACATAACACCAGCAGAGGTGCTGAGCTCACCCAGTGTTTACTTTTGACCATTTCTCTTTACAAGGCCCTAAGGTCTGCGCACTGGGCTTTCTTTTTCACCTAAGAGATTATTACCCTGCGTTTCTAGGCCCTGAGTTCATTTTCGCCTCCAAGGGTCTCAAGTCATAAATTTCAAAACACTATTAACGTGGCCAGACAGATTTTTAAGACTCCTACAGACAGCATACAATTAACCATCTCCTGTCAGCTGGAAAATCAGCTCAATAGCCATTCAAGTTCATGTCCAAACCCCTTTACGTTAAGGAAGGCTTAGAAAGGTTCCTCAGTTCTCGGAACTAGAATCCCTTGGAAGCTGTGGAGACAGGAGGAACTCTAAAAAGGGAGGTAGAGTCGGCCACAGAAGGGAGGAGTGGGCATACATCTCAAGCCCATGTAGATTATGAGCCATCGTGGCCCCACCAGTTACCACTTTATTGGAGCATTTGTGTAAGTCAGTCCTGCAAGGTATCAGCCTCTTCCTTTTTTGTCAGTCTGCTCTGTCCCTCTAAGTTTATGTGCAAGTGCGTGCTTATGTGGAACAAAGGGTGAAATGGCCAAGTGGATGGGCATGCTTGTCAGCAGCTGAAGGCATCAGCATGGATCATAGAGTCTACAGATCATCCCTCCAGTGAAGCAGAAAGAAAGACTGGTGCACAGAGCAAGTCTCCCTGGTATGGGGGCCTGGCCACCCACTCGGTAGAGAGTCACCATAGCCAAGCACCACAAGGAAAGATGCCAGGAGCAAATGCCTGTGACTGCCCAAGGAAAGGATAGGACAGGGTTGATGGCTGCTCAGAAGACTTCCTGAAACCGAGGTGGGACTGATGTATGTAAAAGCTGCTCTTCCACCACGCTAAGCTTCATTCACACTGAATAACATATTGTTCCTTCTTCTCTCCCTCTCCTCCTCCTCCTTTATCTACAAATCTCTTGGGTTCAGTTTTGCTTTTTTCCCTCCTTCCATCTGGGATGCCTTTCCCCGATCGCTCTGCATGTGCAAATTCCACCTGGGTGTCAAATCTCATCTTGAACATTACCTCTGTCATGAAGCCTTCTTTCATTTCCCCAATCCCACTTTACGGCAATGAGAACTTTGTCTTGGAGTGCTACTCTTTGCCATCACATTTTATCTCCTGTTGTTAGTTTGTACATGCTTTGGGGGCACAAGTCATGTTCAATTCCTCCTGATAGATCTGGAAAGAATATGAGGTGATTTGGCTAAGTTCACAAACTCATCCTTAAAAAAAAAAGAAGCTAACACCTCATTGCTGAATATCACTGTGGTCACCTTTGAGGCACTGTCCTTGGGAAGCTCTGCACCAATGACAGTGCCTAGTCCACTCTTCAAAGCCATTTTGGAACTCTTTTTCTAGAATGGCCACCAGAGCGGTCAGCCTACAAGGTCAGACAATTACATCCGTGAACTCGTCCTAGAAAAAGTGCTATATAACTCATTGCTGAATATTGCTATGGTCACCAGATGGCCAAGGGGACTACTTCAAAGGTGACCATAGTAATATTCAGTGATGTGGCACTTTTTCTAGGATGAGTTTGTGAACTTCATTGTCTGATCCGGTAGAACAACATCTCAGATATTGTATGCAGATAGGTACTCCACAAATACTAATCATAGAAGTCAAGGGGCAGGCAGAAAGGTAACGCTGGTGAGACAGCTTCATCTGCATCTACTTTTTCAACTTGTCCAAGACCAAAGTCATCTTAGCTTCCACATCTTTATTTCCTACTAGAGTGGAGTGTCCCATGGCCCTTCAGTTAAAAACTCACACTAAATGCCCACCAACCCAGGAACGGATTAATAAGCTGTGGTATATGTATACCATGGAATACTATTCAGCCATTAAAAAAGATGGAGACTTTGCATCCTTTGCATTAACCTGGATGGAAGTGGAACACGTTATTCTTAGTAAAGTATCGTAAGAATGCAGAAGCAAGAATCCCATGTAGTCAATTCTGATATGAGGACAATTGATGACCTAGAACATGATGGGGGGTAGGGAAAGGGAAGAGCAGAGAGAGGGAAGAGGGGAGGGGGGAGGGGGTCACAGTATGTGACACACCTTTTGGGGATGGGACACAATCATAAGAGGGACTTTACCTAACAAATGCAATCAATGTAACCTGGTTCTTTGTACCCTCAATGAATCCCCAACAATTAAAAAAAAAAAACTCACACAGCATCCTCCACTTTTTCCTACTCCTACACTTTTGCATTCAATCAATCCGCAAGACCTCCTGACTCTTCCTTATACCCCGTTGTTCCATACCCTCCTCCCTACAACCACTGCCCCCTGGACTTCTGCAGCTTCCTTCTTATGGATTTCACCAACCCCAAGGTTACACTTCTGCAGTTCACATGCTATGTTGCCTAAAGGGTGATCAGCCTAGAACAATTCTGATTATACTAATCTCCCAGGCTAAAGGATTTCAAAGGCTCCCCTTGTTCACAGGATAAAGTTCAATGTCTTCACTACAGCCCGGAAAGTTCTTGCTGATGCATCCTCTCTCTGTGCTGAACAGCTTTATGTCTCACCTGTCCTGGCTTTGCTGTTTAAGGTGAATCAATACCACACTGCGTCTCTCACAGCTGCGGCTGCACCTGATGGGTTCTCTCCCCTAGCCCCCAACCCCTTCTCCTGGGCAACTCCTACTCATCCTGTGAGGCTGAGCTGTGAGTCAGGATGCCTCCCCCTGCTGCTGAACTGGGGCAGCCTCTCTGCTGAGCTCTCAGAGCACGTTACTCTCCTCTCTTTCCTGCTATTTACTGCTCTGTATTGCAGGAATCTGTTTCCATACCTGTTTCTCCCAGGAGACCGAGCCTTCTGTGAAGACGATGCCAATGTTTTACTGACATTTACAGCCAGAGCAAAGAGCACATGGCCCTTCTTTCTGCTCACTTCTATATGCAATCGGGGCAGTATGGAAAAAGTTTATTTCTATTACTTCAAAAGACTCAGCAGGAAAACATGCTGCTCTAAGGCCTGACGTGGTGGCTCATGCCTGTCATGCCACCACTCCGGGAGGCCGAAGCAGGAGGATGTCTTGAGCTTAGATGTTCAAGAGCAGCCTAAGCAAGAGTGAGATACCTCCAGCCCCCCAACAGCCCCCCTGTTTCTACTAAAAACAGAAAAAAATAGTTGGGTATGGTCACACTACCTGTAGTCCCAGCTACTGGGGAGGATGAGGCAGGAGGATTGCTTGAACTGAGGAGTTTGAGGTTGCTGTGAGCTAGGCCGATACCAACAGAGTGAGACTGTACCTCAAAAAAAAAAACAATACTATCCCAAGAGGGATCAGGATTCTTTCCCAACTGGTACCTTTTCTCTGGTTCATTCTGACAAGATTGAAAGGGCTGATGGAAACTCGTTAACTTCCCTGTACCCAAGCCAGAGGCTTTCTTCACGAGATGACTTCATTAATGACACATCATTCTTTTAACCATATTCAAAACTTAGATGTATCAAGAAATTGAAAATCAAAAAATAATAATAAGATAAAGTACACTGAAATTTCCTCTGAGTGGGAAAAAATGTTTACCCTTTAAAACCTGGAAACCACCACGAGTTGACTCTGCTTCTTTCTCTCTCTTTGTCTGCAAATGACAATATCCCCAGTGGCATCTATTCAATAATCTATGGCTCAGTTGGTAAGGCGCCGGCCCCATATACCGAGGGTGGCGGGTTCAAACCCGGCCCTGGCTGAACTGCAACCAAAAAATAACTGGGCGTTGTGGCGGGCGCCTGTAGTCCCAGCTACTCGGGAGGCTGAGGCAAGAGAATCGCGTAAGCCCAGGAGTTGGAGGTTGCTGTGAGCTGTGTGAGGCCACGGCACTCTACCAAGGGCCATAAAGTGAGACTCTGTCTCTACAAAAAAAAAAAACTCGAGAAAATATTTTTTAAATTTACCAAGTTCTGAAATGACATCCGAATGCAATCTAGGCCTTGAGCTTGCTATCAGAAATCTATATAGAAATGCAGATCATAACTTTCCATCTAAAGCTACTATTCTTTTTTTTTTGCAGTTTTCGGCCAGGGCTGGGTTTGAACCTGCCACCTCCGGCATATGGGGCCAGCGCCCTACTCCACTGAGCCACAGGCACTGCCCTATTCTATTTATTTTTTAATAAATCAAATTAAAAAGTCTTTTTTTTCCAAACTGGATCCTGGGCTCTTTGGATTTTGTCATCATCCTTTGCCTAAGTCTTCCTACACGGTGGCAGCTCTGGGCAACACCTTTTCTCCTGCCCACAGCTAGGCTATGGGGATACCTTGCGTGAAAGCAGCTTGAAGAGGTGAGGAACAGGGTCTGGAGAGAAGCAGCAAACAGCTGTGTGGTCTGGAGGCAGTGAGGCCTGGGCCCTCGTTCCATCTGCAGATCAGAATCAAAGTTATTATTTATACCACACGGTCAGTTCAGCTGGATTTTAACTGAAGCTTTATTACAGCCTGGTTAATTCATAACAGTGCTTCTAGAGAGGAAAAAAAAAATTATGATTTCCAAACAACACGGTTGCAAATGAAGGTTTGGAAAAATGGTCTGATTTTAAGAGGGAGATGACAAATATCTTTGTTAACAAATCGTTAAGATTGGAGTCAACATTCTTCGCTGCTTGCTCAGCTTCCAGCTCTTACTGAGCTTCTCCTTAAATCAGATAGCCCATCGTTTTCCCCTCAAAGCTGTCACCAAGTTTAATGTTCTTCCTCATGACCATCTCTGTGCAATTGATTTTTTTGAAACTAAAATTCTCAGGGCTTTACTTTTGACTCTTTTAAATTTCATGTGGCTTGTTTTGATCCACAGCTCACCAGACTTCTCAAATTGTTCTGAATTTTGACTGGTGGTGCCACAATATTACTTATTGTAAATATTTGATGAAATCAGAAGCATTTCTTTGATGACATCATCTAATTTTTATTGATTGAAATCTTGAGTAGGACTACGGCCAAGTAGAATCCGAATGACCCTCCCCTGGATATTTTCCTTAATATTAATACCAATCTGGCATCGGACAACTGAGAAATGTTTGTAAGAGATGGCCACCGTAAGCAAAGGGGCAAGTGGGCTTCCCATGCTCTCAGATCTCTCCATCCTGCGATGGGTACCACCCAGGTATCTGTAAGCTTCCTGAATTGGGACCAGACAGCCAGTCAGTTCTCATCACACCCTCTATTCAAGACCTTATGAAAAGTTCAGTTTGAATCTCCACCTGTTTGAATTACATGTAGTAAATATACCCATTTGCAAATATTCACTGACAATATAGAAAACTAAATATTTGTGTTTTTCAAAACTGAGCACAAATTTAAAGAGTGTGTGAGAAATGCAGCCCAAGTGCTCTCATCTTACTCTTCAGGCCCGCACGTGGGTAGGTCAGGAGCCCTGTTAACTAAGATATCTTTATTTCTCCTCCTTGGGACACTGTGAGACAAAGCTGAGCAGCTGGAAATCACCCTGAAATGCAGATATTTCTGGCAATCAAATCTTGTTCTGGGCAAGAGAGAACATTTCATGCCATGAGAAGCTCTGTAGATAAACCCTCTAGAACTTGTAACAATCACAGTGAAATTAGTTAGACTCGTCAGTCATCTTATGAGCCTCCCACTTGACAAGCACGGAGATAGATCCTTTCCAAGGGCACTAGTGAAGGCTAGTATCTAGCCCACAAAGCTGGAGGCAGGAGCTGGTGTGGGGGGGTTGGGGGGAGCATGGGGACTTGGTTAATGCCATCAGTCACCTAACAGTTGATGGGACCTTCTAAAAGAAAAGAGGACCCATGGAGACTGTGGAGTAGAAGGAGAGTTAACTACAGGAGAAAAAAACATAGTCATCCCCAGCATTCACTGGGTATTTACAATGTCCCAGGCCTATTCTAAGTACCTTACGGGGGCCAGGCGAGGTGGCCAATGCCTGTAATCTTAGCACTCTGGGAAGCCAAGGCAGGTGGACTGCTTGAGCTCAGGAGTTCGAGACCAATCTCAGACCTTATCTCTATTAAAGATAGAAAAACTGAGGCTTGAGCCCAAGAACTTGGGGTTGCTGTGAGCTATAATGCCATGGCACTCTAGTCAGGGCACCAGAGTGAGACTCTAGCTCAAAAAATTAAAAAAATAAAAGCATAATAAATAAATACCTTATATGCCTTCTCTGAGCCAAACAGCAGCCTAATGGGGAAAGGTATTTTTATCTCAATTTCACCTGTGAAGAAACTAGGGCAGCAGAGAGTTAAGTCTAAGGGGCAACATCAGATAGCTGGTAAATGGCAGAGCCGGGATTTGAATCCAGATCACTTGGCCCCAAAGTCTACCCTTGAATTCTCCAGCCTCTCCCAGTGCAGACAGTGATACAAGCAAAACAGAGCAGCCGGCTGCATCATGCCAAGTTTTAAGTCTTTCTCCAAGGGAGTGGTGATGGAAACATTGCAAGAGAAGGGCTTACCCGGAAACAGAAGGTGTTGTCTCTGCCCTTCCCCCCCGCACACCCCACTCCCACCTAAACCTTGGTATCCTCTGCCCCACCTGCTCCCACAGACTGTACCCCAATATCTCCAGTAACAGCTAGATTGGCAGCATTAAGGATCCATTTGTTTTCAATTAGACAATACACACTTAGACCTCCTTCTTGGTCATTTCATAAGAGGTGGGAGGGAGAAATGTGAGTCTGGGGAGTATTGAAAAGCATTCCTTCTATCTCATAGCCCTCTTTCCTCTCCTCTAAGAGAGCCCACCCCAAGGGCATGTCGAGGGACTGGGGCTCTCCAGTGTGACCGGGAGGAGGAGGAGAAGGAGGGGAGGCGGGGAAGGGGGAGGAGGAAGAGGATGCCTCCTCAAAGGAAGAGCCTTTTCCCATGGAAATGCACTGCGGCTGGTGCCCATTAGCATTCGTATGCATAATAAGGGGTCCGTCTATTGTCATGCAAATTAATTCAGATGACAACACTCTCTCCTGGACAACACCGTCCCAGCGCAAGGAAGTTTCTCACACTGCCTCAGCCAATACCAGCCGGCTCTACAGCATCTTTCATTAATTATTTTTCTCCCCTTCACTCCTGCAAGGTCTGTTCTCAGCTACATTACCCCCCCCTCCCAAATCCCAGCTGCTGCCAGCTACTTCGCATGCTAGAACAGTTAGTTGACTTTCTCCAGAGAAAGAAAATAAAATATATATAAAAAAAAAAATTCATAGCATCTGTATTGAGATCAATAGTGAAAAAGTAGAGTTGGACTGAACAGAGAGATCTAGGGTCTTCCAGGCATTCACATGGTAGGAGCTGTCTTCTTTTTTGCCGTTGTGGTAAGAATCCAAGCAGCACCTCTTTCCCGCAGTAGGCAGCATTCTCCCGTCTGTCACTGGGTGATCAGATGGATTCTGTGGGTTTGGCTACAGAGGGGTGACTCATCCTTGCCATTGTTTGTGCTGCCAATCTCTTACTTCTGGCCACTGACCAAGCCTTCCTGCTTGTCCACATCAGCAGGCTTAAGCTCAGCCACCAGGCCACTGCTGCCACCACCACCACCAGCAGCAGCAGCAGCAGCAGCAGCTCAGACCAGTTTTTGCCCTGAAGGGAGTTAGATCACTGTCAATTCTAACCCAGGAGCCAAGAGAAAGAGCAAATAAGGGTGGTCTGGACCAGGCTAGTGGGGGTGAAAGCAGAGCCCCCGCAGGATCACGCTGCAGGTGCCAGGTCTGCATCTATCCTCTTCCCATCTCCTGAGTCCCCAGATGTCTGGACACCTTTTCCCATGTCCTTCCCAGTCCAAGCATCTGTTCCCCAAAGCCTAAAGTTAAGAGCTGGCCCTCTCTTCTCACTTCCAGAAAATCCCTCCCTTTTCTCTATACAGCACAGAAGACTAGTTAAAAGCACAGTTCCGCAGTCTGAAGACCAAGTTCAAATCCTGACTATTTTCTAGCTACATGATCTTAGGTGAGTTTTTGTACTCTGGGTATCTCAGCTTATTCACCTGTAAAATGGGGGTAGTAACTGTGCTCACATCATGGGGCTTAGATGATCAAACCCATGATATGTGTAAGCGCTGAAGACGATGTACAGGGTGCTGTAAGCATCTTTAATAACACCTTCGCTGGCATCATTAATGAATTTCCCCATACATTACCTTTTAAAAATTTTTTTGTCTAATGCTCCTCTTTCTAACGTAGCCCACTTCACTCCTCTACTTACAGTTTCCAACCCCACAGGTAGCCTTGCCCCGGTTTTCTTTTGCTATCTGAAATGGCTTTTTAAACAAAATGCAAAGAATCTTGCAGGATTGCTAACACTGAAAGAATGTGACCCACAGCCTCCCCTTGTCCCAAACATTCAACCAGTCCTGACTGTGCTGCCATTTCGACCCCGCATCTGAGTAGATGGGACAAGGAAAGACAGGGCAGAGAAGGGCATACTGGAGTTTAGCTTACACATTATCTGCACAACAGACAGGCTTTGTAGCCAGACACAAATTATATGCAAATAACATGCAAATCTGAATGTAAATACTTTGGGCCCAGGGAGATAATCCTTGAGGAGACATTCCCCATTCCCTTCACCACTACTTCCCAAGGGGCATTTTATTTTCTGATTGGTTGATTGGAAACTCATTACAAAGATTCAAAGTTGCATATAATTCTCAAGAGTAGTTCATCATTTACCTGTTTGAAGGGGCCAGGGGCTGAAGAGTCCTCAGCAAGCCAAATGACTGCAGCCATCTCCTCCGAACGGAGGGCTCTGCCCACTTGAACCCCAAGCCAAGGGAAAATGGACACGGCCAAGAGCTCAAAGCAAGGAAGGACAAGACCTCTCAGGGAGGGTGGGGCTGGGCTGGGGAGGGCTGCTTTCCTGCGGCAGGTGGCTGTACCCTCCTTGACCTAGGGGAGAGGAAACACATTAGTTTTATGCTCACTCTCCCAAGGTTTGCTCACACTTTTCGTGTCTTTAACCAAATCTAAAAAGAAACATGAACTACCTTGGAGTGGGGCAGGAAGTAGGAAGGGAAAGAAAAACATGACTACTTCACTCGTTCATTAATTTACTCATTCGTTCAACCCACTTTTCCTGGAGACCTACTGGGTGTCAGACAGTCCCCCAGCCTTTCTGTTTCACCTGAGCTTCTAAGAAGGGCAGCCTTCGACACTGAGAAAACTCAGCCACAGAGAGCACACCTTGCTTTAAGTTTCTCAACAACCACGCTGTTGTCATGATAAATTCATGATCCTCCATCTCCACTGGGCCATCAGCATGGCCAGAAATCAGCTGTGCTGTTTTGTCAGCTCACTGTCCAATTCTAGGGAATGGTTACAGCACAGGTCTGCTTTCCTCACCCAGAGGAGCTGAGTTTCTTATTTGATTTTATTTGAACTACCTTAAACAACCACACACAGCTACTGACTACTACATTGGTCTCAATATCTGGCAAAAATGGAAGGACCTGATACCGTCCGGTGTGGTGGAGAATGCAGATAGACAGGCACCCCCTTACACTGTCAGCAAGATGGTCAGTGACTATGGTCTTGTATGGGCAGTGTGACAGTCGCCGTCATTTTAAATGTGTCTTCTCCTAGTTTGCAGATTCTGAACTAAAACAAATTCACATCAGGGCATACAAAGGTCAGAGTGGGAATCTGCAATTTGAAAATGTATGTATCTGTTTCCAATTTTTCACTATTGCAAGTTAGGCTACAATAAATGCTTTTTGTCTGTAAACTAAAGATAAAAATAGATATTTAATAATAATCATGCCCAGGGTTATTGACAGAGTGAGAGTTCATTTATCTCAAGTGCCAAACCAGGGTTCTGGTACAAAGGAGATGCTAAGTAAAGGGTAGCTAGTATTCACTAATACTCATAGTAGTGGTAGTGTTGGTAGGGTCAGGATTGGGATCAATGCTGTTCTTAAAGCACCCTGGTTTTATGGTGGATGGAATTCAGGAGGCACCTGCTGGCTGGCTGGAGAGTGTGTGAAGGAGGATGAACTGCTCTGCCCCTGTGGCCAGTACCACAGCAGACTCAAGTTTGCTGACCGATGGTTCGCAACTCTGGGTGATTTTGCCCCCACCCAAGGGGATGGATAGCAATGTCTGGGGACATGTTTGATCATCACAGCTGGGGAAGGAGTGTGTATTATTGGCATCTAGTGGGCAGAGGCCAGGACTGAGAGTCAGCGTCCTGCAATGTACAGACAGTCCCCACACCAAAGAATGATCCAGGCCAAAAGTCAGCAGTGTTGAAGCTGGAAGCTCTGGTGTAGGCTCTGGACTCAGACTGCCCTCATCCAGTTCCAGCTCTACGCCATGGGGCAGTTATGATAACTAGACTTTCCAGCGTCGACGTCTTCATCTGCAACATGGAAATGATGGTGATAGTAACAGTACATGTCTCATAGGAAAGGATTATGATGGCTTAATATAAGCAAAGTACTTAGATGTGTGTGTCCAGCGTGTAACAGGTGCTGTGGACATGATGATTGTTGTCATTCACCTTGGTCCATCACATGGCCCAGGCCAAAGTCAACCTCCTTTATACCTTGGCACTTGGTATTAAAACAAACCACGTACTAAAAACGGCCAGACTCAATTCACTTCTACTTACAGTCACTAGAAATATGAAATTTTAGGAAGCTACAACATGCAAAACTATAAAAGAAAATGATATAAAAAGGTGGTGTCTGTATGTCTGTTTGTGATTAAAGAGCGAGTATGGGAATTTTTGTAATTATTCAATACTGCATTCTTGAAAGCAGAAAATCCCTCTGAAGGATTAGAAACACAGGCATGTTACAGGAACGTGACATGTGTATTACACTGTGGCACTGGGCGTGCTTTACCACTGGACAGGGGTGAGGGGTGTGGGGCTGGAGGGTCATAAGTTGTGAGAGTGTCACCGGCAGTCAGGGCATGTTTCAGGAATTGAGATCTCTTCCCATAGACCCAGCCACACACCCTCCCTCTCTCTTGGGGTATCTTAAGAGGACTGGGTATCTCCTCTTGGATTGAGCCCCACCCCTAACCCTCTTCCATCTCTCTTCTTTCTTTGCAGGATGGAAACAAAGCAAACATCAGAGTCCCGCGGAGCTATGCTGAAATTCCAGATTTTGCTCTGACGAGTTCTGTGTCTTTGGGCAAGTTATTGAACTCCTCCGAGCCTGGCTTTCCTTACTCACGGGGTTTGTTCTCAGCCAGCTCTTACATCCCTGCTAAACTGTGAAGACCTAATTGAGAATGAGGTTCTGGGTTAAATTGTGCCTCCCCCATGACGCCCCCGCCTTCAATATTGAAACTCTAACCCCCTAATACCTAGGAACGGGACCATGGGACTGTATTTGGAATCAGAGCCTTTAAAGTGGTAATTAAAGTGAAACGAGGCTGGTCCCAGTGCAGCGATGTTTACAACGACTTGATCAAACCAGTTACAGATTTCTTTATCCCCCCCCCTCCACTCCCACTGCTTCACTTGACTAGCCTAAAATAATATTAATAATAATAAAACTTTTAAATAAATAAATGATGTGAAATGAGGTCAGATGGGTCGGCTCTGATCCAGTGTGACTGATGTTCTTGTAAGAGACGATTAGGACACAGACACACAGAGAGAATAACCGTGTGAGGACACAGGGGAAAGACAGCCGTGCCTGTGAACCGAGAGACGGGCCTCAGAGAAACCAAGCCTGGCCCACACCTCCATCCCCGACTTCCAGGCTCCAGAGCTACGGGGAAATGAATTCCTGTTGTTTAAGCCACCCGGCCTGTTGTACTTTGTTACGGCAGCCGTAGCAAACTAATACACCCTCCTGGAGTATTTTTTTAAAGTTTCATAGCAACTCCTAAAGAAAACACTTGATATCTAATGGAATAAATCTCTCATGGGAGAATTCTGGCAGGAACAGGCAGCAGGCGGCCTGGTTCACGGGGCTTACGAAGCTGCCTCCAGGAGGACGCTCTTCCTGGAAACGCCTTCTTGCCATCTGAAAGCCGCCAGCACAGTCTGGGGATGTGGTACAAACCTTCTGTCGGATTTCTGAGCAGTGGGAAAGATAAGGGAGAGATATTTGAGCCAGAGTGTGCACGCTCTCACAACTTCCTTCATCCAAGTCCAAACTGGATTCTGTGCTCAGAACTGGTCCCACTAATCTGTAGCCAGGAGGCACCAGGTCCAGGGGCCCACAGGGCACATCTCACACTTCAGCGTCCTGCCTCCCCTTCCTCCTCACTCTCTCCCTCCCTCACTCCCTCGCCCACCCTTCTGTCTCTCCCCACACTCCCTGTTTCTCAGCAGGCTGTCCTTTCTCCCCAATCCTTTCTCCTCCTCCTTTCCCTCTCTCTCCCTGCTTCTCCAGTGGTAGAAATAGTTTGAAATGGCACAAGGCAACCAAGACTTGGTGGAGAGGCTCGTTTCATTCTGTGGGAATAAACCCTGACCTCTTCTGCTAGCAGGGGTCCCCCAGCTCAGAGTATACTCCCGAGCATCTCTGGATTCAGCCATGGACCTCTATTGGGTTGTCCATCCCCCTCCTTCAGGCGTGCAATAGCTAGGGAAGGAAATGTAGGTCCTGGGATCATTTCCAAAAGGTGTTATTTTCTAGGCCATTCTTGCCCTGCCTCCCACTTTATTCTACTCAGCCCTCCTTCCTTACCTGCCCCCAGCATCCCCGCCCACGCCATGTCACAGAGAGGAGAGGGCAGACGAGGGCTGTGTCTTCTGCCTGCCACTTGCTCCACCAGGAGGGTGCAGAGACCCAAGAAGACCTGACTCAAAGGGAATGGAGGAAACCGCGGAATTTAGGTCCTGTCCTTCCCACGTGTGACCTGGTTTTCATTTAACTCAGTCTTAGATGTCCAGGGGTCCCACAGCCTGTTTTGTTTTTTTGTTTCTTTGTTTGTTGAGGACCTGAGTCTGCCGAATGGCATTTGTTTTCCTAGATGCTCCTTCTTGCCATCAACAAAGACCCTCTGGCTGTCTTCCATACAACGTCACTCACAAAGTCCAAGGAAAAGGGCTGAGTGTCATTCTGTCGCAACCCCGTACCTACGTGGGCATGGGTGGGGCCGGCTAACAGGGCAGACAGGAGGAGGGAAGACCACCCCAAGGCAGCTCTTCCGTCCACTGAGCATGGCTTTTGATTCTGCAGCTCCTCACACAAAACATCCAACCAGGCCTGCCAGTCGCTCCCGGTGGGGCGTGGGGGAGAGAAAACCAAAAGCATGGTTCAAGCTGCCTGCCACGAGCCCGCCAGTCCCTGTCTGTGCACGGACGGCGCTCCTCTGTCCTCACCACTCACTTCCCCGAGGTGTCCCAGCATGCAGGGAGGAGGCGTGCTTCCCCGTGGCTTCCCTAATCCTCCCGTGTCAAATAACATATGCATCACTCCCTCGCCCCCAAACACGTTTTTGGCAGGTCGTCCACCAACATCTGTTGCCGGAGGCCTGCCCCATACAAGCTTCTCCTTCATCGAATGACAAGACCGGTAGGTAAAACTCGTCTCTTCCTTCCCCGTCTGCCAGCTCCCAGCTTGGGGTCCCGGAGGTCCAGCACTGGAGCGTCCAACCAGCACCAAACAGGCCAAGAGGCAGAGGTGGCCCCGGGAGTGCATCACCAGAGACATCTCCCTCCCCATCCCCCATAAGAATGACGCCCTGGTGACCTCCTCGACAACATCAGTAATTTGTCTTGGAGAGCCGCCATACCTACAGCAAACACAGGAAGGATTAGAACACAACATATGCCGCGCGGCCACAGAAACACGCTAAGGTCCTTCCTGAGTCTGAAGGGTACTGAGGGGGAGGACAGAAAGAGACACAGCAAGAAAGACGAATGTAGGCTACGAGAGAGAGAGAGAGAGAGAGAGAGAGAGAGAGAGAGAGAGAGAGAGACCCCGCTTATTCATCCGGTACTGGGAGGAAATGAATGCCCCAGAACTGGGCGTGTTGAGGTCAGATCCGGTATGGGCTTTGAGTTGCAGCCTCTTTAAAGCCCATTGGTGACACATGTGGACTTTGGCCAAGTCAACCACAAAATAGGATCAAAGGAAGCTGAAAAACAACAACAACTGGGGCTCCCTGGCTAAAGTTTTGTGCTGCCCTTGGAATGTTGGTCTAGGGGACGGGATCAGGAAGTGGAAGAAAGACTAGGAAGGGCTATGTTACAAGGAGTTGGCAAAAATATAAAGATCTGGAAGCCGGTCTGATGGCAGGAGGATTTGGGGGCATTGTCCACCGAGGCAGAGAAGCAGCAGACGTGAACCCTGGTGGAGACTGACACCTACAACCAGCACTTAGAATCTTCCATTCAAGGAAAGCAGATGTTGAGCAATAATCAGTGCATTTTACAAGCAACAGGGACAGTAGCGTGTTGAGTTTCATATGCTGCACTATTGGGTTCAAATCCAGGTTCTGCCACTTTACAGCTGTGTGGCCTTGGGAAAGTCCCTTAACTGCTCTGGGTTTTATTTTCTCAAAAAATAGAGTAGATGACAGTAGCCATCTTAAAGGGTTATGAAGATTAAATATTCTTATATAAGGTGCTTAAAACAATGACTGGCAAGAGTGAAAACTCAATACATATGGGCTCCTATTTGGTATTAATTTGTAAGACTAAATTCACATCCTATACAATGTCCACCTTAGGGAAGAGGAGCTCAAAAGTACTGTGTGTGTCATCACAGTTCCAAACCCAAAGAGTCTCTATCAAGTGACAGTAATTTGCAAATGGAAATGGTGTTATACAAACACGTGCAAATTTCAAATTCCTCCTTTCTCGAACCTAAAGCCGGGCTTTCTCTCCATTCAATGAACCCACACAGTGAAGGTTCCAGAATTAACTAAAATGACAAAAGCCATTTCCTTGAGAACAAAGATATGCTTCAAACGGGGTAATACATTTGCCAGGACCTTCTAGGTATGACCATGTTCTGACTTGCTCTTTTGTCAATGACATAGTAACATCAACCACTATTTAATTATGTGGTCTCCCCCTACCATCAAAGGAATATCATCACCCTTTCTGTCCCTCCTTTTGCATATCAGCTCTGCATTGGTTTTATTATATAATCCAAAAATCTGGAATTCCCAGGTCCTCTCAGCTCAGTTCTGCAGGAGCCAGTTTTCCAGATGTCAGTCGGTAGTAATGCTGGAGAGTTATGGGGAAGGGAAAATGCTGTCATTGCTAATTCTAAGGCAAAATCTCTTTACTCAAGATACCCCATCCACCAGCAAATGTTCCCAGCTGTGGGAAGGAGAGTTGAGATCTCTGATTGATGAGAGGAGAGTTGTATTCTGTGCCACCCACCCACTATTCCTCTCTGGGGAGCTCCTGGCATAGAAGTTGTTACTTCTCCATAGAAATATCTCCACGGCCAGCTGTGTATACCTCAATGCAATAGTCACAGAATTGGGGACAAATTCCACACAGTCTCTGACCCCCACCCCACCCCTTGACTTAACGAGAGATCTTTATGATGTGGGTGTATAGGAGTAGAATTTGTTTTAATGGAAATTTCTCATGTTAGGAAAAAATTAAACAGAGCTTAAGTGAATGAATGCAGTAGGGTTCTGGTTTTTAGATTTATTCAAATAAAGCAATGGAAGGTGCGTGTGACAAGTATGTTAAATAGGTTCCATTGCATCTCAGGGACCAACCCTGGTAGGCTGGTGGCAGATTCCTAAAGGACTCTAGTGAAATGGATTGTGAAGCCATAAACCAGCATGAAGTTGGCTGTGATTGATTAGCAATATCTGCCATGTGTGGAGGAGGAAGTTGACAGTAACTGATTAGCAATGCCTGTGTGAGCCTTGGCTTCAGATACACACCTTTAATGGTACACAATAAAATATCTAGCTACTTAATGTGATCTTTCCAAGGAATCTTTGAACAGTTTCTTAAAATTCCCGCGTCTTTATTTCCATTTGCGTAGAATATAGAAAGGAGAGGAGAAGGAAGAATTAATGTTGTGGGTTTTTGTTTGTTTTTTTTCTTTTTTTGAGACAGAGTCCCACTGTGTCGTCCTCAGTCAGGTGCCGTGATGTCACAGCTCACAGCAACCTCAAACTCTTGGGCTTAAGCGGTTCTCATGCCTCCATAGAAACATCTTCCAAGTAGCTGGGACTACAGGTGCCCACCACAATGCCTGGCTATTTTTTTTTTTTTTTGTTATTGCTGTCATTGTTGTTCAGCAGGCCCTGACTGGGTTCAAACACACCAGCCCAGTGTATGTGGCTGGCGCCCTGACCACTGAGCTATGGGCCTGAACCTGAAGTCAGTTTTTATTTATACATGTTAAATCAGTTATAGAAATCCCCCAATCTAAACATCAGATCCTGTCCTAGAGAGTTAAGGGAAAGTTTATTTCTACATCTGTAACAGATTTCTTTTTTTGCCTCCTTAAAATAATTCTTAATAAGATTTCCTATCCAGCCATCTTTTGCCCATGGGCATTTATGCATCAACACTCGATTCTGAAATCTGACTATCCAAATGCTGAGATTTGGGATCTCACTTGGAAAGCAGGTAAACTCAAAGCACATGATTTAAAGATATAGTTGGGGCAAGAAAGTAGCAAATACTTGAGCACCAACAGTGTTAACTTACACTGATTGAAATAGATCAAAATTCTTCGAAGCCCTGGATATTATTCTATCTGCCTGTTATTCTTAGAAGTTTCTCTCTCCTTTCAGAGACATGCCAGAGGAAAAAAGGAGAACATAACCCTGAACTGTGGACTAAGGTTCCTTCTACAACAGAAGTAAGGGAGGAGGGAGTTTGAATGAACCCAAAATTTAGAACTAAAGTTAGATTGTACTGGTTTTACTCAAAAAAATTGTTTTTTCCTAGTAAATATGTTAAGGTCGGCTCTTACTGCCCTGGTAAAAGAGACAGAACTAGCGCTATTCATGTCTTCCCTCGTCTGACCTTGAATGCAGACGTGATGCCTGGAACTGCAGAAGCTGTTTTGTGACATTGAGGCTACCTCCATGAAGATGAAGCTAAGAAAGGAAATGAAGCAAAGCAGAGGGAAGCATAGATTTGGGGATCATACTGGAGTGCCAAACCAATCCTGCACTACCAACCCCTAGACCTCCTTGTGAGGCAATAATATTTTTAAACCACTGTTATTCAAGTTTTATTATTTGCCACTCAAAGCATTTTTTTTTTTTGGCAGTTTTTGCCTGGGGCTAGGTTTGCACCTACCGCCTCTGGCATATGCAGCCGGCACCCTACCCCTTTGAGCCATAGGTGCTGCCCTGCCCAAAGCATTGCTAATGCAAGTGGGTACTACCCTAATTTGGTTTCTTTTAGGTATTGGGCTTACAATGATGTCCTCAGTTGCTTTAAATAGGATCTTAAAAAAAAATTTTTTTTTTTTTTTAAATTAACCTAAACTGTCAAGGGGGCATAGAGAAAAAGTGTATCATGCCAGCTAGCCTAAATGGGAGTTTGGGCATGAGGAGATGAAGGCCTGTGAGGAGAGGAAGGCCAAATTGCCAGCCTGATCGACCTTTCTAACGTATTCTAGATGATGAGAACGCAGCTCAGGCCTTGCCTTTCTAAATAGAACATTTCCCAAAAGCTGTGCCCTTGGTGTCAACACCTTTGAGACTTGAGTCAGAGAGTGAGCCCATCTGTACACACAACCTCCGCCCACCCTCAGCTTACCCAGTAAACAAAGTGTAGCTGAGTCAGCACCTGGCATCTGTGTTAATGATTTGGAGGGCACACAATCTACCTTTCTCTACATGCAACTCACAAGAACAACCCAGACAACTGTTATGGCTTTAGATTTCAGTGCCTGCATGCTTATAGGCAGGATCCTTTATCTTTTCCAACAGAGCTTTGAGACTCAGCCTCCAAAACGGTCAAGGAGGGTCTTGACGTGAGCTAGGAAGACCTCTTTTTTTTCCAAACATCTAGATATTATTCATTCGCCTTGAGAAGACCAGCAAAGAATGCAAATGGAATCTCCTCATGTCCTGATTTATCCGATTAAAACCACATGTAGACCGTCACGCCTCCTGTTTTCCTACACACTCTCGGCAACGAGTAGGGAGGCGGGTCAAGATGAAAAAGAGAGGGGAGCATTGCTTTAGCTGTGCTCTGTGCCTGGCACCTGGCTGGTAAGAGCCTTCATATGCCTTATTTTATTTAATCCTCACAAGAATTTTACAAGCTAAGGGATGAGGATATAAGGCATGGAGAAAACAGGAGATTTGTCGGAAGCCCACAGCTAAGAGTGTGTGGCAGAGATTACTCGTGATCACCCACATCTACGTGCATCTCTAGGATTTCTAGTCTAACTTCCGATCGTGTTGGTCATGTCCCGGGTTCAGGAGTGTGGACAGAAGCTACAGACACCCCTCTCAGCTGGACCCCTGAAATATCTTGCATGTTCCTGTCCCTAAGACTGGAAGCAAAAGACTCCATGATTGCTGAGCCAGAGAAGATGAAAAGGAGCCAGGATTTTTTGCATTTCTTCTTGGAGAAGTGCTGGCCAACCTTTTTTAAAATATATTTTATGTAATTGATGTTCTTGAATGTATTTGTTGCCAAAGCCTGATCTAAAACTACTCTGCTGGTTACACAGGTCCCATTTCAAAGAAGGTTCCTGATACACCGGAGGTGGAATCTTTGAAGCATTGAGAGACAAATTATCACACAGGTCCCTGTGACCAGTGCAATGTCTAAGCAAGGGAAACAGATTCCAAAATGAATTCAGAAGGGCCGTGGGTGGATGGGGAAGACGCACTAGGACTCTCGAAGGCACACTTTGCTTTGGCACCTTCTCTTCATCCAGCACAGTATTCAGACATCACAGAATCCAGAAAATAAATGTTGAATCGGGTGTAGTTTAGCCTCAGGTTGGGCTTGAACTTGGTGTGATAGCCCTTGGTAAATCCTTCCTAAAGTCTAGCCTCAGTTTCTTCCCTATCTTGGTGGAAAGGGAGTAAAGCCAAGGGCTCTCCCTCAATGCATCTGAAAAGAGGAGCCCCAGAAATGCACAACGTCAATGGCGAAAAAGCTTTAAAGACCCACATTCGTGTACAATTTCAGCACGCTCTGACTGCAGATACGCACTCCAGATGAGGCTGAACTCTGAGAATCGAAAGCAGTGATTACCCGGAGAACGTCAGCTTTTTTTTTTTATTTCCTTGCTTATTTTTTATTTATTTATTTTTTGCTTTTGTTGTTGTTGTTGTTGTTGTGACAGAGTCCCACCCTGTCCCCTTGAGCAGAGTGCAGTGGCGTCATAGCTCACTGCAACCTCAGACTTGGGCTGTGTGCATCCCGCTGCCTCAGCCTCTGGAAGCTGCTGGGAGAACATGAACTTTTACGAAGAAGCTATCAGAGAAGAGTAGGTGGAGAGATGGATTAGCATACTAGAAAGAACTAGAGACTGCTGTTGAAAAGCCACAAAGAATTGGAGTAGAGGATTTTGCATCCCCAGTCCTCCTTCTCATTATATAGCATCCTCCATGGTATGTGGCTGTGTTGATAAATATTCATGGCAGGGGAATGACCTAATGTAATGCAAATCACATGCAAAGCAACATGTAAATTGGAACCATTATATGAAGTCAATAGGTGAGGTACTATGCATATTAAAAGTACAGGACAACAGCCCCCGAAGACCCAGATAAGAGGCCCATAATACTAGCAGGGGACCTTCCATTCCAAAAGGAATCTGATCGTCAAAGGGAGAACATTGCTGCTAAAACCATGTCACCAAGCATGACGCAGGGACAGTGAGACAGCAACCAAGAGAGACAGAAGCCAGAGAGGGCTGCCACTCACTTGCTCTCCACATTATTTTCAAGGCTGAATTCAAAGCAAGTTCTCCTTCATGGCCTTCCCATACTGATCAGAGCTGATAACTGACTGATCGGTCAACTCCACTGAGTGACAGGGGGCAGACTGATCCGCTTGTACGTTATCCACGCTATTCAGGATGGCTCCCCGTGAGCCTTCTCACAAAAGGGCCAGGGACACAGAGACAGAGCCCGCGGGGCTGGTCACCACACACAAGACGTTCACGGGCTTTTGTAACCCCTGAAAGCTCTCTTCCCGTGCGTGTCACAGGCTCACCCGCAAGGCATGTGTGTTCTGCACAGATCTGTACACATCTGCAGGCATGGGCAGAGTATACAGAGATGCACACAGATGTACACGTTTGGCCTCCGCCACCCTGAGGGAGCTGTAGGAGGGTTTGACCGCTGGGAAGTCTCTAGGCCAGAGAAGGTCACAGGCTGATTCTGCTCAGAGCCCTCTGCTGTGTTTGCTTTCTGAGCCTCCATGGACATTCTGCCAGGACTGGGGGACATGGAAATAAGTCAGCAGTGACCTTTCTGGTGACCCATAGCCTCACTAGCCAGCTCCTGATTGCAACCTTCTGGCTTCAGTAACAGCCCTTAATTCGGGCCTTCTGGCTGCACTGAGGGCTGGTGGCAGTAAACAACGCTGACTCAGGAACTCCATGCCCACTCTTAATAACCCAAGGTAAGGGCTGGAAAACAGGACAGGAGGGAGCAAAGGCAGGAAGAAGCAGAGGGAAGCTTCTGACTGTTCCCTTTGGCTCCACACGCTTCCTGCCCTCAGCTTGCCACCCAAGCTAGTCGCTAGAGTGTATCAGTCACCTAATATGCACACCTGAACTCTATTCACAGAGGCCCTGCCATCAAATTTCAAACCTGCCTCTGACCTTGGATTAGAGAAGCCATTCTCACAATTATTCTGTGATATAATAAAGCATTAACGTAGACTCAGACTCACCTTCATATACCCACGGCACACACCTGTCTAAGAGGGCAACACACACACATATGCACACCTGCACACAGCTCTGTATGTGGCGTGGCCAGCACACCCATGCATACCAGGGACAGATGGCTTTTCCAAAAAGGAACTTACATGGGACAGTTGACATGAAAGAGTCCAAGGAATCTCCCCCTGCTCTGAAGCTACAAGCGCTGAGTGGTCTCCCAGAATAGACAGGGCCATCTCAAAGTGACCACTCTGCCCACCCAGTTGTCTCTTTTTCCCGATGCTGGAGAATGAAGAAGTGCCCCAGTTAGCGGGAGTGACCCTGCTGGGGCAGGGAGGCAGCAGGATTTGAATGCAGGTGGATCGACTCCCAGCCCAGCATTCTTCCCAACTTGCCCCACCATGGCCACATCCCATCACCCACATTCCCAATGGCTGTCTGGAAACTGCAGCCAAAGCCTTTCTCCATCAGAGCTCAGAGCTGCTCTCTGGGGGTCTTCTGGGGTTAATTTACAACAGGTAGATCCTAGCGATAAAAACGGCAGCAATGACCTAAAGACAGGTCAAAGTCAGAAGCAGAGGTAAAAAGGCAAGGTTCTGGGAGCCACATGCACTCGTGGCGTGTGTTCTAGTAATTTCTTTCTTTTTTTTTTTTATTGTTGGGGATTCATTGAGGGTACAATAAGCCAAGTTACACTGATTGCATTTGTTAGGTAAAGTCCCTCTTGCAATAATTTCTAAAAACTCCAAAACCCTGGGCAGCGCCTGTGGCTCAAAGGAGCAGGGCGCTGGCCCCATATGCCGGAAGTGGCGGGTTCAAACCCAGCCCAGGCCAAAAACTGCAAAAAAAAAAAGACCTCTAAAACCCTGACTTCAAATGCCTTATGGGTCGTGTCTGATCTGTGTTCTGACAGCCAGGCACCAGCCCTTCCCCCTGCCTCTCCAGTCCAAAGGCAAACACATCCTATCTTTTGGGGCATTTGCTTTTCCACTCCAAGGTCTTTTTAGATTTAAGGAGTTGCAAGACAAATAGTGTAAAAAGATGAAAGTTGCTAGGAGGAAGTAGCATTGATAAGCAGCTCTTTACAGGGCCGTAAACCCCAACTCTCCCTCTCTCCAGGACGAATCAGTAAAGTTGCCTTCCTGATCCCTTCTGTGACCCCTCCAGGCACAGCACAGGAGACAGACCCCGCACCCCCAGCCCCCAAGCCCTGTTCCTGCTCCGTGCGTCAAACACAGCTCTGTCAAGGTGATGGGACTTAACATCTGACCCACTTTCCTTTAGCTTTCCTTCTTGCAGAGTGGAGGAGGTGGGTGTGCTGATTTATATATATCTTACTTTGCTTATTTTTAAAGCTTCAAAACAAAGCTTTAGGGCACTTTGCCAGATCATTCTTGGCTTCCCTTCTGCGACCCAGGAGGCATTTATCCTCCACCCAGGAGGCATTTATCCTCCGCTTTCATGAATGCACAGCTTGCTTTTCAAAACTGGATCCATTTTCTTGTACAGTAAAGATTGTTTGGTCAACACACAAGATGCAGACCTCCATTCACAGTGACTTCAGAGAAACACCTTTCCTGAAATGCAAGATCCTCAGGGACCCTTAGGGGTCAGTCTCCTTTACAAGGGGAGCTATTAACCTTTTCAGTCCTGAGAAGTTTATGAGATAAAGACCTTCTTTGAGCCCCAGCTTAGAAAGCTGAGCTGTTGAACATAGTGCTAGGGTAGTTTTCCAAGGCATAGTTCCCCACGTCATTCACCTTTTCATTCATTTATTCACTCCTTCACCCAACCAGGAGTAAGCGACAAGAGTGATCACTGACTTCATGGAGCCTCCAGCCTGTTTGGGGAGACAGACAACAATCAAAGGACAGATGCTGACAGATCTTTGTTGTCATGGGAGGGAAGGGCACAGAATGAATCTGGGAGGCCGGTACCAGCAGGTTCCTTAGGCCAGGAGGCCTCCGTGGCAATGGTAAACATTTCGGTGTTCAGCCTACAAACAGTGGGAGGTCCCAGGTCCTGCCTCTTCCAGAGGGGCCACACACTTCTGGTTTGAGTCAAAAATGTTGCTTCCATCCACACAAAGAGTCATTCCCCCCAAACAGAGTGTGTCTGTCATGTTCGTCCACCTGCAATAGCTGCCTGACGTCACACACTTCCCCTGTGAGAAGCGCAGAGTGGGTGTTCAGAGTCTGAAGGTCAGGAGTGAGAGGACTTGAAAGACCTGGGGTTCTCGGCCTGGACCAGAATCTCAGTCCACCTGGAAAACAAATGTTGAGAGTGATCAAATCCAATGCTGGTCTGTTCTGGTTGGAAACGTGGTGGGGAGCAGCATATTCCTGTTCAGAAGCCGAGACAGGTCACTGGGCCATTCCAGTGCAGGGCCAGCGCACTCTCCTGGGGCAAGGCCATGCGTTAGTCCACGGCTCCCGAGGACACTGGCAGCATCCCCTGCCTGGAAGTGAGGCAGCTTTACGAACAGCCACCCTTTCCAGCTCAACAATTGCACAGAAGATGAAATAAGCCACGGTGCAATTAGAAAAAGGATGGGGGAAACAGGCAAGCAATCCAAGTGCCATCAGAGTGTCCCTTAAATTAATACAGGGACAGCACTTAGTGTGCGGGTGAAGGGAAAAATACCAGCTTCGGGCCCCCCACTTGGCAATTCTGCAAATGCCATTTAGAAGTCTCTGGACCATAGCAGGCCTTTGCTTTTGAACACTTCTTCTGGAATCCAGCTCAGTAAACGCACTGTCCCCATTGCTCCCTTGTTGTCAGCTCCACCTTTCCCTGCTGTTGTTCAGAATGCAGGAGCTGCTTAGAGTAGTGGCTTTGCGCTCAGGCTGGTCTCAGAGTTGCAAAAGCCCTGCACCTAGAAAGTCGTATTTTAACACATCCTCTGGATTACATTCTCCCAAGGCCTAAGAAGAACTGACCTCGTCCAGGAGTGCGCTCATTGGCTGGACTCAAAAAGAAATAATGTGAAAAAGGGAGACAGGAGGAAATCAGAAACAAGCCAAGTGCAATGTCAGACCAGTCCCTAAATTCTCAATGGGTGGGGTGGACATCTTCCCCCCTTTTCTTAAAGGAAAATAGATACTATAGAAAACCTCCCTGAGGTCTGGAGCAATGCCCAGAAAGATGGAAGAGAGTCCCAGCCACTGAAGGACTCACGTGCATTACTTCTCTGCAGACATGCTCTTTCCCCACTGTCCTCCATCCCAGTTAAGGATAGCACCACCTGCCCAGGTGACCGTGCCTCGGTCCAAAACTAGGACCTGTTTTGAGCTTTTCTTTTCTCTAGATGTGCTTTCAATTTTACCTCTTAAAAAGTTCTGTCATCTGTCCTCATTCTCACTGTCCAATTTGGGATATGCTGATTCTCTCCCAAATGTCATTATAGTTTCTCCCCAGTACTGGCCTGGCTGGATTTCTCATTCCTTCCAGCTCTCAAGCCCGAGAATGATTTGCTTCAATTCCCTGCTCTCCGAAAGCCCTTCTCTGGCTACTTCATCTAAATGTGACGCTTCATCTTTGCCACCTCACTTTCTACTTTCTCTTAACAGACGTGTGTGTGTGTGCGCGTGTGTGTGTGTGTGAGATGAGATACAGGTATACATATCATACAGTTATAAATTATATTTAGTTGTCTAGATCATACGTTTAGTTCACATATATGCCTGTCTATAAATAATCTTTATGATTGACTTTCTTTTCTGTAAATGTTTTGTTATAAATGAATGAGCAAATGAGTCTCCCTCCCTCCAGTTTCACTCATCCTCTGGCCCATCTTCTGTACTGCTGAGACTCTTCAGGAAACACAGAGGTGGCCACATCCCTTGCAGTCACCTACAGAACGAGCCCCAGGGGTTCATGTGGCAATGGCAGTGGGCCACAGCCTGGCCCTACCATTCTTGCAGCCTCATCTCCTGAGCCCACGTCCACCCCACACAGGCCTCACCCACCCACTGTGACTGCCAGACACATGCAATGCCTCCTGGTTCCCCAAACATGCCACACTCTTTCCACCCTCAACACCAGCACAGGAGATGTTTTCTAGGCCTATGTTGAGCCTCCCGCCTTTGACTGTTGGACAAACTCTGAAAAGCCGCTAGTCACCCACCCCTGCCCCTCCCTTATCTCCTACTGTGCCTGGCCCTGACCTCTCCTGCCGTCACAGAACCTGCAGAGCGTCCCGTGTGGACCTGCATGTTCCTCTGTGTCTTTCCTTGGTCTGGGAGCAGAGATCCTATCACGATCGATATGAACAGCTTTGGAAAACTCCTTTTCCATGTTTGTTTTTCTTACCACAAAATAAAACAAAACTTGTAAAAGAAATGAAGGCAATTTCTTTAAATCTTTCTCCTTAACAATTTATATTTCTTGCCCCTCCCTGAGATCTCGTGTCTGTTGAGATATATGTGTGTGTATCTAATATACATAACATATACATCATATATTATAACATATAATATGTCTACATATTATACGAGGGACATCTGGAAAGTATCCAGTCATTTTAATACTATTTTTCATATTGTATAGCTGGATACTTTCTACAGAGGCATTTATGTATATACATATATACAGGAGAATCTCTGTAAGTTGATCACCCAAGAGACTGTGACACCCTGGTCCACATACAGAGCCGGTTGGCATAAGGAGCCAGGCCTGCTGTACTGACACATACGTGGGGCACATGTCCAGTCTATGAAAATTAGGTCAACTAATTTTAAGGAGGTGGTCAGTGTAGAGAGGTGGTCAGCCATGGAGGTTCTACTGTGTACATTAAAAAGGGAAAGATAAAAATAGAGGACTGAGACTTGAATTTTTCATATAAATGAGAAAAAAAAAAAAAGTTGCCCAAACCGGCCTTTGTTTTGTCATTATGTTGATTCTATAACTGCAGCCTGAACTTGGATGATGGAGAAGTTGGAACATTACTCACCCACCACGAGCTTGAGGAGCTGCTGGGCACATCCAGTGGATCAAAACAGCAAGAAGCCAACAGTGGACTGGAAATCACTTTGGCCTTTGAGTGTAATTTCTCTGGAGTGACAGGAAGACTAGTGGGGGATCAGGACCTCTCAGACCCAGCCTAGGCTCTGTCACCCCTGCAGTCAAACTGGCACCCACAGGTGCATCGGTCACCCTCCCTCAGTGGCCACTCCTCTCCTCACTCTCCAGTTCCCAGATTTCCAAGTGGATGATCCTCTGTGTCCCAAGACCGCTTTCCTCTGCTCCCTCTGTTTACTTTGATGAGCCCACACTGAGTGGGGACAGAGCCAGGAATTCTGAGTGCTGGTGGAAGTCCAGGGACACTGGCCACAGTTGCCAGCCCTGCTCCCACCATCAAAAGTTGCAAAAACAACACACACACAAGAAAACATAAAAATATATTTCACTTCTGTGAAAGGGAGAGTGGATTCAAGCCTTAAAGGGAAGAGGAGCATCTGGCCGCTTAGGGGCTGTTTGCTGAGACAGGATGGAGCTTGGGGACAGGTCACCAGCTCCTGCTTGCAGTAAGAATCAGAGTCAGGTCAGAAGTGGGGAAGCTTGGGGTCCAGTGAGTGTGTTGGGAGACTCTGCATCCATTTGTAGAAACAGCTGGAGCCCCTGCACCCTTAGTCCTGGTTGCCTTTCCCCACAAATCACCCATTGGGCTGCCCCAAAGCGGGAAGCTGGGGTGACAGTACCACTTTGCTATACTCTGGTATCCTCACCGTTCCTTGCATTTGAGCAAAGGACTTTTCTCTTTGTGTGAAGATTTCTGTTGTGACCGGCATTGGTCTCCTAGAAAAGTCTGAACATAGAACATTTGCTAAAACTAAGACTCCTGAAAACATTTCATCAGGACTCAGCTTCATGTGTGACCTCGCCCAGGGGACACGTGCATATCTTTTCATTTAAAAACAAGTCTAGTTCTAGGCTCTGAGCTCGGGGAAAGTACGAAAAGAAGCAGATTCTCATCCTCCTCTAGAGGCTTATTTTCTGCTGCAAGAGAGGGGAGTCAGCGAAAACTACCACCCATAGGGACAGGGAACTCTCTGGGAAGCTGAGTAGGCTGCAGCGAGAAGGTGACAGGTGAGCAAAGAAAGTCTTGAAGGACAAAGCAAGGGAAAGTGCAAATACCTAAAGTAAAGATTTAAGATGACAACAAAGCTTCCTGGGCAGCTCACATTCCGTCCTGCCCTGAGGCACGAGGAGCAAATGAAAATAAGATGGGAGGAGAAGAAACGGAACCCGCATCAGCCGCTGTGCTTGTTGCCATCTGGTGGACCCTGGAAACCATCCGCGTATTTGGTTACTGTGTTTACACAGCCGGCAGGACACACACTGCTCACTCCAGGCTCCCTAGAGCCCTAGGAATGGTCCCTGCCTCCCTGGATTCCTGAGGCCCCCGCATCCGGGTGCTGGAGCTCCATACCACGCTGGGGTTCAAGAATTCCCTTGCATTGTCCAAAGACAGTGACCTCTAGGCACATCCCAGGCCGGGGCCAGGTCTCTATCTGAACCAAGACCTGGGCCGGGGTGTTAAGAGAGAAGGCATAGAAAATCATCGCTTGAACCAAGAGAGGAGATGGGAAGCTGAGCAGGCTGCAGGACTCCGGATGGCCACTGCATGTGTCCAGTCAAACCCTGGCTGCAGGGCCTGACCCAGGCAAAAGGCACAGCACATGCTGGTTATGATGATGGGGAGTCCCCGCTGCGACTCTGTTCCTGGTATATGACGTACGCACCTGCCTACCAAGGATGTTACATGCAATTTTTCTTTTTTTCATATATAATCCTCTCTCTCTTTCTCCTTTTTCTTTCTTAACCAATTTTCAGAGCACAACAGCTGAGGATTAGAACAATGCAACGCCTCTCACAAGCTGGCACAGTTCATAAGAGGTGGCTAGAATTGGAGCCCAAGCCCATTCAGTCCTACAACTTGAGTTCTTGGTCTTTGTGCTCCAACTTCTCTCTACCTGTAAGGGATAAGGTCCAGGAAACACCTCCTGGTCTTGTGAGTAAGGTGACCCTTCTCTTTCTAACTTATAACATCGGGAAGGGACAGTTGGTGTAATGAAAAATCGAGGAAGGAGGTTATTCATGTAGACAAGGCTCAGTAACATAGAGTAAGTATTTTCCAAGAGGCTATGTTTCTCCACCTGCTGAAGATAGTACCTAGGCTGTCGTGAAGAGCAAACAGATGGTGTAGTCTAGTAGGGGCGCCCCAGCTAGGAGCACCCAGTAGGTCCTCAATCTTGTAAACACGGTTGCATTTGTAATCCCTCTGCAAATTATGTGATTTGCATAGTGCCTCTTGGACCAAATATTGATTGTATTTATGGAACTCATTTCTTATTTCAGTGGCGTGGAAAGTTGTCATAGGATAGGCTGGGGTGACCTGTGGCCTTGGTATGGAAATAAGGCAAAAAGAGGCCCAGAAGGTGAGAGGTCCTTTGTGAAGTCACCCCTCCAGTTAGCACTAGAGCCAAAAGTGCAGAGAAGCTAGCTGTGTCCCCACATCACATGCCACCAGCAGAGTGCTCAGGGGGCAGAACAGCCTTCTTTAACCCCAGAGCAACTGTCAGCAGGCGGCAACCAAGGATCCACATTTAGAAGATAGAGAACGTTGCAGTTCACCCTGACTTCCCCGCCACCTGTCACCTGCAGACCCCAGACACAGAGCTGCATCTGAAACACATCCAGTGAGAATCCACATCGACCTCTGAGCCCAGCTCTGGGCCCACTCATCCAGAGTGAAGAGGCAAAAGCAAACGTTCCTCCTCCCAAGAACCAACCAACACGGTGGGTGGACCAGCCTGCGCCAAGTCAAACAGGGACACGGCACCTGAAGGCATTATTGACCAAAGGGGTGTGTGAAGGGACGAGAACGGGCCGCACAGAGAGTGCAGGAGGAAAAGAACTTCCAAAATTTCTCCTTCAGCCTGGGCTACCCCTGGAAAAGCAGAAGGCCCAGGTGTTTCACCTCCCACCAGCCCTGCTCCCCTCCACTGCTCCGGGAGAGCCGGGCCTTCTTGCAGGCTGGCTGTTTAACAAGGCAGGTTGAGAATTTTCAGCCTCTAACTCATGTGTTCTAATCCTATTAAATATGCACCAGCTTCAAAACTCAGCTTTTTAAAAACATGCTTCCCCACCCCCAGCCACCCCCCACCCCTCCCACCTCGCCCCACTTAGTCCGACTTGCTCCATCCCAGCTTGAAAAGCCATCGCTCAGTTGTTGGCAGGGGTCCCACCCGGCGTTTTTGCAAGGATTTGGGCTGTGATTCAGCTACCTGCAGCTGTTCCCCAGTTACCACCCACGTAAAGGAATTTCTGATATTAAAACGGGTGACAAACTTCCTCCCCCCCTTCCCCCAACACATTAGTTTGATTGACACCCACAGCCCAAGCCTCCAACTTCGCCCTCACTTGGTGCTCCCTGTTCTGCTGACGACACATTTAATCCCACCTACCAGCCCCCACCCCACCCCGCCCTTGTGCATACCTCCTCTCCCCCTGAAGAGTACCCTCTGATCAAGACCATCAAAGTACCATTTGGGGAATATTTAAAGAACAATCCACTGGATCTCTCCAGAACGAGATTCTGTCCAGTCTTTATTTTTGTCTCGAATTAAATCGTCTTCCCACCATTGCAATAAATCTTCCTAAGTTCTCCCCCAGGGTAGAGAATCATCCGGTGAGCATGGGGAGGAGCAAGGGTTGATGTGGGAGATCTGAGTCCAGATGGTCCCACGGAGCCTTTCAGAGCTAACACTGGAGGCCACTGCACTCTCTGACTGTGCTGAGATGCCAGGGTCTTCATTTTGACCAGGTGGAATTGTGCCAAGCAGGGCATTCAGAGCAAGTGTCCACAAAGGTAGGCACAGGCCTGAGCTTCCCAGTTTCAGCCACTTGGTTTCACGTTCCCCCCTCTGGCAGCAGTCTACCTCTCCCTGAGCTCATCAACTATATGCTTCCTTTGGAAGCAATGGAAACCAGCATAACACCCACAAAGGCCTCGACACTCGGCATTCATGGTACCTACCTTGAGACGGGACGCTCCAGAGGAGGCTTTGGATTACTGCTCACACTGGAGCCCCCGGATACAGAGTCCCTGGACTTTCTCTATTCTTTTGGGCAGATACTCTGCCAGGGAACCATGGAATGGCCCCATCAGTCCCATCAACCCCAAGGCCGGGTGCCCTTGCTTCTGGGCAGTAGCCAGTAATGTGATCCTTCAAGGCACTGCCAAACCCCCCTGTTGGGAATTCAGCCAATCTTGAGGCTCTTCAGAGAAGAAAAATTCCTTTCCCTGACCTCCGCAGGTGATCAGATTGAGGTCCCTGCAGCTTGAAATTTGATTTGATCTTTGATCTCTGCTTGCACAGCTGCGATGGTTATTATGTGTCATAAAGTGTCCCAGCGCCCTTCCCCGCTCACCTGCCCTCCACAGAGAGCGCTTGGGGCCAGGTATCCCCGAGCAGGGACGGAATAGTACCTCTCTGTTTTTCTCATCCTGTGCTCCCTCTGTTTCAGTACTCCCTCCTCATTCCCCTCATTCCCATGACTTAACCCCAAATTCCAAGACTGTGGCCATTTTCAAGTCCTTCTAAATGAGAGCATGAGCTCTCAGGACAAAAAAAAAAAAATACTATGTGTTAAGAGCCACATATTTGACCTAGGTTTTAGTCCCAGAAGAAAGGTGCATATATCTAGAGAAGTTGTTGGGGGAGAGTGGTCTCCCAGGTGAGTTTTCCTGGGGTTAGTTCACTTCTCTGTCACGATGTGATCACTCTGTGACAAGCAGGTATGTCCAAGGAAGCAAGCTTAATACGATTCATCAGACCAACTTGCTTTTTGATGACATAAAGTGACATAAAGATAGGTGATAGTTATGGAAAGCTTACTGCGTTTTGGACACCACGTTAATTACTTTAGCTGCATGGACACTTTTATTCTTTTTTTTTTGGTTTTCAGCCGGGGCTAGGTTTGAACCCGCCACCTCCGGCATAGCATGGACACTTTTAAACCTCACACATTCTACAAAGAATATATTAGGATTCTTTCACTTTTTCACATGAGGAAACTAAAATGTAGAGGGGTTCAGTGGCTGGTTTAAGAGTCTACAAGCAGTGAGCAAATGAAGTTGGGATTCCCTTATGGGTCTGTCTGATCTCTGATCCAGTTCTTAACCAAATGTATGCGCTTTCTCTCGTTGGCAAAAATTACAGTGCAAAATTACACTGTCAGGAGAGCAGAAATGTCTTGGTGATGTTGTGAAGATTGATTCAAGATCTTTTAAGTGGCTACTTAGATTTTTAATCTAAAAATAAGATCAGAATGACATTTTCTTTTTCCTATACTTTTGTTTTGGTTTTGAGACAGGGTCTCCCTCTCTTGTCAGGGCTACAGAGTAGCATCATCACAGCTCCCTGCAACCTCAAGCTCCTGGGCTTGAGCAATCCTCCTGGCTCGGCCTCCCCACTAACTGGGACTACAGGTGCACACCACCATGCCCAGCTAAATTTTTTTTTTCTATTTTTGGTGCAGATGGGGTCTTGCACTCACCCAGGCTAGCCTCAAACTCCTGACCTCAAGTGATTCTCCCACCTCAGCTTCTCAAAGTGCTAGGATTATAGGCATGAGCCACCATGCCCAGCCTACGTCTTTTTTTTTTGTTGTTTGTTTTGATTCAAATTTAAATGTCATTCAACCATTTAAAAAGATAATACAAGGCTCAAGCATACTTTTTAAAAGAAACACTCAAATTGATATAATTTGGGAACTTTCATACAAACCTGTCATTCCTGGATCCCTACACTGGTCTTAGCTTTGGGCCTAGACTTGTTAAGAAGATTTCTCTGCTATTCTCTGTCCAGCAAAGTCAAAGATTTCTCTGGTGACTTTGGGATTCAAGTCTGCTTAATTAAATATTTTAATAAGCATTTTCCCCCGCTGTTGAGTTTCCATGAAGTGCTAGGCATTAAAAAACCATTGCAGTTGTTTTAAAGCTGTGTCTATTTTTAGTTCCTTCAAAGAAGGGATCATTCCTGTGCCCACTCAGCCCCATGTCATTTGCTCCCCTACGGCTCATCCCTCCATATTTTCACTTCCTTTTCTCTCTGATATTCACCTTCAATTCTCTTGCAGAAGAAGCCTGAGATTTCTTTTGTTGTGCTGTGGCTGTGTATACTGTGCATGAACCCTGAAAGTCTGTCTTCCCGTTTAGAAGTGTTTCCAGCCTCCAGCCCCTCACATCTCCACTTGCTTTATTTTTTTTTATTGGGCTGAGGTCTGTCCTCAGTTTCTCCCATTTGTGATTGATAAAACTTCAGTGGTCTTCACTTACTACGATATTTTTGCACACGGCACATGTCCTCCCAGCATCTAGCAACCTCAACAATGGAGTTGTGATAGAGAACGGAGTGACAAAAATCTCAGTTTATGCAAGAAATATCCTTCCAAAGAAGGTAAAAGTGGCCTCTCCACTCAAAAGCATTTTCTCAACATTTCGGCATCAACATTTTCAAATTGGCCAGGCGCAGTGGCTCACACCTATAATCAATCCAGCACCCTAGGAGACCAAGGCAGGTGGATTACCTGAACTCAGGAGTTGGACACCAGCCTGAGCAGGAGTGAGCCTCTGTCTCTAATAAAAGTATAAAAACTGAGGCAAGAGGATCTCTTGGGCCCAGGAGTTTGAGGTTGCTGGGAGCTATGATGCGGCAGCACTCTATGCAGGATGACAGAGTGAGACTGTCTCAAAAAAAAAAAATACTCATTTTTTTCAAACTTATAGGAAAACTGGAAGAGTCAAGGGCCACCCATGGAGTTGGCCCGTAGACTCAGTAATTGTTAATATTTTTGTCGTATTTTCCTCTATTGTCCTGTATGTGTGTGAGAGATTTTGGATTGTTACGCTGTATCGCAGAACAGTTTGAAGGTGAGTTGTAGACTCAGGACACTTCTCCTCTTGAACATCCAGACAACCAGCGTTGCTCTGGGTCGCCCCATCACACTGGTGCACTAAAGAGAATAAAACACGTTATCCATCATCATCTGCTACCTCGCCTACATTAAAAGACCTCATTTGTCTTAAAAATGTCTTTTAGAGCTATTTGTTTTAGTTTTTGTTTCTCTTTTTCACTCTGAGCTGGAAGTAGGGGTGGCAACTGTCCTGGTTTGTCTGAGTATATTCCAATTTTAGCACTGAGAGTCTGGGAAACTTCCCCCTCAGCTCTGTCCGGGCAAAGCCAGGATGGTCCATCAACCTAGCCAGGGGCCAACCGAGTCTCATGCATCACATCTATTTAGGTCTATTAAGTATTTAGTCTCCTATCATAACATATGCAACCAGCTTTCCCGGGGAAAGCTGAGGTTTCTTTCTTTTTGTTTTTTTTTTTTTACTTTGTCACTCTTGGTAGAGTGCTGCCATGGCATCACAGCTCACAACAACTTCAAACTCCTGGGCTTACGTGATTCTCTTGCCTCAGCCTCCCAAGTAGCTGAGACTACAGGCACCTGCCACAACGCCCGGCTATTTTTATTAGAGATAAGATCTTGCTCTGGTTCAGGCTGGTCTTGAACCTGTGAACTCAGGCAATCCACCCACCTAGGCCTCTCAAGTACAGGTGTCTAAACTTTACATTTAAAGAAGTCTCCTGGCCAGCACATAGGGTGAGATTTGTTGTGGGTGGTGATGGTATCCGCAGAGAACCAGCACAGCATAGATCACCTGTTTGTTGATAGACCTAGCAATTATAAATGAAAACCTCTGCATGAGGGCACACTTCACTGCCCCCACGGTAGCCACGTTTCCCTTTTGTTTTGCTTTGTTTTCCAATGGTCTGGTTGGTGATTGTGCTTCCAATGTGTTCACAGTAGAGCTGAGCACAAGCAACAGCAAAGCCTCTGAAGTTGAGCTGTCTGAGCTCCTGCTGACCTTCCTGTCAGACTAAGCCAAGGTGAATGTCAAGTGCCTCTCCAAGGCCGCACCATGGCCAGCTCGTCCCTGGTGGTTCTGTCTGCTGAGTCCTACACAGGAAACATCGTGGGAAGCAGATGAGACCTGGGGTTCAAGGCTCAACTCTGCGTATCATCAAACAACATAACCTTGGTCAAAGCATCTCTCTTCTTCAGGCCTCAGTTTCTTCATTGGCGATGCCATGACCTGCTATGACCTAAAAGACCACAAAGGAAGGCTGCTTTCTTCTTGGTTGGCCCCCCTCAGGCCCTCCCAGGAATGAACATCGGAGGCCCCAATCCCTCCCTTAGATTAGAATTAGAATTTGTGTGCTTGTCTTCAGAGAGCCACCTCTTTTACATAAACCTGACAAATCCCAAATCCAAGGTCAGAACACCGTCAATGAGCAGGCCTCGAGGGTTGGCCACGCTCTGCTCTGGCCCCAGTGCAAAGGAGACACTTAGCCTTACCCCTCAAGAACAGTCCCTCCCTCCTATGAATTGCAAAGAACCCACTTCCCTCCACCCAGTATTCCTATAAAATGGAGGGAAACATTGGAAGCATGGCTAAGATGGTGGCTGTGAACTAACTGTGGGCTCTGCACTCCAGACCTGGCTGCCTCCTCGGTATCTCCAGCTGGATGCCTGAGAGGCATCTCAACCCTCGGATGTCCTCAACACACTTTCACTTCCCTCAAGCCGTTCCTCCCCATCGTCCCTGAAGCACTGTCCCATGGAGCACTGTCTATCCCATTGCTTGAAACAAGAACCCAGGAGTCATTCTTAACTCTTCTGTTTCAGCCATGTCCGAACTCCACTCCACGAGCTCTACCTTCAGGTTAGAGCTGAGTGTGCTCTCTTTGCATCAGCTCACCTGCTGCCCCTCTCATTAACCCACCCCTGACTTTTGCCCAAACTGCTGCCTGGTGTGCTGTATTTCGGTTTCTATTCCTGCTGCCCTTCTGTCTAATCACCACCCAGCAAGCCCTGGGCCATCTTTTAACAACCATAAATGTAACCAGGTCTCTCCCTTATTGGAAATCCACCAATCTCACCCGCATGGACAACCCATTGTAAACACCCGCCCTGGCCATCATCCTCTTGCCTCATTTACCTCTCCCATCTCCCCTCCCCGTTCACACCTGCATGGCAGACCCTCACTCCTGCTGCTTCTTCACTCCCGAGCTGCACTTCATTTTTTTTTTTTTTTTTGTAGAGACAGAGTCTCACTGTACCGCCCTCGGGTAGAGTGCCGTGGCGTCACACGGCTCACAGCAACCTCTTAACTCTTGGGCTTACGCGATTCTCTTGCCTCAGCCTCCCGAGCAGCTGGGACTACAGGCGCCCGCCACAACGCCCGGCTATTTTTTGGTTGCAGTCTGGCCGGGGCTGGGTTTGAACCCGCCACCCTCGGCATATGGGGCTGCCGCCCTACTCACTGAGCCACAGGCGCCGCCCTGCACTTCATTTTAATGTCACCTTCACCACATACCTGCCGCCCTACACTCACCCTTGCTGCCCATGTGACGTCTCTCCATCTTCCCTGCTCACACCATATCGTGGTCTCGGGCACTCGCTTAGGGTCCACACCACCAGCCCCATGGCAGCAGGCATGATACAGTCTGGATATTTTAACACTTCCAAATCTCATATTGAAGTCTGATCACCAGTGTCGGAGGTGGGGCCTCGTGGGTGGGGTGTGTGTCATGGGGGCGGATCCTTCAAGAATGGCCTGGTGCCCTCCCTACGCTAATGAAGGAGTTCTCTGGAGAGCTGGAACCTACTCCTCTCTTCTCTTGCTAACCTCTCTCGCCACATGGCAAGCCTGCTCTCTCTTCACCTTCTGTCTTGAGTGGAGGCTTCCTGAAAGTTCTTATCAGAACCAGATGCCAGCAGCACGCTTCTTGTACACCCTGCAGAACCATGAGCCAAATACACCTCTTTTCTTCATAAATTACCCAGCCCCAGGTGTTCTGTTATAGCAATGCAACGGACTAACGCAAGGCACTTGGTCTGTTTTGTTTGCAAAACAATCCAGAGTGTCCAGAAGGCTCCTGTCTCAAGTTGGCACTCAATAAATAATTTACAGAATTCTCTAATAGAACATCATTATGCCAATTAAGGCAAACAAGAATGAAGGAGATAAGCAAAAACACCTTCTGCCCTTTGCCTTTCTTGTAGCAGCTTTTAATTCATTTAAAATAAGATATAACTGTTATGAAGACTTCCCAAACTAGGCCACGGCGCATTTCTGCCATAATAAAATGGCACCCTGTTCCTTTCCTTTCTGGCCTTTCACAATCTGTAATTATCTTGTTCTGTCATGTGGCGTCTCCTCTTTTTGTTCATCTCCTCCATTGGGACGTAAGCTCATGAGGGCAGAAACTTTTTCATACCTGTTCAGTGGTGTGTCCTCAGGGCCACACAGACGACCCAGTGCACAGTAGGTGCCCAAGACACATACACGTTTATGGAAGGAATAATTAAATGAGAAACTCATCCGAACTGGAAATTCCATTAAAGACATCCTGAGCTCTCCAAGGGCAACAACTTTAGGCTTTTTCTCTTCTTCGACACTCACTAAAAGCCTAACACAACACTTCGCACTTAGTAGGAACTCCGTAAACTTATTTCTTGAGTTGAATTTAACTGAACAGGCCAAGTTTCAGAGATTCCCTGTCCTAATTAGAAAAACTCTCCTGGAGAGAATAAAGGCACTGGAGAAGGAGTCTGTCAGGAGACAGGTTCCCAGCCTGGCAGGAGACAGACAAAGGGCTCAGTGGGCTCATTTGCATTTTATTTTGCATAAATATGCAAGCCCAGTGCCTGAGCAGGAGTCTCCAAGGATGTCAAATGGCAACTGTCTGTGTTTTCAAGTAGAATATTCAGGATCTCACAAACAGAAGATTCCCACCCAGAAGAAAGTTCTTCCTCTGTCCTGGTTATGGGGAGACACATTACCTTAGTTGAGCCAACGTCCCTCAACCAGACTCTCCCTGTCTCCCCGCCACTGCCAGCCCCTTCCCCAGGCTCACCCCTCGAAGGGACCTTGGCCAGCCTATCTAAGGTGTGCTAACAGACAACAGACAACCTCCCTGTTCACACACAGGCCTTGGTCCCTGGGGGCAGCGAAGTTGGGAGACTGATTCTGTCCTAGCTGAAGCCACTAGTACCGAAAAGTTTCAGAAATATAAAACAGCACTTCAAAAACAAACCAAAAACAGCTCATCTTTTCTAAGGCCAATCCTGAGTTCAGGGAAGGCTGGGAGAGGCCCTGGGATTCTTCCCCCTGGTTAATCCAGTTGCCCTGATTTGCACGAGATTTGCATAAGCAGCACTGTTGTATTCAAGTAGCCCTCACTTCAAGGACCAAGATTAAGGTTGAGGATTTGTCCCACTCACGGTAGTTTTGTTCACTCTCCACTGTTTAGAAGCTTGAGACACCTAAAATAGCTCTTTAGATACTGGCTGGGGTGAAAAGGACATGAGTGATGGTGGAGAACCAGACGGGGCTGCCAGAGGTGGGTGCAGGGCTCGGTCCTCTCTCCCAAGAGCAGAGATTGGACAATAAGAAGTGTAGGATCGCTCCTAGTTCTGAAATCCTATAAATCTCGGCAGAGTGCCAACCCCTGAGATGGTACTGGAGGCAAGTGGTACTGTAGCCAGGTTCAGCTTGCGCTAATATTTGCTGAAGGCTCTTCTGTGACAGCGACTGTCACATCGGGAGAAGGAAGAGAGAGACTAGATTGGATAAGGGGAGGGATGGGCAGAAGGAATGTGGAATTCTTCCATCAGCACCACGACCATATTGCTGCTGGGCACTCAGCTGGGAGAGGCCCTTTAAAAGGCCTACCCTTCCAAGCCTCTCTCAACCTGCAGTCCAGTCGAACCTCCTCCCTGTATATGAAACAAAATATAGCCTCCCTTACTGGCATGGGTCACAGTCACTGTACAGCTCATAATGTCAGGCTCAACTCCCAGCACTGCTAGTTGGGCCTTTCCACACGCTGTTGAGGCTCCCAGTGATGGGCTTTGAAACATCCCCTAGGTGGTTTGGGACCTAGAGGACTTTGCCTTGGCCCAAGCCCTCTTGCGTCCACACCCAGATGCCCTAACTTAGTTTCTGTGATGTGCCCAACAGGACTGTGGCACATACAGGACCACCCCAGATAAAATGAACGACAGGTAACAACCTCCCAAGAGCAGAGCAGGAAAACCCACAGCTCATGGAGGGGGAGAGGGAGTCAACGTCCAAGGGCTCTACTCCATTGTCCTCAGTTTCTCAATATATGCAAAGAGCACACGCTGCCACTTACTACAGGTACGACCTCACACCTGGTGCACCAAGCTTCTTGGAAAACGCTGTCCTGAAATGAGGTGGGAGAAGGCAAAAGAGAAGGAAAAAACGGAGCCCTGAGGTCTTCCTGGCTTGGCTTCCTCTAAGTACCACCCACTGGATCATTATGAAATCATCTAGGACATCTCACCTGTCACCAAGGTAAACGGGAAGGAAACTGGATAAGAGTGAAACAGACAAGCAAAACCAGAATATTGCTGCCTGACCAGGTGTAGTGGCCTATTCCTATAACCAGCTCTTTGGGAGGCTGACACTAGTGGATTACTTGAGGCCAAAAGTTTGAGGCCACCTCAAACTGGACAATACAGCAAGACCCCATCTCTACAAAAAATAAAATAGTCATGCATGGTGGCTCATGCCAATAGTCCCAGCTACTCAGGAGGCAGAGGCGGGAGGATCTCTTGAGCCTAGGAGTTTGAAGCTGCACAGAGATATTCTATTTATTCTAAATCTGGTCCCCCCAAATATTTTATCATTGATTTGATTCTCTCCTTTTTTTTTCTTTTCTTTTCTTTTTTCCTTGGTTATGGGAGGGAAGGACATGGGGATTCCTTGAGTCTTTCTTTTTTTTTTTGTAGAGACAGAGTCTCACTTTATGGCCCTCGGTAGAGTGCCGTGGCCTCACACAGCTCACAGCAACCTCCAACTCCTGGGCTTAAGTGATTCTCTTGCCTCAGCCTCCCAAGCAGCTGGGACTACAGGCGCCCGCCACAACGCCCGGCTATTTTTTGGTTGCAGTTTGGCCAGGGGCCCGCGCCTTACCGACTGATCCACAGGCGCCGCCCTCCTGGAGTCTTTCTATCGCATGCAGTGTCAGTGACAACTGGTGGGGGGTTATGGGCCAGGCCCACGTGAGAAAAGGATTTAGTGCCTCATTAACCTTATCACGTAAGGAAGCTCTTTAGGATTCAGTAATACTGAACAGAATTTGCTCATAAGAAAGGTTTTGGCTTTCTAGACCCTTAAGATACTAAAGAAACAAATTTGCATTTTAACACATTAACTGCCACATGAAATATTTTTAACTTACACTTGTTTTGAGCCCGGGACCTCATGAAGCATATATAACTCACACATCTCTTGACCTATCTTGACCTAATAAAACACAATGGCCCCAAGGGGGAAAATTTTTTTTTTCTAGTGTGGCAGTCAATTCATGGAAAATGTGGGACAGAGGGCAGCGCCTGTGGCTCAAAGGAGTAGGGCGCCGGCCCCATATGCCAGAGGTGGAGGGTTCAAACCCAGCCCTGGCCAAAAAGTGCAAAAAAAAAAAAAAAACGTGGGACAGAAAATCCTGTTTCAATTTTTGATGCTGACTCCTGTGAGGTTTAGGTGACTGTGGATTTCTTAGTCTAACTACAAACAGTTTTTAGTAACTTTAATTATCCTGCTTCACTTTTCTAATTTCTTTCATACACAAACACACACACACACATATATACATATATTTTTAATTAGCCTGGAAGCTCGAAAGATTAATCTTGGGGAAATGGCCTAATGCCCTTTAGCCATTTAGTTTCTAGTTTACAGCCCAGGTTTGCCCTGAATGCTTGGGTTTCTACTGCAGGATGGAGCAATATACCTCCTGGGACTCCCTTCAACTCACACCTGAGACCCGGGTGCACCAGCTACTTATTTACAGATACTTGGGCTGCTCTTCTTTCCTGCATGAAATGTTTCCAAACTCCAGGAACTAGGGATATGGGAGAGAAAAAAGACATATTGTTGCAATCCCTTCTTCCCCCTTGGTCATTAATTGTATCCTGCTGGGAGCCCTCCCTGCGCTCTGGGTGAGCATGTGTCAAACACATTTCCCTCTTCCCAGCACTTGCCAAGGGTGTGTTAGCCTCTTATTTTTGAAACCCCCCCCCCCCCTTGGAGACATGGAGAAAGGCGAAGGGAAGCGAGGAGGGGGAGGAGAAGTTTACAGCACAGCAGCGCCAGGCCAGGGCCAACCTCTGGGCTAGAGCTACTCTTTAAGTCTGAACTTCCTCCCTGGTCAAAGGATGGGGGCGGTCAGTTTTTCTCCAGTGAGCAGCTGGTGGCGGGGCAGTCAGGAGGGACCCACTGTGGTGACCGGAAGTTAAGAGGATACGGACTCAGCCGGAGTTCTCCTTAAATGACAGAGTAGCTGATTTTTCCTCCAACTTTCTCTTCACTGGTTCTGAGGCCCCCAGACAACCCGAGCAGTCACACACCACTTCCCTCCCAGCTGTTTTAAATTCTTCTGAGAGGAGAATAAGTAGAAAAATCCTTCCTGAGTATTTCTTTCCCCCAGAGGGTAACAAGGTATAAGACCAAGGGACCTGAGTGTCAGAGGAAGGAGCAGTCACAATCTGGGGACCCTGGAAGCTCGACTGGGGATTCTCAGTGGATGTAGCTCACATGGAAAATTCCTGCCTATCAGAGTGGCTTGTGATGAGATCCAGTCGACCTCAGCCATTCTTCTAAAGGAGCCAAGGGCAGGAGCCCATCTCTGCCTCCCTGCTCAGCCTTCTCCTCCCTTCCGCCCTAGCAGGATAGAAAGAAATCAAATTATTCTTGCAGGTCAAGGTTGGTTCTCAGAGACGCTGATGCAAAATGCTGAAGGGTCATTGAACTTTCCCCAGGATCTAGAGAGGGAGCTGTCAAGCTTCCATTAGGTTTTGGTCCAGCCTCTCCCCTTTATACTTTTATTCATGGTATCTCCAGTCCTCCGTAGGCCTTCACCTTGACTGATCTTTACCGGATGTTGTAACACTCGCAGGGAAGCAGTTATCACTACCTGGTGCAACAAAATAGGACTGCTAAGAATCCAGGCTTGTAAGCGAACAGGTCTCAGCCCAAATTTTGTCCCCTCCTCTTATTAGCCACGTGACCTACCTCATCTATGTATCTGAACTTGAGGACAGTCATCTCTAAATTTATTTTTAAAGGTTGAATGTGATTGTGTATATAAAGCCTACTACTGAGTGGTATGGGGTGCTCAGACATGTGACGTGTTTTAATATTTTATTGTTGTAAAGTTAAAAATGATGAGTGATATCCAGAAGCCCCTGTTGGAAATGCTACATTGATGGATGCTGGAGACATTGCTCCCATCCCCCTATTTCCCCAGTTCAAGGTCATCTCCTCTTCGGGTTGAGAACACAGTAACACACGTGCCCATTAGCCACTGCTCTTCACCATGCCATGAAAATCCAACTTCAAGGCAGACAGACAAAATAAGCCCAAGTCTGATGGACCTCGGACCCTCACTTGACTCTCGTGAGGGACACCGCCCCTTCCTGCACTAATAGGCACAGATGCTCCTCCCACCACACTCAGCCCCAGCAGCATCTTGAACCCAAGTCACAGCTGGCTCCCTGAGGCAGCCTGAAGCCTGACACCACCTGTAAAGAAAACTTTTCTCTCTGTTGAAAATACACAGGGCCCCCTCTGCCTTAGTCCCTGCCACTCCCCCGACATTGTCCTACTACTGTTTCCGTGTAGCGCATCTGGCCAAAGCAAACAGCTCTCTGGAGCCAGCTCTCCAGCAAGCAGCTGCAACGCAGAGTTGGCAGCCAGTTCCAGGAAGCCTGGCCTTCCCCCACCTGCTCACCCCGTGAGCTCTCCTGGAAGACACTAGAAATGAAGCCTGACCTTTTAATTAGTGCTCTCACGGGGCCTGACCCCATTCTCGGGAGGAACTGGACCTCCCCCCTCCACTCCCCTGCCAGGGTCCGCATCCGTCCTCCATGTTTTGGGTGTCTGGGTACTAGGATTCACTTCTCTCCCCTTGGAGCAAAAGGAATCGAGCATGTGAGGGGCCAAAGGGGCAGCTATGAAAGTTTATTAATATCTTATACTAATATCCTCCCTGTCTGAATTTGGGGTTCAGGGACAGATGGGGATCTCAGATCTGGAAGTCACGAGAAGAGGGAAAATGAGAAGAACAAAGAGAGGAACCTAAAGAAGAAAGGAGGAAAGTAAGGGATATAACACCCTTTACCAGCCAGACAATGTGCTAAGTGTTTCACACGTGTTTCCTCCTGAAAACTCTAAAAGGCCATCGGTTTTGATTATTCTCATTTTATACATAAGATACTGAGGTCCCAAGGAGAAGTAACTTCCTCAAGGTCACCCAGTTGGTAAATGGCAGAGCAAAGACAAGAACCTGGGACTTCTGGCACCAAGAACAGAAACTTCCCATCAGTCTGATGCTACTGTCCAGTAGCTCTGGGACTCTTTACTTTTTTTGGTCCCATCAACTGGAGGAATGCATCAACAGACTCAGGGGTCCCTCTCCATTGCAATAATCTGGCATGCATTGTTCTGGCTAAGGTTCTGGCTAACACCTAACTTTAGTGGCCCTAAAAGCTACCTGGAGGTGGTAAGGGTGGTAGTGAGGGTGCAGGTGGGGGTGAAAGTAGCAGTGGCAGTAGTACTGGTGGTAGTTTGGTAGTTTAAGTAATGGTGGTGGTGATGGTGGAGATGGTGGTGGTGGTGGTGGTGATGATAGTGATGATGGTGGTGGTGATGGTGGTGGTGATGATGGTGGTGGTGGTGATGGTGGAGATGGTGGTGGTGGTGATGGTGGTGGTGCTGATGGTGGTGGTGGTGATGGTGGTGGTGATGGTGGTGGTGGTGATGGTGGTGATGGTGATGGTGGTGGTGGTGATGGTGGAGATGGTGGTGGTGGTGATGGTGGAGATGGTGGTGGTGGTGATGGTGGTGGTGGTGATGGTGGTGGTGATGGTGGTGGTGCTGATGGTGGTGGTGGTGATGGTGGTGGTGGTGGTGGTGGTGATGGTGGTGGTGGTGATGGTGGAGATGGTGGTGGTGGTGATGGTGGTGCTGATGGTGGTGGTGGTGATGGTGGTGGTGGTGATGGTGGTGATGGTGATGGTGGTGGTGGTGATGGTGGAGATGGTGGTGGTGGTGATGGTGGTGGTGGTGATGGTGGTGGTGGTGATGGTGGAGATGGTGGTGGTGCTGATGGTGGTGGTGGTGATGGTGGTGCTGATGGTGGTGGTGGTGATGGTGGAGATGGTGGTGGTGATGGTGGTGGTGGTGATGGTGGTGGTGATGATGGTGGTGATGGTGATGGTGGTGGTGATGGTGGAGATGGTGGTGGTGGTGATGGTGGTGGTGGTGATGGTGGAGATGGTGGTGGTGGTGATGGTGGTGGTGATGGTGGTAGTGATTGGGGTGGTGATAGCAGTGGTGGTGGTGATAGTGATGGTGGAGATCATGGATATGGTAGTGGAGATGATGGTGGTGATGGTATTGAAGACATGATGATAGTGATAGTAGTAGAGGTGGTGGTGGTGGTGGAGATGGGGATGGAAATGGTGATAGTGATGGTGGTGGTGGTTGGGATGACGGTAATGGTAGTCGTGGTGGTGTAGTGATAGTGATAGTAGTAGTGATGGTAGTGGTGGTGGTAATTGTGGTGGCATTAGTGGTGAGGGTGATGTTGATGGTGGTGTGATGGTGGTAAAGGTGATGGTAGTGATGTTGCTGGTGAAGGTAGTGATAGTGGTGGTAGTGGTGATGTGATGGTTGGTAGTGGTGATGGTGATGATGGTGATGATGGTATTGATGAAGGTGATGATTGTGTCAGTAAGGGTGGCATGCTCTTGTTAGTATAGCAGTGGTAGAAGTAATTCGTAAGCTAATTCTCTCTGTCTCTAACATCTTCCCTTGTATTACATTCCCCATCTTTATCTGATTTTGTAAAAAAAAGGTCCAGACTCCAAATCTTTATTTGTTGGTAGCATCTGTAAAATGATATCATAGACTTATATTTATTTTCCAAAGAACATAAGGGAAACAGCTTCCCTTATCCAAATAAAACACAAAGTCACCAAGGCTTTAAAACTGAGAGCTGATTCTCAGGTGGAGAGATGGGGGTGACCAGGCAGCATCTACATCTCTACTGAGTTTCATCTTTCCCTCTGACTCTCACATCCATAGCCATATTCAGCCCAAGGGCGAATCACTGTCATTCAGAGTTCTGGCCTAACTGTGACCAGCTATCTTTCCCTTGGTTTCCCTTACCCATCTAAGGAAATTGAAATAAGAGACAGGACAGACAGTGTGGGGGGAGGAAGAGAGAGAGAGAGAGACCAAAAGGAAAACAAAGAAATCAGGAAGTTTAGACAGCACCAGATTGCAAAGCCTGCTCTTCTGAACCTTCACCGCTAACTCCCTTCCAGGGCCACCAGCCGCATCCCCGTCCACATAGTGTCTGATATTCTCAGGCAAATGTGCTGGGACAATGTAGGAGAACCCCAAGATCCCTGGGGTCCCCAATTTGTCTCCCTGTGAAAGGAGTCACAGCACTTCCCCTTACACATTCCTCTAGTCACTGGGTGCCCTCAGAGCCCAAGGGAAGGTCACCCATCTCACCAGCCCACCCATGGTGGTCCCAACACAGCCACAGCTCCACTTGCGCAGATGTCCAGCAACAGTATGGCCACCACCAAAACCAATGAGCACACCCTTCAGGGGACAGACCTGGCTCCTGTCACTGGCCCAAGAGCATCACAGTCTCCTAAGTGTATAGACACAAGGAAATGATTGACACCCGTGAAATAAGGAAACAGCCGTCACCAAGCACAGCCCAAGGCAGGAGCAAGGTTGAAGAGCTTGTAGGGACCATCTTCAGCCATCTCCCTTGATCCTTGGTTAAGTCTATATTGAAAAAATTCTAAAGCACAGCAAACTTAATGGTCAAAGGAGAATAATTTAAACTTCCCCAAGACTGTCAACTGGGTTACTTTTGTGACAGCTAAATTCTCTTTTAAAGCATACAATACAAGATCAGCAGAAGCACTGCGCCGTGCACATTTCTTTGGGTTGGTGACGCGCTCCTGGGCAGCCTTGGGGAAATCGTGGTGCTGACCGCAAGTGACCAGTCCTCACTCTGAGGTTGCCAGCAGACAAGGGGTCTCCCAGCATGGGCGTGCTAGCCTGAGGGTGTTGCAAGACCCCCCCAGCCTCCTTTCCTTCCCAGGACTGCACCTCTTGTAGCCTTCTCACGATTGCTTCTCCCTTTGGAGCTATCCCAGCTCCACGGTGATAAGGGATGTAAGGAGGAAAAGCTGAAAAACAAGCTTGGGAAGAATAGTTGCCACCTGTTTTTTTTTCCTGTGCCTTTGCCGTTCAAGTAACAATTTCTGCCTGGTCAGTAAAGACAGCAGATTTTATTTATTTTGCCTACTACCCTTTTCCCATCCCAGCGACGGGGTGAGGAGGGCTGATATTTTCTTTCAAGGCTGTGCTAAAAATTCCAGCCTCCCTCCTGATTCTGACTTCAGGACCCCCATCTCAGGCAGTCAGTACCTCCCTGTCACTCACGAAACTGCTCCTGAGGCCCGCCTCTCCCCCACGCAATTGGGGGCGGCCTTGAGGCATTTAGAGACATGGGAGGTACAAGACGTCCTCTCTCTCTCCCTTTCCTATCTCTCAAATGTGTAGCTGGAGGACTGCGGTTGTTTCTTTTTAGCAAAACACCTCTCACAAAACTCCCAATTCTCCCCAGTGTTATCTCACTCCCTGCCGCAAAATGAGCCCTAATCTTTCTGCAGAAGTAAAACTGTTTCCACCTCTCCCCTCACTCCCCCTCAGATGCTGGGCATTCTCAATCTTTCTGGACAGTGGGGGTGAGGTATTCAGTGGAGAAAGAATATGAAGCCTGGGAAACCGGCAGGCTGGTTCCTCGAGGGTTAAGTTAGCTTGGATTTAGGAGAAGTGCATCCCAGATGGAGAATACTAAACGCTCCCTTCATCAAGTCAATTTGTTTGGTTATCTTGGAGTGCATACTGGGGCTAACTAATGCTGGCCCGTCCTTCCGGATGTGGCCTTGCTCAAAACTAAGCCTTATCCAGGAGTCTTGTTCCCCGGGGCTGCCTCCTCCCAGGCTGATAAGCAGTTTCATCATGAGTGATTCAGAGGCAGAGATGCCAGCTCTGGAGATATCGAGCTGCCTCCAGCCCCAGCTGACCTCCCTTTCTAGTTGTTGACAGGTTTGGCCAGACTGGCCAAGCGGCTTCCAACTAGGCCAAGATAAATGATCTGGGGCCTTCTCACCCCTCATGCCTCCAAGTCCTTCTCCGGATTACAGTTCACCTCCAGGACCCCCTACAGATCATCTCCAGGATGCCCTTTGTCTCCTAGACAAGAGACCAGGTTACACAGGACTGCTCCTATTGTCCATGCCCACCTCATGGTGGTCTCATTAGGGGCTGACATCCATCTCTGGGTCCTCCTTGCTTTTTCCCAGACTCTCTCCCTCCCACTCAAGCTGTGCTGGGCCTGAGTAGGTGGTTTTGAGTCCTGAGTCACTGTGAAAAGCATGTAGTAGGCCCAAGGCTTTTGTGTGCAGGGAAGACTTCACCCTACTCAAGACACACACACACACACACGCACGCAGAGGGAGCTGCTTGTTCTCCAGTCAGTGCTGTGATGGGAAATGGTGGCCTCCTTAGTGTCCATATGGCCAGCAGCACCCAGGGCCTCGAGCTCCTGGGGACCACTCAAATCCTCAGAACTTGACTAGGGCAGTGGGAGGGGCTGGGGGAGACAGCGAAGCAGCTCCCAGAAAAGCTGGCTTGGAACACAGCGTTCTGTCTACGACTTCTAGAGTTAAGCATCGCTTTGGAAACCTTGGCAGGAACGGGAAGTGCTGGGGGTACATGGGGAGGAATTCCACCCCCCTTCCACCCGCATAGCCAATCTGTGGGGGCCAGGACTCCGACCAATGTGAAGCTTGGGCTGTATCCATTACCAGGCCCAAAGCTGACGCTGAAAAGTCGCCAGATGCTTGTGTGGCGATTGAGTCTATGGACTTAAACTCCAGGGCCTCAATAATAATAATGAGTCACACACTCCCTGACCACTGTGCGATGCTTTGGGGTTCTCAACATGCTTCTCACATACATTGTCTAGTCCTCACGGGGTGCCTGTGAACGAGGCATCATTGGCCCTCCCTCCTTAATGGAGAAGGAAGCCCAGCTCGCGAAGAGACAGAATGAAGACGCAAAACTGGATCCTCTGATTCCAGGTCCTCTCTTGCAAAAGGAATTTAATGGATTTGGGAATGGATAATACTTTACCACAGCACAGGGGTGTGAGGCCCGATGGCACGATGATGAGGTTAACAGAGGCGAGGAGAAGAAAGAGGGGAGGACATTTTTCTTTCTTTCTTTCTTTTCTTTTTTTTTTGGCAGTTTTGGCTGGGGCTGGGCTTGAACCTGCTACCTCCAACATAGGGGGCTGGTGCCCTACTCCGTTGAGCCACAGGCACCACCCAGGACATTTTTCTTTTACGAACGCTCTTTAAACTGCTGCCCCAGCACATTATAAATGGAAGTACTCATTGTTTTAGGTTGTTAGTCCTTATCTATGGCATGAATGTTTTAAGCTGATGAGAAAAAGAAAAAAAAATAAGGGATTAACTACAACTCTGGTCATTGTGTATATTTATATTTACATATGTAAATATGCTGATATACACGTATGTATTATATACCTCCTCTAGAGTTGCTCTATGTATGTAATATACAATATCATACGTTAATATGGATCAATTATATATTAACATATTACTCCATAACTTCATTTTTTACTTAGAACACAGAAAAGTGATGGGAGTAACTGTCCATGTCAGTAAGTAGCTGTATATTATTTTTAATGTTTGCCTAGCACTGATGTTATCGGACACGGATGCTGTTCTCAACTTCTACCCTTGCAAATAATGCCGCAATAAAGCTTCTTCTGCACGTTTCTTTGTGCAGCTGTTTAATTCCTCAAGATAAATTCCTGGAAGTGGAATAATCTCGTCAAGACACACCTTCAAGGGTAGAATACAGTGGCTCATACCAGTAATCCCAGCACTTTGGGAGGCCACGGCTGGAGGATCGCTCAAGGTCAGGAGTTCAAGGTCAGACTGAGCAACATAGCAAGACTTAATTTCTGCCAAAAAAAAGAAAAGAAATTAGCTGCATGCGGTAGTGTGTGCCTGTAGCCCAGCTACTTGGTAGACTGAAGTGAGGAGATTGCTTGGGCCTAAGAGTTTGAGGTTGCTATGAGCCATGAAGACACCACTGCACTCCAGCTTGTAACAGAACAAGGCCTTGCCTCAAAAGGAAAACAAAAGCAAACAAACAAAAAACTCCTCAAAGCACGCCTTCAAGGTTTTCATTATATTTTTCCAAACGATGTGCCTTCTAATAGTCACAGCAACAGTCTGTAGGAGTCGAAGGCTTTGTCAAAGAACACAGGCCAAAAGTAGAGACAGAGCCTCCTCTGGAGGGATCCTCGTGTGACTTTAAGCAAAGATTGGACTTTGATTTCCAGGGATCAGAGAGGTATTAAACTTTTTGAGCAGAACATGATTTGGCCAGAGGTGGCAGAGGCATCAGGAAGGACAAAGTGGAAGGGGCAAAAGGCGGGATGAGGAGGAGAAAGAGGATGAAGGGGACGGTGAGGCCGGCAAGATTCCTATCATGTGGGAGAGCGACTAAAGAGGATGCAAAGATTTGGAGCCTGAATGGCCGGAAGAACAGAGACACCACACAGAATGGCAGGAAGGACATTTTAAGAGGTCAAATGTGTTTTGGACAGCTTGGTTAGTCACTTCTGCACAGAGCTGTCTCTCAGGGCTGGTTGCTCAGGAGAGGGTTCTGGGTCCAAGGCAGGTTAGAGGTCCTACTTTAGAATCTGCTGCAGAAGTGGGTCCCATCCCAGGGGGCAAAGGGCCAATAGCAGCCTTCAGAGTGTGGGAGGAGATAAAAGAGCCAAGAGGGGTGGTGGAAAAAATAAAAACACCAGCGTGAGGAAGGGAGCAAATATGGAGTATTCCCTGTGATGGGAGCTGAAGCAGCAAGGAGGTTCTGGAGGAGGAATGATGATGTGAATAAGGAGTGCAGAGACCCCAAACATGAAGATGTGGGGCTGGAGCGATTAAACCAGCCCACACTGGTGAGCTCCTCACGGAACAAGAGCCTGCTCATCACCTAACTCTCCATGAGACTGGGTCCTGGGAAGAACCTTTCCTGAGCCCAAAAGTAAGAGTTCACTGGGACCAGAACAGTGGCATTCGCAGGCCCAGCCAACACAGACTGTCTCCACCACACTCCTAACTTGAACCGCGTTAAGCCCAATGTGCGCATTGGCGGAGGCTGGGGTAGGGCAGTCTTTTATGTATGACTGAAGGCACAGCATACAGTTAGGGAGCAAAACAAAATGAGGTGCACAACTTATGCTCTGTTTAAGGGGCTGGTACATGGTAATCCAAGTTTTGTTGTTTTGTTTTGTTTTTTTAAGTAAAATTGCAATCCAGAATAAGAAAGATCACAGCTTAGTCTACGTTATGCGGAGGTTATATCTGAAATTCCTGCCTCTTAACTCAAAGACAAAGTTCTTTGGGCTGATTACAAATGCCACCTTCCCTCTGAAAATGTAAAATTGAGTTACAGGGCAATTATTCTCCCAGGAGAGGTGGGCATTCTATTACAATCTCCATGCCTTGCCGCTCTCTGAAAGCAGTTGCATGGGTGACATGTCCCCACCCCCAGTCTCGGGGGCAGGGACAGCCCTTCAGCTGAATGGCTGTGCTCTACTTTGCCTCCTCCAGGACACAATTGAGAGCACACACCAGGCGGAACAAAACAGTGGCAATTGATGACAAATGGACTGAAATGCCCCCACGTCCCCCTCTCCACCCTCTGTTACCATGGAGACACCAGCCAGCTGAAGCCAGGAGATCAGGAAATGTCCATAAAGGATGGTCTGGTGGACACAGGTGCTTGGGAATCAATGTGCCAACAAGATTCTTCAATCTGCAGGGTGTCAGAGGGTAAAGGATGTGAGACGTGGAACGGGGGAATAAGTTGCAAACAGATGAGTTGTGTCCTAGCGACTAGAAGCTTCGTTTCTCTCCACTGGGAGTTGCATCATTCTGGTGCATATTGATACAAAACTCTCTTTTCAGTTTCCGTTCCTAATTTTCTCATCTACCTCACCTACACACCTGGATACCTCTGAAGACGGGCAGCAGAATATAGGCAGGATGTCTGAGAGACTTGGTCGCCGACACCCTTCCCTTCAAACACTTTGGAAAATAGATGAAGCCCAGGTACCATCAAAGGATTGTTTTTTTACACTCTTTCCTTTTGGAATAAGCAGTGGATATATCTTCCAAATTTACAAGCAGAAAGGCATCTCTTTAAAAGGGGAGAGACACAAGAGTTGGAGAGAGAAAATAAGTGTAGACTTAACCTAGATTGTGGTTTATTCTTCACTATTAGTTTTCTGGGCAACAGGAAGCCAATAGTCAAATATTAACTGGAGTTGTACCACAGACCAACAGGTCTAGTGGACATAATTTCCCCCAAACAACTGTCATCAAACATACACAAGGGAGGAAGGAAGGAAAGAAACTGCTCAGTCACGCCTACTTCTTTTTAATGCAAATGGCATGTTCCTACTTAGGTGCCTGGAAACACAGTCATTTGAATTGTTCCAATTCTAGGTACCCACTATGATTTTTATAACATGCTGCTCTCTACAATCACCCTGCAAAAGCTACAGGACGGATTCAGCCTGCTATCCAAAGCTTCCAGGCTATTGTTTTGCTATTTCAGCACCCATAAAGGTTGAGACCAGAATTTCTGCAGTCAATTGCCAAGTACCCAGCAGGACTCCTTGCTTACAAAAAGGACTCAGCACATGCTGGTTAACTGAATGAATACTGAAAAATTTTAAAACTTTACTGTAGTAGAGATTATAATGGAATCCCCCCAAATCCTTGTATCTTTTCTCTGTTGTGTTAACTGTCATGAGATTAAATGGAGATTGATCCCGCCCAGCTGCAAAGTTGGACCAATCAGAGATCAGAGTCTTGTCCTCCTGCCATCATGGTTAGTTTGGGTAAATAAAGTCTGTGTCAATCAACACAAGGCATTTTTTTATCTGGTTCCTGAGGGAAAGTTTGGGAGGGTGTCTGAGAAAGTAAATCTCCGGCTTTTTCAGCAAGAGCTACCCAAAGCAACCTTCTCACTCTTGGAGTAGGAGGCTGGAAAATAACAACCTAGAGTATCAGTCATGTTGCCACCCTAAAGAAAACTGTCCTGAAGATAAAGGTGGGACCAAAGAGCACAGAACAAAAAAACAATGGGAAGCCAGGTTCTTGATGACTTAGTCGACCTGTTGAAACAAACCAACCCTGAATTCCACATTCTCCAAGATCCCTCTAATAGAGTTAACCAACAAATCCTGTGTTGTATAAGCCAGTTTGAGGTGAGCTTTTTATTTACTTGTTTTTTTAATAGAGTCTTACTAAATTATTTTTTTAATCATATAAAAATTCCTACCAGTATATTTACCAGAACTGTCATCTATTTGACAATTTTGCTCTTAATGATAAACAAACATAAGTTTGGGTGTCCTGGAGACTGAGGTGACAAAGGAAATTTTCTCATTCAAGAGTTATAAGCTGAGGAATCCACCAAACTGTCCCACCAGGCTTATGTAGTCCAAGGCAATGAAACATGTTCAACTCTTAACAGTTCTCTTGAAATGTGCAGGAGAAAGTCAGAGAAGATGGCAATGGAATGTGTGTGCTCTAGAAAACAGATGCATCTTTATATGTGGCTAAAGCTGATTTTAACATGAATTTGCATTCTCTGAGCATAAAATGTGGACCACTGTGATAGACAGTTATCGAGAGTGCTCAAGATATCTATCCGGAAAATGGCAAGAAATTTAAATTGAAAGGAATGATATACAGCATAAAAAATCCTGAGTTTTTGCTCAGGAAAACTTTTAGGCATTCTGTTGGAATTAAACTATTTGCCATTTAGCTAAAAAGAAAGCATTAATGTGGAAACAGTCTAAATGCCCACCAACCCATGGATTAACAAGCTGTGGTATATGTATACCACGGAATACTATTCAGCCATTAAAATGATGGAGACTTTACATCCTTTGTGTTAACCTGGATGGAAGTTGAATGCATTATTCTTAGTAAAGCATCACAAAAACGGAGAATAATCCTCTGTACTCAATTCTGATATGCTTAATGACCTAGTACATGGTGGGGGGGGGTAGAGGAAGGGGAAAGCAGAGGGAGGAAGGGAGGGAGTGGGGATGGGAAGAGCAGAGAGAGGAAAGGGGGGGCCACAGTATGTGACACACCTTTTGGGGATGGGACACAATTATAAGAGGGACTTTACCTAACAAATGCAATCAATATAACCTGGTTCTTTATATCCTCAATGAATCCCCAACAACTAAAAAAATAATAATAATAAAGCATTAACTACATGATCAGTCCATAAGAAGACCCCCTACTTACTTTGACCAGTTATCCAAGCAAAAGTAAAGACAAGTTAATGCAGGTGTTATTTTTGGAGGTTTCATGAATTACTAGTTATATTCTGCCACTCCAGAGATAAATTTGTGCTTTGCTCTTTGGCCCTCTGAAAGTGCAGAGTCAAAAAAAATAAAAATAGGGGGTGTTCAAGTTGGTTGAATGAATGGATAGATGGATGGATGGATGGATGGATGGATGGGTAGATGACAGGCAGAGTCTTCACAGGAAAGAACATTAATCTATACCATACCATCTATTCCTATACAACCTCCCCCAAAGCAGAAAGTTTCTAGTTCTAGTCCCAAACACATCCTCCAATAGCATGCATCACTCATCCGAGCCTCATTATCCTACTGGTCACAGAAACCTCAGCAGATGTCGTCACAGAATACTTCTAGCATCTTGGCTTCACATGTCCTAGGAATAACACATACACCTTTTCTTACATTTTGCCCTCTTCAAATAAGGAATGGTAAGTGCCTTAGACTCATTGAACTCCAACTAAACCATGTTCTCTTGCTGACTCTTCTAACTCTGCTAGCTGAACCTCCATGTTCCTTTGTTAAGGCTCCATAGTAGGAAATCATAATAGCTCCTCACTTTTCTGGTGTGGTCTTCACATGCAACCTGCAAGCCCTCACAAGCCCACCTCCCTGTGGTCTTTCACAATGATCCCATCTTTTCATGTCTACTCCTACCACCTACACTAGGTCCTCAGTAATTTCTTACTTAAACAGTATTGATTGCTTCCAAGTCAATCTCCTCCTTAACTCCAGTTTCCCCCCAGCATAAGAAAGTAGGAGAGTATTTAATCTGGATAGAGCTAGACTACATTCCTCCCATGACAGTCCCTGCAGCAGCCTGGAGCTGAAGCCTCCTCCTATAGCTGTTATTGGTGCCCTCTAGGAGAAGGCTATTGAGTATGTGCAGAAGCAGAGAATCTTGAGATGCCAAAGTGTGTCCCTTAGTCCTCACTCGGATGTAATCAGAACATCAAAGCAATGAGGAGCATTTCCTTTTTCCAGTTCTGGACCTCATAGTATCAGCTAGATACCCCCTATTTCTGACTCTGAGCTTTTCCTTTCAGCTTCTTCTTGTACCAGAAATCAGATATGTGCCTGGGGCCACACTGGAAGAAGGGCTGCCATCTGTCAAGCTACTATCCCTTTCTCCTCAATGCTATCCCAGGAACCAAACAATCTACTCAAACTTCTAATAGAATTGAGATAGATGGGAAGATACAAAGATTTTGATGTACATATGGATATATCTGGAGATTTCACTAATCCACCATATTATCAGGCACAATCATCCCAAGAGAATAGCTATGGTCTGCGTCTGTAAATTTGATTTCCACGTGGAAACTTGAAGATCATCCTCAATATTTCATATCTTTCTTCTGGTATCTAGTTAACTGGTTCTGAGAACTCTACCTCCTAAATATCTCTCATATTTTTCCCCTTCTGGACATCCCCACTGCTCTCCACTCTACGTCATACTCTCATCATCTAACGCTTGGACTATTGCAGTAGCCTACTAATAGGCATCTCTACCCTCTCCTATCCATTGGTTCTTAACATCATAGTTGAAAGATATAAACCACGGTCATCATGGTCATTTTATTCCTTAGTTTAAATTTTTCACTGGTTCCTTTTGGCTTAGAGCTAAAAGATAAACTCTCTTAATTATCTGACCCTTGCTCCTATAATGGTTTCCTCTACAATTGTCTCCCCAATGACCTTTTTGAGACTTGGCCAAATCCCCCATCCTCATCAACAGGGAATCAGAGATGACTATGTCAGAAAATGATCCTGCCACATGGCAAGAGTTACTCAGTCCCAAGTGGGCACTTGGCTATGGGTTGATCAGTGAGGCTCCTCACTGGGAATTCTGTACAATGTTAAACTTGGAGTGTTTCCACCTGTATTGTCCACCATGCCCTATAGAAATATTCTATGGGACAGAATGATGGAGCCACAAACTCAGAAAAGGAGGGAGCAGAGCCAGAGAGAGCGGCCTGATTACATGTGCATCCCTGGTCCCAATTATCTCCGAGGCCAGGCTATATCCCTCCCCATTCAAGTGCACCACTGTCCAACATGCCTTTGGACTCTATAGGCTACTCCAACATTTTTCCTTTCAAGACCTCTTCTTATGTGTGCTCATTAGAGTTGGCTTTCTGCATTCGCACCCCAGGATCTTAACTATGCACCCATTTTTGTCTTCTCAGCTCCCCGAGGCCAGGTCTTAATCATTTTTCTTACCCTTAGTACCTACATTTATGGCGGGCACTCAAAGTTTGTTGAAGGAATAATGGATCTGGTACCAAATATCACTTTCTAGCAGTCTTTTTTTTTTTAATTTGTAGTTTGGGGCCAGGGCTAGGTTTGAACCCGCCACCTCTGGCCTATGGGGCCAGTGTCCTACCCCTGTGAGCCGCAGGTGCCGCCCTTTCTAGCAGTGTTCTTTGGGCTGGCTTTCATCTCAGAACCAAAGAAAAAATTTATAACAATTTGATTTCAAAGATATTTATACCTATCACCTGTTCTCTGCCTCCAGAGGGATCTTTAAGTGATGCCTACAACAGCCAATCACACACACTACCTCCTGTGATCCTCCCAACAATCCCATTGAGTCGTGCTGTCATCATAACCACCTCCCTTTTTACAAACGAATATGCCCAGGCCTGGACAGATGAAATGACAGATGAAATGACTGAAAGGTCAGTCAGATGGTGACCCTGCAATTCCAGCGCAGGTCAGCCGGGCAGTACTCCAGCACCCTTCCGTTTCTGCTCTGCTGCTTTCTCATCAGAAGCTCAGATTTCCTGCACTTCTTGGCTCTGTTTTGAGACTAGAAGAAGCCCCAGAGTCTGAGCCTATGTTTAAGATCCCTGTCCTTCTGCTTCTAGTCACTTCTGACAGCTCGGGGAAGAAGTCCGTCCAAGCACCTATATAGATGGTGAACAGTCTTCATCTGTGGCAGACAGCCTTTACTGCCAGCAACATGGAACTGCACGGGGCGGGGAGCTCTCCTGATTTTCCAGGAATGTCTCTAGTGTGGGACACCATGTTCCCCTCTCCCACTCAGCATCACCGCCCCCTCTTCCTCCTCTGTCCCCAGGAAGGTGATTTTTGAGAGTTGTCATTTTGAGGTAGGCTCAGGCGAGTGAAGGGGACCTGAGGCGTGGGTAACAAAGAGTTAAGGCTGCAGCTGCCAGCACATGCAGTGTAGAGTTATGCTCACACTGTTCCCACTGGCGACCAAGTCAGCTGTCATCGGAGAACAAAGAATCCCCCAGAGCCGCTCAAGTTGTGTCACACACCCGGGAAGCCCCGAGAGCCCCCTGATTAGGATTTCTAAATCAGCCCCATCGAGGCCTGAAGAACAAAGCTGCGGAACAATGAACCCGCCACATTCACACAGTCAGCAGTCCGGCCTGCTGCCCGCCTCCCCGCCACCGCCCCCTCCCACGGGGCCTCACAGGCCACTTCACCTCCACCGGGAACCAAAAGCACCCAGCCTGCTGGGCCAGTGTCCAGGCAGCTTCAAGAGCGGTGTGGGGGAGTTCGAAGTTGGTGTCAGACTACTGTGGGAGTGTGAAGAAAGAGAGATCTGATACAAGGATGGGGGGTAGGGGCTGCAGGCACAAACAAGGGAGAACTTGGCATTGGGGGTCAGATTTTATAGTTCTTGTTTCATTTCTGTGGTCCTAGAAAACCCAGTCCTGATCACCAGCCCCAAGCCTTGGAATTCCTCTCTTTCTGGTAATAGCTGAGACTACGGCAAGACCAAGAGTCCCGATGCATCAGCAAGACTATGGAGGCAGAAAGATTTCTTATTTTCCAAATCACCTTCAACTCAAAGCCTTGACCTGGTCTGCACAGGAGAACACACACACGACCACTGCAATTCTGAGCGTTGTTGAAAGCGGGTGTGCATTTGTTCAAGGTAATTGTTTAAAAAATACCAAATTGCTACAACCTTGAATTTGCATGTAATTTTAATATACTGAGTTCCTCAACACAAGGGCAGGTGGAATCCTTCAAATTGTGAAGACTTCTGGTTTTCATTCAAACTTGAATACCTTTCCTGTTTTTCTATCAACAGCCAACATCACGGCCTAGGACTGTGTCCCAGCTCCAGGTGTTTGGGGTCCCTAACAGGGAAGCTTTAGGGAGCTTGAGCTTTTAGGGGAAACCTCTAGTTACAGCCAAAGAATTCCAGATCCTCCCTTCCTGTGTGCCATCTTCTCTGCGAGTGAGTTCATGGAGCAGCATCCAGATTTATGATCCCCGCCTGCAGCCAGGTCTCGTGATGCAGCCCAGGGAAGCATTTTCTGCATCATGATCTGAATCACACCTTTCACCTGCTGGAGTCACAAGGACCTCCCTGGCACCTGCAGGTGGCAAATTAGTATTAATGATACCTGACAATTATGGCGCTGTCTTACATGTGAAGCCTGGCTTGCGATTTAACCTCATAAATTGAACCTTATAACCCTATTTTACGGATGAGAAAAAACAAGGCTCAAAAATCCCCTAAGGCCCCATAAGTAGTAAATGGAAAAATATTGGCAGAGCCAAGATTTGAACCCACTCTGTCTGCCCTTCCAAGCTCTTGATCACTAGTCCCCCCCCCGACCCCCCCCAGAGATCCTGTTTCCTGGATTGAACTTCTGATCTAAATTACAATGTCTTCAGTTTGTAAAACTCACTTTTTCCTCTTCTCTTCTCTCGGTGCTTGGGAAGGATGGAACAAGACTGAACTACCATCAGCAGAGGATAGGCTCACTGTGGTGGAGCAAAGGACTCAGGAGCCAGCCTAATCAGGTCTGAAGCTAACACCGCTGCCGGCAGGCTGGGCACCTACAGCCAGCCCCCTGCCTTCACCAAGCCCCAGTTTCTTCTACCAGTAACATCAATCTTGCTGGCATATTGTGGGGATTTGAGGGGGGGCTGAGGAGAAATGCCGGGCACATGATATGCTCTCCAAACAACACTGATTTCTTACCTCTTCTCTCTGAGGGTATAAAGAAAGCTGTTATTATAATTCCTTCCTCAATCACTCTGCCCTAGGTTAAATAACCCTAACATAAAGCAGCAACAGTTCCATTTTCCTGCTCTTTTTTAGACTATCTTTTATTCCCATTTACCCTTCTTGAATCCAAACAGGACTGACCTACAAGAATTGTTGACTAAAGATGAGCCTTCAGTGTCCTGGATATTAGGGTCAAGCTGTGTGCTGCTATCATAATTTGGAGCATAAACCTGCCCTTGATTTTTGCAGAAATGTATCCAAGATTATCAACACTTTTTACAGATCCAGGCAAGAGCAAGGGGTACTAAGTGAGAAGGGGACTTATTCAATGCAGGAAAGTTTATCTGACAATGTGATTGCAAAATGCAGTTGACCATGAAGACCTTTCCGCCCTTCTCCAAAGTTCTTTTGAGTTTCCTCAGAGAAAGGCATCATAAGCAGGGTTGCCAGGCTGGAATTGCGGGCCTCAGGGCCTAGAAAGAAGCCGCTGGGTACTGCTGACTTGGTATCCTCGACTTCTGATTAGGTGTCTGCGTTCAGGGGATGCTTCTTATGTCTGAATGAATGAATGACACAGACACCCCAGACCAAGAGCTCTCTGCTCCCAATTAATACTAGCTCAAGGAGTATGACCAAATCCTTTCCCCCACATTCCATTTTAAAATGCCAGCTCAACTTGAAACTAATGAAACTTTCAAACTGATGTCAGTAGATGCAGACTTCCCAATTGATGCTGGTAGATGGTGGTTCATTCAAAGACATCAAAAATCATTAACAAACCTTGTGACTGGCAGGGAAGCAGGGGTGTGGCACAGTTGGCCAGATACTAGGGATGTGCTGGAGCCAGGAGAGTAGGAAAGTGTCAAGTCTGGAAAGAAGCATGAACAGCAGACCTGGGTAAGATTGGACCATTAAAGAACCAGCAGGGATCATTTTACCACATGAATGGTGTTAAGAACTCACGGAACAAGACAATGTTACCGTGTAGCAGAAACTGCAGGGACTTTAAATGTAGATAACTGAGAGTTTGAATTCCTCCATGGCCACTTACTGAACAGGAAACTTCACTTTTTTTTACCTGTAAAATGGGGAAATAAGGGCCTACATCTTCACAGGCCTGTTGTGAGAATTAAACACCCTTTTATGGAGCCTGGCACAGGAGATGCTTAATAAATGCTAATACTACCGGGCGGACAGAAGTCAGGACTAAGGAACAAATCAACGGCAGCAATGACCAAAGGGCTTTTGCCAGAGTACTGGGTGGAGGGAGGAGGTAAGATCTGCAGCGATGACCACAGTAGCAACTGTTCCAGGGGTAAGAATGCTGGGCTAGAAATTGTTCTCAAGGGACCAACTGTAAGATCAAAGGCAGCAAGGGGAAAGAGAAGAAACATCTATTCACTCTGGGGAAACAGAACATGGACAAATGCCCAGGAAGGGATAAGCATGGGGGCTGCCCGACGGTCACCACGGCCCTCGGGGCGGGACAGTGCAGGTGCAAATTGTGAAATTCCCCCACATTAGACTCCGGTGCTGTTCTCTTCCTAATCTAAGCTTGGTCTGACTCCTAATTTCACCCCTATTCCCCAAACCCCATTTCAGACTTTGTCCTTCTCCCTGACACAAAACTTGCTTCCCAAACATTCATTCACTCACTCACCTCTGGCATGGAATAGATGGCAAGTGACAATTTAAAACATAAGTCCCCCTCCCACAGAGATTTACGTAGAAGGTCAATTAAACAAGAGCATCGGTTCCATAAACGGTTTTGGAGCTGTGTTTCATCCCAACCGTTGAGACAGGCACGGAGGAGGCAGAGTGGACAGCAATGTTTCCTTCCTTCCTCAAAAACCCAGTGCGCTCGTCACAGGGCTCTGAGGCAAGTTAGCTGGCCTCCCTGCTTTCTGACGCTTGGCCACTTTGGAATCACCTGCTCTTCCCGAGTGTCAGAGGCCTAGACACCGCTCCTGCAGGGCTCCTGCTGCACACATGCCCCACCCAGGGGGGGTCTGTGCTCCTTACTCCTGTGTGCACATTACCCCATGTGTGCACATTACCCCTGTGTGTGCCCATTACCCCTGTGTGTGCCCATTACCCCGTGTGTGCCCATTACCCCTGTGTGTGCCCATTACCCCGTGTGTGCCCATTACCCCCGTGTGTGCCCATTACCCCATGTGTGCCCATTACCCCTGTGTGTGCCCATTACCCCTGTGTGCCCATTACTCCATGTGTGCCCATTACCCCGTGTGTGCCCATTACCCCTGTGTGTGCACATTACCCCGTGTGTGCACATTACCCCGTGTGTGCCCATTACCCTGTGTGTGCCTATTACCCCATGTGTACTCATTACCCTGTGTATGGTCATTATCCTGTGTGTGCACATTACCCCTGTGCGTGCCCATTACCTGGTGTGTCCCTTACCCTGTGTGTGCCCATTTCCCTGTGTGTGACCATTTCCCTGTGTACGCCCATTTCCCTGTGTACTCATTACCTTGTGTGTGCCCATTACCCCTGGGTACTAATTACCCTGTGTGTGCACATTACCCTGTGTATATATCTGTTACCCTGTGTGCTCATTACCCCTATGTATTCATTACCCTGTGTGTGCCCATTACCCCTGTGTACTCATTACCGTGTGTATGCACTCATTACCGTGTGTGTGCACTCATTACCGTGTGTGTGCACTCATTATTCATTACCCTGTGTGTGCCCATTACCCCATGTGTACTCATTACCCTGTGTATGGTCATTATCCTGTGTGTGCACATTACCCCTGTGTGTGCCCATTACCTGGTGTGTCCGTTACCCTGTGTGTGCCCATTTCCCTGTGTGTGCCCATTTCCCTGTGTACTCATTACCCTGTGTGTGCCCATTACCCCTGGGTACTAATTACTCTGTGTGTGCACATTATCCTGTGTATATATCTGTTACCCTGTGGTCATTACCCCATGTATTCATTACCCTGTGTGTGCCCATTACCCCTGTGTACTCATTACTGTGTGTGTGCACTCATTATTCATTACCCTGTGTGTGCACATTACCCTCTTTGTACATATTACCCTGTGTGTGAACAACATGGTGTGTATATCTGTTACCCTGTGTGTGCCCATTACCCCATGTGTGCCCATTACCCCGTGTGTGCCCATTACCCCATGTATGGTCATTATCCTGTGTGTGCACATTACCCCTGTATGTGCCCATTACCTGGTGTGTCCATTACCCTGTGTGTGTCCATTTCCCTGTGTACTCATTACCCTGTGTGTGCCCATTACCCCTGGGTACTAATTACCCTGTGTGTGCACATTACCCTGTGTATATATCTGTTAACCTGTGTGCTCATTACCCCTATGTATTCATTACCCTATGTGTGCCCATTACCCCTGATACTCATTACCCTGTGTGTACTCATTACCATGTGTGCACATTACCCTCTTTGTACATATTACCCTGTGTGTGCACAGTACGGTGTGTATATCTGTTACCCTGTGTGTGCCCATTACCCCGTGTGTGCCCATTACCCTGTGTGTGCACATAACCCCACGTGTGCCCATTACCCCGTGTGTACCCATTACCCCTGTGTGTGCACATTACCCCATGTGTGCACATTACCCCGTGTGTACCCATTACCCCTGTGTTTGCCCATTACCCTGTGTGTGCCCATTACCCTGTGTGTGCCCATTACCCCATGTGTGCCCATTACACCTGGGTACTAATTACCCTGTGTGTACTCATTACCATGTGTGCACATTACCCTCTTTGTACATATTACCCTGTGTGTGCACAGTACGGTGTGTATATCTGTTGCCCTGTGTGTGCACATTACCCCGTGTGTGCCCATTACCCCGTGTGTACCCATTACCCTGTGTGTGCCCATTACCCTGTGTGTGCCCATTACCCCATGTGTACTCATTACACTGTGTATGGTCATTATCCTGTGTGTGCACATTACCCCTGTGTGTGCCCATTACCTGGTGTGTTCGTTACCCTGTGTGTGCCCATTTCCCTGTGTGTGCCCATTACCCCTGGGTACTAATTACCCTGTGTGTGCACATTACCCTGTGTATATATCTGTTACCCTGTGTGCTCATTACCCCTATGTATTCATTACCCTGTGTGTGCCCATTACCCCTGTGTACTCATTACCCTGTGTGTACTCATTACCATGTGTGTGCACTCATTATTCATTACCCTGTGTGTGCACATTACCCTCTTTGTGCATATTACCCTGTGTGTGCACAGTACGGTGTGTATATCTGTTACCCTGTGTGTGCACATTACCCCTGTGTGTGCACATTACCCTGTGTGTACACATTGCCCCGTGTGTGCCCATTACCCTGTATGTGCACATTGTGTGTGTACATTACCATGGGAGTGCCCATTACCCCTGTATGTATTTGTTAACCTGTATGTGCTCGTCAACCCTGAGTACTTATTACATATAACCTTGAGTACTTATTACCCATGTGCTCATTACCCTGTGTGTCCCTGTTACCCTGTGCGTGTGCTCATTACCCTGTGTGTCCCTGTTAGCCTGTGTGCTCATTACCCGATGGGTGTACTTATTATCCCTGAGTACTCATAACCCTGCGTTCTCATTACCCTGTGTGTGTCCGTTACCTTGTGTGCTTGTTAGCCCCATGTCTGCTCGTTACTCTCTGTGTGTACTTATTACCCCGTGTGTGCCCATCACTCCATGTGTGCCCATTACCCCTTTGTGCCTGTGACCCTGTGTGCTCATTACTCAGCATTTACTCATTACCCTGTGTGTGCTAGTTGCCCCGTAAGCATTTGTTACCCCTGTGTACTTGTTACCCTTGTGTGTGCTTATCACCCTATGTGCAATTATTACCCCTGTGTGTACTTGGAGGGTGCTTGCTTTCCCTGGGTGGCCCAAGGGAAATATTGGCATTTAGATAATAGTGTAAAATTAGTAAATGAATTATTAGACTTTAATATCAAAATTCATGAGGAGGATAAATGTTAATGAAGGTATTTCCAGACAGTGAATGGAATATCTGGAGAGGATTTTCTTCTTCCCAGGCCCTGAGCAGAACTGGAGGGTCCCAGCCTCACTGAAGGACTCACAAAACACCCAGGTTTGAAGGGACCTCAAGCTGCATCCTGCCTGACATGGTAATTTCTAAACCACGCCAACTGCTGTCATGCAGCTATGCCTGCACACTGTTACCTTTGTGCAGAGATTACAAACCCAGCAGTGTTAAGGTGTGAAGGCAAACATCGGGGCATTAAACTTCTTCTTTTTCCCTGTGTTTATATGCCACTGCCTACTAAATGTCTAAAGAAATAGATACCTTTTACAGGGAATCTTTTCTTTGGGACAAAATACAAAAGAAGTACCATGCGGCAGGATAAAGCTTATTTTCCAAGTAGTTCTGAGAAATTCACACACAGCTGGGAAAACATGGAGCCTCGTTAGACATCAGGGTGCAAGTCAACTTGCTCTCCCTTCTGGAGGAATCTGTGCCCACAGTCCCTTGCCCTACACAAGCAGGTTATCTGTGCCCACCTCACAAATAATACCTGATTGGATTCCCTGACCCACCAGGAAGCAATTCAGTTCATTGAGTGAACAAAAAATGAGCTGGACCAAGCAGATCCCACCTTTGGGCCTTTAGGGATCAAAGAATGGAGAGAAAGACTTGCTGCCAATCAGCAGCTGGTGGAGGTGAGTAATGAGGTGAAAAAGAGTCACTGTCTGGGTCCACAGGGACAACAAAAGACATGGTACCATGTTACAGAGCCCCAGAAAAGATAAGCAAATACGGCCCCCAAGCAATTCTGGAAAGGGATTGTGAAGCAGATGTGCCTAGCAAAGTAGAAAGGAGAGAGTGTGGTGCTCCTGAGAGGTGAGAGAGTGGAAAGCCCAGCCATATGGGACTTTCCAGGATCAATCCTCAGTCCTGCAAGGCCTAACAGGACTGGGTTCTGTGTGTGAATACAGTCAAATGCAAATAAAACACACTTGAGGCCTGGGTAACACAAATCACATTACCATTTCTCAATGGAAGTTTAGGAGTGGAACTTTGGAACATCTCCACATGTCATTATTCCACACTCCTACAGTAGCTTTGCATCCTCAGTGGACTGACTTTCTCAGCCTATTTCCTGTAAATTTTAGATTATAATCTCTGTAGGTGAGGGACAATTTCTGTTTTTCTATTAGGAGGACACCTACCACAGTGATATATTTACAGTTTGGAAGATTATGGGTATTTTAGCATCTGGCTTCAAAAATACAAAAGGATTTTACCAACTTAAAAACGTCCTCATCTCACAAGTTTTGTGGACCCACTTGAAAATTACCTTAAACTCTCTGTAATCCTAGCACTTTTGGAGAACTGCTTGAGGCCCAGAATTGGAGGCCATTCTAAGCAAGAACAAGATGCCCTCTCTACAAAAAAAAAAAAAAAAAAAAACAAGAAAAATTAGCCAGGTGTGATGGCGTGCACCTATAGTCCCAGCTACTCAGGAGGCTAATGCAGGAGGATCGCTAGAGCCCAGGCATTTGAGGTTGCTGTGAGCTATGATAACACCACTGCACTCCATCCTACATGCCAGAGCAAGACCCTTTCTTAAAAAAAAAAAAACAAGCTGACTTTAAACTCTGTTTAAGTTCTAGTCCTACTATGCCAAACTAGACACTACCCCAATGTCCATCTATAGAAGAATGGAAAAATAAATTGTGATACTTTCACACAATGAATATTTTAACAAAATGCAAAGAAACAACCCGGGACTTTTTATGAAAGAATCAGACTGGGCTATCGAATAAAAGGAGCCTGACACAAAACCACACGTACCGTACAATCTCATTTATATAAAGTTCAAAAATAAGCAGAATAAACTGATGACATTCAAAGTCAGGATGGGGGCTACCTCTGACAGGGAGGGAGAGGGAGAAGCTGGAAGAGATGGAGGAAGGGCTTCTCCTAAAGCTCCGTGCCTTGATCCAGGCGTGTGTTAAACAGGTGTATTCAGTTTGGGAAATTCAATCAGCTGCTCACCTATGACTTGTGCCCCACCCCCACCCCCACTTTTTTTTTGCAGTTTTTGGCCCGGGCTGTGTTTGAACCTGCCACCTCCAGCATATGGGGCTGGCACCTTACTCCTCCTTTGAGCCACAGGCGCTGCCCAACTTATGCCCTTTTTTTGTAGGCATATTATTACACTTCAATAAAAAAGCAATGGGCTAGATCCATTAATTATGTTAAAAATAAAACCAGAATAACATAGGAAAACACAAAAATTTTACAAAGCAACTTTGAGGTTTCCAGCATTCAGCCTAGGAATTGTGGATTTGAAAACTTGAAGTGAAGACATGTAAAGAGGAAATACTTTGTTAAAACACTGGCTTTAGAAAACAATTTATTCCCTTCTGGTTGTAAACTCTATCTTAGAAAGTTGTGGTTGAGCCATCTACTTGGGTGAGAAGTAATTGATGATGACATCCCTAACTCAACTCTAAGTAACTCGAGATTTGTAAAATGCGAGCAGATCTTCTTACGACAAAGAATAGAACTGAAATTATTTCTTCTTAACTAAAAAAATATATTTTAAGGTATAAAGTGATAGATTAATTTTAGAAAATCACAAATTTCAATGCTTCATTTGAATAAACTAAAACCTATCTGATATGTTTCTTTTTTTATTACAAAAAATAAGCATGGGACAATCTTCCCCTTGGCTTTTTCTGGCAATGGTTGTAAGTCTAAGCCAACTCTCAGTTATAAGTGGGGACATACATGTCCAGGGTGACGCCAATTCATACCAAGCTCCCACTCACACAAAGTTAAGTCTTAAAAACCTGTACTCTTAGGAGGCTGGCAATGAATAAAGGTATCATTTATGCTAATCTGCAGATAACACATGAATGGACACTTGTATAAGTCTACTTCAAGAGAGGCACTCAACTTTTTAATCGCAATCAAGGACCTTCATTTCATAAACAAGCATTTTATCTTTAAAAAGAACACTTTCTGGAGATGCCCGTATCTCGGTGGGTAGGGCGCCAGCCACTTGTACCAGGGCTGGTGGGTTCGAACCCAGCCTGGGCCTGCTAAAACAAAAAAGTAGCCAGGCATTGTGGCAGGCACCTGCAGTCCCAGTTACTCGGGAGGCTAAGGCAAGAGAATCACTTGAGCCCAGAAGTTTGAGGTTGCTGTGAGCTGCGACGCCACAGCATTCTACCAAGGGCAACAAAGTGAGACTCTGTCTCAATCAAAAAAATTAAAAAAGAACACTTTCTCAAATTTTTCATTATCCTGTCTCTTTCCAATCTACTTCCTAACCCTCTATGCCCTGGAAGACGGATTATCACATTTGAATATTAGTTTTTTTCTATTAAAATCAATTCTCTTTTTTAAAAAATAAAATTCGTGGAATTAATGAATCAAATAGAAAGTACTTTTGGATGGTATGTGTTAATCACTGCTAAGGCTGCTTAACTCAGAAATCACCGTCAGCCTCCTCCCTGTTCAGCATCTTCTCAGGAGGGCTCGGTAGGTGCTGCTTTCAGGGAGCCGTCATGGGCCTGGATTCACTCTTCCACTCATACACAGTAAGACCGGGTTAATGGGGTCCCTTGGGTACATGTTAAAATGCAGATTCCCAGAGGCCTCTCCCAGAGATTCTGAGGAGGCAGGTCTGGGCTGGAGACCCGGACTCACATTTTTATTTTAATATCCCAAGTGACCCATCCAGATCCACGTTGGCTGACATATTGAGATGCTGTATTAATCTAAGAAGGATGATGACAACCCTCAGAGACCTGGCTGCTTCTTCCAGCCCTCAATTTGGTTCATTTCCCCATGTCCAGTCAGAACACTGATCCCAAGTTGGGAAAGGCTTGAATTCCAAATCGTGCTTTGCAGTGTTTACCTGGAACCAAGAACTCATGTGGCTTTGCTGTTCCTTCTCAATGGTGCTTTGGGTTCTGACTGAACCTAAAAGGTGACAGCATTGCAGCAACAACTATTACATGCAGGGTTCAAGGAGCTGAGGGGTAGAAAGGTGAAAAGTCATCATCATGTTCTCTAGAGAAGCATAAGCTTAAGTAAAATGTAGGTGGGAAAAAGAGAAGTGTTCTTAACAACCACCTTTTTCCACCAAGTTTTCTTAACTCCCCCTTTCTGCATTTTCCTCTTTCTAAAGTCCTTTCTCCAATGGGGTTGGAGTTATCTGACCCTTTACTCAAACCCTATCCTCCCAGGACCTAACAGGTTGGCAGAGGAGGGTTAGCAAACCAGATAACTTAAGGTAAAAAGTGGAAAACACGGTGCAAGAAGGAACCAAAATACTATAAGATGTGGAGAAAGAATGGTCTTCCCGTTCGGAGAGTCACAGATACCCAACCTGAGCTGGGCCATAGAGGCCTGGGATCGCCTCATACAAGATGCTGATAGGAGGGTCCCGGGAGGATTCAGGTAGGAGGGACGAAAGGGGCAAAGGGCAGAGAGAGAAGGCGATCTCCATCTATCTCAGGGTCCCTGAGATAGGAGAAGCCGGATCTCCCAGGGAGGGGTGTGCCCTCACCCCGTGAAGGCGGAGAAGGCGAAGATCACAGGGGGGTTGGAACACCAGGACCGTCTGAGCAAAGGGCAGAGGCGGCTCCTACGGAATGTGCCCCATGGTCCTGGTTCCTTGGGGACTCCCAGGCATTCTTTCTAACTAGAGACATGTCGCCTGCCAGCCAGCAGATGTGGGCCATGAATAAACATCCCTGCGGGGCTGGGGTGGAGGCGGGGCGAATAATAAATATGAAGAAAAAGTGGTGGCCCGCCCCTCGGTGTCCCCCGCCCCTGCTCCCAGGGCAGCAGACGCGCTGGCCCGGAGGGGCGGACTCAGCCGTCCTCACCCGCGCCGGCGGCCGCGCATTAATCCGGGTGGATTTGGCCATCTTGTGCCACAGCCAATCAGTTCGAGGGAGGGGACGGCAGGAACGCCTCTCCTTTCACGCCACAAAAGGATTTTCGTCCCTTGAGAGTACAATGAAAAAAAAAAAAAAAGCCAATCAAGGCGGGATCAGCTGTGAGCTGGTCGCTGCGGATCTGTCGCTCCCAGAGGGGGGTGGGGGGCACGTATCGGTCCGTGTGGGAAACCCGCAGCCTCGGCTTCTCACACATTGTTCTGCTACTCTTCAACCGCACCCCCTCCCTCCAGCCCGTACCCTCCCCTCTCCCCTCCCCAAAGCCTTAATGCCACAAAAGATACTTTCCCCATTGTGCTCCGGACAGCTGAGAGGTCCGAGTTAGCCCTGCACAGCTCCGCGTCCTCTCCGGGCAGAAAGGCCCTGCGCCCATCCACACGCAGAGAGAGATGCTTATCATACAAAGGAATCAGACCCACCAGGGCTCCCGGGCCCATCAGGCCTGCGGGGGGTTCAACACGGTTACATTTTCATTAGGTGCTAATAGCAAAAGGGCAGCTCGGGCAGCCCGGACCAGACATTGTTATGCAGAACGTGCCTCCTCCCCAGGGAAGGTCCACGCAGGTGGGGCCAGGGGTGGGCTGAGGGTGTCAAGGCCTGGTCCCGGGAGAGGGGGGCGTGCAGTGGGTGTATTGTTGGCTCATGAGTTCCATCAATGGGAAAAGTCATGTTTTCTCTGAAAGAAACAAGTGGAAATGGTCGGGGAGGGGGAGGGCTGGTGGGTGGCAGAGAGAGCTGTCCACTTGCGACCTTGGCCACCATCCCCACCACCAGTTCTACAAATGGAAGGTTCTGGTCGTGTCCCTGAGGCAGTGAGGAGGACGGGAAAGTTTAGGGATTAGGAAGAATGGAGGTAATGGAAGAAAAAGCCGGCCACCACTTTTTCTAAGAATTTCTCACCTGTGCTGTGGCCTGGGGCATCGGGACCCTTTAACCTGCAGCTCTTTATAATGCAAAACAGAGCTAAAACAGACCGATTGGATGCTTATAAGCTGTTGGTGAACGTAAGGTGTCTGGTACAATGAGGTCTTCAAAAAGGGGAAAGTCTTTCTCTAACTCGCTATTCCCCTATTCCTACTCCTAACTACAAAACTAAAAAAAAAAAAAACAAAAACTTTAAAAGGCAGAAATGAAAGAACCCAGGATGTGATAGAGAGGGTTGACAGGATGGTGACTCTTTGATACGCTCTACGCCTCTGGCCATTCAACACTGCAGCCTCCACTGCCCAGGTAGCCACTTCCTCTCATCCTCCTCTTCAAATCTCAGTCTGGAACGTGGCTTTGCCTAAATAGTTTCTCACTTTGACTTCAGTGAGTTGGAGACATGACAGCCTCCCATCCCAGAAGACTCCTGCATCCACACATCCAAAGAGGAAACTGGTGGCTCGTTTTCTGTTTTGTGTGGCCATCTCTTTCTGATTCACATACTGTTGTAAGGGTCGGACGTCATGCAGGACATCCTGAGGATGCAGACAGGTGCACTGGGAAGACAGGACAGACACAGCGGGTGAAAATGAATGAACCCGAGGCGGGAGAAGTCTTGCTTGAGCCTTTGTGTGGCAGGTATATTGCTCTTTCCTTTATCAGGGAATGAGCATGTGGTTCACCGTCATTTCTCATTGCACTTGGGATTCCCAGAAACTCAGCTTTCAACTGAGAGGACAAACAGGACAAGGACCCCAAAGTGGCAGGTAAATAACTGATACATCCAGGACACTCGTGAAACGTTCTGGAGAGCAAATGATGAGAAAATGTAAGCACTCACAGAATGAATTCAGCGTTCAAGTCCACTGCCACTTTCTTTTTTTATTAAATCATAGCTGCGTACATTAACGCAATCATGGGGTACAATGTGCTGGTTTTATATACAATTTGAAATGTTTTCGTCAAACTAGTTAACGTAGCCTTCACCGCATTTCCTTAGTTATTGTGTTAAGACATTTATATCCTACTTTTAGTAAATTTCACAGGTACCCTTATACGTCTTTTGAATCAGCTGGAGGCCAGGTGGCCACTTCACCCTTGCCTTGCACAGGTGTGTCACTCTCCAGTACAGACCTGTGCAGACAGCCGTCCTCCACCCACACGGAGGGGGAGCAGTGGCCTATGATGAGGTTTCAGCCTCCTCAAGATTGCTTTTCAACTAGAAAGCAAGAGACGCATAATAAAACCCTTCCAGAAAGTGAAACAGCTTGACCAACAGTGGCATCAGTGGAACGTCTAGAAAGATGACCAGAAAACAGTCTGGAGTCCGTGCCCAGTTTCAGAATTTCTCCTTTCACTACTGACTTGTGAAAAAAAGAAAAAAGAAAAATCAGCTAGCATGCATGTGTGGATAGGGAAAGGGGGAAATAGTTTCCTTAATTACTTTGTCAGCCCTAGAAGCAGCCCTTGCCTACCAGGCCAGAGGTTCCTTTCTCCCCTCATTTCTACTCCACAGGAAGCAAAGCTTTAGAATTCGAAGCCGCCTTAGAAATCGTTTACTCATCTAGAACGTCTCTGCAATGAGAGATGGATTATCCCCCAAGCCAGGGAGCATTCGGAAATATTTTTCACTGCCAATTCACAACCAGGTGTCTGATACCTAAAGCCTTTAATAAACACCCTCTTACCTTCCTCAGATCTCATATGTGATTTTTCATCTCATAACTGAGACTGTCAAGTTCCAAACCAAAGAATTCAGAGGAAACTAGGTAAGCAGTGGAGCAAAATGAGAAGGTTTCTAACTTCAACCTGGACTTTTTTGTTTTGTTTTGTTTCCTTTGAGGAAGAAAGAAGAAAATGCCTCACCCAACTGGTTAATAAAATTAGAATTCAAATCTTTCCAGGTGCAGTGATAGCTCCCTGGCTTTAGAGGAAACTCTTTCCCTGAAGCCAGCAGTGCTCAGAAATTACAACCGGTTTCAGCAATTAAGAGAAGTAAAACATTAAAAAGCATGAGGCAAAGTACATTTGCATGCTAATAGCCCCTCTGTAGTGCTGGGAAGCTGTGTTTTACAACAAAGCAGATAACTTTCCCACTATGGCAATATTAACCCTTGGGTTCTCACTCCATTTCCTGGCCCCTGAGTCTAATGTCGGGAACTTGTCTGGCCATGGTTGGGGAAGACATGGGTTAACTCCATGTATCAATACATCCACTTTGGCCTAATTCTCCCAGGCTTGGGTAAGGGGAGAAAGAGAAAGAAACTTAAAAGTTTTGAATATCTTTAGGGATAGAGAGAGGAGAGTGGAAAGACTCACCAGGGGGTGAAAAACAAAGTATCCCTAGAAAATACATTGGAATGGGCTGTGCGGTGCTTGGGCACAAGTGTTGGTGTCAAATGAGACTTGAATTTGAATCTGGCTTTACCACTTCCCAATGCTGTGACCTTGGGCAAGTTACTTAAGTTCTTGGAACTGCAGTTTGCTTATCTAATAAGATGGAATGGAGGTTAAAAGAGGCAATGAGGGTGACACTTGATACACATAGAAATGATTGGTTCTTGAAATGTCTGTTAGAGCAGGTAGCATTTGCGCCATTCCAGGAGGAAAGTTTTGAGTTGTTAGGTACAATTCTACAAAAAAAAAAAAGCTTTACTGGGGACACAAAGCAGGGGAGTTTTTTTGTTTGTTTTTTGCCTTATTCAGAAAGATCTTTGGACTAAGGGTAGATACTATATAGAGATTCCTTTAATGCCTGCCAAAGTGGAGATCACCAATATTTTGGATTCCATCAAAGATGCCAATTCTCAAAGATACACAGAAAACAGGAGAAAATTCTCAACGCCTGTTGGAAGAAGGAAGTCTAGCCAGAGCTTGTGGTTGGAGAGCTGGATAGACCTGGTTTTGAAATCCATTTCCTTTGACACTGCCTGGTGGTGTTACTTTGGACAAATTTCTTAAGTGTGTGCCTCACTTTGCCATTGTCAAATGGGGATGATAAAATGTCACATATCTGGGGCAAGGGTTCCCTGAATAGGCACTCAACACATGTCAATTACTAAGGGATATTTCTTTCTTTGTTTCTCCCTTTAAAAATCCATTTCCCCTCTAGAATTTCCCCGTGACACAATAGGGAAGCAGTGCCCAAACCCTATCAGGTGTTAGATTGCAAGCCAGCTCATTGAAATCAAGAGAAGAAGAGGAAAGAGAAATTTCGGTTTGTGTACCAACGTCCTCCTAGCTCACTGAGGCTCTGCTGATGAAAAAGAAAGGCTGCCGGAAGGAAACGAAAGTTCATGGAGGGCTGGCAAAATATTAATCTGGAGCTCACGGATGGGCAGCGATGCGCGCCCTCGGACAGCAGGCGTTCCTTCATGTTCACGCTGCCCACCGCCCCAGCCTTGCCTGGTGGGCACACACCATGACGGGAGCCTTCATCCTGTGCTCTAGATCTGCTTCCAAATTTCTCTGCAAGGCTTGGCTTAGGGAGGGGAGTAGAGAGACAGAACATGGGCTGGAAGATCCAGGCAAAGACAACACAATTCTCCAGCTCTTTCTCTGGCAAGGTGCTTTTTCCCTCTGAACTGAGGATTCTTAACCTCACTATGCATTTGAATGACATAGAAAGCTTTAAAAAGGGAACACGTTTAGTTTCAATCCCCCCCATTAAGATCCAGTGTTTTTTGTTTTTTTTTGAGGTGAGCCCTATGTGTATACACACACACACATACACACACACAGTATAGCTTTATATTATAGTGTGTGCATATATATAGCTATATATATAGCTTTTATAGACATACATATAGCTTTTTACATATATAAAATATAAATATTTCTATATAGCTTTGTATATATATTTATGTATATTTTATATATAAATTTTATATTTATTTATATATAGCTTTATACATATATACATATATAGAAGAGAGAGCTTTTTAGTGACTCTGATATGCTGCCTGGCTTGAGAACTCCCCCTCTTATTTCCCGGGTGCGGGGTTCTCACTACTTCCAGCTCAGTCTGAGATGGACGTTGGGGGCAGCTGAGGACTTTTTAAAAATAAGGATGCCTAGGACCTCCCCTAAGAATTTCTGACTTAATTCCCTCAGAGTGCAGGCTTCAAAAACAGACCTCCACAATCTTGTAATTTCTTACATATAAATTAACTCACTACAGCATGATTTATAATAGCAAAGATTGGAGACGACAACCTAAATGTCTGTCTGTAGGGACCTGGTTAAATAACCTCTTAACTTAGAATACTGTGCATGTGTTAAAAAAGAATGAGAAAGATCTCTTGGTGCTTATAGTGAAAAGTCTCTGGAATATACGGAAAGAAAACAAGCAATTGGCAGAACAGCACTATTGTTCATGAAAGGGAGAAAATCCAGAATATACTTGCTGTTGCTTGTGTTTCTTAAGGAAACACTGGACGAATACAAAAGAAAATAATAAAAGTAGGGACTATAGGGACAAGGGTCTGACAGATTAGTTGGAGACATGGGTGGGACTGAGACTTTTCATGGTGTCTTTATTTCCTGGAAATTACCTATTTTAAGAAGAAAGTGCTTAAAAAGTCCTTCAAGTAATTCTAATGAGTAGTCAGATTTGCAAACCTTGGTCTAAGCCAGTGGTTCTCAATCTTTCTAAGGCCGCGATATTAAGGTGACAATCAGCCTGGGAGCCACATCCAGACAGCTGCCTGAATTTTTTTCTAATTAAACTTTTAGTTTTAGAATAATTAGGGATTTTCAAAACAATTAAGAAAATAGTAGAGAAATTCCCTGTATATGCCGCGTGTTAGTTCTTTATTAACATCTTGCGTGAGTGTGGAACGTTTGTCCCAATTATGAACAAATAGTTGATAAGTTGTTATTATTAACCGAAGCCCGTATTTTATTCAGATCACCTCCGTTTTCCCCTAATGCCCTTTTTCTGTTCTGGGTTGGCATCTATGACACCCCAGTGCGTTTCGTGATCGTTTCTCCTTGGTTATGATCATTTCTCAGACTGGCCTTACTTGTTTTTGATGACGACCTTAACAGATTTGAGGGATTACTGGTCAGGCATTTTGTTGAACATCTCTCAGTTGGGATTTGTATAAATTTTCCTTTTTCATGATTAGACTGCGATGGTGTGTTTGGGGGAGGAAGACCACAGATATAAAAGGCTACTCTCCTGGTGTCATATTGGAGTCCATACTGTCTATAAGATGAGTCGTTTAACTTGGGTTACCCTGCTGAAGCGGGGTCTGCCGGGATCTCTTTGTTCTTCCCTCTCCCTCCCCAGCCTATGCTCTTTGGAAGAAAGTCTCTACCCAAAGTCCACACCTAAGAAATGGGGAGTTAGGCTCCTCTTTTTAGTGGTGGAGTGGCTACCAACATTCTTCTGCACAGATTTATCCCTTCTCCTCCATTTTTTGATTCAATCATTTATTTACATTATATAAACTCATGGGCATTTATTTTATACTTTGGGTTATATATACTACTATTTATTTTCTTGCTCAACCAGCTTTGACCATTGGAAGATTTCCCAGGAGGCTCCCGCATTCCCTTAACACATCCCCATCACTGTGGGTTGTCAGTTTTTGTGTTTCTTTTGCTTGCTTTGTTTTATCTTTGGTTGGGGAGCATTTTCTTACTTTCTGGCACTGCAAGATGCACCAGGCATATTTTATCTTCTAATAAAAACCAACTATTTTTCTCAGGAGCCCTGGTTCTTTCTATAGGCAAATGGTTTTAGGAACCAAGACCTAGGTACTTGGTGTGCTCATCATGACTGGGGTGCTGCTGTTTCTAGGTTTTCTTCTGATAGAGCAAGGAGACATTTGTGTATATGCCAAACTGTATATACACACACACACATATATTTCTATATGTAATTATCTGTGCTTATGTTAAGCTAAATCTGAGTTCATACTTATGTCTCCAACTCTAACCCCTCACCACATGGATCACTCCAGTCTCTTTCCCTTGCTTATCTCCCACTCCAGCGACAAAAAACCTGTCTCCCACTATCTTCCATCCTTTTACATAACTGTGCAGGCCAGCTTACACGTATGATGGTTTTAGAATTGCTAACTCATATCCTCACAGGAAAACCAGTTACCAACATAGATCGTGTGTACAGTGCCTTTTGCCTTCGGACTTACAAACTCCATTTATTTCCAAAGTTACACCCATATCTTATTCCATAGCCCCATTCATTGATGTTCTTTCATACATTTGTAACATATTTAGATTCTTCTATCATATCTCCCTCCCATCCTGGGATTCCTCAAACTTTTTTTTTTCTTGGAGACAGTGTCTCACTTTGTTGTCCCTGGTAAGGCCATGGTATCTTAGCTCACAGCAACATAGCTCCAGCGATTCTCTTGCCTCAGCCTCCCAAGTAGTTGGAACTATAAGCACCCACCACAACACCCAGCTATTTTTAGAGATGAGGTCTCGCTCTGGCTCAGTCTGGTCTCCAACCCATGAGCTCAGGCCATCTGCCCACCTAGGCCTCCCAGAGTGCTAGGATTACAGGCATGAGCCACCGTGCCTGGCCCTCAAACTCTTAAGTGGTTTTTTTTTAAATTTGTACATTAAGACATACTCTTTGCACTATAAAGATCTGTGGGTTATGGTGAAGGCTTAATATCTTAGCCTCACCATCACAGTATTGTACAGAACAGTTTCACTGCCCTAAAATATCCCTTATCCTTCATTCATTGAAACCTCTCTCCTCTTTCATTGGCAATCACCAATCTGTCCACCATCCCCAAAGTTTTATCCTTTCCAGGCTGCTTTCCATATAATTGGAATCTTAACTTAGGCAGCTTTTCCAGAATGATTTCTTTTACTTAGCATGCATTTAAGGTACGTCTATGTCATCCAATGTCTCTATGCCTCATTTTTTTTAAATTACCAAATAATATTTCATCGTATGTACGTGCCACGGTTTATGTACTAATTAATCTATTGAAGGATGTTTCGGTTGCTTCCAGATTTTGGCAATTATGAATAAAACTGCTGTTCACATGCAGATTTTTGCACAGACACGTGCTTTCAAACAAGTTGGGCAAATACCTGGGAGCGTAATTGCTAGATTATGTCTACTTTTACAAGAAACCATCAAATTGTCTTTCACAGTGGCTGGGCCATCTTGTGTACCTATCAGCAATGAGTGAGTCTCTGTTCTTTACATCCTTATCGAAACTTGGTATTACTGGTTTTTGAATCTTACTCATTTAATAGGTATTTTGTTGTTTAATTTTGATTCTCTAATGACAAATGATATTGAGCATATTTTCATATAGGTTCTGTCCATATCTTTTACCCATTTTTTTTAATTGGGTTGTTTTCTTTCTTATTAAGCTTTAATAGTTCTTTGTAGATTTTGGTATGCATATCTTTGTAGGATATATTTTGTGAACATTTTCTCCTGAGCTATGGCTTCTAATTTTTTTTGCAGTTTTTGGCTGGGGCTGGGTTTGAACCCACCACCTCTCATATACAGGGCCCATGCCCTACTCCTTTGAGCCACAGACACCACCCAGTCTTTTCATTTTCTTATGACTGCCTTGTCACAGCAGAGATTTTCAAAACTTAATACAGTCTGACATCAATTTTTTCTTTCATGGATTATGCAATTGGTGTTGTATTTAAGAACAAATCACAAATTCGAGGTCATGTAAATTTTCTCCTATGTTTTCTTCAAGCAGCTTTGTACTTTTTTTACACTTAGAGCCATGATTCATTTTGAGTAATTTTTAATTTTTATGTAAGGCATAGAATAAGTGCCTAGGTTTGGGTGTGTTTTCTTTTCTTTTTTGTTCTTTTTGCACATGGTTGTCTAATTGTTTTAGTATCCTTTGCTGAAAAGGCTGTTCTTACTCCATTGGATTGCCTTTGCTCTTTTGCCAGAGTTCACACAAAGATTATTTGTGTGAGTCTTTTTCTGGACCTTCTATTCTGTTCCCTGAATCTAGTTGTCTGTTCTTTTACCAATCCACTTTGCTTGATTGCTATTGTTTTATAATAAGACATGAAATCTGGTAGTGTGAGTCCTCCAATTCTGTTGTTTTTGTTCTGCAAGATTGGGTTACCTATTCTAGGGCTTTTACCATTTTGTACAAATTTAAGCAACAATTTATCAATGTCTATAAAATAGTTGGCTAAGCATTGGATTGAGATTCCGAAGAATGTACTGATCAAGTTAGGAAGAATGAACCATCTAAACAATATTGAGTGTACCAATCAATGAACGTGGAACCTCTCCCAACTTATTTAAATCTTTGAATTTTCTATCAGCATTTTGTAGTTTTCTGCCTGATCTTTTAGATAAAGTTTTACTGGTTCACATCCAGGCTTATTTGTTTACATGGTATTTGTGCTTGCTTTCTTGCCGTGATGTCTGAGTTGAGTAGGGCAACAGAACTCCTGTGACTCAAAAAGGCTAAAATACAGGGCGGCCATAAAGTCTGTGTACAAAATAGTTTGCACACGAACTTTATGGCCACCCTGTACTTTCTAGCCAGCCTTCTACAGAAAATGTCTTCTCCTTCCTGGCTTTGGGAAAGAAGACATCATCTAAAAAGGACTGAGAACACCTTGAGCCTCAGCAAGGGGATAGAAAGTCTTCTTCTGAAGCTGTGGTTGGGGGATCAATAGTAACTAACCTTCTTTGTTATCAAGGTTTGCTGGGCTGTGTTTGTGCTGAGATTAGGTTGTGCTTAAGTTCTGAGCTCAGTGCCATTGGCCTAGAAGTATCTAAATGTCCAGCATAGCACCTGGAACACAGTAGGTTCTTAATAAATATTTGACCAATGAAATACAGAATGAATAATGTAGGACAGAGAAATCCCCAAGCAGTTACTCTAAGACAGCGATTTTTAACCACTGCATCGCAGCTCACTGGTGTGCAGTGAGAGGAGTTTAGGTATGCCATGAAAATTTTTAAAGATCATTAATTAAATTTAATTTTCAAAAGTTCAAAGCACAGTAAGTATATTCTTTTTTATGCTTTTTTTTTTTTGATCAACATAATTTAAGCATGCCATGGAAGTTTAACTATAGGTTCAAGTGTGCCGTGAGATAAAAGAGGTTGGAAAACACCACTCTAAGGTCTGCCAAAGGGCGGGAGCAACATACTCAGGAGCTGTGACAGAATGGGGACAAATGGATCAGCATCATGGGCCACGTAGCCAACAGCTGACATGTAGAAAGGACGGCCCCTAGTCTGCTGGGAACTTCATCAGATAACACATGTTTCTACACATGGGAGAGGAAGTCTTGAGCCTGCACCAGTACCAAAGCACTGTGGAAAGAGTATTTATTAAACTCCACAATGTTCCAGGCACTGTGGGAAGGTCTTTAGATACTATTTCCAATCCACCCAACAGCTACAAAACAGTCTTCAGTACTCCAGTTTTGTAGATTGGCAAATTAAAAAGCAGAGACCAATGTGACTCCCACAAGACTTTTGTTTTGACATAGCAGGGTGAATTCTCACGGCAGTGGGGAAGAGGTATCTTGCTCCATATCCCACCTTTCTTTCCATGTACACACGAGCAGGGTCTTGTTCTGTCACCCCAGCTGTGGTGCGATAGCAGCTCAATGCAGCCTTCAACTCCTGGGCTCAAGTGATTCTCCCGCCTTAGCCTCCTGGAGCAAATTCCCTAGTTTAAGTCAGTTGGTATTCACAGAAGTCAGGTCCAGGAATCTCCTGGAAATATCACAGATGTTACAAAGCTGGCAAACATAGACTCATGTTTACAAATGTCTACCGCTAGCTCTAGTCTGTTCGTCAATCAGTTGCTCAGCCAGGAGAGTGACCTACAGCTGAGAATGCAGCCCTGAGAGACTGTAGCAGGCACTCAAAGAGCATCAGCAAAGGGGACACCTGTTTCCTGCCCCCAGAAAGCTCACACTCTCCTGGGCACTCACGTACCCTCAGCCTCACAAGGAGAGTCACTGAAGCTCTTAAAACCCACACTTACATAAGTGATAATTACCATATAGATTTATATACGCAGGCATTGGCTGTGTGTGATTAAGAAGCTATGGTGCAGTCCAGCCCTCCAGGTGTTCATGTATTCATTAATACTGCAAATCCTCATCAGGGTCTGATTCCCACTAAGTAGTCATCTAAAAAGAAAAAAAAAAAACTAATTATTTTTGTAGCACTTTACTAACTTTTTGTATCAGGGTTATATAGACCTCACAAATGCATTACCTACTTTGCAAGACAACTAGGGCAGGAATTATCATTGTACCATTTTTAAAGATTCCTTCCCCAGAGGGGAGCATCTTGCTCTGAGCAAATTTCGAAGGATGTCTTTATCCAATTTCTGACCTTAGTAGGGGCAGAACTGACAGGTGAAGTCCCAGAACCAGAGAAGAGCAGCGATGGTCCAGGTGCCCTTGGTTCCCAAGCTATTGTTGAAGTTCGCAGGTGCCTACAGGCTCTTGGATCCTTTCTGAAGGGCAAACCAAGTGCAGAAAGGTTAAGTGAACCGTTCCTCCAACAGGCAGAGAGAGTGACTCAAGTTCCCAGGACACTGAGGAGGATCTCCAGCCATTCATCCAATACGGTTCACTTTGTCATTTAGGAGACTTGCATGGCTTACTAATAATGTGGCAGGAGCCAGAAGTGGCCCAATACATGCTTTAAAATGCGTCCTCAGCGGTGGGGATAACCTCACCCACATCTGCTAAACTCAGAATGGCCAGGGGGTGATTCTATCTTGTTCACCACAGTGTCCCTGACACCAAGCACAGTGCCTGGCACATAACAAGTGACCAGTACATCTTCACTGAATGACCGAAACTATCTTTACTATCACTACCCTTGAGCTAAGTGCATTGAGACCAGGCACAATCAAGCCATTTTAATGCAATGAACCTACAATCCTGGCCACTGTCTCATGCTGCGCCAACTTGAACAACTAGAGTCACAACATAGAACTGGAAGGCAAGACAGGGCATTCCGAGGACCAGCCTCAGGGCTGCACATCATCTGGTCTAGAGGAACCAGGTCACTGATGCATTGAAAACAATCAGACTTTGCAGATCCTTGCGAGGAAGGAAGAGTCTTGAGCCACTTCGAAGCAGGCAATTCATTCTGTGAGTCAAGATTCAAGATCGGTGGTTCTGAAAGTCAACTTGTAGAAACTCAGCGGTCCCACACAGGGTAGAGTCCTGCCCCAGGAGGAGGTATTACCATTCTGCTTTATTATTCCCAGGGAGGACGTGTTATTGCCATGACGGCTACCACTTCTGCCTCCACTACTATTTTCTTCTCTGACTGCCCCCCCCTTCTTTGGTTAAACTTCTTACCGGAATTACTCAGAAGGTCATAAAGAAAGAGCTACCAGCACTCTCTCCCCCACCCCCACCGAATTGGTTTAAAAAGTATGTATGAATCTATAGAGAGAGACGGATCTCAGTCCCAAGATCAGACAGAGCTACTGCAGCTGCAAAGTTATAAGCCCATAAATAAAGTTTATGGTTAAACTGGCCTGACCTGGCTTTGCCCCTGGGTACAGAAGCAGTATCTTGTCATTAGTATGCAGAATACATCAGCCTAAAGTCTGCTCATTTGTTCTCAAGCCACTCTGCTCTATAAATCTTTTGGAAAGGGGCAGGGTAGGGAAAGGGGGAGCCCAAGCAAGGGGCAGACAGACAAGGGGGCAGAAGAGGGAGGGGACAGGGGTCCACTCAGGGAAGTTTCTCTGCCACTAGTTCCTGTCACTTGGTGGAGGGGAGAGTCACGAGTCACAGAAAATAAACGATTTCTCTTCTCCGTGATAAGTGAAAATGTAAGGTGCTGAAAAACGAAAATCTAATTTGTAAGACTAGGACTTTTTTAAGCCTTCTGGTTCAAAAAGAAGCTCAAAGTTGCCTGTGAGTCACCCCGCTTATTCCATTGCTTATTTTTCTCTGCCCTGTTTTAATGGTTTTGTTTGTTTGCTTTGCCCTCTAAAGGGAGGACGGGACTTTTTACTCACCCACACAACATGGGGGTCTCTTGGAGGAAGTGGTGGGGGCATTTTCAATATCTTCGTCCTTGGCCAGCTGCTGAGCGTGGTGAGGGCTCAGTTTCTTCCTCTTGGGTGAGACATGCCTAAGAAAAACAGAAGGAAACAAACACCACATGTGCTCACTGTTAATTGGAACCAACCACTGAGCACACAGGTGCGCAGAGGGACGGCCATCTCAATGGAAAGCAACTGCAGTGGGCAGTGGAGGGGAATAAAGCAACCTAACGGGTACTATGAAGGCTGCTGGGGTGACGAACACGCCTGGAGCCAGGACTTACACATTACAAGCATGATCCACGTTATCCAAAACATTTGGACCCCCTTAATATATTGGGAAAAAAGAAGAAAAAGAAAAAGGCAAGGATGAAGAGGTGTGCGGGAGACAGGAGTTCACAAACCTCTCTGAACTGGAGGTTACTGAGAGCTGCAGTAGTTTGCCGCCTTTTCCTGGTTGTTTCTAGTCTGTTCCTCCTGCTATAAAGACCTAGGAGTGAGAACTGACTCTGCCAGTCTCCTGACTGGGGACAATGGCTGCTGAAGGAAAGGGACACCAGGGAGGGGGTGGGTCCCCATATCTTGTTGTTTCTTTGGTGCTTTCAAATTTCCCACTGGGCAGCGAGCAAAGAGACAGCTGACCTTCTCCCTGCATGGGGGCAGAAAGAACGCACGTGGGCATATTAGGAAGTGGCTGCAGTGGTCAGCAGCCAGCGCTGGACAGGCCTGTGATGGGTGGAGAATAGAATAGGGACGGCCAGAGGGCTCAGCAGAAGGCCTGAGCCCCACAGGATAGAGACTGCCCAGCCCCCACACTGTTGTACGCATGAAAGATGGTTAAAATTAACCTTAGGGGCAGCCTTCCAGGGGACGTCAGAGGCTAAATGCTGGGTCTTACGGACTGGACTCAGGCCTCGGAGTGGAGGAGGGGGCAGACAACAGCCCCAGCTGCTGTCTAGTCCCTGACGACTGAGGAACTTCTAGACTGTGGTTTGTAGTTGAGCCCCAAGCCTTTTATTCCAAATACCACTTTTCTTCCTTTATGCCAGGGATCCTCAACTGCAGTGGTACTTGGATGTGAGGCTGTGTGTGTGGCATTTTATATGTGTCTGTGCCTTGTGGAGGGGGGTCCACGTCATCCCAGCTTTATCTGCTAGAAGTAGCAGCATCTCCCCACCACCACCCATCTTGACGACCAGAAAGGTCTCCAGATGTTGTCAAATGTCCCCTGGGGGCAAAACTGTCCCTGCTGAGAACCACTGCTCCACAGGTCTCGGCCTTTGCCCACGCTAGTCACTGCCCTGGCCCTTTACCAGCTGGCCAGGGAGGAGCTGGGCCCTAGGGCGCCTAGTTAGGAAGGAAATGCAAAAAAAAGGCATCCATTTCTTCCTGGCCTCTGAGAATTTATTCCCCCAAAGTGCTTTTAAATTCATCCTTAACACAAAGAACAAAGACATCCCAGCAAGTTGGCTCTTCTGTTAAGGGCTGCACCATTTAGCAAAAAAGGACAACACGGAATAATTCATTTTTTAAGTATAAGTATGTGCCATGCAATTTTTGCAATATACTTTTACTAGAAAAAAATTGGTTGTTTATTTGAAATTTAAATTGACCCCCACGTCCTGTGTATTATCTGTTAACACTACCTTCAGGTGGAGGTAATCACACAGGGAAACGGTCCAGAGAGGGAACAGATGTTCTCACGGTACAGAAATATCCCATTTTCTTGGAGCACGATTTCACCCCCAAAAGACAGCCCCATCCTTAACCCCACTGAAGCCCTCACAGAATCCTGGCTGTGAGAGAAGCCCAAGGAAGGTCTGAGCAATTGTATAGATTCCTCTTGGTCTGAAAAAGCGGCCTCCATTCCCCACTGGTGGTCCCCTGGGTACACCCACCTCGGAGAATCTTCCTTCGCTCTTGGCTGCAGGAAGGAAGCGTGCTCATGGGTGGGCGCATCTCTGCCAGGCGCTATCTGGAAGGGGAGACGTGACCACTTCATAAATCCACATAGAACAAGCACGTTCTCTGCTGGGGCAGGGGAGGAGCAGGGGATCATCACTGACCTTTTTCTCTATCATCAATCTTATTTCCTCTTTGAAGGAGAGGGGCCATTCCTCACCAGCTGACAGGATATGGAGAGAGGAGGAGGACCTTGGGGGAGGCAGAGAGACCTAGCATAGCAGGTGAAGCTTCTGGGGGCTTAAGGGCTGATGTGGAGAGGGGCAGGGCTGCAGGAAGGGGGGACTGACAAAAGCTGTGGAGGGGCGCAAAGTTCACTGTGCAAACTGCCTCGACTGAGGTTAAGGGAGAACGGTTTTATGGGGCAGAGGGAACAGGAGGAAGGAAGGGACATGGTACCAACACGGTCACACAGAGGCCTTTAGCCCCTGCAAGCCATGGGCACCTCCTTGGTTAACATGCAGGAAGATGGCACTGAAGCTGTGGCTGGGAGTCAGCCCATATCTTGGGCTTGGTGCCACCCCTGACCCTGGGCACCCATTGCCCCACATGAACCTGTTTTCACATGTCAAGTGAAGGGTGGGCCTGGCATAATCAATTCTTAGATTCCCTCTTGTTATCGAATTTGACCTTGGCCTGTTTCATTTTGCCTTCCATTTCTTTTTCATGGTACACAGGGAATGCCTAGGTTTGAGGCATTCTGCCAGTGACTTCTTTGGGTGAAATTCTGGAGCTCTGAGGAATGCTAAGGAATTCTCTCAAGCCCTGTGATCTCATTGGAAGATGATGCAAAGAGATATGACGGGGGTGGGGGGATTGGGGTGGGTGGGAGAGACACATTCCTCGTTTAAAATGTAAATGGGGGTGGGGGGAACCAGGTACCTGCTGAAACTTGGTAATGTTCTACGCCCCCCCCCCCAAAATGGGGAAAACAGTCCTCACACAGTTTACCTATGGGAAAAACAAATAAGAAAGCTGCTATAGACACATTCTTAAAATCAGAAAAAAGCTCTGATCTCACATAACGATGCACATACATGTCACACACAGCACACACCATGCACACACAGGGCAACGTGACTGCCGCGGTCTCCGGATAAAACAAGAGTGTGTCTGGGAGGGGAGGGGCCGGGTCTTTGGGAAGAAACTGTCAGTCTGTCGCCCTTCAGGACAACAGCTAAATTCCAGGGCCTCATCAGACGGGCCCTCCATGTCTCCGTAAAACTAAACTGACAAGCATGACCTCTCCTCCGCGGTTCACCTTATTGAAGCTGTCTGATAGGTGAGACATTTATTAACATGGATGGACTGCCCACCGAGAGGGCCCCACCGCTCGGGGCTCAGCAGAATGAATTCCTTCCCCAGATGCAAGACGTCTCCACTTCAATATGGAATCCGATAACATCCTCCTTGCGGAAGGGGCCTTGACTAAAGGAAAGTTGTGTTTCTAACATGGGACCAGCCATGCCATGGGGCTGAGGGGCTCCAAGTGCAAAACCCAGCCTAGGAGGAATGTGATTCCTTAATTCTGGACTGGCCAAACTTGGTTTCTTTCCCCTTCTAAAAACTGAAGTGGACTATTGTTTGAGTTAATACCATCCAAGGTGGGGATAAGGAGGGAGAGAGAGAGCAGTGGAATGGTCACTGACCGCACTGTCCTGTGAGATTGCTGGACAGCCACAGGTCAGTTCTCTATGCTGGGCACCCCATGCACATGGCTGTGCTTAGGAGAAAACATTCCAGAAGAGTCCCAGGGCCAGCTTCGGCAGCAGGCACAGGGACTAGCTATCTGCTGCTAAGGTATTGTACAAATAATCCCCCAAAATTAGCACCTTCAAACAACATTTGGCATCGCACTGTTTCTGTGGATCAGGAATTAGGTGCAGCCTAGAGGGTCTCCCACCTCAACACTCCTCACAGAAGTGTGATTGTCCCTCCAGGCGCAACTCGGGACAGGAGCATGATCATCTCAAGGCATGACTCCAAGGGAGATCACAGCTGGTGGGATCTACTTCCAAGGTCCCTCGCGTGCTGTTGGCCTGAGGACCTCAGCTCCTCACTGGACGTGAGCCTGAGACTTCTCCACACCTTGTCACGGGGGCATCTCTACAGTGTGGCCTCTCTTTGATGTGGCTCCTGACCCAGTGACTATTTTCATCAGTGCAAGAGGGTGACGGCGAATTTAACGTGTCATCATGCTTGAACCCAGGATATTTGGTTGACATTATGTAGGACGTTTCTGTGAACGTATTGTTTGAGTGGATTAACATTAACTTCGTGGACTTTGAGCAGAGCAGATTGCTCTCCACCACGTGGGTGGGCCCCTTCAATCCAGTGAAGCCTTGCATAGAGCAAAGACCTGCCTCCGGGGAGAAAGAAGGAATTCTGTCAGCAGGCTGCCTCTACCTATGGCCACAACTCATCATCATGCTTCTGCAGCTTGCTGGCTTCCCCTAGGAGACTTCAGACTCCCCAAACCTCCTTAAAATAAATCCATCTCAGTCTCTCTCTGCCTTGCTCTGTCTCCGGCTCTGTCTCACCCTATCCCTCTGTCTCCCTGTCTCTGTCCCTCCGGATCGCCCTGCCTCTGTCTCTCTCACTTCCCCCACACACATCCCGTTGGTTCTATTTCTCTGACATCCCGACTGACACAAAGACAGCAAAAGAGGGAGCCAGCAAGATGGAAGTCACCGTCTGCCACCTCATCTTGGCAGTGACACCCCCACCACATCTGCTGTACACTGTTTGTTAGAAGTGGCTCTCTAGCTCTGGCTCACGCTCGAGGGACTGGGATTAGGAAAGGGCAGATACACCAGGTGAGGACCCTGAAAGCCTGTGTCAGGGAAACACGAAAATGCACGTGAAATGTATCTGCCGTGTGATGGCGGGGCAGGTGGTTTAAGCCCCTGAAACCTCATTGTCTCCTATCAAAAGAGAAGGCGATAGCCCCTCTTTGGAGGGCATTGCGAGGCAGGAATAAAATGTGGGGAGCACACTCCATGGGGGCTGATGATGACAGTAATGAGCTAAGCACTTGGCATCTGTCCCAGCTTTTGACACTGGCTGTGTTCTTAATGATAAACTTGTTTAGCCTGGTCACTTTGGTGCGAGGATGCTGAGGCCCAGGAAGGCCTCAGGTGGGTTTTCTCATTTACTCTCCAGCTGCTGTCTCTGAATGTCTTCCCAGTCCTCAACCTTGCAGTCACTGAGACCTGTGTCCAGCCCAAGATCATGACAGCAACAGACAGGCAAAGTCCACTTTTAAAAGCTATTTCCTTCTAATCTTTTTTTTTTTTTTTTGCAGTTTATGGCCGGGGCTGGGTTTGAACCCACCACCTTCGTCATATGGGGCTGGCCCCTACTCCTTTTGAGCCACAGGCGCCGCCCGTAATCTTTTTTTTTTTTTTTTGAGCATCTCATATGTGCCAGGTTGTCTACCTGACATTGGTGCAGTCTACCTAGAAAGGTGACATTTCAACTAAAACCAGAAGTGTGAGAAGTAGGAGCTGGGAGAAGGATGTTCCACTCAGAGGAAACGCCGCACTTCCTCAGCCCATGGGAAGGACACATCTCCCCAGAGTCCACAGAAATGGCCCCGATAAGGGCGTCAGTCACAGCCACTAACCCAGGGGCATTGTTGCATTGGTCAGCTCTGCTGTTTCTGTGTCACCCGAAGCTTCCTCAGACCTCTGCTTCTCCGGCCCCCAGGACACCATGCCTGGCTAAATAGTGAACCGCTGGCTCCTTTTCCACCTCTCTGGGCTCCCCTCCCTGGCCTCTCACATGGGCTTCCCTGCCCTCCTCTAAGCATCTGCATGCCCAGGGTCTCTTCTGCCCCTTGACAAAACCCCTCTGCCAGCATCTCATGGATGAGGCCTAGATCTGATTAGCTGCGCTCCGGCCTCAGACTTTCTGTCCACCTGACTGGCTGTCATGATGTCTTCCTGGGTACCACATAAACCTCTCAAACTCAACACGGCCAAAGTGGATCTCATTACATCTCCGACTTAACTTGGAAAAAAAAAAAAAATGGGTCTCACTTCCTCCCTCCCAATGCTCACATGTGAACTCTTCTCTTGCACGTCCAGAACCAGTGACACTCGGGCCACCAAGTCAGAAATCTGAAAGTCCGTTACTTCTCGCTCTTCCACAGTCCACTGATCACTAAGCCCTGTCAATGGGGCTTCCCGAATGCACCAGGAGTTGGTTCTTTTCTCCCCATTCCTGCTGCCACTATTTCAGGCCCTTATAGTTTCGTGCCTGGACCTCACCTTAGACTTCTAACAGCTCCTGCTTCCTCCGTACCCTACTCCACTTTCAAGGTCATCCTCCATGCTGCACCCCCAAGAATGCCAATCCTCAGTGCAAAACCCACCCAATAAAGCACAAGCTTCTCTGCTTACGGTAGAAGCCTGCTGGCCATATTTACATCCTTCTTATTTTGCTACTTTCTACCTTTCCCTTGACTTTCCAAGATAAAGTTTTTGTTGTCTCTTCAACACATCACTGTGTTTACTGTTTGTACAAGTTGTTTCCCTGCTGGAATATTATTATTATTTACCCCCACCATCCCCCACTCGGCCTTCTTTTCTTTCATCCAGATGACTCCTCTTCAACCTCGAACACCTAGCACAGACATCACCATCTCCAAAAACATCCCCCAGGATTGCCTTTATTATTGCATCTGCCACATTTTATGGAAATCATCTGTTTAAACATCAGCCTCCCCACTAGACTGAAAGCTGCTCAATATCAGGCACCATATGTATGCCTTAGAGCTGGAACATAATAATGCTCCATAGATCCTCGTTCAACTGAATTCTCAAAATGTCGACTTCCATGTTACCTTAGCTTTACGTCAAGAACAAAAAAAAAGAATTTTGTGACCAATGTTTTGGCCTTGTAAACAAAGTAAGTGCAAAGCACCAAGTGAGAGCTTCAGTCTGTGCCAGTAGGGACACCCGGAGACTGGTCTGAGGAGGCACTGTGGGACTTTCCACCCAGCCTGAGCATTTCATGTGTGTGTGCAACTGAAAACCAAGGCACTGAAACATTTTTAAAATTTTTTTGTAAAGGTATTTACTTATCTGTCTCCTCTGAGTGGCTTTTCTTTTCCTCCTTTGCTAGACTAAAAGTTTCTAGAGGTCAATAGTGCCTTACCTTTCTTTCTAGCCACCTACGTAAAGAACCCAGCACAAGGAACTGAGTGTCCATTACACACAAACATTCAACATGGCCAGTAGTGTTAACAGCTATTCAGAAATGCAAAGTGTGTCAGGAGATAAGCAGTGATGGGGTGAGGTGAGAGGGTGGGGCTGCTATCTAGATATGGTGGTGACATTAGAACAGAGACCTGGAGGAACTATGGAGGTAGGTGAGTCATAAGCACACATATAAGGTTGCTGTGGCAAAGAAAAGATGGCTGCAAATACTTTGGACATTCCTCCCCTTGAGAAGTGGGATCTATGTCCCCTCAGGGAGCTGGTGCTTGCTTTGACTAATAGAATAGGATGGAATTAATGGTTTGTCAGTTTCTGAGCCCAGGAAGAGATTAGCAGCTTCTACTTATTTTCTATTGGGATGCTTCCTCTTGGTACCTAGCTGCCATGTTGTGAGGAAGCCCAAGCAACCCTTGAAAGAGGCCCACACAAAGAGGAACTGATGACCCTGGCCTGTGGTGCAGCTGAGTTCCCAGCTGACAGCCAGCACCTACTAATCCCCATTTAGCCACCCCTGCTGATATCTTATGGAGCAGAAGTGAGCTGTCCATGCCATGCTCTGCAAAATTTTTAGATACGTAAGTAAAATAAATTCCTGTTGCTATTTTAAGATAATGAGTGTTGATATGATCTGTGACATAGCAATTGGTAATGATAACAGAGATTTTCTGCCAGAGGACTATAAGGGCAAAGTCCTTGACCCAAGATCGTATTTGACATGCTCTAGGTCAGTGGTTCTTAACCTGTGGGTCACAACCCACAGGAACTGCATTAAAGGGCCGCAGCATTAGGCAGGTTGAGAACCACTGCTCTATAAGAGCCTATTATAAACCTTTGGCAAGTTTCTGCAGATCCCAGCTTTTGTCATGTATAAGTACCAAGTCCATGATTGAGACTATGAGCAACAGAGCCGTAGGAGATGAGGCCAAAGAGCCCAAGAGTGGCAAGAACTTGAAGGACACAACAAGGACTCCCATTTTATTTTGAGTCACATGGAAAGCACCTGGGGAGTAATATGATCTGACTCATAATTTAAAGTTCTAAGCACATGGTAGATGAGTAGCCACTAAAGTAATGATTCTTGATCCTGGCTGCACATTAAACTTAGAGGGGTGTTAAAAAGAAAAGGAAATAAAAAATCTTGGGCTCCACCTCAGGGCAGTTAAATCCAAGTCTTTGGGAATAGGACCCATGCATTGGTTTAAAAACAAACAACAACAACAAAAAAAAAAAAAACAGTAACCTGATCCAAGTTTACACTCCTGGGGATTCTGATTTAGTGAGTCTGGGCTGAGTTCTAAGCAGGTGATTGTTAAGCCCAGTCACTAGGGCTGGGATCATTGTTCTAGACTCTAGAATCTAGAGGGGTCATTTCCAAACTGGAATATGCATCAGAACCGCCTGGAGGACTGTTAAATACTGGGTCTCACCCTAGAGTTTCTGGAAGTTCTAGAGTAAAACCCAAGAATTTGTGTTTCCAGCAAGTTCCCAGGTGATGCTGTGGCGGCTGGTCCGTGGTCAAGATAGTCTGAACCACTATTTTAGTGCATAGGGAGGTCCCACCCTGAAAGGTACTTCAACAGGCTGAGGAGTGTGGGCTTGATTCGGGGTATCTGGAGCCTATTATAAACCTTTGGCAAGTTTCTGCAGATCCCAGCTTTTGTCATATATAAGTACCAAGTCCATGCACTGGTCCTCAGATAATTCCCCTGGAAGATTCTAGGGAAGGACAAATGATGATGAATAAAGGGTGACTAAAACAAAGCCCAGGAAAACAAAGCATTTCAAAATGGAAATTATTTAAAGCTCCTTTAAAACCCACCACCAGTGAGAACCTGAAAGTGTAATTATATAACCCATGAATATAATTAGGTGCCTCCCTTCCCTCTCCACCCACTTCTCCCAGGCTTTGGGTATTATGGGAGAAGGAGGAGAGGGGTCCCGAGACTCTCAGGACTCAGAACATAACATTCTACATTCCCCTGCTCTTATAAACGTCCTCAAAAAGTAGTACTTGGATCTGGCTGGAGCCAAACTCCAGAGCTCCTTGTCCATCAATTAGTATTTATTGGGCCTTCACAATGAGCTAAGCAGGCATATAAAAGACAGCAGACTGCAGACTGTTATTAAGCCAGAGAAGAATAAGCACCTCACCTCCCTTTTCACAAGGTGTTGGCAGCTGGGTGATTGTGTCTGGGTCAAAATGAACATTCCACCACTTGGCCCACAAAAGTTTCTTGAGCACTCAGTATTCAAGCAGTCCCTCAGCACTGGAGGTATGGCAGTTACTGAGACAGATGCCCTACCCCCACTGAGGGAAGATTTGGGTTCTAGCAAGCTTAAGGACAAATGCTGATAGCAGATATCTATGCAAGCAATGGGCAATCTGGCCAGTTGGTCGGCCAGTCTGCTCAGAGCCCGTTTATTTCATGGGTCCCTTCTCACTGCTCCTGGAAACCACATATCTGCAATTTCCAGACCTGCGGGTGAAGGGGTCCCCGTTTAGAATCATAATATGCATTGTCTCCAAGGATGACTCTGATGCTGATTGGAGTTCTATGTCTCTTGCCTAAATAAAATCATCACTGTAAAGCTGTTTGGAGTCAAAGCATCAAAAACTCCCCAGAGCACCAGACATGGTGGCTCACGCCTATAATCCTAGCATTCTGAGAGCCCAAGGTGGGTGGATTGCTTGACATTAGAAGTTTGAGACCAGCCTGAACAAGAGTGAGACCTCGTCTCTCCTAAAAGCAGAAAAATTATCCAGATGTAGTGGCAGGCACCTGTTTTCCCAGCTCCTTGGAAGACTGAGGCAGGAGGATCACTTGAACCTAAGAGTTTGAGGTTGCTGTAAGCTATGATGCCACAGCACTCTAGCCTGGCAACAACAACAACAAAAAACTCCCAAGAGCATCTTCTCAACACTCCTGCCCACTGAATCTAAGTGTAGAGCCCACTGAGAAGCTGTCTCCACCCTTGCTAGAACCCTGGGATGATGCAGGCCAATGTTGGCTTCTCAAACCCTAAAAGGAAAAATTTCAGTGTCTCTAGTGCCCTTCCTGGAAGGTGGCTTAGGCACTAGGGCAGCTGGATCCCCAAATCTGAGCATGACTGTTGGCCCCAAGAGGGGCACCTTAGATCAGCACTCTGTCACTGTAAGAGGTGTACAGGCAGGTACCATCTGTCTTGTACTGTGGAGCAAACCACTAAGTGCCATGCTCAGAGCCCAAGGGGCTGGTAAAGTAATGGACGAGTGAACACACAAATCAGAAATATTACCTGGGACTCTGAAGTCCCATGAGATTCTTTCCAAGAAGTTTCACCACCCTCAATCTCCTAATCACTGAGGACACTCACAGTGCACTGTGCACGGAGCATGGAGGTAACACATGGGGTGTGGGCTGTGGGAGCTGAGAATCTAATTGGAGGCCGGCGGAACAGGAGAAGCTGCCATTAAAAGACCTGGACAATTGTCCCATAAGAAGTGAAGGAGGGAAGTGGGTTATGGGCTGGAGTAAAAGCTCTGAGCCTCATATTCCTCCCTCTTCCAACCTCACTCCCAGACATCAATTGTAAAAAGGGGAGCTGGAGTTGATTTTAAAAGAGAAGAACTTGAACTCATCACCTTTAAAGGCAATGGGTCAGGGATGAGTGGGCCTTGTAAGGGTTGAGTATGAACCAAGCCCCATATGGAGGTAAGGAGAAAGGGGGTGCAGAACACAAAATAAACAGACCACTTGGTGGGTGTTCTTGGTAACGTGGTAGCATGACACACCCCTGTTTCATGCATACCTGTAGCATGTGAGCATGAACATGTTAGCATATGCAGGAAATGTGTACAGGGAAACCTCATATGCATTCTACAGGGAAGTGAGAATCAGAAAATGAGACAATTTTATAGTGAAAATATGCCATTTATTTGTTCTGTGTGGAACGTGCTTTGCCCTTCTGTGTCTTGAGATGTTTGCACGTGCATTTCTTCCTCCCTAAAATGCAAAAACTTCTTTACCTGGAAAAAACCTTTTCAATCTTCAAAACTCAATTTTCATTGCATCTCTCATCTCCAAAAAATATATAACTACTTTCTTCCATGAATGACCACAGCACCTTGACCTCCACCAACATTGTAGGTAAGATTTAAGGTTGTGGTTGAACTTGCGACTCATCTATCCACCCTGCTTGACTGTGACACCTGAAGGCCAGGATCCTGCCTGGCCTATTGGTCTTTGTCTCTTCAATGTCTGTCATGATGAAGTCCTTGATATAAGGTGACTTTATGTCATGTCAAACTTGAACATCCAATGGGGTCATGTCTACATGGTGAGAACCGAGTTTCTGTGGAGAGGTGAAACTGCTCCCTTCCAAGCTATGGGAAGAGGGGAAAGACTAGGTGACAGCTACCCCATCATCCAGGAGGCCCTCTCAGGAAGCAGGGAGGTTCAGAGGCGATTGGAGACTTGTTTATATCAAATAAGCACTTGCTGGAGTGTTCAAAGACCAGCAGGTTCTAACTTGAACTTACCGGCGAAGTCATGGCCACATATCCTACATATGGTGCAAGAATGTGGGCAGCAAAACCCATCTACCCCTTGATGAGAAACCCAACAGTGCTGCTGGAGCGCTAGTCTCAGCAAGGCCTCCCAAACCTTGTGGGCATAAGCTGCCCCCTCCAATTCACTGCAGGGTGTCTCACAGTTGCCAGCTGAGAAAGCGGGGAACAAAATGAAATAACTGTGGTATTTGCCACTGTTAATTAACAGCAAGGTGTTCATGAGTAATGTTGTGGTATTAAGGGCGTGGAGCAGCTTTTCATGATTGACTCCCTCCTTTGCAGGGTTATAAACCCCAGGAGAGACGTTCCCTCCTGGATGAAACTTGGCAGCTGGCCCAGGGCTCTTCTTGCGGCTGGTGCTGGACCTGCCTGTTTATCCGCCTGTTGAGATTTGCCTCCATTTCTATAGTACTCACTGCCAGGGCCATGATCTGCCAGAAAACATAGTATGAGAAGCCATACTATGTTGGCACACTGTGGCAATGGCCATGGAAGCCCTAGAGCAAAGAATTAAACAGTGAGACTTACCTGCTCTAGGAACAGCCAAGTCCAGGTACAGTTGCCCAAAAAGCCACCCAGAGATTGTCCATGAAGTGGACAGGGCTGTCTTCATGTGGCAGTTAGGTGCCAAGGTATTCAACCAACTCTCCTGGCCCAGGACTCAACATTTCTAGCCAAAGTCCTCAGAGGGTTGCTTCAGATGAGAGAATATATTTGGGAGTGAGCTGGATGGGATGGTGGAGCATCTTTTATTTGAATTAATTTGTAAGTTCTAATGCTGTGCTGGCTTCTCATTCCTTAAGTAATTGTAACACCCACGATGTTTTGCATTTTCCCTCTCTACTGTCCTTTCTCAAACAGTATTTCATTTTAATTCTTCTCCCCCTTCAACAACCCTGTAAAACAGGGAAGGGAATGGATTATTACTCAGATTTTACTGATAAAGAAATCCAAATCTGGAGAATTCAAATGACTTTCCCAGATTCACATGGCAGTGCCCAGACTCAAACTCAAATCTTCTGATGCCAAGCCCAGTGCTCAGATTTTCCACCCCAGCATATTCTTAAAAAGTCAGAGTCAGCGTTTTCCTTTCACCTGGTCCCACATCCAGGCAAAGCTGACTGGCAAACAGGTTGATGGTAATGAGTTATGAATTCTCCTCCCAGAAGGGAAGTGTTACTCAATGAGTAGTGATTTTCTTCTACTTAAACCCAGGGAAGGTTGGTTTGGCTTGGCTGGGATTTCTGATGGGATCTGAGAAGGATGAAGGGCCCTTCTCAATGCCATTTCTCAGAATTTTGAACTGAGAAAGGAACAGATGGAAGATCCCACTGCTAGACAACTACACCTCAATCAGACAAGAGCAACAATAAGACAAACTCCTCATCCCCCCAAGTCTTCAAAAGACAGCAATAAGGTACAAGGAACTAACAAATTAGCAACCCATTATCTGGAGATTTTAATTAGCGATTTGAGAACTAGACCCAACAGGAATTCCTCCCTAGAAATTCTTCCTGTTCCAACCACCTGGCAAGAACATCCACTCCTCTCTGGAAATGTTTTCAAGAAACTTGCAACAACCAGCTCCACCAGCCCCATCCTCCCAGAAGAAAGGAAGAGACTCCTGGGTAAGCCGGGGAAGGCCAGCTACCGTCTCCAGCCAAACTCGGATACCCATGGCAAAGGGAAAGGGCACTGGCCACAGCTGCCTTTCATGTCTTTGCAAATCTTGGCTGAACCTCGTAGAAACAAAAGACCAAGAAAGACACTTGGATTTCACACTTGGAGATTGAACAGTGACTCTCGATTATCCACCTGAACAGAATGACACTAAAATGGAGTCTGTGAAGGGTTAGATCTCTTTCATTTAGAAATGGGCTAAATACGCTTTACTTACTGGCTGCATCCCCTACCTGCTTAGGGTCACTTTGACTCATGTTTACATTGTTTTGCATCCCTCGATTGTATGTTAATTGTGAAGTGGAGAAAAGGAGTCATGAGAGGGGAGCATGGCCTGAGTAAGAAGGATACAGCCTGGAAATTTCATATGTAAATAATCTGCATGGGACATAGCCCTGGGTTCTCTTTCAGAGCCCAGGCTCCTGAGTGAGGGGAGGAACTGACCCTAGAATTAGCTTTAACTTCTCTTTGTGTTTGGGAGAATTGTCTGGGTCACTGCTGGTATTCAGGTTCCTCCACAATGTCGGCTCTCCTGAGATGACTTAGCTGGTGCTCCACAGGGTCCAGGGTCAGTGTTCTCTTGACTCAGTATCTGTCAGAGTAGTCCACAAGGTGATGGGAGGCAGGCATGTCACCTCGCCCCAACACGATCTGCCTCCTCCAATCCATGCCATTGAGCACCTGTGGTTGTTTGTTTGTTTGTTTGTTTGTTTGAAACAGAGTCTCACTATGTTGCCCTGGGTAGAGTGCCATGTAATCACAGCTCACACCAACCTCAAACTCTTGGGCTTAAGTGATTCTCTTGCCTCAGCCTCCCAAGAAGCTAGGACTACGGGCACCTGCTACAACACCCAGCTACTTTTTTGTTGCAGTTGTCATTGTTGTTTAACTGTCCCTGGCTGAGTTCAAACTCAGCAGCCCCAGTGTATGTGGCTGGTGCCCTAACCACTGAGCTACGGCTGCCAAGCCACCTGTGTCTTTTTACTGAGCAGTCAGGATGATCTCAAAGAGCAGTGTGGTAGAGGAAGACTTCATCTTCCTTATCCCCTTTTACCACTAAGGTGGAAAGAATCAGGGATCCTATGTGAGGGCCCCTCCCTGGACCCATCCCCTTCCTTTTTCCTTATCCGTATGTTGCCTCCAGGATGCATCAAACACTTTTTCCTTAGAAGAGCCACCCTTACCCTCATTCTCTACCAGTCACTGCCTTGCAAACCTAATCTCCTAGATGCATGTGAAGAATCTCGTCTACACACATCTGGAAACTCTGAAGGGAGTTAGTCCCCAAGGGCCAGGTAGGACGGCGAGAACTCAAGTTTATATCATACCTTCTTCAACAGGAAGCTGCAGCTGATTTCCTCACAAGTTGTCCAAGGAGCAAGCAGACATTCTTCATCAAAGCAAGCACCATTGTTATTTTCTTAGAGATGTCCCACTTGGTCTTATGTAAGGAAAGCACATTCTTTCCATTTTGCATGACATAGACTTTGCTCCTTTTCAGGAGCTCAATAATAGCCTGGAATTATTGTGCTACAGTGCGTTGGATTCCCGTCAGAGACTTTCTTGTAGAATAACAGTATAGCATGGATGGATGTAACAAACCCATGGGGGGTTGGCAGTGGCCATCACAATGAGATAATGCTAAGGACCTCACCTCACCTCGGTTTATTGTACTGCAATCTTATCATTGAGAGGTGGCTTTACCAAGTCTCCATTTCTACCAACAAAACTCGCCTCAAACTTCTTCTCATGAGGATACTGTGTATGAAACATATGTCAAGTTATTAACTAAAAGAGCCCTGTCTTTTTTCCTATTATGTGATGTGTATTACATTTCTGCAAAAGCACTAGCAAAAGGTTAGAGTTTTAACAGGAAAGGTCAGTTTCTCACATAGCCTGATGGAAAAATTGGCCTTCTCCGTCAAGAATAAATACTCTTCTCAACTGAGCTCACAGATGTGAGGGAGATGTGCATTTAACCAAAAAGGAAACAATAACAACAAAGAGATAGGAAGTTCACTTAGCTCACCAAATCATTCAAATAAACCCTGTGATTAGTGGGAGACAGACCAGCCTCACGTCTATAAAGCAGGCATGAATGGGTCACACAAAATAGGCACAAATAAATCAAAATTGGTTGGCTTTTTTCCATCAACCACAAAATAATACAGCCACAGGGGAAAGCCCATGGGAATTTAATACTTCTCTTTGAAGAATTTCACCAACAATAGTGATAGTTGCAAGACAAATAACTATCCCATTATTCATAAGACATATGATGTATTTATTATTTTTAAAGGCTTTTCACGTCTCTTACTTTTTAATTTCACAAACTGTGAGATGCTCATGGTTTCAAGCATTTCAAGTGATAAAACGAACAGCGAGAGTCAGTGACACTTTAGTGGTTACATGCCTAATGGAGGGTACGTCCGGGCTTATTATCTGTGTCACTAAACTTGAGTTTGCTCTCTCCTCCAGAACATAAAGTTCTGCTTAGCTCATGTCCTCTTTTCCAGGCCTTCTCTAAGGAGAATAAGTACCCTCCCCAAGCTATACTAAGGGAAATAATAATCTGAAGCTGCCTTGACCTCCTGACTCAAAGGCACCCATGTAGATGTTGACAAGCATTTGCCAGAATAAATGAGAATGACAGGGAGCCCACCCCAACCCCCACTTCTCATGTCCTGTGGTTATTGTTCTGAGGTGCAGCATTTCAGCCTCTGCTGTATCAGGCAACAGGATTAGACAGGTTAGTGGGGCATCAGATTTCAGACAGTTAACTTTTTCATTTTTTCCCTCTGCACACAGGCTTGAGAACTGACACCAGGACAGGAAGCGTGAAAGTGGTAGAAACAAAACAGAAGATTAAAGCTGACAGACAGCTCAAGGAGTTTAGAGGGGAAGAGACAGAACATAGGAAGCTAGAGACACTGGGGAGTCTGACACAACTAATCAAATAGCATGACATTGTAGCCGTGTCAGTGCTTGACCTGGGGAGGTCTGACAGGGAAGGGATGAGGGATTCAGACAGAAACTACCCATGAGGACAGAAAAAGCAAAGTCAGTCTTATCCAAGTGGGAGAGTCAGTATGGGCTGTTGAAGCTTATGGATCCCTTTTCTGGATGAGAAATAGTTGGCATTTTATGAACTATGGCCTGTATCATTAAGTTCCACTTGGGCAAATAAAATTGATTTGAGCTATCACAGGGGCTGTAGATGAGAAGTTCTGAGAAAGGTACTTCACCAATAGTGAGATTGATTAAAAATATGATGAAGTAATCCAAGGGTACACGAGAAGAGAGAACTGGGCATCTATAATGAAAGTCTGAGGGGACCTCTGATAGGCCTCTTGAATTCTAGTTTCCACAATTGCCATGAATAGGAGATGGCCTCCAAGCCATCACTGAATCCTACAGTGAGGTGAAATTAAAAGCTGAAAGGGCATGGGCACAGCAGTTCACGTTTGCAATCCCAGCAATTTGGGAGGCTGAGGCAGGAGGATCACTTGATGCCAGGAATTTGAGACAAGCCTGGGCAACATAGTGAGACTCCATCTCTACAAAAAATTTTTTAAAAAATTAGCCAAACATGGTGGTGCACATTTGTAGTCTCAGCTACTTGGGAGGCTGAGGCAGGAAAATCGCTTAAGCCTAAGAGTTGAAGACTACAGTGAGCTACGATGGCATCATAGTACTCGTTTATCTGGCCTGGGCAACAAAAGAAAGACCCTGTATGGACTTGTTGATTATCAAGTTCAATTTCTTTGGTATGATGAGGAAGAAGTGAACCAAATGTGGAGTCACAAACTGGGTTTGGTTTCTGTATCTTTCACTCACTATGTGACCTTGGACAAATCACTCAAACCTTCTTAGCTCCAATTCTGTATTATATATGAAAAACACACCAATTCTTAACAAATAATATTGTGAGCATCAGACTTATGGAGCATGAGCAAAAGTACTCAGTGCTGGGGGGTACTTTGCAAATGTTGATATTATTCAGCAGAGAATGCAAGACCCAGGAGGTGAAATAATGCTCAAATGGTTAGTTTAATAGTTAGAACTTGGATCTCATGGCTATTGCTCCTTGCTAGTTGAGAATACAATGATTGGGGGGGGGAAGTTATCAGTAAATAGTAGTATAGGAGGTGGCGGTGCACACCTGTAATCCTAGCACTCTGGGAGACGGGTAGGTCAGCTCAAGAATTCAAGACCAGCCTGAACAACAGTGAGACCCCCATCTCTATTAAAAATAGAAAAAAATGGCTGGGCATAGTGGCAAGTGCTGACAGTACCAGCTACTCAGGAGGATAAGGCAAGAGGATTGCTTATGCCCAAGAGTTTGAGGTTGCTGTGAGCTATGATCCATAGCACTCTACCTGGGGCGACAGAGTGAGACTGACTCAAATAAATAAATAACTATTATGGGTGGTGATTTATTGAGATTTTCCATTTGCCCTCTGCATTGAGCTGTGAACAAACTCCAGCTCCATTGCCAAAGTGTTTGTTTCCCTCCCACTCATCCTGAGAGTGTAGACGAACAGTGTCTCCCCCATAAGTCAGTATGGCAGCTCAACTCTCCGTTTCTCTCCAACTACAAATGAGAAGCGATAGGTAGCATGAGGAGGCACATCACATGTCTCTGAAAGCCACACCGCCATGGCCACAAAGGTCAGAAAAGGAGTCTGCAGGGGTGCAGAATGTGGGCCCTGCAGGTCAGTGCCATCTTAACAAAGAGACTGGGACCAGTCACATGCTTTTCCTGAGCTCCTCATGGGACTGTCTTGTGTCACCCAGAAGGCCAGCTAAGCCCTACATCTACCCACTGGGTGAGCACCAGCAACCTGTCTAACCTTGCTGGGAAACAATACACTCTTATGACTACCTGGCTGAGAAGTGGAATTTTAAATAAAGAGAGAAAAAAAATGCCCTATTATTTTACTCTAGTAATTGACAACAAGTTTCTCATGAGTAATTTTATAGCACTCAGGGTGTGGTAGAGCTTGATTTAACTTCCCTTTACAAGAGCCTCAAACTTGCGGTACACACACTATGCCGAATGAAAAAACAAACAAAAAATCCTCATGCATACTGAAATGTCTTGATGAAATATCTGATGTCCTGCATATGAAAGGCCTTTTTCTTAGTTTATTTCCTCAAATCCCCCTTTGGAAAGAGAAAACATCTTATATTTGGAATCCAGAAAGATCTTAACAAATTTCTAATTTATTTATGGATGATAGATAGGTAGATTTTCTGACGATTTTAATTCATGTAACCAGATATTGGCTCTCAAAGTGTGATCTATATAAAATTAGTTCCTTGAATGATGCCCCATGATCATATCAATGTACACAGCTATGATTTAATAAAAATAAATAAATAAATAAAATTAGTTCCTTAAAGTTTCTTTGAAAAAGGACAAAGAGTGGTTTCTGCACAACTGGTTTTAACAATTCACAACATACATTGGTCACTATGAAACTTTTGAGACAGACTATGTTATGGACCATTATTTCACTTCCAGATATTTCATCAAGATATTTCAATATGCATACAGATTTTTTTTGTTTCATTCAATGATTGTTATGAAATAAAGAATAATATTGACATTGTCCTTTCTGATTCACCCTTGCAAATTTCAACTTGCTTGGCCTATAGGTATTACTGGGAGGGCTTCATTTACTTCCGTCCACGTGCATTTTACATTTCTTAATTTTTGTATATTGTATATTAAAAACTTTCTTAATGACCCATATACATGAGAGTGGCAAAGGGTCTAAGAAGTTCTGTGGAAGAGAGCCCAGCTCATCACTGTTTCGAACACAAAATTTCACAAAATAAGGAGAAGACAGCATTTTTCTATGGGTAACTACACATACACATTAACACATTCTACCACTTCCTAATTTAGCAGAGATGTCTGATCCCACAGAGCTGAAATCTTGAGGAATATATTTTTTGGGTTTTGTGTGTGTGTGAGGACAAGATTTATTGAATCTTCCACCCTAATTCTCTTTCTCCTGTACAGTCTTGGTTCCCCGGAGATGTCCAGTCCGGCGAGCAGCAATGAGACCCACTTTGTGGCCAGCAGAGGCATCTCTGCGGATGGTGGAGGGCTTGCCAATGTGCTGGTGATTGCCACCTCCAAAGGGATGCTCCACAGGAATATGTTTTAAGAAACAGTGTTTGTAAAAGAGAAGGAAGGGGGTACAGTTAATGTTCAGGAGTAAACCATATTCTATTTTACTTTGGACTTTTTACCCCATTATTCATTCAACAAATACTTACTGAGTATTCAGTGCAGATAATGGGCAATAGACGATATGAAGAAATTAGATGTGAAAAAATATGATATAGCATTATCAAAGAGAATGTAATCAAAAGATCTTCAGAAGATCTCATTCAACCGTTTGTGCTACTTAGACGAGATCAATTAAATAACTGGTCTCTGGCATAGAACACTATGGAACTCTTCTACCTTGAAGTCCTTCAGTTAGAATATAAACATGTACTGACATAAACATTTATCCTAAAGAAGAAAAAGGGTGTACTTACAGGTGCCATGAGCCAAAGGTATCTGCAAATATTCTCAAAGTGAGGATATGAAATTCCATTTTTAGGTAATAGACAGGAATTAGGATTATATATTTCCAGGAAAGACATTAAAGAGGAAATTGATGAGCCAGACATACTATATGGAGGAGGAAGTCAGAGATTCCAACCTGGTCTCTGGACCAAGAGGAAACATGTCCAGGGTTGCTGCATTCAAGTCCACATCTGAGACTTAGTATGACCACGGGAATGCCCTGGAGTTTATAAATGGATGCTCAGTGGGTGGTCAGCTCTTGGCTTACTGGCTTACCTCATTGCTCTCAGGGATGAGTTGCTTATGTCTTAAGTAGAGAGTCTTAGTTTAGAAATGTGATTTTTCTTCTCTCCATCCCTAGGAAGGAGAGATCCATTTTTACAGTTCATCCATTCTTACCGCTTTAATTATGACCTATGAATCAAAGGTTTCCATATTTATAAATCAAGTTATAAGCTTGAATCCAAGCTCTATCCCTCATGCCCCAGCTGCCTGTTGGGCATTGTCATTAGTCTCCCAACTGCCCTATGAATCTTAATTTATCCAAGTTATCGTCTCCCAAACCACTTTACCCTCTCAGCCCATCACATCATTTTCTGTGATTCTCCACCCCCCGTTCACATTCTCTAGGGTGAATTAGTTTCAAAAGCATGAAACACTTTCCCGTCTGCTTTCTACTCCCCATAGGCAATGAGTAACTAAGATGTGTCCTCTCTTCTTTGCAAAGTTTCTTTTATCTATTCCTCCCTATCCTTATCTATTTGCTACCAATATAAAGGAGATTTTCTCCCATCTGGTTGGGTTACCAGTCGCCAATATATAACTAGACCTCCCCCCATCCAGTTGGGTTACCAGTCTCCAATATATAAAGAGATTTCCCCACATCCAGTTGGGTTACCAGTCTCCAGTATATAATGAGATTTCCACCCATACATTGGATTACCAGTCTTCTAACTCTCAACTCTGTCATCCCCTCTTCCAACCCACCCATGTGACTCCTATACCAGACTGTGCCACCAGTTTGTTGGAAACAAAACAAAAGTACCTTATTTAAAGTACCTGTATTTAAAATATATTCCTGAGGTAATCCTGATGCTCTGCCATGGTTAGAAATTTTTACCCATTACTTCTTTTTTTTTTTTTTTTTGTAGAGACAGAGTTTCACTTTATGGCCCTCGGTAGAGTGTCGTGGCCTCACAGAGCTCACAGCAACCTCCAACTCCTGGGCTCAAGCGATTCTCTTGCCTCAGCCTCCCGAGTGGCTGGGACTACAGGCGCCCGCCACAACGCCCGGCTATTTTTTGGTTGCAGTTTAGCCGGGGCCGGGTTTGAACCCACCACCCTCGGTATATGGGGCCGGCGCCTTACCGACTGAGCCACAGGCGCCGCCCTACCCATTACTTCTTAGTGGCCATTCGAGGTGATGAGGTATGAGAGGATGTCCTGGGTGACAACCTTTGCTCTTCAGTCACAGGTGTCCCCATCTTCTGCCAACTCACCAGGTTCCAGCTATTTGCCCAGTGCAACATTAAGTGTCTACTGATATACCCTTTTCATGGAAAACAATTTGTTTCCATTTAAAATTTCTATCAAAAAAATGAATGGTGCAGAGATCTAACTTATGGTGACTTTCGCACTCCTAAGAAATATTAATAACACTTGACATGCTTTAAAATCTAAGCCTGCATATGCACTGTTGTCTGTACATCAGTGGAAATAATCAAGTGATTGAGGAAAGACAGTGAGAAGTGAAATGTCTCTTTTAGATAGGATTGGAGGTAGCAAGTGGAGGAAAAAAATGGAAAAAGCTTATACAAACTGTGTGTGTGTGGCAGGGGTTGTGAGAACGGTCTGTTCAGGACATGAGCTTGGCCCATTATTGCGTTGGGACCTGCTGCTAATGCCCAACTCATAGTCAAGCAAGTGTTTTGGCCTCGCTTTGCATTGTGAAGAAAAGTATTAGAAACTCCCCTAAGCCAGGCTGTTTCAGCAGCGCCTTGTTCAAACTCCCTCTACAGGGTAGAGTTCTTGGACCCCTCCCCTCTCAGCTCCAATGGGGACTTCCACCTTCCCATGGGCCCTGCTGAGTCCTGGCTAATCACTCCCTCTGCACCTGCTCCCACCCCTCTAGAGCCTGAGAACCGCAAAGGAAGAGGCTGGGATTACCACAAATGAAGTAAAGATAATACCAGGCAAGGACCTTTTATCCAGGAAAAGTCTCCCTCAAGTTGTCCTCACAGCTCCTTACAACCTCCTCTTAATAACTTGCGTGCCAGAATGTGGCAAAGATTAAACCCATTGAGGAATGAGATGCTTTGTAGCCCTGACATGGAGTGCTCTGTACCAGGGAGGAGGGGCAGGTGGGGAGCGGTAGGGAACAAGGAGGAAAAAAGGAGAGAAAAGCAAGACAAAAGAGAATACACTCTGCAATCTCTCGGCTGAAAGCCTTTGTTCAGCCGGCACATTATTTGGTGATGTAGACCGGGCATAATGATGCACTTTATTATGTGTGTCATAGGTCTACGGGTGTATTCCTGACTATAAAATATATATAATATGCGCTAGAAAGAGACAGAAGAGAGAATGCAATGCTTCTGACTCAGTGAGAGTGTGCTTTGCCTTAGCCAGGCTAGTCTTTAGACATCTACTTTGTGATTGTCTTCTCAAGCCAAGCAGTTTTTGTTTGTTGTTTGTTTGTTTGAAGAGGCCATTTCATAAAAGTAGAAATAATTTTTAAAATCATAAATGGCTATGTTAATTCCTGCCTTCAGGAGCCTGGACAAAGAAGAGCAGTTAAGATTTTGCTGGACATTAGCATTGAGTTTAATTTCTGGAGGTGCACTGGGGAGGGAGACACATGGCTAGACAATGACCAGAACATTATTGAAGGGTGACATTACCGCATTTGCCCTTCCTGTTGCAACCCTGTTGGAGTAAACTTGCTTTTCTGTTTTCCAAACATGCTCTTTGTCAATGAACAAAGGAGACGCTCCTCTGCTGTGGAGAGACTTCCACAGTCAAGTAAGAAAAAGCTTTGAGGTTAGGCAAACTTGGGTTTAAATTTTGACTCTGCCTCCTACAGTTGAATAAATCTCTTGGGTCGGTTCATCTGTAAAACGGAATAGCATTGGGGTCTTTGGAGGTTTTGTGAAGAGTGGAGATCGTGTATATAGTAGCGCTGTGGCTTTATCATTTGCAAGTATGCACCTGGGGAGTGATTTTGCCCCAGACTCTAAAATGGTCCATTCTACCTCCTGTAAAATATCATAAATGGTATGTAATGATGCCAAGGGGACAATGTGCTCAAGGAGATTGGCTCTCTCTGACCTCCATCCTAACCTACTACAGTGCCCAGAAAGAAAGGCAATGGATTCTAATCGATCAAACTACCCCCAAACCCTAGAGTATATATTATCTCTTAGTAACATAATACAATTCTCTGAAGGGAGAATTTGAAATTAGTTAATTTACGAGGTCTGACAATTAAGTTGGCTAGCTCATCCCAGAAAAAGTGCTACATACCTCATTGCTGAATATCATTATGGTCACCAGATGGCCAAGGGGAGCACTTATAAGGTGATCATAGTGATATTCATCAATGAGGTATGTAGCACTTTTTCTAGGATGTCCAACCTCATACCTTCCTAAGGAAAATGGGAAGATATGTACAAATCATCTTCAGGTTTATTCACTGCCCCCAGCAATTGTTCTTTTCAGGACATAGTCCAGAGCCCTTGTGATTCACATATGGCTGAGTCTGTGCTCTTGCACTGACCCTCAGAGTCATTTCCTGGTCACCATAAGTTAGATCTCTGCACCATTCATTTATCTACATACCCACTTGCTGAGCCCTGGGGTTGTTTTGTTTTTGCTTTCTTTGAGGAATACCACTGGACATCATAATGCCAAATGGGAGGCGAGAGGAGGGTATGCCTGCTGGAAGCCCACCCTCAAAGCAATAGCAGACAGTTTTGTCTTAAAAATCTTATGCATATTCATTGTTGCCTTCAGCTGTTCGGACATCTGTGAAAATCATCAAAGACGGGAGAAGACATGAATCAGGCATGAAATGAATCTTTTTCTTAAGCAGCATTGAAGATACTAAGAGGATACAAAAGCAAAGGATTAAAAACAAAGAAAACTTCCTGTTTAACACACCATCGTTGCCTTCACAAGATTATTCCATTTAGTTGAGAAAACTGGGCATATGTACAAAATCACTTAAAGGAACAATTTAAGAAAAGTCAGAGTATGCTTCTTTCAACTTTTCTGAAGGTTAGAAAATTGCCCCCCTCCCAAAATAAGATGTCATAAGCCTCACATATTAATTTTCTCCTCAGTGCTTCAAACAGTATTTGTATTATTATAGGAGCACAAAGCAAGATGATGATTGCTTATATTGGAGCAGATAGGAAACTCGTTGTGAAATTTAAAGACTTGAGTGTTTTGAGATAATATACTGATTATGCTGATTATTGACAAGATAGATAACTTTCATTTCACTGCACCTTGTATTTAATATAAACTTCCCCCACGATCTTCACAATAACCCTGCAACTTGAGTTTCACTACCCTATTTTAAAAAGAAGAAAACTGAGGCTTGGAGACATTTCATGAGTTAAAGGTCTCACGGGAAGTTGTGGTTGGTGATGGTGGGATTTGAACCTGGTTCTGTGTGACCCTCAGGTTTGTGTTCATTCAACTCTGTGATAATGTTTCTCTGACAAGCAAGATTTAGCTGAGGAGGAGGTAATCAGCCAAGGGAGGTGAGCGTGCATCACAGCATGGTGACAAAAACACACACAGCCCAGGAGGAAACAGAAAGAATTGGCTGTAGCAGGGATTACTAGTCATTTCTGATACCTTTCTCACCTTCTTGCTTTAGTAATAAAACCTTGAACCAACATGGCCACCCACAGTAAAAACAGAAAAGTACATTTAATTCCCAGCTTTCTTTGCAGCTAGATGTGGTCATGTGACTAAATTTTGACCAATGAGATGTAAGTGGAAGCCATATTTGCGAGTTCCAGGATATGTTCTTAGAAAGAAAGATAATGTCCTTCTTCACTCCTTTCTCCTTCACTCTGGCTACATGGTGGGCTTGATAGCTGGGTCTGAAACAACCAACCCATACATACCACACATGATTCTGGGAACAGAGGTCTTACAAAGTAGAACAAGAGGGAAGGAGTCTGGGTTTCTGAGCACCTGGTGCAGCAGAGATACCATTCCTATCGCAGGCTGCTATACTTGATTTTTTTGTTTGTTTTTTGTTTGAGACAGAGTCTCAAGCTGTCACCCTAGGTAGAATGCCGTGGTGTCATAGTTCACAGCCATCTCCAACTCTTGGGTTCAAGCGACCCTCTTGCCTCAGTTTAGATATAGGGTCTCGCTTAGACTATGTAATAGTCTTGCTCAGACTGGTCTTGAACTCATGAGCTCAAGCTATCCACCCACCTTGGCCTCCCAGAGTGCTAGGATTATAGGCATGAGCCACCGTACCTGGCCTATACTTGATTTTTAAAATGAGCGTGAAATAAGCTTCTGTATAGTTTAAGTCACTCTTATTTAGGGTTTTGCTGTTACTGGCAATGGAACCTAATCCTAATTAAAACATAGTCTACACTGACTTGAGCCAAGAGGTTTTGTAGGTAATCAGTGGGAAAAACAGGTTGGAGAGATACGGAAATCACAGAGAACTTCTCAAGTCAAGTTAAGGCATGTGTCATTTACTTTGTAGGCTTTCTTGGCAGACCAATCTAATGAAAGTGGCATTTCTAGAATACTCTACCTGTGCTGTATAGAGTGTCCCAGTCTGGAGTGTTAATAAAGGAAGTAAAAGCATTTTAAAAATGACTCCAATAAACCAGGCGTGAGGTGTTCAGAGCCTCACGAATGGAACCGGACTGGGTGGTCAGGAATTGAAGCTGTAGGATTCAGGTACTAAGTCAACATTGAGGGTTTGGAATATGAAGCAGACAAAGGAGATGGAGATTCCTCCCCAAAGAGCCATGGTATGTTGACAAAAACGAAGAAACCAGAAAGTGTAGGAAATATCAAAGAAGACACGGACTTCTCTTTGTGGAGCTGAAGGTGCTGGCAAGATGCCAGGAGAGCTGCAGCCGGGGCATTCACGCCTGAAGCTTGTCAGAGGCAAAGTTTAAAAAAAAGACAAGCTTGGCATAAATGAGAGAGGTGAAAACTGTGATGCCAGCTGAGCTCTTCAAGGAAAACCACCTAAGAATAGGACTCAGTGTGAAGGTATGAGACGGGAAAAGAGGCATCAGAGTCAGAGAAGTGGGAAGGAAAGAGGGAGCAGGTAACTCCATGTGATATGTCATCTCAGAGGCCAAGGAAAGAGCTTTGATCAACGATGGGATGTGTCAGAAAAACAGGAGTAGAATAAAGGAGAAAAGATTGGCATTGGGCAATGAAGAGGTAGGTCATTGTTGATCTTTGTGTGAAAGTGTCAGTACAGAGCTGCAAGTGGAAGCCCAGTTTCAGGGGATTGAAGAATGCACGTCTTAGAGGAGAATGGAGGTACATTTGAGAAGCATAGGCATGAATTTTAAAAAAATTTAAAAAGCCCCCAAATCAGCATAAGATGACCAGTAGAGTCAAAGTCTTCACTGGGACAGCAGGACCCTATAGAGACAAGTTAGCAGTGATATAAACAGGGAGAGCCACCCTCTTTAGCCTTGGTGTCCCCATGCTTTATTAATATAACTCATACTATGTTATTATCTGTCATGCGAGATGGCTGCAAAAACGAATTAATATGGCCTGGTGTGGTAGCTCACGCCTGTAATCCTAGCACTCTGGGAGGCTGAGATGAGTGGATTGCCTAAGGTTAGGAGTTTGAGACCAACCTGAGCAAGAGTGAGACCCTGTCTCTACTAAAAATAGAAGAAACTAGCTGGGTGTTGCAGCAGGCACCTGTAGCCCCAGCGACATGGGAGTGAGGCAAGAGAATCAATTGAGCCTTAGAGTGTGAGCTTGCTATGAGTTATGATGCCATGGCACTCTACCCAGGGCTACAGAATGAGACTTTGCCTCAATAAAAAATTAAAAATTAAAAATTACCCCAAACAAAACAAATTAGTATGTGTGAAAATGCATAGCACAGATCACGGCTGGTAGCAATGACCAATAAAACATCCATTATTTCTCTTTGCCTTCAGATTTTTTCTGCTGATACATGTTGTATTTTTATACCTAGCTAATTGCCCCTCAGGTAAATGTCCTTGTGTTTGCCGAGAACAGATGCGAGCTCAAGGTAAGCCCAGCACGACCATTTAAAGAAATAGTCCCTTGGAGTCCCAGAGGGTCACAGATTTGACAGCAGCATTTTATATCTGTCAGGGAGGAAAAGAACACTCAGAAGTGGTGGCTGGAATAGTTCCCACTGGTGTCCAGCACCCAGGGAGCACACCATGCCCTCTCAGAAATATCAAAAGCAATAGACAGACCCTGGGCTGAGCCAATACACCGTTTATTTCATTTCATCTATCCACGAGGTTAGAACAGTCTCACACGCAAGAAATATGAGACTCAGAAGAGTTAAGATTGGCATTTGTGCAGATATCACATGAGGGAGAGGAGGGATTTGAACTCATGGGTTTCTAGAACCCACATGACCCACTGCCACTCTATCAGCTTCTTTCTGCTGGAATGTTTGGAGACCTGGCTTATCTAGCACCCAGGGCTGCTTCTGTGCACACCCACCCAGGAGGCAAGGAGCCTTAAGCCAGCCCTGACTCAGCCTGGAGGACAGTAACACAAGTATAGCTAGGGGTTAGAGGCAGCGGAGTGGAGAATGAGCCTATTCCCAAACTGAGAGGGCAAAAGAGGTGGCCAGTGGCCTGAGTGCTGAAGACTGAGAAGCCACCTGTCACCCCCTCTACCTAGCAGCATTCAGATGCAAAATTAGGACCAGACCCGTGGGCCACACCTCAAACCTCTAAACAGTCCACAAATCCTGTCCAATTTCATAACTTCCCCAATGCACCTTTGGCTGCTACCAGTTGCTCCTTCATGGAGACAGAGGCAGCTCCAGCCTTCACACCCCCCACATAATTACGGAGGTGGCCGGCTCCCCAAGTGACTCCACCCAACTCAGACACCTCGGAACAGCTATTCTGTAAAGCACGCCGAGACTGTTACATCTAATGAAGTGAGCTCAAGATGAAAGACCAAGGCAATCATTTCAGTTGGGCTTATGCGTAATTACGCATTCATCAGTCAGAGCTTTAATTACCCAGAGATAAAGGTACCATTAGTGTTCCAGGGAAAACTGGCTCCAGCAAAATGCACTTCTTTTGTCTCCTAGCCAGTGACAACCAACTGTTATCCTCGGAAGGGCTTAGCAGACAGACTCCAACCTAAACCAGAAAAGGCGATGCCACAGAGGAGCCACAACAATTGTGGGAGACGTGGCCCATGCTGGATAGTCCAGGATGGATAGTCCAGGAGAGCTTCGGAGACAAGGGGACACTTCCTTGAGTTACAGAGAAACATCAGGGAAGAGAAATGGAGGAAGGAAAAGGGGTCCAGGGGAAACCCGGGTTTTGCTTAAAGCATCACCTGATAACTCACTGGCACGAGATGTTCTAACTTAGACCTACTAAATCAGAACCTTTATTTTTATGTGACCCCCAGGTGGTTCATGTACACTTAAAAAGGTGAGAGACACCTGGTTGTTTGTACCCTCACATCAACCCAAAATAAAACAATGAAATTAAAGGTGAGTCACATTGCTATTGAGGGCCCTCAGACCCAAGGACAACACCCTTGCTGCTCGTTATGGCCAATAAGGAGCTGGGACTCGCTCACCTCCTCTTCAACTGTGTATGTCAAAGAAGAAAAATGGAGGCAGAAATATGTGTGCGTAGAAGGGGTGTTTTTCTTTTCTTCTCTCTTTTTTTCTTTCAACATCTGGCAGGAGAAATAGATTTTCCCTTCCAGTGTTGCTTTAAAAGGTAAACATAATTGAATGGGGGCAACGTGGGGCGGAAGTAAGACCATAAAACACGCAGGATGTCAAATTTAAATGATTAATAAAGCTGAAAGGTGCAGCATCCCCCACCCCCAGCCCGTGCGGGGTGAGATGCGACAGACAGGTCAGGGCAATCCGCTGGTGAATCCGATTCAGAACCTCCCCGCCTGAGGGCTGGGGCAGGCAGCAACAGAAAGAAAACCATTTCACAATGAGGGGAGGCGGAGACTGGCAGGAAAGAGACCTCAGAGAAGGGGGAACAGGGTGAGGAGGCATCACGTGGGGAGAGAGAGAAATTCCTGGGGTGGTGAGGTTATCGGTGTGGTGGGCTATGACAGTGGGATCCAGAGCCCAACCACAAGATTGGATTAGCAGCCCATAAATGCCAGGCATCCAACCCAGAGCTTTGAATAATTAACCAAAGTTCTGAGGTCAGAGGATAGATTGCGCTTTTTATCCCACTGCTGCCACTTGTTAAAAACGTTGATTTGAGTGTGATACAGATTTTCTCACAGAGACTCAGCTTCCTCGTCTGTGAAATGGGGGATAGTTCTATTAGCTCCATAAGATCATAGAAAGATTAAATGAGATAATACATGTAAAACCTTATCATGATGCTGGGTACATAGCACACAATCACAACGACAGCTATTATCACGTCTTATTTCACTAGCGAGTATTCTCAGCATTATTCGTTTCCCTGTACATTTCTTCTCTCAGCCTAGACCTTAATCAGTGTTCGGAAAGAGGTGATGGAATGATTTTATAAGTACTGTCTCCTGCCTTCTTAGTGCTATCAAAGTATGATCACTTACCTCTTTCTTTCTTTCCTTCTTTCCTTATTTCTTACTAAAAGACTGAGAGCTTCTTGAATGCCAGGCATATTAACCAACTAAACTACACCTGTTACTATCAAAGCATGGATAGTAGAGAGAGCGTGATGAAAATGCTTGGCATCTGGCAAGCGCCTGGCATCGTCTTAATCACAGGCACCTGCATTTTCTATGGCCCTGCTCTGAAGAAGTGTAGGAAGGACTTTGGGCTATCTCTCTGGACCTCCCAGAAGTGAATCTATGGTCTCAGAAAGTCCCGCATAACTAGGCGAGCAGCTCTCCAGTTCTCCTCTCCCATGGAGTGGTTGGTTTCTGGGCTGTGCTCCTCAGACGAGGGATATAGGGCAACAGAGCCAGGCTCGGTTCCTTCTCCAGGGGCCTCTTCCCAGAGAGTGGGACGTATGGCCTGATCCCAGACCACACCATCCACCATACAGACTCGTACCCTTCATCGCAGTGATGATGGAATGAGGAGGCAGGTGGTTCTGCACAGTTTTACCCCCTAGGAAGCAAAGCAGGTGGCAAGAGCAATTCCCAGTGGCTGATGAACTCTTGGTGGCCTTTGTCAGGGACTGCCCAAACCATTAGGAGCCACACGGAAATGCTAAGGGGCTGTCACTAATTACAGGGCTCTGGGGGCAGACCCCGCTAGATGGGAATCCCATTCTACATTTTATTAGGTGTGGCCCCTGGGCCTAGTTGGTCAATCTCTCTCTGACTGCATTTAAATTGCTTGTAAAATTAGTAGTACTTTTGTCAGGGTTCTGGCGGGAATACACAGCACAGTCAAATTGGACCATTTGGGGAGAGTTTAATAGAGGAGTTACTCACAATGAGAGAGCAGGGTGTAGGAAAGTTGCAGGTAGAAACAGGGGGGAGCGTGGCCACCAGGACTGAAGGGCAAGACCTTGGAACAAGAACCATACTCCTGGCAGTAGCTGGGAACCCTACCTCACTCTCCCCTCGCTCATTGGCTGTGTCCTGCTGACAACCCGAGGACAATGCAGCTTGGTGATGGTGTCCTTACAGCTCAGCCCAATAATGCTTGCATCTTGCACCAAAGAGCTATCTGAAAGGTATCACCTAAAAATGACCCTCTGGGCACTCAGAACTCCTAAATCTTTTGGCAGCTGCCCTCACCCGGGTATCTACTCCTCCTTCAGAAAAAAGAATTCATTCCACCATGATTGAACTTTCTCTGAAAGTTTCCACTGAATGCTCATACTAACCCAGGACCTAGCAATGTGTTTGATTAATCTTCTGAGATGATAAACCTCTTCTGGAACCAGAGAGATTTATTTGGAAACTTGATTTAATTGCATCTGCCTTTGACATTCTCAGGGGCATCCATGAGCGATCATGAAACACCCAGAGGACACCATCAGCTCCCTCTCCTTTTGGCTTCCCATCTATAAACCACCTTGCACCTGGTTGTAAACCACAACCCACTTTATCCCCAGGGAAAACAACAATGTATTGCAAAAACCTTGGCCTCCGTAGCAAAGGCCCTGTAGCCCTTATTTATATTCAGATAATTTCATCCAGGCTCATCTAATGGGCAAAATAGAGACGTTGAAGCAATTCCCCAACAGGCTCAACCTCAGGTAGCTTCAGGAACAGTAATCCCCAGGAAAAGTCACCAACATGTGCTCCATTGGGACCATCTAGTGAGATCTCCCAGCCATTAGACAGCCTACCGGCTTGTTCAACAAGTGGCCAAGCAGCTCTACACTAGGCGCTTCCAGGCTGAGTCTATCTCATGGCAACCTGGTTTTTAATGCATTTCTTAAAAGTGCAATTTGCACATAAGTGAGCTACAGTTTGGTCTCAGGAGCACATTCAGGTGTACGCCTGCATTTGTAAGTGGACACTTCCAGCTTCAGGATGCCTTGAATGTCAGGTCTCTACGAACCTGAGCGTTTCCTAGAGAAACAATGGAGATACCACTTGCATTTCTCCACTGGCCTTTGACTTCTTAGAATACTGTGTGCCAACTAGCTGGGACACAAAGCCACGGAGGCAGTGTGCAGAGAGGTTCCTCCCAGGGCCTCAGCGGGGACACAAACATATTAACTCCAGGCCTTGGAACTTCCTGCAGCATCCCCTGCCTCAGTTTCCGCATTTGTACAATGGCATCAATAACACGTCCTGTCTCCCAAACAGGCCAGGAGGAGTGAGTGAGATCATTCATAAAGTGTGGAGTCCAACAGATGGTAACAATAAATAAGAAACAAACAAACTGGGGAAATGCCCCTACCTCAATACCTTCTCTTGTTTCTTCTATCCCTAAAGCTTAAAATAACATAATATGTTAAACACCAGAGCAGGGTGTTTACAGGCAGTAATGGGAAGCCCTCAGTCCTGGAAGTGTTTTAAACAAAATAGGCTATTTCTTCTCATTGACAGAGACGCAGAAACGGGTGAAGTTGGGGAAGGCGTGAATAGGCCAGTTTGCCCCGGGGTCTGGAATGAACTGGAAGGTGGAAAAACCCATTTTGGTAGCTCTGTGATGACCAGATGAGATTCATTCAGCTCCACATCTCTGCACTAGTGAGAGACTGACTCAGTTGATGAAAAATGGAAAAAGTTAATAGGGATACACAGATCCATCTGGCCGCCTCCTCGTGCGCATTGGCTGCAAGGTTACATGCATCACAGGCTTCCAATAAATATGAACTAATAATCAAATTTAAAAGCGAGGAAATCATTGTTCTCCCCCGTCTGGCCACTGTCCCAGCTGCTGCTCAGAGCGTGATGAGCTGCTCTTATCTGATAGTGGATCTCCCCTTTGCCCAGAGAACCGATTAGGGACTGGGTCCAGCTGGAAGACTTTCTCAGCTGTGTTTACTTGGACTGAGTCCCTCCTTTTCCAGTATGATCCTCACATTACACCCCAGGGAATCTCACCCTTATTTTTTTTTTTTATAAGCAACTTGATTTGTTCCAGATTCCCTAAGGATCAAAGCATAAAAAGTCCACTTTTGGTTTCCCCCACTACCTAGCCAAGAGTGGGGTTATATTAAAATTAGTCAGAGCCCAGGAAAGACCAGAGCAGAAATGCCACTCATTTTTTAAATTAGGAGCATCCTGGGCGTTCCCAAGTGGACTCACCTGGAGTCAGAAGGTCCTCTGCAGTCTAACATACATTGATTCCTTTTCTGTCCAGTACCCCTGCTGGCCTCTTCAGTTAATTCCTGGTACTTCTTCCTGTTGAGGTTGCTGACTGAATACCCCAAATATCAAAATGAGATTTAATCACAGAAATGGCAATAGAGTTGAGTCCCTCAAAGGAGTTGGGGTTACAAGGTGTTAAGGGTGGTTATAGAAACTCTTGGTTCTTACACATCTTTGTGTCATACAAGCTTCTAAAATACCAAAAAAAAAAAAAAGTAGAATTTCTAATAGAAGTGTTTTATTTTTCTAAAGAATAAATATGACTTAAGCAACTTTTAAGACCAAGAGAAAGGGCATCCACCCATCCCAAAATGCTAAGTAGATCTCAAAAGATGAGATGGAAAGTGTCAAAGGCCCTTTTTTGCCTACTCTGCTTTTTGCCCAATCTCCATGTAATTTTTGTCCATTCTAAGCTATGGGGACACTCCATTCCAAGCCAACCTAAGGTAGAAAAATTTGAATACAGAAAAATCTGAAAGAAACCACCAAAGATTTCCTCTAATAATTTCCTCAAACATATTTAAAATTCACCTAGTAAAATTTTCTGCATACACATGAATTTCTAGGCACCTGTCTATTGCAAATGTAAGACACACATCTAAGAAAGTTGTAACTTTTCAGATGTTTTATCTTTGCAGAGAAATATTGCATATTGATTTCATTGAATGAGAATAACCATTAGAGTTCACAAGCTTATAATTATTAGCACCGGGAGATTGTGAGGAAGTGGGGATTGGAGATCTGGCTCCATCAGATTCCACCAGCTGCAGCCCGCAGGTTCCCTCCCGAATGCCCACCTTGGGGCAGCTCGGGGAATCCTAGAAAGTAAGGTTTTTGACCTCGCTTAAAGGCTGCCCATCCTTCTTTAGAAGAGGAGCTCTAGAAATGCCTGTATCTGTGTTCACTGGACCAATCTTTCTGCCTGTAGGTAAGCTTGGTGCACCAAGCATGAAGCCTGAAAGTTCAAGTCAGAAAAGCAATATAATAAAATATCCGGGGGGGGGGGGTCCAAAAGACCCATCGCCCTCTCTGTAGGCTTTCTAAGGTCTCCAGCATTGACCTCTAAATGCAGGATGTCTCCTGCATCTGCTCTGGTCCCCAGGGAGGAAGGCCATTCTGATTTTCCAGGTTCCTGTTGGTACGTGACCATCAAGCACTAGACAGACCATGACTCCATTTCTGGCAAACAGACAAAAGAAAACCTGGGTGTCACTGGAATGTGACCACTACTAAGGGAATCTGGGACAGACAGGTGGCATCTGAATGGGGAAGGTAGACACCCAAATTAAAGTTACCACCAGCACCCCCCACTGCAGTTTACACTCATATATACACGTGGCCCCCTTTTCCCTTATAGCAACAGAATCAGTCATTAACATGAATCATCAAACACAACTTTCAGTTATCAGTGACACTCCAGGATCCCAAAATGCCTTCAGCTGACACTTTGGCTGAGTTGTCAGGCTATTTCAGAGACAAAGACATCCAAACGTAAGAAACCTCAAATAGGAGTCAATTAATCCAGCTCAGCTGTTCCTTACCTTAGGCTAGTGTTGAGAGGAAAGAAAAAAAGCAGCAGAAGAAAGGAAGGTATCCCATAATATCCATCCTTGGGCCTCTGAGCCGGTTTAACTTAAACGTTGCCATGGTGATGTGTATATAAGTCAGTCTTTGCTCTGAACCACAATCTCTGACTTGACAGAGAACACCCATTTGGGTTCCAAAGTCAGGTAATACCAGGGAGCAAAATGACACGCTTTTGTTCAGGTTGAGACCTGATAGCCCTCGCTCGCTACAGGAAATCTTGAGGGGTTTTCTGGCATTTTGTTTTTGTTTCTCTCTGTCTCTCTCTTCCTTTGTTCATCTGACCCTCACTCATGGGTGGCGGGAGGGTAAGGAAGAGGGGAAACCTTTGGGATACTCCCAAAGGGAAAGTGAGAGCTGGCCCCACCCAGCCTGGCCCACAGCCTTTTCCAGGAGCTCAGGGGACAGGCTTGTCCTGGCACATGAGTCCAGGTCCTCCCTGCTTCCTGGGACACAAACACAAAGCGTCAGAACTGCAAGGGACCTCAGGGGAGAAACTGGAATCCCCAGAATGGAGGTGACTTGCGCAAGGTCTCCCAGCAAATGAGCAAAAGAACCAGGGAAGATTTCGCCTCCTGACTCCCAGCCCAGGGCTTTTTTTTTTTTTTTAACTATGATGTCTCTCGGGATTGCCTAAGAAACCAGCATACTGAACACAGGATGAGATATGCCTGTCTCCACAGAGAGGAGTGTGAGGGATGCCTGCTGAATGAATGAATGGATGCTACATGGGAGAATGGATGACTCTCTCTGCTCAGAGTTTTTGGATTCCAAAGTATACCCACATCTACCAAAAAAAAGAACTTATTAAAGACCGCATCCCCCTGTGCCTAGTTCACAGTCCTGAACCAGTCTTCTCCCAGGCCCCCAGGTCTGCCCACCTCTGCTGTAATTAATAACTAACAGGGTTCTCCCCAAGAAGCCATTCCCTTGCCCATTTCTGGGGTGTCAAGCACCCGACAAACCTAATGATAGGCCAAGTGTGTGTGGTGGGGAGAGGCTGGAACCGGCATGAGGAAGGAAGCTGCTCACATATTTTGTGAGTAGAGGTTTCAAATGCATCTGTTATACATCCCTCCCCCAGTCCTACTTTGGAGAAGATTCGTTTGTAACCACGTAGGATCTGCAGTTTCTTCCATGTAGAGCCAGGGTAATTAGAACTAGTGTCCTTGTCTTAAATTAAGCCAGTTAATTAGACAGTTCTATGCCCCATTGTGCACACACACACCCCAGGATGGCATCTGTTTGTCTATAAATAGAAAAGTAGTTGAAAGAAATGTGTAGGTTCTGCAGAGAGAGGGGCTGCACAGAGAAACACACACAAAAAATCACCTTCTCAGGAAAAGTCAGCTGGCTGCTTCCTGAGCTTTTGTACCTGGGCCCTGCTGGCCAGCAGTTTGATTTGCCTTCTCATTGAGAACCATGTTGCATTTGACTGGTCCCACTCATAATCTGAAGTGATGGTAGATGGCACGGGCCAGTCAGCTGCTTAGAGGGAGCCTCCTTGCTTGACTAGACATGACAGGGTGTCAAGGTGGAAGGGAAGTCTTAGAACTCAGCTGCTCTGCCTCCTTCTGAAACTTGATAAGGGAGAACCCTCTAGAACAAAGTGCAAAGCACACAGAAATGCCCCCTGGCTTGGTATTCCCAGGACAACAGGAGATGTCTGATGGAAGTACCAGGGACAAAACAGATGCTGCTCTTACTTCTTGAACATATTGAGGGAAACCCAAGTATAGCACCTGACCCATCATAGGAGCTCCATCATAAACATTCATTGGCTTTAACCCAAGGTAACCCATTTCCACCTCTTTCCTGGCTTACACAGTCCTCATACCAAAGAGAAAATAGTGGTAATAAATTTAAAAATAATTTCAGTTTAACTTTGAAATCTAAAAACCAGTGCTTTTTAAAGTTGTTTTGTCAGATATGTTTTTTTGATGTAGGAAACAATCAGTCTGTTCACAAGACCACATTGAGCAGGTGGTCAATGCTGAGCTAGAAGAGCACAAGTGTGCAGAGGGAGGATCAAAGGAACCCTTCCTAGTCCTAAATAAATTAATATTAGAGAAAGTAAAGTGAGGAACTCCATAGTTAGGAATTTTCATTCCAATTTTAGAAATAACATGTTTTTTAAAAGCTATTTGAACAAGCATTTGTATAGTGCCCACTCTATTCCAAGCATTGTTGAAGCAGTTGATGAATAGAAATTTATTTAGTCCTGACAACACTAGGCACCATGGTGATGCCCATTTTACAGCAGGGGTAGCTGCTAGCCCTCAGTTAAGCTAGCCAGGTGTGGAATATTTAGGCTGTAAAACACCACCCATCTGCTGTATTAAGGTGTTCCAGGTTAGAGTACAAAGTGGGCCAGGACAGCCATCGGGAAGATAACTGAAGGTAGCCCATGCTCTGGTCCCCACACCTCTGTGGGTCATGCCTTGCAGTGTATGCAGTGAATGTGTTTATTTCTATAGTAATAATAAACATAATTGGTGGTAGTAGTACACCAGTTTAATGTGAGACATACACTTGATGAAACCAGCAAATTAATAAAAAGCAATATGCTAATGTGAGCCAAAAAAATGTTTGTAGTAATAAAATTTTAAAGTTCCAATGGGAAAAAAGAGAAATTAGGTATTTAAAATTGGGAGCTGAAACACAAATAGAGCTAGCAAGGGAGAGGGGTGAAGAGGGAGAGGGAAGGGGAAGGTGGGAGGGCAATTGGTGGGATCTCAGCTAATGTGCACAATGCAAGGTTATAGTTCAAAATAACTAAGAGTAAATTTTAAACGTCTTACCACAAAAATAAATGAAGTGATGGCTATGTTAATCAGTTTGTTTAAGCAATCTACATTGTATATCAGATCATCACATTGTACCCCCATACATGTGTACAGTTATGATTTTAATTAAAAATTAATAAATAAATAAAATTAGGAGCTAAGCTTGGGAAGACCAGGAAAAGGAAGAAGGCATTCCAGGTATTGAGAATGACATGTGCTAAGGCAAGAGGTCATTTATAGGTGGTTGTTTTTAATTAGTTTTATTGAGGTATAATTTACATACATCACCAGTTTTGTTTATTTTTATTTCTTATTTTTTTTGAGACAGAGTCTCACTTTGTCACCCTCTATAGAGTGCTGTAGCATCACAGCTCACAGCAACCTCAAACTCTTGGGCTTAAGTGATTGATTCTCTTGCCTCAGCCTCCCAAGTAGCTGGGACCACAGGCGCCCACCACAATGCCTGGCTTTTTTTGTTGTCGTTGCAGTTGTCATTGTTGTTTAGCTGGCCGGGGCCAGGTTTGAATCCACCAGCCTCAGGGTATGTGGGCAGTGTCCTACCCATTGAGCTACGGGTGCTGCCAAGTCACCAGTTTTAAATGTACAATTCTAGAAGTTTGGACAAATCAGCACCACACTCATGCCATGAAGGAACTCATTTATCACTACAGAAGGCTCCCTTGTGCCCCTCAATCTGCCTGACCTGGTTCCTGCCCCTGGCAACCACTGAGCTGTGTTCTGTCACCACAGCTTTGCCCTTCTAGAATTTCATCTAAATAGAGGCATTCCATGTGTAGTCTTTGGGAGTTGGCTCCATTCATTTAGCCTAAAGTGCTTCGGAGAATCATTCCTTTTTATTATTGAAACCTAATTCCTTTTTTTATTGAGTAGTTTTCCTGTTGCATGGTTGTGCCACAAGCTGATGGATATTTGGATTGTTTCCAGTTTGGGTTGTTATGAATAAAGCTTGTACATTTAAGTACAAGTCTTCGTGGGAATACGTTTTCATTCTCTTGGGTTAATATGAAGGAGTAGAATTGCTAGGTCCTATGATAAGTGTGTATTTGATGTTGTAAGAAATAGCCAAACTGGTTTCCAGAGTGGTTGTGCCATTTTGCATTCTCAGAAAAAAGATATGAGCATTCCAGTTGCTCCACATCTTTACCAACATTTGATGCTGTCAGGTTTTTTAGTTTAACATTAGCCCTTCTAGTGGATATGTTGTAGTTAAGTTGCCTTCCTTTCATGACCAATGGCTAATAGTGTTGGAGTACTTTTTTCATGTGTTTATTGCCATTCATTTATAGAGGGTGCCAAAAAATGTATACACATGTTAAGAAAAGGAAAAACTGTATTAAAACTATAATAATAGAAGATGGTGGCTAAGTAACAGCTTCCTTGCAATAGGGCACAGTGAGACTGGGGAGAGAAGAATTCAGGCATCTCTGGCTGTTGGGATCTGCCCAGAAACATCCCTTTGGGAACACAGGGTGTCAGTGAGAGATTTCTGGATGCCATGAGGAAGACAAAAGCCATAGAGAACTGGCAAGTGGTTGCGTGTGTTCGTTTGGTCTAATCCCACCAGCAGCTGACTCATCAAAACACTAGGCCAGAGGCAAGGTAACTTAAAGAGCAAGAGGAAGTGAAAGGAAAATTAGGGCAAGGAAACAGATAAAAGAAAACACTCATGAGGAAGGATAAGCAGAAAAATCCTGGCAACATGAAAAACCAGTCCAGAGCAACTCCCACAAGGGACCATGAGATAGCTACTACAGAAGATTCCATCAATAAAGAAATGTTAGAAATGACAGAAAGGGAATTTAGAATACAGATGATGAAAACAATGAAGGAAATGATGGAAACAATGAATGAAACTGCTGATAAAGTAGAAATAACCAAAAGGAAATCCAAAAACAGAATCACATAAGAGATGAATGATATGAAGAATATAGAAAGGATATAGCAAAGCTGAAGGAACTGAAGCAGTCAATTAGGCAACTTAAAGATGCAATAGAAAGTATCAACAACAGATTAGACCATGCGGAAGAAAGAATCTCAGAGATAGAGGACAAAGCTCTTGAGATAACATAGATAGATAAAGAGGCAGGAAAAAAGAGAGAGAAAGAAGAACATTCACTAACAGAATTATGGGACTTTATGAAGCATTCAAACATATGAGTTTTAGGTATCCCAGAAGTGGGGGAAGAATGCCCCAAGGGAATGGAAGCCATACTAGAGAATATAAAGGAAAATTTCCCAAATATCACCAAAGATTCTGACACACTCCTTTCAGAGGGATATTGGACCCAAGGTCACCTCAACTCTAACCGAGCTTCTCCAAGACCAATTGTGATGAACCTGTCCAAAATCAAGACAAAAAAAAAAGATTCTTCAAAGCTGCCAGGAGTAAGAGCCAGTTGACCTACAGGGGCAAATCCATCAGGGTGACTGCAGACTTCTCTAATGAAACTTTCCAAGCAAGAAGACAATGGTCATCTACCTTTAATCTACTTAAAACAATTTCCAACCCAGAATTCTATATCCTGCTAAGCTAAGCTTTAAAATTGACAGAGAAATCAAATCATTTACTGATAGGCGAACATTGAGGAAAGTCACCACAACAAGATCAGCTCTACGGGAAATAATTCAACCTGTTCTACACACTGACCATGACAATGGATCAACAGCAAAGTAAGAACTCAGAAATTAAAGGACAGAGCCTAACTTCCACACTGATGCAAAAGATAAAACTAAGCAATAGACTCTCACAAAATAAGATGACTAGAACACTACCACACTTATTAGTTATCTCAATAAATGTAATGGCTTGAATTCCCCACTGAAGAGGCATAGATTGGCTGATTGGCTTAAAAAACACAAGCCATCCATTTGCTGTCTGCAGGAAACACAGCTAGCTTTGAAAGACAAATAAAAACTCAGAGTTAAGGGTTGGAAGACAATTTTTTAGGCAAACAGAATTCAGAAGAAAAGAGGAGTTGCAATCTTATTTTCAGATACATGTGGATTTAAAGCAACTAAAGTCAAAAAAGACAAAGATAGTCACTTTACGTTGGTCAAGGGAAAAATACAACAAGAAGACATTTCAATTCTAAATATTTATGCACCCAATTTAAATGCTCCAATATTCTTAAAACAGACCTTACTCAGTCTGAGCAATATGATATCCTATGACACCATAATAACAGGGGACTTTAACACTTCTCTTACAGAGCTGGACAGATCCTCTAAACAGAAATTAAACAAAGATATAAGAGACTTAAATGAGACCCTATAACAACTGTGCTTGATAAACACATATAGACCACTCCATCCCAAAGATAAAGAATATACATTCTTCTCATCGCACTATGGAACATTCTCCAAAATTAATCATACCCTAAGACACAAAACAAACCTCAACAGAATAAAAAGAATGCAAATTTTATCTTGTATCTTCTCAGACCACCAGGCACTAAAGGTGGAACTCAACTCCAACAAAAACTTTCAACCCCACACAAAGGCATGGAAATTAAACAACCTTCTGTTGAATGACAGTTGGGTGCAGGAAGAAATAAAAAAGGAAATCATTAACGTCCTTGAGCATAACAACAATGAAGACACAAGCTACCAAAACCTGTGGGATACTGCAAAAGCAGTTCTGAGAGGAAAATTTATTGCTTTAGATGCCTATGTTCAAAAAACAGAAAGAGAGAGCATCAACAAACTCATGAGCCATCTTATGGAATTGGAAAAAGAAGAACAATCTAAGCCTAAATGCAGCAGAAGAAAAGAAATATCCCAAATTAAATCAGAGATCAATGAAATTGAAAACAAAAGAATTATTCAGAAAATTAATGAAACAAGGAGTTGGGGTTTGTTTTTGTTTTTTTTTTTGTTTTTTGTTTTTTTTAATTTTGAAAAAAATAAATAAAATAGATAAACCTTTGGCCAGACTAACTAGAAATAAAAAAAGTAAATTCTCAAGTAACCTCAATCAGAAATGATAAAGGGGGAATAATAACTGATGCCACAGAGACAAGAGATTATCTCTGAATACTACCAGAAACTCTATGCCCAGAAATTTGACAATGTGAAGGAAATGGATCAATATTTGGAATCACACCCTCTCACTGACTTAGCCAGGAAGAAATAGAGCTCCTGAACAGACCAATTTCAAGCACTAAGATCAAAGAAACAATAAAAAAATCTTTCAACAAAAAAATGCCCTGGTCCAGATGGCGTCACACCAGAATTCTATCAAAACTTGTAAGAAGAGCTTATTCCCATACTGCAGAAATTATTCCAAAAAATTAAGGAGGAAGGAATTTTCCCCAACATGTTTTATGAAGCAAACATCACCCTGATACCAAAACCAGGAAAAGACCCAGCTAAACAGGAAAATTTCAGACCAATTTCACTAATGAATATAGATGCAAAAATTCATATGCCGAGGGTGGCGGGTTCAAACCCAGCCCTGGCCAAACTGCAACAACAACAAAAAAATAGCCAGGTGTTGTGGCAGGCGCCTGTAGTCCCAGCTGCTCAGGAGGCTGAGGCAAGAGAATCGCGTAAGCCCAAGAGTTAGAGGTTGCTGTGAGCCGTGTGACGCCATGGCACTCTACCCGAGGGTGGTACAGTGAGACTCTGTCTCTACAAAAAAAAAAAAAAAAATTCTCAACAAAATCCTAGCCAATAGATTACATCTTATTATCAAAAAAGTCATATATGATCAGGTAGGTTTTATCCCAGGAATGCAAGGCTGGTTTAACATATGGAAGTCCATAAACATTATTCACCATATCAACAGAAACAAAAACAAAGACCATATGATCCTCTCAATAGATGCAGAAAAGGCATTGGATAAAATCCAACATCCTTTTCTAATTAGCACACTGAAGAGTATACACATAGGTGGCGCATTTCTTAAACTGATCGAAGCTATCTATGAGAAACCCATAGCTAATATTTTACTGAATGGAGTAAAACTGAAAGCTTTTTGTTTTAGAACTAGAACCACGCAAGGTTGTCCTCTGTCACCATTACTATTCAACATAGTGCTGGAAGTTCTAGCCAATACAATTAGGCAAGACAAGGAAATAAAGGGCATCCAAATGGGAGCAGAGGAGGTTAAACTCTCACTTTTTGCTGACGACATGATCTTATACTTAGAGAACCCCAAAGACTCAACCGCAAGACTCCTGGAAGTCATCAAAAAATACAATAATGTCTCAGGATATACAATCAATGTCCACAACTCATTAGTCTTTGTATACATCAATAACAGCCAAGATGAGACGCTAATTAAGGACACAGCTCCCTTCACCACAGCTTCAAAGGACCTCTATAAAGAAAATTATGAAACCCTAAGAAAGGAAATAATAGAGGACATTAACAAATGAAAGAACATACCATGCTCCTGGCTGGGAAGAATCAACATTGTTAAAATGTCTATACTTCCCAAAGTGAATTACCGAGTCAATGCCATCCTTATTAAAATACCAATATCGTACTTTGAAGACTTGGAAGAAATGATTCCGCATTTTGTATAAAATCAGAAAAAAACCTGTATAAGCTAGGGACATCAGCATACCAGATTTTAGACTGTACTACCAAGCCATACTGGTCAAGACAGCATGGTACTGGCACAAAAATAGAGACATAGACATTTGGAATCAAATAGAAAACTAGGAAATGAAACTAACATCTTACAACCACCTAATGTTCAATAAACCAAATAAGAACATAAACTGGGGGAAAGACTCTCTATTCAATAAATGGTGCTGGGAGAACTGGATATCCACATGTAAAAAACTGTAACTAGACTCACACCTTTCTCCACTGACAAAAATTGATTTAAGATGGAAAAAGGACTTAAATTTAAGGCATGAAACAATAAAAATCCTCAAAGAAAGCATAGGAAAAACACTGGAAGATACCAGCCTGGGGAAAGAAGGATTGGAAAAGCCTTTTCATGAAGACTGCCGTGGCAATTGCATCTACAAAAATAAACAAATGGAACTTAATTAAACTGAAAAGCTTCTGTACAGCTAAGGAGACAACAATCAAAGCAAATAGACAACCTACACAATGGGAAAGGATATTTGCATATTTTGAATCAGACAAAAGCTTGATAACTAGGATCTTTGGAGAACTCAAATTACTCCACATGAAAAAAGCCAACATGGGCGGCACCTGTGGCTCAAGAAGTAGGGCGCTGGTCCCATATGCCGGAGGTGGCGGGTTCAAACCCAGCCCCAGCCAAAAACCACAAAAAAAAAAAAAAAGCCAACAATCCCATATATCAATGGGCAAGAGACATGAATAGAACCCTCTCTAAAGAAGACAGGTCAATGGCTAACAAACATATGAAAAAATGCTCATTATACCTAATTATTAGAGAAATGCAGATCAAAACCTCCCCGAGACACCATCTAACCCCAGCATGAATGGCCCACATCACAAAATCTCAAAACTGCAGATGCTGGCATGGATGTGGAGAGAAGGGAACACTTTTACACTGCTGGTGGGACTACAAACTAGTACAACCTTTTTGGAAGGGAGTATGGAGAAACCTCAAAGCACTCAAGCTAGACCTCCCATTTGACCGGGCAATCCCATTACTGGGCATCTACCCAGAAGGAAAAAAATCCTTTTATCATAAGGACACTTGTACTAGACTGTTTATTGCAGCTCAATTTACAATCGCCAAAATGTGGAAATAGCCTAAATGCTCACCAACCCAGGAATGGATTAACAAGCTGTGGTATATGTATACCATGGAATACTATTCAGCCCCTGAAAAAATGGAGACTTCACAGCCTTTGTATTAACCTGGATGGAAGTGGAACATGTTATTCTTAGTAAAGCATCACAAGAATGGAGAAGCATGAATCCTATGTACTCAATTTTGATATGAGCACAATTAATGACATGGTGAGGATGGGGGAAGGGGAGAGCAGAAAGAGAAAGAAGGAGGGAAGGGTGGGGGAAAGGCAGAGCAGAGAGAGGAAAGGCGGGAGGGGAGTGAGGTCTTGGTGTGTGGCACACCTTTTGGGGTCAAGACACAAAGGGACTTGTAGGAGGGACTTTACCTAACAAATGCAATCAGTGTAACCTGCTTTCTTGTACCTTCAGTGAATTCCCAACAATAAAAAAAAGAAGAAAATAAAAATAAACTTATTCCAAAGAAAACTGTAATAATATGTACCAATAACAAATGATGAATACAAGTCATGTTGAGCACCTCTTGTAATAGCAGAAGTCAAACGTGAGGAGAGTATTGCAAATTTAACACAACTATTTCCTTTCTTAAAATGTATACACATTTTTTTGGCACTCTCTGTATTTTCTTTGGTGGATGCTTTATTTATTCTTTATTGAGTTGTTTTCCTTCTTATCTAACAATAAGAATTCTTTATGAATTCCGGATACAAGGTTTTTATCACCTATGTTGCATATATTTTCCCCCAATTTGTCATAAGTTGACTTTGAATGATAACAATTCTATTGATCCAGCCAGCATACAAAACTGTACTGGCCTTCTTGTCCCTCAATGACAAGTGCATTGTCCACAAAAAACATAAAACAGTAACAATATTTTGATACACTGAGGAAATTCCATTATCTGAGAGAAGTCCTGATGGATCACCATTTACTCTCTCTGGCCTTTGATGTCCAAATAGAGACAGAAAATATTAATCAGAGACCAGCTTGCCTGAAGAAAATAAGCGCTGAGAAAACACTAAGAGTGAAGACCATCTTCAAAGGAGATTTTTTATAATAGTCCATTACCCTTGGACATGGGGAAAATGTTATTAGTAACTTTCTTCTTTCATCTTGCTTGTGACTCAGTTTCTTCATTTTCGAGTTTTGATTAAAACATAGCATTGATACAGAAAAATAGTGCACAAAATGTGTAAAGCTTGATGAGTTTTTACAATGAGGTTTTTGTTGTTGTTGTTGTTTTAGTTAACAGGGAAAGATAACTGGTTTCCAGAGACAACATCAAGCTTTACAAAATCTTATACTAGGCTGTGTGTGTGCTGGGATTGGAGAGGAAAATGTCAATTGCTCCCTTTACTGAAGGCATCCCACATGCTTTCATCCAAAATTTCACCTAGTCTTCATCACAGCCACTGAACATAACTAATATCACACACACACCCCCATTCGACAGATGAGGAAGCTTTATAACTCAGAGAAGCAAATTAATATCCTGATATACAGCTAGAACACAATCGAGTCAAAATCCAGACCCAGTCCTGTCTGAGCTCGTAATCTCCCATCTCTGGTCTTAGGGACTAATGGCCTGGTGAGGAGAATGGACAAAACTATTATATATAAAAAAGAACAAACATGAATGACAAAAATATACTCACACAAATCGACATTTTTATTTCAGCCTTATTTCCCTAGTTCCAGACTCACTCAAATTTCCAGTGGCTTCCTAGAAACTGCCACACAGGAACAGGGAATCCTGTAGCCACCTCCTGATTGGCAAATCCAACATCAGCGTGGCTCCCACCTACACGCCCCACCCATGCACACACACCTGGTCTGTCCTCCCCCACCCCCCCCACCCCCTGTGTCCCTTACCTCAGCCAGTGTTGCAAGTGCTTAAACAAGTACCTTCGTGACCCTTCCTCTGGCCTCACACACCCATACCCTGGCGAGCCTAACTTCTAACTTCTTGCAAAATGGTTTCTGCCTCTCTCTTCCCACTGTCCTTGCCTTAGTTGAGGCCACCTGGTAGTTCTCCTTATGTAAATCTCCTCTCGATATACAGACAGTGTAACTCTCCAGCAAATACTCCCTCTGATGTCACTCAGACTAAAATGCCTCCCTGATACTCCCCAGGCCTTTAGAATAAATTGCAACTCATGTATTGTCAGACCTTGCACGCCTGCAATTCTATTCTTGCATCATCTTCTCCCACTTCAGCCTACTTGCCAGTGACACTTTTTCCTCATTCCTCAAACACACTTTAAAAATAAAAATTTTTTTAAGGTTAACAAATATTTACCATGTGCCCCTCTGTTGGCCATGTGTTGGACACGGAGATGTCCAGCAAGGCTTCTCGTCAAGGTGCTACTGACATTTTGGATGGCTCCTCTCGTGCTGTGGGGACCGTCCTATGCACTTGAGGGTGTTCAGCAGCAGACTGGCACCCCAGCCCCTACCCACTAGATGCTAGTTGCACCTCCCCTCAAAGCTATGACAACGGAAAATATCTTCAGATATTGTCCCATGTTGCTCTGAGGGGAAACTCATCCTTAGTGGAGAACCACTGCTCTGGTGCGAGCTCTGCCCCTTGTCCTCCAGAAACCCTTGATCCGTGACTCACGGTGGGGGTGCGTGCCATACAGAGCCACACAGCATGGAGGGTGCTGAGAACATGGACTTAAAGTGGGCCCCCTCCAAGTGAGTACCCCAACTCTTCTGCTTCGCTTCCTTCCTTGGCACTTTGGACAACTGAATTAAACCCTCTGAGCCTTCAGTTACTCCTGGATAAAGTATGGATTCTAATTGCAACTTCAAGACCTTCTGTGTGTGCTGAGTAAGTGAATGCAGGTAAACACCTGATATCCTGAGCCCTCGCAGATGCAGGTAAACACTTGATATCCTGAGCCCTCCCAGATGCAGTATCTCCCCACCCTTCGCTCCTTTCCATGTCCTGAAGACACAGCTCAAAGCACCTCTGTGCCTTGACACACACGATTTCTTCCACTTAGGATATGAGCACTCCTTCACTGGACAACTTTTGACAGATCCTTTAACCCTCATCTGTGCTGTCATTTCCGCCGTCAGCTCTGGTACATTCTCAGGGTGGTGCAGAAACAGGATCAGAACTCTCTTCCTTTGTGCTTCCCATATGCTTTGCTTATTCTCTCTCAGGATATTGTTCACATTGTTGACCCATTCTTCTTCTAGGTCAGAGGTCAGCAAACTTTCTGTTAAGGGCCAGACAATAAATATTTCAGGTTTGCAGGGCACGTAGTCTCTGTCACAGCCACCCTGCTCAGCCTCTGGAGATGAAAGAACCATACGCCATAGTAAATGAATGCGTGTGGCTGTGTTCCAATAAAGTTTTATTTGCAAAGCCAGATGGCAAGCTGGGGCCATAAGACCCCTGCTGAAAGCACTGACTTCTGGAGGTCATGGCTGTGTCTTGTCAACCTTTGTATCTTTAGCCTTTTGCAAGGCAGATACTACTGTAGACCCTATGTAAAGATTAAGAAAATGATAGAAACACGTGAGTCATCATATCAGTATTAATAAAACACATAACTGTAAGATCTTTTGAGATTATGGTAATAAAGAGCTGACCAAAACAATAAAAACAAGCCCCAGTAATTAAAAAACCATAATACACTGAAGACGAGAGTTGAAGCCATGGTTAGATGTGGGTTGCCCAAGAAAATACAAAACACCCCACTGAGTTTGAATGTCAGAAAAATGGTAGCGTATGAGTATCTCCCGTGCAATCTTTGGAAGATGCTTATACTAAAAAAAAAAAAAAAAAAAAAAAAAAAAAAAGATTTTTTTTAAATCTGAAATTCAAATTTAACTGGGATCCTTTATTTTTATTGCCTGGCTACCTTATTTAGGTATAAAGTGCTTCAGTTTCCATCTCTCAACCTTCTCCCAGCAGAAGAGGCATCTGGCCCCAGAAAAGATGAGGACCAGTATGACCTGCTCAGCCGCCTTCCCGCCCCGCAGGAGGAGGGCCCCCTGCAAGCCCCGTGGCGGTTCTGTTGGAACTGGAAATTTAATTAACAAAATGCTAACATGTAATTTCAGAGAAGGAGGGAAAAAAAGCGTTATCATGAAGTTAATAAGAGAACTATTTTAATTACGGCACTTAACAAGTTATGACCAGGCCACTGTGTTCTCTGGGGAAGGATTCACATCGTTCAAGAATCTTGGAGCAGGGGAGGGATGTGAGGCAGGGGAGTTGGAAACCTCCATGTCCTGCCCTTCCCTGTGGGATGTCTGTGAGTCCCCTGGCTCTGGCTTTCAGAAGCCCTCAAGGAGCCATGTTCTTCCTCTCCCTGACTCAGAGAAGAAAGCTGGCTGTCCCTATCTTCCTATGTCAAGCTCCAGCCAAACAGGAGACCTGGGGAGACACAAATCTGTCCTCTGTCCCTTCACCCATTAGGGCAAAATAGCTGGCTTTTCTTTGGCACCCCTGGATCCCTCTTCCCGTGTCCCTCCTGCCTACACATCACCCCGTGGTGGCACCTCCACTGTCTCCTTCCCCAAATCTACCAAAGAGCCATACAGACAAGAGACCTTGAAACATGGTCTGTCAGGGACAGGCAATGGTGGTCGTGCCTGGGAGCGATGGGCTAGCCATGGCACATGGTGTCACAAAGTAGAAATAGCTCTGGTGGCAGAATTAGAAGGTCCTTGCTTTCACAAGCTATCCCCAAATCTCCAGTGGTAGCAGAGGGGCTGTCCTCAGTGCACAGGCCTGACCCTTTCTCCAACCTCAGGAGGATGAGTTTAGGCTCAGGGAGAATAAGGAGGGTGGCCCCATGACAGGTGTGGCCTTGGCTTTCCCCATCACCTTGCAACTCCCAGGCATTTTGTCACAGGAGCAGGACAGGGGCCTCCAAGGGGAAAAGGAGGAGGAGGGCACCTGGCTTGTGAAAGTGACACGGAGGAACTGAGGGTGCGGGGACACTCTGCCTAGGAGGAGGGGGCAGAGGGCCCTGGCCCTGGGGATTTAGTTTCCCTTCCTGCCACCAAAGGAGATGCTCTAGACCCAAATCCCGGTGGGCAGTGAGCGAAGGTGAGAAGCAAGGCCTGGCATTAGGATAGAAGATCCTCGGGCATTCACAGTGTCACTGGGGAGAAAGAAAAGAGCAGTCAGAAGGACGTGAGAAGGGAGGAGTGCAGGGCAGAGCACAGTCCACACAATTAAGCCCCATTAAAAGAGCTCCCACAGCCCACACTGCTTCCGTGGTTGCATTCACTCTCAGCACCGAACAGACTGCAGAGACCAGGTCGGCTTTTCTCTATCGCCCCTTTTCCCTTCCTGAACACAAGAGAGGAGAAGCCGGGAGTGGAGCTGTCCACGTTGGGAGGGTTAGATGAGCCACCCAAGGACTAGTGTTAGGCCCAGACACTGAGAAAGGCCCACATGTCAGGAGAGGCCCAGCAAGGGAGACTGGAGTCTGTGCAGGATAAAGAGGCAGAGATGAGCCAGGTGTTGGCAATGGACTCCCCAAGGGTTCATTAAAAAAAATTGTTTTTCTACTATATTTGCAATTTTTCTGGAAGCTTCACTTTGTTTTGAAATCAATCTTAAAAAGTATGGCTTGGTGCCTGTAGCACAATGGTTACGGCGTTACCCACGTGCACCGAGGCTGGCAGGTTTGAACCCAGCCCAGGCCAGCTCACCAATGACAACTGCAACAAAAAATAGCCGGGCATTGTGATGGGTGCCTGTAGTCCCAGCTGCTTGGGAGACTGAGGCAAGAGAATTGCTGTGGCCCAGGAGTTTGCTGTAAGCTGTGATGCCACTGCACTCTACTGAGGACAACATACTCAGACTCTGTCTCAAAGAAAAAAAAGAAGAAAAACTTAAAAACTACATGGTAAGCCGATATGATGCAGATTAGGTCAACATGATGCAGATATTGAAATGTTGAAATGCAGCAGTCATCAAAGGGGAACGGGGTCTTAAGATTCTATCCAGACAAAAGGGTTGATGACAGTCAGCTGGGCCCAACATTGAATGGGGACTCCAACCTCAACTGTACAACATCATGTCAGTGAGTCAGAGAGGACGGACAGAAGGCTCCCGAGAGGTCACCCAGCTCATAATCCCCCCAAAAGCTCATGATCACTAGTAATTGATGAAGTAAGAGCCCTTGTCTCAGACTGTTCAGTGTTTATGGGCTTCTGCTCCAAGGCACCGACTGCCACTACACCCTACCCTTTATCAGCCAATTCCTGGAGAAGACTTTGAGACTTGGCTTTCCTAAAGTTTGCCTCTCCCAGCCAGGCTGCACGGGTTGCTGTCACTCCCGCCTCTCCCACCTGCACGCTCTGCCTCTCTGCTCTGCACAGCCTGCTGACCTTCAGCCCCTGGGCCATTGACAGATGGGGCAGGAAGAGTTCCTCCTCTGAGAGAATAGTGAGCAGGGTGCCGGCCCCATATACCGAGCGTGGTGGGTTCAAACCCGGCCCCGGCCAAACTGCAGCAATAAAAACAAAATAGCCGGGCATTGTGCTGGGCGCCTGTAGTCCCAGCTACTCGGGAGGCTGAGGCAAGAGAATTACCTAAGCCCAGGAGTTGGAGGTTGCTGTGAGCTGTGATGCCACCGCACTCTACCCAGGTGACAAAGTGAGGCTCTGTCTCTAAAAATAAATAAATAAATAAGTAAAATAAATAAAGAAAATGCAACCCCCACTGACCCGACATTAAGAAGACACATGCTTTTCCCAGGAGTCAGGCTAGGGTGCGTCTCATGTCTCGCTACCTGATTACTTTATGCTCACTACTTTGGGTCACCACAGATGGAATGCAGCCCCATGTCAGGACAACATGTTTGAGGAAGAGAAGTTGGTTTGCTGTGTCTCTGTGAAATGCAGAGGTACACACATCAAGGTCATAAACAATCTGAACAGCTCACCCAGTTAGACACCCAAGTCATGGTTTCCTCCAATGAAAGGTTACTAAAGCCTCTGAATACACTGAGGCTGTAGAGACAGCAGATCCAACAGGAAAAAAAGAAAGGGAAAGTATGCAAAGGACCAGTTCAGGTGTCTTTCTTCATAAAATACTCTGGGAGAAGGAAGAATGCAAACTATGCTACTGAAATGCTGGCCTGCCATGAGGCCTGGCAATGGGCAGGTCAGGGAGATGGCTTGGATCGAATAACATGGCCCTGGCACCAGGTTCCACGTGGCACCCTGACAAATCAAACACCAAACTGCCAGGCTTGTTCTCTGCCACCCGCACTGCCAGGAATCCAACCCTCCCATGAAATGCTTGAGTTTGTTTAACAGTGGGGGGAGCAACTCAAGGGTCCCAGCAAATTTTATAGTTTAGCCTTAAGAAATAGGTACCTGCCATCAGTCTTACAAGGTATGGCTCTACTAAAGAGCATGGTGTTGATGATCCAGTTGAGGGGGGCGGCACCTGTGGCTCAGTGAGTAGGGCACCGGCCCCATATACTGAGGGTGGCGGGTTCAAACCCAGTCCCAGCCAAACTGCAACAAAAAAAATAGCCAGGCGTTGTGGTGGGTGCCTGTAATCCCAGCTACTCGGGAGGCTGAGGCAAGAGAATCACCTAAGCCCCAGAGTTGGAAGTTGCAGTGAGCTGTGAAGCCACAGCACTCTGCCGAGGGAGATAAAGTGAGACTCTGTCTCTACAAAAAAAAAAAAAAAAGAAAAGAAAAGGATCCAGTTGAGGCACAGAAATAAAACCCAAGCTCATACTTAGTGACGGGGCCAGTTAGGATGATGCCGGCTATGAGTTTCAAAAAATTAAGAAAAACAACTTTTAAAAACAAGGACATTTACTTATGCCATAGAGCAAAAAGTCGGAAGGTAGGTCACCTCAATGTGGGTTAATTCAGCAGTTTATATGTGTCAAGGCTCTGAGTCACCTTCCTTGAAATTCTCTTTTTTTTCCCCTCATAGTCACAAAATGGCCACTGCACCTCCAGACATCAAATCCTGCATCAAGCACCTGTCATCTGATAGCACTGGATAAGGATAACCCAAACAGATGGGATTCCTACTTTTATGTAGCTCAGAGTCAGCTTACTATTAGTCCAGAGACCTTTGGAACACTTCCATCAAGGTGGCTCTTGTTCCTCTCAGTTCCATTTATATAAAACTGTTTTGAACAAATCCATCGTACTTTTTTTTTTTTTTTTTAACTTACAGGTTGTTTTAAAGCTGGCCCATCCAGAATTCCTTTTCTCCAAGATTCTGGCTTTCTCAACCCCTTGAAGGGGTCTTATTAAATAACTTAAAGACGTTACAAGGAAAAACAACTAGCACAGTGGGCGGAACGTGATAAGTATTCAAAAAATGTTCCTTTCTGTCCGGTTCTATTCAAGGCTCCTGGTCATGGCCACCATCGACTTTCTTTCAGGAAAGAGGCTCTCATCATTCTGTTCTTCACCAAACCTCTGCCTAGTGACAGGAAAGACCATGATTTATAGACACTCCTGTCTCATCCACGTTAGCTCACAGGCATGGGCATCTGTGCTATGAAGCTTGTACTGGGTCCTGATCGTGAAATTAATTTCAAATTAATTTTGTACAGAGCCCAAAGCTGTTTCAGAGCTTCAGGAGACACTTGTTAATTAGCTCAGCTTCCCAGAGCTACATGCCCTGGGACCTGGGTAGATGGATATCTATATGGATGTGAGTCAAAAAAAGAATCTTTCCTTAATTGATCAGTTCTCATATTTTAGTTTCTTGGCCACATGTAATCACATTTAATCTTCCTCCCAACCAAACAAAGGAGGTATTGTGTCTTTGGATTTGCACATGAGAAACCAGGATTCAGAGAGGTTCAAAGATTTACCTGAAGTTACCTAGCTAGTGGCAAAGCCAAAATGAAACCCAGTTGTCCTGGGCTCTGATCTTTTTTCTTTATAACATCTGTGTTGCCTTTATCACCAGACACGATGGGTGAGAGATGAGGACCTAGTGTAATGTATCTCCGACACAAGTTATCCAAACCTCCAAGTCCCTACTTTAAAGTGGTGGACAAAAGAGTATCAAGTATTCATTCAACAAACACACTTGCCATGTCCTAAGGACTGGAATTGTTTAGAGGATTCCATAAATAATAAGACATGGTAGCATCACAACCTTCAAGGTCCTCACACCTAGGTAGGGGTCAGCTTGGTAGAAAGTAGATATATATAGTTCATTATTTAGAAAAAAATAAATGGTAAGTAGAAAGAGAACCAAGGTGTCTACTTCTGAAATGAAAAATCCAGTGATTTTTTTTTTTTCACTTTTGTTAAGAGAAGGCCCTTTCTAAGGAAGAGGTATTATTATGGGCCTGCCAAACCTACATAAACAGCAACAGAGTTGGATGGGAGAGAGAAGAAGTAACGATTTGATAGGGAAAAACATTCCCTCCTGGTTTTCACGCCACTCTGCCAAGTGGGAAAATTCCCGTCCCCATGTCTGTATCAGATCTAAATGCCAAATCTCCAGAGGGTGCGCAGCAGCGGGGCCCATGCTGACCCGGCTCTGCTGTAATATTTCACATGTGAGAGACGAAGCCCAGGGGAAGGAGGAAAGAGATGAAGTGACAAACTGAAGGCAGCAATTTTTGGTGGCTTTTTGGGTCCTTGACACTCTGCTCATTGAAGTTTCCACTTCTCTGGGTCCTGGAAATAACTAGCTTTGCCCCTTTGCTATTAAAATAAGCAGGATTCCACAAGTGCTCTCCTGGAAGGACAAGGCAAAGAATCAAGGATCTGTGGACCCTCCCTGCCCCTCATCTACGTTCCCTAGGAGGCCACACTTCCCAAGAATTCTAGCCTCACTGTTGGGTTAGTCTTCATCTAAAAGGAGGCCTATCCCTTTGAGCTCTTGTGATCTTCCATTTCCTACTTACTGCCCGTGGCCTCTTTGACACCAACCCTACCCCACACCCATCCCAGAAGGTGATCACTCTTCAGTGGCCACTGAAGCTTTGTGGTTCCTTGGCCTCAACCTGAGCTGAAGGCTTTTCACTGCCTGTGCTCTTTGCCCACGCACTCTTAGGGCCATCTCTTGGACTCACCATCACCAAAAACAGTCCTCCTCCGCCATTTAAAAATGTGAGGTCTCTGCCACAATGTCTGATCTTTCCAGCTCTTTCCCTTTTCCCTTCTCTCACATCATCATGACCTCCAGACCCCGAACTCCTTCCTTTTCTTCCAGTTTTCACCTCATCACCAATGCCATTTTTTTCCCCAATGAAGCCCATGCAGCAATGACCCTCTCATGCCAACGACCCAATGACACTGCTTCTATTCCCACTTGCAACCCCATGTATAGACCTGGCCGCATGCAGGTCTGCTCCAACCCCACCTCTGGATAGCTGCCTCCCACCAATGCCCACAGACCACCACCTCAACAGGGGCAGGGCTACAAAGCCCCAGCTCTAGTCTCTCTCTCTCTTTTTTTTCCCTCTTTTTTTGCAGTTTTTGGCTGGGGCTGGGCTTGAATCCACCACCTGTGGCACATGGAGCTGGCGCCCTACTCCTTTGAGCCACAGTCACCTCCCTCCCAGCTCTACTCTCTGATGACTCTCTCGTGGTGCTTAGCAAGCCTCCTACACTTTCTAGCCAGCTCCACACCCCGTTCTACTCACCAGTAATGCCCAACTTTTAAGACCCTTCCGTCATCTTTCCAAACAGAGATTACCCTGCTTCCTGTTTCACTGATAAAACAATGGAAGCAATCAGATGTAAGCTTCCTCACCTTAGATCACACCCTCGCCTGCAGCCTCACCTCCTTCCCCACTGCACAAATTGTACCTTCCCTTCCATCCAAGATTAATCCATGCATTCTAGACCATTTCTTCCCAAACAAGTGACCCCAATATGTCTTACATTTTTTCTCTCTCCATTGTCTTCCTATGCTCTTTCCATTGATATCCTCAAGTATGCCTACCTTAAGAGTCCATTAACTTTCCATCTTCTCTAAATAACGTTCTCTCTCTTCATTCACACTACTACGTTTAAATATAGCCTGTTGTTAAGGTGTCTTCTTACTCATCTATCCATAACTCCTCAGCTCAATGGATTTGTTCCTCCTTCTCTGTAAAGCTCTCACCAAGGCCACAATGACCTTCTAGTTCCCAGATACAAGACAAGTAGTTTTCCCAGAGTCTTATTTGTCTTTTCTGCTGTTTTTTAGCCTGTTATCTGTTGCATCCTTCTTTAAAGGTTCCCCTGTGTCCACATCAGACACTGTCCATTCTCTCCTAACTCCCTCCCTTCTCCTCGGATCACTCTCTGTAGCCCTTACGTAAACAGTTTCCACCTTCCTTCTCCATCCATCTCCCAAATTCTGTGTTTCTCTGGCTCAGTTCTCTTGTACCACTCCATCCTTTCCCATGGGTAACTCAACCATCCAGACACTTTTACTACCATCCACATGCTAACGACTGTTTGGCACAGTCCCAGCCCCGCCTCATCTCCTGGGCTTCATGCTCACACTCAGCTGGCTGTGAACATGGATACTTGGGCCTCCCATGAGTATCTCAGATTCAGCATGTTCAAAACTCTTCTAACCATCTTACTCTTCCCAGCCTCTTGTTTTCCTGATCTTCCCATCTCTGAAAATAGAACCACCAACCACCCTTTGTCCAAGTCAGAGATAGCCAAGAGCACCTCAAGTTTTCCCCTTTCTCAACTCACGTATAACTAAAAATTAACTTGATCTCACTGCCCCTAAACCCCAACTCCCTCAAGTCAACTGCTCCCCATTTCATCACCATTGCATATCACCCACTGCTCTTAGCTTCGTCACCTAAAATTTGGCAAATACTTCCAACTAGTCTTCCTGGCTCCAGCCTAAGTTCCCTGTAGGACACCACCCAGCATGATACCAGAGTCATCTTTCTAACATGCAAATGTGATCATCTCATCCCCAAGGACTTAAGATCTTTGTTTGGCGCCTTACCACTGACAAGATAAAATATATCCTTCTTTGCATGGCACATAGGACCCTTTGTGATCTGGCCCCTTTTTTCCTTCCTAGCCTCATTTCTCATCATGATTGCCCTTGAACTTGACATTGCAATACCTATAATCACTCACCATCCTGAAATAGCCTGTGCTCTGACAACGACGACCTCAATCTGAAATAGTTTACCCTTAATTCCTGCCTCTCCCCTGCCCAGTCCCCTTGCCTGCCTTGGGAATCTTAGCTGAAGCATCTCACCTCTCAAGAAGTCTCCAAGGATCCTACAGGAAGATTTTGGAGCCCCTCACCTTTCTGTCTTCATCTATCACTAGGCAGCAAACAAAACTCCATAATAGCGTGGATCACGTTGTATTGGGGTTGTTCATCTGCCCCGCTCTTTCCTCCAGGGAGGAACCCCATTTCTTTCCCCTTTGTGTTCCAATGGTCTAGACTCAGGTATAGTGAGTGCTTATCAAATTGTGTTGAATAAATGCATGAACAAACAAAATAATAGGAAAAATACAGAGCACCACCCCTAGTCTTTAATCTCAAGTGGACACAACTAAAAACAAATGTACTAGTAGAAGGAAGGAAAAGAAACTGAGTAAATGTAACCGGGGGCAAATATGAGGGTTTTATCAAGGAAAATTATTTTACAGAGTGGGTCATATAACTGGCACTGATATCTTTCTGTAGAAGACCTTTGACTCGATGTGAGTTGATATTAGTTAGAGTCGTGAGACTGCTGATATCAAATCATGCTCTAAATCCACATTCCAGGAGTATTTGCTATGTGGTAAATGGCTTTGACCTCTGACCGCATTTTCCCACCACCCCAGGAATGAAGGCCTTACCTTTGAGCATCTGGCTACAGCAGTGTGGGTCCACAGAAGCCAATGTGCCCCAACAGCAGACCAGCCACCTGTGCCTTCTGCTCTTCTCGTGGACCCTTTCCACCACAACTTCAAATTTCCTGCAACTGATACTTTCTGTTGGTCTTGGCAAAGATCAGCAAATGCCTAAGTGCAGAGGAGATGGGAGGTGGGTGCCAGAAGGGCCTGGTCAGCCCCTCCTGCCCACAGCTCTTTGGGTACATGACTTAGCAACAAACTAAGCCTGGACTGGGGAAATGAGAGCCAGGAAGGGCTGCTCCCTACTTCCAAGCTAGTTTTATAGCTTCTAAGATATTTTTTTTCCTTTCTTCAGGCCTCCAGACAAGCAAGACTCATGGGAGCAAAGCCAGGTTGGAGAGGGTGGCAAAAGAAAAAATGGCTTCAAAAAAAAAGAGAACATTTTATGATGCTGCTACTTATTATAAGCAAAGAATCCAAAAATGTTTTAGGCCATTTAATAGAATTTAGAGTGGGTTTGTAGTTCAGGAATACATGTTGGATGACTTCAAGGACAACGTCCTCCCACTGTCTACCTCCTATCACGTCCCACTTCCCAGACCCACCAGGAATCCCAGAGTTCAAACGTAATGGGCTTCTTCCGTTCCCTTCCCAATATGTGCACCGAGCCACCGCTTGAGTGCTACCTTCTTGGACAATTCTCTTTCAGATTACAAACCTGAAATGATTTTTCATCATTCCTTAAACTCAATAGTGATTGTTTATGTGTTAAGAAAATCTATCCCGCTTTTTTCCATGATCTTAAGCAAATGTCCCCATGTGTTGTCAGTAAGAGGATAAACTGTAGTGAATTTTATTGTGACCTTAAAGGCTTTGTTTAACAAAATATAATCCTAAAAGCTAATACTGAGTATTTACAATATACCAGGCACTGTATTAGGCACTTTACATAAAGTATGTCAATTAATGCTCATGACAGACTTTTGCATCCCTATATAAGGAAATTAAGGAAGAAAAGGACTCTTTCTCACCCCACCCTTGCTATCTTCAACCATCCTCAAATTCAGAAGAATGAAGGGGGGTGTGGACTTCCCAAAGCTTTCCCAGCAGTGGCCTTGGGTTTTCTATGCCCCACCCTACCTGGGCCTCTCTCAGTCACGACGCAGCTGTGAACCCATCTGAAGCATCTTCCAGTTTTTGTCCCACCTCTGGCGTTCTGGATATGACTTTTTCAGAACTTGACCCATGATTTTATTTTTTAAAAGATAGGCTATCTCTGTCACCTAGACTAGGGTGCAGTGGTGTAGACATGGCTCACTGCAGCCTCAAACACCTGGACTCAAGTGATCCTCCTGCCTCGGCCTCCCTCCCAGATAGCTGGGACTATAGACACATACCACCGTGCCTGGCTAATTTTTTAAAAATAGTTTATAGATTCAAGATCTTGATATGATGCCCAGGCCGGTTTTAAACTCCTAGCCTCAAGCAGTCCCCTATCTCAGCCTCCCAGAGTGCTGGGATTAGAGGCCTGAGCCACCTTGCTGGGCCCCATGACTCTCCTTAAGAGCCTTCTGAGTTGCCTTGAGGCTCTTACACCCAGCCCAAGTTCCTCAACACCAATCTATCACCCAGACAAAGGGATAATTTGGCCATTACAACAAAGGGCTCTCAGAAAGAACTGCAACCACCACGTCAGGAACCAGGAGCATCACCAGCGCCTCCCTATAGTCCGTCAGGGTCCCACAGGCGCAGGCAGCACCACACACACGTGAATGAAGCCAAAGGGGATGAGGAAGGACAGAAAGAGAATCTGGAACCGTGAAGTCAAAGCACAGCCACCGTGTGGCCTGAAGACGTTGCATTAATCCTGATTTTGATCCTTCTTCAAAGAATGGGGTAATTCCCTGGCAGGAAAGATGATCCCCTCCTACCTAGAGTGACCCAGAGTTCCTGAGCGCATTAGCTCATCAGAACCTCCTTGCTCCCTGCCATGAGATGAGCCTGCACAGAATGAGCTCAGCGGCAGGAGTGGCTGAGTCAGACGCTCGCACCGGACCATCGCACCGGTTTGAACAGCTCTCCCTCCTCTGCTCGGGTGGTACATCTCGGGTAAACAACCTCTGCTCGATCCCTCTGAGCTTGCCTTGGGGTCCTGGGTCTTTCTCTCCTCCCACCTTCTTCCCTCCTTCTCCCCCCTCTCCAGCCTGCCCTCCCTCTCTCAGGCCTATTTCTAGCCCTTGTCCTCTCCAGCAGAGGAAGGGTTAAATGTTTCCAGGAGGCCGCAGAGATGCAGGTGCCAACAGGGAAAGTGTGGGTTGGAATCTAGAATCATCTGTCGCAATTCCAAGAGCTTCTTTGGGTGAGGAGTGATCACAGATTTGACTGAATGTCTCCAGGTGAAAATTCCATAAATCTAGTGACGGTGAAACTTAATGGAAAATTAATTAAATGAGTTAATACGTATGGAGGGTGCTTGGGACAATGTCTGGCACCTAGTGAGCTACATAAACATTCAGAAATGAGTAAGAGTTTGGAGAAAGATGACATTTCAACATCACAGCAGTCTACAGGTTCCAGAATCCTTGCAAATGGTGGTTTGACCTTGGGAGTCTGCATCCTAAGTCACCCTCTCTGCCATCAGTGCTAAGATTTTCTCCCTCCTCCACCTCACTTCCTTCTTCCTCTTCTCTCTTTCTCTCTCTCTCACACACAAACACACACACAAAGAATCTGGGCGTTTGTGTATAGGGCTAAAGATCCCTATTCTTTTGTTCTCACCACCATGCCTTGCTCTCAAATCCAGTAAAAACCCTGATTTCCCTAAACCTTGCATTGGCGTGGCTTCTGTGGTGTCTTTCCTATCTCCTTGGCAGTGCTCACATTGGCTTCATAATAATAACCACTTAGACCCAAGCTGTAATTATAGCAGTGCACTGGAAAGCCCGTGCAAGAGTAAGCTTTCCTCTCCCAGATACGCTGGCAAGGTTTCTGGTTGGATTTTCAGCAAAGATCTTCCCTCTGAAAATCTCATGGAAAAAGGGGTAGGGTGGTGGCGAGAGGCAGAAACCTGGTGGTCTTCACTTCAGGACCAGCCCCTGGTGCGCTGTGCCCATGGCCGTTTGAAGCTGCCAAGGAAAAACTGCAGAAAACTTTGTTCTTTACAGAGCCAATAATAGTTCATGGCCTTCAAAATCACCACTCAAGGAGGGTAGAGGGCAAAGGAGCAGGGACTTTGTTCTCTTTTCTGAGGCTTTAAAGGGGAACATGGCTGAGAAAGGAGGAAAACCCCCCTATTTCAGTGCCCAGGACCAAGGCTGTGCTGGGTTGCGGCTGAGATTCTGCCCAAGGCCCTCCCGTCACAGGAGAAGGGAGGAGCAGACGCCCTCTCCTGAGACGCGAGGAAAGATGTGACTCAGAAGTAGGAGGTAAATTGGCTCTGGGTTTGGGGGCCCAGAATGCCAGAAACTGGTTGTGGCCGCCAGACGGGAGGGGGTCTCCAAGGGAAAAAATAGCACCGTCTCCAGTTCGCTCGTTCTTCCCGCTTAGATGGTTCGGGAATATGCCAGACACAGAGTGGTTAGGTCCAAGGCCACTCTGACAACCAAAGGGCCCTCTGCAGATACTGGTCGAGTACGGCTTCTGTGCCAGGCACGGCTCGGGATCCAGGACTGACAAATGGACCAGGAGAGGTAGTGTGGGGCTCACAAGGCAAGGTGGTAACCTGGCTTTGGTGTGGCCACATCATGTGACGCCAGAGCCGGAGAGCTCTACATAAGTAAACCGAGACACAGAGAGGGGACAGGGCTTGTCGCAGACTCACAGCTCCCTGGGTGGCTGGCAAGACCTCACTTTGGTCCTCAGGACGATGTGTGAGGACGGCGCAGAAAAGCTGGTACAAGGCCCCATTGGGAACCAACTCCCAGGTGGAGACGCCAACTCATAGCTAGTCACCACCCCTTTGTCACCTGTGAGGCACATGATAGACCCATATGTGGTCACTGCAAGCATCTCATTACACATATATGATTTTCCTGTTCTAGCTCAAGGCCTAGGACCTGCGATGAATAAGCCCCTAACCTGAAAAAAATCAGACATCTGAAGGACTGTTCACACACATACCTGTGATAGCAAGTTTTCAATCACGCACCATGAGGCTTGTGAACCTTTGAGCTATACTTTAGCAAAAAGCAAAGGGACACGCAGCTGACTTAAATACTGTACCATCTTCCTGAGGCCTTTAAAAAAACAGCAAGCAACGCCTTCGGGCAGCAACCCGATTCCATCCAGTTGGAGCCTTTAACTGACTTGCTAATTTTATTTATTTATTTTTTTAATTTTTTTTATTAAATCATAGCTGTGTACATTAATGCGATCACGGGGCACCATACACTGGTTTTATAGACAGTTTGACACATTTTCGTCACACTGGTTAATGGTTAACCTAGCCTTCCTGGCATTTTCTTAGTTATTGTGTTAAGAGATTTATATTCTACATTTACTAAGTTTCACATATACCCTTGTAAATTGCTAAGTCATGGAAAAAGCCCAAGTGCCCATCCATCCAGGAATGGATTAATAAACTGTGGTATATGTACACCATGGAATATTATGCAGCCTTAAAGAAAGATGGAGACTTTACCTCGTTCATGTTTACATGGATGGAGCTGGAACATATTCTTCTTAGTAAAGTATCTCAGGGATGGAAGAAAAAGTACCCAATGTACTCAGCCCTACTATGACTTGCTAATTTTACAGCAAGAATTGCTTCCTCTCTCACATTTGCCAGTTTGACTTTTCATGATTTTCTGCTTTCTATTTTATTTTCTGGGAATACACAATAAAATAGCAAGAGGCCCCTGATCCTAGATTCTCTAAGGGTTAGGGATAGGGGTATGTGGAGTTCCAGAATCACAATCCAGAGTGGGAGGGATTTCTGGTTAAAAACACACATTCCCAGGTTCTAGCTCTGGTTCACTAATTCAGAACATCTCAGAGCAGGGCCAAGGAATCTGCACTTGAACTAGGTTCCCCCGTACAATTATTCTGCACACGGTAGATCAACAAAACTGCTCCCCCCATGCCTGGAGGAAGGAAAACCGCTGGGAAAAATCGTGCCCACGGGCCTGCTGTGCCCTCAGAGTTTATAATCTGAAATGGAACCAGACACGGAAAAAGGTACACACAGCAGGAGAAAAGCAGGGAGTGTCCAGTTGACGCTTCCCATCTCAGAGCCATCATCGCGCCTGACAACATGTGTCCCTGGGACAGTGAACTCAGTGGTGACAAGAGCATCAGACCCATTCAGTGTTGTCACCCCAGTAGCTGCCTGGAGCCCGGTGCAGAGAACACACGTTTTCAGTAGACGAGTGCTGAGCAGACAAATCAGGCTTTTTCCTGGGAAGACACAAGGAAACACACTAGGAAAGATTTCCCCAGACTTGCTCAAGTTCTTTTTTTGTCCCCTACATTTCGATGTGTGGGTTTCCCTCTGGGCCACACACCAAATTCTCCAGGTAGAATTGCAGGACAAAACCCAAGGGAAGCTTGGACACTACCCCATTGGCTGCCAAGGAGAAAGTGACCCCAGGGAACGTTTTTTACCTTCTGGAAACCAGCAACAGTCTGTTTCCAAAAGTCACAGCTCTGGGGAGCTCAGCTTGCTCAGTCTCCAGGATACCGGAGCTAAGCTGCTCACCAGACACCCAGGAGAAACATGGAGGGAAATGGCACAGTGTGCTCAGAACTGGCTGCCACACCCTCGGGAACAGGTGTGGGTGAAATAATGCGTGGGACCAGCAGAAATATGTTGCGCCCCACATTTGCTCCACCGACTTTCGGGGTGCCAGAACGCCATCCTGGATAATGCATTCTTTTGGCTTTTTCCTGCTTTTTTAAATTGAAAATGCTCCCGGATTTTGTTTGAACCATGATTCACGTTAGCATGTAAATTACTTACTGCACTGGTTTGCGAGTGCTGTTGTAACAAAGGGTCACAGACTGCGTGGCTTAAACAGAGGCATTTATTATCTCACAGTACAGAAGGCCAAAATCAAGGTGTCCACAAAATCAAGGTCCCTTCTGGGGCTGTAATGGAAGGATCTGAACCAGGCCTCTCTCCCTGGCTCAAGGATGGAACCCTCTCCCTCCTCCACCTTCCCATCATTTTCCCTTTGTGCAAGTTCCTGTGTCCGAATTTCCCCTTTTATGAAGACGCACATATATTGGACGAGAGCCCACTCTAAGAACTCACCTCAACTTCATTGTCTCTCTAAAGACCCTCTCTCCAAATAAGATCACGGTCAGAGGTACTAAGGGTTTGGACTCCAACATAGAATTTAAGGAGGACACAGGTCAACCCATGAAACTTGCCTAGGCTTTCTCCTATGGCAGTGGTTTTCAACCTTCCTAATGCTGTGGCCCTTTAATACAGTTCCTATGAGGTGCGACCCATAGGTTGAGAACCACTGTCCTCGGATAAGGCAGAGAGAAGCTTGAAGAGACAGGGATGTCGAGTGTCACCAAAAGGAAATGACAGCAAAAATCTGCACCCTTTGGGGAAGCGAGAAGGGTGATGCAAGCTTATGACTGTGTGCAGGGCTGGGCTGTACTTTCCTGGTCCTTGTGTGACTGTTGCATTTGGAGACACCTCTATTTCCCTCTGCATCTGACCTCAGGCCACAGGTGAAATGGCCAGCGGCCCTCTCCCACCTGTGGAAGGTAGCAATGCAGGGTCCGGAGGTCTGCCCACCAACTCCATTTCCCAAAGTCCTCCGTCACCCTGAAAACCTGCAGCCAGGTTAAACCCCCTCCACAGGCCACTGGGGATACTGTCTTTGCTCTTGGATTGCCTCAAAATATTTTCTACTTGTGACAAGGGGAAGCCTCCTGTCACCTTTGATACACTGTCATTTCTTTCCGTGGTGGCTGACCTGAGATCTAACACCATTTCTTTCACCACCTGTGTGGCCTGAAGCACATTACTTCACCTCTCTGGGCCACGGTCTTTTCATCTGTTGGCGGAGATAGCGTTGGCCCTCAGCATTATGGTAATAATTAAATAGGAGAGCATATGTAAATCGTGGGCACATTATCCACCGCTCAGCAACACACAGCTCCTTCCTTCCTCTGTGTGCAGCAGATAAGAAATGTTCCCCAGGGGCGGCGCCTGTGGCTTAAAGGAGTAGGGCCCCGGCCCCATGTGCCACAGGTGGCAGGTTCAAACCCAGTCCTGGCCAAAAACTGCAAAAAACGAAAGAAATCTTCCCCAGTACCCATGGTGCTATGCGTATGGCGGTTCTCAGAAAAGCGCTCATGCTGTTAATCTACTCTCATGGAGTAAATGGCACACCTCCTGGGCGAAGGTCACGGCTACAACTTGGGTGGACTTCATCTTACAGATGCAAACAATGTAACCGGATCATATGTACCCTCATGTTAATCCAAAATAAATATAAAAATAAGTAAATGACTAAATAAAATTTAAAAATTATGCTTTTATAAAAATGTGAAAGTCAATAGAAAACTCTTGACATTAAATAAAAAATATAAATGAGGCCCGGGCGCCGTGGCTCAGGCCTAGAATCCCAGCACTCTGGGAGGTCAAGGTAGGAGGTTCCTTGGAGCTCAGGAGTTCAAAACCAGCTTGAGCAAGAGCAAGACCCCATCTCTACTAAAAAATAGAAAAATTTGCCTGGTGTAATAGCAGACACCTGTAGTCCCAGCCACTAGAGAGGCTGAGGCAGGAGGATCGCTTGAACCCAAGAGTTTGAGACTGTTGTGAGGTAGGCTGCCACCACAGTGCCCTAGCCTGGGCAACAGAGTAAGACTCTGCCAAAAAAAAAAAAAATTATTATTATATACATATATATATACACATATATAAACAAATAAAAAAAACACCTAATATCTGCTTATAAAAAAAAATATTGCTTACCCAGGGAGTCACACGTTAGAAGCGACTGACCCTAAATCAGCTCCATCTCTCTCCACACTATATCAAGTCCCCAAATTCTCCTGGGGTGGGGCCTGGGAATGGGTTTTACTAATGAGCTTCCAGGCGATCATTAAAGGAGTTTACGCATCCCTTCCCCACTCTGCACCCCTAACATTCTATTCTGGAAATACCAGCTCTTTGGGTTGCTTTAAGGGAAAAACGCTATAAAAAAAGATTGGGAGGCACGACTAGGGTGGGCACAAGGATAGTGCCTGGGCTTGAAGGCCCCCACCGGTCACTCTGAGAGCGCTGGGAGACCTGCTTCCTGATTCCCACTGCCACAGGTAAGCCTTGACTCCAGACACTTAGCCAGAAAAGCCCAATCCTCTGCCCCTGGTCGGAGGTTGCTTTTGAAACCCAGCACCCAAACTAAAGAGTTAACCTAACCTCATTGCAGAGGGATTTCTCCATAATCGGTACACATGTCCCCAGGATCAGGACTGTGGGAGGTGGTGCTAGCCTGTGGCAGTTGCTCAGGCCCTTGGCCCACTGCCCACCGAGCTCCCAAAGCCTTCTTGTTCAAGTTGATTTCAAATTTAATTAAGAACAACCCAGCAGAAGCCGAGGTCTCTGCAGGGCAGGGCTGTCACCCAGAGCTTGGAGAGGAGAGAGCCTGCCCAGGAGATAAGCATCTCACTAGGAACCAGAGAGTTGGGAGAGTCACCATCACCTTCACCTGTGAAAACAAGCCAGTGATAACCACCCAGGAAGTATGAAGAGTTTGGGACTCAGCAGGAGATGGGGCTGAGCCTGTGGATGGGGAGTGAGAGGGTGACAAAGGCATCCTTGGAGCAGCTTAGCTAGAGCCACACCCCTGCTGTGCCCACAAACTAGATGCCCATTGCCTCTCCATCTCCCTCCCACCCCCATGGCCCAAAGACCTGGTACCAGCTGTCCCCTCAAACCGCTTTGAGTTAATAACCACTGTCTTGGAGGGATTTGGACACAAAGACAAATAAAATAGGGTAGAAAGAGAGAAGGCAGGCGGACTGGGTGGCCCAAGGTGCAGCCCTGGAAGGTAGAAGCATGGACAGAGACTGGGGTCTTCGTTACCCAGCCAGATGTTACCTGAATTTCTAAAAGTGTGGCCCCTGCACCCTCAAGCATCAGCGCATCTCCAAATTCAGTATTCCAGATTCCTTGGCCTTCCCTCTGACCTAGGGAAAGATTTTCTAAGGGGGTCAGGAAACTAGCAACTTAAGGTGAACTTCGGGGTGAATTTGACCACACATTGGTAAAATGCAGCCCATGGGCCAAATCTGGCCCAAGGCCCGATTTTGTAAGGTTTTATTGGACCACAGCCCCACTGGTTTGCTGTTATCTTTTCTGTGGGTGTTTTTGCCAAACAATAGTCGAATGGGAAATTGTGACAGAGATCATGTGACCCTTAAAACCTGGCCCTTTAGAGAAAATGTTTGCCAACCACTGGTCTAGGGCAGTGATTCCAAACCTCAGTGGTATGTATTAGCATCACCTGAGAGTTTCAAAACTTGCTCCTCTGGGCTCACCTCAGTGGGGATGAGGGTAGAGCCAGGCCTAGGCTTGGATGGGTTTTGATGCTCCTGAGGTCTAGGAAGAGTTTAGGAAACCTTGTGCTGTTTACAGAGCTGGTAACAATTTAGATGTTCCCGTTGCCTCTTCCTCTGACGGTAAACGATTCCAACAAATATTTGTGATTGACGGTCTACAAGTCAGATGCTGGAGCTAAGAGGGGATTCAGCCACATCGGAATGTACATTAAGTGACAATAAATACAACTCAGATTTTTTTCCCCTTGGATTCCAGAGCCCAGCCCTCTCCTTAGGGAAACACCCTCAGCCTGTGCCCGTGGTGTCCCAAGGTGGCCGCTGGCTGCATCAGAGTTGCTTGCGGAGACCTGGGAGGAATCTCGGCTCCAGAACATCCCAGCCTGGAATGGTGGATCCGCTTCTCCAGGGCGGGGAGTGGGTTTTGCTAATGAGCATCCAGGTGCTCATGGAAACATCCAGACTTGGGAGCTGCTGCTAGAGCAGCGGTTCTCAATCTGTGGGTCCCGACCCCTTTTTTCAATTTGTAACAAGGTGGCAAGTAGGAAGATTGGGAACCACTGTGCTAGAGGGTTCTCTGAGGCCTGGCTGGAGAAACCTTTGCTTCAACCAGGTTGAAACCTTTTTCTGAAAACCAGCCAAGCCAGAGGAAGAATTTTCCCATTTTGACATGAATTTGGACAGTAACTGATCCTAGTTCCATCTCATGGTTCCCCATAAGGAGAGATCAAACCAAAATGCCATGATCAGTGTTAAGGTTGAGGGTGTGTGTGTGTGAACCTGTGTACATGCGTATACGTGTATGTGCATTTGAGTGCATAAATGTGTATGTAGGCAAGTGGATGTGCATGTATGTGAGTGTGTGAATGTGCACGCACCTCTGTCTACCTCCAGTGTGTGCATGTGTGTTTGAGTGTGACCACATGAGAGCATGCAAGTGAGTATGCGTGTGAAACCATGTAAATGTATACGTGTGTGGATGTGCGTCTGCAGGTGTGTGTACATGTGTGTGAGCATGCAGGTGTGTGCATGTGTCTGAATATTTGAGTGTGAGTGTACATGAACGAGTATGTGAGTGTGCACATGTGTTTGAGTGTGAGTGCAGGTGTGTGCGAGTGTGTAAACATGTCGGTGTGTAGGGGTGCATGTGTGTGAATGTCTGTGTGTGTTAGAGTGTGAATGTGTGTGAACATGTTAACGTGCATGTGTGTATACATGTGTAAACATGTCAGTGTGTAGGGGTGCATGTGTGTGTGAATGTATGTGTGTGTGAATGTGTGCGAACACATTAACATGTTCGTGTGTGTATAAGTGTGTGCATGTATGTTTGAGTGTGTGCCTGTGTGTTAGAGTGTGAGCGTATGGGTGTGTGCACGCATGATTGTGTGTGAGTAAAACCACTGAGGGACAGACAGTCCTATCTAATGCTGAAGAGCTCAGCCAGGTGGGGCAGGGACTGGGGGTAGCCAGCAAAGTGCCAAAGGCCTGGGTGGTGGGTGCCAGCCTTCGGGGCCATGTGCTCAGGCCACGCCCTGCCCCACCGCGGTGCTAGAAAACCCTGCACGGCTCACCCGCCCCCAGGCTTAGGGAAGGGCCGTCACCTTCCTAAGCTTCAGGTTCATCATCCAACTTGGGATAAAGACCATGCTGATGTGATAGAATTTTGGAAAGGAGGGAAATAAAACAGGGAAACTAAGATCATGCCTTTTAAGGGCATATTCAGAGCCTAGCTCTGGACAGATTCAGTTCAGGTGCTAGAAACCAAGCATTGAACAAAACCAAGACAATCTCTGTTCTCATGGAATATGCTGACACGCTAACACGGATGGGCAGGAGGACAAAGAATAGACCTGGTGCCTGCAGATGGTGATGAACGCTCTCAGGAACAAGAAACAGGGCTGCAGACAGGACGCTGAGCCAGGACGCAAATGCCAGTCACTGTTCGAGAGATGATGCAGTCGACGGCCATGCCTCCTCAGGCGGCTGGTTTGGCTCCTTTATCCCAAGACTCACCAACTTCCTGGGACTCAAATATAGTCATTTGTGGTTAAAACTGAGCATTCTATCATGAGAGTTATGCAAAGCAAAACAAAACATCAAATAAAAACAATTTAAAAAAAAAAAACCCACACTTTTGCCAGAGGCTTGTTTCTGCCGCCTTCTCTGCTAAGAGTATTGATCCATTCTAAGGACAAGAAGATGGACCCCAGAGGCAGAAGGGGGACTCATTTCCAGGGTAGCAGCTTCCAGCTATAGGGACGGCTGCGACCCCGGTCCCACCCTAGGGAGAAATGCCCTCCAGAACCCAAACCCTCATTTTTAGAATGTAACTCTAGATGCCTAAATGAAACCATGGCTGTGGCAATTTTAGCCAACCACGCTCCCAGGGGGAGTTTTGTAATGGGGGAAGATGATTTTGAAATAACTCGCTCTTCCAGCCAGTGAGAAATAAATCTCAGTTTCTGGTTAGAGGCTGAGACTCACTGGCTCTGGGGTTCACTCAGGAGAGAGCTCCGCCATCTCCCCCTGCCCTGTCCCATCACCACCCAGGGCCACCAGGGAAATGAACCGTTCCCTAGCTCCATGCCCCCAGCTTTCAAAGCGCCTTCAAGGCATCCAGAAGTAAAACACTTTGTGCTGACTCTGCTTTCTCAGCTATCATTTGGGTTATTTCAAGCAAACTCAGCCCTTATGCAAGTTGAATTCCTTTATTTCAGTTCCACTCATCCCCTTACTAACGTACACGGGTGCATGTATTAACATACCCAGGACCTAAGTAGACGGCGTCAGTAAGAGTCCTTCAAAAACTAGTGAACATATGCAAAGTCAGAGTGTTATACTTCTCATCAGATCAAGGGGGCATTTTCCTGCAAAGCTCCACAGACACACACCTTAGCCCCAGAGCATGGTGGCAGGACTCAGTGGCGGTTCGGGTTTATTTATGGAGTTGTGAAGGAAGGACAGAAAAAAACAAAACAGGCCACGGGGACATGAGATTATGCCACACAAACTGCACCCTCAAGACAGTCCACATTCTTTTGCTGACAGCTGCCACACCCCTCCTCAGGGCTCAGGGGCCATGAGAGACAAACAAAGGAAGACAACCCAGGAGTGATGCCCCAGTGCGAGGCAGCGGTGACCACTCAACACGTGTTTATCGAGCTTCCACTCTGTACCCTGATGACACCAGATTCCAAGGAAGCCACGCTCCCTACCTGCTCAGAATGCAGAGTCCGTGAGGCACACAGATGGATACCATGTGCTGTCCAATGACACTGACATCAGCCTCCTCTCCCTGCCCATGAAGGCCTTACGTGATCTGATCCCTATCTACTCTCCCAAACGCCTGCTGCACTCCTTTTGCATGTCATTTTTTCTATTCCAGCCGCACTCGCCTTCTTGCTGTTACTCAAACATGCTGAGAATGTTCCTATTGCAGGGGCTTGGCATGTTCTGTTCCCTCTGTCTAGAATGTTCTTCCCGCATGTGCCCCGTGGCTTTGTCCCTCACTGCATGTGACCTGGGCACCTCTCTCACCCTCCAGGGAGGCTCCCCCAGATGCTCTACCCCAAGACACACCTGCAGTTTCTGTCTCTCTCCCCAGCCCTGTTTTATTTTCTCTCCAGAGTACATATAGATGTCTGACATGAAAGCTCCAAGTCTATTTATTATCTGCTCCCCACTAGAAGTAAACCTCACCGAGGACACCAACTTTGTTCCTCCTGTTCCCTGCTTTATGTATGATTAAAGCCTAACGTATAACGGATAAATGATACATATTTATTGAATGAGTGAATAAATGAAAGCCACAATAAAGTCACTCCCAAGCTATTACATGAACTTCCCACTCAAAGCAGCCGCTGGAGGAGTTCCTATAAGCACAGTTCCAAGGATCAAGTCTCATTTCTCTTAACCAACTATTGTAAAACTTGGGGATGTGTTTCTCTGCACAGAAATTTATATCAATGTACGGTGAAGTCTCAGAAAATGGCTCCAAATCATCTAAAAACACAAGATGGTGATTTTCTAACGTATTGGCTACAGCATCACAAAAAATGCAAAAACAGGCTGGGCACGGGGACTCCCATCTGTAATCCCAGAGCTCAGGGAGGCCGAGGCAGGTGGATCGCTTGAGCTCAGGAGTTTGAGACCAGCCTGAGCAAGAGCAAGACCCGTGTCTCTAAAAATTAGAAAAACTAGCCAGGTAGTATAGTGGGCCCTGTAGTCCCAGCTATTGGGGAGGCTGAAGCAAGAGGATAGCTTGAGCCCAAGAGTTTGAGGTTGCTGTGAGCTATGCCACCACTCTACCCAGGGTGACAAAATGAGAATCTATCTAAAAAACAAAACAAAACCTGCAACTAACTCCTATGCGAATGCCCTAGTGATAAGGTAGAATAAAGGCAAAATAAATGAGGTGGAGGAAATGGGGCAGGAGCCAGAGCCTCCTCTGCCAGACACCCCCTACTCCTCCAAACCAGTCGCTAAGACAGATCAGTGACCTTAAAGTGGTCACTAGGACAGAGAGAGAGGAGATGATACCTCCTTGATTGGTATCAAGGAGAACGAGGAAAAGCAGAACAGGACTAAGGCAGTTGGGTCACAGTCTTGGACACTGTGGTCATGACAGTCCCCTTGGTGGAGGAGCATTTATGCACACCCCACCCAAATGGCCGACCACAGGACCTGGGAGAATAGCGTGCAGGCAGCAGGAACAGTAAGTGGCCCAAGGAGGCAGCAGATGCCCAGGCAGGTGACGGCAGATGGCAGAAGCTCAGCTAGTGAGGAGGAGCGGGAGTGAATGAGGAGCAGTGAGGAGCAGACCTAAGTGACCAGGGAAAACTGGGACTGCCTTCCTGCAAAGCAAGGTGGAAAACAGCGGGGTCACAGCATCGGCCCAGTAGCTAACATCTGGAAGGAGCCACGGCGGCAAACCAGCCAAGCTGCATTATTGCTCTCTGCCTAGAGCCACTTGCAGGAGCTCCTGACATCCACGAAGCCAGCAGAAATGATCCAGCCTGCACACCCCACAGAGGCTCTTCCCTGGTCTTCAGCTCCTCTCTTTATTTGTATTTTTGGCTACGGACTAACTGCAGAGCCAAGAGACCAGGGAACAGAGAAGTTGCAGAGATGCCTCCACCTCCCACTAGTTTATCCCTCCTCTCGCCCCATCCCCAGCTGATTTGCATGAGATAACAGCCCTAAGGAATTCATTGCAATGGAACAGAAACCACACCATGTCAGAGCCAGGGCATCCCAAAGCCGGAAATGGCTGGGGTTAGAGGTAAAGTACCCAAGAAGCAGAAAGGGAGCAGAGTCCATCAGACTGCACATGCTCCCTAACCAAATGTGATTGTCCCGTTCCTGGTGAGGAACACGCAATTCAAAACTATTTGCATGTTGCATTGCTAAGACTGCAGGGAGGCACAAAATTCTTCACAGGTAAGAATAGTGGCCAAATTTGCCTCTTGCCACGAGCAAGAACCCTCTTGAGCGAGGATCACGGATGGCACAGTTCCCGTTTCTCTACACAGGCTCACTCCCCTGGTAGGGTTTTCCTTTATGGAGCAGCAGAAGGACTGATGCTGTGCTCAGGGTCTTGTGCTTGGCCTTGGAGGAGCCAGACTCCAGGCTATGTCCTGTTCTCCTCACTGCCGGGTGCACTATCAGAGAGTTTCTCAGAGTGGCAGGGAGAGGGATCAGGTTGGCTGAGAAGGACAGTGACCCCTGATGAAAGGTTCCCAATTCACCCTTCTACCTGAGAAAGCTTTTGTTGATTTTTTCCCCTTCCAAAATAAAAAACAATTACAGGAAATGTTTAGAGTCCTAAAAGACCAGAGTGGGAGACCGGGTTTACCAGTCTCAGGGCCTGGCTCCCTGTGACAGCAGGTGGGGTGGTTCAGCTTTGCTGTACAATTCTCTTACCATATGGGTTGAGTTGTGATCTCTCCCATCCCCACTTCCTCCTCCAAAAAAGATGCATTTATGTCCCCCAGTATGTCAGAATGTGACTTTCTTTAGAAAAAGGGCCTTTAGAGAGGTCACCAAGTTAAAATTAGGTCATTGATTTGGCAGAATTCGTGGTCCTTATAAGAAAGGGAAATTTGGCGACTGACAAAAGCACACCAAGGGAAGAAGGTGTGAAGACATGGGGAGAAGGTTCTGTCCACAAGCTGAGGGGCACCTGAGTCTACCCGGAACTGGAAGAGAAGCGGGGGACAGAGTGTCTCATGCGGCCCTCAGAAGGAACCCAGCCCGCTGACACCTCGGCTCCAGACTGCAGGCCTCAGAACTGTGGGTGTCAAGTGTCCATGTAAGCCCCCCACCCACCCATTTGTGGTACTGTTGTCCAAGCCCCCAGGACATGAGTATACTCTCCAATAACGACTTACCCTGAAGGCAGGGAGAGATTTCCCTCTGCCCCTCCTCCATGCCCCACTGGGCACGTTCACAGAGCTGAAGGTGTGAACAGCTCCAGTGTTCTTCTGTGAGATGCTGGGCTCACCCACACCTGTGCTGCACCCAGCGCTGTGAACTTGGCCTCCCTCCCAATGCTCCCTGCTGGCTTCCTATTAGACATAGAAGAGAGGCCAAATGGACTCTCTCAGGTCAAGGTCACAGTGAGTGTCACTGTTTTCCCCATTTTACAGGTGACGATACAAAAGCATTAGTTATTATACAACAGTTGCCTGAGAAGGCTGAAAACTCTGGTGCATCTTGACCAAAGAGGATGTGTGAGGGAGTCCTCCCAAGAGGGGCTCCACTAACAGATAGGGAGGGCCACAGACCAGGAGGTTCTTCTGAGCCATACAAGGATACACTTCCTGGAGGAGAAAGAGGTGGGCAGGCTGCAGTTCCAAGCCCATCTCTGCCCACCATTGACCCCAAGCATTGCAATCTCCAAAATCCTCCCAGCCATTCTCAATATCTCTTGGTGCCCTACCCAGCTGACAACCACTGAACCAGTCACTCTGAGTCTTATTAATGTCACTTCTACCATAAGAAAGAGACACTCCTTCTCCCCAGGTCATGAGGGACTCAGGTTTCAGGTACACAGACAATGGGCTTTCTCTGCCTCGGCACGGTTGACATTTTGGCTCGGATGGTCCTTTATCGTGGGGGTCTGTCCTGTGCATTGCAGGACATATACAGCACCCCTGGCCTCTACCCACAAGATGCCAGGAGGACCCCTTCCAAGTCATGACAGGCAAAACTTTCTCCAGACCTTGCTGTATGTCCCCATGGAGAGCCACGGAGAACAGAACACTCAGAACAGTGAGAGTTTCGCTGTTGGGACTGAAGGCACAAGGGCACCTGTTATGAACATACTCAGAGCCCTTCTCGTTCCACTCAATGACAACCAACCATCTAATGAAGATAAGTGAGCCCCTGATTCTGTGGACAGAAGTGACCACTGACGGCACCTGTGGTGGTGGGGCAGCCCACAAGCCCTCCCATTGGCTCCAAGGATGGAGAATAATTATTGCCATGGTCCTCATCTTGCCAATTTCAAGGGTCCCTGGCAGAAGCCCTGCCCTACGTGTGACTCCTACCTCTCCGTCAACCCTCTGGTCTTCCTGCCACTAACCCCACTGCGAATGCCTCTGCGTGCTCTGTCCTCTCCATTCCCTCAGCCCACCCCAAAGTGAAACACCCTTCCTCTTTTGCCCACAGGCCCCCTTTAGTTTCTAGAGACAGCTCTGGCCTCTGGTCTTCCCATCTTCCTCCTTCAATCCTCCCCCACTTCAGGGCTGTGCTCCCAGACGCCGCTCTCCTGTTCTATGACCCAAGACCAAGAACTCTCAGTGACCTTCAAACCGCAGCCCCCCAACGGCCTCCTCTCCTCCCATCAGGGCCGCCTGACCCCCCTCCTCTCTGCTTCTTACTTCCCACATCACACTTTTCTCACCTCCTTCCCTGCCCAGTGCAAGCTCAGCCTCCCCCAAAGCCTGGTTGAACGTCTCCAAACCCCACAGACTCCTCCCTTCCCTGAAGTTCCATTTCAGGAATGGTCATTTCCACATAGTCAAATGCTAAGTAATTATTTCCACCCAGTGTTGCCCCCTCCCCCCACCTCATCCTCAAATAAATGACACTTTTGTTTCCAGAGTCCCAAGCTCAACCTCCCCCTGTTCCCCAGATACCTGACTTATCCTCTCTTTCCTTCTGGTTTTTGTTTAAATATCACCTTCTTAGCGCCACCTTCTCTCGTCACCCCATTTAAAACCGTAACCCCTTGCCCACCCCCAAGTATCTCCATCCCCCTTACCTGGCAGGGACAAGGCAGCTGAGCCCATTCCTGCTTTCATGGAGGTTTATCAGTGCAGACGCACTTGGCCTGGACATAAAATGTGTTATGTCCACTTCATTACTCGTTCCACTCACAGCAGCTCACTATGGGATCTGTTCTCAGCGTTTTATTACGACTCCTTATCCACGTCCTTGATCTTGACTCTAATCTCTAAGGGCAAGAACCCTCTCTGTTTTGTTTTCCTAAAATGAACTTTTAATTTCAGCATAGTTTTAGATTTATAGAAAAACTGTGAGGTTGGTACAGAGAGTTCCCATATACCCCACACCCAGTTTCCACTTTGGTTAACATGTCATATTAATAAGGCACATATGTTACAATTAATGAATTAATCTTGATACATGATTATTAAATCAAGCCCATACATTATTTGGATTCCCTCAGGCTTTTCCTGTCCCATTTAGGACACTAAATTACCTTCAGTGGTCCTATCTATTTAGGCCCTATTGGCCGTGACAGTTCTCAGACTGTCTTTGTTTTGTGTGACCTTGACAGTGTGTAAGATTACCAGGCAAGTATTCTGCAGAACATCCTCCAATTTGGATGTGTCGGATGTTTTTCTCATTAGACTGTGGTTAGGAGTTTCAGGAAAGGGGGCCACAGAGGTAAAGTGCTGTTCCCATGGTATCATATCAAGGGGACTTGCTCACAACTTGACATCCCTTCTGACCTTGATCACCTGGCTGAGGTGGAATTTGTCAGCTTTTTCTGCTGCAAAGTTACTTGTTTCCTCCCCTTTCCACACTGTTCTCTCTGCAAGGAAGTCTCTGGGTCCAATCTCCTTAAGGGCAGAGTGTCCACATAAATCATTTGGAATTCTTCTGCACAGGAGAGCTGTCTGCTGTCTCCCCTCTATTTAGTTAGCTGACCATTTGATTACTACATCAGTCTCGAGTCATAGATATTTACTTTATACTTTGGGTTATAATCCACTACCACTTTATTTTGTTATTCAAATTGTTCCAGATTTGGCCCATGGGGTTCCTGCGTTCCTCTGACAAACCCCCATCCGTGGGTATTTATTGTTGTTGTTATGGTTTGTATGATTTTTTTTGTCTTTTCACCCTGTTCTTACTTTCTGGCTCTGCAGATGCTCCAGCCTCATCTTGGATATCCCCCAGCCCAGCCCTAATGTTAGGCATCTCCTCAAGGAGCTCTAGCTCTTTCTACCCTAGAGTAGCACTAGGAATCAGGATCTGGGTTCTGGAAGTGCTCATTGCTACTGGAGTGCTGTAAATTCTAAGCCCTTTTGGCTGACAAAGCAAAGAAACATACCTGCCTGTGCAGTCTGTTTACACAAACCCATTTATAAGTGCTTCTGCACATAACATCTGCATCTCTATTAAGCTAAGCATGAGTTTATACTGACTTTTCAACTTGAATCCGTCACCATATAGATCATTCTAGCCTCCTTCCCTTGCTAAGCTGCAAAGTCCCATCTCAACCACGAGAAAGCTGGCTCCCACAACCCCGCATCCATGACCCTGGTGTTTAGTTCCAGCGTCCGCAGACAGCAGTATCGGAATTGTAACCCATGCCCCGATGAAAACCAACTTTACCAACTACATGCAGTATAATGCTCATGCGAGCTCCTTTGCCTACAGTCTGACAGACCTCACTCATTTCAAAGTTGCTTATGTTGGTACCTTGCCCCCATCTCACTCAGTTACCTTCTTTCATACATTTATAATACAGTTCGGATCTTTGGTCACATTCTGTGCTCTAGTCTGTGTATTCTGTGATCTCCCAACCTTCTCTTCCTTTTTTTTCTTTTTTTTGAGACAGGGTCTCACTCTGTTGCCCTGGGTACAGTGCAGTGGCCCAGCCTAGCTCACAGCAAACCCAGTCTCCTAGACTCCTCAGCCTCCTGAGTAGCTGAGACTTCAGGTACCCACCACGATACCTGGCTACCTTTTTTCCACTTTTAGAAAATACAGGGCTCACTGTTGCTCAGGCTGGTCTTTCACTCCCGAGCTCAAGCAATCCACCCACCTCAGCCTCCCAGCATGCTAGGATTATAGCCACCGCAACTAGCCCCCGCCCCCACCAACCTTCTTAACATTTTTTTTAATTGCATACAATAAGTTTCTCTCTTTGTGCTGTTAAAATTCTATGGTTTTTGACAAGTGTCTGGTATATATCATTACAGATTCAAACAGATCGTTCCACTGTCCTAGGAAATAAAAGTCCCTGTGATCCTCCCATTCAATTCCTTCCCTCCAGAATCTCAAGTAACCTCCGATGTTTTGGAGCTTATAATTTCTGGCTTTTCCAGAATATCATAGAAATAAGTAGAAATACACAGTACGTACTTTTATAGACTAGCTCCTTTCACTTAGCAATACGCACTTGAGATCCCTCCACGTTTTTGTGGGGCTTGATAATTCACCCCTTTCTGTGGCAGAATGGCGCTCCATAGGTGTATGTATCAAAGTTTCTCGAGCCATTTATCCATTGAAAGACATCATGTTGCTTCCAGTTTGGGGTAATTATGAATAGGGCTGCTATAAACATTTATATGCAGAGTTTTTTGTGGGTTAACATGTTCACATCAGTGAGGTAAATACCCAGGGCCATGATTGCTGGGCTGCCTAGCAAAGCTATGATTAGCTCTGTAAGACTGCTTGTTTTTGGAGATGCCCATCGTGGAGACATCTGCAGGAAAACATTCAACAGATAGTTTTTGATTTATTAAGGACCCAATAGTCAATTGTTTTTAAGCTCAGTTCTGCTAAGAGCAGCCTTTAAATCTCACTTCACTCCAGAAAGAGCAGTCAGATTGCCCCAACATTGAAACTCTGGGCCACATGCACGCCGCCTTCTGCACCAAATGCCTTTTGACTCAGGCATGTCTTGTGGTTTCCGAGAACAGACATATTAGAGGAACAATAATAATTACTATCAATCATTAAAACAAACTTAAAGTTGAATGTGTGGCCCAACCGAAAGCCGTATTTTCTCCATTTGATCTATTTTCATGCATTTCAACTCTTAGGCAGACAAACAATCTGGCTGTCACACTTAGAGAGGGAAAAGTCCACTTTTTTAGGGAAAAGAAAACTGTTCATGAGTCTTAGCAAATGTAGAGGGTGTTACTCCTGTTCAGGAGGGTCTGGCTCCACTCCCTCCACAGGAGGACAAAAGATTCTATCCCTCTTCTTGTCTAGCATGTGATGGACTACAGGGGACTTGGGTTGTGTCTGTATTCTCCTGCCAACCTCTACAGATTTAATCCAGAGTGGTGGGCTTGAGATTGAGCACCTAGAGGGTGTGTTAAAACCCTGACTCCTAGGACCCACCCTCAGAGGGTCTCACTCGGTAAGTCTAGGCTGGCCCTTGAGAGTTTGCATTTCCAATAAGCTCCCCAAAGACGCAGACACTGCTGGTCCAGGCCCACGCTTGGAAACCCACCAACCCTAAGAATTGCCCTTCATGTAACCAAACCCATCAGCAGCTCTAGGTCTCGCATTTACTCCTCATTTGGGAGACATGACTGAATGGAAGAGCTTGAGCAGGTTGAGCTGAGGGTTGGAGAAGAAGCAGGCCTGGGAGACCAGACACTGACGCTGGGCTCACAAGTCACCCACCACCCTGGAAATGGCTTATGGAAACACAGGATTCTTGGAGATGAAGTGGACTGTAGAGGTCAACCCCCTTCATTGTAAAAGGAGAGGACATGAGGCCAGAGGGGGGAAGCAACTCCCCAGTCCACACCACGAGCCAAGGCAGGTCCATGGGTGATCCAAACCTTTTGATCTCTCCACAATAGCAGCGCTACCCTTCCTTGTTCAAGGCACACAAGTACCTCTAGGCCCAGAGGCAAGGAGGACAGAATCAAACCATTGAAATGTCACTAGAATGACATTTGAATTGTCATCTCACAGAGAAAGGAAAAAGAATCCCTGCTCCCTCCACCCACTCCTCTCTCTCTCTTTCACACACACACACACACACACACACACACACACACACACACACACACACATCCAAGGGTCACAATGACCAGCACTCCAGAGACAGAGACTAGGAAATGGGTAATTGGGGAGGACGAAAGCCCATTGTTTTTGCAGCAACACTAGTCAGGGGGATAATTCATTTTTGACCACCCAAAACAAACAGCTTCAAGCATCTAGAAGATGAGATTGAAGAAATTCTCAGCTGAAAATCCAAGAGGCAGGGAAAGCCAGAGTTAACGCCCTCAGGTCCTCCCCTCACATGAGAGAACTCCAGCCAGCCTCATCTTGCCCTTATAACCCTAGAAACAGGTGAGTGATTCATCACTTTGTTTAAGATGAATAAATTCCCAATACCATGTAGAGACTCCGGGTCTCAGCACCATCCAAAAGCAAAGAAGTGAGCCCAGCAAAGGAAGGGCTATAGGAAGGGAAAGGCTTTGCTTGCTCTTCCTGAGATTTTTGAATATTATTAGATTTTTTTAAATTTCTAATAAGCAGGTGGAAGTTTAAATTACAAGATCTCTAACAGAGTCAGAACCCAAATGACACAGGAGCCTGCAGACAACAATTGCCAGGGCCGGATGGGTTTCAGGTTTGTTCTTTGCACAGACAAAGCTCCTATTGAGTGGTGGAGAGGAGAGCTGGGGGAAAGAGGGAGAGCTGCGGAGGGTTTTCATTACCTCGATCATCACCCCTACAGGGAGAGGAAGACGGAGGAGGAAGAAGAAAAGCCCGACCTGGCTGGCCGTGCGCGCCGAGGGGGACAGCCTAAATGAAGCACACACCTGATCTCTGCGGCTCCTCCAGACCAGACACCGACATGAGACAAAGATGAGCAGAGAAGGAAGCCAGCCTGGGGCTGTAGCCCTGTACACGTGTGCAACCTGCAGAGAGAAAACAGGAAGAGCCCCGGAGCAGAGCCTGGGTTCTTGGCAGGTGGTCCAGAGCCAGAAAGGCAATCTAATAATTTTCTGGGTGTTTTTTTTGTTTGTTTGTTTGTTTGTTTTCTTTTGCTTCAGACGCCTTATAAACATAAGATCAAGTAGTTCAATGGTCAAGAGAACCAATAGCACCTCCCAAAAGGAGGCGAAGCAGAGAGGGCAGACACGGAGAGAGGCTGGCCCTGTCTGCAGGCCCACAGTGGAGAGCATGGGGCTCTGGGCATTGCTGCCAACTTGACCTTGTTCTTTCCTCTCCCTGTATCATCACTTCTTTCCTTTTTGTCATTATTATCATCATGGTCAAGTGCCCTCTTTGAAGCAAGCAAGGCTCCATCTGGACGGAGGTGGGCTGGGCTCGTAGGAAGATCCTTCCTAGTACACGCCTCTTGCCCACTAACCCCTGCACCTTTCCTCCAACTGTGCTGGCATTAGGGAGAGTCCTTCCATCCGGGTATGTTCAAATAGTACCTGAGAGGGGAAGGCAACAGCTCTCAGACTGAGCTGCCAAAAGAGCTTTTGTTTTCACCTGGATGACCAGCCTTCACCAGAGATTCTGATATCACTGGTCTGTATTTTTAAAGTTCACCTAGGTGACCCTTACATGCCACCAGAATTGAGACCCGTTATGTTAAATAATTACCCAAGGAGTGGTTCTTAAACACCTGGAACGTTCCTTGAACACAGACCCCTGGGCCCATGTGCAGAGAGTCTGATTCAGTGGGCCAGAGAATCTGCATTTTTCACAAGCTCCCAGGTCATGCTGATGCTGCAGGTGCAGAGGCCACCCTGTGAGAACCACTGGTCCCTAAGCATATGGTGAATAAGAGAGAACTTGGGCCTCTTTGCTGCTAAGAAGGTCTCAGGCACCATGACAGCTGTGATTGGGCTGTAGAAACTTTTTCCGGAGAGATGTATCTGCCAGGATGAGGAAGAATATCCCAGGGCATTGCCATTCAGCACGGGCATCCCTGGGCCTCATTAGACACAGAGACTCGCAAGCCACACACCAGCCAGGATCAGAATCCGCCCCTTCGTGGGACCTGCAGGGGGTTACACACATGAACACTGGAGCAGCACCCTGCTTAGAGGACACGTAGGTAAGACGAGTGCCTCCCAGTCCACTGCCAGGGCCACAGCTCACCTCGGTGCACTCAACCCGCTGCAGATATAGGCAGGGTGAGGCAGCATGTTGAGAAGAAAGCATCTGAGCATCACAGTGATACTGACAAGGAAGAAAGAAATGAAGGAGAACGAAGGAGAGAAAGAAGATGCAGGTGGCGATCCCTGGTGAGTTCCGGCATAGAGACTGAATTCAGTGTTGTCCAGAACGTGTGGCGGGCTGGGCGCTGAGCAGTCCTCACACACACTCGCTTAATCCACAGCAGCTGCCCGCCAGAGACCTCTTTTTGCCGGGTTCCCCATGAGAACTCAAAAGATCAAGGCTGAACGCCTGAACGCGGTGGCTCACGCTTATAATCCCAGAACTCTGGGAGGTTGAGGCAGGTGCATCATCTGAGTCCAGGAGTTCAAGACCAGCCTGAGCAAGAGCAAGACCCTGTCTCTACTGAAAATAGAAAAACTAGCCTGTCATCCTAGGGGACACCTGTAGTCTCAACTACTAAGGGGGCTGAGGCAAGAGGATCACTTGAACCCAAGAGCCTGAGGTTGCTGTGAGCTATGACACCACAACACTACCCAGGGCAATAGAGTGAGACTCGGTCTCAAAAATAAATAAGTAAATAAATAAATACACACACACAAGCACACACAGGGTGGGCATAAAGTTTGTGTGCAATTTAAAACAGTTTAACACAGTAAATTACACCCTGTGTGTGTCTGTGTGTGTATATATATGTAAATATATACATATATATGTATATGCATGTATAAAGACAAGAAAATTGGGGAACTCAATAGGCCTCACAGTGAAATGTGACAGGCTCTTAGAACATCATTAGGGGGACACCCAAATTTGCGAGTTTCAGAGGATTCCAAATTCTGGCCTGCCCTTTGCTCAACAGAGGGACCGAGCCACTCTGAACAGATGTGAGAGACAGAGCTTCAAGGTTTGGAGGAAGAGCTCTGGACTCCAGTTGCCTGTGTTTAAACCCAGGCTCATCTATTTGCTAGCTTTCGAATCCTTTTTATAAATTCTCTGAGCCTCCATTTCCTTGACTAAAAAGGACAGAGATGATCATGATACCTACCTCACGGAAATGTTGTGAGGATTAAATCAGATCAAGCATCCTAAGTACAGCTCCTGGTATGTAACAAATACTCGGTGTTCTCGGGAGAGGCATCATCCCCTCGTCTTGGTCCAGTGAGACAATCTCCCTAATTGATGCTCTGGAAAGGAGCATCCTATAATTCCACAGCGGGACACTATGGAGAAATGGAATGCTGTGGGAAATACGGACACAAAGTGGGAAGGTGAAGGGTGGATGAAGCCCAGTTATTTGTGTGATTGCGGTATGTTTGCAGAAAGACACTCGAAATGCACACAAATGGCATTTCCCCACAGCCGGTGGCAGTGAGCCTGGGAATGCCAAGGACATCGAGCCTTCTGGCTATGCCTGCAAACTCAGAAGCTAAGTCACCATTCCCGCCCTCTGAACTCCCCCCAACCCACCCACACTCCTACATTTTATACCAGAGACCAGAGCCCTCAGGACAGGAAATAGTTGTGATCCCATCGCCTGCCCATAAATAATAGCCTGCAAGGAGCTCAGTTGAGTCCCATGATCTTGATTTGCAGTTACCTTAAGTGCAAAAGACAGGCTTGGAGAAGAGCGAAGCAAGAGCTGCAAGGGCTGCAAACTTCTGTGCTCGCCTGGGCTCCAATGTTTACAAGGGGAAGATCTGTTTTTAAAATATTTCCCCCATTCAAGGAGGGTACCGTGGGGATAATCAGAGGCGCCCTGGTGTGTCCTGGGTCTTCATTCCTGGAGTTCAGAAGAATCCACAAAGAGCTTCCCTCCCCGCTGGTCGCTGCCCTCAGGAGCCAGCAGCTTTCCCCGCTGCTCCTGCATCACTCCATTTCAGGCACTCTCAGGCATTTGCAATTCATCGTCCTGCCCTTTTGGTCACAAAACCTGATGAAGTAGGTGCCACTATTATACCCATTTGCAGGTGAGGCAACTGAGTCTTAGAGAGTTTAACCTACTTTCTCAAGATAATACCAGTAGTAAGCTATAGAGAACCAGGGTGGGTGCACGGGGCCCCAGAGCCTGGGTTTTACCTGCCAGGTCAGCCTCCACCATGGCAGCTCAAGGGACCCTCACTGAAGGAGGGACTATGCAGACCCGTGAGGGGCATCTTGGTTTCTTTGCTCACTTTTTCTGATACCAGCATCCTGTTTTGCTCTGGAGGCCCCCCAACATGTCAGTCTTAGAACAGAAGCACATGACATGTGTCTGGCCAGTCACATGTCCCAGGCTGCAGGGATGGGTGCAGAGATGGGCAGTGCACTGGAGCAGTGACTCAGTCTACTGCACGTGGGGCTGTGAACCTGGGAACCTGGAGGGAGAACCTGCCTGAGAATTAAACCAGTGCCGAGAAGAGCAAAACCCAGAGATGGTGCATCAGGCAGGCAGGGGCACGCTAAGCAAGGGCAACAAATAAACATGGGAATCTCAGGAGCTTAATGAAATATGGGCTTATTTCTCCCTCACGTGAAGTCCAGCATGAGTCAGATGATTCTCCAGGGCAGCCATCCTCCATCCCATAACTTGGAATTTATGGCGTTTCCACCCTGTCATGGAGCTCTCTCCACTCGTGGCCGCCAGAGTCCCTGAGCTAGGGAGAGAGATACGGGTAACTTCCTCTCTCATTCTATTGGACACAAGTTGTCACATGACTCACCTGAACCCAGTGGGGCTGGGCTGAATTCTCAGGCAGGTTCTCCCTCCAACCATTAACTTTACTGAGAGCATTCCCTGTGCTTCTCCACAGCACCCCAAGTTAGGTACCATTACAGCTCCATTTTATATTTGTTACAATTGTCCTTTAACCTGTCCAAGCTGCAGGGTCACAGAGCAAGTGGCAGACCCGGAGCCCAACCCAGAACTGTCCTACCCCAGTCTCTGCTTCAAACCACGTGAGTGAGGATGGGTACCAAGAAGCCTAAAATTCTATGCAGATTTCTTACTGAGTTTTATATCATGCTTCATCCCAAGAAAGCTGATTGAAAGGTAGCCTGGTCTTAGAACACTTGTGTTGAGTGAGTAGATGGATTAGTGGGTATCTAAACAGATGAGAAAACAGATAAATAGTAAATTCCCCAGGAATGTGGGGCTAAGGGTTTCTTGTAGGTCCTTTGGCCCTGGATGGGAGGGAAGATGACACTGTTGCGTGAAGGTTGACGCCCATCAGGCACAGCAGGCCAGGGGCAAAGTGTCAGTCTGCCAAGTGTGCCACTTGAGCCTTCTGGGAGAGGCATCAGACTGTATATATATATGGAGCTATACAGGTGCCCAAGTGTCTTATGTGTTGACTAAGGCATCTGTGGGAGTAAGAAGGACGCCATGATCAGATGTCCTTGGGTTTGGGACGAGGAGGTGGCTCTGTAGAAGCCCAGACCACATCAGAAAGCCTGGACTCCTTCCTCTTTTCTTGCACCAGTGGCCCAGAGGGCCCAGACATGTGCCCACAGCAGAAAAGTCACCTAATTAGAGACCTCATGCTAAAAGCACAATGCCCTTCATGGGGCTCAGGATGGAAGGCTAGGGGATGAAGCTCACAGCACTGCAGAAAAAAGGCTGGTCTGCCCATCACTCTGTCCTCTGGGCCCCAACCAGAAGCAAGGGGGACCCTTCCTCTCTTCCAAAAAGTGCCAGCAGCCAAAGCAATGTCTTTCTTCTTGTTTCATAGCTCTTACAAGCTCCTATGGCCCTGAAATATTTAGTCATTTATCCAGTTTTGAACCTACCAAGCACCAGACATTGCTCAAAGTGCTTGGGATATCATTGAACACAAATGACCAAAAATCTCCGCCCAGGTTCAGTTTGTGTCTGATCACAGAGAAAAGCCTGTCCAATCACTGCCAGCATTACACACGGGGTATCCCCTGCATTGGCCATCAGCTAGTCTTGCCCTAAGAGTAGGGTTCAGAGCCATATTTCAATGCTAGTAGGGATCGAACACATCTGTGGAGAAGACCTTCACATTGAATAATCAGCAGGTGTGGTGCCTCCCTCTAAAACATTGGTTCTCAACCTTCCTAATGCTGTGGCCCTTTAATATAGTGCCTGTGGGTTGCAACCCACAGGTTGAGAACCGCTGCTCTAAAAGAAGTCCAAGGTCTTGGACTCAGAGGTCCCTTGAAAACCCCAACAAAGCCATTCAGCAGCAAAATGAAAATAGGTAGGGAGGTCGGGGCCTGCCAGTGGTTGAAATGAATTCATTCAGCCACAGTACTGGACACTGGTTAAGCCCATGGCCTCCTTCTAGGTACTGAGAAAGCTACCGAAGAAATGAGAGGCAGTTCCCACCCTCCAAAGACTTGCGAATAAGCTGAAATTCAGGAGGTCACAGAGCTGTTTGGGGGAATAGAGAGAGAGGATAGGCAGACAGGAAACCAGAGCAAGGCTGCAGACAATGCTGACAGCATGCACAGCCCAGGTACGGCTGCAGGGAGCTTCTATTCATTCATTCACTCACTCATTCATTCAGCTGGTCAGTCAGTCAGTCAGCAAACATTTGTCTCACGCCTCTTCTATCCCGTTCTGCTAAGCTCTATGGGTAACATGGTGAGCACATCCACGTAACTTCTTTTCCCATTAGCTGATAGTTCTCACGGGAGAGTTGGGCATTCATTAGTTATGTTATTTCAAAATACAGGATCTATCGCGAGAACCACGTGTGTCTGTGCACACGTGTGGATGTGTGTGTGGACACGTATGTGTGCAGGCATGCACACACACACTCTGCAATGGTCAGAGGTTGGTGATAGAGGGACAACTCCCACAAAGGGAACAACCTGGGCAAAATTTCCTGCAACAGAAAATTTCCTGCATCAGGAACTGGAAGCAGATGGGCTGATGAGAAGCAGCTGGAGGTGAGGACGGGCGTGAGCAACGCCCAGGCAGACAGGCACAGGTCAAGGTGAAGGTTTCACTCTTATCCTTAGGGAGGAGCAGCACTGGAAGGTTTGGGCAGCAGACCACCATGCTGTGATCTGCTCCAGAGAGGAGACACCATGTGGCAGGGGTCACGGGAGATGAGTTCACACTTCCTTTGTTCTATTTATGAAAAATTGGCAAAACCTTTAAGCCAGAAATGTTCATTTAATGTTCTCATAGAGGCAATTACAGCAGCAGGTCAGTTCTGAAACCAGGATTTTAGGATGAGGATTATAATCCTAGTTAGGATGATTAATAAGAAATTATGCCTAAACTCCAGATTTCTCATAGGGCTTTCATAAGCATTTAAATGCAAACATGTGTAAACTTGAGCAGATTCTAGGGCTTATAAGCAGTTGACAATTTGCAGCAATTTCTCATGGGTCTTCTTGCACCGTGAGTGAGGATGTTCTAAGAGCCACCACCTCCATCAGAGTTTGACCACTCATCAGATCGTCCTGCCATGAAGGACCTTCAGCCCTTTGCTCTTCATGCTGAAGTTTAAATGTTTCCAGTTTCTTTTGGAGAACAGCTGGTCCCAATCTACTAAATAACCCCTTTGCACACTTGAAGACCATTATTAAGATTCCCTTTGACCATAAACATATAAAGAAGTGTTTAACATATGAAAAAAAATGTTTAACCTCACCAGTAATCAAAGAAATTCAAATCAAAACAACAAAATGTGATTTTTGCCTATCAATTTGGTAAAGCTTTTTTTTTTTAAATGACAGTGCTCGATGCTGGTGAGAAGAGGGTAAGGTGGCAATTTTGTACATTGCTGGTGGGAACATAAATTGGTACAATCTTTCTGGAAAGCAATTTGACAATATGTTATCAAGACCCTGAAAATTGTCCTTACCCTTTAACCCAGTAATTCCACTTCTGGGAATCTATCTCAAGGAAACAATCAAAGAACCAGACAAAGATTTCTGTCCAATGGCATTGCGTAGAGCCAACAGTATTTTCAATGATCAGGAATAACTAAAACCTCCTTAGACATTGAGTGACATCATGATATATGCTAAAAAGTTATCTGAAGTCATGTTAACAAAGACTATCCAAGGACATTCAAAATGGTCTCCATGAAAGGTAAAACACACACACTCAAGGCATAAAGCTGAACACAGTGGGATTTTAATTATGTAATTACGTGTATTTTGTATGTGCTAAACACAGACACAGCAAAACATCAATAGTTCTTATCAGTGGGTGATAGAATTATGTGTGGCTTTTTATTTTTTACTTCATAGTTTAATAATCAAAAAAATGGTTTAGCAGCTCACATGGCCTTATACATTTTTCTGAGTAGTTCAGCATGATTACCAGCCTCCTGCAGCACGTTGCCCAGAATCTAAATGGTGGACTTGCAGTGGTTACAGAGTTTTCTGGAAAGACCCAGACAGTAACTATTTTAGGTTTTGCAGACCGCACTGTCTTTGTCGCAGCCATTTGACTCTGTTCTGGTACGGTACAAACGGCCATGGATAATGTCAGCAAATGGGCACGACACTCTTCTAATAATTTTTTTTTCTTTTTGCAGAAATAGGCAGCAAATCAGTTTTAGTCATTAGTTTGCTGACATCTGGCCTTAATGATTTAAGTCTCTCCCAGCCCCCCCAAAATCTATAGTTTCAAACAAATGTGAGTGGGTAGGCTTCCAGAAGGGTGGGGTGAAATGGGATTCTTGCCCCATCTTCCTAATGAGTCCCTCAGTCTGAAACATTTTCAGAAGCAGGCAGCTAGGGGCAGGCAGTGAGGGTCCTTGTTTATTTTCCTCTGTGCCCAGACCTTCGCTCTTCTTGTTCATTGGTGCCTCTTCCAAGGAGCGCGTCCTGCCACCACCCACGTCAGCTCTTGATGAAGGTGGTGGGGTGAAAGGGGCAGGTGGTAGAAAGCCAGACGCATCTCAGCAATGACAGAGAGGGGCTGCAGAGACTTGGCACTGTTGGTGGCCAGTTGAGCTCTCCCCACTCTAGCAGCCACATGCCCTAGGGGCTCCCAGATTCTGGGGTTCCGTCTTCCTTCTGCCCACTGTGCTCCGGAAGAAGGGAGGGACAGAGGTGAACTGCAGGTGTGCTGCACCCAGGCAACTTGCAGAGGGTCTGCAGGGTGTTTGCTGGTGATCTGAGTTCGGTAGAGACAATTAGAATCCTCAGCAAGGGCACATCACGTACTTATGAAAACACATAATACATATTGCACCTACGTGCGATACAACATAAAGCTTCGAAATTTCCCTTCTTGGATCACCACTCACTTAGGTCATCACCATCCGGTGTAGGTCGTCTTTCTACCCATTCCCACCTCTTTTGCATGTTTCCAATGGAGACCCCTTTGTCTAAATCATTGTAGATGTTTGGCACTTGTCTGGGAGGCAGAGATGACATCTCAGAGCAGCCCGTATATCAGGTAGTGAGTACAGGAGTTACAGGATGACAGTGGCTTCCCCAGAGCCTTTATGGTCCTATCCTTTTTCCCTATAACCAAATCGAATGAAAAGTTGAGAACCACCAAGTAAAAATGGCCCATGTGGCAAGAAAATCCAGTAGCAGCCCAGGCATCCTCTGAAAGTCGTCTTCCGGCTCTTGCTTTGACCCCTCTGATGTGGTTGGATCTCACTGTGGTATTTTCTATTGCACCTGCGACATAGACACTAGGGTGGGCCAACTTCCTTCAGAGACTCCACCATCCCAGTAGTTAAACAATGATAAAGAAAGAGTAGAGAACAAGGATATTTTATGTTTTAAAAATTAAGGGCTGGGTTGCTTTGCTGACAAAATCCCCCTTGCACCATAACTAAGGCAGAAAACATGTACCCCTAACTCTCACCTCCACTGACCATCTTCTGTAGGCTGCCAGTCCGTGACCCGATTTGCCATTCAAGGCTGACCTTCATGCATATCTAACTCCGGTTTTGTCTGCATAGAAATGTGCAGGTTATTGTTTTGCTGGAGGAAGGGCATATTAAAGGCCCATTGAGAATTGCACTGTCCCCCGCCCTCTTTTTATTAAATCTTATTCGGCAAACAAATATTGGGAGAAAATGGAGGGAGAGACACTGGGGTTAGAAGTCATTCATGCTCCCACATCTTAGGCATTTTCCCTGCACAAGACAGGCTTCCGTTTGAAGTGCAGCTCTGTTACTTCCCAGCTGTGTGAATGACTTCATCTCTCCAGGCTTATCTTTCTTCTGTTCAAGGGAAGACAGGAACAGAGTGAGAGAGGGAGGGTAACTATGTCCCTCATCCAGAGCTGGGAAGTTGAGACAGGAGGCCATGTAAGTGCTCAGAATGTTTCATTCCTACCTTGCTTCTTCTTTTTTTTTTAATTTCAGATTACTATGAGGGTACAAAGGATTAGGTTACACTGTTTGCATTTGTCAGATAAAGTCCAAGTTCTAATTGAGCCCTTCAACTGGGGATATGCTGCATAACCTTACGTTGTACCCATTAGGTGACAGTTTACTCATCCCCCTCCCGCCTCCCCCTTTCCCCCTTTCTCTTCCTCACACTCAAAATTAATAGTGTTTTTCTCCTGTGTGGGCGTGTAGTTATTCATCTACTGGTTTCCTATTAGCACTGAGTATCCTGCATGCTTGCTTTTCCATTCTTGTGGTGCATCAGTAAGAAGAATGTTCTTCAACTCCATCCAGGTTAATACAAAAGATGCAAAGTCTCCATTTTTTATGGCTGAATAATATTCCATGGTATGCATATACCACAGTTTATTAATCCACTCATGAGTTGATGGGCACTTGGATTGATTCTAGATCTTGGTGATTGCACATTAAGCTGTGATGAATAGCTCGTGCAAATGTCCTTATGGTAAAATGATTTTTTTTTTTTTTTTACTTCTGGGCAGATACCCACTTCACTTCTTTAAGCAAGAAACAACGGTAATATCTCTGAGAGATGCAGCCAATGAGGTTAGCCAGCCCTGCCCACAAAGCACTGAGTCTTCAGGGAATAACATTTGTGTACACAGATACCTGGAACTGTTGGACACACTGTGAAACATGGTGTGTTGGAATGGAGAAGAGGGAGAAGTTCATTCCAACGACTGGTGTTAGCAAAGACTACGGAGAGGGCACAGCAATTCAGCTGAGCCTTGAGGGTCAAGGACAGGGAGGCAGAGGGACTTCTGGCAGGAGACTATGAGAGCATAGGCTGGAGACAAGAGGGACAAAGTGTTTCAGGAAATTATGACCCTATAGGGTAGCTGGACAGTCAGGTACAGTGTCCAGAGTGAAGGTGCGACTTTAAAAAAGTAAAGGTCAGATCATGAGGGAGGCACGGACATCGTGCTAAGATTACATGTTATTATGTGAGCCATGAGATTCTCAGACCAGGACATGACATCATCAGAACGTCATTTTAATAGGGTAAACACACATCTCTGTCTGCTCAGGACAATCTCTCCCTCACTTATAAAAGCATTTCCATTTAGATGACAAATTATATGATCTCCCAAATTTGATATCACTCTGCTATCCAGTGGGAAACAGAAACTGGGACAAAAAAGGCTGGACCCAGAGAGACCCATTCAAAGGCCATGTCAACCATCCCAGTAGGAAATAAGGCTCTCCAAAGGCGAAGAGCTAAGGAAAATGGAAAGAACTACCTTGGAGGTAAATTCAGTAAGACTTATTGATTAGTGGATGAGAAAAAGAGAAAAAAGTAAGTCCATAAGATCACTGACCGGATGGGCTGAGCAGGGCAGTCTTGTGCGGAAGAACAAGAAACAATGAGAAGCTCCAGCAAGGTGGGGTCCAGAGCTGGAGCTGTGGATGGGGCAGAGTCCCGAGGAAGAGCCTGGCAGGAGAAGGAGGCTGTGAGGCCACCAGGGAGAAGGTAGACAGAGGACACTGGGCACAGGAACGCGTGACATTGGGTCCCATGCAAATGAAAAGAAGAGCCAGGGACATCTGTTGAAAAGAAGGTTAGGGGACGACTGGTGGATCAACAGAGCCAGACTGAGTGGGATGAAGAGGGCAATTAGAACGACCTTTGAAAGTCCCACTTCTCCACACCAGGGGGGCAGAGGAGAATTGCAGTGGGTTGGGGAGTGAGTAGGAGGTAAGGAAGTGGTGTCCACAAACACAGATGACTCTTTGAATGAACCTGTTAGTGAAAGGAAGGAAAGAGATGAGACTGTGGTTGAGGGAAAATCAAGAAAGAGAAGCATTTGGGAAGTTTAAGTGGGACCTGAACACCAAGAAGAAGATGCTGGGGAAGGGGTGAGCGGAAGATGCCGAAGATGATCATTTGCAACAGGAGGGGAGCAGGTGGTTTCTGCTTCAGGGGGGAGGCCAGCCTCGGGCCAGAGGGGGACTCCAGGAGGAAAAGAAGCTGTATCCCAATAAAATCTCAGAGGAAACAGGTGAGTGGTGGTGGTGGTGGCAGTAATACTGATGTTATTGGAGACAATCAGGGGTTATTCTTACTTTTGGTTTACATGCAAGTTCTCTGCATCAAGTTCACCCTCACAACAACCTCGTTTTACATGAGAGCAAACTATAAATTGCCCACAAGTGGTAATAAAAATAGGAGAGCACAGATTTAAACCCAGGTCTTTCTAATGGCACAGCCAAACTCGGAGGCCACTTGGAGTGGGTCTAGACCAGAGGCTTGGGCCTCCCGGTAGAGCTGCAGGTGAAGTCATCTTCCATGAGCCATGAGCGTGGAGGTGGAGGCCCGTGGAGGGAGGAAGGTCTGTGACTCCTGCTGTGTGAAGCACACTGGGATGGGCCAAGGAAGCAAGAGGGTCCAGACGGCCTCCCAAGGCTGCTGACAGCTTCCAGTAGAGTCCATCTTGTCATTGACACCCCAACTCCCAGCCTCATGTCCTGCCAAGAGCCTGCACCCCACACTCTTCTCATTTCTTTCTTTCTTTGTCCTCTCTCCTCTAATCCCACTCCCAGGGAAACTGAGTCACATGGCCCCAGTGGAACAGGTCAAAGATTCTACCCACTGCTGGGTGTATTGGTAACGAACAGGCAATGGTGCTGGGCAGGTCATCCTCAGAGGCACTGTCCTGCCAGGGGGACCCTCAGCCTGGAAGGTTTAATCACTATCCATCAATCGGGTGACAGTGATCTCAGATGGATGGCTGGGAGCTGTGAGTCCAGATTTGGAGGCTGAACTTTGTTGTCTTTGACTTAGCCTTCCAGTTGCCTGGGCTGGCCGGTAGCAGAAGAGGGCTGGAATCAAAGAACTCCCAAGTGAACTGGCCACCCCCTCCTCCCAGGCCACCATGTCTGCTCCATGGACAAGCCCCTCCATGTCGCGTGACCTCTTTCTATTGAAGATGTACTAATTTTAGTTAAGAAGCAGTGAAGAGGGTGCCTTTGCCTCAGGCCAGAGCTTACAGCCACACTTCTCACTCACTGGTTTGACCATCTTCAAAATAGTAGTGGACATAACTAGGAACCTTCCTCTTTGGAGACAGCACCATCAAATCAGTAAATTGAAGGTGTTGACCTTGGGGACAGGGTTGAAGATCTCTGCTTGTTGGATGTGGACTGCCATTTGACACGGAACCAGTAAGCCACTGATTGGTGCATGGTAATGAAATCCATACAGGACCAAATCTAGAAGACACTAGGCTCAATCCCAAGTTTCCATAAAAGCAGCTAACAGGACCGGGGAATTGGCATCAAATTCTAGACATGTGCTGATTTTCTGCCTCCAAACATCATTATCAACATTGGGACTCAGGATAAGAAATCTGTGGGCTGGTAGATTCCTGCAACTTTTATTAGAATCTTCTCAGGACTGTCTTTTCCACAGGCCTAGAAACTCACTTGTAAGAGAGTGGTCTTAGCTCCTTAGTAACTTAGAAAAAGCACAGGAGCACATCTTCTGTTCAGGCTAAAAGGGAATCATTTGAAGAGATGCCCTAGTCTACACTGAAGTAAAATGAAGAGCAAGGGGAAGAACAAGCTCTTCCGAGAGTTCTGAACCTCTCTATTGAGAATCCACGTGCACATGTTTGGGGAGCAGGGACCCATGCATGTATGCATGCTCACACACTCCAAGTTTCTAAAGAGCTGTGAACTCAGTTCAATTCAAAATGAAACCTGTGCTCCTCTGTAACTCCTGGTTTAAATTGTTGTCTGCAACCACAAGCAGGAGAATCTCCTGACAGCCCTGGCCACGTCCTCAAACCCACTCTCCATCAGATTGCCATCTTTCCCTTAAGTCGCCCAAAAAAGCAACCCAGGGGCAATCAATCCCTCCCTCTCCCACCGGTTCCAACATTTCTCTAATTAATGCAGGAGAAAATTAATTACAGCGGGATTTTCAAGACCTCGACATCTGATGACCGGCCCAGCTCCCCAATCCCTCCAGCTAATTGCTGTTCCCCATTGGCCCTGCCCAGCTCTGCCCCCTCCTCTCCTCCCCCCTCCCCTCCCTTCCCAGAACCGAGAACAATACCACAGGCTAATTAGGCAGAGAAAGAGTTTCTTGGCAAAGGGGGCAGAGTGCTAGGTCAGTACCTTGAACAACCCAGAATAAAAACAAAACAGCATTAAAAGAAAAAAAAAAGTATGTGTGTGTTAGGGGGAGGGGGGACCTGTTAATCCCAAGCGCATTTCCGCCAAATATTCTCCTTTTCAAGTGTTTTCTTCCTGGTAAACAAAGTTCTGTGGCTGGCTCTGGAGATTTTAGGACGCGGTTGCTTAGTAATGGAGGGGAAAACACGAAGTCCCCACCTCAAACTCGTTTTGTCCTCCCTCTCTTGCTCCCTGTGCTAAAGGGTAATGACACATTCCCACATTCCCCAGGGACAGCCTGTTTGTAAAGAAGAGCTGAGCTTTCTTTTCTTTTCTCTTTTCTTTTCTCTTTTCTTTTCCTCCCCCCCGCCCCCATGTCTAATAGCTTCCCAAAGCCAGGCGAAGAACAGAGAGAGATTGCTGCTCTCAAATTTGGGGCCCACTAGACCAGTGCTGTTCAGTCCAGGAGAACCTCCTGTGTTGACAGGACCATTCTATGTTGGTGCTGTCCAGGATGGAGGCCACCGGGCATACGAAAGTGGTCCGCCCGACTGACCAACCAAATGTTAAATGTTATTTAATTTTGATTAATTAAAATTGAACCCGAGGGCCACAGCTCCTGACAAAGCCCCTGGCTGGCAGCTGAGCACCACAGAGAGCACAGCAGTAGGGTCTCGGTGGCTCTGGGATGGTCGTGAGGGACAGAGGATGGGACCACATAAGGCACTCACAGGCCTCAATTTCGATGCAGCCCCATCTTCCCTCTGCCTGGCCTCAGGCGTCACCCCACTGGAGCCTCAGTTTCCTCTTGTGTAATGTTAGTGACAACCACAAGAGTACCCCTCAGAGGGGCTTGGGGGTGGAGAAGATGGAGGTTAACTAAGTCCCCCAGGGTGACATGGAGCCTGCAATCCGGCCAGCTCTGCCGTGTCACCTCCTGCCCTTCATTGCCTTACAGGTTTTGCTGCCAGAATTCCATGCTGCTTTCCACGTCCATCCATACCTTTGCCAAGCCCATGGCATTCATGTGGGGTGCCCTGCCCTTCTGGGTCAGCCTCAAAGCTAAAGAAGAGTTGAGCTTTCTTTTCTTCTCTTTCTTTCATGTCTAACGACCTCCCAAAGCCAGGCAAAGAACAGAGTTTGCTGCTCCCGAGGTTGGTGCCCACTGACCAGTGCTGTCCAATAGAAGTAGGGTTTGCACGACTGAGCTAGAAGAATTAGGCCTCCCCAGAGCCAGAAAGCCCATCTTCCTGCCCTTGTGTCATCCCTTCTCTCTTTTATTCCCCTCTTTCTCTCTCTTTTTCTCACCAGCATGGTAGCCACTAGCTATACCTAGCCACTGAGTGGTTGAAATGTATCTGGTACCATTGAGCCACTGAATTTTTAAGTTGCTTTTATTTTAATTAATTAAAATGGAAATAGCTACCAATGATGAACACATGCTCACTGGTCCTCTCTCTCTCTCTCTCTCACTTTACACATGCTATAGCAGGCCTGGAAGCCCCTCTCCAGCTTCCACCCTATGAACCTCTGTAGCCCTGCACTTACCTACAGTCTTGCAATTTAACAATCTTTTTATAAATCTATCCTCCATTAGAAAGTGAACTATTAGCAAGGACGCATCCTGGGTTTGACTGTCTTGTTTTGAGCTGCACCTATGTCCCCAGCCCCCAGGACAGCCCGAGCACTTAGCAGCTTCTCAGGGAATATTTCTCACCCATGAAACAGCAATTATTCCCCAGTCTTCAACCTGCATGGGTGGTCAGCAAACTACAGCCCACAGGCCCAACCCTGCCCACCCCCCTGCTTATCATATGACCCTCAGACTAAGGTGTTTTAAAAAAATAATTTTTAATTTTAAAATGGTTAGATGAATACCTCCATAACATCCTCAATCTTGCCTCTTGGTCTACAAAGCCTGAGATATTTCCTTTCTGGCCATTTAAAGAAAAAGTTTGCCAATCTCTGGTCTAGACCTCAAGAATAGCTGCTAATGGGGCTTGGGTGGTGTAGCCTGTGGTCAGATAGTGGAACAGGGATGTGGAGGGAGAGGCTCCTCCCCACTAAGTCACGCCCCTCAAAGCTGAGCCCACAGGCAGCTGGCTGGACCTGTAAGAGTAGGCCCCCAGGGATGCAGCCTTCAAGGGCAGCCCATGCAGACGTGCCCTGTGCTTTCCTCCGCCCACCTCCTTGCCCCACTGCAGACACCTTGGCAGCGGGGCTCAGGGGACACCTAACATGACCTCCTGATAAAATTCTGCTACACACATACTTGAACCACAGCAAATGGGACTATCGAGGGGTTTTTTGATTCTCTGTTGTGGTTTGACTATGTTAAGTGGCAGTTTCTATTTAAAGCAAAGACCCCAAACATACTTTTTAACCTCAATGAAAAAGGTCTTCCAAAGAGATGCTCACGTGTAGGGCTTGGAAGCAATCTGGCAGGAGGAAGCTAGCTGCGCTTCCCTTTCCTGCTAAAACATGAGCTGAGGTTTCTGAGAACCAAAGCAAGATGGCCCCAGCCATGATGACACCACTTCAAGGTGAGGCAGGAGAGCCTGAAAAGTTTGCCTCCATCTCTGTCCCATGCCTCTTCATTCCTTCCATACCCTCCCCTCCTGGCCTCCCCTCACATCTTCCTAATCTCCAGCCTACAGACAAATTGTCAAATGTCTCTCCCGATGTCAGGAGCTTCTGGGAGCGCCCGGAGGCCCATTCACTTCCCTGCTGGGTTCACTCTTCCAAACAGGGAGGGGCCGAGCACACCCAACCAACTTGCTAAATATTTTCCTGCTGGAGAATCTATTTCACTGCTGCGGCTGCCGCTTGGCAGCAAAAAGACAGGAAGCTATTTAGATATATTATCTTCCTTTTCAGGAAGTTTGGAGGAACTTTTCTATTGCAGTTCACACAAACATTCCATCTAATGGTCACTTAGTCATGCCGGCTCATTAGGTCAGCAGTGAAGAATGCTCAGGCTGATTAAACATCATTCCAGCTTCTGCACTTGCTGCCCCACATCCCAGGGAGAAAACAGAGCCTCCCTGGCCCAGAGGTGCCCAAGCCTAGGAGCCCAGCCAAGGAGCTGCAGGAGTTCACTGCCAACCTCACAGCCCCTTCTCGGCCCCTACCTGGAGCACTTCTCACTTCTAAGGGTTAGTCATGGTTTTATAAAGTAACATACATGCCAGTGTGTAAGAAGGTGGGCTCCATGAATACTTTCTGGAAAGATAATGCGTCCTTTAGGGGAGATGAAAGACGATTGCTGGCTGGAGGTGCTAAGAATTCTATTACAAGAAAATGCAATACAGATCCACAATCAGGTCACAGACCTGAGCTGATAGCTGGAACGCAGGCCTGGAGCTGACGGTAACAGCTAACCATGATGGCACAGTGGTTACATTCTGTTACACACTATAACAAGTGATTTATGTGTGTTAACTCATTCAAAGCTCAAACAACTCAAGGAGGTAGAGAGGCTGAGGAAATTGGCCCAGAAAGCCAAATACAGTACACTGCATGAAGTCACACAGATGGCGGCAGAACTGGGCTGTGTGTGGCTCTAGCCTGCTGTCCGTTCAGACTTTGTTCATTGATGCACACATCTTATCTCTGTGCTTTCCAACAGCGTAGCCACTGGCCATGGGCGGCTGCCGAGCCTTTGAAAAGTGGCTGGTACGACTGAAGAACTGGATTTGTAACTTATTTAACAATAACGTATTTAAATTTACATGGATGCATGAGGCGAGTGGCCACCATATTGGACACCCAGACCTAAGAAATCTGGTTCCAGAATCCAAACCCCAAAACCGCAACTTGCTTTTCAAATTGATTATAGAGAGTTTAGAGCTACTTATCGGGAGGATAAACGCTCAAGGTAGAGTTTGATCAGTATCTTTACAGACAAGAACATATGAAAAATGAGACTTAGAAAGAAAAGTTAAAGTAGACAGTGGGCATTCAGGTCAGGTGGTTAAGTGAACATTTAGGAAGAGAAGACGATGAAATACCAAGAGAAGAAGATTGTCAAGAGAAGAAGTGGTTTCCTCTTGTTTAACCAAAAAGTTTTATTGAGCTTCTATCCTGAGACCTTACTAAGGCCCCCTCTCCAAGGTCATGGGTTCTAACTGGGCAGCCAAGTCTAATCCCCCAGACAATACGAGGCTGAGTGAGCTACGGTGGGTGACACAGTATTACAGTCTGTTTATCTTGTCGTTTATCTATCAGTAAAGTCAGGAGTGACCAAGGAAGTCTTCATGGAGGAGAAGGCACTTCTGCTGGAATCGGAAGGACCTGACTTGGATTAGGACAGTAGGAAGGGAGGAAGGATGTAGCCGGTGACACACTTGGAAAGGAAAATGGAATGTTCTTGATGACTCTCTTCGAGACCGACATACAGAGATTAATCACAAACAACTCCAAATTTTCTAGCTTGAATAAAAATAGTGGTTCTTGGGGCAGACACAGGAACTTTAGGGGGTGGCAGGAGATGGTTTTGGAAAATTATGCCTTTGGTTTGGGGCATGCGGATTCTGAGGTGACGGCTTGTGGGAATTTGGATCGACATCCACTTTTCAGCTTAGAGGGGAGGAGGGTGGAGCAGAACACTGCTCGAGATCACCTCCATTCCCTGTACTCAGATATTTGGTTTCCTCTCTAAAGCCCAGAAATTAGGCCACGGCAGAGTGAAGAGAAGCCTCAGGACTCTAGAGACGTTTGCGGCACCGCCCCACTGGGGACAGACACGTACCTTGTTTTCTTTGAGTTGAAAGACATCCGGTTACTTCATTTTGGAAGTTACCATTCATCTGCCCTTTGGAACATCCTGCCCAATGACCGATTTTTTTTTAATAGCTTTCTTCTTTCCTGATTATATTTGCAATACCTACTCACTGCAAACCACTTGAATTTCAAAAACAGAACTAAGGAAATGCCATCACTCTCAAAGAGGGAGGGAGAGATGCATTTATGTGACATGTTTCTGTCTGCACATACACGTATTGTTTTCATCCATTTCTAGTTGGTATTTTACCTTACATTTTTAGCTGACAAAATCTGTTCGAATAAACAAGAAAATAACAACAGCCAGCTTTTCTTAAGCTATTGGCTTGTTCTGAACATAGGGAAATGAGTTTGCCGATCTTTGCACATAAACACAGTTAGAACAATCCATTCCTAAAATGAATCTGCAGACTCACCTGTAATGACCCAACATCGTTCATCACTCAGGCAGGCGCTGGGGCATCTATTTTTTTTTTTTTTTTTGACTGGGGCTGGGTTTGAACCCACCATCTCCAGTATATGGGGCTGGCGCCCTAGTCCTTGAGCCACAGGCACCACCCATGCGGGGGCATCTTTAACCTCTCTTTCCATCGCATCCTTATTTTCTTTTTAAGCAGAGAGATATAGATTCAGAATTACTTGTAATAGCCTCAGAGGCAGTTTGGAGAGGCCAAGAAGAGTCAGGGATTGGAGGTTTGGAACTGATACATTAGGGACCCAGAGAAGCACGGTGTCCTGTCAATGTTCTAAGCCTCGCATCTCCAATTCCTGAATCTACAGAATTGCCCAGACAAAGAATGCCGCACAAACATCAAGGAATATAACAGGTAGGTATAGGACAGTGCCTGGAGAGAGATGAAGTCCCTCGGGGAGAGACAAAAAGGAGGAAGATGCAAGTGAAGCCAGGATAAGACCCAGGGGAACTTGAACGCTGCTCTTTTTCCTGTCCTAGGGAAATCAGGATTGAAATATTCCCCCAGTGAATATGATCAGCATGTGCAGGTGATGGACAGATCATGGAAACACACACAGCAGACAACCTCCACGGGCTGTCCCTGCCCCTTGCCTTGGTCTCCTGAGGACACAAACAAAGGCATCAGTGGTGCCATGGTGCTCCAATCCTGGAGACACCCACAGTCTTTGTTTCTGGAGGTGGGTGGATCCTTATCTCATTCTATTTTTTTTTTTAGAAACTGTTCCCTGAGAAAAGCTTGTGGAGAGGGAAGTTGTCTCAGTGGGTCCACCTCCAGAGGGGGATGGAGGGAGGATGGCTTTTCCTCCAGAGAAGATAACACAGCAGCCCCCACCTCCTGCAGGCCTCCCTCCAAAATCTTCCTAATGAGCTGTCTCAGGGAGGGGGTGGTCATTTCCAACAATATCTTGGCCACTGCTTGTTGTTTGAGAGCCTTCAGTTTTCCATGCCATAAACACCACTTGCCTTGACCTCTCCCTCACTCCCCTCTCTGACAGCCTCTCATGCGTGAAACATATTTTTGTTCATTATTTTGCTGTCCACAACCTTCTCTCCCAACCGTCCAGCCTGGGGTCTCCCCCCGCCCCAGCTCCCTGCACCCTTCACCCCGACGTCACACATACAATGAATTACCATTCCTTCAGACAACGAGGTGGAAAACTTGTGGTCTCCAAGGCAACAGGGTATCTTGGGGTGGGGTGCTGGGGAGGGGGGCCTTGGCTGGCCAGGAAGGGCTGGAAGTGGGGGCGGTGGGGAGGCAGAAGCAGAGATGATATCATTCCTGAAGCCTGAAGGCAGCCAATCCGTGTGTGAGGATGTGATGTCACCTCCCCCGCCCCCACCCCGTCCTAGCCTAGGTAGCCTCCCTGAGAATTCTAGATGACTATTGAACTGCAGTTGTATTGCTGGGAGAGAAAGGGGGTGGGGGCTGGCAATGGGGACAGAAAGAGGTCTACGGACCCTCTGGACGGCCCGAGCAGAGACTACAGACTTCACCAGAGGCAGCCCCATAAAAACGTCAGCAGCTCGGGCTCTCCCTGCGTTACAACACAATGATTTCTTTGGGGAGAAGAAAAAAACACACCAAGATTTATTTTGCAACCACACCCCCCCACCCCCCGCCTCTCTTGGAAGAGAAATACCAACCAACAACAAGTTGTGAATGAAGTGTCTGCAGGTCGGCCCCTCACAGGCCTCCGAGAACTTTCGCCACGTCCGACCAGCTGAGCTTATTTTGTGCTGCTCAGCAGCCACAGGGATGGGAGAGATGCTGGATGGAGGTGACCCAGGGCGGGAGCCCGGTTTGGGGCAAAGCTGCCCAATCCAGTGGTGTGGGCCACTGAAGGCTCTGAGGGGAGGGAAATCTGTCCCCAAGACAATGACAACATCTAGGGCCCCGTGCCAGGCTCCCGGGAGAAGCAAACAAGCCATGGCTGTGGGGAGGGTGCAGGCTCGTTAGAGAGCCCACTGAAGTGTCACCGCCGCACAGAGGGGAGGAGGAGAGACTCACTGCTCTCCTCTGCCAACTTTTTCTCTTCGGTCTGGGAAGCAGCACTGTTTGGAAAATAGCACACTCAAGCTTTTCCCCCCCAAATGCCAGCAATGTTCCCAGGAGTCCGGGCCGCAGGACAGCGTGTCCAGTGGTTTGCTCCAGGCCGGAACTCTCCCCTCCCTGCCCTTAAGCAGGGAATAAAGAACAGGTTCCCTCACCTGGTCTTTCTGGGGTTGTCCCACATGGACCCAAGTTTGTTGCCTTTGAGGAAAGAGAGAAGCAGCAAAGATCCTCAGGTCCATGACCCATTTTGCAGATGTGGACATGGAGGCCCAGGGAAGGGAAGCAAACGGCCCAATAACCAACAGGGTCACCAGCAGTTCTAGGGCTAGACCCAGGACACTGTCTCCCATTCATGGTTCATTTCCAAGAACAAGACCAGGACCTAGAACCTGAGACGGAAAGCCTTCCGTCTCCACATCACTTCAACGCTTTCTGCATATTATGTATTGGAATGAGTTCATGATGATCCCACACCTGTTTCTGTGATCTGTGATCAAGAGTCACTCTACAGACATCTGCTGCTTACCCAGCCCATGTCCAGGCCTCCCTGGATCTGTAGCCCCAACACACAGAGACTGGGAAGGCACAGCTTCCCTCCCAAAGGACCCAGAATCCAGCAAGGGAGAGAAAAACAGGGTGGTGGAAATACGTGTGCATTGTATTGATGAGGGCTGGGGATACTCAAAGGGAGGGCACTCCTTTATATTTTAAAAATCATGAACTATTACGATACTAGGCAACAGAGCAAGACCTTGACTCCACAAAAAGAAAAATGAGGAGATACCTGCACAGGGCTTTGGAAGATGAATAAAAATTTGCCAGGACAGGATAGGTTGGCTAAAATAATAAAGAACCCCCAAATCTCCATGGCTTAAAATAGCAAAGGTTTATTTCTTGTTTTTGCTACATGTCTATGGCAAGTTGGCCAGGGCTCTGCTCCATGCTGTGACCATCCTAACCAGGCCAATAGCATAGCCACCACTGGCAGATTGCTGGTCACCATGAAGGATGGAAAGGAGGGCCTCGCCCTGAAGCAACACATCTTTCTGCTCATTGGCCATGACTGGTCACATGATGCTACCCAACATCCCTCCACCCCAGGTCCAGGAAATATAGTTGTAACTTATTCAGCATAGGCAAAAAGTTAGAAATACTTGATAGCTGTGTCAATGACTATCACACACTACCATGAGAAACTGTCTTGGTATCTGTGGGAATTCTACACTGAAGCAGTCCAGGAGGGCTTCACGGAGGAGGGGGGGTTCACACTGGGCTCTGAAGAACAGGCAAAAGCCAATGTCAGCAGAAAGAAGGAAGGGCAGAAATGGCCAGAGTCAAAGCCAGACACCGGGAAGAAAGCTGCTACCAGGCTGCTGAGCAGGGGCACGTCGACTAGAGCCACAGGACTTGGCTGTTTTACACACTGGATGCAGACGCTCTCACGAAGTCAAGCAAAGTCCATCCCACAGGCGGAAATGACAGGTAGGGCTCCGACAACCCATGCTTCCCCTGCTGTGCCATTTTCTTTCTTTTTTTTTATACCTTTTATCTGGGAATTTTTCAAATTTATGCAGAGTTGCAGGCACAGTACAAGACGTGCCCAAATACTCTTCACCCATTTTGTTCTATCTCTGCATTTGCGCATGGACACCCACTTTTGTTTTTCTGAACCACTTAAGTTCCATACACTGTGGCTCCTTTGCCTGCTAAATGCGCCAGGGCATATTCCTAAAAACAGCAATATTCTCCTGCACAACCATAGTGCAGTAACCAGCTCCACAAATTTGCACCGATGTGCTGCTTTAATCTCTGTCTGCGTTCCGGTGTGACCAGTTGATCTAATAATTGCCTTTAGGCCACTGTTTCCCTCCCATGCAGAATCTGATCCAGAGTTGGGTATGACATTGAGCTGCCCTGTCTCTCTGACCACATTTAACCTGGCACATTCCACAGCTTTAAAGAATATGTTCTCCCGAAAATCTTTTGTTTTAATTTTTAATGTAAATTTTTAGGCTCCACGCCCATAGCACAGTGGTTATGGTGCCAGCCACATACACGGAGGCTGGCCAGGTTCTGCACTCATAGCACAGTGGTTATGGCGCTGGCCACATACACTGAGATGGCCAGGTTCGTATCCAGCCCAGGCCAGCTACAGCAACTATGACAACAGCAACAAAAAATAGCTGGGCATTGTGGCAGATGCCTGTAGTCCCAGCTACTTGGGAGGCCGAGGCAAGAGAATCGCTTAAGCCCAGGAGCTGGAGTTTGCTGTGAGCTGTGATGCTACGGCACTCTACCAAGGGCAACATAGTGAGACTCTGTCTCAAAAAAAAAATTTTTTTTGTTTATATTTAGGTACTTGTTTTTTGTATTATAAAGGAATTTTAGCATTTATTTTTTAACATTATGGTAAAAGAAATTTTATGTAATATAAATTACAAAACACAAGAACAGATACAAAGTACAAGAAATTGTACTGGTAACATTTACAGTTATGTACTCATTTTCAAAGTGTATTTTTTTTCTATTTTGAGTTTTGTATCATATAAGACTTTTTCAGGAAATAAAATACTTTTAAAGGAAAAAAAAAAAAAGAATATGTTCTCCCGCCCAAGAGCTCTTTTTCTTTTTAATAGAATATTCCTCCTGGAGGGGTTGTTTGATGTCTCCTAGAGAGTGGACGGATGTTATACACCCCAGGCTGGGTGCCCGCGAGGGGCCGCTGGGTCCTTCTCAGGAGAATCCCTTCTGGAGATGCAAGATGTCATCTGGTCCTCATGGGGGACGGTAGATTCTTATCATTTTTTCAAGAAGTTGCCCAATTTCCCCACTAGGAACAGCTGCTCTTTTTCTGTTTTTTGTTTCCCCCTCCTTTGCATTCTGAGAGGATACACTTTAAGATGGTGCAAATATCTCACTCCTCAACAAAGTGTCTTCCTGAGTTTATCACCCGCTGAAGAGCCTCACCTGATCCATCTTCACTAGGAAGGTTTCAGAACGACACGTTCCAGCTCCGGTGTTCCTTCCACATTTCCCCATAGACCCTCATAATTCTATGAGCAAGAGTTCTCCCTTCTCCTCCGTCTACCAATCAATTTACTGTCTATTTATATCTCCCTAAAATATTACTTCTGTAATTGATACAAAGGTGAATTTATTTGCCTGAGCGTCCACTGGGACCCCGAGGCCACTGAGACGTCTATAAGCAAGCCACAGAAGTCCCCACTGGTGCTTTTTGTGATCGTATGGAGGTGAATCTGCTCTGTCAAGGAGCTGCTCAGCCTGTCCTCACACAAACCTTCACAAGAACTTAAGGAAATCAAAGAAACCACTCTATGGAAAGTGCTGGTTCCTTTTCAGAGCGATTTCTTGGAGCTGAGAGTCAGAGATTTAGAGGCACGGGGCAGAGACATAAAGACACTATTTGCTTGTACCACTGCACCTCTAGATGCCACATGCCTAAACTTTTTGTGGATTTCTGTGCAGTTTTTTAGCAGCCTGTATACAAAGGTCCCCATCACCGTTTTCAGTTTTGGTGCCAGGCCTATCCAATTCTTTGCGTGTTACTCCATTCCCTAACAAGGATCTTCCAGTGAAGAATACTTGGGTGAGGTTTCTATGCTCCCATTTTACAGGCGGTAAAACCAAATTTCCAAAAAAGTCAGGAGACTGGCCTAACGTCACAGGACCTTCCTCCAGGTTCAGGGATTAGGAAATCCTCAGCTCCCACATGGGTCTGGCAGTGTTGGTGAGAGGACCATCCAGAGAGAACATCAATGTCACCCAACCTCTTGTATAGGACTGCGATGAACAGAGATTAATCCTGAGAGTCAGATTCAGGCCAAGGAGAGCCTGCAGGGCTGTTTCTAATGCGAGAACCACCCTCATTCTTTCCTATATTCTTTCCCTCCTTGCATTTTTCTTTCTCTTAAGAGATGAGGCTTTGGAATGTGGTAACTGGGACAACTTCCTTCAAACCCCATGACCTTCAATTTCCTCTATAAAGGGGGGCAAAGACACCTACCACTCAGGGCTGCGTGATGGTTAAAGAGGACAATGTGTTTCCCACTGCATCTGGCCCAGTGCCTGGCTGGAGGAACCCTGAATGCATGGAAGCCACAGCTGAATTTGGAGAAAGGGCCTTCAAAGAGCTAATTAAGGTAAATTGAGGCCACATGGGTGGGCTCTGATCCAGTGTGACGAGTGTCCTTATAAGAAGAGATTAAGACTGGACACCTGTACTCACAGAGAGGTGGCCAGCCGCGTGCACGGAGGGAGGCCTGGGGAAAAACAAACCTGCCGCCACCTTGATCTTGGACTTCCAGCCTCCAGAACCATGGACAATAATTTCTGTTGTTAAAGCTCCCTGCCCCAGCAGATCAACAAGACACTTGTCGGGACTCCCTCCCCTCCGCCCTCCCTTTGCTTTTCTTTCTCACCGTTTTCTTCTCTGCCTTTTCTGAGCTCCTCCCACCCCACTCAGGGCTCCCAAGAACGGGATTGCCGCGGTAAAGTGTCACTGGAACCGCTCCTCAAGAAACACAGGTGGAGGGGTTACTTGGTCCAAAGCTCCAACTTCCAACTTCCCAGCCTTTGGCTCCAAAGAAGAGGGAGGAAAATCATGAAAGATGCCACTTTACGTTTTGCACAGGGGGAATTTTCACTTAAAAGCAGCCTGAGTCCATCCCCAAAGCCCTGGACATCAGAGCCCGGAGGCCAAAGCAGTACTGAAATGAAATCACTCTCTGCTGCTCGGTGGCTTCTGACGAAACCATTTCTCTACTGCCTACCCACCCCACAGGCAAGGCTGCTGGCCAGGCGTGGAGAAGGTGCTGGTATGGTGAGTCAACCAGCTGCTCAACCAGAGCACACATTGCTTGGGGAGGGGAAGAAGGAACTTGACTCCCACCGGGCAGCTGACCACAGTCAAGTCAGGCTGCATAGAAGCCCCTGGCCCTACTGACCAGATAGGGCCAGGAAGAATCCCTTTCCCATGAGCCTTTCCCCAAGGCTCTCATGTCACTTGGTTTCTGCAGGCTGCAGCCTCCCTAGCAGTTGGGGAGCTCTGCAAGAGGGAAAAGTGTCTGGGAAGAGGCCGGGAGAAGAGGCCAGAGGGGCAGCACGGCCAGGAAGGGACCCTTGCTAACAGCCCAGCTTGGCTCTGTCCACAGGGTAGGCAGCCTGCACTCTGGGCTCCATCTGTGGCCTGTTCCCATGCAACCTTGGCCTTCTCCCTGTGGGCAAATCAGGACATGTCCGGAAATGATTACCATCAGCCACACTACCCTGAGAGCTGCCCCAGAGCCCAGCCAGGGCAGAAAACACTCTGTTCTTCCATTTTATGAATGAGCAAACCTGTATGCTTTCTATAAATGTCTGCATAAATCACTGGTGGGCATTCCCCTCTTGGCACAAGAAAAACTCAACCCAGATTTTGCAGGCGGCTTCTTTCCCAGGAGGGAGGCCCAGGGCCGGCTCTCACTGTATTTCTTCTGGGCTCTGGGGAGCTGCCTCATGAGCTGGTGTCTGGTTCTGCAGAAAAAGCTCCTGCTCAGACAATGACTTGGCCCCAAAGCGGTGGCAGCTCACCTTTCCAAGGGCCTCCTGGGCCAAACTCTAGGGGAGGCCTGGCCAGACCTGCTGGGGCTCAGGACATCCTTTGTCAACTGTCCTTCTGGGAGTGCCAGCTCATGCAAGCCCACAGCCCTACCCTGTCCATCCCAGCGTGCACAGGAGACGTCCACTGCCAAGGTCTCTGTGCCACTGGCATTTTATGTAAAAGCTCCGTGTCCACTTAACTAACAAGTAATCATTAATATTACCTGTGGCTCATGTAACCAACTGTTAAACTGACACTAATGAATGAGTCGGGGGCACCATGACCAATATTAAACCAAGTCTGAACTGTTCACTTAAATGATCCAGGCTGGTGTATACATCGTGCCTTGCATTTAACCAGAATGGTGGGTATTTATATCAAAATGCACAGACATTCCCTCCTTCGGCCTTTATTCTTTCTCACTACCTCCCAGCCACAACTGGATCAGACCAGATCAGACCAGACCAGACCAGACCAGAGGGTCCGCGGTCTTAATTTTCTGGATCATAGTTCTGCCTTCTTGTTTAGAAGGTACTCCCAAGAATCGAAAAACACATGGAAATTCAGGTGTTGAGAAGAATATATGAATTAGTGCACATGACTTTGTGTTTTTTTTTAAACTTTATTCAAATTAATATGAAGGTATGATATTTAGGTCACATTTTTCTCACTTCCAGGGTAAAGTTCCATTTGTAGAAGAGCCCCTCGCCCAGGGGGCGTATTATACACCCTCTCAATGTGCACATTAGGTGAGATCCCACCCCATGCCCTCCCTCCTTCTGCCATACGTCCTCCCTCTTCTCCCCTCCCCCTTCCCTCATCCCCCAATGGACTATAATAATGTTTTATTGTTCTTAGGAACATGTCATTGTTTATATATTGATTTCATTTTACTATGGAGTACATTGGATATTCATCTTTCCATTCTTGCAATACTTTACTAAGAAGAATGTACTTCAACTCCATCCAGGTAAATGTAAAAGATGTAAAGTCTCCATCTTTTTAATGGCTGCATAATATTTCATGGTATACATATACCACAGTTTGTTGATCCATTCATGGGTCCATGGGCACTTAGGTTGCTTCCACAACTTGGCAATTATGAATTGAGCCACAATAAACATTCTAGTGCAAATGTCTTTGTGGTAAAGTGATTTTTGTTCTTCTGGGTAGATACCTAGTAATGGGATTGCAGGATCAAATGGAAGGTCTACATTTAGATCTTTGAGGATTCTCCGTACTTCTCTCCAAAAGGGCTGTTGTAGTTTGCAATCCCACCAGCAGTATAGAAGCGTTCCCTTCTCTCCATATCCACACCAGCATCTGTTGTTTTGGGACTTTGGGATGTGGGCTAATCTTGCTGGGGTTAGGTGACACCTTAGAGTGGTTTTGATTTGCATTTCTCTAATGATTAAAGATGATGAGCATTTCTTCATGTGTTTATTGGCCATTCGTCTGTCATCCTCAGAGAAGTTTCTGTTTAAATCTCTTGCCCACTTATCGAGAGGGTTGTTTGTACTTTTCTTATTGTTTAATTTGAGTTCTCTGCAGATTCTAGTTATCAGGCCTTTGTCAGATTCAGAACATGCATGAATCTTCCCCCATTCTGAGGGCTGTTTGCTCTGTTTGTGGTGCTTTTAGCTAGTGCATATGACTTTGGAATCCTCCGTAATTAGCATTGTCTGATTCAAATGGTTCAAGTTTTCCTGATGGGCGAAGGTGGGTAGGAGAGAGGAGATGATTCTGTTTGGGGAGGATCCACATCAGCAGTGTGCCTTAGTGGCCTCACCTCCTCAAAGCCGGCCTCTAGAAGGCAGGAGAGAATCAGAACCCAGGAGACTGGGGTGGGGAAACTCTGCCAAGACAGCCACCTGCTGTCTCTGGCCTTACCTTCTTCCAAAGTGTGCTGGAGTTGGGGGGGTCTCCCTTTTAATTTAGAGGTTAAGTGACAATATCTGTCTCACAGGATACTACACTCATGCCAGCTGGCCTGCTTTCCTGGAGGTTCTGCCCACAGCCTCAGGGACACCAGAGGAAGCCACCAGCCTCCATCATCTACCTCCGAATGACACCTATGTAAGCACCTGAGAGGGGCACAGCTGAGAGGGGCACAGCAATGGGACGCCCTGAGCAGAGTACACATGGACCCCACCAGGAGACCAGCTAGCCACAGAACCCTGGGCTCCTCTAGGACAGTGAGGTATAGGTGTTGGGGAAATGTTGGGGCATTTCATTCCTAAGACCTTGGAAGCTGATGCTTCTGCAGCCAACATTGAGGGTTCAGGGGTGTGAGAGTTCCTGGTCCACAACAACCACCTGCTCCCTGTAACCACCTGCAGAAGACCAGAAGGGCTGATGCTGAGGGGCGGGTAAGGAGTCACCTGGCCAAGGAATGTGTCCAGGCAGCCTGGGATAAAAGCTAGATCTCACCTTGCAATTCCTGCAGACACACAGATACACCAGGAGCCCCACTTTCCCATGCAGGCACAGTGGACTGGTTTAGAGGAGGTTAACTTTCATTCTAAAAGGCTCCAGAGTCTTTCTGTTAATTTTTTAGTGGTGATTATTGTTGTGTTTTATTTTTTTAATTCACTGCTTGGTTTTGATTCCTAGATCAATCTCTTATTAGCTGTGTGGTCTTGGGCAAGTTACCTAACCTCTCTGAACTTCACTTTCCACATCCACGCAATGGGCAGAGAACAACCACAACTCTCATGTCAAAAGACTAAGTGAGATACCTCAGATAAACCCCTTTGCACGTGATGAGTGCTCTTATAAACCATGGCTGTTGTCAGCCTGCGGCTCGCACTTGTAATCCCAGCACTCCAGGAGGCCGAGGCAGGCAGATTGCTTCAGCTCAGGAGTTTTAGACCTGCCTGAGCAAGAGTGAGACTCCAACTTTACTAAAAATAGAAAAACTGAGACAAGAGGATCTCTTGAGCCCGAGAGACTGAGGTTGCTGTGAGCTATGATGACACCACAGCACTCTGCCTAGGGTGACAGAGTGAGACTCTGTTGTCATCCTATCTTCCCATGTCGTGGGCATCTGACCTCTTCGCCTCTGGACAGGAAGGGCTCTCTCCCAGCCTCCGCCCTTTCCTCCTCAGCAGCCTCATGTCCGCTGTCATTTCTCTCTCACGGGACTGGAGCAGCAGGTCTGGGAGCCTGGGCCGCCAGGTGGCACGGAGCGGGCGGAGCCAGCAAGCCCTTTTCCTCCTGCATTGCCAAGGTGTGTAGTCCTGGGGCGAGGCCTGCGGGCCATCACGTTTAGCGCTGGGTCCTCCCCTTCCCTCTCCTCCTGGCCTTGTCTGCCCTGGAGGACACTCTCACAGCCACTCCGGCTGCCTCTGTCAGGCCCTAACTCGTCCGGCCAGCTTGCCTTGGGACCACAGCTTATCCAAACATCTTCATCGCTTTTCATAAATTCAATACCTCCTTATCAGCCGCACCATCAAGAGGAAGGGCAGGAGGGGCTTGTGACTGAAGTGTGGGGAAGAGAAGCTTTAATTAGCCTCCTTGCTCTGCGGGGTCACCCGCAGTTCAATCGCCTCCCCTGCCTGTGCTGCTCCTGATCACACAGTGAGTCTGAGGACGCAGCTCGCAGCCGCCCTGCACCTGGCCTTCACCGCTGGCTTCTGCTCCCTGCTTCCAGGGCTGGGGGTCCCGCCACCAGGCAGGATCCCTCAGAACATCAGCCCTGCTGCTGAAGCTTTGTTCCTACCTCCCTGCTCCTGGAGCCCCCCTGATCTGTCCATATAATCTGATGCAACAAAACCCTACCTGGGTCCCTTGAACAGACTCACCTTGCAGAGAGCATCAAAGCCCCTGTGGGAATGCAAAGTGCTTTTGCCAGTGCCCCCCGAGAAGCAGACTCCAAGAGAACGAGGCAGAGCAAGAATCCTGGTCTCACACCTGGATTCTGCCCCCCTTAGCTGTGGAGACTTGGAAAAGTTTCCTCATCCTCAGAAATAAAAAGATGTGGATGATAATACGTGTCCTCCCTACCTCCCAGTGCTGTGGGCCCCGAGCAAGAACATATGCAAATAGGTTTTCCCATGTGCCAAATTCTAAACAAATGACATGTATTCCTAGCTATCTAGCCCACGAGGCGTGTGGCAACATCTTGCCACAAATACCGGGCTCCGAGAAGGGTTCTTTCCACACTTGTACATCGGCTCAACTCTGCCATTTTCCTGAGGACCAATTTCTTGCATGAAGGCCTTGACTTGTGTCCTCGGCACCTTGCTGTGACAGTTTAAAAGCTGGGGCTCAGTTTTCAGGGCATACCAACATAGCTGCAACCCCACCTCCTGTCACCTGCTCTGTCTGCGCATCCAGCCAGTCGAGGGCTGTACAGAAAGCCAACACAATTGTTCCCAGACCCGTGCCTCATGCTTTACAGAGGCCTCCAATTCCCAAGGTAATTGAATAGCCAATCAATGCATCTGTCCAAGGGTCCTTCCCAGCACCAAGCCCCATCCTAGCTCCTAGAAAAGGTCATTGACTTTATTTTTTTTAAATTTCCCCGAAGGGCTATAGATAGTGACACCTAGGAATTGTTATCCAACTGAGACCATTTTGGACAAATGGTCATGGGTTTTCTAGATCTTGTAGAGATCTTTTCTGAAAAGTGAGTGCTCAAAGATGCTGAAGGGGTGAATTCTTTAGACATCATGTTCTCTAGGAGAACTGGAAACCCTCGTCCTTCACCTGGGTGCATGAAGGGAGCTGCTGGGGTGGAGGGACCCACTGGGGAGGAGGTGCCACCGTGCTCCACTTGGTGTGCAGCACGTTAACATGCAGTGAGTGTCAGACCTGAGAAGACAGAGCCAAGTGAAAGGGACACAACCCCAGACTCCCCGAGAGGTCCCAGCCCACGCACTCCTGATTATGATTGTAACTGGCATGTGTGCGTTATCCAGCCCTTCCGAGCCCATTCTCAGGCTTTTTCTCTTTTGATCTGAAGCAGATAACGCAGACAGGAGCATGCGCCTGAAGGGCCACCCTGTCAAACAGCACACTGGCTGAACAAGAACAAAGCCCATAAACGAAGAAGGATGTTTGCACTATGCTTCCCGCTTGCCTGAAAACAGGAAACTCAGGAGGCCAACTCTGGCAACATTGCCACCTCTTCCTCACCCCAAAGCCACATAGCCGAAGATGTTTCATTTCATGACTTACTTTATTTTAAAGGGGGCACATCCCGTCCAAGACACTGAGTATTTTTCTCTTCATTTTACTGCTGTGACAGGGAACAGTGTCCATTCTGATGTTTTGATGGGGAAGTGAGGATCCGTCACAAGTGACTTTCTGCGTTTCTTCTCACCTGACATGCAACCTGCTATCTTACCTGCCCCAGGCACCTGCGAGGGGCAATTGTCACCAGTAGGGAATGCCAGCAGTTGACCCAATTGAGATGGGCTCCCGGGGATAAGGACTTGAGAGAGGAGTCAGAGGTGGCAGGCTCCTGGAGGCAATAACCAGGGTTACAAAACTATGAAACCAACTTGTCATGGGGATGGTATTCAGGAAGCGTTGGAGAAGATCTCTCCAGCTGACAGAGGAGGACCAGGGACCAGACAGGTAGGAAACCCAGAGGCTGAATGTGGCTGAGCCTAGGAGCAGGAACAGCAGTATCCGGAAGCAGCAGGCAGGACCTGAACCAGGACGGCTTTGTGAGATTCCATTCTGCAGCCGCTTATGGTCTTACAGTCTAAATTCTTAAAATGGAAACATGGGGGAAGACTTACATTTCTGTCTCAGCCAGGGGCCTCTAGAAAATTGGAAATCAGAACCCATGCAGTGTGCACACTCGCACGAGCACACACACACACTCTTCCTCTAGAGAGAGAGGTTGATTTTAACAAAGTGGTTTGAGCAATTGTAGGGGATGGGAAGTCTTGCTGTAGGCTGGCAAAAGCTGATGTTGCAATCTAGAACCCAAAATCTGTAGGGTAAGCTGGCAGGCAGAGGTTGATGTTATGCTCTTAAAGCAGGATTTATTTCTTCCTCTCCGGGAAACCTCAGTTTTTGCTCTTAAGGCCTTCAACTGATTAGAGGAAGGTCACCCACATTATCAAGAGTAATTTTTTAAATTCAAAGTCAGCCGATCTGCAGATATCAACTACATCTACAAAACACCTAGGTTAGTTTTTGGTCAAAAGCTTGGGTATAATAGCCTGGCGAAGTTTACAGAGAAAATTAAGCATCACTGATGAGAAGGTCACTTTGTAGGCTCTGCCATCCTCCCGTATGAGAGTACAAGAAGCAGGTTCCACCCTCAATTGACACTTTTTTGATGGGGGGACCACATGCTTTCTAAATCACTCCCTCCCCCATCATGAGCTGCTAGAGTGAGTTGGTGCCCAGTCCTGCCTCTCCAACTGGATTCAAGTAAATTCAGGAAATAAACTCAACATCGTGGAATATCACACTGCAGCTTAAAAAGAATCAAGTATGTACATAGACTGACAAGTCAAGCAGCAGAACTGTACACATGCTGTGTCTTAGTCCTAGAAGGGTGCTGTAATAAAACACCATCTACTGAGTGGCTTATGAATGATGGAAATTTATTTCTCTGAAAATAAATTGAGCTTCTCTGGAAGCTCAAGACCATGGTATCAGTGTGGTCAGATTCTGGTGAGGGCCCCCTTCTGGGTTGGAGACATCTGATTTCTTGCTGTATCCTCATATGACAAAAGTGGCAAAAGAGCTGCCTCAGGCCTCTTTGACAAGGCCACTAATCCTATTCATTGGGGCCCCAACCTCATGACCTAATCATCTCCCCAACTCCCCATATCCTAACACTATCATCTAGAAAGGGGTAGAATCTATACATGAGATACTGTGAGGCAAATCTATGTTTTATAAGCTGTACATTTGTACACATAAACATACATATATGTATGTATGTATGCCAATTTTAAAATGTCTAGGAAAAAGGCCAGAAGGAAGCATACCAGCCTGCCTGAGTAGTTACCCCAACAGTGAAATTGGTGGTGGGCAGGAGACATTGAATTAGTCAACACACATATACCTGTATTGTTTTATTTATTTATTTTATATTATTTTATTTATTTATTTATGTTATCTATTTTAAATAGATGAATGTTGCAATATGTCATCTACGTAATTTCATTATAAATAACAGTAACAACAACAATAATAATAAAAGAAAAACAAAAGAAAGGGAATAGGGAACTCTCTTAAAGGTAAGGATTTTCTGGGTATTTCCTTCCAACGGGCTAATATTAGGTGATCATCCCTGATAGTGAAACATGGAATAAAGCCAATCATCCGAAGAAGTTGATACTGAATAAGGAAACATTCTTAGCCATGAAATAAGTCCCTTAGCAATTCAGGGCATTGCAAGAGATTGAGTCACACCATGTTCGGGTCTGTGCCAAGCAAGAGGAGACACTTGATTACCCATCCTCCCAGGTACGAGAGCTAAGGAAGGGACAGTCAGTGATTGTTCTTCTGAATTTACTTGATTTTAGTTTTCAGGAGTTATTTGGGGACCCTGTGAATTGTCAACATTAAGGCTTTGAGATGAGAGCAGCTCTCTTACCTGTAGACTACCCACAGGAAAGGAAAACAATGAACATTAACTGAGCATGGACAGGCCAGGCAGGGTTTGAAGGGCTTTACGAACATCAGGGTATTTTTTTTTTTTTTATTTGAGACAGAGTCTTACTTTGTCACCCTGGGTAGAGTGCTGTGATATCATAGCTCACAACAACTTTACTCTCTTGTGCTCAAACAATCCTCTGGCCTCAGCCTCCCAAGTAGGAACTACAGGTGTCCACCACAATGCTCGGCTGGGTTTTCTATTTTTAGTAGAGACACGATCTCACTCTTGTTCAGGTTGGTCTCAAACTCCTGCGCTCAGGCAATCCACCAGCCTTGGCCTCCCAGAGTGCTAGGATTATAGGCGTGAGCCACCACATCCAGCCTTATCATTGTATTTCTATCTTCACACCTAGAGATGTGGAAATGGAAGCAAAAGAAGATGAGATGTGTTTCCCAGGATGACCAATGTGCCGGGCTAACATTTAAGCTGGGTCTCTCTGCCTTTGCAGTCCCTGGGCAGCTGCCCACATTAGCACACCACCTAGCTTATAGATGAAGATGAACTGACTTCAATTTGGGTTTGATGGCTTTTGAGACCCCAAAGTGGCAGTCCCTGTGTTCTGTGGGCTGTTCCACTCTTCCCACTGCTGAGTCTGCTTCCTTGCTCTCCTAACTCCTCACTAGGGGGTCTGACCTTTGCAAAAGAAGGACTTACTAATGGAAAGGCATGAAGAGATTTATCTCCCCCACACTCCTACATTTCTGTAGTCATCAGGGATGGAAGATGGTGCCAACAGCTTAGTTCTCCCAGCTAGCTCATCCTAGCCCGTATGAAAAAGGAGATGGGCCTTTAGATGAGTTAAGAGAGGAGCTGGGCTCTGGGCAGGAAGGCTCCCCAGAGCAAGTGTGCTCGGAGAGTAGTTTTGAGATGTTTAGCCAATGTCCTCTTCCATCACTCCACACACAGTATTTCCTTGAACTTCACTGAAGTCCTATGGCATTTGCTATGTTAGAGTATGGATAACACAGCAAAAAAATCAAAGAAATGTAGTAGAACCTCTATAAGTTGACTGCCCAAGGGACTGTTACATATTGGTCAACACACGGAGGTGGTCAGCATAAGAACTAGGCCTACCATGCTGATACGTACACATGGTGCATATCCAGTCTATGAAAATGAGGTCAACTTAAGGAGGAGGTCAGTGCAGGGAGGTGGTCCGCTATGGAGGTTCTACTATATAGGATAATACATTCTGATTTTTGATTTTTAAAGAAGGCTTTTGAAATGCACAGGAAATACAATAAACTTGGGAGAACGTATGATGAGGTCGATCACAGCAGCTCTTAGATAAAGGTTGAGAGAGATTCTCTGTGTTTGGGGGCAAAGGGAGCCAGACACAAAGTATAGGGTGAGGTGATATTCTAGGGACAAGGTAAGGAGCACTAGGGGGGTGCCTGAAGAAGCAGACAGATGCATATGGCCCAAGGGACCTCTGGTTGGGAACAAAAGATAACATGGCAGTGACTGGTATGAAGTGACAGCCAAAGACCCCATGGGAAGTCGTGAAGATCTTGGAAAAGTTCAGTGTGGACAAATGATGCAGGCAGAACAGAGCACACCATCTCCCCTAACAGCAAAGCACTTTGCTAGCCTTCCCCACTCCCTGAAATTAGATGTCACACCCTCGAAAAGGGTAGGACCCTGAAATGTCCCAGTGCCAGTGAGAGCTAGGCAAGTGGAGTTCTATTTCTTGCATTTCTGAGTTTGTAACTGAGCTTCACACCTGCTCTCTGAGTCAGAAACACCTCCCCAAGACAGACACCACCACCCCCTTCCTTTCTGCCCCACCCTCCACTCCTTCCCCCAAGACTGCTGTGCACCTGCCCCACCGGCATCTCTGCCACCCGGAAGATTCCTCCGTATCACTGCATCCTCGGTCAGACCTGTTCTTTTAGAATCTTGGGCTTCAACCTGCTCCATCAAAGAGCAGCAACCCAGGTGACAAGCCCAGCCTAGCCCAGTTCCTCTGGAAGAGGAAAATGTTGGGACAGGACAGGCTAAAGGTAAAGGACAGCATTCCCCCTCCCCAGTCTCTGGGAACACTGTGTCTGGGGATTGTTCGGCCACCCAGGGAGGTGGGCAAATGCAGACCACCAAGTCTGAGAGGCACCCGCAATCCCTGGCATGTGCCTTCCACCCTCCTCATAGTTCTGTTTTCCTTTGCTTCTGTGATTCCCTGGGCTTCTTCTCCCTCTCCCATCTGCTTCAAGAGATGCTGCCCAGCCAACAACATCCGATACTGCAAGAAACCCCATGATATTTTTAGCTTTGGAAACCTTGGAAGCATTGCAAGGTGAACAATCGTTTTAGATGTGCTGGTAGCAGTGGTTCTCTGCCTTTTCTTCCCAAAGACTCATGTTTGTCTTTCTGCGATGTTGTTTGAGCTCCCACCACGCACCAGGCTCTCTGGTAGGGAATGGGATCCGTCACAAGCAAGATCTACGAGGTCCCGGCTCTGGAAAAATGCACATTCTAGCCCAGAAGGATAGGCTCAGAGATGTGTCACCCAGATTCCCCCTCAAGAAGAGTCTCCCTGCCTGGCTCAGAGGAACACCACAAGCTGATAACTTCCAGCCACTAGTGTCTTCAAAGTCCTCTTCAGCTTTCAGGCTGGGGTCACATTCTTCTTAAGGCAGCCCCAACCCAGGACTGAGCGAAGGTGTGGGGTAAGGACCAAGTCTTTTTTTTTATTTCTTGAGACAGAGTCTCACTCTTTCACCCTGGGTAGAGTGTTGTGGCATCAGCCTAGCTCACACCAACCTCAAATTCCTGGATTCAAATGATCCTCTTGCCTCAGTCTCCTGAGTAGCTGCTGTTACAGATGCCCACAATACCCACTATTTTTTCTATTTTTAGTAGAGTCAAGGTCTTACTCTTGCTCAGGCTGGTCTTGAACTCCTGAGGTCAAGCTATCGACCTGCCTCCGCCTCTCAGAGTGCTGGGATTACAGGCATAAGCCACCATGCCCGGCCCCAGACCAAGTCATTTCCACCCACAGGGGACTAGACTAGTGGGCATTCCTGCCCTGAAGCTCCCCCATGGGCTGGTAGAGACTGTTTGGCTTGTCTTCAACTCCTTCTTTCCCCGCTAAAGGTGTTATTCCTCAATAAGCCCCTAACTCCATCTCCACATTGGCTTCCTGAGGAACCCAACTGGTACAGGGGGGACACACAAAGGACTGCAGAGAGTGACAGGTGCCATAGAAAAAGAATGGGGCAATAGGAAGGAGGTGGACTCGGTAAGTGAAGGCCACATTAGCTAGATGCCAGGTGCAGCCAGCCTCTCAGAGAAGGTGCCACGTGAGCTGAGATGAGTGAAGAAGAAGAGCCAGCCACACTCAGAACATCAGGGACAGGGGTCCAGGCAGCCCAGGAAGGAAGAAGTGTGGTAGAGGAAGAGGAAGAGGCAGTTGAATGGAGCACAATGTTGAGTGGCGGGAGAGCTGAGGAGGTGAGTTCAGTTGGACCAGCAGAACCCCTGAGTCCCATTTTCCCCCAAAGTGTGAGGGTGATGGTCCTGTGGGCAGCACAGCTCCATGAGCAAACCTAACAGTGATGAAGCAATAAAACACGGCAACAATTTGTCATCACCACACTGCTTGTGGCTTATTAGCAAAAGTGGCTAACCCAATCCAGGCTGTGACCTGCCTGAGGCAGGCTGGCAGTGATGGGCAGCTCTGGCCACTCAGAAAAGCATCTTGGAAGGCCAGGGAATGAAAAAGATGGTGCTATGTTCATACCTGCTCTGATTTGTTTTAATAAGTGAATCACTCACAAACCTCAGGGTGTTAATCACAGCCAGTCACTTGTTCCCCTGCTCACGGGTGATGGTGACACACTCACATGTCATGACAATCTGGAAGAGAACTGCTCCCTTGGGGAGGAGGGAGGAGGTGAACCGGGTTTCAGAGATTCTTTCCCTAAATCAGTGGGGCAGTCTTACCCCCCACTGAGAATGTGCAGCAATGCTTAAGGACACCTTTGGTTGTTACTATTTGGGTGTGGGAATGCTGGAGGTCAGGAGGGCTGCTAAATATCCTCCAAAACATGGCACAGTTCCCACCACAAGGAGTGATTCAGCCGCAAAGGTCAACACAGCTGGACGAGTTGGAGAAATGCTGTCCTAAATCATGAAGCAAACTGTTCACCTCTGAACCAAGAGACGCTTCTGGCAATGACCTTCAGGTGAGGACATGCAGCAGAGTTTGGTAAGAACAACCTGTAGAGGTTTCCTTAGTGTAATTCTGCAATTCACAAACACAACTTCTGTTTCTACCTTCCTTCTCCCATCCAAGCGCGAACCAGGCCAACCCTGCTTAGCTTCTGAGATCAGATGAGATTGGGTGGGTCCAGGGTGGTATGGTCATACACTGGGCCTTTCTTCTTATGATTGTTTAAATACCAGGAAAATCTTCCTTCAAAGAAAGAATTTTAACCTCTCAGGCTGCAGCCCCTCCCTCACCAGTGATCTTCTAAGATTGGCTGATAGTACAGACCCAGCCAGAAACGGGGACGGACAAGATGACCCCCCCAAAGGAGGTCTTTCCCAGATAGGCATTTCTATGATAATAATGTAAAGTGTGGCAGAATGCTACATTTTAATTATTTTTAGTCCCTTTCAAGACCACAGTTACTATTATAAAAATACGGATAATACCAAACACATGTGGAAAGTATGCACTGGCTGCAGCCCCGGAGACCTGGGGACCTGCTAAGTCATATGTCATTTAGGGTGGTGAGAAATCAGCAGGGCCCCTCCCCTGTGCCCTCTGAGACCCGAACACCCTCCTCAGCAGGCCTGCCCTCCCTCTGGCACCAACCAAGCCCCCCTGCCCAACCCAGCTTCCCCACCCGCACCAAAGCTCAACGGTCCTCTCCCTCCCCACAGAAACAGTCAGGGTGGGTGGGTGGCAGGCCCCTGGAAATCCTAGTTTAATGATTTTATTAAGAAAGCGGCGGGGTGGGGGGTGGGTGGGCACAGAAATGACACGTTCTCTCATTTTGGAAGAATGCTTCATTATCTGCGTTTGCAGAGTGTGAAACACCTCGTTGGGCTGCAGCCAGCCCTGAATTATTAAGTGAGATGCTCAAGCATCTGTACCTTCCCTTCCCCAGGTCCCTGCCCACTCCACTGGGCTGCGGGGGGTGGGAACGCTACAGTGCGACCACCAGATGAAGGCTGGGCAGGCCCAAGAGCCATAGAACCGCCAGGCGTTGTCCACCCAGGGGGCCGGGAGCCCATTTGAGAGCTCTTACCCTAAAATACTCCCCTTGGAACAGGTCTCAGCCCTTCTTCACTCTTGCAAGACCATCTCTCCTGCATCCTTAGCTTTTCCATGTTGGTCACTGCTGGTTCGTGGAACAGCCTGGCTTCATTTCAGAGGTTAGAACGTTCCTTCCTAGCTAGGGGCACTTGCATGTCGTGGCTGAATGAGAGACTGCAAAAGTCTTCTGGTCACCCACTGTGATCATCTCCTCTCAGAGGCATTGTTGTCCCATTTTACAGATGGGAACAGCGAAACCCAGAGAGGTTAAGTGGCTCTTCCGAGGGCACATAGCAATTATAAGGCAGGGGCACCAGGTCCATGGTGCTCCCTAGCAACACCGTCTCCCAATCACCACACACTGATATGCCCCAGGGACAGATAATCCCCAGCTTCTTCCAACAGTGCCCCTTCATGGATGATCTCTCCAACCCCAGGACTCATGGGGCCTCCAGGACACGGGAGAATCTACGGCTGTGTTCCAGACGACAGCACCCATAGTCGGAAGATGTCCCCCTTCAGTTCCATGACACTCGGTGCAGGCTTGGTCCTTCCCAGTTGTCAGACATTGCCTCTTCTACTGGGCCTTTTCCTGCATAGAAGTCACACCTCTCCCAGGGGTGTCCAACCTGAGGCCTGTAGGCTGCATACAGATTACTAGGTGCCTGCTTTGCTTATCTGTAGTGGCGGGTATCGTGAAATTTATGCACGGACCTGTTTTATCCTCATCAGCTTTCATTAGTGTTTGCGTATTTAATGTGTGGCCCAAGACAACTCTTCTTCTTCCAATGTACCATGAAAAGAAGAAAGGTTTGGACACTCCTGATAGCCCCCGTCTTCACCAGCACATCCACCTCTATGCTATCCAGAGCACTGAGGGGCAGGACAGGCTTCGACTCCCTCTAAGGAAAAACTAAAATCTTGTTTCTTGCTCAAGTAGGGGGGTTTGATCAGCCTCACCCTCCAAACAAAGACCTGGGTGGTGAATTTCTTGAGGACAGTCCGGTAAGAAGAAAAAAACCTAAAAGATGAACACCCGTTGGCGGCATTGTGCTTCGTACGATTAACTCATTTAATCATTAAAACAACTCATTAAGTAGACGCTGGTATTAAGCCCTATGTATGGACAAAGAAACTGAGGTGCAGTTTAGTCAAGCAACTTGCTCAAGGTCATGTAACTAGCAAGCGAGGGAGGACTGTTTAGACCAGGGGTCCTCAAACTTTTTAAACAGGGGGCCAATTCACTGTCCCTCAGACTGTTGGAGGGCCGAACTATAGTTTAAAAAAAAAAAAAAAAAACTAAGAACAAATTCCTGTGCACACTGCACATATCTTATTTTGAAGTAAAAAGCAAAATGGGAACAAATACGATTCACACCGCTTCACGTGGCCCACGGGCCGCAGTTTGAGGACGCCCGGTTTAGACCATTAAAACCAAAACTATGACTTGGGGATTCAGAGGGCAGGAGAGTGATAATCGCCCAGGCAGCAGAGATTTCTCAAGGAGGAATCTCATCATCTCAAAGGCCCAGTAGCTATGAGAACAAGACAGTGGTGGATCACGCCTGTGATCCTAGCACTGTGGGAGGCTGAGGCAGGTAGATTGCTTGTGCTCAGGAGTTCAAGACCAGCCTGAGCAAGAGTGAGACCCTGTCTCTACTAAAAATAGAAAAATGTCATGGCAGGTGCCAGAAGTCCCAGCTACTCAGGAAACCGAGGCAAGAAGACCAATTAAGCCCAAGAGTTTGAGGTTGCTGTAAGATATGATGACACCATGGCACGCTACAGGAAGACAGAGTGAGACTCTGTCTCAAAAAAAAAGAGAATGAGGCAGTAAGTATCTCAGGGGATTAATCCGCCATATGTACTATGAGCACACTACCATCCCATCTGCCTTTGATTTTCTTTTCCACGGCTGTATGAGGATCACTGATGCTGGCTGCTGTGATGAACATGCCTCAAATCTCAGTGGTTTCATACAATAAAGGTATATTTTTTCTTTCCTATCACAGTCCAAAGGGATGTGGGGTAGGGAGACTTCCAAGTAGGATTCAAAGTGAGTCAGGGTCCCCTGCTTGGTTGCTCTCACTGTGCTGCCCGACTCTCCAGCACAAAGCAGCGTGAGGACATTTCCCAGGTCAGGCCTGGGCGTGGAGTGACTCAGCTCTGCCCATACTCCATCAGCCAGAAGCCAGCCTGATGACCCAAGTGAATGTGGACTTCCAGTGTGCCTAGCATCACTAGGCACTGGTGGCACCTAGCCACCAAACCCGTCATTAATCTAATTCAACATCTTTGCTGTTCCTCCACTGCGTGCCCTGCTGGTCTCTCCAAATGTGATGTTCAGGGCGGAGCCTCCTCCTCTAGACGTTCCCTGCTCCTGCCAGAAGACCCTGTACCATCACCTCTCTGGATCTGGACACCATATGTCTATTAAGGCAGCCTACAAATTATATTTTAGCATTTTTAGCAACAGTCACACTGTTGGATCATATTATGCCTGTGGTCAACTAAAACCTCCAGATCCCTTTCATGTGAACTGCTGCCAACGGAGGGCTCTCTAATCTAGTTCTTTTGCTTCTGAATTTGAAACCACATGAAATTGAACAGCAAGAGTTGAATGTCTTCCATCTTGTTGGGTTTGGCTGAGCATTTGGGTCTATGGAGATTATCAAGAATTCTGACGCTTCCCTTCATCACAGCGGCTCCACTTAGTATCATCCCCAGCCTCTCTCTATCTTCAGGGAAGTCACCGATACCAATTTAAGAGTAAGATGGATTCCTGGAGCACAGCTATGATTTGATTGATATCCTGGGTGTGGTTGTTTAAGCATCTGGGAATCTGCCCAGCAAGACCATTTTTAACCAGCTCACATTCACTCTGTTAACCAGACAATGAAGTCAAGTAAAACTTCATTCATTTAGTGCTTACTCTCTGAAAATATCTAATTTCCCCCAATATATCATTCTTATTGAATTCAGTTCGCTATAAACCCTAATTAATCCATAGTCATGGTGACATCTGAAGTCATACAGATTATTATTAATAGAACCCAAGCTGGAATGTAAGTGTTATGAATTCCCAATGCTTTCCCACCATCAAGATATAAAATGCACACAGTGTACCAAGGGGCAGCCATGGCAGACAGCCCTGAGCAGAAACTGTCCCCACTAACGTGGTGCCATGTGGCTGTTAGTACCTCCTCTGAAATGCCCACATATTTTCCAGCTTGTAACTTTCCATCCATCCATCCATCCACCTCTTTGCCCCTCCAATTAGAAAGACAAGAAGTATGACTGCCAGATAGAGTGTTGAGCAAATGACCTGGAGTGGTTCACACATGACTCACATCACTTGCATGTTTGTGCTCATCATGTGCTTGGGAAGAGCCCCCCTGGGGACACCCGTGACAACCAGGTTGCACCTCCACATGGCTCCAGAGGTCAGGCTCAGTGAGGAAGGAAGGCTGGTCTGAATTAACAAAACCCCTTAGCTACAGAGAGCTGCGGAAAAGAGGGAAGCTTGTTTGATTTCTGAGGACATAGCGCCTCTGCTCTGAGAGCTCCGCCAAGAAGAGGTTCCAAGGGATCTGATAAGAATCCGCCCTAATTAACACACTAATTGTTTCCAAATAGATGTTTCTAAGGGCGTGAAAAGCCTGTACCCTTAAGTAGACCAAAAACCTCCCCCTCTCCACGAAATATTGTTTACACCATTAATTTCCTGGACAAATCCTTTCATCACAGAAAACAAGAAGGTGAACCTAAGATGCAGTGAAATTATTCTGAGCGCTCAACGAATAGAATCCCTGGTAATTACAATAATTTTTTTTTAAAAATCTGAGTTTGCTCGGGAGGCTGAGGCAAGAGAATCGCTTAAGTCCAGGAGTTGGAGGTTGCTGTGAGCTGTGTGATGCCATGGCACTCTACCAAGGGCCATAAAGTGAAACTCTGTCTCTACAAAAATAAATAAATAAATAAATAAAAATCTGAGTTTGTAGGATCTTACTGGAAAATAGGAGAAAATCATCTAAATTCAGGAAATTTTTTTCAAACTCTAGAATTACGTGTCTCTTTGGTTAATCTGGCTTGTTTAATGCTAGCACATTTAACCAGATGACTTCATTCATAGGTAGGACTCAGACCCTGGACTATCATCTCGGTTGATCCTCACAGGAATTACATGAACAGTGAGAGCAAATTGGTCCCATTTATAGATGAGGAAAGTGAGGCTTAGAGTGGTCACACAGTGAAGTCTTAGTCGGGAATAAACCAGCACTCTAACTCAAGCCTTTGACTCTAGCAACACTTTTAAGGTGATACAGACAGTGACTAAAATCTATAGGTTTTTTCAGGGGCCCATGAAGGCATTTGAAACCTTAGGGGGGAAAAAAAAGTATTGGCTTCAGAACATTAAAAACTACAAAACCTATTTTTACCAAATATTTAATTAAATATTTATAAAATAACACTGTTAACTATCCAATGGTGATTTAACTCAATTCTCAAATAGTTATCAGTGAATATAATAAAATCTAAATCAAGTAGACAGTCGCCCCTCCCCACCCCCTGCAGGGGAGTTCTACATTTGGATCAAGGTGAGTCAAATCCACAGACACAAAGGATTTGAGGGTCTAGCTGTAGATCTGTTTCCTTAAATCTCAAAGTCACAAAAAATTACAAAGGACCCCTCATGCCCCCCATAAAATGATATTTAACGCAGTGTGGGGGTACACGTTAATGCTTTTGGTAGGATGAAGGAGCCCAGCACCAATAAGAAGGCTCATGAGGTACTAATTTCTGAAAACATCCATGAACTGTGGGGCCTCGCCTTGTCAGCTTTCTGCTACACTACATTTTGTAGCCAAGTTCATATTTCTCGGTCCCCGCAATGAAACATAGGCCTGTTATTCTTCATAATGTTTCCATTAATTTACCCGTAGATATTTGCCATATCTTTGCTTACAGTGTCCGTTCAAGCTGAATGTATAAAATAGTATTTCTTTATTATAAATAGCTGACAATACTCTAAAATTAGGGATTTTAGAGTAAGTCTGAGGGCCCTGGAGAGAAAGTGCTGTTAGCTTATGCTGTATTTCATGATGAGTGGGAATTGGGTGGAACACACTGGGAAATAGACTCTCACAGGTTTAACAATAACTTGGCCCAGCTCAAAGGGACCAGATTGCCCCTGGGGGCATGAACCAGGCTTTTTCAAGGAGGATCTGGAAGGGTCTACGGCACAGAAAGTTTGCCAGACTTCACATCCACCCACTTTCTGTAGAGAAGTCACATGCATGGCTGGCAATCACCAGAGCCCTGGCTTCCTGGGGGTGGTGTCCAGGCCAGCAGTCCTGGGCACTGGCTTGGCAGCCGGGAGGCTCTCTACCTCCTGTGAGACCTTTTGTCTCTATCGGAAGTCCAAAAGCAACTTCGTGATTTAGAGAAATTTCCAGAAACCCAGCTGATGGAGGAGCGGGGTGGAGCCTGGGGGTAGGGTCCAGCTCCCAGGAGCTTGGCTGCTCACCGCTTGAAATAAACACCAGCAGCACTTGACATTTTTAGAGTATTTTTTAGGAAGATGCTACCAAAGGGATACATACCACCTTGACTTAATTGTCATCCTAACTCTGGAAGCTACTTGAGGCAGGATACATCAATTACAATAAACAGGTGAGGCTTCAGAGAAGGTAAGGGTTTGCCCCAAAGCCACGCAGTGAAGCAGGGTTAAGGCCTCTACTAGACCCAGGCCTCCAGACCCAAGGACAGTCCTGCTTTGAGTACACGAAGGAACTGGCCCTTTCCCAGGACTGAGCCTCCCTAGGGTGTTACCAGCTCACATCCTCTACTTTAGGATGCAAAAAACCAGAGACCCAGGCCTGCTGGCAGAGTGCCCCAAATTACCCAAGCTCTTGACTCCAGAAGAGTGTTTGTGGTCTAAGACCTGGTAACTTGAACTATGCTTCTCATTTTTACCCTTTAAAGTAGACCAGGAGCCTGACTCACGGTTAGCTGAGCTGGAAGGTGCGGCCACTCCATCCCTCCACCCTCCCCTCCCACCACCACCACAGCCATCCCTGCCCTCCGAGCTCCTGGTTGGGCTTTCTAGCCAGACTCAGCCCCATTCTCTCCACCATCAGGAATTGTCATGTGGCTTCCAGTCCTACAATGGTTTGGGGCTCATCACATAGGGACAGCCCACAGCCTATCGTGGACCTACCTTATATCCCCAACACAGGTAAGTCTCTAAGACACCTGAGACCCACATGGCCGACACAGGCCCCTGTCTGCTAGGTGGTGGGCATCTCAAGGATATTTGGGGGACCTGGCTCATCTCTAAAACCCTTACTATGTCACTGTATCTATTCCACAGGCATTTGCTGCTTCCCCCAACCCCCAGCCAAAGCCTGTATTAGGCACCCAGAACCCTGAGTCTATGCCCTCAAGGAGCTCAGGGTCCTGTGGGCCAGCTGTTTAAGGAAACAATTGCTATGCAAACTGGTTCATATGAATGGGAGAAGCACAAGGCAAATTGTAAACCCAAGAAAAAACTTGCGTTAAACCCATACAATAACCCAGCTTGGAGCTCCATGCATTTCACTCACACAGCCTACTGCTCCTCCCACCACAGCCCTTCTGAGCTCATTGGCCAGCAGGTAAGGAGGTAAGATCATGCCCCATTCTTTTCAAGTGTAACACCCGCTAGATGATGTGGGAGTGGAGACTTAAAGCTGGGTTACATTCTGTTCCCAACTGGGGCTCTGCTGGGTCAGTCTGGGCCAGCCCGTGGACAGAAACTCTTGCCCAAGTCTGTGCCAGTGTGGTCTCCCAGAAGGGTGGTGAGGACTCCAGAGACCTGACGAGTCACTTGAGTCATCTGAAGTCACTTTCTCCCAGGCAGGTTTCCCTAGAACCGTGGACCTGGGGGAACAGGGGAAATTCTCCTGAGAGCCTCCCTCATCAAAAGCAGTGTGGTGGACCAGAGGGTGAACTCCAGATGCAGGCTTTTCGGGACCCAGTGGCCTCTGGGCTGCAGGACCATGAGGAAGAGTAGATGAACCACCAAAGGTCTCCAGGCCTGCAGGAGCCAGATGCCGCATTGGCTTGGCGACCTTCCCAGAGGACACAGAGACACAGTGCAAACCTCAAGGCTGGTGGTGTGATTCCAGACGCCAGCCTGAGCTTCCCTCCACCGTCCCATTAAGGCTCAGCTGTGCACAGGGAATGTGTCTGCACATGGGAAGAGGGCCACCTCCCAGCCCCAGCCAGCCTCCTGGAGCACATGGCCAGTAGCAACCCAGCCCTGTGACTAACTGCAGGCTCCGGCCAGGCTTTTCCCTGGGGAGGGACAGATGCACCATGGTCACTTGGCTCCAAGGGGGTCCCCAAGGATGGGGTCTGAGGGAAGAGGGTTTATGATACCCACCTGCAGGGGTCTGGTGCAAAGCACAGAACTACTCAGGGGGAGGGGGAGGACCTGCAGGATGCTTGGTTCGGTACTGGGTGCCTCACATTCATTTTCCTCAGATCCTTTGAATCATGCTAAAAAGTCTGATTCACTCTCAGGATGTGGAAACTGAGGCCTAAAGAGGCTATGTCACCTGACTAAACTAAGGTCACTAGCCCAAGTGAGAGCACTCAAGTCAGAGGCTGGTTCTTCTGGCCCCACCACTCCCGTTCTCCTAAGGCATAACCTTGTCTGGATTAAAGCACCTCTTCCACCTCATCCCACCTCCCTTGGAGAGAAAGATTTTCAAAGTATCCCAGGGGCAGGGACTGGGGAAGGACAGGGCTAGAAAATGGGGGCTGAGAACTGGGGCATGGCTCAACTATCCAGGCGGCTCAGCACAGCTGTGGGTACATGGAAGGGTGACGGCGAGCCCAGGAGGGAAAGATAGTGACATCTACAAGGTGGGCACCTAGGCTACTCTAGCTGGTCTGCACCAGACACTGTTCCCCACTGAGGACCTCCCCAGGGCCGCGTTCCATCTCCTGCTTCCTGTCAGTTCCACAGAGTCCGGCGGCAAACTTTCCACCACCCGTGGAGGTGGATGGGAACACTGGTGCCTGGCTCAGGGCGGCCCCTGGAAGCCCTGGGCATGGCTCACTGCACTCAGCCATGGGATTAAAGGGGCTCAGAGTGAGGACAGCCTGCACGGCTGGGCCTGCCGCGCTCCTCTGGAGCGAGGCCAGGCGGCCCTGCCTTCCTCCAGGCTGGCTGTGGGGGCACCCGGCAGCCGGAAGGAGCTGTGGATGGAGAAGAGAGGCTGAGCTGGCCTCAATCTTTTCTCCCAGCTGTCACAAAGGACAGGGCCCCTTGGGGGGCTGGAGGTGGCCTTTCCTGGGTAGAGAAGGGCTCCCGGATGGTAGGGCTCCTAGACAGGGCCTCCCAGGCCCTGCCCATCTGGGCGTCAGCTTGCTCAGTGGACAGTGTCCCACCCGGGTCTTGTTTAGGGTGAATCACTGGGAAAGAGACCTGTAACCAAATCCTGCAGGAAATCACAGGCCAGGAGCCAGAAAAAAACCAGGTCAAGCCTCATGGAATCAGGCCACCAGGAAGGAAAGCAAGGAGCCCAGCGTTTATGGAGTGTCTTCTCCATGCTGGGAAGACTCAGCACATGGAAAATGGCACTCTTCCAGGGAGGTCGGGCGCAACCTTCTGCAGATGAGCCAAGACAATAAGTGACTTGGGGTGGCTCTATAAGCGGCAGGTGGCACAGCTGGAGTGCAAATCCAGGTATGTACAGCTTAAAGGTCAGTACTCCTGTGGTCCTAGCCAAGACCATCCCTCAGTAATTCTGAGATGGCCTCTTCTGACCAACACCCTCCTCTAAGCCCCACTTCAGCAGCAGAATGGCAGACAGCAGAGATGTTCTTGGAGCACACCCCTCCTTCATTCTAAGAGGCCACAGACTCTGCAGTTCCAGAGGGCACAGCCCAGCTTGAAACCTGCCTCTACGCCTAGGCTGTGTGTGACCTCAGGCAAGTGTCTAAATGAAGGTTCTCTGCAACAACATCGCAAGGGTTCCCTACACTTTGGCTCTTACTATTATCATCACAAATATTGACATCGCCAGACCTTCCTTCCCTAAGTGCCTTCCTCTGAACCCCAGCAGAAAAGTTGGTTTCCAGGCAGGTTCCCCCCACCAGCAACAGGAAAGGAGGGGCTGAGTGGTTGAAAATAAACACTCCTCTGAAGACCACCCACTTCATCTGCTGCCCCACCCGCAGCCAATGGGGCAAATTCCTCCATTCAGGGCAAACATGCTTTTCTTCTTCAAGGGAGAGGAGGCCCCACACCACCACCCTGAATTTCACTCCTGTTCTCAGGAGCAGCTCTAGCTGATAACCCTGGGCAGGGAGTCAGGAGCCCACATGGCCTGGGAGACTCAAAAGAGAAAATTGGAGTCAGACTCAGATACCCCCAAAATGTCCCTAAAAACTGGGCCCCCCTTATGTCTCCCACCTGACCCAAGCCCAGACTGTCTTGGGAGGTTGAAAGTTCAGTCTGTAGTGAGAGACAGGACCATCTTCCACATCCTCATCCCTCACTGGCCCCCGTCAGACAGAATTTCTGCAGGCAGCAGGTTCCAATAATGAACCTGTGCTCCTCCATGGAAGCCTCTGTGGACCCCAAGGCCCCCGTGCTGCAGCCATTTTTCCTGCACTTTTCTCAGCTGCTCACACCATGGAGGTCTCTGAACTTCTACCCCAGCCGCCCCCAGCCAGCGCCCATGAGCACCAGCAAACTCCTCTGGAACTGGGGCTTGAAGGAATGAATTGACTTCCAGTTCTCAAGGTGCACCTCCTTTGTTTCCACCCTTCACGATGACTCCCCACAGCATGCCAACTAATACCCCATTTAATATGGAAAACACTAAAATAGGATCACACCTTTTAAAAGATATTTCCACCTCACAGCCTGAAATCAGACTTCACCTTTCTCCCATTCCCTGCAACCACCACGCTGGCCCCTACCCCACACATGCACACACATACACACACACACACACATATGCACACACACCATTTCGCTACCAGACTTCCCTAAGCCACTTTAATTGAAAAGGCATGATTTAGGCTAATTGACAGCAGATGGGTTCGGCTGCAAAATGTAGAGAAGCATTTGTTGAACATGATTTACAACAACGAGGCAAAACTTTCTCCTTTTTATATCTTTCTTCGAGCTCCGAGGCCAAAACAGCTCAGCAGAAATGAGAGGAGAAAAAAAAGTAATTAGTGTTTAATTTTTTAACAATTTTTAACTCCCTTTTTAATTGCTTTACATAAACCTGTCCTAGAATTTTACAGCCTTCAAATCTCTGTCTAAGTCTGGTCCTTGTTTCTGGTTTTAATTACAGGGAGGCTTGTCTGGCACATTAAATTAGAAGAAAAACACACACACACACACACACAATTTCAGAAATATTTTGCTGTTGGACTCCCAACTGAACATCTAATATTTCAGCGTGCGGATGGGAAGGCGCTGTGCGGGAGGAGTTCGGTAAGAGAAGGTGTAGACCAGGTGCTTCTGTGGTCTTGTTGCATCAACCAAAAACCGTCTCCTAATGTTAGTAGGAGGAAAAAAGCAGTGGGACTCAGCGTCTGACAGGCCCTGGTGGCCCCTGGACCTTCTGAGCTGCTGCCGATGTGACTGGTTTCCCCAAACGGCTGGGTGTGTACAGACTTTCATGGGTGCTGGTCAGATTTTAGGTTCTTATTTCAAAGCTGGGCTGTTGGATCTCACGCTCACTTCTTTGGGGTCCATATTATGCAAGACAGCCACCAGAGGGAACTGTCATGTGTAAGAGACTAATCAGGGTTCATGGGAGGGGAGAACCCATGTACCAGGTGGTCTTTGGCATCCAAGTCTACACACTCGTCACTGAGAGGTCAAGTGAAGTCTGGACTTGGGTTGACCAAAGGAACTTTCTGTGCTGTCTGACATGGAGCCACCAGCCCACATGTGGCTGTTTAAATTTACAAGAATGAATGCTAAATTCAATTTAAAATTCCCTTCCTTGGTTGCAGAAGCCACACTTCAACAGCTCAGTAGCCTCCTGAGCCCTCAGTAGCACCAAGAGGGGACATTTTTCCATCTCCGAGGACAGTTCTATTAGACAGGGCTGAGGATCGCTGGCTTAGGTCTTTGCTATTGAAAGTGTGGTCTGAGGGTAGACAGTATGGGCATTGCCTAAGAGTTGGTCAGAAATGCAAGATCAAGAGCTTTGCCCAGGCCCGCCGACTCTGATTCAGCATTGTAACAAGACCCCTGGGGGTCTGAGTACACACAAAAGCCTGTGGCCTGCCCACTGGTGAGAATCAACATCTCAGAATTTCCAGCACCACCTGGACAAGCCCTTCCCACCTGCAGATTGCCTGTGCCTGGGTTGGGGGATTATGGCTGGTGTCTCTGCTTCTTTTCAGCTTTTTTGTATCTTTTGGATTTCTGCAGTTCCTTTTACCTTTAAAAAGATCCTAAGAAAATTATTTTTTCGAATGCAACTATTTTGTAAAACATCATCTGACCACAATACGAAGACTTCCTCATCTCCAAAGCCCTGCCTGCCTTTAACATGTGGAGGCTTCATCTGCCCTGCTGACATGGGAACCTGCAGAGGACCAAGGCCAAATTCCCGAAGCAGTGGCTGGCTGGGGCCTGGAGCAAAGTAGAGGGAGAAATTCTCTTCTAGGTGAGCCTGCAGGCAGGGGGAGGGCGTGAAGATGGCAATAAGGGGTGGCCTGGTGTAAAACGCCCTTGGACATAAACCCTGCCTGGCCCAGCCCCCTATGCCCTGCTCGAGTTCATTAGCATGGAGACCCCCTTGGCAGCCCTTGCCCATGTGCCTGCCCGCCCCTGGGTTCCTCAAGGACTCCTGCTGGGGGCTGGAGGGCTGCCTGGCGCCACTGGGCGAGCAACTTTGGGGATAGAGCCAGAAGCCAGGCCAACACCGGTTCCCCACACATGGTCATTACCTCCCCCAAACTCAGGAGTTATTACAATTAAAACACATTGCAGGGGGGAGTGAGGGCTGTGCGGTGGGGGGAGGACCCTTTAGGAAGGAACACTGGGATTAAAAGAAATTAGAGCGGTTGTCGTGGCAACACAGCCAGGCTGGACCTACCCTGTGATTATTTCAGTGGGAACAACGGGGATTGAGGGCAAAAAGGGGATGGGACAGAGGGTGCTGGGGAACCACATGCCCGGCGGCACCAGGAAGAGCTGTGCTCTTCCCGCAGAACTGGGCAGCAGCTGGGGGCAGCAGCTGGGGGAAATCCTTTCTGAGGCTGATTCCTGATGGCTTTCCTGTGCTCTGCAGAGACTGCTTATCCCACCATGGTCTGGGGTAAATGGCCCTCCGTCCTCCAGAGAGTCCAGACACCAGTCCTTTTATTTTTAATGTAGGAAAAAACCCCAGAGGGGCCCTGCTCTCTGGCTTTGTGGGTGGAATGGCCTGGCCTGAATTCCTATCAGCTCAACTTGGCCCTCAGTAGCCCCCAGGGAAACCCAACCTTCTCTTTTTCTCAGTGGCCTGGAAGCAACCTGAAACAGAAAGCAGAGAGGTGTGCCAGCCTGCGGGGCGGAGAGGCGGGGAGTGGGAATGCTTTGGAAAGAGGCCCGTGACAATGAGCAGGATGGAATCTGTGCCCTGGGACGCCTCCAGGTACCAGGGTAGGATTAGGGTCTCCACAGAACGGGAATCCCAGTTTGGCAGAGCTACGGCAGCAGAAGAGAAAACAGTAATTAGTTCCCCATCTTTCTGCTTGTCTCAGCAGCCCCCAGCAGGTCTGACAGACAGGCAGGGAGAACCTGTTTGGAAACCTCTAGGGGAGAAGAGGAGGGTGGGCTGAGAGTGGAAGGGGAGAGACAGGAGGCAGGGGAGACCGTCTGCAGCTTGGAAACGAGTCCCTGGCTAGTCCCCACATCCCCCATCTCTCTTCCTGGGGTGCCACCTCAGTAGCACTAACAGACAGCAGGGAGAAGCTCAGAACACTGCCAGATGGAGGCGCTCATGGCTGCCTTCCACCTGGGGGCAAACACTTGCCCCTCCTTAGAACACAGAGCTGGAGGTGCCTGCACTGCTGGGCCCAGCCACAGACGACACCGAGGGATGTTCTCCTCCTGGCCTCCCCTTCCCTTTTGAAAGATGATTATTCTCAAGCCTAGTGAGCCACCACCAGTCTTTTTGGAAGCTTTTCAATGAAGCTTTCCCTGTTTCTATTTGCCAGGTCTGAATTGTCCTTATAGAAAACACCTTCTTGGGGTTCAGCCCAAGTACAAGACTTCTTTGAGCCACCTCAACTCACTCAACATCTCCATTTCCTTACGTGTAAAAGCATCACTTAATTTACAGTGTTACCAATAGGAGTTCAAATAAAGGCCTTAAAATGCCTGGCTCTAGGGTGAGCAGCTATCTCCCTTTGTCTATGTCTGAGGGGACTTCTGGGATACAGGACTTTCCATTTTAAAGTTGGACGGTCCTGGTCACCCCATCACGCACAGAATGTACATATACAAAGATCAGGGGATAGCTATTTTATGTAGGGAGCCTTGTTCCTTTGTAAAATCCTTGATCACATCAGGTATTCACGTAGTATATGCAAAAATATATCCATTCACATAGGTATATATACATACATGTATACATAAATTTTCCAAAGAGATAAGGCAATTACTCACACTTCACAAAGAATCTTTGCCTGGCAGAATGGATTGGAAAGCAATGAGAAATGCCTTTATTTCTGAGCTCCTTCCAGAAGATTCTTCTGTCTCTAGCTGCAGAGCCCAGCACACCTGCCCCCTGGCTCTGCAGTGCAGTGGGAGGAGACCCCACAGCCGTTTGTTTGGGGAAGTGCTGTCAGGCTTGGAGGGTTTCAAAAGTGTCCGTGGCGAGCTCCAACTGGATGGGAGCTCAGAGTGGCATTTGCTTTTCATCACAGGAGCACTCTGTTTATTTTTCTACCTTCCCCTCAGTTCAGAGGGTTCAGACTGTCCAGGATTTACCAACTCTGAGAAAGCTTCAGGTGGAGAATTCACACACAAATCAGAAGCACCAACCTCACATCGTCATCTTCCTGAAGACTTTTTGTTGTTGTTGTTGTTTTGTTTTTAACCGCTGGGTTCTTGGAACAATGGGTAAAAGAGGAGATGACAAAGAGATAGAAATTCCCTCCCTGTCCCCTCCCTCCCCACCCCACTTCGACTTGAAAACCTAGAGGTGATTGGCCTTGTGAGAGATTTTGAGAAGCAATGGAATGAATCATGCAGAGCGGACCACGTTGCAACCCTGGACAGTGGGTTGCCCCCAGCTCCACTACAACCAGCCCTCAGCCTGGAGCTCCCTGGTCAGCAGGCATAAACCATCAGCTGAGCAGAGGGAAGAGAGACCGTGAGGACTCTGGGTCTGTCTCGTCCTGGCCTCCCCTTCCTACCACCTCCTGATGCTCTCAGGTGCAATATGAGCCATGTGGCTACACCCACATGGCTTTAATGAACTTCACTCACTCTCCGTCTAACTCAGGAGAAGGGAGGGCCCAGCTGGAAACACATCCTGTCTCTTCCACGTGGAGGTGACAGAGGGGCCAGGCACAGCAAAGGGGGTAGGATGTTGAAAGGTGCTAAAAAAGGGAGATGTCTCTCTTCTCCCCCATTGAAGGGATCAAAGCCCCTATCTAACGTGAAGAGGTCAGATGGCCTGGTGCTCCAGGAGTGCTGGCTCCTCCATCCTGGAATTCCAGCTTCCTAAACCTGATACAGTCCCAGTCCTGGGATGCCAGCAGGCCAAGCCCCTCAAGACTAAGACTTGTGGCCAGGAAGCAAACAGTGGCTGCCCAGGGGTGGTCCAGCCCTGCCCATCGACATAAGGCTATAGACACAGGGCCTGTGCAAAGGGGCTGTTATTTGATGAGAGGGGCACACAACACTTTAGATAACTAAAGGCTGAAGTGAAGGATTCCTCATGACCCAGGACACCCCATCTCTATCTGTGCCTCATTCTGCTGCTATCCTCTTTCCTTCTCTCGTTTCTTAGAAGGCATACCCGGTGTCGCCATGTGCCTTTGTATCCCCCACAGAGGGTAAGCACGAAATGGGTGCTTGCTTACCTAAACATTCTTTTTTGTTTTCTTGAGACAAACTCTCACTCTGTTGCCCAGGCTAGAGTACCACGCCACAGCTCACAGCAACCTCAAATTCTTGGGCTCCAGCGAGCCTTCTTCTTCAGCCTCCCTAGTAGCTGGGACTACAGGTGCCTGACACAATGCTTGGCTGTCTCTTTTTAGTAGAGATGGGGTCTCACGCTTGCTCAGGCTGGTCTTAAACTCCTGAGCTCAAGCAATCCACCTACCTCGGCCTCCCAGAGTGCTAGGATTACAGGCGTGAGCCACCTTGCCCAGCCAGCCCCTCTAAACAGATTGTTTATGGCTCCTACAGCTATGCCTGCCCAGAGAACCAGAAGCTCCTGAGCTTGCAGGTCAAATCCCTGGGAATCCAAGCAGAGCCCCTCAGCCTCTCCCTGCTGCTTATTCCTCCTCTTCCACACATTTTCCCAAAGGAGGCTGGAACCTGCCCCCCTACTTGGCCACACCGATTCACAACAACAATAACAACAAACCACTAGCCGGGCATTGTGGCGGGCGCCTGTAGTCCCAGCTGCTCGGGAGGCTGAGGCAAGAGAATCGCGTAAGCCCAGGAGTTAGAGGTTGCTGTGAGCCGTGTGACGCCACGGCACTCTACCCGAGGGCGGTACAGTGAGACTATGTCTCTACAAAAAAAAAAAAAAAAAAAAAAACAACAAACCACAAGCCAGCCCTAGAGGAAGAAACGTAGCAAAGTATAAAAAGAAAAAAAAAACCTCTGAGAGACAGGAGAAGTGAAATGAAATGTGCGTGTGCACACTTAGTACAAGTTAGCATATCCCAGAGCCCCCCGGACAGAAACCAAACAGGAAATCTAGAATCATTACCAAAGGCACTTCCGCAGCTTGTCCTTCCCTCCGCCCCAGGCTTGGGGTAGGAGATGCTCAGAGTCAGCGCTTGGCCTGGAAGCCATAGGGGGCGGGGCTTTGATGGATTGACTGGCATTTCCTTCCCCCCTCCCCTCCTGACCTTTGGAGAGGGCTTCTCCCTGGACGGCTGATGGGACAGGGACGGAAGCCTCTCACTGTTGACACCGCCCAGAAGCAGCCGGGCTGGAGCTCCTCAACGCAGGCCTCCCACGGTGTTGGAACAGGAGGTGACCAGCAGCTGGCCTCCCTCACCCCACTCTACAGAGAGCTGTGTGACGACCCGGGGTTTGGGGTCAGGACCTCGTGCTCTTAAGAAAACAGATCTGAAATTTTGGCATCAAAATAAAATATGTGCAGAGGAAATAAGTAACCCTCAGAGTGAAATGCAGGCCATAAGATTGAATTAAATCAGCAGAAACTGGAGCTATAGTGACCACAGGTTCAAGTTCATCCCCCCCATGGGATATTCCTTTTGCTCTGAGCTTGGCCAAGGATTACACCCTTGCTCTCGCCAAGCTGCTGCCTCAATGATCCATCAGAGGTCAGCAGGCTGTTTCTGCAAAGGGACAAATAGTAAATATCTTATGTCGTTCCATCTCTGTTACCACCACTCAACTCTGCCCATCATATGAAAGTAGCCACAGACAATACATAAATAAGTTGACATAGCTGTGTTCCAGTGAAACTCTGTTTATACAAACAGACAGCTGTCCAGATTTGGCTCACGGGAGGTTGTTTTTCCAACCCCTGGTGTAGATTATGAAGACAATAAGATAATACAATGGTTAGAGAATATGGGCTTTGAAGTCAGGGAAACCTAGTTTAAATCTCTGTCTGAAACTTCTGAGTGCTGTTGTCTTGGGCAAGTCACTTAACACAATCAGGCTCAATTTCCTCATCTGTAAAACAGGATAATGATGCCTGCCTCACTGGGTTACCGCGATGATTAAATGATCTAAAGAAGGTAAAGTGCTTGACACTCAATAAATGCTGACTATTAATCATTCTCATTATGTGGACAATTAAGTAGAATCCAGGGGAGGTAACTTTGAGCCTGTTGTTATTATCAGAAGAGCCATCGTCACTGGAAAAGTCTTCTGCGCTCCTGGGTAATGAGGGCCCCACAGTGTCCTTCTGTGAAAAAATACATTTCACTCAATTTCCCATTCCACGGGTTTGTTTAATTTCGTATTTCACAGATTTGCTCCACCATGTTAAATTAGTGGTTTGCATATTAGAATCCTCTGAGAAGATTTTAGATGCCAGCCCAAATAAACCAGAAGCTCTGGGAATAACAGACAACCCAAGTCATTCATATATTTTAAAGCTCCCCAGATGATTCTGATGTGAAGCCCAAAACCCACTAGATCACACAGACACAAAGAACAGGTGAGTGTCCTCTCATTCCACACTGCCCAACGTCTTGTCCATAGACCAGTAGCAGCAGTGTCACCTGGGGGCTAGTGAGATGGGCAGAATGTCAGGCCCAGCTGGGACCTGCTCAATCTGCGTCTGCATTTTGACAGGACTCCCAGGGGACGTGTGTGCGTACTTAGGTTTGAGGAAGGTGGCTGTTCCACAGAGGCCCACTATTGGGCTGATTGTCAGAATCACCTGCAAAGCTTAAAAATGTTCTAGATTTCATCACCAAGTCACTGAATTGAAATCATCATGGGTGGCCCAGGGATTGGTACTTTTCTCCAACATTTTCTTTGAAAAATTTCAGACATGTTGTACCCTCCTACTGACAGCCCAGATTCTGTGATTGTCACGATTTGCTACATGGGCTTCATCACACATTGATGCATTTATCATCCATCCATCTATCCCTCCATCCATTCCTCTACCCATCAAGTTGTTTTTTCAATGAGTGTCAAATTATAGACATCAGGATGCTTCGTCCCTACACATGTCAGTAAGCATAGCCCTAATTTTAAACAACGCCTCCAACTGATGCCTGGGCAGTGAACCCAGCATCCCTACCTTGGGCATTATGGAATTATTAACCTAGTGACACAGTCTCTCTGTCCTGAGGACCCATTATTTAAGACTTGATGAAAAGTATTCCTTTCCCTCCATTTTTTAAAAAAGTGGTGCTATAGCCACCCTGTGCTGGAACTTTTAGTATTAGATGATCTCCAGTGTTTGACCTTATTCTACGGTGTACCATTAATCGCATCTTCATTTTCCCCAGGTAAGACATTAGAGAACGTCACACACTGCTCTCCCTACCGTATCTCCACAGTGTTTATTTAACGATGTCATTAAACGTGTTGGGCCATGTCTCCAAAATGTTTCCCGGTGTTTTTTCTCCCAAAAAAATATCTCCAGGCAAAACATTCGACAGACTTCCAGCATTCCATCTGTGGAGACCAGTGGTGAGTCTTGCTCTGTAGTTTCCAAGTCTGTAGTCCATCACTTTTGGAGGGGCCTGAGGGACAAGGTGCGATGTTGTCTTCACTTCTAGGTTTGGGCATACCATCACTCAGATAGCTGCAGTCTCACCTACATCTCTGGTTTTCCTTCCATCTTGGATATTATCTGCCCAATACAAAACTCCAAGCCCCATCCATCAAAGCTGATGTCAACTCGAAACCGATGAGAGAGATTGTTCTGGCTAGTTTAACCTAGAAACCTAGTTTAACCACAAGGCAGGACCATCCGCTCCGATCAACAATTCAAGATCTTTTGGAAAGGAGGCTTCCCATTCCACTATTACACCCAGCTGTTTAGGAATGTTCCAGAATCCCCGAGGAGAAGCTGCAGTTAGAACCCCTTCCGCCTGTGCTCCTCCCCCAAGGTACTTGGATAGCTGCCAAGGCCCTCTGGGATAAATGAATAGGAGTTACTGCTCCTAAAGAATTATCCAACCATTGTTAAATGCTCTTTGTCAACAATCTGGGGCTCTGAGTGTGAACACACCCAAGCCCTCAGTGGCCCTGTCTCACTGGCAGAGATAGCTGGGTCAGGAACAGGCCCCCATCGGCATTTTCACCTACAAACAAGAAGAGGCACATGGGTTCTTTAGCCTCATCCTTGCTCACTGTTTCCCAGACCACCCACCCTCTGTTTGCACTGGTCCACTAACCTTGAAACCTGAAACCCTCCTTTTAGGAGCCACCCATGTTTAAACAAATAAATACCCCACTCCCTGGTGGTATTCAAATAAATGTCCCAGGAAGAAGAGGGGGTTGGAGTCTGGGCCTTCCAGCCACTGGCCTGCCCCAGCGGAGCAGCCCTGGGCTCCTGCTTCTGTGCAGTGTTGACAGTGAGACCCACCAGGCTGCAGGGAGGCCGCACGCACAGGCAAGAGAGAGGTGGTGGCCTCTGGGACTCAGGAAAGAGGAGGCAAGACTGGTGGGTGGGGTCCAATCAACACCTCAGACCTTTGAAACATGTGCAGAGATTCCCCCCAACTCCCCGTTAGTTACTCAGCCATAAGAAGCCTTTAAATCCCGCTGCCCTGGGAGGGAGCCCTAACAGCCATTCGGGTAAGTGGGTGGGTGTGGAAGAACCGGGATTGGTTCTCTGATGAGTCAGAAACACTTAAATATAGCCCAGAGACTTGCCTGCCATGAGGAGGAATGGAGGGAGTGGAGAGAGAGAGGAGCAACCCGCAAGTCAAAAACCTCCTTGCTTCTGACTCAGTGGAGGAAACCACTGAAGAAATTACTTGGTTTCATGGACCGTGGACAGCTGGGCTGGGAATAAAGTGGCTACTTTGTCCCAAGTCACTTCATCAATGGAGTTGTGAATTAAAAAGATTTGAAAGCCTCTGGGGAAAGATGACAAGAGAACTCCAAGTAGCTGTGGCCTCCTATGGCAGAAAAGAGGGGACGGGGCGTCCTCAGAGGTTGGTCCAGGGGCTTAGGGATGGCCAAGGAAGGTGTGGACACCAGAAAGTGTGCTAGCAGGCAGGCCTCACCCCCTTCGTGTGTAAGGAAGTAAGGGGGGCAAAGGAGGCCACGTTTCAAAAATAAACACAAACCCCAAAATAAACACTGTTAATGGAAGTGACTAATCGAGGGTGTGCTAAACTTGGTGGTTCTTGATAAGATATGAGGGGAAATGCACTTGGAAAAGAAACAACAGATGCCCCCCCTACTTTGGTAAATAAAGTGATGGGGAGAAGGTGAGGGGATCCAGGTTAGGTCTCAGCTCAGTGGTGCAGCGGAAGTCAGAAGCACAATCTCTCCGCCTCGGCACCAGGACCCTTGGCGGTGGACCTGCATTTTATCTTCAGGCCCCTGCAATGTAGGATTTTTTTTTGCAGCATCCCTGCCTTCTTCTACCTACTAAATGCCAACAGTACCCAGACATTGCAAATGCCCCCTGGGGCAGAGGTAGGGAGGTAAAATCGTTCATGGTTGAGAATCACGGGTTTAAGACAAAGGCCATAGCCCTTTGCTTCAGTGACCTCACTCAGGGCCAGCCCAGGCCCAAGCAAAACTGTGGGGCTAACTCAGCGTCCTTGCCACAGACCTGAAATCTATCCTCTGCCACACTTCTTACTATGGCCAGTTTTCCCTCTCCAGGCCCTCTGGCCACTCCACGCTCCCTGAAGTCAGGAAGAAAAGCAATGAATAAATGTGCTGGAGCTCCCACGCCCGCCTCCAGCATGGCGGGCTCTTTGGGGCAGCCCCACGGGTACAGGATTAGTGAGTAAAAGGGCCTTCGTGTAGGGGGAGTGGCGATAGAGAAGAAAATAGCATATCTGCCTGGCTGGCAGGTGCAGCCCTGTGTGAGGGTACAAGGCTGGTATGATGCCCACTGGGGTAGATTTCAGGTCCCATTCACCCTTGTCTGGTCTGACGCCCACTGGCATTACGTAAAGTACAGCCCTCACTCTGCTTAACTGAACGAGGACTCAGCTAGAAAGCACCATTGCAATGGGCCCTCCTTTTCTCTCTTCATGTCACTGAAGAACAGAAGCCCAGAGAGGCAAAGAGAGACTGAGGCAGCACAGCTGTTAGAGCTGTATGAGTTTCCCTGCTGCTGTAACAAGGGACCACAAACATCTTGCCTTAAAACAAGACAAATCTATTATCTTACGATTCTGGGAGTTAGAAGTACATGATGGGTCTCACTGAGTCGAAATCAGGGCATCAGGAGGGCTGCACTCCCTACACACGCGCCCAGGACAGTCTGCTTCCTTGCCTTTTCTAGGCCTTTTTTGGCTGGTGGTCTCCACCCCATCTTCAAGGACAGGGGTGGACCATCAGCAAATCTCTCTCTGACCCCGACTCTGCTGCTTTTCTCTTATAAGGACTGTTGAAACTGCACTTGGCCCGATTTAGGATTATGTTCCTGTCTCAAGAATCTTAAAATGATCATATCTGCAAAGCTCTTTTTGCCCTGCAAGGCTGTGGTCCCCAACCCCTGCGCCATACAAAGTGATACTGGTCCATGGTTTATTGGGAAATAGGCCGCACAGGGGGAGGTGAGCAGTGGGGGACCAAGCAAAGCTTCATCTATATTTACAGCCCCTCCCCATCATCAGATCACTGCCTGAGCTCTGCCTCCTGTCACAGCAGCAGCATTGGGTTCTCATAGGCACACAAGCCCTACTGTCAGCTCCACGGGTGAGAGATTTCTATGTTGCACACTCCTTACGAGAATCTAATCCCTCCCTACCCCAGTCCATCAGAAAATTATCTTCCATGAACCCAGTCCCTGGTGCCAAAAAGGTTGGGGACTGCTGCTTGTAAGGCAACATGGTCACAGAATCTGGGGAGTAGGACATGGGCATCCTGGGAATCATTATTCCCACGTGGACAGAGCTAATACTTGGCCCAGGTTTCAAGTCCCAAGTCCCGTGTGTTTTCTACTTGGGATTATACAGACAGCAATAATTCCTGCACGGGACTGCATAGAAAAGTTGGCATTTCAGATTTTCTGGGAGGGGTCTTCCAGATGTTCTTCCTTAAATCACTCTAACAGTGCTCAGAAATAAATAGGAGCTCCTTCTTCTTCTTTTTTTTTTTTTTCTTTGCAGTTTAGGGCCAGGGCTGGGTTTGAACCCGCCACCTCCAGCATATGGGGCTGGCACCCTACTCCTTTGAGCCACAGGTACCGCCCAATAGGAGCTCCTTCTTACCAGACAGAGGCTGAAACCCATAGGTGTCTCCTAAGTCTGTTGGTTATCAAGGGATCATTAGCAGCCAAGAAGGCCCCGAAGGTGCACCACCATCTAAAGGGCTAGCAAGGAATCCCCAGAGAGGGGGAGGGGGGGTTTCATGTGAAATGATGTGCTTTCATTTGATTGAGGAGGCGTTCACAGAAGAAGGGAAGAGCGCTTGACTGAGTCACCTCAACAGGGTAGCAAGGATCCTTCAGCACCTACTGCATGCTACACCCTGGCCTGGGCACCAGGCAACGGGGAGAAGGAAGACACAGCCTCTGGCCTTGAGACTTGGGGATAGGACTTGTTGCTCTTGTTATTTTCACTTTACTAGATCGCAAGGGCAATCGTGGTGGAGTCAGAATCAAACCCATCCCTGCCTAACCCCACAATTGTGCTCTTCACTGCTTCACTATTTGGAATTTCAGGGGGTCAATTCTATAAATGAGATATGCACCCCCAGATGTAGGAGTGAAGGGCAGGGTAGGAGAGGGTTGGTCAGGGAGATGACGTCAATAGCTAACACGTGAGTGGAAGTGAGCCCAGACCCTGAGCTCTGAGAGTCACATACATTAACACACAGCCTCCCCCCCAACACCACAGTGAGCCTGGTACTACAGCAAATAGCAGGTTAAACAAGGGCGGGGGGCTGGGCGGAGATACAAAGATAGGAAGTCACTTGCCTAAATCATACAGCCAAGAGTTCCCACCCTCAGAAAGGGATCTAAAAAGGGTCTAGACTGTATTGAGTTTCAACTGGTGTGCCAAGAAAAAAATTTTAAAGATCATTAATTAAATTATTTTTGAAAGAAGTTCAAAGCAGTATAAGCATATTCTTTTTTTTCTTTTTTTTTTTTTTGAGCAACATAATTTCGGTGTGCACAGAAGTTTATAGGTTCAAGTGTGCTGTGAAATAAAACAGGTTGAAAAGCACTGGTCTAGAGCCAGGTGGAAGGAAGGGGACATCTCACGTAGCAGAGCGCAGGCAGGTCACTGACGGCTGTTTGTGTCCAGAGCCTCAGCAAAAAGCCATCTACTGGTACCAAGATCAACAGACCAGAATCTTGTCTGTTAGGAAGAGCCACAAAAAGTAAAAAGCAGGCACACAGCACTCCGGCTGCCTCAGAGCTCTCCAGAAACAGTTGCCACCAGTTTCAAAGTTGCCTTGGCCAGGTGGGTCAGATGATTTACAGTCTGTTTTCCCTTCTTTTTTTTTTTTGAACCCACCACCTCCGGCATATGGGGCCGGCACCCTACTCCTTTGAGCCACAGGCACTGCCCTGATTACAGTCCATTTTAAGAAGGAATTCCATGGAGAAGAGATTTCCAAGGTGCCAAGTGGGTCCAGGAAACAAAGTCTCCTGTCCCACTGAAGTCCCAAGTAAGCTCAGCATAGGCCAATGGGAACCACTTCTCAGACACCAAGATTTTGCTAGCAGGACAAAGGCTCAAGAGAGGGAATGGCTTTTAGACACTATTTTCAGAAATCTTTTGGCCACCCTCAACTCCCTTGGCCTACAGTTTGCAGTGGTGACCTAATCTATATTTAACAAAGGGATCCTTTGGGTGGTGGAGGGTGAAGGTTATCCAAGTCCCATAAGCAAAGCATCAACCACCTCATTTGCCGTCTTCACTGACAAACACCTCTGTGATGTTTGGGGATCACGCTGAATCCAGGCTGCCCATATTTGTAGAACAGAAGCCCATCACACACCACTGTGCATGGGACAGCATGGCCTCCTGTGTCCTGGGTCCCTCTAAGCAACGCACGCTACAAGGGGTAGAGGGAGGTGCACTGCAGGGGGCTTTTTAGTGCCCAGTTCGCTGAGAATTTAAAATCCCACTTGCCTGTCTCACCTTAAACAGGTAAAAATATTTCAGATGTTTCTCCCCCTCCCCCCAAGTCCTGCCCAAAGATGGGCTGCTGGGCTGGGCTGTGCTGGGTTAGAGGTTTGGGAGAGTTGCAGGCAATAGAGAGGGAGGAAAAGGTGAGGAGGAGGCCATTGGCTGGCCCATTCTTCTCTAAGTCCTTTGTCTCTACCTCTCCCCAAGCCTTGGTTTAGAAAGATACAGCAGAATCCCCTTCCTCAGCCAGCCTGGTGCTTTCCTCCTCAGCAATCTGCTTTCCACAAAAATAGTGTTTCTAAATAGAGCGGAACTGAGCAGGGGGCCACAGCCCGGATCGAGTCCTCCCCTCCCAAGAGAGCCCAGCATCCCACATGGAGGCTGGTCCTTCCCCGGTGCCTCTTACTCAAAGCATTTTTGACCCAGGAGCACCCAACCCTGACGGCAGGCACAAAGCCACCACAAATGGATTTTGCTTCTGCAGCATTTTGTCTGGGCTATGTCCTCCCTCCCTCCCCTTCTCTGGCCTCCTCTCCCTGCACTCTGTCCTTGGAGGCAACTGGGGGGTCCCTATTCCAGGCAAAGCTCACCATTAACCTGCCAAGTGCAGTCAGGTGGCTCAATTAACCCAACCGAACCGCAGTGTTCCTGAGACCAAGGTCTGGGAACAAGGACCACACTGAATCACCGTTGGGTCACAATCTTTATTAAGTTAGAGTCTCCTGTTGCTCTCGCGAGGCCTGAGCTCCTGATTGGTGGTGGACCCTTAGACATTCCTCCTCAATTCTGGAAGAGCCTGCCCATAGCTCATACCCCCCAGGTGCAGAGCCAGGAGCACCTTCTGGGCTCCAGACACAGCACACACATGGTTCTGTGCATTTTACTCCTTGACAGGCACATCGAGAGCCATCCCAGGGCCAGCCAGGTTTAATGCTCAAAGTTCTCAACACCCTCTGGTTCACCTTCATCCCTCAGAAGACAGGACTTCCAGAGGGGACAGGGACTGGCTTCTCTGGCCCCCACATAACCAACTCCTAACCCAGCTTCCAAGCCCAGGTCAGGTGACATGGTGACAGCTGTGGACCATCTGTAGAAGGGCAGAGGGGTGTCATCATGGAAGGGCAGAAGTGAATAGCAGCACTCATGGGAACTGACCCCACCCTCCACCCCAGACCACTTTCCTGGGGCTTCTACTGAGAGAAATCGCTGGGAATCTCAAGCCGAACTGATTCCGTGACCTGTGGGGGAATCAGCACCACCCTGCTCTTAATGGCCTCTCTGAAATCAGGACCTCCAAGAATGTCAGTTCATCCAACTGGGCAGAGACAAGGAATTGAGAAAGTGGACTTAACTTAAAATGGAAGTGAGAAGGAGCAAGGCTTATTATCCCCACTGGTGTGGGGCAGGCCTTCCCCCACCCCATCCCAACTCAGCAGGGAAACAGAGAGCAGAGGGGAAGGAGGGGGCAATCGATGGATCTATCAACCAGAGGCTTAGTTTAAAACATGCAGATGGGGCCCTTGATGACACAATGCATTTATAAACAAAAATATTGTGCTTGAAAGTGAGTTTTTGGGGAGGCTTTGTTCCTCCTTCCTCCCAGCTACATGTATTTATGAACTAGGAAAGAGACAATTCTCTCCCATCCCTTCTGCTTAAGTCTGGTTTAGAGGGAAAAAAAAATTAAATTGCTGAAACAAGGTATTTTTTATCCCCTCTGGATGAACTGTTTTACAATAAGCTACCTGCTGGGGTCAGGAAATGTGAGATCATCAGCTTTCTGCTCACACAAAAACTCACAAAGGGGAGTCACCCTGAAGTGCCCTTGCAGAAGGACTGTCCCTTCCACACAACCCCCTCAGATCCGCTCCAGCTCCTGTTGGAAGCCCTCTTTCTCTCCCCTGCCTCGGCCCCTTCTCTTCTTCGTTCTCACTCCACCAAGGCCCCAGCCCTCATGAAGGGGGCAGCCTCCCGCCAGCCCCCGTCTCCACAGGCTCAAGGGAAGCCAGAAGATGAAATTGAAGGGACAGGAGAAGACGCAGGGGTGGGAGGAAGGAGCCATTCCCTGCACCCCCAATAGAAAACATATTTTCTTTACTATTAGGTGTGCGATGCGCACCAGAGAGGGGAATGATCAAAATCAAAATAAATAGGCAGCGGAAATAGGTGGCCCCTCCCTGGGCAGGGTAATTGCACAGGATGAAAGTTTATCCAAACACATGAGAAAAAAATGGTTCATGTTGGAGGGCAGGGGAAGGAACGTTCCTTACTGGAAAGGAAATTTGTTTATGCCATTTTATTTGCTTCTTATTTTTTAATGCTCTTCTGGCCCCATGTCCTGTAAACACACCAGCTTTTCCATTTCTCTTGTGGTGCCAGGAGAGCCAGAGGCATGGCCGGTGCCAGAGGCCGGGGCCACTGAAGCCTCCCAGTTACAGGAGCCCACGCCCAGGCGGGGGGCCTGAGGGGGACCTGCTGGTCTCAGTGTGCCGGGAAGGGCATGATTTGAAATCTGAGTGTGGAAACAGGGAGAAGACTGTCTGGGCTGTGGGCTCCCCAGGGGCTTGGAAATCAGCTCTCTCTCTCTGCCCCATGGAAAGGGCTTCCAGTGCCCCACGAGTATGTCTCACGGAGAACGCCGGGGGCTTCACCAGTCAGAGGAAACCGACAGACTCTGGAGAGAGCCTGGCCTTTGCAATGAGCGGCTTGGCTGATGTTCGAGTCAGGTGAGACTGAGGAGCCCACAAGGAGAGACCAGTCAAGGGCCAGTGTCTGCAGCTTGGCCCCATCCCAACCCCAAACAAAAACACCCCAGCCAGGGTGTCGGTGACACCACCTCACAGCGGGGCAGCGTAAGCACCGCGGCAGAATTCAGTTCTCATGAGAAGTCTCCTCTTCCCCCGCAGGCATGGAGATCATCTGCAACCGAGCTAAGGCAGAAAGGCCCGTGTGGCTCCACGTTGAGAACGTGAAGAAATATGCCACACGGATGGAGTGCCATGCTCCTGGCACTGTCCTAAGTGCTGCACCTGCAATAGTTCAATCAGAGCTTGCCACAATCCTAGGAAGCAGTTTAAAGGAAGGATATGGAGGCGCCGAGGAGCTGAGTCACCAGCTAGAGGTCGTACTGCTAGAGGTCAGCAAAGAAGGTCCGGCCTAGACAGTCTGGGCTGGAGCTTTGCCCTTCACCACTGTGCAATTCCGCCGGGAGTCCTAAAGCCTCTGACACTGGCAGTAGAAGAGCCCCAAACCTTTATGCCCAGCCCTGAAACAAGGGGGCACCTGAAGGCCAGCGCCCAGTGGCCCCAGCTGCACCAAAGTAGCCCTGGAGGGCATTTGGCTTATGGCAAAAACTGCTGGAGCTCATCAACATCCCTGTTCTCTGTCCCTCCCTCCGCAGAGCTGGACATTCCCCAGCTCTCTGCATCCAGGTGGAGCCTGTGATTAACCTCTGCTGATGGAGCAGAAGGGACAGGTGTCCCTTCTGGGCTCAGACAATCACACAGGGGCATGAGAGCACTCTCTTTCTCTCTGTTTGCAGGCACAAGGGGAGGAAGCCTTCAAAGCTAGTGGTATCTTAAGATAGAAAGTGCCTGGGTCCCTACGTTTCCATATGGTGAAGAACCTCCTGCCTCTACTATGGCCAATTCACATTCAACTGACATGTAAATTAAGAAAAACTCATTAGGCAGAAGAGCTGAGATTTGGGGTGTTTTGTTACAGCAGCCTACTGGAACTGATACGGTGATGGCCATAAGCCAGAGAACTGTAACATCACACTCAGTGACAGGGCCTTTAAAGGCGTGCTCTGGGGCAAGTCACCCGCTGTGCCTCAGCCTTAGTTTCCTCAACTATAAAAAACAAGATCCCGGTACCTTCTCACACAGTCATCATGGGACTCTAATGAGAAGCTTCTCAAAGACCTTTAACATGGTAAAGAACTACTGAACTCCATTATTTCCTGAACTGCCTGGTTTTTCTTGGCTGAATCTCATTATCATTCTCTCATGTCTGAAACCACTCTGAGTGACCGTGCACACAGGTGGCCTCCTCTTTGTCCAAACGCTTATATTACTTGTTTGTATGGGATAAGGAGGGGGTGAGCTTTGGGTGCCTCTCTTCCCAGGAATAGGTGACTGTCTTGCCTCCCTCTGTGTCCTCCTGTCTCTGCCTCTTTACCCTCACTCGCCCCAGGGAAGAAGCAAGCAGAGTGCACTCGGGGCCACTCGAGGACTCCCAGGGCCTGCTTGCCTTTGGTCTCGGGTGGTAAGCCCTTGAATATAGATCCAGTCCCTATGGCAAAGCATCTGCCTCTTAATATCTAACTACTCTGCTTGCAAAGGTGGATATTAACGGGTAGATACCTTTCGTTTTTCCTGCGTCTCTCCCTATTAGAGTGAAACTCCTTGAATATTAGTGGGCAGATCCCATTTTGTTTCGGTTTTTTGATGGTTGTTGTTGTTATTTTTCTCTATTAGACAGGATGAATGAAACTCTTGAAAAACTTCGATTTGCTGCTCTCTTTCCCACCTTAAAAATGAACCTAGCTCACAGATAACTGGCAAAAACCAGACATGCAGTATATTCAATGAGAATTTCTGCAGGGAAACCAATCAGTCGTGCAACAAAATGTCTTCGCTGTTCAGAAAAGGCTTTATTGATTAATTGTAGGCAAATGAAATGAAGGCAAATTTGGTGAGACACACAGTAACAGGTTGTCAATAGGAAAAGTCAACTCAATGTCTTTCTTATACTACCATGCAAAAGCTTTCTCCGCACCACAGCTTTGCCAGCTTTGAACTTGAGATTGCCTGTGACCCTGGTTTTGAATCTCAAGACTCACATAAAAGACTCAAAGCAACTGATCCCTGTAAGTCTGTTTTCTGATGATTAAATGAGGGAGTACATGAAACGCCCATCCCAGTGCCTGCCATGTGATCTGGAACATTGCTGGGCATTTGGGGGCCAAGTGTCAGTGAGTCAGAAATGACCCAGTTCCTCTTCTTATAGGGGGACAGAGAGAAATTGTGCATGAGAGTTAGCTGGGACAGAAAGGGACCCCCAAAGCAAGTTCATCACAAGTACAGTAAATGTGATGTTAAAGGGCTCTGTTTATGGAAGGAAGAATAATCATTTTTTGGGGGGGTACCTAAAAGATGCTAATTAATTAAAAGAATATATGCAGGAGAGGTTGCACTGGAAGAAACAGTCCAGACAAGTTTCTGAGAGGAGGGGGCATTGGGAATGAGCCTTCAAGGACTGGTAGGACTCCAGTAGCCCAGGAGCCCAGCATCAATTCTTCTAAAAATAAGAGTCTTCCATGAATCATTGCCAAAGAATTAAAAATCATGCTGAATTTAGAAAAGAAAAATCATTATTGGAATGTACGAGGAACTTTCCTGGGCAAGTAGTTCCAGAACATTCCCAGCTCTTGGTTACATGAGTAATGGGTGAGGGAACCATAATGTCCCAAGCAGACTAGTAAGATGGAGCCTCCACGGACAGTCACCAGGGGCAGCAGACCTGGGGAAGGACATTTAAGGTCTGACATAGAGCAGTGTTACCTGCTATCCTGTACCCCCCAGTGAGTGGGTGGCCCAAGAACTACAGAGCTTTAAAACAGCCCAGCTTGCACTGTGGATGCTTAAAATGAAGGGTCAAAAATGTTCCATAAGCCGGGCCCAGTGGCTCACACCTGTAATCCTAGCACTCTCGGAGGCCCAGGCAGGTGGGTTGCTTGAGCTCAGAAGTTTGAGGCCAGCCTGAGCAAGAGTGAGAATCCATCTCTACTAGAAATAGAAGCACTAGCTGGGTGTTGTGGTGGCCATCTATAGTTCCAGTTACTCAGGAGGCTGAGGCAGAAGGATTGCTTGAGCCAGGAGTTTGAAGTTGCTGTGAGCTAGCCTGACTCCAGGGCACTCTACCCGGGGTGACAGAGTGAGACTCTGCCTTTAAAAAAAAAAAAAAAAGTTCTATCTAGTTTTGTTTCCCTAAAGCTCCTACTTGGAAACTGAATTGACTGAGTGGCTGTCCAGTCCTGTGGGTTCCAATATCTCACACAGTCGGGTCCCACCCTGAACTGTTCACTTTCAGGCTGAAATCATCTGCCATGGTGAGGTAAGAACAGTGGCACAGGATGGGAAGGTTACAGCGTAGACACAAGTGCCCCCTGTTCTTTCCCAAGGGCTGTCACTATGCTCACTTTAAGTTTAATGAGGGACAAAGTTTGCCTTACAGCCTGGAAGCCAATGTTAAGAGTTCAGGACAGAGGACGGAAGGGACCCACGAGCACACCCTGCTGCTTTCTGACTCCCCCAACTTGAGCTGCCACGTCCTGGGCACCAGCAGTTCCCAGGCTGGCCTGAGCCCTGAGCAGAGAAAATTTTATGAGCAGGACAACATGTTTTCCACCTTGCTCTCTTCTCTCCACCAAAACCTGAGTTACCAGAAAAGGTAGAAAGTTGCAGAAAGGAGCAGGTGAAACAGGAAGAAAAGAAGGAGATGGAAAGCAACTACAAAACAAAAACAAAAACCCCCGTGCACAGAGCCTGATAAGCCGCTGGCCCAGGGATCGGTGCTGGGTAACATATGAAAGCCAAAAGGCAGGTCCTAGGACGGGTCAACTTAAGACTTAATATTTGCCTTTCGCTAAGCAAACTAATAAATCCTCTCTGGTTTTAGCCATGCAGAGCTCCCAGTTTTTATTTATTGGTCAAAATGGCAAGCAAGGTTTTTTTTTTCCCCTTGTCGTCACCCCAGGGGGTAAATAGCAGTCCCTCTCCCATCCCTCCTGCTATCAGCCTGTACGTCTATTTGCCTTCTCCCTCAACAAATTCGTGTTCAGTGCAACTGACAACAAGTGCAAACAGCTTTGAAGTATTCTTTGGTAATGGACTTCCCGGGACAGCCCTGCTTGGGACTTGTGCAGCCACAGGCCAAAGGAGAAAAAAGCCACAATTGTGGGGGAACAGGGAGAAGCCAGGCAGATCAGGCAAGGCTGAGAACTTGACACACGGCAGGAACCTTTGAGGGCTGTCAAGGCCAACCACTGTCCCACTCCTATACCATTTTACAGACAGAAAAAAGCTTCAGCAACTTAACACGTGATCTGGAGCGAGCAAAGGCATGGCTAGTGTCCAGCTTTCCATACCCTTCCAGGGGTGGGGAACCTGTGGCCTCAAAGCCACATGTGGCCCTCTGGATCCCTAAATGCAGCCCCTCAACCAAACCTAAACTTCACAGAACAAATCCCTTTATTGGAAGGATTTGTTCTATAAAATATGGATTTGGTCAAAAGGCCACATTCAAGGATCTAGAAGGCCACATGTGGCCCCAAGGCCACAGGTTCCCCATCCCTCTTAAATATACAAGGTCAGTGGCTACTTTCAAGGTCACCCTTACATCCTTTAGACTGCAGCCTTCTAAGCGAAGGGATTCACTTCCCTCCAGAACCTCCTCTCTCTCTCTCTATCAACACAACTCTACCATTCTCCCATACAGGTTTCCAGAGCCATTCATTTGAAGAGGATAACAGTTTTCCTTTGGGTTAAGTTTCAATGCCATGGAAAAATCTCACAGAGAATCTTGGAGACAATCAGGGGACGGGAAGGGGCATCGGGAGCTAATTTGAAATCAAGTTATGCTCATAAAGAAGTGAGGCGAGACGAGTGTGTTTGGCAGGTCGATGAAATCCCTTTATGTTGTACCTTGGGCAATGACTAATATGCTACTCTAAATCTGTATGACATGAACTCCTAGAAAGCTGACAGCTTGGGCATACAGGCCCTGTGGATGTGGGAGCTCAGAGCAGCTCCAGGGATCACAGCCTGGGCATGCAGGCCCTGTGGATGTTAGAGCTCAGAGCAGCTCCAGGGATCACACAGCCCCACAGCCTCATTTTTCACATGGAAAGAACCAAGAGGATGAGAGATTTGCTGAGACAAAAATTCAGGTTTTACTGTCTCCCCACCCCGCGCTATTTTTTCTTAACCAGCATAAAACACACTACTTGGATCCAGGAATAGGAGACGGAGAGATGTGGGGGAGAGAGTAAAATGCATTTAGCTCAAAAGTTCATTAGGAAATTGACATTCGTGGCCACTTGGCAGCCTGTGAGCTGCTCTTTTTAATTTTAAATTCTACTACTTCCCCCTCGGGTTGAATATCACTCAGCCTCTCTCACCAAGCCTCCCTCTCCCACTCTGCCAAAAAGGCTGCCTCCCCCCAGGCCAGACGATCCCTTGCCAGATGACTGAAAGGGGATCCCTGCATTAGTCACAGATAGATAGAAGAGAGTGGCTTCAGACCACTTCAGCCTCTGGGATTCTGAGATTCCATGGGGATGAGGAGATAGGGAAAGGGGGTGTGGGGAGATGGTTGCCTTTCACACAGCAGCAAGACTTTTTCTGAAAGCAAAAGGATATGAATGAAGGGCCCATCTAAAATGTGTTCGTCTTAGTAAAGCATCACAAGAATGGAGAAGCATGAATCCTATGTACTCAATTTTGATATGAGGACAATTAATGACAATTAAGGTCATAGGGGGAAGGAAAAGCAGAGAGAGGGAAGGAGGGAGAGGGGTGGGGCCTTGGTGTGTGTCACACCTTCTGGGGGAAAGACTTGATTGCAAGAGGGACTTTACCTAACAAAAGCAATCAGTGTAACCTGGCTTATTGTACCCTCAATGAATCCCCAACAATAAAAAAAAAAAAAATGGAAAAAAATAAAATAAAATAAAATGTGTTCGTCTTTTAAAAAGAAAAATGGCACCCACGGCACTGGGTGGGTATCCATCCCTCCAGTGGCAATGAAGGAAGTGAACACAGGGACGGGGCAGACGCCAAGGTGCATGAGAGATGCCTCATGCTTTTCTCTACCCAAGCATGTAATTACCTCCCCAGGGCCTTGCCATGCACAATGAGCGAGATTAGCTGAAAGTCCCCCTGCAGCATCGGGGGACACTCAGTCTGTCCTTCAGCAGAGGAGGTGGGGGCCAGACGCCCTGACACGCAGCAACACCTTCCAGATGCCATGCAATCCTCAGAACCCGGCTTTTTCCAACCTGCACAAGAACCTGTAATTTGACTTGGGATTGTTCTTACTTAACCATGAACGCCCAAAAAACAGGGCTCACTTGCTCCCCGCCCACAACTACACCTCCAAGTTACCCTCTCTGCATCGCAGATACAGTCAGGGTCTGTAAAGGTAAGAATGAGCTGGGAGGGCCTGCTCTGCACAATCTGAGTTGAACTCAAAGGTTATCTAGGAGATGTGAGAGGGAGAGTACATACTTAGCCCTCATTTACCGGCCCTCGGCAATTTACAGGATACTAGAGTTCAAAGGAATTTCAGGAAATCCTCTAGCCAACTCTTTGGCTCTCCAGACAACACCATCCTCCAGATTTTAGCTCTTTGACTCCGTCTAGCAAAGATGTAGGTTTGGAGGCTTGGAGTGTGTGCGTACATGTGCGCAAGTGTGTCCACACACACATGCACATGCGTGCGTTATATTTCCCCCAGTTCCCAGTGGCTGTGTTAGCTTTTGTTTCTTAATGAAGTGTTCTGTTTCTAATGAGAGAGCTTAATTTCACCTTCATTAGTAGGACTATACTGGAGAGGAACCCCTGATACACATCAACCTGCCACGCCCACCATCCATAGCACCCTTGGAAGGACAAGGGTGGTTCTCCAGACCCAGGTGTTTACGCAGAATCAGGCAACCTTGCCATTCTGGAACCAACTTCATTGGTCAGCACTGGTGCATCCATCTATGGCTGCCAGGTGGCCAGTGACATGATGGAACAGAAACTGGCCAAGCCAACTGACAGCATTGGTCACCTACAGCCGGTAACCTAGAAACAGAGGCAGGGTCACCTTAGCTGCGGTGAGCAGGTGCTCTAACTTGCCCACGACTGTCCTGGGTTTACCACTGAGAGTCCTTCATCCTGAGAAATACCTTAGTCTTGCGCAAGTGAGAAGAATTGACCACTCTCTGCTCATCACCAACTGCAGAATTCTAGACTCAGAGGCAGTGGATCCTGTTGTTGAGCAAAGGATCAAGATAATCGTGAGGTTATTGCTCTTGATCTCCCTAGAAAATATCTACAGTTTCTAGGTATGTTGAATGACCCTGGGCTTCTGGAAAGGCCTAGCTGGGCAGCTACCTGTCTACCCCACTTCCACTGCGACCGGAGGATAAACCATCACCTGTGACGTCATAGTGTATCTCTATCCTTGACGCCTGAAGGAATCCAAGCAACACACGGCTGTAACTGTGTGTCAGGGAAGAAAGAAGGTGAACAGCATTCTACATCTTTAAGAGGCTCTCCTCAATCATTGTGAGCCTCAGACGTTCAAAAAGACCCCATCACTCCCCTTAGAAGACAATGAAGTCACCAAGTAGCCGTATAAACACATCATAGGGAAGCTTTATTGCTTTTTACAAAAGCAAGCTGTCCATTTGCTTTGGAAGAAAGTAAAAACATCTTTGGCTCTGCATTTTGGCCAAAGTTGACCCATGATAGACATTTAGGCAGTGTTTTTAACCATGCATGTGGTGGCCACAGGGTAAAAAGAAAAAGAGGAATCTCGGGCTGTTGATAGGTGTGTATGTGTGACCAGCACACACTGGGGGAAGGGCATCCTCAACAAATACCACCAGCCATGGCATCTGGCCAGCTTGTCATGAAGCACCACGATCTGGCATAGACTCTGATTGCCACCTGGGAGAAGGAGGTCTTCACATCTTGCCTCTGTGTCATAGTAGGCAGCGGGAATGAACAACAGTGTTCACTTTGTGCCCTTGCAGATGACATCTGTGTGTGACTCCAAGGAGTTGAACATGGAGAACACCAGCCTTCACGTCAGCTCCCAGGCAGAGGCCTTCTCGGGTGGCCCTGTGGTCTGAGAGCCTGCGGGCTCCTGCATTGGTCCGTGCCTCACTCTGGAACCCGGGGTCCAGATTCCAAACGCATGAGAAGAGACACCCTCCTGAGGCTGCTTGTTACTCACGGACACTGCCCTCTTCAGAAGGAATGGGAACAGAAACCAAGATCCCTTTTGAAACTAAGTGTAGTTAACTATTCACTCTGCATCCGGCTGCAAGATAATGGGGCAAACAAGAACTGCTGAGTCCAAAGGCAGGGCAGACATGGGGAGCAAGAAAGGGAGTGGTAGAAAGCCCTTTGGGTGCTGGGGACAGGGCTTTGGGTGCAGGGAGCAGCAGAGGAAGGAAGGTCAAGGTCTGGGATGGTGAGTTTCCTCCAGCAACACCTCTCACTGAAGGTCCTTGCTTTCTACCCAAATGTCTCCTCAGATCCAGAAGTTTCTTTGTTCTCCAAAAGAATTCTTGGTTGAATCCAGAGCTCTTGCCTTTCAAGAGACAGCCTGGCCTCAGCCGGGTCCTTCACAGGGGTCTTGGTGGCACATGTGAGTTCAACTACCCTTCACGGGGGAGACGTGGATGAGGACAGAGGAGCAGCCCTTGGTCGGTCCTTCCCAGCCTGTGGAACAAATCACAGGACAAGAGTGAGCATCGCCCCTCCGGCTTCTGCTTTTCCAACAGACATCTTTAGGGGCTAGCATCACATTACTTACTGTCTTTGGTCCACAGCGTTCTTGCTACTGAATCAAAGATAGTTCAATATTTTAGTTAAGGGGGGAAAAAAGAGCCTATTTCTACCTCTCAAGGACCTCCCGTACACAGAATCTTCACCAGATTTATACTTTCCTCACTTCCAACCCACTCCCAAGCAGCCCCCATTGATGAGTAACAAATATAATAGAACCTCTGTAAGTTGACCACCCAAGGCACTGTCACACATTGGTCAACCTATGTAGGTGGTTGACATAAGTAACTAGGCCTACTGAACTGAAACGTTCGTGTGGTGCATGTCCGGGCTGTGAAAATTAGGTCAACTTAAGGGGGTGGTCAGTGTAGGGAGAAGGTCGCCATGGACGTTCTCCTGTGGATTCAGCACCACCAAATTTCCCCCAAGGACTTTCCTCATTTTTAAATTGATTAGGCTCAGCAAGGCAAGGAAGGGGCCTTTCACAGATAGAGACGGCCTAGGCCGTGGGAAGGAGGCTGGCTGTGGGTCTCAATTCTTGCAGACACTGTGAACCTAGATGAGCACAAATCCACGTGTTCACAACCACCGTGCTGGATTAGAGGCTGTGGATGTGGAAATCAACCAGACAGACAAACCACCCTCTTGGGCCTCAGCAGAGGCAACATGGGTAAGCATGACACGGGGGACAGCAGTAGCTCAGGACACCACAGGCCCCCCGTGTCCCTGCACAGATGTGGTGCCGGAGCTTTCCTTCCTGTGGGCTTTGCCAGTGCCCCTGGCAGGGATGTGTGCAGAGGCCGTGACACAATGAGGTGACATTCCCTCATCTCTGGCGCCCTTCTCTCTGGATGTCAGAAGATGCTTCAAGACAGCGAGAGTCAGCATTCATTTTAGAATTACCTACAAACATTTAAGAACAAAAATCCAAAAACGGCAGCCAGTGTGCAGACACAGAGGTGCTCAGGTGCTCCAGGGAGCCCTCGGATGGGTGGTGAAGAGGGAAACCAGGAGTTTCCACCCCGGGTGCTGGCCAGGCCCTCTGGATATCCGCCACCTTTCATTCAGACCTGAAAACATCCCAAACAAACCCAAAATTCTGCTAAACCGTCTCTGGTTTCCTTTCCTCTCCTGGGCAGCAGCCCTCTGAGCTGTCTCCGAGAGGGTCCTTGAGAACCCTTTTCCCCTGGGAGACGCAGGCAGCTTGCAAATTAATTGGCAGCAGCCGGGTGAATCACACTGGGACTTCCTTCTTGTTGCCCGGCAACCGTATGCACTTGGCAGTGGGACATTAAACACGGGGGAATGTTGTGAGGCATTTGCAAAGTAAAATAAAAAGCAAAACACACACCATCATCGCAGACTCTCACCCCAGCACGGCAGACCCAGAGGGGTGGGGAGGCAGACATAGGGAGGATGAGGGGCACCCACACAGGGAAGGAGCAGGGGGCTGGGCCACAGGCAGATCCTAGCTCTCCCCCTTCCCTCCTTCCCTCCCCACACCCAGCTCTTCCAGGTCTCGCCTTTGTGTTTGGCTAACCACACGCCTGCCTTAGCCCACAGAAAGGTGGCGGGAGGCACAGAGATTAGAAGGCACCCAGCCACTGACAGAGTCACAGAGCAGGTTTACCCACGTTCGCTACGGAACTAGCATAGCTGCTGTTTGTGTGCTCCTCTGTGGTCCACAGGTTAAGTCACCTGGCCGAGGTGACACAGCCACCTCTAGGGCAGGAGCCCTCCCCACCTCCCCCTTGCCAGTCCCTTACCACTTGACTGTTTCCATACCTGTTGCTATGGCCACCGGGTGCTTGATTAGACAAACCCTTCAGCGACACACAGTCCTGCCTGCAGACCTTGCCTCTGCCCTCTGTTAAAACCCCCAGACAGAACTGAACTATAGACACAGTCTGTGTCTGGAACAGCCCCCGGGAGAAAGTGGGGTGAGCAATGCAACAATAGTAGTAGCAAGAGGACTCCTGTGCTGGCTGCGTAACAGCCCCCAGAGGTAGCCACAGCCTGATGCCCACAACCTGCGAATGTCACTTTATACAGCAAAAGGGCCTGTGCAGATGCGATTAAGTCAAGGATCTTGCAATGCAGAGATTATCCTGGATTATGGGGGGTGGGGCACCTTACACATGAGCTTGTAAGAGAGAGGCAGAGGGAGAGCTGAGGACAGTGGCAGTGGGAGGTGTGAGAGGGTGGAAGGATTCAAGGAAGGGGTCAAAGGGAATGGATTCTCCCCTAAAGCTTCTAGAAGGTGCCAGCCCTGAAGATGCCTTGACTTTAGCCCACTTGAAACCACTCTCTAGAAATATAAAAGAATAAATGTGTGTTGTTTAAAGCCACCAGGTTCGTGGTCATTTATCACAGCAGGAATAAGAAAGTGATCCGTATCCCCCCCACGGATTTTTGAGGTATCACAGTAGAGGTACACAGAACAATGAGGTAGAGCTGGGATCCAGAATGTGGCTCAGAGAGTTCTGACCAACACCCTGCACGCTCAGTAGGAGAAGTGCAGGTGTCTGAGAGCAAGCCAGGCGGGGATCAGCCCAGGTTTCGAAGTGGGCTGTTAAATTACACCATTTTTCCAACTGTCTCACGAGCAGGTGGTTTAAAGCCTCAGTTTTGTCATTGCAAAATAGAGGTAATTTTATTATCTACCTTGCAAAGCTCTTGGGGTTAAATGAGCTAATACATGAAAAGCAGCTAGTTGCATGGTGAATACCCAAAAAATAATAACCCTTAGGAAAGGTTAGGCATGCATATATGGAAATAGGCCATTAGTAGTACACCTCAATAGCTATTTTTACCCTTTCTACTTAGTAACAGAACTCTTAACTTGGAGCCGGCACATTGCAACCCAGAGTAAAAAGACTACCTATATTATCCAGCCTCCCTTGCAGTTGTATACAGCCATGTGACTAAAATCTGACCAATGAAACGTAAGCTGAAGTGTACCAGGAATTCTAGGAAGCCTGTTCAAAGGGTGCTGGAAGGAGCACAGTCTAGGCAAGTAGGATTCAGAGTCATTCTCGGACAAGGGTTCTCCACGTGCACTGGACAAGCAGCTTTAGCATCACCTGGGAACCGGTTAGCAATGCAAATTCTTCTGAATCAAAGCCTCTGAGAGCAGAGCCCAGTGACTCTGATGCACACTCAAGTGTGAGAACCACTCACCTAGGGCAAGATTTCTCAGTTGGGCACATTTGGGGCTGGGTAACTCTTAGCTACAGGGGGCTGTCCTGTGTATTATGAGATGTTCAGCATCATCCTCTGGCCTCTACCCACTAGGTTGATGCCAAAGCACCACCATCCATGCATGCCCAAGCTGTGACAATCAGAAATGTCTCAGGAATTGTCACCTGTCCAGGTTGGGGGGAGAGGTAACACCGTCCATGATTGAGAAACACTTCCCCAGAGGAGTGGTTCTTTCTTGACCTTGGCTGCACATCAGAATCACCTGGGAAGCTTTTCAAAATTCCAATGCCTCGGCCTCACCCCAGCCTGGCTAAATCCGGATCTGTGAGGGCGGGCTGAGGCAGCAGTGAAAGCTCCCAGGTGAGTCCCACATGCAGCCAAAATTAAGAACCGCTACAGGGGCAAGCAAGCTCTGAAGGGAAACTGTTGGCTTTGAGCTGGATGAAGGCGCAGACTCCTGATTATGGGAAGGACATGAGAGGTTCCCAAGCAGAAAATGTAGTAAGAGTCACTGGGGTAGACTTGAAACCACCATCAAACCTGCCAGATGAGTGACTAGATGGGGCGAAATTCCTGACAGCTGTGTCAGCACACTTCCCATAAGAAGAGGGTGGACACTGTGTCGTCTCTCACATGAATAACCACACAAAGCCTCAGTTTCCTCCCCTCGTAAACACAGCACACAATAAGCCAGCTCCCATGAGACACAATAAACATTAGCTCACCCATCAAAAAGAACCGTCTCGGCCGGGCGTGGTGGCTCACACCTGTAATCCCAGCACTTTGAGAGGCCGAGCCAGGAAGTATCATTTGAGGCCAAGAGTCCAAAAGCAGCCTGGGCAACACAGCACAACCTTGTCTGTACAAAAAATACAAAACAAAACAATTAGCTGGCGTGAAGTGTGCACCTGCAGTCCCAGCTCCTCAGGAGGCTAAGGTGGGAGGACCACTTGAGCCCCAGAGGGCAAAGCTCCAGTGAGCTGGGATCTGATCATTGCACTCCAGTCCACATAGGAGAGCAATACACTATTTCTTAAAAGCCAAAAACTACAAGAAAAAGAACCATCTCAACAATGGGCCCTATTTAGGGATGAGGAGATTATGCTCTCTTTCTTATTGGTAAACTCTATGGGCACAGAAACCAGGATCCTCCCACAAAGATACCCTCTGAACAAGTAGAAATTCCATATATATTTAATGCAGTCTTGAAAATAAGCTTGGCAATGGGTCTATAATTGAGGTGGAATGGAGAAGCAGAAACGAGTAAATGAGAAACCAGTGACAAGGAATGAGGGAGAGATGAAGACGCTGACGCCCTGACTCTTGAAAAGGAAAGATGAAATCCTGCATGAATTCTTTTTCCTTCAGGGATGGACTTTTTCCCTCCTTATTTCATTCCCAGCCTGCTCTGTTAAAATGCTGAGCCACGCCTCTCCTTGTTTCCCTTGGCCAGGACCATGAAGTCCAGGATGCCATTAGGGGGCGATGTGGGGAGTGGAGAAAAGGAGCTGACAAGAAAGAGAAGCGGGAGGAAGAGGGGAGAGCTAACAGGCTCTGAGGGTCTTAGATGTGCCAAGTCACTGCGGGACTGCGATGCAATGACGTCTCTGTGCCCCACCTGGCTAGCGCAGATGGAAAGATAAGAGAACAGGTGTAAGTGTATAAAGCATATAGAAAAAGTCAAGTCCCGAAGTTTCTCCCAGACTCTCAGGGATGGAACCTGCCGGCATGCCCATCCTTCCCCAAGGGACTCCCAAGGGATTTTACCTTCCATTTTCTCTGTCCATTTAAGCTGGTTGGGACAAAGAAGAAATGCAGTTACTCCCTACCAGGAGTGCCAAAGAGACAAGGGACCCAGGGCCCATTTTAGATCCCTTTTCTGTGCCTAGGGACTTCTAACAGCTGATCATTTGCAACAAGTGAGTCCAAGGAACAGAGGACCTTATTGCTGGCGCTGGCTGTTTGCGATGCTCCCACCCTCCTTCCCCATCCTAAGCAGCCCCTCACAAAGTCAAAATACATCTCCCACTTGACTCAGATCCCTGGGTTCCCTCCAGCCTGTAAACCTTGTGTGCAAATGTCCTGACTCTTGCAAATGTGTTAAAAAATAAACCTTAGAAAGCTTCCAGATGTTCTGTTTGTATCGTGCTGCTTCTCGGCTCTGGTCTCCAGAGGCCAATACGTGATGTACAACCCAGATAAAATATGAGGCAGCTCAGAGGCCCAGCCTAAGGGGGTGGTCTGTGGGGAAGAGGGCATCCCCCACACCACACTTCAATCAGTTCATCCATTAACTCTTCCATTACAAAAGGATAACCTTATTATTCACCCTCCCCCAACCCTGTGTCATTCCACCATCGCTAACATCTCGATTCTTCCACTATGATGGGTGAGTTTATTCTATGCCATGGAAAAACCTTCAAAAGACTGCAAAGGGATACGTCTGGGATTCCCCAACAATGAGTTTTTGGGTCTTGCCTTCCCTGAGTGCCCACCTCTCCTCTCCATTAAACTTTTTATATCAGCTGCCTTTGAGACATAGAGTAAGGGACAAAATGACGGAGAGTTAAGTATCAACCCTTATACTTAAGATGTTAAATTACCATATGCAAGGATACCCTAGGAGCTGGACCAGACCAGCCAGAATGAGGGAATGAAGTTCACGACTTGTGAAGGCCTCTCTAGGGCTGGTGGCCTCTGCTCTACAGGAGGGTAATTGCCAACTGGCCGGCTTGTGCACACACAGCCACACACACGCACCCTTCCCAACACGCACACACCTGAGGGCCCGCGATTCTTTGCACAGGGTGACGCCTGCTCCCTTTGATGCTTGCCGGATGTGTTCCCATTGGGCAAAATCCAGACCTCAATGAAACCCGGCGTTATCAAGAGGCCGGCCGTTTGCGATTGCACAGGCCTGTTATCTCCGAGGCCCTGGGCGGGACTGCTTTGCGGTTCTCCATTGAAAAGCTGTAACTTATAGGCAGATCAAAGACCCTCCCGACCCCGCAGACCTGGGTCCCTTGTTTAGCCCTGGCAGACTGTTCCTAAAGATGGACTTTAAAGATAATAGGTATCCCGACCCCAGATCCCTTCTGTCCTCTTCTTATCGTGCAATATGCCCCTGAGGGCCACCCGGCAGCCGGTCACAAGGCCTTTTCTCTCCTCTCTTTAGATGGCCCATTTAATAACAGAAAGTGGGGGGCTGGGCCAGACAGTGCCCTGGCCCTGGTGTAGCAGGGGACACAGGAGAGAGACAGACAGCCACTTTGAGACCAGACAGGAATGGTCTCCCCTTTGTGAATCATGCCAGCAATGACATTGGAGGGAGAGTCATTCTTTATACGCTTTTCTCAGGAAGAATATGTGGCCAGGTTCCCCTCACCTGGACCCCAAAGTCCCCTGTTGGCCTCTCCTGTCTACCCAGACATTTGACAGCCAGGGGCCAGTCTGCAGTGAGGACACCACAGGACCTTGAGTTGTTTGGATCTGGGTCATCCCACTGGCTAGGGAGAGAGGGAGAACTGTCCTCAGACTGTGGGTGCTGGCAGGCTTCTCGCCTGCTGAATGGCTCCCAGCTCCGTGGTGTACGTCTGTCACGTCAGATGCAGCGTGGAGGGTACCGCACTCAGTGCCTGACACTGAAGAGGTACAGGAGGGAATGAATGAGTGGACAAATGAACAGGTGGATCACCAGCAACAAACACTGTCATCTCACAAGTAAGGACCTCGAGCCAGGACGTTCATTCCCACCAATGGGAAAATGCTTCGGGTAGCTCTTCTCATGGGGACATCATAGCTTAATGACATGGAGTCAGATCAGGGCTCAGCCTTCAGGGTCAGCCTCTTATTGGTGGCAGGATCCTGGGTGAGTCACCTCAATTTTCTTTAAGCCAAGTGTAAGGCAGGAGCAACAGCGGTATCTTCTCCAGCACAGGGTTGTTGGAGGACTGAGTTAAGTGCTACAGACTCAGTAAGCAGTGTTTCTCTTTATTACTCTATTAAAAAAATACAAATAGCACATTTCCAAAGAAGGAAGGACATTAAGTCATCTTCCTGGTGTTTTCCTGATATAGACCATACCTAAGAGATGTGCAAAAAGTCCAGATCCATCTTCCATTACGCTGTTTTGTCCTCCTTTTTTTAATCAGTAAAGTTGTTTTTGGCATCTGGATTCACCCTGATTTTTCCTCCTTCCATACTCCCTAAAAGTTCTGAGAATTTGTGCCCACATCAGGGAGTGGGTGATGAAGCCAGGACTCGTGAGCAAGGGACTTAAGAAGTCCCCACCGTGAACAATTCAGCTCAGACCCGGAGAAGAGCTTTATTCCAAAAGAGCAAAGGCTGATCCAAACTTGAGCTTGGCTCTTATTTAAAGCTGCAGTATGTGGATATCCAACTCCCATCTCTCTCCCCTTGCCATCTTTCATCCTTCCAATGTCTGTGCTTTCTTCCTTGAACCCTGGTTTGTTGGTCTCTGTCCCACTCTTGTGAGAGACACTACAGCCAGGACAAGCAGCTCAACTAGAAACGATGCCTGTGGCGTCTCTGGTCTGCCTGGTCCTGGCCCAGCATGGCCTGGATGGCTTGTGGCGCCTGTGCCAAAGTGAGGTAGGGAGCTGTGCCCCGCCACCCTCCCATCACGACAGGGCCAGGCTGTTACCCAAGGCTGCAGCTGGGCTCTCAGAGGCGCAGGGAGGTCAGGCAGCAAGTCCACAGAACAGGCCACCCACATGGCGCATCAGGGCTGCTGGACTGTCCCCGGGGCCGGAGCCGCACTGGCCCTGGGCCCTGACTCGGAAGACTCCACCATATGGCCTCCCTCTGGGAGGGCGAGAGGAAGAAAAGACAAAAACCAGGGGCAAGGGAGAGCCATGCCTCCCTCCACATGCCAGAGACCCTTCTCAGGATGGGGCTGGGGGTGTAAACTTGCCCCCAGCAGGTCTGGGAGGTGGAGGTCGGTGTCCCATAAACAAAACTGGCAACACATCTATCGGTGGGCTCCTGCTCTCTGCTCTCTGCTCTCCTCCCTCTTTCCAGCTTCCAGATATGTTTCCAGGGTTCCATCTGAACTTCAAAAACCCTCCAGTTTGGGTTACTTCACACTTTTCTAATTAAAGACCCAAACTGGATTTTCATGTTCACAGAGAACTTTGACCAAAAGTGTGGGCAACAGAGCAAACCAAAAGACAGTGATCTTGCTCTTGTTCTCTTGTGTTTTTATTTTCCTTTCTTTCCCTTCCTCCTAAAAAAAACAAGGGGTGGGGGGCACAAAGCAGCTTTGGCCTCTGGGTCCCCTCATGTCTGCCTGTGGTTCTGTTGAGAGCATTTGCCTTTCCTCTGCTCTGTAGGCACCAGCCCTCATCCCACCGGGGCTGGGGTGGGGGTGTGGGGAGCTGGGTGAGGCTCTGGGAAAAGCCAGGAAGGAGGCAAAGAACAGATTCTCAGTGGAAGGCAATCTTCCCAGGTTCCTCAGCATGCTGGGACTTGCTGGAAACCGGAGCCCAGGCTGGCAGAAGGCGGGTGGACAGTGGGACCAGAATTCAAAGGGGCAGCCGGAGGAGGGGGTAGGGAGGGGGAAGAGGTGGAGGTTTCACTGAATCATATAAATTAGAGACAGAAGGATGGCAGGCCACCTTCATTTCCTTCCTCTACTAATGGGAATTATCTCATTAGCCCCGAGCTTCCTAGAGGCTAACTTTAAATGATTCCTGTAATAGGGATTTCGGTCTATGCCCTGCCTCCCCTAAATCCAATCTGACTCCCAGGAGAGGTAGGAAATGTTCTTAAAGGGACAGGAATTAAAAGATATCAGTTCAATCCACTGAACACTTTCAGGCAATGGGGGTATTGCTCTTTTACCCTCTAGGTCCACTTTCAGGAATTTATTTTGAGAAAATAGTTGTGGATATAGTAAAAAACTGAATAAAGACATAACATCCTTGCTCCTTTCCTCCTTCCCAAAGATAGCCACATTCTAATCCCTGCAATGTATGAATGTTACCTTACCATGGGATTAAGATTTTGAGATGGGGGATACTGTCCTGGATTATATAGGTGGGCCCTAAACCTAATCACAAGTGTACTTATAAAAATGAGGCAGAGGGAGATTTGACTACTGAAGATATGACTACTGATGTGACCACAAAGGCAGAGACTGAATTGGAATGCCAGCAGCCACCAGAAGCAAGGAGTGATTTTCCCTTGCCAATGACTTGATTTTAGCCCCAGAAGTTTCATTTCAAACTTCAGGCCTCCATAACTGTAAAGAGAAAAAAAATTATGTTGCTCTGATTTATCCTAATATGTTACAGCATCCTCAGGAAATAAGCACACATGTGAATAAAGTTCTTTCTACAAGGATTGTCATTAGAGCATTATCTCACAGCAAAAAAGAGAGAGAGAGAGAGAAAAGAAACATCCAAGAATTATGCAAACATAACTATGCACGATCCTACAATAAAAACATCATATAACAGAATATGATTCTTAAATATTTCCCTTGCTTTTATAAATTTTTCTAATGATTAACATCTCAAAATTCTGTCGTTGTACAAGTCACATACATATATGTATTTGCAGGGTGGTATGAGTGGTTAAGGATGGTTTGACCCTTTCCTATGAATAGAGAAGCAGGAACTGGTGGAAATGTAGTAGAGAGAGGTAAAACAAAGAGAGAGGGATCCAGGATTGGCACCTTGCTGGGCTCTGAAGAGCATGTAGGGTCCTGGCAAAAAGGTTCATCTCTACACACACCTCACATCTTGGCATCAGGGGCATTTGGACTGCACACGCTCCTCACTAACAAATGAACGAGTTTGATTCCCCTGCTCCCCCACCTGAAGTCTATTTTGAGACTTGAACATGGTTCTTTTTGCCTCCCAACCTTTATCTGTTCCTTATTGTTGGGTTGTGTACCAGTTTCCTAAGGCTGCCATAGCAAATTACTACCTTAAAACGAGAGGAAGTTACTCTTTCGCGGTTTAGGGAGCCAGAAGACCTAAATCAAGGCATGAGCAGAGCTGGTTCCTTCCAGAGGCTCTGGAGAGAATCTGTCCTCTGCATCTCTCCCAGCTTCTCCAGCAGTCCCTGGAGCTCCTTGGCTTGCAGACATGCACACTGACCTCCAGATCCACCCTCGCAGCTCCTTCTCCATGTCCCCTTCTCTTCTTGAGGACTTGTCATTGGATTTAGGACCGGAATCCAGGATGATTTTATCTAGAGATCCTTCACCAACTACATATACAAAGGCCCTATTTCTCAAAGGAGGTCATCTTCTGAGGTTCTAGGCGAATATGAACTTTGGGAGGGTACTGCTCAAACTACTTCAGAGAGCCTCCAGTTCCTTTCTCTCCCTTCCCCTTCCTTTGGTCCATTTTTTTCCTCCAAGTCTCAGTAATGCCACAAGGTCTTCTTTGATTCTTCCACATCCCTGGGATCAATCCCTTTCTAGCCTGTACCTGACAATTCAGCCACAGTGCCATCCCTCCCATGCCCTGTTCATAGCCTGGGACCTACAGAAGGAAGTATCCATAGGCAGATGGAGACTCTCTAAGTGTGTGCACTTCCCACAAACTGGAGCTACCAATGTTAGAGTGGGTGGCCTCAGGAGAGATAAAATTCCCCATCATCAAAGTGTTCAAGCAGAAAGCATTTATCTGGAAAGACTTAAAGCATTCTGCAGCTCTGGATGGGAGATGGAATTAGATGGTCAAAAAGAATTTGATTTTATGAGAGCAAAGATTGTACCTACATCACTCAGCACAGTGCTGGGCACTGGAAAGGCACTAAGCAGATACTTATTGCCCCACTGGGGATTCTGCCTTAAATCTCAATCTTCATCCCTTCAACAAACATGTGAAACTCTACAAGGCAAATAAACTATGACAAAGGAAATGCCAGGTCTTAGATGACATGTACATCCAATGATAGAGAACAAGGCAGACTCCACTATGGGGTAAAATTTCACTCTTCTACATGCCTGTCTTTTCTTTGATAGCAAGAGGGTGACAAACCAGGACAAATCCCAGGGCAGAAGTCACCTGCATCAGCACCCAAAGACTGTGCAAACTGAGAGAGGGACTCAGCACCACCAAAGAGGGGTTGTTGGAGCGTCCCTCAAGAGATAGGGTCCCACTAAGAAAGGGAGAAGGCAGAGGACTCTCTCCCTGCAGTTGTCAAGGGCAGGCTGTCTGTCCCCGCTGGAGCCCAGACAAAGCACACCCACCAGGCGGGTGATTTATCAGCTGTGGGAGGTGCATGAAGCTCTTAAGCCACAGGTGGGTACCTATAAAGCCACCTCCCAGGGGAGCACAGACCTCAGGCCTTGCTGTGCTGCTAATCACTATAAGCACCCAATGCCTTCACCCCGACCTGGGCGGCCCTCATCCACTCCCAAAGCCTTGTCACATGCTCAGTGATCTCAGCTGGCCTCACACAAACCCTGCCGAGTAAGCAGGACAGGTGTTGTTATTATTCCCACTTTACAGATGGGGAAACTCTGCTGGGGCAGTTCTGTGATTTGCACAGGGCCACCCAGGGAGCATATGTCCGAGCTGCTTCCACAGACAAGGCAGGGCAAGGTGTCCCTACTTCCTCTGTGCTGCCCACCAGCACCTGAGGGCTTCACCTGGGTGGCAACCAACCCCCAGGGTATCTCTTCCCCCTGGGCCCTGGGTTTCCTTTTTGGACGCTCAGGAGCCCGAGAGCTAACCCCCCTGACTCTTTCTGCTTTGTTGTCCTCTTGACAGTTTGGAAGTTGGCGGAGCAGGGCCCTGGCAGGGGCGGGCAGAGCTTGTGCCCAGGCTGGGCCTCCCTTGGGAGCCATAAAACATGCCTTTTGGGATCTGGGAGGAGAATCTGCCCATTCTGTACTTTTCCAGTCATGGAGGAAGGAAGGGACAAGAAAAACTCAAGGCTCGAGTGGCAGCCCTTCCCATCAGGGCCCAGCACAGGTCCTCAGCATGGAGCCCTGTGTCTCATGGAAGCAGCCAGGAAGTGGTTGGGAAGGCAGAAGGGAACAAGAGCACTCCCTCCGGTCTGGGGCCAGGGGGAGGGCCTCTCTGCCTTCTCTCCTTTTCTTAGTCACCTGCTGATGCAGGTGCAGTACAAAGTTAACCATCCTCAGGTCCAGGGCCTCCATGGGAGGTGACTGAATTCCTTTGTGGTGGAGACCGTGGACCCACACAGCCCTCACCCCCTAAAGGATATTCACTGCTGATCTGACTGAGCCACGGGAGCCAGAACTCTGGAGATGGCACCTGCAGGGCGGGGAGCAGAAGGCCAAGCAGGCCAGCCCAGCCCAGCTACCACCCACCCCTCCTGGAAGGCCTGCACTCCACTGGCTCCTCAGACCTCATCGTCCAACAGGAACCCAAAAAGTGGTCTGGTTCTCTCTCACCAACCCATTTCTTTGTACCCTCTGAGGAATGTGCACCCTCAAGGGGCAACCAGGGAGACACCGCACAGCACAGGGCTCAGGAAACTCTTCTGCTCTTGGGGCCAGGCAGAGAGGAGCCATGGGAGGGGAGCAGACGGCCTGCAGGCAGCAAGGCCAACCCTGGTTCCCATGACACTCTGACTGGCAGCGTTAATAACTAACCGCGTCCTAGACAGGTGCTGGCAGCCTCGCCTGAGGAGTTCTTGCTCAGGGTTGGAAGTGAGTCACTTCCCTTTATAGTTTGCTAGCAGACTGAGTCACCCGGAGGCTGACCCCTTCACACAGATTCTCACACCTTGGCTGGCGAATATGCATGTCCATACCTTAGACCTACCTACTTTCTAGGTCAGCAGTGCCCTGGGAGCTGACCCTCCTGGCCTAGGTCATACGGCATCCCTGTAGGTGACTCAGCCCCTGCCTAGCTCCCCACCCACTCTCAATGGGGCAGCCACCTCACTGGTCTAAAGAGGTATCTGGCCAGCTGTCTGAGAGAGACGGGGCCTGACAGGTGGGCACCCATGCCTGGGGCCCAATTGGGCCCACCTCACCTTTGACCTTTACCCTAAAAGCATTGCCCCCACACCTTCCTAAACCCCTGTATGGAAACCCAAAACACTAGAAATGGAAAGTTCCAGAACTAGTGGGCCAAAGGACAAAACTGTTATGTAATCCATCAGCTTCATCACCTTAGGAAGGACAGAAGCTAAGGGCAGGTGAACTAAGTTCAGCGTATGGCGATACACTTCCCTCCTGTGGGTGTCAGGTGAGAGGTGGGACAGGCCGCCGCCACCAAGGCTCTGGTCACCTCTCAGGACTGATCTCCTGAACAAATTTCAAGCACATGTCATCATAGGAAAAAAAACCCATGTACCTTTTTAGATAATCCTTCTTCCCCACTTTCAAATGGCCCCTCTTATATATAATTTTTGTTTCTTTAATTAAAAAGAAAGTGTAAGAAAGAAAAAAACATGAAAATTTGGGGGGGGGGGGAAGAGGGTTAAAAAAATCTCCTTGAAATAGATTGGGGATTTACTTTTCTTTTTAAGCCTCAAAAAGTCCCTCTTGCTACCTGGTTTCTAAAACAAATGATCAACACAGATGACATCAGGTCGGATAGCCCTGTGCTCCAGGCAGGTGGGAGACTGGCAGGCTGAGAAGAGATGACACTATTTCTTTCTTTAGAAGATGAAAACCAAGGAGGAGAAACGATGGCAGAGGCTGAGCCCCGGGTGTGGTGGGGAATCTGACACTCTGCCAGCCGTTGGCCTTTTGGGTGAACTCTGCTTGTCTCAGCGGGACGAGCTGTGGTTCCATCGTCTTCCCTCTCAGGTATCACAGCCAAACTCAGCCCCGGGGCTCAGAAAACTGCCTCACCTCCAAAGAGCCCCCGGACTTTCCGAGCTGCATTTTTAAATCTGTTGGCTGTGGCTGTGGCTGCTTCTTGACCTCTGCAGAGGGAGAGAGGGGGGCTTTCCCGGGGACACACGTCTTGCACATAGGAGCGGCCAGCCAAGCTGCATCTGTAGCACCAAGGATCCAGATGCCAGAAGGAGCGAGACTCCACCCCAGACCTGGCTCAAGAAACCCAGTGAGTCATTAGGCCTGACCAGTGACCACAGTGTCCCAGGGTGAAGTGGGAGGCCTGGGGATGAGGCCTGCTGCAGGGACACGAACCACGGTGACTCACAGTTGGACCCTGAGGGGAAGTTCCATCTGTGAGTCCTCTGGATGGCTCTCAGCCCCGGGTGAGCTCATCCCCGCCACCCGCCTGCCGCCTCTCAGAACTGGGACTTGCTTCTTTCTCCCAGAGCCCCGGGTTTCACTCTCAATTATGGTTACAGCAAAAATCATCATCCCAGCCACAGCACCTCTCCCCTGCCGGCCACACACACACACACACAGACAACCACAGACCCGAGGAAGGAGTGTGCCCTCCCTGGGGATCAGATCATTCAACTCTAAAAATAGTCCTTCCTCCCAGGGATCTCACACAGGAGCCTTTGGGGCTAGAAGATAGTGAATACGACAGTTCTTTGCAAGGAAGTATGCAAAATCCACACCAGGCAGCAACGTGCTTGCAACTCCTGCTCCAGGGACCTGGCCATTGGGCTGCCATCTCGTGGCCTCACTCCCTGGGCCACTGGTCTGGAAGCAAAAGAACACAAGGATGCAAAGCACTAAGCGGGGAAGGGTCCTCAGCAGCAGAGCTATTGTTCCAGAGGTATGTAGGATCATTCAGAAAACACACTCAGCCCTGGGAGAAACACGCAGGTAAAGACTGCACCCCTCCCACCACCCTTTCCTTTCCCCAGCATTTCCAGCAGAACACGCACCCCATTTCCCAAGAAGAGGAGGCCCTCAGCTAGCTTCTCACCACACACATGGGCAACAGACGGAGAAGTCCCCCAAAGAAGAGCACAGGGCATTCGCTCCTCCAGAGGCTCAATTTGGGGGCCATGTGCAACTACAGGATGTTTGCTGCTAACAACACTAAGCCCAGGGCCTCCTGGACACCTCCTAGGAAGGCCATGTTGTGTCAGATCTGAGCTCTGGGGGTGGCCCAGCCCACCTCGACAACCCATGTGGCTGCAGGACAAGAAAAACGAAGGCGTGATGACAGTGATGGTGGCCTACTCCTTGCTGCATTTGCCAAGCTATACTCTCCTGGATGGAGGAGGAGGATGAGAGGAAGACAAGGAGGCCGCAAGACAGCAGGAGAGCCCCAGAGCCCCGGGACACCCCGGAGGGCGCTCTCGGCGGAGTCAGCTGCTCCCTAGCATCATAAAGTCACCATCAGGTGCCCCCAAGGACAGGCCTGCACCCCCACTGCCCTGACACCATTGAGATGTCAGGACAGAGGCTTTTGGTCTCCTCCTCCCATCCTATCCATTTTCCCCACTCTCCTCATTTTTTCTTTCATTTCTCTCTTTGGCTGCTGGCACTGCAACCTTCCACTGTGACCCCTGGCAGCTCCCAAGAGGCAGTGAGAGGAGAGAGACCTTTGAATGACACCACAGCCCCGATGCAAAAGGCCACCCTAAGTCTGGCAGTCGCAGCAGGTAAAAATCAGTCCCTGAGATAGAGCTTCATGGCTTTGCAGCTCATCGCCATCATCAAAAACGTCATTCTGTGGTCACATGTGTTGACTGGACAGAAGAGAAACAGACACAGTCAATGCCCTCCGCCCATGAGCCCCCCGTTCCTCACACAGTCAATGCCCTCCACCCATGAGCCCCCCTGTTCCTCACACAGTCAATGCCCTCCGCCCATGAGCCCCCCTGTTCCTCACACAATGCCCTCCACCCATGAGCCCCCCTGTTCCTCACACAGTCAATGCCCTCCGCCCATGAGCCCCCCTGTTCCTCACACAGTCAATGCCCTCCGTCCATGAGCCCCCCCTTTCCTCACACAGTCAATGCCCTCCGTCCATGAGACCCCTGTTCCTCACACAGTCAATGCCCTCCGCCCATGAGCCCCCTGTTCCTCACACAGTCAATGCCCTCCACCCATGAGCCCCCCTGTTCCTCACACAGTCAATGCCCTCCGCCCATGAGCCCCCCGTTCCTCTTAGCTTTATAACAGCAAGTCGGATCACAGCACATTTGCCTCCTCCACACCCTTCACCCCACAGGCTCTTCCCAAGCGCTCCACAGCTCCCTCTGTCACCTCGTCACTCTGTGCTCCAAGGCCACCTTTTCTAGTCTATACATTGTCACAATTTCTACACACTATGACCTGCCTTCCACCCTCTCTCCAGACTACACACTTGAGCTGCTTTCCCTGCCTGTTTTTATTTTTTTTCCACACTTTCACCCGGTGACCCACGAGACAATTTACTCATTTGTCATTTTTCACTCTGTGCCACCTGTCCAGCCCCTCCTAGAAAGCAAGCTCCATGAGGGCAGCATCCGCCTGTTTTGTTCAACTCCTATTCTCTGCCTGGAGCAGGCCCAGCAAACAGTAGGTGTCTAATAAATATCTGTTACACAGCTGTCTTAATGACTGAAGCAATGGACAGATGAAGGAAGAAGTCACTGCCATGGGTGGCGGGGGAGAGACTGTGCACCTGTCTCCTGGGGAGGGTGAGGGAGGGCTGGTGGAGGTGGAGGGGCTGTTTCCAGAAAGGCAGTGCCCACGGCTTGCCTGGAAATCCCCTCAGTGTAGCTCTTTAACCACCTCCCACCCCAACACACCCCCTGGGGCAGACAGGACCAGGGAATGACTCCAACGATGAACTCTCCTTCCAGGCCCAGGCTCCCACTAGCCAGTACACACCATCACCAGAGCACCTAGTCTGCACACCTAAGTAACAGAAATGAGCCCCCCGCACCCTCACCCTACTCTCAAGGTGCCACCTGCGGGGCAGGGCAGAGCCAGCACTGCACTCCAGCACCGCAGTGAAGCCCCTGCAGCTGAGGCAGGGGCCCTGGGTGGAGGAGTGGCCAGCCCTGGGACCCATGGCTGTGGGTTTTTAGAGTGACAGGCACAGATGGTGACCCACAGAGGGGACTATGCCAAGCACAGAGGCGGGGTGCAGGAGAGATCCTGACCTGGGGTGGGATATAAGCTGGTGAGCATGGCCGAGAGGATCCACATGTGATTGGGAAGGGATGGGAATGAGCCTGGGTGTCCAGGGAGATTTGAGTGCCGAGACAATAAACAGCCATGATTGGTTTTCTTAGACCAGAAAGTGACACATGGAAGACTGGGCTTACGAAAGGGGCTTAGAGAAGAAAGAAATAGGATTACTCAGGGGAGGAAAGAATGGGCCTGCAAAGGCCAGAGCCCCTTGTGGCTATCCTGTCCCAGCTAGTTCAAGGGCCAAGACCAGAGAGCCGGCAGGAAGAGGAAGAGGAAGAGGAGGGTCAGACGGCCCCTGCTGCACAGTAATTGTCAGGACTCAGTATTCTAGCTGATGGGGGTGGGGTGAAACCCACCAGACGCCCTCCTTCCACTCCATCTGTGTGGAATAGGATGGAGCCGAGGGAGGAAGGAGACAGTAAGAGAAAAAGCCTCTACTACGGTCTGGGCTCCTGGGCTCCTGGAGTGTGGCAGTTCATTTCTCTCTTCATCTCCCCCGAGGACCAAGTGTTAGTACCCCCATTTTACCAATGAAGAAATGGAGGCTTAATAATTTACCTAAGATCATATTCAGACCCAGTAAGATTTTTAAAACACAGAGAAAAAAAAAAAAACAAACACTGACATTTATAGCATGTTGCATGCCTGATATGTCCCAGGCACTGTGCTAGGCACTTAACTGTGTATTCTCTCCTTCCACTTCACAACAGGGAAGGGATTATCTTTACAATCCCCCTTTTACATATGTGGAAAGCAAAGTCTAGAAAAGCGAAGGTCACTGGCCCCTGCCACAAAGCAAAGAAGCAGTGGAAGTTGGACTTGAATCCAGGTCATCCAGGTCCACACGCTGGACCACTGCACTACACTGATGGAGACATGCTTGTAACAGAATCTGGCTCCTTCCAAAACCTGTTGGCCCCGCACAGCTCTCCCTCCTGCAGGCTCTGCAGGTGAAACAGAGATACCCTGTTGCTGCCCATCAAACGTGTCCAGGTTTGGGCTTCCAGCTTAGTTCCTACGTCTGAGACTTACTGCAGTTGCCATGGATGGTGGGGGCCAGACGACCTGGGGCAAATCCAGCCCTTGGAGTCAGGGAGCACTCCTTGCTCCACATCCTGCTTTATCAGGAGCAGACTTCAGCTGGCAGCATGCCAGAAAGCGTTGACATCCTGTTTAATCCTATGGACACTCTCTGCCCTCTTGAGGGCCAGCAGGTACAATCCACCTGTTCTTCTATCCCCTTGACCCGTAGGCTCTGTGTCACCTGGCTGATGGTCCTCCCCACCCACTACAAAGCATCGGTGCCCAGCAGGGGACACAGTGTGTAAAGAACAGGTAGCAGGAGTTGAGATGTGGCACGCCAGGGAGCCAGGACAATCCACTGTCATTGAAACAGCAGTAGGTAGACAGCCATGGTACAGGCCTGGCTCTGAATCCCAGCTCCCTCACGAATTAAATGCACCACCTGTACTTCCTTCATTCTCCCCCTCTGTAGGCTGGTTGTCAGAGGGCCTACCTGCTAATCCAAGTAAAAGCCAGGCACACACAGCCTGGCCTGAATTAATCATGACCACTATTTGTACCTGTGTCTGGGCTTTCTCTGATGGCTAGGTTGCAAGGTTCCTACCTGGCACGTGCCACACTGGGATGACATGCAGAGGCGTTAGAGATGTCTCAGTAAGGAGGGTGTGCTGAAGAAAGAATAAAGCCCCCAAGCCAGAAAGCAGCTGTGCTGAGGCTGCGGCACCCAATTCACCTTTTTCTCATCCTCCTTTCGGGGCTCAAAGCATCCACGGAGTCAGCCAGAAACTTCTGATTTCACCTAGAAAAATAAGGGGAAAGTCACATCAGGAAACAAGATAACGAAACTCATCTTCAAGCTTAAATCTGGAGGACATGGTCTCCCAATGCCAGGTAGCACTCCCAAGCACACAGAAGTTAAATAGCTGTTTATTCTTCTATATAGAAAACAACTACATTAATCAGAAAAAAGGAAGCAACCCCTTTCTTACATCAACTGGACACAACCAACTGAGGAATGCTTTCAAAGAAATACGGACTTGACCTAGAATAAACTAAGATATAAATGGATATAATGCCGGACAGTACTTTTTTTCCAGTTATAATAAAACTCAAATTCACAAATAGACCTTTACTACAAAACAATCTATTGCCACTGTGCTGAGTCGTTCTATTTTTATTAGGCCTTTTCTTCCAAGATGCTTATGATTCTTTTTCTGGGTTTTATAGGTTCTGCCCTTACCATGTATCTGAATCCATTGGATAAGGTAACACACAAGGAGCATCTCCGTAGCTCCACATCTTGTCCCTCTCAAGCACTCAGTAAACGTCAGCTACACTACTATTAATTAGACATTCCTTTTGTGGGTTTCTACTTCATTCCATCCATGTAATTCCTGAACAAACGTGCACAGGTGTCTGCTTAGTTACTGTTGTCGTTGCTGCTAAAATGGGTATTTAATCTTTAAATCCAACCTCCATTCCATCTAATTCAGACAGCATAAGGGTAGTATTTCAAAAGGTGTTTAAAGATAATAACCCCATTTGAAACGCCCCCATCATTAGGCTCAAGGAAATCACCCTTAGGTTGGCACATGAAAACAGAAAGAAGAAAGTAAAAAGGGGAAAAGAATACCATCAGATGTGAAACAGAAAATCTGTAACCTTCACACACGAGAGAAAGGATTGTTTTGGGTAGTGTTTTATTCTTACATTGGGTGAACATCGCACATCATCACTCCAGTGGTTTTTGTGTTGCTGATGAGAGGACTGGGCGGAGACTCTGCAGCCAGCCCCATCAACCAACGCCTGCCACCAGATCAGATTGGGGGTCCCCGGGGCTGCAGCACCCCCTCCTCCAATGCCAGCGACACACATTTCCCGAGCCTGTCTCTTGCTACTGTGCCCACGAACTCACCCCTGGACCAACTTCAAATGTACAGGCTGCTGACTAGTGGGCAAAGAAACTTGAGGATTTCAGCCCCGATGAATCATAAACAACACTTGGGACCCAACTGACTGATTGGTGAACACTAGAAAACTCATCAAAACAGAACAAGCAAATCTACACAATACCCTCCTACTTCAGTCCAGGCATCTGGAATGGATTCACTGCTTCTATTTGACGCAATTGATTTTCGGTTTATTATTAGGAGGAAATCACCCACGATAAACTCATTCAAGCTAAAGCCCAGATGGATGGACGAAGTGTCAGCACCAGCCCTCCAGGGGAGATGAGAATTCTGACAAGAGCAAATCTTAACCATTCACTATGTACCCGTGAAGTTTCAATTCTGCCAATTTCGATGCAGGGATTGGAGAGATAAGAGTAATGGGACCCTATAGGGGGGTCTTCTTTACATCCTAGGGACGGGTGAGGGGGAGGAAGGGCAGAGAGGCCCTACAGCTGAGGTCCTCAGGCTTCACTACTTATGGAAATCACTGCCCTTCCCCTGGACAGCTGGAAAAATCACCCCAAAACCTTAGTCCCACCCCCCAGAGGTTCCAACTGCTGCAGGGTGAGGCCTAGGCGCTGTGATCTTTTTATAACGTTCCCTGGGGAGGTTTAATACACACACACACACACACACACACACACACACACACACACGTAGCAGAATCTGTGGATCCTGCTAAAATTTGAATTCAGTGGGTCTTGAGGTGGCAGCCTAAGATTCTGAATTTCTAGCACGAGCCAGGGGTCATCAGAACACAAGCTGAGTAGCAAAGGCGTGGTAGCAGCCCTCTGGCAGCCTCCTGTGCCCCGCCTGCAGGAACCTTAAGCAAACCCACCCCACCCTCTCTCCAGGCCTGGCTTCCTCCTCAGGGGTGGTGGAAACTATCCCTTTTCCAGGAGGCCCCACAGACGTGCCCAGCTGACTTCTGCAGTGCCAACTGGGTAAGAGACATTACTCACATCCCAGGAGACAGAGGGAGGCCCCTCCCCTTGTCCCTGTAATCCCATGCTAGGCCAGCTGACCTCTTGCCTGAAATGCACCTCCAGGGATCACGACATCACCAGAATGGGCAGAATGGCTCACTTCTGTTCTGGTCCTTAATGGGGCTTCTTTCCCAATGGCTTTGTGCATTGGCATGGCAACTGGGGCCACCAAGATGCAGAGTCTCCCCAAGAGCCTGGTTGGCACACAGCACGCTGTCCTCAGCATCTGCCCCCAGGGAGCCCTGTGGTGGCTACAAACACACCTCTCTACCTCACAGGCTGCCCTTGCTGTCCTCACCATGGACAGTGGCGGGACAGGGAGTGATGGCACTCCCTCGGAAGCAGGCCAACAGCAGCATACGACGCCCAACACCAAACCTTTGAGGGAGGCCACAGACTGCAACCGGCTACCCACAGCCTTCCCCTAAGGTCCCTCCCTTCTTCCTGCCCCCGCCACCCCCACCCCACAGATGCTTCTTGGCATCCCCGGTGATGCTTTGCTCTACACACCACCTAGTGGCTCCAGGCCTAGTCTTCTCCAGACAAGAAGGAAGGGCCCTCTTGTCCTGGACACCTTGGACCAAGGCACCCCGTGGAACAAAAAGCCCAGAAGGTGAAACCACAAGAAGACACTCAGCTGGAATTTGCCCAGTCCTACAAACCCGCTGTCTTCTCCAAAGAGTGTAACGGGAAAGTGGGGACCTGCTGTGACTTAGAGGACCACCTACTACAGAAGACCAGGGTGCTAAGGGAAAAAGATGTGGGACGGGGCAAGGCCGGGATAAGGGTTGCTGTTTAGGAGAATTATTGGACCTTCTAAATGGGTCTAAAATCGAAGAGGAGGGAGTTTGATAAAACAGGCCTAGTAGTTGTCAAGAAGCTAGACCACAGGGTCCCATTTTCAGAAACCCACCCAAGGCTGACACAGCCACAGGGGCCATGAAAATGTTCTACTTTCTTTTAAAGTCTGAACAAATAAATAACATACTATAATATTAACACCTAGGTAATAATGAATCTAGCCTGGATTCCATTCATCTTAAAATATCTTTTTTTTTTTTTTTTTTTTGGAGACAGAGTCTCAAGTCTCAGCCTGGCTCACAACAACCTCAGACTCCTGGGTTCAAGTGATCCTCCTACCTCAGCCTCCCAAGTAGCTGAACTACAGGATTACACCACCTGTCTGGCTAGTTTGTGTATTTTCAGCAGAGACGGAGGTCTCACTTTGCTCCGACTGATCTCAAACTCCTGAGCTCAAGCAATCCTCCTGCCTCGTCCTCCCAGAGTGCTAGGATTACAAGGGTGAACCACAGCACCAGGCCATAAAATATCATTTTTAATATTTTTTTCTATGAAGACAAAAAAGCCTAAGGTCATGAACATAATTTGACCTCGAATGCACTGACTTCTTTCCAATCTCCAAATTTGCCAGCCTTTGCTGAGACCCCTTATGGAATGCCCCTACTGTTGCACCTGCTGGGACACCCTCCGTCCAGCCAGAGGACTTACCCTCAATGGCCTCCTATTGGTTCACCCTTTCTACTCTGCTTTCTGTCAAAAGCTTTCCTGTTCCTCATCAGCCAAGTTCATCTGAGGCCCTGACATTCTGGGCCTGTTTCTGAACAAGCAGAGGCTGCGAAGGCCATACTTCCACCTGTGTGGTCAAAAGTGCAGCCGGGCAGGACAGAGCAGCCACCCTGGAGTCCAAACACACATACTCAGCCCCCTGCAGCATAAACACCAAGCACGCATCACACCCAGACCTATAAAAGATAATTATACAATCTGATCTGGCAAATTAGAGCCACAGAATTGTCTAATTCTCACAATGAATTCAATAGCAAAAATTAACCTGGATCTTTATTGGGATTTGCCCCCAGGTCAGGATTAGAGTTTATTTATCTTTTTTATTTTCCTGTTGAAGGAGGGTAGAAGGCCTTCTTCTCCTGCTCACCCCACCCCCATCCAGGCTTGGCTTTCAGACCAGCAAGCTGGCAATCTTTCCTATGCACCAACCAACTCCAGTTCAGCAAAAGTCAGATCAAGCACCAACTAGGAGATAGATAGATAATTCTCTATAAGGAAGAAAAGTCTAAGCATCCTAGATCAAGAGAATCATTAGTTAACACAAACTCAATAGAAAGCAAATAAAAGAATTAATATTCTGGCTGGGCGTGGCAGCTTAATCCTAGCACTGTAATCCTACCTGTAATTCTAGCACTAAGAGAGGCCATGGCGGGACGATCACTTCAGCTTAGGAGTTCAAGACCAGCTTGAGCAAGAGTGAGAACCCATGTCTACTAAAAATAAAATAGAAAAATCAGCTGGTTATTGTCACGGGTACCTGTGGTCCCAGCTACTCAGGAGGCTGAGCCAGGAGGACGGCTTGAACCCAGGAGTTTGATGCTGCTATGAGCCAGGCTGATGCTATTATTATTTACTAGCTTGGGTAAAAGAGTGAGACTGTCTCAAAGAAAACAAACAAACAAACAAAAAAACCTTATCTCTCTCTAAAAAAAAAAGTTAAATTAAAAAAAAAGAAAATAACTTTAACAACCAAGAATTAACATCCCCAGATGGCAGTTTACCTCCTAATTACTCAGGCCTAACTCTGAAAGGTTGACTCAGAGAACACTCATGTGAATGCATTTCTCTAAATGCTTTTTGCTTTCTCTTGCTCTTCCCCCAACACCAAGGAGTCCTTCAAGAGGAGACAGTTACTCACTAGAGTGGGTGTTCATCTACTCAGCTCATTAAACAGCTGGATCGCCAAAGAATCATGGCCACGATGCCAAGACAGGTTGACACCAAGCAAGGATTATCCTTCATCTAATAAAAACAAACATTATGGCAGCCAACAATCCTTCTCCTGTCTTTCTTTTGGTGCCTTTCTACCAGTTTCCCCTGGGGAAGATAATTCCCTACTCATACTCCTAAGTCAGCCCTGCAATGACCACAGACCCATGGTTTGAAAGACAAGTGAGGCCTCCAACACTACAGAGGTTTCTAGCATTCACTCACACTAGACCACAGAAAATGTAGGGCTAGCAGAGAAATAAGGCTAAGATGCATACTGAGGCTAGGGCAACCTTCCCTACAGGTAAATCTGTGAAATTATTTAAGAGGGCCTCTCTGCGAGACGGACCTGGCTCAAAGAAAAACCGTATGTTTTTCTAGACTGACACATGGAGGCTACCGCATTGTGCTCTTTCATCAAGGTGGTGTGGGCTGCAAATGCCTCAACTTCGAGATAGGATTTATCATTTGTGGGTGACAACACCTAAAAACCATGTGTATGTTGAAGTTTGCATTTATATGTGCATGTGTGTGTGCTCATATATTTTTCAAGAATAGTGACTTTTCAGTTCTAATCAACCGTCTTTGACTTAAAAAGCAATGAAAATGTTGTTTTCATGTCCCTCGTCCATTAAGATTCTAGGTGACCCAGTTAGAAGTGGTGGAAAGGGAGACTAGAAAGTGTAAACGTATTGTCAGCCAGAATGCAATCTCTGCAGAGTTGTAGCCAAATCTCCGAGTCAGATTCCAAAGCGGTCAAGACAGTGTACGCTGTTTGGAAGGAGATAAACACTCATTTTGTGCTGTCTACACTGAGGAGTCTCAGAAGGATGAGGGAGGCAGCAAAGGAACAAATCACCTGGAGTGTAGGTGACACTGAATGTGGTGATAAAGAAGTTTGTTCTGAAGGGCTGTGAATGGTGGGTCCAGAAGACGACTAGCAGGATGCCAAGGAGCCAAGTGCTGTAGACACAAGGAAAAAACTCTCGGCATGTTATTAAATTATCCAAATCACACCACATGTGCAGGACTTCTAGAGGCAGACAATCCAAAACTAAAATCTTAACTTGCCCACTGACTAGCTATGTGACCTTGGCCACTTTCTTTTTTTTTTTAATTTATTTATTTTTTTATTAAATCATAGCTGTGTACATTAGTATGATCATGGGGCACCATACACTTGGTTCATAGACCGTTTGACACATTTTCATCACACTAGTTAACGTAGCTTTCGTGGCATTTTCTTAGTTATTTTGCTAAGACCTTTACATTCCACTTTTACTAGGATTCACAAATTCCCTTGTAAGATGCACCGCAGGTGTAATCCCATTAATCCCCCTCCCTCCACCTACCTCCCCCTCCCTCCCCTCCCTTTCCCCCTTCTCCCTATTCTTAGGTTGTAACTGGGTTATAGCTTTCATGTGAAGGTCCTACATTAGTTTCATAATAAGGGTGTACATCATGGAATATTATGCAGCCTTAAAAAAAGATGGAGACTTTACCTCTTTCATGTTTACAGGGATGGAGCTGGAACATATTCTTCTTAGTAAAGTGTCTCAAGAGTGGAAGAAAAAGTACCCAATGTACTCACCCTTGGCCACTTTCTGAGTGTCTGTAAGGATGGCAGTAGTGACTATTCCTTCCCCCTTGTAAGCTCTCTATGATTACAACTGTTATTTCTATTTCAGTATATAAATATGACTGTGCTTGTTTCTCCATTGTACTAAATTACACCAGGCATTCAACTGCTTTGCATATTTTATGGACCACAGTAAGTTACCAATTCATGCAAGCTATTGCTATTACTGTGAAAACAATTAAAAACTTGCATAGATGATAGAAACAAACATGGAAGGAAAAAAAAGGTTTAATGTAAGGTTAAAGGTAAGTTTAAGGGTGATTTGTTTTCTTATTCTTGCACATCTAAAGTGAACAGACATTGTTTCGTGCAGAAAAAAATAACATGGCATTTTAAAAATAATAAAAAGGTGGACATTCATTGTTTCCAACTAGAAATAAAACTACAATTGCACTTTTTAAAAGACAGTAAAAATAAAACCTGCCAACTTGTTTGCCAAATCAGAAACAGCCTGGAAATCAGGAAAAGAAAGATGCAAGCAAGGCCTGAAGTTGGGGTTCAAGGTGAGAGTCACAAGGGTACTCTTGCTAGCATGACCCAGAGGGGGACCAAGAGGCAGATGTACCCAGATGGCAAACACAGCTGTTGATTACTCTGATAAGAGGGCACCTCTTTTCACTGAAGGATACAGTCAATATTGGCTTGAACTGTGAACTTGACCAAGAATCCTAGCCCAGGTGACAGGCTATAGGCCACAGGGTTGATCAGACCTGTTTCGTGGCATTTTCCAAATACCTGTGCCATTACAGAAACACAGCTCTCAGGACACCGGCCTTTCAGTTTAGGATCTAGGGCTCCATGCACCTCCAAATGACTGCTTCACAACCCCAGACTGGGAACAGAGGGCAAGCCCAAAGCCACACCACCACCATTGGCAAAGCCTACAGAGACCACGCCAGAAATAAGGGGTCTGCGGTCTCAGGTAAGTGGGGAAAAGAACGTGAATTTGAGCCTGCAAACCAACACCCTCAGATTCCCTCTGCCAACTCTTTAGGCCTCCTGCGGTGGTGCAGGCGACAAGGGGCCCAGACGTCGGAAGTTCCTCTTCTTCTCCTATTGCTCAGCTCTCCTGCTGCCTCCAGGGTCCGGTGCCACTGGGGACCTGAGGCTCAGTCCTCAGCCCAGCCTAAATCCTGTCCTTTCCCCTCTTCCTTGAAGAGGCCGGACTCTTGCTCCTGACCTATTCTCAAGTCCCAGTTTGCCAGATGACCACAGGGCAGGCTGATCACTGATTCCTGCCAGAATCTCAAATTCACCATATCTAAACAAAGCATCTTACAGCCCTCTCAACAGGGCTCCCCTGGGGACCTCTGAATTTCAGTGAACTGGACCCCACTCTCTCAGTCACCCAGATGGAACCCTCTTCTGATATTGTGTTAATCACCGTGTCCAGTCACTTCTTCTCTAATGCTGCTTATGATCCATCTTCTCTTATATCCCATCCCTTATGGCCTTGAGAGTAGCTCAGGCTCTTACTAACCTCAGGTCTGGGATGATCCCATAGTAAGAATGATGAGTGTTGACTATGCCTCATCTGTCCACAAGTTACTTAATTTCCTCGACAATCCCCCCTCACATCATTTCTCATCTTGCTCATTATTTTCCACTCGCCCACTGTAGTTCTGTGCTGGAAAGCTCCACACTCACTCTTTGATGCCTCAGGGCCTTTGCACCAGCCACTTTCTCAGCCTGAAATTCTCTGCTTAACATTCCACATCTCCATTTAGACGGCACCTCCTCAGAGATCCCTCCCTGAGAACCCTCTCACACAAGCCACCCAAACAGTACAAGCACTTGTGTTTTTCACTGCACTGAACCTAGTCTGAGATGGTCACATCTGCTTACTGCATTTTAGTTAGTGTTTCTGCCCATGAGACTGTACGATCCTGGAGTGGGGACAGCTCATCTGTTTTGTTCTCCAGGTAGTAATCACCTCCTGACACAGGCCCTTTCAGCACTGAGGGACTGAAGGCATACTAGCATCTCTATGTGAAGCATAAGCCCATGGAGGTGCAGAAAGATGTGAAATTTGCTCAGAGTCATGCAGCTAGCAAGCAGTTGAGTCAACCTTTGCTACAGAGATAAGCTGAGAGGGACCTTCCTGTTATTGCCCTTACCTGTGCTAGTTGACTTTAGACTCACCTATTCTAGTTCATTCTATGTAATCCCCTCTGCTTACCATTCTAAAACATCTGCTCGACTGTTGTCAACGGCTCCCTACTGCCTCCTCCGTACAGACCAAAACCGTCCGCCTGAAATTGGAGCCACCCACATTCTTGTCCTTCCTCTTCTCTTTCCAGCCTTGTTTGTAAGACATCTCCGCAGGCAATCTTTGTCCCCCACCTCCTGCAACCCCTTCCTGCCCTGCCTCTCCCTAGCACTTTCCCGAGTGCCACCACCCATGACAAAGGAGCCTCCCGATTTTCCAGCCCTTCGTGAAAGCTCACAGGTGAGCCTCGGCATTGAAACGCGTGTCCCACATTTGGCAGTAAGCAGAGGAGATGGGGGTAGAGGCTGTCTATCTTCATGCTCCTCAGAGATTGTAAATTCCTTCAGGGTGGGGGATGCGCTTGGTGTGTTTGAATTCCTAGAGCCCAGCACGGTGTACAAACCATTCAGAAGAACAGCCACAGTGAAGTGAGAGCCCATGACATGTACACCACACTCTGTGGCCACAGCCGTCCATCAGCTTATGTGGCCGACCTCCACAACAGCAGAGCTCTCGCCAGATTTTTCACCTAGAAGGACTCAGCTCACCCAAAGATCATTCTCCGCCCACTTCCCTCTGGAGCTGCTGACCTTGGTCCAGATCCTCATTCTCTCCTGCATCTTTCCTTGAACAGGGTCTCTAGTTTGACCTTAAGGACACAGCCCAACCCACTGTGTTTAAAAAAAAAAAAAAAATTCAAAGTTTACAAGCTCATGGAGGTTTTCTCTTTTAAAACCACATCTTTAACCTTAGCGTCTTTGACGCTACTGAATATAGTGTCCGTCCCCATCGGCAAAACAGAAGCTAAGCATCCCCGGGCAGGGACCATGATGTCACTGTGGTTGAGTGCCCTCCCAGCCTGCTGAAGGCTCAACCACAGCAGAAGGTGCCCTCTGCCCAGGTCCACCACCCTCATGCCAAGCCTTAGCCCCTATGTCTCGGTTTCACCATGTTTAAATGGAAAATAAAATGCTCAACTCAAAAACACTTTTCCAATGATATTTTAAGGAAAAATGAGATCACAGAAAATCAGGGAGGTAAGTAAACGGTGTGACCCCCTCTCTCCCAGCAACATTTTTTTAAGAATCCCCTGAGAGGCTTATTTGCCAGAAAGCGGGGGTCAGGAGGGGGATATATTTAGGGAGACCCAAAGCCCTAGGGACCACCGGGGCAGTGACAACACTTACACTAATATGAAACTCTTAACGAGGCTTTGAAAGCCCATGCCGTCACTGCAAACAGCCACATCCCCTCTGACCCCCATAGGGAACCAGAGGCTGAGGTCCCCCAAGTTTGCAGAAGCTGCCGACGGGGACACTTGCCAGCCAGATCAACATCTGCCTCTGCCAGAGATACCAAATGTTTCCTAAACCCACCCCAAGCCCAGCTCACCGAGCTATGAATAGTTATTAACGTTAACTCACAGCATTAATTAAAAAATGTTCAGCCAGGCAAATTCTCATACTTTTAAAAAGTCATTTGGGTAATCGCCTTTCCATGCCGCAAACTTTCCAAACGACTGACAGGTTGACATTTCACAACGTTGTTTGTTTTAATCAAGAAGGGGGGAAACGCCAGCGTGGTTCCCCGGGTCATTTTTCAGGTGCCTTGATTTATTGATTGGCAAATCCCCACTTAATGGCTGTACGGCGAGGCTTGGGGAGAAGGTGGCTCCTGCCTCCCGGAGAGGCAGGGAATGACTGCAGGGCCTCCTTCCCCCACCGCCAGCCCCCAGCATCCCTGGCCACACTGCATGGCCTTCTAGCCCCTACCACAGGTGCTCAGGTGGTCACTCTCCCTACAGGGACAGCTCCTGAACAAACACCCAAGGCAGTGGTACCAGCTTCAGCAAACTTAGCAGCCAGTAGTCAGTGGACCAAACTCCAGGGTTCTCCAGCTTTCTTTAAAGCCACAAAACCCAGAATCAGGATGATTATATGAGTTTGCATCCCGTCTCCATCATCTATAAGTCTGGAAAAAAAATGCTTTAACTTCTCGAGAGGCCTCAGTTTCCTCACCTGTCATAAAGGTGTATAATTATAATACCTACCTACAAGGCAATTTTAAGGGTCAAATCAACTAATAGCCAAAAAACACTTAAAATAGTATTTGTAGTATATTAAATGCTATATCAGTGTTAGTTTAAAAATCCTCCCTCGACCCTAGAAACCTTCCTACACAACCACAATGGTCAAGTGAGAACAGAGCTGGTCGTGCCCCGGGTTGACAGGACCTTGCCCACTGCTCCAGTGTCCTGCTTCCGTAGGGTGCCCCTGAGGCCTCCCCAAGGCCCAGCAGGGTCCCAGGGTACCCAGTCTGAAAGCCACTGCTTATTCTGGGAACTGAACATCCTCAACTTTCCACTGGACACATAAACCTGCCCATGCCAAGAAGTCATTTAAGGCAAGACAAACAAGCTCTCTGAGAAAGGCCACGGGGAGCACCCCAGCCTCCCTCTCCAGCCGGTCTACCAGCCCTGGAGTCCTGCAGCAGGCAGGTGGCTGGCTGGCTGGCTGGCAGGGGAGGGTGGGGGGGTGGGGGGGAAACCCTGAGGCCTGCCTGGAGAGCATCACAATCAGGACCACACTGCAGCCAACCTGGGAATGGACATCTGAGACAGTAACCACGCACCCCTCAAGGGGAGAGGAAAAACCATAACGGAGCCCTCAAGCAACCTTGGAACAACAAAAGACAAGACACCGGCCAGCAAAGATGTCTATCGCACATCACGGCTCACCACAAAGGCATTTAAGTGGTAGCTGAGCACCTGCTAAGTGCCAGGTATTACACCAGACGCCAGAAATCCAAAGAAATGGTAGGTCCCAGGTGCCCCAGAGTTAAACACCTTGTAGGCAAGATGTATCCACAAATGCGTACATGTATTTTGCCATATGGATTACATATGATGTATTATATTTTATATAAAATATGTATGTGTATGCTCCAGGTACATGGTGAGGCTGAGGGAGAAAGTGACTCCTACCTCCCAGGGTTGTTGGGGTGAAGACATCTGGGCTGGGGAGAAAGGAGATGGTCACAGAAGTCATTTGCCAAAAGGCTAATTGGTTACTGAAAAGAAGGATGGTTGGGCATATCCAGGTAGGAATGACAACCCTGGTCCTCTTTAGCTGTACAATCTCAGGCAGCGAGGTTTTAACAGCGTTTTATTTTTTGTTTTTTTTTTAAAGACAGAGTCTCACTTTGTAGCCCTGGGTACAGTGCCGTGGCATCACAGCTCACAGCAACCTCCAACTCTTGGGCTTAGGTGATTCTCTTGCCTTAGCCTCCAGAGTCGCTGGGATGACAGGCACCCACCACAACGCCCAGCTATTTTTAGAGATGAGGTCTCACTCTGGCTCAGGCTGGTCTCCAACCTGTGAGCTCAGGCAATCCACCCACCTTGGCCTCTCCAAGGGCTGGGATTATAGGCATGAGCCACCTCATCCAGCTTAACAGCTTTTTTTTTTTTTAATTAATGCACGCATACCACCAGGCAGGCAAACAGGAGGTGATCGATTAATTAGCCAGGAGAGAAAGCGAAAACACTGGGCAGGGGTAGCGTCTGAATGGGCCGTAAGGAGGTGCTTGGCCATGGTCTGAGTCAGACAAATAAGTGACAGGAGTCCAGGGACAGCGGGGCCTCGGGCTGCATGTACTCTGCTTTATCATCTCCATCGGCAAATCTGAACCATCATTCCTCATCCTTCCTGGCTCCCTGGGGTGTCTAGAGACACATGAGAACCAACCTGGGGGGTTGGGAGAGGCTGAGGAGCTGCGATTTCAGAAGGAAAGCCAGCTAGGAGCTAGAGGATGATCATTCTACCTGCAGAAGCCACGTGTGGGCAGTGGTTAGGCATCCCCTTGGGTTTATCAGAAAATCCTAACCGGAGAAAAGTTATTTAACCGAGACCTGGAAAAAATGTGTAGATATTTTAAAATACTAAACTGAAATCCTAAAGCCCCATAATATGACGCCTTCTTTGCCAGGCTTGGCTGACTTTTAAAGCCTCGTGCTGTGACCAGGAGGCTGATCGGAAGGTTGTTTAACTTGGCTCTTTAGATGGAGAGGCCACCCCAGAGTACATGCCCAGGAGCCCCTCTCAGGAGCCTGGCTCCTCCTGTGAGATGCCGCTGGCTTCTGTGCCCTGTTTGGAATACAGTTTTCAGAAATAATTCCTTAAACTGAGAGCTGAAGATAAGACAACGATGGCAGCCTCTGTGACCACATTCTGGGCTTCCCAAACGGGCTCTGTCGGGACTCAGCCTACACACCTGCCAATCTGGTGACGGGCGTGTTTAACCCTGGGGCAGGTGGACAACAGGGAAGAGCAAAGAGAGTGGTCCCATCTTCCTGCCCGAAGTCTCAGAATCCCATGGCCAAACAGCCTGGCACAGAGTATATGTTTACATACTACGGCACACGCATGTAAAAGAATACAGAATGAACACCTGCCTGGCCTCCGAGGGCCGAGTCTAACACAGACACTGGACACAGCCCATCTCCACAGTGCATACATACAGGCTGCAGAATCTTATATTAAACTAGGACACATGCAAGCAAAGTCTTATCAACTTCTGCAAGTGAAAGGTCAAATTCATAACCAAGGAGGACACTAGGTATGCCGACTAACATAAATGTTTCACAAAGAAAAAGGTAGCATTCCATATTAACACAAAATCACTACCAGTTTCCAGCACCCCTTGGTGTCATTCACCTCCTGGCACCTGGCCGCACACATGCCTACAACTCATGGCTCCCAGGAGTGTTCAGTAGGGTTTGTATTACAGGAGACCCATCGCTCTGTCCCTGTTGGGATGGATGCTTCCTGATGGCGTGGGCCATAACCAGCTCAGCTTTTCCTGTCTTTGGATGAAGGCGAACATTTCAGAGTTTCACTTTAAGAAATCCTACTCCCATAAACTCCCTCCACTGGAGCTGGAGATCATTCCACTATCCTGTGTGTATAAAGATGTGAAAGAGTCCAGTTCTACCACCCTGAGACTCTAGAATATTTCTGATGAATAACAGGCAAGTCTTAACATAGTATGGTCAAGAAAACTGAGAAAACGGTGGTTGTAACTTTTATCATTAAATGGCTTAGGAGCCTGTTACCTGTCTGCTTATTTATTGCATGTAAGTTAGATATTTGGACAATGGCTTTCCTTCTATGGTTATCCAGTCAATGAAACACGAGCGCCCAATCCTGGCATAAAGTGAGTCCAAAGCCAACCCTAAAACTCAGGTCTCCCTGCCCAGAAATAATCAAACAGACCTCAGCACCTTCAGAACCCACACTGTCCATCCCCTAGGAATGTCCTGGGCCTCTTGTGCAACAGTCACACCAACGGGGCCTTTCAACCAGAAGGCTTTGTCTTTGGAGAAAACTCCAAAGTTCCCAACACCTAGGCATTTGAGAATTCATGACCAAAAGCAAACTCATTTAAACAGATGCTGTGGTGGGTGATAAAACACATGAGCCCCCTGAGCCTGTCTGCAAAACGTACACAGTCATGCACTGAGTAGCCACAGGCAGCTGGGGTCACCTCGAGAAAGAACTAGGAATTTATCATATAACTAACATGAAAGCAGAATCCGGCACTTTTAGACACCTGTCAAGAAACCAGAAGACCACAACGTATTGGTTAAGAAAAATGCCCCTATAATTAATTATTCAGTTCTACAGTAACAACCATCACCACCAAAAACCAGAACTCATGATATTGCTTGCATGTTATTTTTTTCTCCTTCTAAAATATGTGTACCATAATCCCGCAGCTCTAAGCACACCGTAAATTTGAGAGACCAATAATCAGTTTTCAAGGTTAAATGATAAGCCTTTTTATCTTCCTCCTTTCTCTAGCTGTCGCCAAGTATTAGCCGGAGTCAACAGAGACACAGGAATCCAGAAAGCATAACTGCCCAGTGGCATTTGGGATTTAATTTAATATCCTTGAGCTTAATATCATGTCCTCCGAGGGGGCCTGTGCCCCCCCCCACCCTAAAGGCTCAGATACTGTTGGGGCATCTGCAATGTGTTGGATACCTTATGTGGGTCCTTATAAAGTTTTGAGATGGACTGTGCTATCGTCCATTATTTCACTTCCAAAGAACACAGTCGACAGCATCCTTTCTGATTCACTTGTGCAAGTTTCAATATGCTCAACTTATCAGTGTTGTGGAGGGGGCTTCATTGATTTCCATCCACACAGATCCCACGTTTCTTGATTTATGTGCATCTCAAAACTTTCATAATGACCTACACACTGGGAGCTAGGGCTTTGTTGGGGATAAAGCTGACATAATAAGTCTCGGCCCAGGACACATGTAACTCAGGTAGAGACACAGGTCACACACAAGTAAACACAACATTCAATTATATATCATGAAATTTCTGCAAAGTGGAATGACATGAGGGTGGGAGGAGTGTTATAGGGACTGCACAGGCCCCCTCGGAGGACATGATATTAAACTCAAGGATAAGACAAACTCTTCTGTATGAATTAACCCAAGAAGCTGCCTGCGGGCTGGACCCTAGTTCCAATGCCATACTGCAGAAAGCAGAAATTCTGAAAAAGTTTAAAAAAAATGGAACTGGAAGAACACAAGCTCCATGAAGGTACAAGGCTGGGGAACACTCAATTCTACAGAGTAAAACATGACCTTGAGGTCAAAGTAAGAAACCAGAAAGCCCTTGAAAGCAGCCCTTGTTCTAGCACAGTGGTTCTCAATCTGTGAATTGCGACCCCTTTGTATCAATGAAAATACATCGCAGCATTAGGAAGGTTGAGAACCACTGTTCTAGCATCTACTGCCGAGCTGAGAGGTATGACAATTGTGGGATGTCACCTTCACTGCATGGCTCATTCTGCCCGGTACCTCTGCCCCTTGTGGCCCAGTGGGTTCTGGGGAGACATTGATGAGGGCCTCCAGGACAGCCACTCAACATTTTATCAACATAAGTGTGAAGCTGGGTTAAAATTTTAAAAAGTAAAATGAAGGCTTCCTGACTCTCAGTCCCTACTTGGGATAACCTCCCCAAAGCAAGCCTGGAAAATCCCTGGGCTGCCGGGTCACTGAGGCTCAAAGTCCTCCTCCTCCTCGTCCCACCCACCAATGGAAAAGTACTGGCAACTCAGTGGCTGGGATTCTTCCAGGGGTCCCTGCTGGGGACATGTCTCAGCCCTTCACCCACAGCCCACAGGGAAATCCCACCCCACGGAGCTGAGCCCCGGCCTCCCTCTCTGGCCCTGGTGGTTTCATGCCCGTGAACAATCCTGCCCAAACACCCAAGCAGTCAAGTGTGGCCAGGGGCCAGGAAAAAAGCCCTGAAAAGCAGCAAGCGAGCTCTTCAGATCTGATGCTCGAAGCTCGGCTGGGACCCTGGCCACCATGGAAAACAATCTGGTACAGTGAGGAGGGGAAGGAAGCCCGGACCCCACCCAAGTCCCACAGGACGCTCAGTGGTCCCGAAGGGGGTGCTTCCCAAGGATATGGAAAGCCCTGGGCAGAGGCGGGCAGTGATGGGGTCGGGGCTGGATGCTAGGGCCTCGCGCTTCTTTTCATAAGATGACACACCTGACCAGCTGGGGCACACCTGGACGCCAGGGCAGGCCAAGCTCTCCAACAGTCGCCCACTGTTCCCTGCGCGGAGAGACCTGGCAGCCACGCTCCGCATAGACAGGGGCATTTTTCTCCTCCTTAGTGGGCCACACCTTCCGCGGGCACACACTCCCTCCGTCCGAGGGTTTCGTCCAAGCCCCAGGCTCTGACCACAAAAAGTGCCCTTTTCTTTGGCGGACTCACCTCAGACGTGAGGTACCAGAGAGCCAAACTGTCTGCTAAAAGGACATCCCCAGCACATTTCTCCCGAGGCACAGGGTGTGTGGCTGGCGGCCACAAACAGCCCGTCCTTCGCCCAGCCTGGGGCCCCACAGAATGGCTCCTCGGTTCTTGCTTTATTTATGGCCCAAGAGCAGTGACCGAAAGGAGCTACTAGCCTGTTTAGTTTGCTCCTGTCGGACCCAAAGCAAACTGGGCACATTACCTGGTACAAACCAAGTTGCTGAACACAGAGCTTCGGGGCTCGGGGCACGTGGTGCTGCCATCCCCACTCTAATGTCTGTAAAAATGCAAAAAAGTAGGCACCCATCTCCAGCGGGGAGACCACAGCCCCCAGCGAAACACTCGCTGTGATTTTGGGGTGGAGTGTCCACGCCAACTGCAGATAAGGTGGACACTCTTCCTGGGAGTTTAGACGATTTCTTGTTTAAAAAACAAAAAAACTTTTTTTTTTTTTTTGGTCACACAAAACCTGGTTGTGAAAGGAAAAGAAAATGCCAGCCCTGTTTGACAGACATCAGATTTATGATCATTTTTTAAGCCTCAAATACGTCACAAGAATTGGCCCACCCACTGCACTGCCCTGATTGTAAACAGGGCCCCGTGCCCGGCCCGGCTCTGCCTCTATCGGACCGGTGGTCCTCCACTTCTGAACAGCCCTTGTGTCCCTCCCCTGGTCTCTGGTGGGTTAAAAAGATGCCTAGCTATGTATATGTGGGGAGTACACCATGGAGCTCTCTGGGCTGAACCTCCAAGACAAACATGCCCACTCACGCCTTCCCTGTCTGCAGGCAGGCCGCAGATGTTAATAAACACGGTCGGGGTTTACGGTCTGCCCATCCATTTCTCCATCCATTTTACACTTGACAAGTCAGGATGGCATTTTCCCCTGCTCCCCTTAACATACAAACTCAGTAAACTGTTGTAAGGCTTGGCAATAAACTTATGAATCTTGGCCTCCAGATGTGGCTAGAAATAAAGTAAACACAGGGCGTGAGTAACTGTGTTTCAGGTTTGTGCCCTGTGAGGCTGAGTCTGCAAAAACCAGGGCTGAGAGAGACTCGTTTGCCCTTTGCAATAAGACATACCAAGAGATCATTTTCCTAAAGGTAAATGACACAGGAAAGAGATGTCAAAGTCCCCTGGAAAATTTAGAGTTAGGAGTAGAGCACAGAGATTTGGACCCCTATCTAGAGGGCCATTCACAATTCAACCCCTCTCTGGCCAGGTGGGTCGCAGCGCAGCCTATGGAAGGAAAGTCCTCAGATCAGAAAGAACGAAAGTCAGTCCTACGTCTACCTTATACAGAAAAGGGGAAGAGGAAATGTTCAGAAAAGAAAGCAAAGGGTCAAGTGTAATCAGATAGGGCTACTCCAGGCATGAAGGTTTTATTTGATTTTATAGGTCAAAAGACTTGCAACTCTTGAGGGCCTTTCAAGTCTTCATAGTGAAAAGACAGAAAGTAACAGCACATCTGAAAAAAATGTACCGTGTTATATGTTGGCCTCTATGATTGTTCTTTAAAAAAAAAGAAAGAGAGAGACAGAGTCCCGGCGTGGTATTTGACTGAAGTGCAACACCGCATGTGTTTTTGGAGAGTATTTGCTTTAGCAAAGTAATAAAACAAAATTCATAAAGGAAAGGTTTTATTGGTAACAATTCAATGGAAATATTTGTGAAGCCTTCACCAAATGCACATACTGAAGACGCTCCCTCTGGAAATGGCTTCTTAGCAAGGGAGAGAACAACAGGCTGGGCCTGTGCCACGGCCTGGGGCAGTTGTCCTTACCATCCATCTTCATTCAGTATCCCAGCGAAGAGGCTGATCACCCGCCTCCCAGCATCATACGATGTAACGGCATCTGCGTGAAAACTCCATCAGGCAAACCACCAGCAATTGCTGCTTTCCGGAGGTTTGTGGCTACAGGCTCAGGACTTGACACAAACAGAAATAGTTTGGGTTTTACATGTATAGATTTTATCTTTTTTTTTTTTTTTGGAACTTTAAAGGTAATGTTAAGGCTTTTTGCCACCCCTGGATAAGAAATTACAGCATCATCAACTTACATCCTCAGAAAGACTCATGAAAGGTTGACTTTTAATGCATGGCCTCTCTACTTGGCTAAAGTAAGAGATCAGCAGGCACGCAGCTGGCTGGCTCTATGTATAGAAGCATGCTTTAATATTTTCGGAATTAGGGGATGAGATGTAAAGATTGGAAGATTTTAAGCCTTGTACATAAAAATCTGGATTTCTAGGTGATACCATAAAATGAGAAAGTCTGGAAGCCCCACAGCTGTATTCCCACACAGCAACAAACAGCTAACGGTGAGAAGAGGCTGCCTGAGTCAGGTGTGCGCTCCCCTGAGCATTGTGACACACACCAGGACAAAGCACTGGCCCTATCCATTCGTGGGGCCCGAGCCCTGGAAACACTCCTCTGCAATGAGGATTCATATTCGATTTCTTTCATGTGAATGCCGAAGATGGATTTTTTTTTTCTTTTTTGAAGGAAACTTATTTTTATTTGCAAACGACATGATATTATATGCAGAAATTGGAATAGGTTCTGTAATGTAAGTAGAAGATCATCTTTGAAGGTTTTGTAGAATTCTGGTCTGAAACTGGTTTAGTACATTTCCTTGTTAGAAGCATTTTTTTTTCCTTTTGAGACAGATTCTCACTATGTCACCTTGGGTAGAGTGCCATTGTGTCACAGCTCACAGCAACCTCCAACTCTTGGGCTTAAGCTATTCTCTCTTGCTTCAGCCTCCCAAGTAGCTGGGGCTATAGGTACCCACCACAATATCTGGCTATTTTCTTTGTTGTTGTTTTTGTTGTAGTCATTATTTTTTATTTTTTATTTTTATTAAATCACAGCTGTGTACATTGATATGATCATGGGGCATCATTCACTAGCTTCACAGACCGTTTGGCACACTTTCATCACACTGGTTAACATAGCCTTCCTGGCATTACTGTGCCAAGACACATTCCACATTTACCATATTAATCTGCAGCATGGCTTGGTAAAAAGAGGCTTCCAGACAAGGGAGAATTTAACAACAATGACTGATTGACACTTTCAGATTTCCCCGTGCAAACCAGTAGAACTTTCAGTGCTGTGACATTTCAAAGTTCCTAATCGCAAAGCCATGTGGGTGGATTTGCTTAAAATTCTTGCATTCCAGATGTCCCCCAACAGCAGCATGAAAGGACCCAAGACAGCATCCAGGAAACACATCTCTTCCTACCACACACACCACCCCCCCATTACTGTCATTTGTAAGTCACAATCTCAAAGATGATAAGCCTCTTGAGTTTTCAATAGAGGCTTTCTTGAGTTTTCAATAGAGTCAATGTATCCTTGTGTAAGGGCACAAAAATCAGTTTGAAGGGGCTTCACCTGGCCAAATCAGGAACAAATTGAACACAAAATAATTAAGTAGTGATATATAAACCATTGAATAACTAGCAATTTGTGAGCTTACACAATCAACAGACATATGTATAAATAAATAAGGAAGAGGTTAGGTCTTTTGCTAGTGGTAGAAGGCCGAGAGCCAGACAGTAAGCGTCGAGGGCTCACGGGTGTTGGACAATCATTTGCAGCAGCCACGGTAAAAACTGGATTGAGCAGGAGTCATCACTGGATGCCAAATCTGAGAGGAAGTGTTGGTGAGGATCTTTGCATGACCTTAATGCATCTCCCACAGATTGCTTATTGCTTGCAAGGGAGAAAAAAAAAAAACACATTAATTGCACAGTGGAGAAATCAGACAATACTTTATACAGGTTATCAAAATTAACATCACCCACTGGAGACAGTCCTCTGGATGTAACATCCTGAGAAAGACACACCACACCTCCTATGCAGTATTCCAGCCAAGAACACCTCAATATAATCACAGGGAAACTTCAAACACAAAATGAGGAGTTTCCAATTAAAAAAAAAAAAAAAATGGAGGAAGGGTAGCTCAGTGAGTAGGGCGCCAGCTCCATAAACCAAGGGTGACAGGTTCGAACCCAGCCCCAGCCAAACTGCAACAACAATAACAAAAATAGCCTGGGTGGTTGTGGCAGGCACCTGTAGTCCCAACTACTCGGGAGGCTGAGGCAGGAGAATCGCCTAAGCCCAGGAGCTGGAGGTTGCTGTGAGCTGTGTGACGCCACGGCTCTCTACTGAGAGCAACAAAGTGAGACTCTATCTAATAAAAAAAAAAAAAAAAAAAATGGAGGAAGGGGGATGGCATTCTTCAAAGATGCCAATGTCAGAAACAGCAGTGAAAGGTTGAGCAGCACCTGTGGCTCAAAGGAGTAGGGCGTTGACCCCATATCTGGAGGTGGAGGGTTCAAACCCAGCCCCGGCCAAAAACTGCAAAAAATAAAAAAATAAAAAAATAAAAAAATACCAGTGAAAGGCTACAGAAGTTCCCCAGATTAAAAGAGGCGAAAGAGATACAGACAACTCAGTGCAATAGCTAACTCCAGACGGATTCTTTACTGGAGGGAAATAGCGTCATAAAGGACAAAATTGACACATGTATGAAAATTACAGAATCATACTGATGTAACTTTATGAAGGCGATAACTGAAATGGGGTGATACAACAGGATGTCCCTCTTCTCAGGAAATATACACTGATGTGTTTAGAGGTAAAGGCCCATGACATACAAACTTACCCTCAAACAGCTTAGGAAAAAAAATTACAGAGAGAAATAGAGAAAATGATAAAACTAATGGAGTAAAATGTTAAGGAGAGGTGAATCTAGGTCAGGGGTTGTGAGTGTTCTTTGTGTTATTTTTATAATGTTTGAAGTCATTTTCAAACTAAAAGTTAAAAACAGTGTGTGCGTGGATAAAAGCAAGACAGCACAAGAGAACCCCTTTCAAAAAGCCAGCATGGGCCGGGAGTGGTGGCTCACACCTGTAATCCTAGCACTCCAGGAGGCTGAGGTGGGAGGACTCCTTGAGCTCAGGGGTTTGAGACCAGCCTGAGCAATGTTAATTTACTAAAAATAGAAAAATTAGACAGGCATTGTGGTGGGCGCCTATAGTCCCAGCTACCTGGGAGGCTGAGGCAAGAGAATCGCTTCAGCCCAAGAGTTTGAGGTTGCTGTGAGCTGTGACGCCATGGCACTCAACCAGGGTGACAGAATGACACTGTGTCTTAAAAAAAAAAAACAACAGTGATAATGGGGAGGCATTTAAATAATAGTAACCAGCCAAGGGACCACCAAAGGGTGAAGAAATAAAAGTAAAATTTAATGTTGACCTCCAGACACATTATTTTACCCAAATGAGAAATGTGAGAACCTAGAACAGAATGTGTCCTTTTGGGGACAAGAGGACAAGGGGATATTGGATTTCACGAGTCACAAACTTGAGGTAGACGTACAGACAGCCATATCAAGCTGACATTGGGAGAAATCTCAAGGGCAGAGAGGCAAGTTTGGGAGCGGTTTCCATGAGGGCTGTGTCAAAACCACACTAGGGGATTGGACTTTAGAGCAGAAATCAAGAGCTCTTGATGCTTATAGCACAGGAGGTGGGAGCTCTGGGTGCTGGTGGGTGGTCAGCACGGATCAGTCAGGTGCTGAGCAATCACAGGGACCAAGGACTAGAAAAGGCAGCCAGACCCCATGAGGTATGGAGGGAGAACCAAACCATAGGGTAATGAAAAACTGAAGTCAGGTTTCCAAGGTTACAATAAGATAAGAGGATTCACCGAATTCTCTGCCTCTCAGTAGAAGGAAAGAAAATATTAAGTTTTAAGCTAAAAAAGGTCCCCATACAGGTTTTTGAGGGAAAGAGTCAGAGAGGAGAGAGGGAGCAATGATTCACGACCTTCTTCTCAATTGCACCAACAATTCTCTTGGTTCTGCTGGAGACAGAATCCCAATCCAGGGCCTGAGCAAGAACTAATTGGGAAGCATGGGGAGGCGGGTGTATGGACTTCAAAGTCAAAAACTGGACTGAAACGTATCCAGGTGAGGACAAGGAGCAAACCCGCTGGAGAGGATGTGCTTCTGAGTCCACTCGGCTGTATTTGTGACCTTGGGAGGGAAGGGGTTAAGAGGGATAGGAAAAGTAAGCCCAGAAAGTGGCATGAGGGCAGGGTGCCTGGCAGGGGTGTTTGTATTCCAGTCCAGCCCCCTCCCCATCCTATCTGTATATCATTTACCTGCACTTAGTTACAAACCATGGTAACCAGGAAGGCTAAAGAGATGGTTGAAATGTTAGGAGGATACCTTGCCACAATGGGGCCATGCTTCTGTTTTCTGGGGAACCAGATCCTTTAGGAACAAAGGGTGGGATGACATATAGGCTGCTGCTGATTGTTCCAGCAACCGGATTTGCCCTTTATGGGACAAATGAACTGCCTGCAGCTGTGGCCAGGTAGTGGCCCAGAGACAACAGAAGCCCAGGTTCTCAATGTCTCCATGTCCCTCCTGCCAGCCACCAGCCATCGGGCTCTGTTCACACGGACCCTCTGTACATCCTGCAAGCAGGAGGTCGGCACACTCAGCAACCGAGGCAGGAGAAACCCAGCTTAGACTCTGCTGCTGCTCTTGGGTCTTAGCAGGTGGTTAACTACTCTGCATCCTTCCCCACACATGCCCAGAGCTTCACAACCCCACTGTTGTACCTTGTGATTGGACAAGATCCCACAGAAAGATGCTCTGGATGGAATGTTTGTGCCCCACCTTTCAACTCATATGTTGAAACCCTAATCCCTTAATACAATGTGACAGTATTTGGAGATGAGGGCCTTTGGGAGGTGATTAGGTCATAAAGGTGGGGCCCCTGCACAGGATAAGTGCCCTTGTAGGAAGAGCCACGAGAGGCTTGCTTCTTTTCTCTCTCTGCCTCCCTCACCTTGTACCTTGTGAGGTAAGAAGGTGGTTATATGTGAACCAAGAATAGAGCCTTCCCCAAGAACTTGACCAGGCTGGCAGTCTGATCTTAGACTTACCCACCTCTAGAATGGTGAGAAATACATGTCTGGTGTTTAACCCACTCAAGCTATAGTAATCTCACAGCAGCCCAAGCTGAAACACAGAGGGAAAGGCTTTAAATACATAAGGTTGGGCAGCGCCTGTGGCTCAGTGAGTAGGGCCCCAGCCCCATATGCCGAGGGCGGCGGGTTCAAACCCAGCCCCAGCCAAACTGCAACAAAAAAATAGCCGGGCATTGTGGCGGGCGCCTGTAGTCCCAGCTGCTCGGGAGGCTGAGGCAAGAGAATCGCGTAAGCCCAAGAGTTAGAGGTTGCTGTGAGCCGTGTGACGCCACGGCACTCTACCCGAGGGCGGTACAGTGAGACTCTGTCTCTACAAAAGAAAAAAAAAAATACATAAGGTTGAGGCTGGGGACGGTGGCTCACACCTGTAATCCCAATGCTCTGGGAGGCTGAGGTAGATAGATCACTTGAAGTCAAGAGTTTGAGACTAGCCTAAGAAAGAGCAAGATCTGGTTTCTAAAAATAGCTGGGTATTGTGGCCGGTGCCTATAGTCCCAGCTACTTGGTAGGCTGAGGCAAGAGGATCACTTGAGCCCAAGAGTTTGAGGTTGCTGTGAGCTATGACAACACAGCACTCTATTGAGGATGACAAAGTGAGACTTTGTCTTAAAAAAAATAAATAAATAAAATTTATATATATATATAGTTGTACCATTAAGTTCATGAACTCATTCTAGAAAAATTACTTTGTAGGAAAAGAGTTCCAAAACTGCTTTGAAGGGTGAACTAGGTGCTTGGCATCGGTTCCTAGCTTCCCGCGGGCGGGGGGGGGGGAGGGTGCTTCAAAGGTGACCATAGTGATATTCAGCAATGAGGTCTATAGCACAATTTTTAGTATGAGTTCACAAACTTAATTGTCCAACCTCATAAATACACAACCATGAGCTGAGAATGTCTGCTCTTCCAAGTCTAAGATTTAAATCACCCGGTAAGGTCCCATGCCTGAAACCAGGTACACAAGGGTCCCAGTACCACAGAAAACTTGCCAAACTCACACCTAGTGGCATTACCAACACAAACACAAACTTACACTCACTCCTGTTCCTCACGCTCTGAGTCTAAGAGCATTTTCTGCCTTGATTTATTCCATCCTGCGGTAGATAGCAGGAGCCCACACACCTCCGGTGGGATCGGAAAGATGCATGGTGGTGCACGAGTAGGTTTAAATGTCACTTGAATCCTGAAGATTTTCCTTTATATTATTACTACTTCCTTAACCCTTGGGAAATTGGATGAAGTGGCTGCTGTCCCCAAGCAGCTTCTGCCTCCCAGGCCCACCACATGGGTTCTCCTCCAGCACCTCCCCTCTGCTCCCCTCCTGGCCAAGTTCAGAAGTGTCTGTGATGAGTGCAAAGGAAATACCCAGTGGCCACAGGCACCCAGAGGCTGCGTGCGCCCTGGTGGTCCCTGTCGAAGCGGTCACGGCTCTCAGCCAGACACCCTTGGTCCTTACGGCTCTGGCCCTGCCAACCACAGACAGCTTCAAACAGAAGCTGTGAAAAGCAACATTGCTTCAGCTCCACTCCTGCCGCCATCCTGGGAGACAGGGGCCACAAGAAAAATATTTTCTTAAAGTAACTCCCTGGTTTGAGGGGTTTACCTGTCATAGGGGGAATTAGGAAAAAAAAACAAAAAAAAGAAAGAAAAAAGCACTAGGAGCTTCTGCAAGAGTAGCCTGCATAGAGGCAGGGAAAAGAAATGTCACCCCGCTCTCTCCAGACCCGCCTGAATTTGAGGTTTGGCACAAATGCCAAGACAAGGCTGGCCAAAAGAAAAGGTGTGGCCCTGTGAAGGACATGTCCAGGAGTCCAGCAACCGTAAACCCGAATCCCGACCTCACTTACCTCCCGGCTAGGACTGCCGGTGACTCACCCGTTTCTCTTTTGCCTTGGTGGCACCGTCCAGTAAAACACAGGACTTCTGACCTCACTGGGGAGCAGGAAGATTAGCTCATGTTTATAAAGCGCTTTGAAGATGAAAAGGCCGGACCTAAAGGGAGCTATTATTATTATAACTACCTGTGAAAAAAGAGAAGAAAGATTCCCATCTATGTGTAATAATTATCTCCAGGTAGTCAGGGAACTAAAGGGGCAGGAGGGAGATGGGTAGGAGCAGCGCCTCCTAGGAGCTCACACTGGAAGTCAGGGCTTCCCTCAGCGCGGGATGGGGAGGTGCCGGTGGGCTGTAGGGTGGGAGGCGGGGAGAGTGACCATGAGATGTTGGACAGTAATAAAACAGCGCAAAAGAGCATGGAGTCACAGAGGGAGAAAGCAGCGACTCCTCTTCCATCTGATTTTAATCCTACAGATTCCTCTTAAGGACAAAGGCTCAGCGTGGAGCTTCCAGGCTGAAACATCTCTCCCAGACTCTCCATGTGCTAATTTCCCTTCTTTAAAAAGAGAAAGACAATCTCAAGCCCAAAGGCTCTGCAGACAACAGCTCCTACCTAGAGTTTGTAAACATGGTTTTGATTTCATTGTGCTCGGTGTTTGTATATTTAGTTCCGATGTAGAGAAGTAATACTGGTTCACTGCATTTCACTTTAAATTTGTGTTTCTTCAAATCAGTTTCTCAACCTTGGCTCTGCTGGCATTTGGGGCTGGATCATTCTTTGTGGTGGGGGCTGCCCTGTGCCTCATAGGATGTTAAGTGTCATCCTTGGCCTCCTCGACTCACAAAATGCCAGTAGAGTTTCTCCACGTATCCAGTTGTGACACCCAAAAACGTTTCCAGACACTGTCCAGTGCTGCATGGGACTACCTCCAGCCCCTCTAGTGGGAATTGCAGCTGTTAGATCAACTCAGTTAAAAACAAACAAACAATGGCGGCGCCTGTGGCTCAGTGAGTAGGGCGCCGGCCCCATATGCCGAGGGTGGCGTGTTCAAACCCGGCCCCGGCCAAACTGCAACAACAAAAAAAAAAAACTAGCCGGGTGCTGTGGCGGGCAGCTGTAGTCCCAGCTACTCGGGAGGCTGAGACAAGAGAATCGCTTAAGCCCAGGAGCTGGAGGTTGCTGTGAGCTGTGTGAGGCCACGGCACTCTACCAAGGGCCATAAAGTGAGACTCTGTCTCTACAAAAACAAAAGAAAAATCAAAAACAAACAAACAAAAAAAACCCTTAAATATAATAACCCCCCCCCCATTGTCTGAAACTTGAGCAACCAGCATGTGACCCATACTTCCCTACAAAAAACTCAAGTGTTTAAGCTTCGTGCACCAGGCCTCAGTAAGTCCACACTTTGTCATCCCTCCCACGGCTCCCATGGGCTCTCTGTATCAATTATAAGTGTTAACACGTAGACCTTGAAGTTAAAAAATATGGCAATGAAATCAAAAGATGTATTGACGGCCGTTTCAGTAAAACTGCACACCGCACCTACAAAGCTGTTTGGTAACACAGTACAGTCATGTTACAGTAAGTGAAGTTTGTCTGTGTCTTAATTGGCTTTTAATTCATGTATTTCAATATTAATATCAAGTCAGTACAGAGTTTACAGTATGGTATAGGACAGGGTATAGAATTGGACAGGTCCATTTTTAATAGTTACTCTCAAATAACCAGAAACTATATGTATCCAGAGTCTACCAATCCCCCTGATGGGTGCCAGATAACGAGAATATTACTGTAGATTTAAACAGTAAAGTTGGATTAAAATGGCCCCAATTTAGGAAAACCTGTAACACAGAAGCAGTCCTTCCTGCCTACATCTGCTCCAGCCCCAGAACCTTAAGGTCCTGAGGACAGGTGTGTATTCTGGGCCCCTCCTGTCCAAATACCATCATTCCAAAGGGTGCCCTTTATGGCAGCGGTCCGATCTGTGCTGACTGATGACAAGGGTTTTAACCATTTCTGGAAGCCACAAACAGGCGTGTTTGGAAACAAAGTTCATTCCAGGCCCTTCCCCTGGAGTCAGGCTCTGTTTATCAGATCTTATGAACTAGGCGGACACCCGCTTGTCATAGACGGAGCAACTGCCCAGAGGCCAGAGAAAGGATTCTGGAGGGAAGGGGGGTAGATGTTCCCTGGGATGGATGGCAGGACCCCTAAAGGAATGTTTTCTTCAAGTCCCAGAAGGGCCTTCCAAGTTCTGGTCCTTCCTGCCACCTTAGCAAAGGAGAAACTGAGCCTCACAGAGAAAGGAGGCCTGGTGTGTCCCAGGACAGAGTCATTCAGTAACAGAACGAGGCCTAGAGCTCCAGGGCCCCTCCAGGATAAAGTCTCTCCAACACGGCACTCCTCGTGGCAGCAGCAGTCTGAAGAAAATGTCACTGCTCTGATACTCAAACTATGAGGCAGAGGCTTGTAAAGAGGGCTGGCCTTTGCTGTATGAAAGTCAGTGGCAGCAAAGCTACATCAATGGGATATTTAAAACCTGCATTGGCTGCCACCCAGCAGGCTGTCGCCCCTGGGGCCCCCAGCACCCACCAGGTGGGGCCTGTGAGCACCTGCAGTAGTCCGGGATTCCTTGGCACGCCCATCTCCCGGTTTCCCTGGCTGTTGTCCCTCCATCTGCCTCTCCTATCCGGCATTTTCATTCCTCACCTCCTTCTCCTGATATCACAAGGAAGTTAAATGGCCAAACTTCCTGGTTCACCCAAAGTTAAGACTGTCAATTAAATAGATGCCAGGAAAAAAAAAAAGTCTGATTTTGAAGATTGGGTGTCAGTGCTGCTCAAAATACTTCTCTGTCTCAGGAACTGGCAATCAGGCACGTAAAGCAAAGTTTCAGCTCACAAAAGGGGTTTCCTGGGCCTTTGTGGACATTCTTGCCACCCTCCAGTCCTGTCTCCCAGGGCTCTCCCTCCAGCGTGATGGTGGTGGCAGGAACCCTTCATACTGTGCCCTGGGCATTCCTAGGACACCCTGGGAGGCAGTTTTTATTTTTCTTGATGTTTAGATGAGAAACTGGGGGTCACGCATCTCGTAACTGACGTGACTGTGGACAGAGGGTCTATCTAACCAGGTTCATCATTTCTGACACCTGCAGAGCTGCCCCCTCGATGTGCTACCTCCTTATAACCAAAGCTAATGTTGCCTGGTTACCCTCACTCTATAGTTTGGAGAACCTACCCCATGTAGGCTGGTGACCGATATTAACAAGGTGACTTACCACTGCTATCCCATCAACAGGCTAGCCTATCAATCACTTAATCAATATTCACCGAACCTACCACATCAAGTCCCAGAGAGAGCCCTCCATGCACCGGTCAGGCATGGGAGGTGCTGCCTCACTCTGAGAACCTCACGTGCTCAGGCCCACTTAGAGAGATGACAGGGTGGCACATGACTCACTGCAGAATGAACGGCACGGTTACTAACTGCTGGGCAGTCAAGAGAAACTTCTCGAGGGCCAGAGCTGCTTGGTAGAGGCACTGGGACTTTGAGCTGGGTCCAGGATGGTGAGAAAGACACGAAACTGTGAGGTACGAACACAGAATCCTCTGCCTTTATTGACATTCTCTGCAGCCCCGATGGGGATACCTCAGTGCTATGCCACCAGCCGCTTCTGGGAGGCTCTCAACTATCTATTAAGCCTGATACATCCCTCCAAAAACACACAAAAGAAAAAGATTCACAAACAATAATACCCAAACTCATGTCTATTCAGCTTTCGGAGACAGATGAACTTTCTTCAAGTAACAAGTTTCTGCTTTCTTTAGAAGAGCTTAATAGGAGATGGTATTTTATTTGTTCACAAAGAATCTGTGACATCCCTATTATGTGTCAGCGCTTTGCCAGCCCCTGGGAATAGGAGGAGGAATAAGACACGGATCTTGCTCTTTGGAAACTTCTGGGCTAGATGGGGGGGGGGGGACCTTGAGAGAAGATGAAAAATAAACAAACGTTCCAAAAATTATCCTACGGACAAATGACAACACTCCCCGCCCCTGACATTTATCAGGCCTCATGGTTTTCCAAGTGCTTGCGCGAACATGATCCCTTTTGATGATGAAGACAAATCCCTCAGAATGAATGAGCTAAGGGTATTACAGGCCCTCAGCCAAGCCAGGATAGGCCGTGTTTGTCCGAGAGTGATGTACGGTGGATGAGATAGGACAGGTTTTATAATCTGATTAAAATCGCCTATCAGCAGTTTCCTGCACTCTCATCATCCCGATCTACAAGGTAGCTCCACTCCTGGGATCCCACACTGGTAGCCCCAGTGACCCAGGAAGGACGTTTATTGAAGAGCTGTCCCCTGTGGTACCAACGAGTTTGGGACAACGCAGGTGTCCATCACTAGGAGGAGGGGATACACAAAGAGTCGCCCGTGTACTCTGCCCCTGCTCGGATGAGGAGAGGGCAGACATTCTCTGTCAAGGGCCAGATGCTCCTAAGGCTCCCTTCTTGGTCCAGGGGCCTCAGTCACAACCACCTAGCTGTGCTCCCAGTGTGACAAGTAGCCACAGACAACACAGGAATGCAGGGGTGTGGCCGAGTGCCAGGGAGACTGTGTATTTACCAACACAAATGGCCGGGCGCATAGTCTGCTGACCGCCGGCCCAGAACACTCTTTCCCCAGGTATCTTCCTGGTTTCTGTTCAGATGTTACATCCTGAGAAAACGTCTCCTGGCCATACTCTTGGCAGCCCCCTCCATGGCTCCCTAGCCCTCACCCCTCTCTATTTTTATCATAGCATCCATCACTTCTAGAACTCTTTGCCTGTCTGGCTGGAGTCTGTGTTCCCCTCTGACGATGGAGGGCAAAGATGTTTTTCTGTTTTGTTCATCACTGGCGCCCCACACGTGGTAGGCGCTCTGTGAATATCTGCGAGTGAAGAGATAAGTACCATCCATCAGCACACGTCACCCACCAACGTCCGTGTCCCACACTTTAGGGTCAGACAAGTCTGAGGTCAGTGGGCCGCCCGGCCCCCTCCCCGCACACAAGGAGGCTGCGTGGGAAACCACCCACACAGATCTCAATCGATTTTCTTTCTCTCTTTTTCTTCTAAATCTCCAGAGAAGCAGGGAGGTGAAGTACCTGTTGGCACCAGGTCCTGGGTCATCGTTCTGTGCCACCATTGAGACAACGCTTCGAGCCAACAGCATTTGCCCTTAGAATCTGCCAATCTCTTCTAAACATGTCACAGAGGACTTGAAGAGAGGGAGAGAAAGAAAAGGGTGGGGGGAGCTACTCCTGATAGCCCACCCTACATCCACCAAAGGCCCGTCCTGCTGCTCTTAAAGAGGCTGATGAGAGAATTTTTGTTAGCAGAGAACAGTATCACCCCTCTTCCTCCAGCAACTGTGGGCTCTTCCTCCCTGAACTCCAAAACCAGTTTCTCAGTGCTGACGTAGTAAAAAAAATCTGCCTTCTTAAACCTCAGGGCTTTGCAAGACGCCAAAATCCTCAACCACCACACAGCTCACAAGATTTTGCAGAGCAGATTATAATCCTCAGCTTCCCTCCCTTCCTTGTGAATCACAAACCAGCTAATCTCCACAGACGGATTATGAATCTGCTGCTCCCGTCTTCCCATAGGGAGCGAGACCAGACCGGACTGCTGGCTCAGAAAGAAATCCGTGCCCATCTAATCCATGAAGGGACCCAACTAAAGTTCTTCCCTAAATGACAGTCCAGTGGACTATTAATCTGTGCTGTCCCCCACCCCTCGGCCACTCACTTTGCTACCTCTCTGCTCCTCTGGACACGACCTATAAGAGCCCCGTGTGGCCCCAGAGTCCCTCGCCTCTGTCTTACTGGAAGTTTTCGGCCACACTTTCTGTCCAACCGGTTCTGCCCTTTATTTTTGTTTCAGGGAGGATTATCGCCATGGCAATGTCCAGGTGACAGAGGCAGGAGGGTTAAGAAACCCACCTGTACTCAACTAATCGCTTAAAGCCTGTCAGAAGCAGCAGCTTTGGAAAATGAGAAACCGGGCCAATGTTTAGTATCCATCACGGTACAGAATAAACTAGAAAACAGCTGAGCTGTGACCGACAAGCAGCACTCCATGAAGAGAATGGTCAGTCAAGTGCCCCTAAAGGCTCTGCAAGTTGCCCTGCATGGGAGAGTTCCCTGATGCTTGATTTTATGTTCAGAAAGAGCCAGGCTGAAGCGAAACAGAAAGCAAGGTCTGGGCTTAGGAAAAAGGAAAGTGGTTTTCAAATGTGATTCAGGTCATGCTCCGGGATTCGAGGATCAGCAGGGCACGTGCGCCTCCTGTCCAGGCTGTGCTGGTCATTTCTGTCTGCTGCGCCCACGGCGTGACCCTCCTATAGGAACCTCTGCCCAGGGGAAGAAAAGGCAAACAAAAGGCAAACAAAACCAACCCCTGCTCCCAGGTATTAGCTTAGCATAGTCCACAGTGTCCTCTGTTTATGGGGAACTGGGAGGCCCCTCAGGCTACCAGCACTCACAAAGCACAGGAACAAGTGAGGAATACAGTGGAAATCTCACTAGGACGAACCTCCACAGGTACCCCTGCTCTCACATATCCACAGCAAAGGACAGACAGACTCGACCAAACAGTAAGTTTACAAATAAGAACTTGTAAATGTAGTTTATTCTTTTTTGAAGGCTAGTTTTATTTTTTAAAAAACATGTGCTAGAAAACAGTTATAGAGCCAGTATGCCAGATGATGGGTTTCCCCAACCAAACACATCACCAGCTCCTGTGCCACACCAGCAACCACTGTCTGCACCTGCTTTCAGCTCCCTTTTTTCATTGAATCATTAAAGAGGCACACACTAGTTTATTGTCTCCTCTTGGCTCAATTATTCACACAGACAGGATACCTTAAAAGTTGGTCATGTCCTTGCAAAGCCAGGAAATCAAAGATAGGACAGACCTTCCAATGAGAGCAGTGGGTGCATGCTCCTCCTTCTCTCAAAAAGTATCCTGATAGGCCCATTTAGCTGGAGAAAGTTGCCAGAGCCCAGAGGCTGACACCTCGGAGAAAGTCAGCAGGCTGCTCAGGGCTGACCTTGCCTTTCTGACACCAATGAAAGGCGGCCCCTGCCTCCTGGGCAACCCAGGTGCTTGTGCCACAGCCAGCAACACTGCAGGAAACAGGCAAAGTTTGTGCAAATCATGGGTCCGTGGCAGGATTTTATGGAGGAGCTTCTTGGCGAGTAATGTTAGGGTGGTTATTGGCCAGCAAGCTATCTGCCCCAGAGCCACTGCCTCCCCTGCGAACATGCAGAGAAGGAGAGTTCTTGTTACCACTCTGGACACAGCATCAGTTGCTAACAATGAGGTCCCAGGATGGAGGACCCACAAGCACACACATGCAGCCCCCTCTACACATGCAACCTGGGCTCAGAGCCACATCTTCTTGGGCTGGGATTCTTCACCCTGAGAATCTCGGGTGTTCCCCCATGGGAAAAAGCTCCTCTGAAGCCACACGTGGTTGAAACTCCTCTCCCAGGGACAACAACGGGACATCTCCCAGGCACTGGCTCCCTTGGGAATGTGTGAGTGGCTCCCCTGGGGCAAAGAGCAACTGCTCAGGGTGACTCACACACCATGCTTTCAGCCCTGGCACCCATGTTGTCGGGCTTCCCCTCCATTACTCGGCCTTCTCCCCGAGCTCATTCCTGCAGCGGGCTGGCCCCAGACTGGCCACTTTGCTGGGGTTGGCGCCGGTTGGGGCAGCAACTTCTCCACCCCTGCCTGGTCCCCTCCATCAGCCCTGAGCCAGCACATACTGTTCCATGAGAAGCAGGAGGGGGATCAGGCATGGGGGTTACGGTGGGCACAGACGTAAAGGCAGGAAAAGAAGTTTCCTGACTCTGACAGGCAGGAAGCTAGGCTCCGGAATCACCTCTTTGAAATCCCCACTCTGCCTACTCCCCTTAACCATAGTTCCTAGGCTTTGCTTCTTTCTGGGACTGGGGTACTGGACATTGGAGACCTCTGGCTGCTTTAAAGCCTTTCTGAAACAAAGGAGAACGAGACAGAGTCTAAACAGAAGATATACACACCACAGGTCAAATAAAAGGTGAGCTTCCCAGCCAGTGCTGTTTTCATAAGTGGACCCCACTTGCGGAAAGGAGAAGGGGTGAGGGATGAACACGTGTTATACCCCCTTCTACTGCTACGCTACCCCCATACCAACCCATCCAGAAGCCTGGGGTCTCCTGCTTACAGGCATTTTAGAACATACACCTTCTACAGATGCCTGCAGACTTCTGTGCTGAAACTCACCGTGTGTTTCTGAAAAAAGGCATAAGCATCACTATTCCTTCCTTACTTCTCTTCTTTTAAAGTACCAAAGATACTTGATTTATCTTCTTTTCTGATTGTGAGTGGGCTCTATTCCAATCAGCATTAAGCCCAACGATTTGTATTCTCAGCACCTGTTTTACCCTCCCTGTTTGATAATTAGGCATCGAGATGCAGTACCGGCAAACTTTTTTTCTGTAAAGAGCCAGATAGTAAATGTTTATGACTTTGTGGGTCCTGAAGTCTCCATCAGAACTACTCACCCACCTCTACCCTTCTAGGATAAAGGCAGCCGTAGACGCTGTGCAAACCAGTAGGCATGGCTGAGTCCCAAGAAAACTTTATTCATGGACAATGAAATTTAAATTTCATATAATTTTCACATGCCACAATTATTTTGATTTTTAAAACTTTGAATGTGAAAATGATTCTTAGCAGTTTATAAGTTTTTACCAAAAACACAGAAAAAGTAGGCACAGGTTGTTTTTGGACTATGTGGGTTGCAGTTGGTCAACTCCTGGTCTAAAACCAAATATTTAAAAGGAAACCTTCAGAGAGCTCTCTCCGAATAGGAATATGATAATCGTGATAAATGCTAACACTTTTTGAGCACTTATTCTATGAAAAAACTTGACATATAAAACTTCTTTTCATTCTCATATTAACACACGCAATAGGTGATTATTTTCCCTGTTTTTGGAGCCCAGGACTCTGAAACAGAAGACAATTAACTCGCCAAGTTCACATGACAAGGATTTGGACCTGAAATGTGACTCCAGACAGACAGGGGACCATTGCGCTCCGCATCCTTGAACAGACCCCTGCAGGTTAAGTCAAGTGCTAATGAGACGATGGTGCCTGAGAAGCCACCGGTGGGCTTTGTATAGCCAGTTCATGAGTCCCACCCTGGAGGAGGGACGCCCTTCATCTTTCATGCCAGTTCATCCTGGACATTTCACCCAACTGAAACACAACTCAGATGGACTCCAAAAATAGTTTAGAATTGGGGCGAGGGAGGATGGGGCCAATAGTCTGGTTGCACCTTGGATGGTCAGAGAAATAACTGTGGTTAAGGGACCAACTGCAGAGACAGGAGCTGAGGCTCATCATTTTCAGCCCTGGTAGGTGAATGGGCACAGTACCCTGTAAATTGCACCCCAGGGTCCCCAGAAGCAGGGTTCTGCCCTATTTGCTTCCCACAACCCCCCCCCCCACAACCCCCAAGAGGCCTCTGCCTCCAGCCACTCAGCTCTTCCAAATATTCCCTGTTTCTATCTTTATCCAGGCCCAGCCCTTCCCCACTATCAGCCTCCACGGTCCAGCGTGGATGCAAAACACCCCCAAGAGCTGCGTCTCCACCTGCCGCCACCCCAACAGAATTCCATTCAGAATGCAGGCCTCAGGGGAAGAGAGCTGGGTGGCTGCTTTCAATTCTTTTTAGGCCCGACGCCCAATTTCTTTTCCATTCCGGGCGCCGAGGTGTATCTGGGTAGAAGAGTATGCTCACTGGCTGCCTCTGGGCTGCCACACCCGGCGGAAAGCCACAGACGGACCCAGGGTACTAACCACTGTCTGCTGGAGCTGCCCTCCGCCCTCCAGACACGCACACGGGTTTCCTAATCCTCAGGACTTCAGAAAAAGGAGGCCCGCCCCGCCCCGGTGCTCCTGGAGAGGCTGACCGGGCAGGAGGCACTTTTTCATTATGTAAAACACTTGGCTGGGTCATCTTTCTCTGCGTCCTGCTAGCAATTCTGTATCCGGTTTGGGAATTCCAGGAACATCTGTGATTGTCTTTTGCCCAGCCACACATGTGCAGGCTGCAGGGCTCGGTCATGTTCCTACCTGTGGTGCCCGTCCTTAGCCCTGAACTGTGTGTGCCTTCTCTCCCCGGCAGCAAAACATATAAAACCCTGGGCCGGTAACCACACCTGAGGGGTTCCACCCCCAGCCGCCTCATCCTGCTGGAACCAGAGGCACAGAGACGAGGGCACATTTCTGACGGTGAGAAATGTCAGGTCTAAGAGGGCATGTTTGAACAGTCCAGTCCTCTAACCAAACAGAAGGCCCATGTTTAACACAACACTCTCCCCCTGGCTTCTCCCTCCATGTTAGCCTCTGTACGGCAAGGCCAGGGGAGGCTGGGTGGAAAAGGTGAGGTGCGATCAAGTTCAAGACTCCCAGAAGAGGTGCTCACCTGCTTTGGGTCTATTTCAGGCAACCCGGTTGACCTTGACTAGGATCAGAGAGCGACTCTTTGGATTATGAGCAAACTGCAAAATACTGGTCTCAGGAGGCACTGATCTCTTCTGCCTCTCTGAGCCTCAATATGCAAAATGCAACAAAAAACAATGCCTGCTACTGTTGCCTTGACTAAACTAAGTGACGTGTGGAACACATTTGGAAGGCTGAATGGTCTACAGTCCACACTCAACTAGCGGTTGTGAGCGTTCCTTGTTATTATTTTCCCTCCTCATCCCCGTTGCAGGACAGTCCCTGCTCTGCCACGCTGCACAATCCTAGCTTCCTCCCCCCTCCACTGGTCCCACTGCTCCTTCTGTGCTCCCCATCCCTCCTCCTGTGCTCCCCCACCCCCACCGTAGCTCCCCAGCCTCCACCCACCTCTGTCTCCTTAACCTCCCAGCTCTCCTACTATGAACCCAGCCCAAGAATATTCCTTCTGCTGGGTATGAACAAACATCCCAGTGTCCCCAGCATCCCTTGGCACAGAGAATTAGAGAGTTTGATGGCCCCTGGGTGCTGTAGCAGTAATGGTCCTGTCTTACAATTTCTTTTTTCATGTGATCATCTCCTGGCACAGCTAAGCAACCAGACCCCACACACACATGCATCCCTAGGGCCTGGTATTAGCTGACATGGAGGAGCCCAGGTGATATCATTTAAGTAAATAATGTCCCACCTCTGGCATTGAGCTCAGAATCCCCACCTCAGTGGCTGAGACATCATCCCAAGGACAAGACCAAGGCAATTCCAGGAACCTCTGTGTTCTCCATCTCAGCATATTCACTACACCCAGATCTAAGCACTGGGCAGACACTCAAGAAATGGGTGCTAAATGCTCACGGAAACAATGGCCACTCACTTAGCCTAGGCTTACATTTTTGACATCATTTTGGCTTCACCCTCTCTCCCCAACAATCATTCAGTCCCTACGTTGTTAATGTCCAGTGTCCCCTGCTTTCATCACCTGCTTGTCTCTGCCACTGAGGAGGCTCCAGCTGGGACCCTGTCACTGCCCCCTCCAGTCCAGGGACCAGCCCTATTCTCCAGCCATGTCTCCCTCCCTAACCTGCTCCAGGGGGCTGGGCCAAGTCAATCCCTAGCTCAGAGACTTTCCGAACTCCTGGGCCTGACTGCTGAGACCCTTGCTCACCATTCTAACCCCCTCTCCTACACTCCAAGCCTCCTGTTCCACTCAGCTAACTGCTGGTTCTAAAGCCCTGCCCAGACCCACCACTGGCCCTCAACTTCCACCTGAAATGGAACGTCTTCTTCCGCACTCCAGCTCTGCCTTCCACCCTCTTTCTGACAGCTTTCCATCTCTCGCCCAGATGCTGCCGTACGTCCTTGCACTGGAGTTTGTTGTGTTGCTGACCCAGTGCTCAGACACAACTCTCTGCATCACACTTCTCGCCGCACCCCTGAAGACAGGGAGCAGAACTTAAACTTCTGAGCCTGGAAGAAGCGCTTTGCACAGAGCAGTCCTCATCTGTCAGGAGCATCTATCTACGTGTGAGCACATAAAAACATTCTCTTCCTGTCCTCACAGTCATCCCTGGAAGCAGCTCTAAACCAGTGGTTCTCAACCTTCCTAATGCTGCGGCCCTTAAATACAATTCCTGTGGGTCGCGACAGAACCACTGCTCTAAACAATTTACCAGTGGCCACCTGGCAAGCCACCAAACTCACATTTGCTCACATCAAGGGGGACTCACACTGTGTCAGACTAGAGAGAGGCCTCAGGCAGCATGGACTTGGGTGGTATCTTCCAAGACTTCCCCGTGGGGCTTTGGGGAAGGGTGGCAAACCCCTGAGATGTTCCAGCTCCCTCAGCTGCCCCCCTCAACCATCCCACATATTTGACTTTCATGTGAAATTCTATTTACACGAAGGGTAAGTGGCTACATGTTTTTTTAACCGTCAATGTACTCCAACCAGTTCCCCTTAATTAAGAGCTGAGTGAAGCCCAGAGAGGGGAGATGACTGCCCAAGGTCACCCAGCTGGGGATCCAAAATTTCATATGAAATGTCCACAGACATGATACTGGCAGCTCACTCAGGCCATTTTAGCATGTGGTATAAGTAAAAAAATGAACACACCCATGCCCAGACCTCTAGGCCGAAGGTTTGAGAATTCCATCCCCTGAGGAATGCCTTTCAGGTCGAAAGATCAGTTAACAAGACAAAGAGAAACCAGGTCTGAGATCCTGATGAACTCTGAGTCTGAAAGAAGCTTTCTGGAATAAAATATAAGTTCTGCCTGTCAGACTGAGGTGATTCCAAACAACCTGCACGAATCTGGTTCTTGCATCCACAAGGCCCAGGCAGCAGGTTGGGACACAGGGCCTTCTGGCAAAAACAGGTGGGAGAAACAAACCAGTTATGTTTTTCTAATAAAACTCTTAAAGTGCTCTCCTCAACTGTGGTTTTGATTTGAGAGTCATAATGATGACAATAAATTCAAGAAAGAAGCCCTCTCAGTGTGCAGCTTGCAGCTTGAAGCTGCTCTCCGACGGAACATACTAAAATTCAGACAGTCCTAAGTAGGAGAAATGACCCCAGCGATCAGGGCCAGCCCATCTCCCACATCGTTTCACGTACCGTCCATAAAACAAGATGATTTACAGATAGGCTGGGAGGAACCTCTGGCTTCCCTGCTCCAGAATTTATCTCTCTTTAATGGGCTGCCGTCCTTCTCCCTTCTAATCTCTCCCTCCCCGGGGTTTGCCCACCGTTTCCTGCCTCTGCTCTCTCCTCCTCCAAGGGACGTCAGCCTGTCGAGGTGACAGAACCAAATGGTTTAAGAACAAAAGAAGCAATCAAAGTTGGCAGGTGGAAAAGTCGCCTTCAGACTGAAGGGGCTGGGCTGGCAGATGTGGGATTTCCTAAGTCCCCACCTGGCTTTTATTGGGGAAAGAAACTTAGTAAAGGGAATAATCCTGCCTTTGGTGGAGCAGCAGAATGTGGCTCACCGTGGTGGCAAGGACCCTGGAGACGGGAGATGGATTTCCATGAGGGAGACACACATGATTTATGGTCCTCGCACACAGCTTGGGGACTAATAGAGGCCAGGGTCTGTAATTAGACTGCCACGCAATGACTCTAGATTCCTGCCCTTTCTTGTCCCTCCCCATCCTTGCCTTCACCAGAAAGCAATTGCCCTAAACACTGGAGGAAAAGAGATTAGAAAGTGGGAAAAGTTCTTAAAAGTTGCAAACCTGCCTGTTAATGAAGGTTCCTGCCTCAGACAAGATGACAAGTTCTCCTCTGGGGGAAGAGTACAGAAACCTCCTGCCTCAGCCTCCAGAGTGGCTGGGACTATAGGCACCTGCCACAATGCCCAGCTAGTTTTTCTATTTTTAGTAGAACGGGGTCTTATTTGTGCTTAGCCTAGTCTCAAACTCTTGAGCTCAGGTGACCCGCCCACTTAGGCCTTCCAGAATGCTAGGGTTACAGGCATGAGCCACCACGCCCGGCCTAAGTTTGCAAACTTAATTGTCCAAACACATACTTTACAGTTTCTTCATTGACATTAGCTCATTTGATCCTGACAACAACTACGAGGTCAGTATGACTCTACTTTATAAATGAGGAAAGAAGGCCCAGAGAGGCTGGATGACTTGCCTCAGCTCACACAGCAAGCTCAGCTACCTAGTAACAAATCTTCTGACTCCAAGACTAGAATTATCCCTATTTAATCACACCTAGTAAAGTTGTTTACAGTCAGGGGAACAGGTTAGAAGAAGCCAAAAAAAAAAAAAAAAAAAAAATTACAAAATAGAAAAAAATTGCAATATTCCCGGTTAAAAGATGTGAAGGTCAAATTGAATTTTCAAAAGTCCATCTCAGATAACACTGGGATAGAATCAGCATATATCCTTCTAAGTCACATTTTCAACAAGAGAGATTATTTTTTCCTCCTCAGTATCCCAGAATTATGTTTTCTCTCTTCCCCTTAGGCCCCAAATGCCTTTTAATCTTTGCAACAACTCTACAAGGAGGAGAGGCTTGGGGCAGGACTGTCAGGCGTGATGGACTCCAGATCACCCATAACTTCATCAGAAACCCCTTCACAGAACTCCCCAGAGGTCCAGTAACCCAGATGGCTCCTCTGGGAGGAGTTTTCTCTGAGTGAAGCCAAGACAAAGTCAAGACTGTGCTGAGGTCTTCAGGCTCCAGACTCCCAGCTGCTCAGAGAGTACGGTCTCCACGGACAGAGTCTGTGTGTTGCCACACTTGGACTCAGGACATATCCACCCTGTTAGACAGACACCTGGGGCCATTTATCTGAGTCTACCGGAAGGGAAATGAGTATTTCTGAAGAGGATCAATTCATGTGAATCGTGAGAATCTCACAGTACCAGCAAGGGCCTCTATGAAGACAGGACTGAGACCGGAAGACCTGGCAAAAGGGGTCCACTCAACTTAAGTAAAGCTAAAGGCCAACCCACACCTCAAGCTTCACAGACCTCTAGGCTGGTTGGTCTCTCTCTCTCTCTCTCTCTCCCTCTCTCTCTCTCTCACTCCTTCTCTTTCTATTTTTCTATAGAGACTTCCATGCAAATATGGTGCCTGCCTCTGGCCCTACTAAAAGCAGTAGGAAATTCCAAATTTTCACCTTTGCCTAATCTACGCAAGGCAACCTCCTTGCAACATCAGGAAAGACCAACTCATTATTTTAGCCTTAAAGATGCAAATAATGGTCCTGACCTGGACTTTACCCAAGCTGTACTCAGATGAGCATGGAAGGCTTTGGAGAGAACAAAGTGAGACCCTTACCAGGGAAGTGCACCTGCTCCCTTCAACAATTTTAAAGTGGTGACGTTCATACAAGGTCGGACAATTAAGTTCAAGAGCTCACCCTCTTAAACCTCATTGCTAAATATCACTATGGTCACCAGATGGTCAAAGGGAGTATTTTGAAGGTGGCTCCTGTTTCTATATTTTATAATTTGGTTATTTTTCTGCCCCTTCCTGAGACACCCACCCACCTTCAGGTACCCAACCTGGATCCAGGTCTTGTCCTTAGCTGGTTGTCCACAAAGCCCTGGAAGGTATTAACTGGTAGGCAAGGTGGTAATTTAATCATCTGTAGGCAGAAGTGTAGCTCACCTTCCAGGGGCTTCTGCAGTTAAGAGAAGGTTCTTTTTGAAAGAAAAATCTTGAAAATTCAAAGGAAAGTGGTCTGCTGCAGGTTTCCCGATCACTCCTGGTTGAAGGGGCTGCCCTGCACATTGTAGGGTGTTCAGCAGAGCTCCTGGCCTTTCCCATCGCATCCTTCTCCTCCTAAAGTTGTAGCAACCAAAAAATGTTTCCAGACGCTATCCCATGTCTCCGGAGTTGAGATAATCACCTCTTAGTTGAGACCCACAATCCCATATCAAAAATGGGGGAAGAACTTAAGAAAAGAGGACCCCTTTCTGGGTCCCATCAAATGGACCCACCCAGGCAGCTGCCTGCTCAGACCCACCCGCAAGACTCTTGATCCCAGGGCATTTTGGGAACCTCAAGGAAATACCCGCACAAGGAACAGATTGGCCTTCCGCATCGGAAGAAAAGGCAAGGCCAAAATCAGAGTTCTAGAGTTCTCAATCCTGGGCAGGGGCAAGAAAAAGGTGCTGTGGAAGTGTAAGCGAAACTTAAAACAATGTTCCAGACGAAGCAAGGGACTCATCTGAAGTCCTCCGCTTTCAAAGAAAATGGCTCGTGTCTTTGTTGTCTGCTTTTCTGCTCTATCTTTACCACCCCAGCATTAAGTCCACCTCTTTCAAAGTGTCCCTTAGCCCCTTCTAAGGAAAAATCTCCTGATGCTGCTTGTTAAACTAAGGAGGAAAGAGAGAAACCCCTAAAAGGAAAAACCTAAGCTGGTTTTTATTCACCTGGGCAGGTGTCAGTGTGGCCCCTGAAACCATCCTGAAGCTGGAGCCCAACTGGGACCCTGATTAAGATGCTCAAGATGTGAGGGGAGGAGCAAGGGGGGCTGATTAATTGACAAAAAGAAGCCAGGCCATGTTTGAATAAGACTGCCCTGTGGAATGCAGAGCCCTTTTTTGTGTGCTCATTCCTTTGAAACAAAAGCTAAGAGAGTGAACTACAAAGGGGCTGGGGGAGGGGAGCAGGGCAGCCAATGGGTTCATGTGACCAGGTGCTGGGGGTGGGCCAAGGGGGGCACAGAGGCACTGCAGGGGCTGGCCCTGGTCAGGGCAGTCAGTCATGGGCATTCACAGATGAGATCATTCCACATCCTTAAGGTCATTTTGCATTCCCATTCTGCAATGAAGAATGGGACAACATTGAATCACTTAAATTTCCTCCCTCCATGTGCGTGGTCCAGCAACAAGCTGCTGGTCTAGGAGCTCTGGAACTATGAAAAGCCCAAATGGAGATGCACCATTATGTGAAAAATAGACACGGGATTTCCTAGACTTCATAAGGAAAAATCCCATAAATACCATCTCACTAATAAGACTGGGGATACACTGGGCTATATACAAAATATGGAATTAAAACTGAGTTCATCTGTTCCTTTTGTCCTTTAAACATGGCTACCGGAAAGTTTAAAATCACCTACTTGGCTCGCGTTTTATTTCTCTGGGACAGCACTGCTGGAGGCTAGCTGCTCTCAGCAACGGGTCTCTGCCTGCTGGCCTGGCCCCTTCCTGCTCCTGCAAACCCACCTGAGAGTGTCCGGCTTCTTTTCCAGGGTGTATCAATCTCCGTTCATTTGCCAAATCTTCGGCAAAAAAAGCACTAAGCTGACATCTGTGGGAGACCCCAAAATGAATCAGACTCTCGGATAGAAGGCTGCAGCTCTGAAAGACTGCCTGGCAATAAAAGAGGTCCAGAGACTGGCCCCAGGGAATCCCCGGACCCAGAAAGTGCAAAGCTCCTGCCAGCCATCAGCTGCCATGTTGGGCTGGTTCCATTTGCCCCGCAGAGGTGGCTGTCTGGTTACACTAACCCACCACCTGCTGTCCGTCTATTGGTGACAGTTTTCCCTTCTCCTTCCCTGTCTGATGTAGGACTATGTCTTTGAGAACAGCCTGTGTCTGAGGAGGTGGGTTGCAGGTTCAAGTCCCCAAGCCAGCCCCTTGCCTGGCCTTATGGCTTTAGTTTATGACAGGACCAAAAAGTGACCTGGAAGTGGTTAAGAAAGACGTTCCTCATCCCAACCCACCGCATGGACTTTGAAGAATATTTTTTATCCAAAAAGTCTAATTTAAATGTATCAGTGGTCGGTCCAATCCAGAAGAGGGGTTCTCAGCTGGGAGCAATTATGACAGCCCCAGCGCCATCTCAGGTGGGTATCTGGAAGCACCTGGAGACATTTTTGGTTGTCACAACTGGAGGGATGGAGTGCTACTGGCATCCAGTGGGTAGAGGCCAGGATACTGCTAAACATCTTACAATGCACGGGACGCCCCCACAAAAGAGAATTATCCGAGTCAACATGCCCATGGCGGTGAGGCTGCGCAACTACGATCCAGAACATGGAGGAGATCAGGATCTATCACCAGCACCACCAGCCCCAAGCCAGAGCTTGCTCTAATCTCTGGCATCAAGGAATATCCTTCCTCCCTCAACACCACCTTCCAACACACCTGGGAGTGGATCCAGGGAAACCCGAAGGATCAGGGCAAGAAGAACAACTGGAAGAAGAAAAACAGTACCAACACGATTACATAAATTAGCCCCGCTAATTACCAAGTGTCTAACGTAGCACCTGGAGCAACAGCTGGGGTTGCACAGAATTGAGCAAACATCATCCCCAACCCAGGCGGGCTCTGGGCCTACTGACTTGCTCCTCTCTGCCTTCTTCTGGCAGAAGATTTGAGTAACAAAAGGCTAAGCGGAGAAGCCTCCTCGGAGCAGAGTGACCACCTGCTGGAGGTGGGCTCCCAGTCGCAGCCTCCTTGGGCACACTTGCACACCTCACCGAAGACATTCTCAGAAGAAACACTACCGAGGGCAGTGGGACCTCCTACTGGGCTGGGGACCCAGCTTCCCAAGCGGCTGACTTCTGCAGATACCTCCACGAGGAAGCCGTCCACTCTCCCGCCTCCGTGAGTACTGCTCACCAAGTGCTTGTGAAACAGCAAAGAGAAGGTTGCTGCCCCTCTCCCCAGCCTCTGCTTCAACACCTGTTCTGTTCTCTGTTCCTCTGGGCCTCATTGTTCTCAGTTTCTCGATTCTAGAAGACCTGTTATTTGTTCTCCATGGGGCTTCCACAAAGACCCACACCACCCTTGGTCTCACTGCTGTGATTTCCCTCCTGGGCAGCGACACTAAGGATGCAAAAACAGAAGCCACTGAGCTGGAAACCTCCCCGGGCCACTCAGCAGCTCCACGTGATGGCAGTGCAGTAGCCAGATGCTGCTACACCAGGCGTCTCACCAGGCCACGGCCATTTCTTCTCGGTCACCCCCCAGACGCAACTGCGTCACAGCCACAAGGGCTGCGGGTGAGGATCTCCAAGGCTCCATCCCTGGGGTCAAATTTAATTTTGACTTAAAACCTACAATTGAAGTGACTCTCCCAGATTTCCTGTTGTATCGGGTTGAAGGGTGACTCCCCCAAAATATAGGTCCAACCCCCAAAATCTATGAACATATCCTTATGAGGAAGAAAAGGTCTTTGCAAATAAAATTAAGGATCTCAAGAGGAGATCATCCTGGATTCCCAGGGGGGCCCTACATGAAATAGCAGGTGCTTTCATAAGAGACAGAAGACAGACACATAGGGAAAAGGCCACGTGAAGACTAGAGTGAGGAGGCTATAAGCCAAGGGCAGCCTCGGGTCCCCAGACATTGGAAGAGGCCTTCAGAGCACTGCCAACACCCTGATTTGGGACTTCTGGTCTCCACAACTGTGAAAGAAGACATTCCTGCTGTTTTATTAATAAGCCGCCCAGTTGGTGGCAATTTGTCCCAGTAGCCCTTAGGAAACTAATAGACACACTCCTCACAGTCACACTGCCCACATACGTGGTTCATTTAGCATTAAAAATATGGAACTCTGGGCGGCGCCTGTGGCTCAGTGAGCAGAGCACCGGCCCCATATACTGAGGGTGGTGGGTTCAAACCCGGCCCCGGCCAAACTGCAACAAAAAAATAGCCGGGCATTGTGGCGGGTGCCTGTAGTCCCAGCTACTCGGGAGGCTGAGGCAGGAGAATCGCCTAAGCCCAGGAGTTGGAGGTTGCTGTGAGCTGTGTGATGCCACAGCACTCTACCGAGGGCGATAAAGTGAGACTCTGTCTCTACAAAAAAAAAAAAAAATATGGAACTCTGAGCCTGAATTAACTATTCATTCACACTTTGTTTTATTTTTGAGACTCTACCCTGTCACCTGGGTAGAGTGCCATGTCATACCTCACAGCAACCTCAAACTCCTGGGCTCAAGTGATCTATCCTCTTGCCTCAGCCTCCCAAGAAGCTGGAAGCACAGGTGCCTGCTAGGACACTTAGCTGGGTTTATTTTATTTATTTATTTATTTTCTATTTTTAGTAGAGACAGGGTCTCACTGATGCTCGGGCTAGTCTTCAACCCCTGAGCTCCAGCAATCCACCTGCCCCAGGCTCCCAGAGTGCCAGGATTATAGGTGTAAGCGACCATGCCAGCTCATTCACACTTTCAATAGACACTGACTCTGCCCAAATGTCACCTCCTCCCGGGCTCTCCACAACCAGTAACACCATTGAAAAGGCTCCTTATTCAACCCCTCCATACACGGATCCTTCTGTAGCTCTTTATCCTGACATTGTAATTCAGATCTTTATTGCTCCTCAAGTTATACATCTGTGTACTTTGAGATCACCTATGTCTCCCATTTGACCATATGTTCCCTAAGAGCAAGGGTGTGTTTTCTAATTCAGTGCTAACAATCTAGCAAGAAGAATGCCTAGCACGTGATTAGCTGCTAAAAATATATGGTTGGATGAATGCAGACACAGTCCTTATTTTCTAAAGCAAAGATAGTCTAGAGCAGTGGTTCTCAACCTTCCTAATCCACGACCCTTTAATATAGTTCCCATGTTGTGCTGACCCTCAATCACAAAATCATTTTCGTTGCTACTGAGTAGCACGAAGAACAGTATTAAAGGGTCGCAGCATTAAAAAGGTTGAGAAACACTGGTCTACAGCATTCTACTATATTAGAATAATGCTCCAGAATTAGAATACAGTAGAATGTTCTAGACCCATTATTTTCAACTGGTGTGCCATAACAGGATCTAATTAGGTGTGCCATGAAAATTTTTAAAGATCACTAATTATTTTTGAAAGCAGTTCAAAGTACAGTAAGTATATTCTTTTTTTTCAAAAACTCTTATTTTTTTTTTGATCAACATAATTTAAGTTTACTGCAGTAGTTCAACTATAGGTTGAAGTGTGCCATGAGAAAAACACTGTCCTAGATACTATCTCTTCTTTAGAAAACAAACAAAACAATAAAAAAAAAAAAAGATCACCCTGCATCTTCTTTTTGGGTTATCAAGGACTTTCACCCATATCCATGAATCAGAAGTGTGCCATGATTTGTCTTTTGGGAAAAAACGGGATTTTTCTCTGAAGGGAAATTCCTATGTTGCTGGTGGATAAATAAAGGACATTGCCCTAAAATGCCCCTAAATTTTTAACAAGTGTTTTAACATAGTTTTTTGTACCTCCCTTTTCTAGCACTTTCCTCAGGAAATACAAATTGAGATGCCTGGTAGGTGATGCTCTGGGGAACAAATTGTTTGTCACCATGCAGAGGCCACAAGGATGTGCAGACCAATGTCCCCTGGGCAGCCAGTGCCTCCAAATGGGTGGGCAACACAGAGGATTGCATTGTCCCTGTCCCTGAGGACATTCATGACCTGATGTCACAAAGACAAGATACTGCGAGACCTCTATCTTAGGGACTCTGGAGAGAGGACACTCCGCGAAGAGTGATGACACCTTTGACCAGTGGGTAGGTGGAGTTTAGCTCAGCCAAGGTGAGGCTAACGGACCCCCCAATAACTGGCTGCTGAGCCTGCTCTGGTCTTTCCAGAAGGTATAAATAGGGCCCTCCTTCCGTCCTTCTGTAGCCTCTGATCTGCTGGTAACCTCACAGAGCTTCCTCAGGTTGGGATAATAAGTAAACAAGTCTTTAAGATCGAAGTCCTTAAGATTTCAATGCAGGGAACATTAATAAGAGAAAGAGACAAATTGGAGCATCAGGAAAACCTGAAAATGCTTAAAGATCCTTTTTTCCTTCCAAAGAAAGCCAAAACTATTTGTACTTGAGCCTGCATTTGTTTGGAATGCCTACAGAACTAGTTGGGACGGTGGCTTTCTCTTGGGCTTTCACAACTGAAAATAGCCGACTCACCATTTTGTTACCCTGACCTGAGAACCGCATCTGAAAAGGAACTCCTCCCTCAAGAGACAAAGAAAAGGACAGACTGTGCCCGTGGCCACAGGGAAGGGATGCCTGCTGCATGCAGTCCGTTGTAACGACTTCTGCTGCAGACTCAGAGGCTCAAAAAGAAATGGAACAGCCACGTCTAGTCCGATTACTCCCTCCCATGGTACACTTTGATGTCATCTTTGTCACCCCAAGATTCTTTCTCTTTCCCAGGTATGCTGAAACCTAAGACACTCGTTCTCAAACATTTTAATCTCACAACCTCTCACAGGGATCTCACTCACTGCCCAGGTTACTGCTAGACCTCTGAGCATTCCCCACAGCACCCACACCCTGGGCAAGAATGAACATGGCTGACCATGGAGCGTCTCCTATGCTTTTATCTTGCACGAGGTTCTCCCAAACCCCACACTTGGGTAGGAAAAATGTGTCAATGTTTCTAACATCCCTGGGATTTTTCTCTTCTCATCACTTCTTATCATGAGCATACCTGAATGTAGACAGGACCACCAAAGAGTCACATCCCTCCCCACCCCCTATCAACTCATCTCCCTCTCGCGGGCTCATTTCCATAGAAGCCCTGACCACCGCCACCTTAATAAGCCAGCATCCTGGGATGCCTGGCCTGAGGGAGCCAGCAGCGGGCTGGGCAGCCCCACGCCAAGGTCACTGAGCTGACCACCCCTCAATGCTGCGGATCACCAAAAACACCTGCTTCATAGCCACTGCCCAGTGTCACCTTCTGCCACAGACAAACAGTAGGCCTGAGGTGAGTTAAGGCAAGGAATAAGGAAAACCATCAGCTATTTCAGGGTAAGCTTGAAGCAGACTTCTAAGTTGGAAGTGATATTTGACCAAGATATTATCTGCCTTCATCACAATGGCACTGATGGTGCAAAAGCAATAGCAGGTATAATCATTAGCACTTTAGCATGAAGGTAGGCAGTGGTGCCACAATAATATATACACATATATATACACACACACACACATATATAGAATCATAATACTCAAGATATACTGATAACAAAAGATGAACACAAGTCACCTTGAGAACCTCTTACAACTGCAGAAGTCAAGTGTGACTTGAGCATTATAATTTTAATACAGTGTTTTCCTTTCTTAAAGTGTGTAAACATTTTTAGTACCCTCCTTATATGTGCAAATGTCACCTAAGAACACCCTGAATGCAGTAAACATTGTTAATTTTATTAAATCTTGATCCTTGAGTATCTATCATATTTTAATATTCTGTATGACAAATGGGAAATATGCATAAGGCATTTCTGGCACACAGAATGGAACATCATTCTGATCTCCAGGGAGAGCACTTAGGGAGTGTTAAGTTGCCAGCAAAACTAGCTGCATTTTTCACCGAATGCCATTTTGACTTGAAAGAATAAGTGACAGACAAATTACAGGTATTCACACTTGGGTATCGGGCAGACATTTTCTCGAGAATGAGTTAAGGAAGCCTGTCATTTCAAGGGCAATAATAACTGTGACTAATGATACAATTTGAGCTTCAATCAAGAATTAGAATTTTAGAAAACTCATATTCATCATCACGAACTTGACAGCTTCCCAGTACTCAGAGACCTTTCTAATATCGATGGTAATAGGAAAGCATGTGATTCGTTGACATTGTAAAATGAAACGTGTCTATATTTGGAAGAGCTGCATAAATTAGTGAATCAACATTTTCCAAATGACCCAAAAAATATGTTTTCGAATCGGGCATGGGTAAAAGATCCATTCAAAGTGCCAGGTTGACCAACAAACATTAAAGGGACAGAATGAGAAAACTCATTAAAATGGTTTCAAATTTACATTGCAACTAACTTTTTGAAAACTTGCCACTTGGATATTTTGGGTGAAATATCAAAAAAGAATACACACCATTATCTGAAAAGGCCCTGAATATATTTTTCCTTCTTGCAAATTCGCTTCTGGTTGAAGCTGGATTTTCTTCCTAGAGGTGTTACGTCTCTGTAGGTTGGACACAGAAGCAGATCCGAGAGTCCAATTATTTTCTAATTCAGGCAATGTAGAGTTTAGTAAAAATCTTTTTAAAATGCCACTCTTCTCCCCTAATTTTAATTTCAGAAAATAGAGTTATTTCTCCTAAAAAAATCATAATGTTAACAGGCAATGGATTTGCCATTGATTTTTAAATAAATATACTTGTTAATTTTTCAATTTTAAGTTCTAATGGAGTAAAACAATCAATAGTTATAACCAATACTTTTTTGGTTGGAAGAATGGTCTTGGGGGCTCTCAAGAATTTAAAAGCGTAAATGAGTCCTGAGATGAAATGTTCGAGAATCACCACTGTAGAGTATTTGAAAACTAAACAAAATACTCACAAGATGTTACTTAAGTAAAGGAAAAAACAGATTGCAAAAGGCTATGGTAAATGATTTCTCTACTTCTAATTTTCTATGAATACACAGTATATAGGTGAATAGGTAAATAAATGCTTTGAAAATTATTTCAGGCTGTCCGGGCACAGTGGCTCACACCTATAATCCCAGCACTCTGAGAGGCTGAGGCAGGTGGATTGCCTGAGCTCAGGAGTTCAAGACCAGCCTAAGCAAGAGTAAAACCCCGTCTCTACTAATAGAAAAACTAGGCATTGTGATGGACACCTATAGTCTCAGCTACTGGGGAAGCTGAGGCAAAAGGATTGCTCATGTGCAAGAGTTTGAGGGTGTTGTGAATTATGACACCATGACACTTTACCCAGGGCAACAGAGTGAGACTCTCTCAAAAAACAAAGAAATTATTTCAGGCCTTCCTCCTTCTCAGATGCTCTAACAAGGCCCACAGGCAGTGTCTGACACACAGTAGGTGCTTGTAGCTCTTCCAAATGACCTGAAATAGTATTTCATGCAAGGCAATAATCAATTGGCTTAACATTAGTGTTGTTCCCTTACTGGGCTATAGACAGGTCTGTTTTCTTAACAAAAAGCCTCATACTTTAAAATATATAAGCAATAGTCTAAAACATAAAATGTATATTTTAAAAATATTTTAAAGTATACATATATATATAAAGTATGTGGTATATATATTATATACACAAATAGAGCATTTAAGCAATGCTTATATTTAATACTGTTTTCTACGAGGCAAAGAACAACATTTAGAGTGTATTGTAGACTTAGGTCTAGAATAACCTAGATTCCTAAAATGAAATCTATTTTCTTCTGGGAAATGGAGGACCTATTAAATTCTCCAACAACATCAACATACGATCATTTCAATAATAACATTAAAAAAAAAAATCCATGGGAGAAGGTGGAAAAGTCATAAAAGGATGCCCAGGTTGGGCGTGAGGGAAAAGGTCTCAACTTCCACCAGAAGGGTAAGAACTAAACCTGTATTTATTTGTTTACCTTCTGTGAGAAGGAAACATAATCATTAATAGCAATGCTCCCATATCATTAAAAGACGCTAAGAAAAGAATAACTTTTAAAAAAGAAAACCTGCCTGGGCTTTGGTCACCTTGCTCTTGCTGGGTGGCCTTGACTAACCGACTCGGAGATTTCTGTTTTCTGCAGCCATAAAAAGCAGCAAACGGCCATCCCAGAGGAGCAGGGAGAATCATTACACTGAAGACCAAGGTGGTTGGTTCTGAAGAATTTCTGGAATGGGCAGCCTGGATTTCAGAAGCTCGGGAGACCTTCGGCCTGGCACCAAGGAGGGTTGACTCTGAAGCTCTGCTCCCTCCTGCATGGAGAACCTCCAGAAAGCCAGTTCTGAAAATCATCCTTATTGACACTCACGAAGCCAGAGCAGCCAGTCCTGCCTCCCTGGGCCCCAGCACTGCAGCCCCTGAGGCTGTTTCCCGGTCAGACCCAAGGCACACAGACCCCTTATGAGGTTTTCCAAGCCACCTCTCCTTGCGGCTCTGGCAGGTCCATGCTGCTCCCTTAGGCTGCATAATTAGCGGGCTCCAGGTCGCCATGCCTGGTATGCTGTGGTTCCCCACTCCCAAACACAGCCCTGGAGCCCCCTCCTCGCCGGCGCCACCTCTGCCACCAGTACACAGCGTCCCCACCCTTCCTTCCCCCGGCCCCACCTCCCCAACTGTGGGTCCCCACACGGCAGCTCCAGGGTGGCTGCCACCCCCCACACTGACACGTTTCCTAATCTGCTGGCAAACGCAAAGTGTGTGCTGCCAGTCTACAGAGCCCCACTGTCACCACCTGTGAGCCAAACTTAGTCCCCACTCATTTAGAGACTTTCCAAGCTATGGGTGGGGGTGAAAGGAAAATGCGGAAAGCTCAGGCTAATCCTTATCCACCATCCGGATCTTGTCCTCTCGATTCCATCTTACCATCCTCCCCTCCCATCAAAAATCCCAAATTCTGCTATTGGAGAGTAAAGTCTGAAGATGTCTTTTAGTCCCTCCCCCACTGTGGGTCAGGCTGATGCCACATCTCCACATACATGTCCATGGGCTGTCGACCAACTCACACTCCTTCGACAACCAATGTCAAAATCACAACCAAACACCATCTCTAACTGTGCCATGCTGAGTGAGGGACACTCCCCCCGGTCACCCCAACCATCAGGACAGCCTGGAAAGGGCACAGGAGCACCCATCAGTTGATGACGTTTCCATTTTAAAGAACAGAGGGACCAGGGAAGGACTCCCTTCTCTTTTTCTTTGTGTTTGAACATTTACTTGCAGCTTTAGCAGGCAAAAGGCTTTTTTTTAATATAATAAAAAAAGTTATATGACTTTAATTAAATGCGCTTATTAAAAGGGTGAAATATTTGGAGAGGCTGTTTTTGTGCTAGAGGCACATTTTCCAGCATGCAGCCGAGTGCCTGCATCCGCCCGCCCGAGGCAATTTTTAATGCACAAATAAATCCGCACCTGACGTGCTGACAGATTATTATGCAGTGTGGCAGCCAACAAAAGTAAACACAGGGGCAAGTTTTAACCTCTTGCAGTCATAGCGCTTTCCCTGCTGGGCCTGGCTCAGGTGGAGGGGATGCTGGTGATGCTGTTTCCCCTCGTTAGGCATCTCCTGCCCGGGAGCCCATCGCTGGAAGCAGGAGGCTGCTTGCCCTTCAGCCTGTGTGGTGTGAGCAACAGACAGGAGACCACAGGAGGGGGCGGTGTGGGGAGGGGGACTCAGCACCACACCGGGTTCCCCAAGTGCTCTGCTTTCTTCCCCTCCTGTTTCTACTGCAGCCCTAAGGTCCACAGGCTCCTGCTCTCCAGCCGGCAGAGTTGGCTCTGCAGATGGAGAGCCCAGCCAGGTGTCTCTCCCAGCTCTGCTCAGCCCAGAACAGTCAGAACAGTTACTAGAGAGCTAAGGGAACATCGAGCACTTTCCACAGTTTGGATCTTAAATTACAGAAGTGCAAATTAGTATCACTTAAGACCTTTACTGAAACCGAACTACACAACTGCTCATCTGTCTCCCGTCGCTCTGCTCAGATGGGGTTTGCAAAGCGACACTCCTGGAAATGCACATGTTGCGACCATCAGAGATTTTGGTTATACTTGCCTGGCGCATGTGACGTGGCCCAGTGCGGTCACTGACCCCGCCATCTTTAATACATTCTCTCATATTATCTCCAAGTCCCCCGTCTATTACCACCATTAATTCCAGCACGTACCATATTGCACAGTGCTAATAGTTCCCCATGCCTCATCCCTGTTAACTCTCCCAGCAATGTTCAGTTTACAGATTAGAAAAAGGATGCTTACACAGAGGGCATGATTTTGTTCAAGGAGCCCATCACATGGGACAAAATGAAAGCACAACTGGAAAAAACAAAAAAGCACATCAACCTGTAATAAAATAGAACATACTTATTTCAAATACAGAGATTAATTATGACCACTGAGGAAATATTCTTTTTTTCCCTCTATGCATAAGACTAGGGATACATGTATTTATTTTTAAAACAACAGAAAAGATTTGGCACAGTGAAATGTGATCAAATAAACACAGAAAATTCCTGCAATGGGTGGAAGGCTGTGCTAGGTGACCTTCAAGTACCCTGCCAACACATCTCTTTGTTAAACTGACTGTTCTGACACTGGGACCCACCCCACACACACACACATCCCTAGAATTTGGAGAAGTTTGGAACAGGCCTCACGGTAGCCAGCAGCTCCAATCTTATTCCACCATTTCATGATGCTCGGATTAAATGCCCCCTTCCCTGCTGGCTGGGAACGTTTGAGTTGCGGCAAGGAATGGAGAAAGAAGTTTAGACATTGGAATATCTTTATGGGTACACTTTCTTTCTGGTCTGGGAAAGATCGGCAAAATTCTGATCATCACACTTGGAAAGCTTCCCCTACAAGCTGCCAGGAAAACCAGGCAACCATTACCAGGTGCATCAAGTCTCATCAGTCTCTGACTGAGTTTGGAGGTTCTCCTGCTTCATGAAAAGATGCCGAATTCCACTACTGAGGCTAACAATGCCAGATCCTTCTCTTGCCAGCCTCCCCTGCACCTAGGGTGGGAGCACCAGGGTTAGACTCCCCTAATCAGTCACGACCTGCCTCAACTTGGAGCCAGAAGCATCACAAGCCCTGAGAGACCCACTCTGGTGAAGGCGAAGATAATAGCACAAAGTATTGGGGTACTTCCTAATTCGAGACTATTACAAAAAGTGCTGCTATGAACATTCCAGCTCAGAAGAATGTTCTTGTGACAGGAGATGTGGCCTGCTTGGAGAGGCAGAGGCCCTGGTGCAGCCCCCTGCACCTACCCGCAGTGGTGCAGGTTGAGGTGGGTGTGCCCCAGGGTGGAAGTAATATCATCATCAAACCAGCTCTGTAGTGTCTGGGACGGGTTCCTGGCTGTGGAGCCTTCAAACCCGATTCCCCCACTCCCATGAAGATGCTGAGCTAGGCAGTCTGCTTTGAATAAATGCCTTTTTATGGGTGGCACCTGTGGCTCAGAGGGTAGGGCGCCGGCCCCATATACTGAGGGTGACGGGTTTGAACCCAGCCATAGCCAAAGGGCAACAAAAAATAGCCAGGCGTTGTGGTGGGCACCTGTAGTCCCAGCTACTCGGGAGGCTGAGGCAAGAGAATCGCCTAAGCTCAAGAGCTGGAGGTTGCTGTGAGCTGTGACACCACAGCACTCTGCAGAGGGTGATAAAATGAGACTCTGTCTCTAAAAAAAATAATAATGAATAAACAAATGCCTTTTTGGCATAAGTTACCCAGAGATGACTTCTGTTGCTTGCACACAAGAACCCTGATGGATATAGGATTCTGTACAAACTCCCAGCGTTGGCACTTGGAAGTTACAATACTATCTCTCTTTGGTTAGGTTTTTGTGTTGCTTGACTTTATTAATTTCAGATTTCCATCTCAATAAAATATACAAGAGAAAAATGAACATTTCATGAAAGGACAGGTCACTGAACTGTCACAAAATGAACACAACCATGTAACCAGTACTCACATCAGGAAACAAATCCATCCCACCTCCCACTTGGTTTCTGTCATTACCACCAACCAAGGACAGTCACTATCCTGACTTCTGACACCAGAGACTAGCTTTGCCTATTTTTAAACTATATGTAGATAGTAAGACAGTGCAGTGTCTTTATCCAGTCTAGGTGCTATCTTTGTCTACCTATTTATCTGTCACTCCGCACTCTGCTGGGGAGGGTCACCTCTACTGTTGTGTGTAGCTGAGGCTCAGGCATTTTCATTGCTGTATAGTATTCCACCGACTGGACATACCACAGTTTGTTTTTCCCTCCTACTGTGATCATCACTTGGGTACTTTCTGGTTTGGGGCAACTACAAAAAGTGCTGCTATGAACATTCTAGTCCATATATATCTGTTGGTGAAATGTGAATACGTTCCCATTTAATATGTATTATTGTTCGTCAAGTATATACACATCCACCATCTACAGATACTGCCAAAGGGGTTTCCAAAGTGGCCACATCAATTACAATGGTTTTTAATTGAACTCCTAGAATAAATCTTATCCCCAACATATAAGACACTGGGGAAGAATGAGACGTGTACGGAGGAAAATGTGGTAAAACTTCATATAGAATTATTTCTTCCCTTCCCCCCACCATCCATGATTTCACTGCACATGTATTAAGATGACCTTGGTATTTGGGGTTCTGCCACTCAGCCTGCCCTGGGTTAAATGATTGCTGGCAGGTCACGATGGCAGTCAAGGGCACAGCTGGAAGGAGACTTCTGAGCTCTTGGCCTTGTGACCCAGCAGCAGAGATTCGCACTGTCTTGCCATCACCACTGGCCCCAGGAAACCAGCAGCCGAGTGCCTGTGCCTCCCCCGGTATCACCACTTTCCCCAGCATCCGAGGAGGGGAGCCCTGCAGTTGCAGCCTGTCATTGCATACCTGAATGCCTGCAGGACCAGCCGTCACTTCAGTCAGGCCAAGAGGGTCAGGTGTGGTGGGGACGAGGTGGGGAGTGGTGGGGATTTGAATAAATTCAGAGCAAATGGCCAGTCTTAAGGAGACATTTATCACCCTGCTTGTTGATTTTTGCCATATGGGAAAGAAGAACCCATTGTTGCCAGATTTTCTCACTTTTCAAGAAAAGCTGGAAAACGAGCTTTTTTAAATATAAGATACTGTGATTTGTGTTGTTGGCAACTAATTTTAAGAAGTACTGTATACTATTAGCCAAATAAAATGTATCTATGGATCAGATCCGGCCCGTGAACCACTGGTTGACCATCTTCAGCAGAGAAGAACTCAGCATTTTAGACTCAAAGGAGAGGTCCCCTAAGGCAGCACAGGGCACAGGAAAGAAACAGCTCTGGAGAGCACAGATCAAACCCAAATTCCCTTTCCTTTATGTGGAGACACTGCCTCCATCACTACAACCCTGTCTGCTACCCTGACAAAGTCCTCATCAAACATCAAGCTCTTAAAATCACGAACACCTCAGACAAGGCGCCTCCCACTTGAAGGAGACCGATTCCTTTTGTTCTGTCCTTTGCATCTGGCAAGTGTGTGTCCTGTAATTACTGCAGGTCACTAGCTCTGCCCCCTGGCTGCGTTTCACGTGGCAGACTCCACTTGGGTTGAGAACACCTTCAGTAGTTAAGCAGAACGTCAGAAACAATTTATCCAGCAAAGATGCTGTCAAGGAGAAGACACTTTCTTTAGCAAATCAGACTTAGTTTCCAATCAGCCCAACCTCCGTGATGAAGGCTGCCAAGCTGGCTGCCATCACATTAATGTAAATGGACCTCTCGATTCTTCCTTTCTACTTACTCCTCCCCTAACCATGAAACACAAATACCATCTCCCTGACTCTTCACTCCTTCTCTCTACCTGAGTGTCGTCAGAGCACAGACACACACACACACACAACACTCATACAGACGCGTATGAGCACGCCCCCACACGTCCACTCAGCCAACAGGTGGGAACAATCTAGAAACTAATGTGTACAGAAATAAATTCACATTTACTTTCTCTTGTCCTCACCATGCATTTTCTAGTTCCCAGCAAGGTGTCAGGCACACAGTTAGTGTCTGATAAGTATCTGTCGAATGTCCTACGGTTCCTGAGACAGATTTGCAAGACCTCTTGTGTGCTAGAGAAAGAAGCAGGCAGCCACTCTGGGTGACGCGAATTCTTACCAAGGATACAGAATCCCACACACTGTGTGTGTGCACAGGCTGAGACAAGTACTCCCCAGACAAGGACACAGGGGCACAAAGAGGTGCCAAAGCCATCTGGACAAAGGGCAATTGGAGGGGCAAGAAGAAAATCCTCTTTCTAAAACACTCCCGGGCCTGCCCCTGCAGTGGCTACTGGTCACTTAGTGACCATGACAATAACTCAATACATTCACAACCTAAACGCTCAATCAACAATAGCTACGTACCACACACTTTACATCACGAGTGAATATAATCCTTGCGACAATACGGCTGTACCTGTACGGCTCCTTGAGGCATCTCAGGAGCACAATAGAGCTTGACCAAGGAACTTATCATGTTAGTCTCCGATGTTCTCAAGTGCAGGGTTGTAGAAATATGCTAGGGGACTATTTGGGGCTGTCACAATGCCCAGGGTACTGCGAGCATTTAGAAGGCAGCGAGCAGGGATGCTGAAAATCTGCATCGTGCAAGACTGTCCCCACCCCAATGCCAGCAGTGCCCCAGTTCAGAAACACTGTTTTTTTAGCAAAGTGCAGAGTCAGGATCTTAAGCTGCCCATCAGCAAGTCTGCCTTGAGAGCCTTTGTTCTTCCTGCTTTTTCATTCTGGGATTTTGAAACCGTTAATGCCACATGGGCCTACTTCCAATAGAGCAACTGGCTGCCCTTTGGGTAACATCGTACAGAAACTTCAGCAAGTAGACAACAGATCCGGATCTAGAGAAAAAACCTGTTGTCTCCCCAAAGGAGCAAAAGATGATTAAGACCTGTCTTCCCATAGGTTAAGCCTTTCCCACTTCTTTCCTTCCTCCCATCTTTCCCCCTCCTTCCTTCTTTCCCCCCTTCCTTTCCCGCTTCTTTCCTCCCTCCCCCCTTCCCTCTTCCTGGTCTTTCTTCCTTTCTTGTCTCGATAGAGGTATTGTGTGTCATGGAGAAGAAGAAAAGCAATGGGATGAAGCAGCCCAGAGTAGCCCCAGGGCCTGGTCGAGATCACTCACGTGCACATATTTGAGTACCACTGGGAGACTACAGTATTTGTGACTCAAGACAAGCGTTCAGAGCAGGCTTCATGAAAAAGGCAGGACTCCCACTGGGCTTCCAAAGATGGAGCTGACTTTAATCAGCAGAGGAGGAGGAAAGGAAGAGGGACAACGCATAGAGTGTGCAGAGGATAGAAACCAGCCGGCTGAGTTTGGATAAAACCCAGAGTTTGCTGCAGAGCAGACAGAGTTAGTCTAAAAAGGCAGTTTGCACAGGATTATGGAAGGATTCCATCTACCCTGTTTCCCCGAAAATAAGACATCCTCCGAAAATAAGACCTAGCGCATCTTTAGGAGCACACCTTAAAATAAGACACTGTCTTATTTTCGGGGAAATGGGGTATATCCAAGGAATTCCAATTTATCTTGTAGGAAACAGGAATCCCTCATGAGTGGAGTGCAAGGGAGATGAAGGTGGTGTTTCCAGGAATGAACAGACTGCACAGGAGTGGGTGGGAGTGAGCGGTCAGTGAGACGTTCTCTCAAAAACCCCGGCATGAGTAAGCGCCTCCATGAGGTAGTAACTACGGAAATAGCTACCAAGCCCTGCCAATTCCTTTTCAATATGCTTTTTTGTGTTCAATTGGATAGGAAACCATGTTGGGGGGCCTGAGGAAAGGGGAAAGGTTGACCCTTACTTTGTGAGGTAGAGGCTGATGACCAGAAGAATGACAGCCCTTCTGCTAATAAAATATGGACGACAAGAAAGGAGTTTAAGCAAAATAAATTCCCAGGAACAGTAAATACTACTGGGAAGTCAGAGCTGTGGTCTAGTGACTACCTGGCCCTCTCGGACACAACGTGATACACAACTCTCCCATCGGGAGATGTGGCTGTAGCAATTTCTATGTTGACCTGCTATGTTGGTGGCTCCAAGAAAATGCACCCCTCCCCCCCAGTATCCAAGCCTTCATTTAGTCCCCTGCCCTTGAATTCAGGCATGCTTTAACTTGCTTTAGCAAGCAGAAGGAGGCAGAAGTTACACTGTGCCAGGTATAGGCCTGAGCAGCCGCAGAAGACACCAAGTAGGTTCCACTATGGTGGGATGATGTAGAGGGAACACGAGGAAAAATGATATGGGAAAAGGAGAGAAAAGCCCAGGGGCCCAGCTCAGCCCAATCCTCAACCAATTCTCCAGCAGAATGGTGCCTCTTGACTAACCACCAGCTGGGATAAGAGAGGAGTAAGAGAAGATCTGCTTAGCCCAGATCCCAGTATCACGGGCCAATAAAACAGGGGGTGTTTTAAGCCAATAAGTGTTGTTGGGATGGTTTGTTACGCAGCAACAGATAACCAATACGCTTCCACAAGGTCATCGGTCATGCTAGAGTACCCCACTAGTCCATGCCAACAATCTGATCACATGGAGCTCTGCACGGGGAGGTACGTGTCTGTTCTTGGTGAGGAGAGGTACATGTGTGTCCTTGATGATAAGAGGTATAAACATGAACAGCAGCAACAGACAGAACCACTGCTCCCTACAAGTGTTACCTTCAACCTACTGGTACCCAAGCTTGGCGCATAGTGGGCACCTAAATAAACATTTGTAAAACAGATGCAGAGCAATCAATCCAGTTTTAATGGGTTCAAGAGAAGCCTATCCAAAGCTTACTTCTTCCTGTGAACCTTTCCAGGGACTCATAACCTTCAAGGTCAGGAAATGTTCCCATAAATCTGACCATAATCCCCAAGGCTCCTGAAGCTCATTTCCTTGTGTCCAGTGTGGATAGATAGCAGCTGGTCACCGTTTCAATGCACCTTCCTCAGCCTAGTTGAGTTCTCTTCTCATCCAGAAAGAAGGCTCATTGCATTTATCTCCTGCAAACTTGATTTTTTTTTTCCCAGCCGGTTTTCTGGAGAGGTGCTACTTCTGTTTAACAAGAACCTCCTGGGGTTCTTGCTACAATGCAGATTCTGACTCAGTCAGTGTGGGGTGGAGCCAGAGATTCTGCCTTCCAACAAGCTCATCAAGGATGCTGATGCTGCAGGGTACATGGACCGCACTCTGCAGAGCTCCTTCATTTTACAGATGAGGAGACTTCAGAGCAGAGAGAGGAAGATTCTCCCACTAACATCAGAGCCCTGAACCAGACTGCAAGCTCCCCACAGAGGGAGCTGCCAGGCTGAAAGCAGTGCAGGAAATCAGAGCAGGTCTTACTCAGCCATGGAAGACAGGTGCTAGCGCCCCTGCTCCAGCCTCGGAGGTCAGGCTGGCTGCCCTGGCCTCACCCGAGGAGCTTCTCAAAATGCAGAGTCACAGGCTTTCTGTTGGAGACTCCGTGGGTGACTCTCACACACTTCAGGTTTGAGATTATCCATATAGAATACTCAGGGGCAGTTCCAGCAAGAGGGTAAGGCTCAAAAACATTAGCTAGCCAATATTTATTAAGGAGTTATACATTCTAGGCACTATACCACTTCAAATCTGTATCAAAATGATTTAAACTTCACCACAACTCTACCTGGTGAGTAGAGTTTTTCCCAATTTCATTTTTCCCAATTTACAGAGGGGGAAATTGAGGCATGGTTTGGCAGAAGTCACACCCCCTTATAAGGGGAGGGGTTCAGCCAGGGTCAAAGGCAGTTGGTTCAGCCCCAGAGCCTACCTCCTAACCACTGTGTTCTCCGCCTCTTATCCAGAGTGCAGATAAGCTCTTTGGAAAATCCCAAGGGTAACCTGACCAACGGGAACTGTGGAAGCCACACACTACTAGTCCTAGGAATGCTCATGCTCCTCGGAGGGAAATGATAGATGAGTCCAATTTGGGAACAGGTAGTCAAACACTGCAAGTTTTCACCCTTATGCAGAAGCTAAAACAGTTGATCTTGTGGAAGTCATGAGTAGCATAAAAGTGACCAGAGGCGGGGAAGGGGAAGAGGTTAGTTAAAGGATACAGAGCTATTGTTAGGTAGGAGGAATATATTTTTATGTTCTATACAGCAGTGGGAGATGATTATCATGAATAATAATATTTTCAAATAGCTGGAGAGAGGATGCTAAATGTTTCCAAAGAAATGATAAATGCTTGAGATGGTGGATATGCTAATTACCCTGATCTGATCATAATATTCATACCTATCAAGACATCACTATGTACCCCATACATTTATGTATAGTTGTTATGTAACGATTAAAAATTCTTAAAAACTTTGGGAAACACTGGGTTAAACCAAATTATACCGATATCTTCCTGCAGAACTCCTCAGCAAGCACAAGAGGATAAATTTCCAAGGAGGGGGAGAAGGTGCATTTTGCAACATTCTCCAAACACATTGGTCTCCTTTTGTCCAAAAGCATCTCCAGGGACAACAAGGATGCCAGGAAACAAATATCCTTTGGGAACATGGGCCCACAGCAGCATTTCTCAAACTTGAACACACACACAGGAGGCACCTGGGGGGTCTTGTTAAAATGCAGATGCTGATTCCATAGGTCTGGGTGGAGCCTGACAGTCTGCCTTTCCAGCAAGCTCTCAAGGGACGCTGATGCTGCATCGCACTTGGCATGGCTGGGATCCAAAGCACAGTGTGGGTCAGCTCTGGCCCAGTCTGTCCACCTCCCGGACAAGCCCAACTCCAGCTCACCATCCCCAGGAGAACAGCTCTTATGCAAATTTCCAGGGGCTCTGGTCACTACCAACCATCAGACACGTCGCAAGTTTCACCACCGGCCCTCAGGGAACCCAGACCTTCTGCAGAAACTCTGCCCTCGCATCTGTACCCCAACCCTTCTCTCTGCCATTTTCCCCAGGCACCACCGCCCTGCCCCTGCCTCGGAAGGCCCCCATGCTGAAGGTGAAATCCATTCAGCGGGCAGCCTTCCTTGCTCCCCAGCTGCCCAAGGTTGCTGAGGATAAGCGGCAAAAAAGGGAAAGAAGGTGAAAGGAGGAGAAGCAGAGAGCAAGGAGGCCCCGTGAGGTCTTGTGACCAACTGGGCCTCCTGGTGCCGCCGAGGTGGCAGTGCCAACGCGCAGTGCTGAAATACTTGGCCCGTCTCCGGAGCAAACACCCAATCCAAACAGGCGCTGGTGTGTCTCCGAACAGACTGTGTAAATAAGGGGGGGAAGGGAAAAAAAAACCAAACTGGCCACAGATCCCGCTTTCAAACACGTTGAAACAAAATAATCCCTCTCTTGCTGGCTCCCTCCCTCCCGCTTGCTCTCTCTCTTTTTTTTTTTTTAATTTCCACTCGTGCTGAGGCCGCGGTGGAGCCTGGCTGGCGGCTTGTTAGAGCCTGCAGCCTACCTGCCCAGCATAGGAATGAGGCCGGCAGGAGTTACACGATATGCCCTCGCCACAGGCCCAGGACCACAGCTACCGCATTCAGAGTCCGGGAAACAGAGCAAAAGCTGTTCTCAGAGCTCCACTGAGCAAAGACATACACCCGGGAGGGGATGGAGCAGACCAGGCAGATGGGAGATGGTCCAATTAACCTGGCTCTTACCAGGGTGGCCCAGTCCCCAGCCCTAAGAATCACACCCTGCCTCCAAACAGCAGACCCAGAAATAAGGACGCCACCCCATTCCCTGAACAAGAGCTTGATCAGAATAGCAAAAGGAGCTCACCCAGAGCAGCCTCACTCTGAGGGTGTGTCCCTGAAGGCCAAGTGTGTGTACAGACAAGGGGGCCACTTGCTTGTGGTTTGTTTCTGGTTTTGTATTGGGTTTGGAACTTTCTAAAGGCAGAGTGGGGCAGCGGCAGGGGGGATTGTGAGCATGAGTCATCAGCAGATTAGGAACCATCTCCTCCTCCTCCTCCCTCTGCAAGTCGAAACAATTGAGTTGTCTTTCTCAGCTTTTGCCAATGCCTCTTACTCAATCTTGAATCCGAAAGGCATTGGAGGGGAGGCAGGGAGGAGGATCCAGACAGTTCTCTGCCCCTGACATCAGGCCCAGCTGTTACAACTGCACTGTGGCTCCCAGAACCAGAAGAGAAATCCAGATGGGCCTGGAGAGGTGGGTCAGGAACCAGTGCTGGGCGGAGCTCTCAGACAGGTGGGTCAGGAACCAATGCTGGGCGGAGCTCTCAGATGTGAAAGGAGCCTTTGCAGGAGAAAGGGGCCAACTGCAGGGTGACCTTTCTGGTTCCCAGCCACTCACCATTTCCCTGCTCATTCTGATTCTTAGACATGGGACTTGGAATCTCTCCTCGATGCAGGTGAGTGAGCACACGGCACCCCGAGGGTGGTTACTCCGGTTTGATCCTCCCTATTCAGAGGACGCCAGACACAGAGAAGTTTGTCCCCCACAGCCGAGGCTAGGAGGAGGAGGACTCCAGCCCCTAAGCCCAAGAACATCATCAAACGCTTATAAAGCACCAGATGTAACATAATTTAACAACACTAGTTTGAAGAGCCTAAAGGAAGCTACTGGCCGTGGGGTTTATGTTTCCTTTCTAAATTAAAAAAAAAAAAAAAGTCCTCTTACACGTTAATCTCCACTTAATACGGAGCCATAGAATCAGCACAGCATACTAGGGAACAGCCAGAAAAATCAGACACGGCCATAAGGAGTTTATACCTCTGCTGAAGAAGATCCAATCTGCCCACCAGAATGCGATGGCTTCTGTATCTTCAGATTTCATGTGCCAATAACTAAAAACTCCCATCTCGAGTGGTCATTACATCCCAGGAAGCATGCTAAGGGCACAACCACCTTGTGCAGTGCAAACCATTACTGTCCCATTGCACAGATGGGCACACAGGGGCCCAGAGGATAAGCGACAGGACCAGGTCCCACAGCTGCCCAGCAAAGTGCACCAGCCACAACCAGCAGTGCAGGCCACTTCCTCATGTCGCTTCCAGAGCTGACCTCCTCCTTCCTACCCCCAAGTCAAGCTGCTTTTATTGACCTCTGTGAGCCCCCAAAGTGCAGGGACCAGGTTTTTCTTACTTCCAAATTATACTCAGCCCCTTGCTTAGCACCCTATCAACAGTAGACCCCAAGGCAATGTTTAGTAAATAAATGAATAAATGACTTGTCCCTCTCTTCGGATATTCATTGAGTACTTACTGTGTGTCCCTAATTCTGGCAGATGTGGGGACTCACAGAGTAGCGAGCTGTGCCTAAGTGAATCTCTCAGAGTGCTCAAGCGCTCTGTGTAGAACCAGGGCCTGGGAAAGTCACAGAGAAACAGCCCCTGCTGTCCAGGTATTTATCCCTCAAGAAGGAAATAGATCCACAAAAGAGAAAGAAATGGAATTCAAAAGCTCTACTGTTTTAAAAGGAAAGGAGGTTTTCTGAAGTCCACTAAAGAGGTCAAACTAGGCGGCACCTGTGGCTCAAAGGAGTAGGCGCCAGCCCCATATGCTGAAGGTGGCAAGTTCAAAGCCAGCCCAGGCCAAAAACTGCAAAAAAAAAAAAAAAAAGTCAAACTAGAGCTAACCTGGCTCAGTAAATCCTCCTTTATATAAGAATTCCTCCTCTGCCATTTTATCTGTCACTGCATCCCAGCAGGGACAGAGGATAACACACACATAAAATAAGGTGAGGATGCTACGAGAGGCCACTACACACCCACCAGAATGGCTCCAAGTGTACAAAATGACGGCGTTACATGTCGATGAGGAGTGGAGCCACTGGAACTCTCGGCATTCCTGGTGGAAGGAGGGCTGGCAGTGTCTTATAAAATTAAACATGTAATTATTATATGGTCTGGAAATTCCACTATGTGAGAAACGAAGACATGGGTCCACAAGAAGTTTTCTTCAAAAATGTTCATAGCAACGTTATTCAAAACAGTCCGTACCTGGAAATAGGGCAGGTACTTACCAAGAGGAGAAGGATAAACTGTAGAGCTTTATGGGATGGGGCATAGTCAGCCCTGATGCATGCAAACATGTAAGCCTGGTGCACAGGGAAAGGGAATGACACAGAAGAGAACGTGTTGTATGGCTCCATTTATGTGAAATTTCCCCAGAATGGCAGAATTAATCCAGGAAGAAAAAAAAAAAAACAGAAGAGTAGTTGCCATGGGGGTGGGCACAGACCACGGTGGGGTGCTTGCTGGAGTGCTGGCAATATTCTGTCCCTATGGTACACGTGAAGTTCAGTGCATGTAAATGTTACCTTAAAAAACAATCTGCAACCCAATATGGAATTGTAGCTAAGGCAATGCAAGCCGCAGTGCTGGGAGGGATGTCTACCGACGTTTGTAACTTACACAGAAGGAGCCAAAGAACACGGGACAGAGAGAGGCCTGAAAATCAGGCTAAGTGATAGGGCAAGTCCATTGTGGAATCTACAAGGTGAGGATATAGGTACTGGCATAAAATTCTTTCAACTTTTCCGTATATTTGTAAATCTCTATAATAAAAGATTAGGGGCGGGGGAATGAAAGACCATTCCAAACAGCTCCATGTGACAAAAACATTAATGGGGTGAGGTTTCAGAGCTGTTCACGCAAATCCTTGGTGTCTGTCCTGAGGAGGGGAAGGGGAGGCCTTCCAGGCACTCAGGGCTAGATTTAAAGCCACCTGATACCGAGATTCATTCTGGGGTCTGGGTTAAGTCAGAGCGGCCTGGGTCTGCATTCAGTTACCTTGAGCAAGATGCAATTTCCTGTTCCCCGGGAATAAGCACCTCTTGGACTTGAAATACCTCTCACCAAATAGCATTTTGATGAGTTAAGTGTAAATGAGTCAGAAACAAATGGATTAAGTTTCTCGGCATACATACGGAACTGACAAAAAAATAATAATAAAGGAAAGAGGGAAGGGAACATCAGGGGAGGCAGGGGAAGGGTCTCCGTTTCAAACTGAGCACAAAACCAGCACCTTGAAAAATACTTGATCAGCTTGCTGCTCTCCATCCCAGACACCCAGGGCTTCTGGGCCCAGCTCTTTAATATTCAAATGACTTTGAAAAATATTTCTCCTTCTGGAAAGCAAGAGGAGAGAGGAAATGCTTTGAAGCCCTCCTAGTTATTTAATTATTTTTTTCCAAAGGTAAGGCTGTATATTTTTATCCAATATTAAATAAACATTGCTTTTAATGGTATGTTCAAAGCCTTTAGGCCTCTGATGTTGGTTTGGGATTTTTTTGTTTTGTTTTGTTTTGTGTTCTGAAGGGTGAGCAAGGATGGTGCTTCTTTCTTGCCAAATGTTCTGGAATTGCAGAATATCAGCCCCAGGAAGCCTCACCAGCCATTCGGCTATTACAGAGAAGGGAGGCACAGACAGGTTCTTGGGAACTTTCTCCAGAGATGGGTGAGCTGGGATCAGAATGCAGGTGGCCTGGATTCCAGGTCCATGCACAGAACTTTCCACGCTATGCAGGAGAGTAACGTGCTCCATTCAGCTCTGAGTTCCTGATCCAGGGCCACCCTTTCTGAACGTGTGAGCTTATCAGTCACCAACAGGGATGACAATGGCCACCTCAGGGACACTCAAGAACTCCCCAAGTACTTAGAGATTGGGTAGAACAGGGTTATGTGAAGTCCCTTTATGAAGAGATCTAGGCTAAGGAAGAAAAAAAAAACACACCTACAAAAATTTTCTTTAATTCATCTAATTTAGACACAATTCACAACAATTATTATGGCCTGGGGACAGCTGGGTGGGAATGGGAATGACATAATAATGATTCTTAAATACTCAATGTTTGAGTAACAGCCTACACATTCTCAGCAGGCAAATTAACTAATATATCAACCCACACTCTTCCCTGTCACAGAAGAGGTAACAACTGGTATAACTGTTTTCAGAAAAATGTGTTCACTGTTAATATCAACTAGATGCTGTTGGGTAGACGGAGTTCTCCAGGCCCTTCCCCAAAGTCAGTGGTTCTGAACCTTCCTAATGCCATATTTTCATTGTTAAAAAGGGATCATGACACACAGGTTGAGAACCGCTCCCTAAGTCATGGAATCATCCTTGCTCCTAACACAGAATTGCTGCGTTTACTTCTTGCAAAAGCCTTATGAGATCGGGGTCATTAGACACATTTTACAGATGTTTTTTAATGGGCCACAGCCACACAGCTGACAGGTGATGGATTCAAACTCAGATCTCTCCAACTGCAAAGGCTCTGCTCTTATCACAGCCTATTTTGCTGGCCCAGCTATACCCATAAAGGCCACTTAAACCCTAAAGGACCGTTACGTCTGACGGAGAGACGGGCTCTTGTGTCTGAGACAACAACAAAATTATACTTGAATGTTATTTTCTTTTCCCAGAGTGGATGAGTTTTATTGACGTTTGTTAACATCCAATAATTCTTAGTTAAAAGTAGAAAATTAAGATCACCCACAATCCCAGCACTCAGAAGGAACCCATTAATCGTTTGTGATAAATCTTTCCAAAAGTCTTAAATGTGTCGATCTTTTTTAACTTTTTATGTTAGATTTACAGAAAAGTTGCAAACCTAGGGTGGAGAGTTCCTATAGACCCGTCACTCAGCTTCCCCTAATGTGAACATTTTATATAACCAGGGCATGTGTGTCAGAGCTGAGAAATTAACATGAGTACAAGACTATTAACTAAACTACAGATTTTACTCAGAGGACTCCCAATTTTTCCACCACTGTCTTTTTGTCTTTTCCAGGATCTAGTCTGGGAAACTACATTATAATGTACTCACGAGATTGTTAAAACTAATGGCTTATACTCAAAGATCTATCGTGAACATATTTGTATATCAATAAATACAAATCCATAGCATCACTTTCAACTGCTTCCTAATATTCTACTCTACAGATGGGTGATGATGCCCTCCTCTTGAATGGCATATCCATTACGTTCATTTTTCACCATTTCATAAACACAGGATGGGCAAACTTAACCAGTCCAACGAGGTCATCAGGATAAACTTCTGGAAATGCACTGACAGGGTGTCAAGATTATGTCCCTCAAGGTGCTTCGCTCACTTTGCCACACTCTCCCCCAGAAAGCCTGAACCTACCTGCCTTCCTTACCACCCATATATCTGTACTTTTAACTTAGATTCATTCTGGGCAATAAACAAATTCCCTAGTAGACTAACTCTCGTGCTCCCCTTGAGAGAGAGCCACGTTACTAGAAAGAGTTAATACACTTTCAAGTCAGTCATTTTTTTACCCACACTAGACTAATCATTGCAAAGAACCACCCAGAAATTAAACCTCCATTCCTGTCAATACAAGCTGCTCCCACTCTCCCCTCTGGGTCTGACAGACAGAGAGATCTTCGGGTTTTTGCATTTCCATGATGGAATGACTTTCGGGGTCCAGGGGCGACACCCACCAAGTTTAATTTCCTTCTCATCTCTCTGTAGTGTCTGCTGAAATCCCTGAAGGAATGGCCTTGAGTGGGCTCGGAGTAACAGCAGGAAGGACAAAAGTGTCTGATACAGTCAGCAAAGTTATATACCTTCTTTTTTAAATGCTGAAAGCAAGAAGAGGAAGGAGAAAGATTATAAAACTGCTTGCGTATCTAGAAATGGTTCACATTGAGCTTAAACTAGGAACCTGCCCAGCATGCTAACTGTGGCCGTGGTATCTCTTCCAAAAGCAGCCCATATTTTATTCTAAGACTCCCATTCTTCAATGCAAACACTTTGTCCCCAAGCTTAGAAACACTATAAAATGCTATCTATTTGGGATAACTGGAAATAAAGGTGGCTGGGAGGGTTTAGAGAAATTGAGCCTTACCCCATGCTGGGGAATTCTTAAGCGCCATCCTGGCTTGCAAAAAAAAAAAAAAGAAAGAAAGAAAGAAAAAAAAGCAAGCTACTGGTCAGAGGGAAGCTCTTCCATGCCAAGCTCAGCTTGAATTAATACACAACACAACCTCTTAAGGAGGGCCACGGTTTTAAACTAAGAGTCTCTTCTCTCAGTGTAACTGATTAAAAGCAACAGGAAGTTGAGAATATTCTGGAAGGAAAAGGGTTGCAACCTGAGATATTTTCTTCACCCCAGTGTTTGCAATCTTGTCACTCTGGTCAAGGCCACACCTTCAGGTCAGAAGGGACGAAGTCTTTAAAGTGAAGGATGCCAGCTTCATTTCCCCCAAGCAGAACAATGGCCATGATCCCAGGCCTGCCACCTCCCTGGGGCCTCTGTGGTCTGCTTGAGTGGCTGGTGGAACCCATTTCACTTTTGAATTCTGCCCAGAAACCACAGGAGGACCAGCCCACGGAAGAGAAAAATCTAATTGGTTATAAGGATTTAGCATCTACCCAGGAGATATTCAGGCCCCTTGTCCCACACAGTTTCCCAGCCACAAGGAGGACTTTGTACAGAAACCAATTACTCTCAGCTATAAGATGAGTAAGTTCTGGGGACCTGAAGTACAGCACAACGGCTACAGTTAAAAATGCCACTTTGCTCACTTGAAATTTGCTAAGAGTGTAGATCTTAAACATCCTTAAGACACACAGACACACACGCACAAATGGCAACTCTGTTAAGGTGCTGGGTGTGTTAATTAATTGGATTGTGGCGAGCATTTCACAAGGTGTACATACATTGATTGGTCATGACATACACCTCGACTATATACAAATTTTATTTGTCAGTTGCAGCTCAATAAAACCACAGGGGAAAAAGAGAACAAAGGCAAAGCTTTATCTTGTTAGCTCACAAAGTCCCGCAGTACCGTACCGCAGAACTGCAGGTCACTGCAAAGAGAAACCAAAGCACTGTCCTGTCTGGGTGTCTCTTCCAGGGTGAAGCAAGCACATTTGTCCCAAGGGAGCCTCTTTAGGCCTATTTGGAGATCTTTGATGTTCAGGTAATTCAATGTACCCAGTTTAAGTGAAGCCCAAAACACTGAGAGATCAGCCACAGGGCTCTGACTGCACACGTGTGGGCTCTGTCACGAGTGGAGAACAGGAACCAAACCCCTAGCTGTAGGCAATGCTCAGTCAGAGCCATGTTTGTTTTCTTTTAATTGTGCACAGTTACACATGCTTTGTGAGCACAAACCGTCAAACACAGGGGTTATGCCGACAGACCTCCCTACTGTAAATACAACACACTATTGGAATCAAATAAAACTTGCAACAAATTAAGCCTGACGTTTAGGAATAACCATAGTGTAACTGAGCCGCAAAGAATTCCTGCACAAAAGACAAATGTCTTACGGAGATGACTCAAACGACACCTCTGGGGGCAGATGATGGGAGGAGAGGGGGAATTGGAGAAGGCAGTGAAGTCCCTGGAAGTCCCCGCAGAGGCCGGATCACAGAGGCTGCAACCAGGATTCAAGAAGGCAGGCAGTCTACATCCAGAATGCCGCCTCGTGATGTGTCACAGGGTAAACAAAGCCATGTGACTCCCACGCTCTCTGGCCCCAGAGTGGGGTCAGGAGCACCTGCCAGAAGGACAGGGCTAAGGTCCTCTGATGTCCCCTTCTCTGGGTCTCCAGGTCAGAGAACCCAAGAAGAGTAATTGAAGGAGTGCCAACCCCTCTCTCCTTTGAAAACCGCAACTGCCTTGTCTCTTTCATATCACCTGTAATCCCCTTAATTATATATGTATTTGACTTTAAAGAAAATATCTGTAAGAAAGCCAGAGTACGTTCAATCCCTCGAAGCTGGGTTTGCTCGGCTCATCCCAGCCTACCTTCCCAGCTAGGATCTATCACAGGTGTGCATGGGCTCACTTATATGAACACCAGTGTCCAGAACCTCCCCCTTCTCCCTTCAGCTGCTCCCAGGTTCTCCTGCCTCAGGGACCTGGGGCAGCCACCACATTCCCTGCATCTTAGAGAAGAAAGAACAGAGAGATATTGTGGAATATGAGGCACTTCAGGAGGGAGATTCAGGGACAGTCAAAACACCTAAAGGAACACGAGAGCCCAGTGCACCCTAAACAGTCCAGCAGAGAGAAGCAGGGAGCCACCAGGCCACAGTCTGGCACACAGTTTGTCCCAGCCCCTCCATCCACCCAGAAGACAAGAAGAGTGGCTTCACTCCTGGGTCACTCCCGCCAGCCCACCTTATGTGCCTCCTGGAGGTGGGCAGTGAGAGAAACAGGATGAAAACAGCTCGAGCCCCCCAGCCCCTACCGCCCCAGAAATTCTGGGCAGTGCCCTGAACTGACCACCCACGCTGTCCCTCCTGCAGAAAACAGATGGTGCGAGCTGCCCTGGGAAGTGTGATGCATGGTGAAGCCCCTGTGCCTTCCCACGATGGGGAGCTGAACATACCACACAGGGCGTAGGCAGCAGCCAGAGTCTGCTAGGTGGCAAAAAGGTGAACCACAGGAGCTTGGAGATCATTCATTCATTCACACATGGGACAGGTGAACAGCCTACTCTGCCAGGCATCAGAGACAAAACATGAAACAAAACCAGCCTCCTCCCCATCGGGAAAGGGACCCTCATCAGCAGACACAGTAACACATCTGTGACTGCAGACTGAGACAAGCTCCTGAGGGCTAAAGACCCAGTTGTCTGAGCACAATAACAAAGGAACGTGGCCTGGAGGGTCAAGAAATTTGAAGGAGAGATTGTTGATAAGCTCTCGACTTCGGGTAAGTCACTTGATTCTTCTAAGCCTCTCTGTCTCATCTGTAAAATGGACCCACAGACACAAGGCTATTTGCCAATACAAGGGTGAGGCCGCACCTGAAGACTTAGCTGAGTGACAACTCTCAACACATGTTTGCTTGTGTTAGCAGAAGGACACTTTGGAACGGAGGTATGATGCTTATGCCCGCAGACCCCACCCCCGAGCCTTCCCCCACAAAGTTCAGAAACCCACACCCAACTCTCCTGCCGCACACAGGCCTGGGCCTTCGCAGTAGATGGGACAGATTCCCTCGTCTAGCCCGATTCCAGCAGGAACCTCCAACCGCCCCTGTTATTTCAGTCCAGGTCTCTTTAAGCAGCCGTTGCCAACACTGCAGGGGATTCGTGGTGATTCAGCCTTGGCCCTGAGCAAGCTGGACGCAACTATCACTCAGCCGGGATATGGCCGCAAGCCCATGCGCTGCTGAGAGGACACAAAGAGGTTCCCTCCGGCCTCCTGAGCCTCCCTCCCTCCTGGGGACAGGCACACTGCAGTTCCAGCCCCCGTCCCCAAGGTGGACGCTCAGAGGCTGGCTTCCGTGTCTTCAGAGTCAGAAGGTAAGACAATCGCCCACTTTGACCCTGTAAGAGAAATCAGGTGGCAGAAAAAAACTGCGTGTTCGTTCCTGCCACCATTCACACTCTGGTGTAAGACAGCTTATCAGAGTACAGACAAGAGCTTTTGCTTATTTCCTCCTCCTAGGAGGCAGGGACAGGGAGAGAGAGCCAGCAAGGACAGGTAGCAAGCCTAGTTCAAATCTGCCCATCCTGGAAAGTTCAAGAGCAAGCAGCCCCACATAGATGGTAATTGGCCTATTTCCATCCCTGTCTCCAAGCAACTCGACACAAAATCCCCCGGAACCTCATCACAGAGCCAGTGAACTGGAAGGGGCTGGAGATTTCTCTGGCCCAAATTCCCTGCAGCGAAGGATGGGGGGAGGCCTATACACAACACAAATGGGAAGAAGGCACAGTCTCTACCCAGGGCCCACAGCGACCCCAAGGAAACTCTCCTCTCACCAGTGAAGAAGAAAATGAGGTCCAGTCTCCCAGAGGCAAGACAAGGTCACCAGAAGGGGCTGAGGCCAGGCAGCTGGCTCAGAGTGTTTCATGCACGAGCACCTGTCTCATTACATGGGTCTCTGGTGTGGATGGTTTAGCAGGTGTCCTCAAACTGCAGCCCGCAGGCCACATGAAGCGGTGTGAATTGTATTTGTTCCCGTTTTGCTTTTTACTTCAAAATAAGATATGTGCAGTGTGCATAGGAATGTGTTCGTAGTTTTTTTTTTAAAACTATAGTCTGGCCCTCCAGCCATCTGAGAGACAGTGAATTGGCCCCCTGTTTAAAAAGTTTGAGGATACCTGGTTTAGAGGCTCTTCCAGGTAAGAGCTCAGAGCCAGGGTCAGTGTCAGGAAATAATGACATCTGAACCTTTCCACCAACATACACTTGACCTCTGGCACAGTGCCCCTCTGGTTATATCTTCCTTAAGGGCCATGGGCAAACACCTAGTCACTCGATTCCCATAAAAAAGAAAAACCACAATCTCCCTTCACCTGTTTTAATCCATCTCCTTTGGATCACCTTTGAATCATGCCCAGCCTGGCACGGTGGCTCACACCTATAATCCCAGCACTCTGGGAGGCCACAGACGGATTGTTTACGCTCACGAGTTTAAGACTGGCCTGAGCAAGAGCAAGACCCCATCTCTAAAAAAAAATAGCCCAGTATTGCAGTGGGTACCTGTAGTCCCAGCTACTCGCAAGGCAAGAGGATTGCCTGAACCCAAGAGTTTATGGTTGCTGTGACGTCACAGCACTCAACCAGGGCCAACAAAGTGTGACTCTGTTTCAAAATAAAATAAAAATTATGCCCCAAACCATTTCATCAAGGACGGCACATGGAGTGTTGCCTTCTAGCTACTTGACTCCACACCTGTGGACGGGGCCACAGGGCTCCAGTGCTGATTTCTGGGAGACACTTCAGCCTTAACAACTGAAATCCAACCAAACACTAAATACAAGGCACATTTTACTGTGTGTAAATTATTCCTCAATAAACCTCACCTTAGGGGAAAAAAATCTACAGGCTTACCCTTCTTAAAGAAAAAATACACACATAATTTTCAGGAGAAAAAAACAAGGAAATTAACATCTTTTTGCTTGACTGAAGTATGGTCCTTATGTTTTTAATTAAAAATAAAAAGCTGCTCCCTTAGAAAACAAAAGTGGGTTTAGCTCCAACAGCCAAGCAAAGCAGTTGACTCATCCTACCAAGGATCCCATGGCCAGAGGGGGCCTGACCTGATTCTGTCCAGCTCTCCTGAAAGGCCCATGGGGCACCAACCAAGAGTGAGAACAAATGCTGGGCAGGGGGCAGCCCACTCCATCGCTGCCACGGCAAGACACACATGGATTGGAGAGCAAAAAGATTCACAGATGTGAAACCAAAAAAGATGTTAGGCAACTCAGAGATCACTCAACAATAGCCCAAAAGGCAACCTGCCGTCCAGCGCCAGCCCACACGGCCATAGCCTGCTTTGTGAACACACGTAGTAGGTGTTCAACAGATTTTGTAGAATCACACTGAACTTGAGTCAGGATGCACATAAAAATAAAGTTACTTTCCCTGTAACCCTGCAAGGGACTGGCGCTGAGGGGGCACATTAACTCTTTCACACCGTCTGAAGCCCATGTAGGTCACGCCAGATTAACAGGCCGCCCTGTCACCAAGGCCCTGGGAGGTCGGCCTGGGGGAATGGAAAGAGGAGAATAGTCTTGGACTGGGAGAAACTCCAAAAATGGTAGGGCAGAGTTAAAAAAGAAAGAAAGAAAGAAATGGAGACATTTTCTTGCTGACTTGGATGCAAGCAAGGTTTCCTACTTATCACAGACTAAAAACCATGAGCCTTTCAGAATTCTGAAAACCAGCAAATGCATTGAGTGAAAAGTCACACCACAGTCCTGCGGAGTGTCTAGAAGTTGCCCAACTTCTAGAATCCAAAGAGGTTGCTAGGGTAGCAGGTTGCAGGGGGCAACAGAGGGGGCTGCACCAATTCCTGCTTTTACCTAGATTCTATTAACAAGAACCAATTACTTTCTGCATCCTAAGCACCAGCCACCACACACAGTAGATTTATGGTTGTTAGAGCATTCAGTCATCACAGCCCTGAAGGATGGCCATCACCAGCCCTAGTTTACAGGTAGAAGCACTGACGTCACCAGCTGGGTGAAGGCAGAGGTAAGCCTCAAACCTGCAGCTGACTCCAAACCCCACACCCCTCACTTGGTCCCGCTGACTCTCTGATTACAGAGTTGAGCCTGAGCACCCAGTGATGAATTGTTCCCACGCGTTGCCAGGTTTCTGACCCAGAGGATGGCAGGAGGGTGCAGCATCCAGATGGATTGGGCGTGGAGAAGATACAGAGGAGGATGTGGAGGAGGAAGGTCTGGCTGTGCAAGTCAAAATGACCTCCCTAAGCAGGCCGTGGAACTGTCCAGGTGCCAGGCTGCTGATGGAGAGACCAGAGGCCCACACCTACCAAGAACAAGAAATGCTTCCACAAACAAGACCACCCCCCAGATCCCCAGCAGCAATGGCTCCATGCCTCTTAGAGAAGTCCCCACCCCGAGCCTTGAAAACATTAGGCCCAGTGAAAGAAGCCAGACTCCACAGGCCATGTATTTGTAATTCCATTTATAGGAAATGGCCAGAACAGGGAATCTATAGAGATAGAAAGTCAGTGGGTGGTTGTCAGGGGCTAGAGGGAGCGGGGGATGAAGAATGACCACCTAATAGGTACTGGGTTTCCTTTAGGGGTGGTGCATACATACGTCCAAAGTCCTCCAAACGTGCACATTAAATATGGGCAGGTTTATATATCATTTATAATTCAATAAAGGTTTCTGGGGTTTTTTTTGCAGTTTTTGGCCAGAGCTGGGTTTGAACCCACCACCTCCAGCATATGGGGCCAGTACCCTACTCCTTTGAGCCATAGGCACTGCCCATTCAATAAAGATTTTTAAAGACTTAAAAATTCTGAATCTAGACAGTGGTGATAATTGCACACACTTCAAATGTTCTTAATGCCCCCGAATTGTATACTTTAAATTGGTTTAAACAGTAAATTTTACTCTCTCAATATATTTTACCACAATTCTTTCTCAAAAGGGGGGAATCTCCAAAAACCCTAGAACTCAGTCAACCAAGCATAAAACCAAAGCACAAAGTCAGGGCCCAGCCTGTAATGACTATGAGGGTTAGAACTGGATGTTCCCCCAGGACTCTCGAATTTGTAAACGAGGTGTTTTAAAGAGAAGGTGGGCAAAGGGGGCCAGGGAAACTGAGCCATGGCTCCTCTGGAATGATCTGGAGAGTGGGGAGCAGCCAGGGCGGCAGGGCCCTCCCCACGCACCCTTCTTAGCACTGTGGCCCCCTCGCCCCTGCCCACCTGGCAGGCAGGTAAGGTGCTTCCTTCCCTGGAGCTGGGAGCCCAGTGTCCTTGATCTGCATCACAGAATCAACAACAATTTATCTGAACTGGGCAAACAAGGTGGCCGTAAGTGGCGGAACTCTGACAATATTTAATGACCCAGTGGGTGGGGAAGCTTTGCAGGACGGAGAGGGGGTGGCAGGCGAGGGAAGGAAGCAGAGAGTAGGCAGAGAACTCCAGGGGAAATTCCGTGGGGGAGAAGATAAAAGGGTGCTGTAAAGCAATTCTGACAGGTTAACAGACAGGTAATATTCCAGCAGTGTTGACTTAACCAGGCTAGCGCTCCCTGCAGCTCCGATTAGGCCGCTGCACGAGAGCCCAAGCAGTGACTGCTTTCACAGAAACAAAGATCTAGTCAGAGAAAACCAAATAACAGCCATCGTGTGCTGGCAGCCCAGCTCGGAAGCCACCCGGAGATGCTTCCTGGACACCGATCGGGAGAGATAACTTCCAGAGGTGGGTACCTTCCAGGGGCCCCCACCTGGGAACAGGGGCCTGGCTGCTGACAGCTCAGAAAGGGGTAAGGGGACACAGGGGACCAGAGCAAAATGCCTCTGCATCCCTCCCATGTCAGGGAGACCATTGCTGCCATTCCCAGTCCTAGACAGACAGACTCGCTGGTCTAATCCACTGTCCCAGGGTGGTTGTCTGGGGATAAGTACCCAGCAGTGAAATCCACCCATGCCAGCTCAGAAACCCCAGTCTGCCCACCCAGATTCTAAACCCGTATACTGCCATCTCCGAGCCACCTTATCCCGGGTAAGTTCCTGAACCTCTGGAGGCCTCGATTTCATTAGTTCTCCCAATGTTGTTTAATGAATGCATAACCAGTTATAATTATGTGTTAATGTAACTGCTATAAACAATAATACAGACAGCCCCCGACTTACAATGGTTTGTGAGTTATTGACGTTATGACAGTGCAAAGACGATCAAATTCAGTAGACACCAAACTTTAAGTACCTGTAACACCATTCTGTGCTTCACTTCTGGCCTAGGGAACCAATATTTGATCAATTCATGACATAGTCAACATTTCATCCCACAACAGGCTTTGTGTTAGATGATTTTAGCCCAACCACAAGATAATGTTCTGAGAATGTTTAAGATACGTTGAGCCAAACTATGGCGTTTGGTAGGTTGGGTGTATGAAATGAATTTTCCACTCATATTTTCAACTTCTGATGGTTGCATCAGGACGAAACCCAGCATAAGTCAAGGAGCGTCTGTCTTTAATAAATAATTATGAGGAATGAAGAAATAATATGAGGGTTAAATAAGCACAGTGCCAGGATGGTAGTAGGATATGGACCAATTTTAGGTTCCTTCTACAACTGTCTCTACCACCCACGTGGCCAGATTCAGAACGTAATCTTCTGAACACAATAGAACCATCTTTTGACACGAAGGTGTACTCAGTTTTAGTACAAGTGAAGGTTATTATCTCTCCACCCGTGCTCTCACAGGACGAGGAGAAAGCTCTTTGAAAGGACCACAGGAGGCGTCATGCTGGCTTAGGGACCAGGGGGAAACCACCCAAGACACCCCCAGCTCTCTGAGACCTTGGCAGCCACCCTAAGCAACTTGATATGGTTCCGTGTTCCTATATTTCTCAGAGAACATAAAAGTGTTCAAAGCCACTGAACCAGCACACAAGGGGTGCCAAGACTCTGACTTCATTTCCTACAGAGTTCCCTGGCCTCTGTTACAGGACACTATTTTGAGGTTGGATTATACATTTTAGGTTATTTGGAAAATCATTGTGGCTTTCAATAATAAACTTCTGAGTGACATCTGTCAGCCCTGATTACCACAAGTCCACTAAGCACTGTTTTCTTTCTTTTTCATTTTTTAAAAGTGCAATGAAGTAAGTGTTACCCAGAAAGGTCTGTAAGAGTCTGCAAGGGCTGTATATTAAAACTGTCTTGAAACTGGTCCCAAAGGCTTGTTCCAGAGACCCAGCTACAGACTTGGGGTGCTATACCCAAGCAGTGATCTGGCCAATGCTGCCAAAAATGGGAAGTAGGGATCAAAGAAGAATCACGGGGCATCTGGTCGACCTCCTTCATTTCATCAATGGGAAAGTAGATCCTAGGGAGGTGAAGGACTTGCCCCAGACTCACAATGGGGAAGGACAAGAGGCAGAGCCCCCAAAGGTCCATCTGGGACTCCTCCAGTTACCCTGTGTCCACGACTCACACGAGCCTATCACATTGATGAGGTCGGTCCCCTGTTGTAACAGCCCAGAAATCATCTCAAAAAAGGTTTCTTCACATAAATCTCTGTTCCACTTTTTTAATCTGCAGGATTCAATTAGTTGTTCCTACTCAGAAAAGTGTGTCTTTCACAACTATCTCCTGGTCATCCATCATGTGAGCCTTGCTGACTCCAGCACCAGTGGTTTAGGAAATACCACAGCTACTTCAGGAATGGTACACCTGCAAAATGAACCTGGAATGCCTGGTTCAGGCAGGCTCTTCCCCAGAGAGCAGGGACCCCTGGACCAGACATCCACCAAAAGCCATTCCTCCGTGATCACCTCCGCCATGCCCTGAGTGTCAGTGAATTGTCGACACTCCCCTTTGACAGAGGTAAATGTGGATATAGAGAAAGGTTATTGGTGCCCAAATCATTGGTAACTGCCTATGAGAAGAAAGGGCTTGGTGGTCAGAAACAAAGTCTGAACCAGCCTTGGTGCATTCTGTTGCAATCTGTTGGTATGATTGCACAGAATTCTTTTCCACCAAAAGTTTGATCAGCACAAATTTCACGTCTGAATGAAGACCTTAACTCAGTGCCTCGCACAGGAAAAGCAGGCAATGAATATTTGATGAATAAGCACCCTAAATCTGCAAGACAAGTTCTTTAAAAGGAAGCTATGTGATGGGCACACAGAGGCATACAGAATAAGCACAGATTTTGTTATGTAGAACAGGGGACTGGGTTGGGTTGGGTTGGATGTCCAGGCTTTGAAGCATCTTTCCTGTAAATACCTCTGTGATGCGCAGAGACGGAGATCATTTTCCACATGTCGCCAAGAAGAAAACTGAGGAAATGAGGCAATGAGAAGCCCCCCAGGGTCCCCAAATGAATCAACAGAATCGCGGAGACTAGCACTGGGTCTGTTTCTTCTCTTTGGTATTTTCTTTTTTTTTTGTAGAGACAGAGTCTCACTTTACCGCCCTCGGTAGAGTGCCGTGGCATCACATGGCTCACAGCAACCTCCAGCTCTTGGGCTTACGTGATTCTCTTCCCTCAGCCTCCCAAGCAGCTGGGACTACAGGCGCCTGCCACAACACCTGGCTATTTTTTTTTTTTGTTGTTGTTGCAGTTTGGCCGGAACTGGGTTTGAACTCACCACCCTCGGCATATGGGGCCGGTGCCCTACTCACTGAGCCACAGGCACCGCCCAGTATTTTCTAATCTCTTACGATGGTGTTTAGAGCCTTAAATACATAAAATATAAATTTTACATATCACAGAAAAATATGAATTTTATACATCACAGAAAAGTCCTCCAGATTCTGCTAACTTAGGAGACAATGAAATGATGCCATATCCTCTCAGCCTTGCCAACAGCTGATATCTCCACCACGTCACCATGTGTGGCCTTTAAGCCTCAGCTAAACAATCCTAATCACCCTTCTGGAAATATAGGAATGGTGGCTGCCAAAAGACAGAAGTATCAGACCACACCTCAAAGCTTGCTGTGCCGTGAACGCTGGAAATGAGGAACTTTACAACACTGCCTTCCAGAGAACCCACACCTCCGTCCTTACATGCTTCTCTTTCCCACATGAAATCCTGAAACTACATGGGAAGTCCCCACACTAGACAGGAACAGGCGCCTGGTCCAGGACACAGGAGGTGCCTGAGGCCTGTGAAATTAAGAAAATTTGGGGTCCATGATACACTTATACCAAATGTGGCCTGTCCATCCCAGGGACTTAAAAGGAAGGGAATTCTGACATGTGCTACCACATAGCTCAGAGGTCCTCAAACTTTTTATACAGGGGGCCAGTTCACTGTCCCTCAGACCGTTGGAGGGCCGGACTATAGTTTTAAACTGATTTTGAGTAGACATGCTTACAAGTGGAAAACACAAATCTCAGCCCACAGTGTGAAGGGACAAATGCTCAGCCCACAATGTACTTCAGCAAATGTCTCCAGTCCTTTTCACCCAAACAAATAAGGACTTTGCTTCTAATTCTCTAGTCCAGGGGTCCTCAAACTTTTTAAACAGGGGGCCAGTTCACTGTCCCTCAGACCGTTGGAGGGCCGGACTATAATTTAAAAGAAAAAACCATGAACAAATTCCTATGCACACTGCACATATCTTATTTTGAAGTAAAAAAACAAAACGGGAACAAACACAATCACACCGCCTCATGTGGCCCGCGGGCCACAGTTTGAGGACCCCCTGAGTCATAGATGGACCTTGAGGATAGCCTGCTGCATGAAATAAGCCAGGCACACAAAAGACAAATACTGTTTGATGTCATTCATACGGGGTATGTCCCAAACAGTCAGATTCACAGAGACAGGAAGCGGCACAGTAGTTGCCAGGGGGAGGGGCGAGAGGGGCCGGGTGGTTATTGTTTAGTGAGTATAGAATTTTATGGACAGTAGACATAGCTGCATAGCCGTGGGTGTGAATATACTCAATGCCTCTGAACTGTGCACTTAAAGATGGTTATAAAATAAATGTTATGTGTATTGTACCACAATGAAAAATCAATAAATACATTTTTAATCCACCTTCTCTCCACATAGTAAGAGTCAGGAAGGAAACTCGTTCAACAGATACCATGTCAAAGTTGCAGTGCCTCTCACTCCACCTGTAAGAACCCAAACAAAAAGACAAGGGGCAACGTAAAGGACATTGAAGGGTCCCCAGGGAGCCTCCCCTCTGAGACCACTTCCTGGAGGGGAAGCTAAAATTTCATCAACCAATCACCTGGCAACTTGCTGGAAAGCGGAAAACAAAGGAACTCCCTAATACCAGGCACGGATTGCTGCGTGTTAATGGTCCAAAGTCCAAAGAGTCGCCACTCTTTAAAGGAAGGAGCTGAGAATATGAAACACCAAAAAGAAACAACCCAGGTTAGATAGAGCAGGACTCAGCGTGAGCATAAGACGTGGCTACCCACGGTAGGACCGAGGCACAAGCTTCCTCTGGCAGCTCTCCGCTGCCAACCAGGTATTTCTCTCCCAGAGAATCACACAGCTTTAGCTTCTCTATGAAAAGTTTGCTCCAAGAAAAAGAAAACATGTTTAACCAGAGAGATACAGAAAAGAAAGGGCAGCCAGCTCTTAAAACACACACCGTCATGTTTGAAGGTTGTTTATACGCCCTTCAAGGAAATAAAATTTATGGTTTGTCAGATAAGGAGAAGGAAATCCCTCAGAATGGAAACCTGTCCTGACACAAGTCTACAAATGAATGAAACCGTTTTCTTAAAATATGATGTCTAAGTATTTTAGCAAGGAAAAGATCCCACGATCCACTAATTGTACTTTTAACTTCGTATCAAACCTAGAAACACCTGCACAAGAAGATACTTGTCCTTCCCTTTTTAGGTGGGCTTGCCATTGACCATTTCTCTGTGGGACAGTAGCTGTGACCTCTGCAACAATCACCACTTAGTGGTTACTGGGCGAGAAGGAAGGAGGGAATTACCGATTGACAAATGAGACAAGATGGTACTTTTCCTGACTGGTAGAAATAATCTTGAGTTGGATGGTGGTTACTGGATGTGCAATTAATAGCTTAATTAGATGTGTAATTTATAGCTTTATTAATTGATGGTGGTTACTGGATGTGTAATTAATAGCTTAATAGCTTAATGACACATCCAGTAACCATCAATTAATAAAGCTATAAATTAATTAAGCTATACATTTAAGATTTGTGTACTTTATACTCACTATTCTTTAGCATATGCACACGTGTAGAATTTTTTTAATCACCACAGGTTTATTTTATGCCCAATTTAAGCCAAGTTGATTAAAAAGAGGTCCCAATCAACAGTCAATCCATTCACCCAAGCCTTTCCCTCCCTCCCACTGAACTCACGACATTCCTGTTATCTAAGCTGGCTCCACCAATATTAAAGCAAGGAGAATAATTGAGATTCAATCCAAGTAGCTTCTTTCCTCTTTGGAGGGACCTCGCAGGGCAGCTGATTGAAACTAATGACAAAAGTAACTAGAGATTCTTGCCAGTCAAGCTCTCCCCAAGTTGTTCTGACATCTGTCACTCAAGAGCTTTCATGAAGCTGTCCTATTCCTGCATTGTATGATAATATGGAACAAACACTTTTCTTTCTAACATGGCGGCTGCTCAGATACCAAAACTAGCTGTTGTTCTCACTCCCATCCCCTCTTGTCCCAGCCGTTCATTCCTGCAACACACATTATTTATCCAACAGCTACAATGTGACAGCTATTTCTACAGAGTGTAATTTTCAGACACTCATTGTCTTGGATAAAATACATTCTGTTTTCATAAGGGTGCGAATCCCACTCACAGGGGCTCCACCCTCAAGATCCAATCATTGGCTCGGCATCTGTGGCTCAAGCAGCTAAGGCGCCAGCCATATACACCTGAGCTGGAGGGTTCGAATCCAGCCCGGGCCCGCCAAACAATAATGAATCAGCTGCAACCAAAAAATAGCCGGGCATTGTGGTGGGTGCCTGTTGTCCCAGCTACTTGGGAGGCTGAGGCAGGAGAATCGCTTGAGCCTAGGAGTTGGAAGTTGCTGTGAGCTGTGATGCCACAGCACTCTACCCAGGGCGACAGCTTGAGGCTGTCTCAAAAAAAAAAAAAAAAAAGACCCAATCACTGCCCAAAGGTGGAGAGACTTAACCCCCACACAGTGGGGGTTAGGTCTCAACACAGGAATTTGGGGGGGGGAGCCAGAGACATTCAGACCATAGCGTGGAGCAACCCTGAAGAACTATTAAATGTGTGAGCAAAGTAAATGAAACAGACCTCTATCCTCACCCATCCGCATCCCCACCGCCATCCTGCTGTGCAGTTAGGCAGGTGTTTTCTTGGTCACGTGGTCTCGCCCTCTCTCCCTGGTCTCCTTGGTCTTGGGTCAACCTTCCTCTGAGGAACTCAATGCTTTCACTTACATAGTTGTCATCCTGTAGAGTGCCCTGTGCCTTGGATCACCACAGACAGGTGTCTGACGCAGATTCCCAGGCCTGGCCCAGACCGCTGGAGTCAGCATCTGGGGTGAGGCTCAGGAACCTTGGGCTTAGGCTGGCACCAGTGTCAGAGAAGGTCAAGGCTAGCCCCACATTGCTAACCTGTGAAGTGCCCTCACCTCCTCCTTGCCCCCACCCAGACTCACCTCTGTGGAATACAGCAGGCTCAGGGCACAGAGGAAGCAAGACACCATGTTCAGTATCCCTGCACCTGGCTCCTAGCCTCGTGCTTCATCCCATTTTCTCAATATCCAGGTGCCCCCTCACCCCAGCTGGGGCCACAAGTTCATTCTGTGCCACTGCAGCTCAGAGACATGGGTCCACGTCCTCCCCCACCCCCAGCAAGGTTCTCACACGTCCTCCTTAGCTGGCACGCTCCCAGACAACTCAGGAAGCAGCAGCCCCCTCGAGCCCCCCAGCCGCTGGGACGGCCACTGCCACAGAGGCTGCAACCTGCACCAACCCACTCCCCACCTGGCACCTTGCACCGTGGCTCACCCATGTCATCCTTCATCCTTGGAGACCTGAGCCAGTCCACACATCAGCCAGCCCATCCCCGCATGCTGGCGGCTTCCTCTACGGTGGCTGTTCTCAACTCATGTCACATGTGGTTTCTTCTGGCTCTGCCTCTGCACTCCTGCTACGCCCAACCACCACCACGATGGCCACCCAACAATGGCTAAAACATGCTAAGAGCCCTCTAAGTACCAGACACTGTCCCAATTAGCTCCTTAAGTTATCCCATCCTCACAATGTATGTGCTCAGTATTTCTCATCTGCCCATTTTACAGATGAGAAAACTGAGGCACAAACAGGTTAAGTAACTCATCTAAGGGTACACCGTTAAATGTCCAGATCAGTGATTTTCAACTGGTATGCGGCAAGAGGATCTTGGGTGTGCCATAAACATTTTTAAAAACCATTAATCAAATTATTTTTGAAAGAAGTTCAAAGCACATCAAGTATATTCTTTTTTTACTCTTTTTTATAATCAACATAATTTAAGTGTGCTGTGAAAGTTCAACTATAGGCTCCAGTGTGCTGTGAGATAAAAGAGGTTGAAAAACACTGGTCTACAGGGGCAATTCCTCGGAGTGTGTGTGTGTGCATGCTCACGCGTGTGTATGTTGAGACTTTTCCAGGAATCTCCTATAATATTTCATGCATTCAATAGGCACTAATTCAACTTATTTTTTTATTCCACATCCCTGTTTGATGGAGGAAAAACAACAACACATAAATGTAGGCTGTGCAGCACACCACCCTGAATTATTACCCCAGATCTATTTCAGTATAGACACTGGAGTCTCTCGCTCTCTGAGATGGGTAATGATAGGACCTACCTCTTGGGTTGCCCTGGTGTCAAAACTCACTCCTGACTCCATCCCCCCACCTACACACCTCTTCTGGTGATGGCAGAAACACATAAGTGTCATCTATAAGGAAAATACATGGAAAGATTCAGTCTGCCTTTGCAGTCTACGCTGCGTTATCTTGGAACATCAAGATCAGGATTGTCCTTAAAGTCAGCACAGGAAAAGACACCCACAGGAAAAGACACCCAGCTTCAAAAGAAGCTTCCAGGTAGCCCCAGAACTGAGGATAGGATATCCCCGGGCCTACCATCCTGTCTCCCCTCAACCACAAGAAGGCCTGGCCCAGAAACCCAGGGAGCTCTGGGCGTCTCTGCCAGCTCCTTCCCGGAGCTGCTTTCTCTTAAAGAGAAACCTGGTGTCCTAAAAAGATGTGCATGCCTCATTTACTGCACAAAATAGAAAGAGACGCCTTCGTGTTTCAGTGTAAAGCATTCATTTGTGGTTTTTGTTTATAATCCTGCACACAAAGATACAGGTACACACACACACCCCAACACACGCAGAAAAGCAAATCTTATCTGTATGCACATAGAGCCCTGTTAAAAATAAGTCTGTTCGCTGTCCTTAAAGAGAAGAACTGTTAATGTTCACATTCTCAATTCCAAAACCACTCTCACAATCGACTCCAATTAATCAACTTTCAAAATCACATAATTGTTGTTGTTCAGAGAGTACAAATTCTAATGGCTTTCTCCTCTGATCTTAAACAACCTAAGAATTTGGAAAATGGAGGGGAAACAAGAGAATAGCAAAATCTGGTCCCTAAAGCAGCCTGTCCCTGACAGTATGAAACCATCTCCCTTGGCCTCCACACCTTCTACTATATAGGAATCAGTTGCCACCTACACAACCCACAGAGATAATTCAGCCACGTGGTAGGCCCCACATCATGTTCAGTCAGCCCCACAGGCCCAGGAGGAAAGACAGAAAATATTCCTAATGACAGGAACCACTGTTCACGGCAGACCAAGAGGCATTGGAATACATAGGTCCCGTTAGAGTGTATTTTGTACTTGAACATATTACCACTACACGAGCCAAAAGAAAATCCACAGGGGGAAACCAAAAGTCCAGTAGTTGATCTGATGCTTCAAATAACTGTCTCTCAACACATTTGTTTCTTTTACCATTTTGATTATCTTCCAGTAGGTTGGCTTTGGGCCTCTCCCATCTTCCCATTTCTACCCTCACAAAAGAATCACATATGCGTTTTATTTTTAAAGAATCCCTTGATGGGATATCTGGGGCACATGATGTAAGAACAAAGCCTCCATCACGTTGCAGGTCGCAGCCCGGAGTTATCCAAGTGGAGGGAAAATTGGTGTTGAGCACACAGAGGCCAACTGCAAGAACAGAAGATGTTCTCTGGCTGGCAGGGTTTGTGCCTGTACCCAGCCGTTCACAAGAGATGGGGAGCCAGGCAGGGGGTGGGGGGACACCCAGCATTGCTTCTTGAAGAGCACCACCTGGGTTTGGGAGACGAGGGAATGGAAACCCCCAATAGTGAAATGCTATTGTTTCCTGGGGGAATAGTTTGCAAAATTCCCAGGAGTTTTGAGTATTAATGAAGAAATTTCCAGCCTGGAAAAAATATCTGGGCCAAACCTCTAGCTCTCTCAGTATTTCCTCCCTAACTCTATAGCCTTCTCATCGACTGCCCCTGGACACACAGCCCATGTTCCAGGGCCAGAATTTCTCCCATCCCACCAACATCCCTGCCTTGGACAAGCAGAAAATCTGAGTGCAGAGGCCTGGTGGGGTATGAAGGAAGCAGTGGATGGGCCTCACCTGGCAAGGCCAGGGTAGCTTTCTCTTCTTTTTTTGTCTAGAAATAAGTGGCTGAAAAATCTGTACAGGAAGAAAATAGCAGGGTCCAGGGGCTTCCAAAGTCCCTCACCAAATGTTAGTTTAATGGCAGTAATTCTGCTTAAAGTTTCCTTATAAAAGAAGAAACAAAGTCCCCCACGAAAACCCACTGTCCAATTTGCTGGGGGACTCGGCATAAACACTGCCTGTGGGACTACCCCAGGGCCATTTGATGTCCACCAAACATATACCCAGAGAACCCAGTAGAAACGGACTCTTAAAATCCCTCAGGTTAAAGGGCAATAGAAACCCTTGCAGAGCGCCTTCTGAGAGCACGAATTCAGCTCTACCCTGGGTCGGAGCATGTCCCCATCTGTTGCAAATGACTGACACTATGTGCCCATGACCAGCTGCTCCCCGGTCACATTTGCAAAGGCACCACCCAAGACCGCCCAACTGCAATGGACGCTCTCTGGTAATAGCAAGAGAAAAATCAGCCATTCAGACCTAATGCTTCAGCCCCCTCCACCTCACAAACTGGCAGACACCAAACAGTCCAGAGTAAAGCAAAGTCCTTGTTTGTTTGGGTGAAAAGGACTGTAGACATTTGCTGAAGTACATCGTGGGCTGAACATCTGTCCCTTCACACTGTGGGCTGAGATTTGTGCTTTCCACTTGTAAGCATGTCTACTCAAAATAAGTTTTGTGTGTGTGTGTGTGTGTGTGTGTGTGTGTGACAAAGTATCACTCTGTCATCCTGGTTAGAGTACGGCAGTGTCATCAAAGCTCACAGCAACCTCAAATTCTTGGGCTCAAGTCATTCTCCTGCCTCAGCCTCCTGAGGAGCTGGGACTACAGACACCTGCCACAATGCCCCGCTAGTTTTTCTATTTTTAGTAGAGATTGGGTCTTACTCTTGCTCAGGCTGGTTTCAAACTCCTGAGCTGAAGCAATCCTCCCCCCTCAGCCTCCAGAACCCTAGGATTACAGGTTTGAGCTACTGCTCCTGGCGTGTGTGTGTGTGTGTGTGTTTAAAAACTCTTTTATCTATAGATCTTCATGGAAGAAATATATTCATTTACTCAACAAATATTTGTGAGGCACACACCTATTAGCTTGGCTCTGGGCTGAAAGCTGGGGATACAAAGATAGGAGGAGACAACTGCCCTGCGTGCGGTTTCCATGCAGTGGGTAGACAGGCTTGTAAACAAGTTATGACAACAGCATGCAACGCTGGCTGCAGAGAAGTCCAGATGTTAGGGACACCCTGAGTAATGTGTGACTGAGGCTATCTATGGCCAATAAGAAGACTTCAGGAGGGACATTCAGTGGCTCTTAAAGGGTAAGAGGGATTCAAAGAGTGCTGCAGGGTGGGGAGAGGAGAAAGAAACCCCAAGGAGAGGGGAAAGGCATCCTAGAGAGAGAGCACAGCACACACAGAAGCACAGAAGTTTGGGGAGGAAGGTGTGGATAATGAGTGGCGCTACTGGAGGCTGGGTGTCTACTGGAGCAGTAGCACTGAGGCTGAGGGAAAATTAGGAAGAACTTTGAATGCAGTGCTGAAAGATGTCATGCTTATCTTTTTTTTTTTTTAATTTGGCCGGGGCTGGGTTTGAACCCGCCACCTCCGGCATATGGGACCGGCGCCCTACCCGCTGAGCCACAGGCGCCGCCCAATGTCATGCTTATCTTAAGGAGGGAAGAAATGAGAAAAGAAGTCTCCCAAGGGCCTTAGATGGGGAATGTATTGATTAGTCAGGATAGGTTAAGCTCTGCTGCCATAACAAACATGCCCAATGTTAATGGCTTAAAACAAAGGTTTCTTCCTCATTCACATTATATATCTGATATAGGATGTAGGGGAGGGACAATGTGCTCCAGGAACTCAGGCTGACAGCGGGTCCACCACCTTACGTCACCTCCATCTGGACCTATGAGCTCAGTTCACTGCAGCAGGGAAACATGGAAAAACTCCCCACAGGGCACTTATCTCCTCCTATCTTTGTATCCACAGCTTACAGCCCAGAGCCAAGCTAATAGCATGTGCCTAACAAATATTTGTTGAGCAAATTAACAAATAAATAGATTTCTTTCATGAGGTCTACAGATAAAAGGTTTTTTTAAACACACATACACACAAGCCAGGAGTGGTGGCTCACACCTATAATCCGTGTGTGAGTGGGGAGGATTGCTGAGCTCAGGCGTTTGAGACCTGCCTGAGCAAGAGCAAGACCCCATCTCTACCAAAAATAGAAAAACTAGCCGGGCATTGTGGCAGGTGCCTGTAGTCCCAGCTCCTCAGAAGGCTGAGGCGGGCAGATGACCTGAGCCCAAGAATTTGAGGTTGCTGTGAGCTATGACAACACCGCCATATCTATCCAGAATGACACAGTGAGACTTTGTCTCAAAATACATACACACACACACACACACTTATTTTAAGTAGACAAGCTTACACGTGGAAGACACAAATCTCAACCCACAGTGTGAAGGGACAAACGTTCAGCCCATAATTTACTCCAGCAAATGTCCCCAGTCCTTTTCACCCAAATGAGGACTTTGCTTTTTTCTCTCTCCCTCCTTTTCCCTGCTTCTTCCCTCTCTCTTCCCCCATCTCTCTTTCTCTTCACACCCCCATCCCTCTCTCTCTCTCTGCCCCTCTTTCTCACCCCCTCCCCCTCTGTCCCTCTTACTCTCAATTTTCCGAGGTAAGTCTTAAAACAAATGTCAGGGGCACAGTGGCTCATGCCTGTAATCCCAGCACTTTGGGAGGCTGAGGCAGGAGGATCACTTGAGCCCAGGAGTCTGAGGCTGCAATGAGCTATAATGACACCACTGCACTCCATCTCTGGTGACAGGGCAAGACCCAGTCCAGAAAGAAAGAGAGAAGAAAATTAAAAAACAAAAAAAAAGGGGGAGGAAGGGAGGGAGACTGACTCAGGAAAAGGTGAAGGTGCACCAGCCTGGCTGTATTCACCTAAGGCTTAGGTCCTAAGCCCAAGCAGGTTCATCATGGTCTCTCATTCATCAGTCCAAGGAAAGATGCCTCAACCACATCTCAGTCAGGAGAACCATCACTGTCCACAGGGGGACCACCCAGATCAAGCCACCAGGCTGGGAGAAGAGCAGATCACGTTCACACACCCAGAGATGAGTGAACAGGTGTACACATGCCGTCACCCAGGGGAAGTGTGCTGTCCACTAGATGTTATCCTGCTTGGAGACCCTACCGGGGAAGCAGAAACCCTAGAGGGGTCCAACCACAGCATATTCCTGAACAACTATGGGATAAAAGAGATCAAATCTCAGGAGACAAACACATGCTCCTCCAGCCTCCCTCCAGAGAATTCTTCAAAGTCCTGGACAGTCCCAGGCAGCCTCAGGGAGTAGGGCAGGTGGGCTGTTTGTGTCAGCTCAGAGGGGCAGCTTTGGCCAGAGCAGGCTCACAAGTGGGTGGACAGCAAGTTGTCATTTGGTTTCTCTGAGACCTGCTTGTGCGCCATCCCCACTTTCTCTTTGGATGGTGGGTTTTTACATCGCTAGACTCCGGCACCCCCTGAAACCTAGCAGAAAGGCGCTTTCTCTCTGGAAGGCAGATGGGTCAGGGTCAGGGTACCAGCTCCACGACCAACAAGCTGTGTGACCTCAGCCAAGTTGCTTAGCTTCTCTGAATGTTTCCTCATTCATAAAACGTAAAGGACACCTACCTTAAGACCTGGGGAAGGTACTGAAGATAGTCTGTGCAGCACACCGTCCAGGCATGGTAGGTGTGAAAACGTCACAGCAACTGTTGTTCATGGCATTGACGTTGTCCGTGCTGGTGACATGCTCCCTGAGGGCAGGGCTGTTCTCAGCACAGGCTTGTCACACACAGCTCTGTCAGGAATACCTGCCCTGGGTGACACACACCCACAGATGCACAGAGGCTGGGAGACAGATGCCTGCCTGTGACAGCTCAAGGAACCCAGTGCTTGGCTCAGCCTCATCCAAGACAGAACATTGCCTGGTACGTGCAACATTCACCCAGGACCGTTTTCATCAAGCCTCCCAAAACTATCACCTCGGAATTATTTTTAGAGCTCAAAGAAGGGCCACTGTCTCCTATCCTGGCAATAAATACACAGGCCAGCCACCAGCATCATAAAAATTAAAACCCTGCCCTCACTGACTGCCTACAGAGTCACCTGTGGGAGCTTCAGGGGAGTGCAGGGCGCAGGTATGTGAGTGTTCAGATGACCGGTGCCCTGGATGGAACCTGGGGGATCCCACCTTTCACTTCTACCCGCCGGGGATCACTGCAGGCTTGGCTGCCACCCATCTCAGCCAGAGCTCTACTCCTTCACCTGTGTATGTCTTCCAAAACTGTACTGTCACGCCTTGTCATTAGAGTGGGAGGGACAAATCCCCCCAGACTTAAAGAAGAAACAGTACTGATGGAGGGACTCCGATGGCTACAGCCCACGGCTGTCTGTCAAAGAGCCCCTCCCTACAGACCCCCTGCCGTCACCTCGCAGAGCCGGCTCCCCATTTTGCTGCACAGCAGCAGCGTTCCGCTGCTGCTCGCCCTGCGGTGATCCTTCATCACTATCTTCACCCTCTTCAAAACGGAAAGGGCCTGGAGAGCCTTCGGCTGATGGATTGCCCTTTAATTCAAACTCATTCACACCCAAGTGTCGCCTCGGGTACTGCCCTGTCAAGCCTCCCCCGCTGCCCCCAGGGTCCAGTGAAAGGACTTTTTCTTTAAAGGAATCTAAAGAACTGAAGCAGAGCCCAGATAGAGGGCATGGGGCAGGGGGCAGACGTCACCCAGATCTCTCCTCCTGCCCTGGCGGCTGCCTCTTCCTCTGCCCCGGCCCCACCTTCCTGGGGAGGTGGCTGTCTTCCACACCACCCCCTGGGGGGCCCTGAGTCGCATCTTCTAGCTCCCGTGTCCGCTCCCCCTCTGGCAGTGAGGATTCGACACTCGCAGACACACACGTCCATCAAAGGAATGTTTTCCAATAGGTGGGACAGGCCGTGGTGGAGGCCTCTTTACTTTTCATCTCATGACCATGATTGTGAAGGCCGGCAACAAAATAGTCCCCGACTATCCTTTGTTCAAAACCCCCAGCTTGTTTCTGGTACAGTTTCTGAAACAGGAAATCTCTCCCATGACTTCTTAGCGGAAGACATCCAGAAAGCTCTAAACCAAAGGTCCTCGGGCAAGGGCTGAGCTGAGCCGCCATGTAAGCTGCACACAGAGCCGAGGAGAGGGGGGTAGGAAAGGGCAATGGGGGGACCACCAGATCCGGGAAGGTGGCCCTTTACCTAAACAGTAAACTGTTGAGCTCTGCAGTTGAGATTCTTGCTCTGACACATGACACTGAGGCGATGCTGGGCAGAGTACAATGACTTCTCCAGGTCTCAGCTCCCCACAACAGGAGGATAACTAACCTATGGCATTGGGAGAACTGGAATCATCTAGACAGGTGTTCTTCAACCTTTTTTATTTCATGGCACACTTGAACTTATAGTGAAACTTCCATGGAACACCTAAATTATGTTGATCCAAAAAAGAGTAAAAAAAGGAATATACTTACTGGGCTTTGAACTTCTTTCTTTAATGAATGATCTTTAAACATGTTCATGGCACACCTAAGATCCTCTCACAGCACGCCAGCGCAGTGGCACACCCGTGGAAAATCACTGGTCTAGACAAATCCCTTCACATGGTGTTCGGCTCACAGGAAGCATTTAAAAACCATCTAGCTTCCAAGAGATTCATCAAAAATCAACGCAAAATGGATCCAAAACTTAAAACACAAGAGAAAAGAATTACCATCCGTTATCTCAACTCCTCTTCACATCAACCCGGGGGACTGTCAGTATTCGCTCTATTTTACAGAAAACTAAAGCCTAGAGTGTGTGTGATTCCCCCAAGACAGCAGAGCTAGACGGGGCCTAAGCCAAGGTTTGAGCCCAGGGGAGTGTGGCCGTAAAGCGATGTCCCCAATGTCTTGGCGGAGCCCCCCAGGTCCCGCAGACCTGAACCTCAGGCCCCTCTGGGCTGTCACGGCCCCGGCATAGCTGCAGGGACTGGGGGAGCTGTGTGCTTTGTCCTGGTTTCCTGCGGTCTCTTTGCAGAGGCCTGAGAAGCTACACAACCCCTCGTACCTCCAGGAGGCAATCAGGCAGTGCGGTAGCAGACCAACAGAACAGAAAAGAAAAAGAAAAGAAATAAAAGAAAGTTTTCTTTTTTCCCCAGATGGAGATGTCGCACTGCCCTGGGAGACACTGGGAGGAGGGAACTCCCATGCCAGCCCCAGCCTGGTTTCTGCCCCTACCTCACTGCTCTAGGCGGGAGCACAGGCTTGCCAAGCCCTGCGTCTGGACACACAGACTCCCTGGGAGCTGCAGGAAGGCGGTCAGCTCGGGCAGCCATGCGGCCCCTGCCCCAAGGGGAAGACAGACCTGGGAGAAGCAGCCTGCCCCTTCCTCCAGAGCCTCCCACCCCACCACACACACACACTGGCCCTTTTCATTTGTCTGGTTGTCCTGAAGAGGGACAAGGGCCTGATTCAGTGACCCCCGAGACCCACGTCTCAGTCCCCAGATCCCAGGCGGCCTGGGAAGACTCTGACCTACATGCAGATGCCTGGGGGTGCTGGGAGGTTAGCTCACAGCTCAGATGCCTGAATGCAGACCCTGCTCCCTGTCTTCCCCAAAACCACTGATTTTTAGCAGTCTGCTCATTTTGCAAATCAAAAATGGGCAACTCTAGTCTTCCAGAAAGAGCTCACCATTCAGCTCTCCCAGGAAGCTACAATTCAATAATCCTCTTCCAAACATCCATCACAGCTTCCACGGGACCATCTCCCACAGAAGCCCAGCTGAGAGCACTCTGCATGAAAACTTCAAGAGCAACCTACTGGAGTGGGACTTTCAGCAACTGGCTTGCCAAGGGGAAAAACATACACAGTGGAATTAAAATTCAGGCGACTCAACCCCAAGGAGTCCATGAGCCCAACAGCTGAGAGGAAGAGGAACATATCTGTGCAGTGTGACAATAAATTGGGAAAAGACCTATTAAAATACAAAATCCATGCCTATTTGTAAAATCAGTGTTTTTCAGTATTTTACAAAAGTGTACTACAGAATGTTTGGAATCAGATAAAAAGATCATTTTGGAAAACTTCCTTTTTCTTTGGTTTCAGTGTTCTTCGTCCCCCAGCTTGCCTGAACTCTGTGTTCAAACACCTTTCTCTCCCAAACGTGAGCTCTCAGAGGGATCTTTTGGGGGCACAATTAGAACCACAGGAAAACTTGTAAGGAGGAAATGGATCAGCCCCACTTTCCATTCTCCACCAAAGTCACAGTCGAGATTACATTAAATTGCTGTCCTTCAGTACACGAGGAATGGGTATGGAGCTATTGGTAAGATGGAAAGTGGTGCAGGCCCGGTAAACGAAAACAGGAAAGGATCTTAAGAATTAAGTCCGTAGGTGGCGCGGTTCCTCTGCACTGGCAGGCCAGGCAGGGAAACCACCACCAGACTCGCACATCTTTCACTGGGGAGCTGCAAGCGGGAGGCGCTGGCTCTGAGCAGAGGCTATGTGCTCCAAGCAGAAGCGGCCGTGGGGGCTGCGCCCCACCAGCTGCGCGCCGGGCGGGCGGACACGCTGGGCACAGCCAGGCGCCGGGGGTGACCGCGGCAGCACCGGTCCGAGGGCTGCAGACAAACGCGCCGCGCCGCCCGTGCCCGGTGGAGCCACAGTGCCATCAAGTGGCCGATCCGCGAACAGCTGCACAGGGATGGGCTCAGGCCTAGGGAGGAGTTCCGGGGTTCCACGCTGCTATGCCTGGGGAAGGGTCCTGGCCTGGCCTGCCAAACTGCCACTTCAGGCCCAAGCAGGAGCCTGCAGACAGGACGCCAGTGTCCAAGTGCACCCACGTGATGCAGGGCTAGCCTGGAAGCGGCTGCCCCAGAGGATGCTTGGGGATCCTCCCCTCCTTCTCCTCCTCCAGGAGAACTTGGCGTTTGCAATCCCAGAGCCACCCTCTCCTCCAGTAACTCGCTCAAAGTGTACCAGGTTTGGCTCCCAAGAAGAGGGAGGCCAGGAAAAGGCCAACAACTGATGGGCAGCAGGAGAAACTGCATTAAAATTGTCTTACTTGATATACACTGATAACATTTGTTATCTGCTATATTGTACCTCTTATAATTGCAGTAATCGAATGTGACTTGAGTGTTGCAATTTTAATACAGTTTTTCTTTTCTTAAAATGTGTATACATTGTTTTAGCACCCTCTGTAAGTCACCCAGGTTGTCAGATGCTGAGTGGCAAAGCCAGGCCTGGAGGTCGGAGCCTTGAGTTGGTGGTACCTCTGCTTACCTTCCCTCTGTCAATCCAATCCTTCCACCCACCTCTTTCCCCCTGGGACCTAGAACATACATTTTTTTCTAGAGGGAGGAGCAGCCTCTTTAAAAAAATCATGAAGTTGTAAATACACCGTTCTGTCCAGGCACAAAGGGGCGGTGTAGGTGAGGGGTGCTCACCACGCCTTACTGCCTCCAGGGTAGGTCCCCTTTGCAGCTGGCTGTCCTGAAACATCTGCCCCTCCCAGCCACTCCTCTACCTCCTAAAACTAGCTCCCACACCCAGCTTGTCCCTGAAACTGCCTTGACTCAAGGTCACTCAATGGCATCCCAACTGCCAAGTACAAGGAGTGCTCTGAGCACTTCTGAGGGAGGAGCATGCAGCCCTAACGCCACACTCCTGGGTGTTCCTAGTCTCCCAGCACCCAGGACACCACATTCCCCTTGTTTTTCCTCTCACCGTCTGGCCACTTCCTCTGTGTTCCCCGTCAGTAGCTTTTCTGTGGCCTGCTCCTAAAACCTCCAGGTAAGTGTGGCAAGGGAAAGAAGGTGGCCTCAGAAATGGCCAGATTCGAGGTTTAATCTGGAAGCCCTGGGTAAAGAGCCATGCAACCATCAGTCAGCCTCTCTGAGCCCATTTTCCCCTCCATGCCACAGAAATTACAAATAAGTTATTTAAAAGATGAGATGAGATCATACACACAGTGTCTTCAGGAGGATGGCTGGCCCAGCATGGACTCCATGATCATCCCTGAGAGTCACTACTGGCCCTGACCCCTCATCCATCTCTGCACTGAGAACTGATGAATAATTCCACTGCCTGCAGACCCATGTCAAGCCTGTCTTCTTCCCTTCCTTTGCCAGTATCTGAAGGGTGCCATTGACTTTTCAGCATTGAAACAAGAAATCCAGGATTCAGCCTGAATCCAGCAGACACATCACCTACAGACCCATCAAACACCAAGAACCTTCCTCAGACCGCACCCCCTCTCCCGCATATGCCCAGTTCCTCCTGAGCTCACTCCTGGAATTTGAACAGTCTCCTAAATAAAGGGCGTCTACACAAGCCATGCCTCCCGGACCCAACCCATCCTCCTCACTGGAAGAGCAAGTTCCTTAAACACACTCCAGATTGCCCTGATCCTCCACTGAAAACTCTGCCATGGCTTCCCTTTTCCATCATATGAAACTCAAACCCTGCCACAAGCTCTGGATATTCACATCCCTGCTACCCCTGTGCCCACCTCATCTCCCCCACAATCCCCTGCAGTATTGCCCAAACATGGCATCAGGCAACCTCTCCCTTTTTAGACACCCTCTAGGATGGCCCCTCATGGTTCAGGACCAAGTCTCTGTGCATCCTGTACTTACCCAATCACAGCGCTATTTGAACTTCATGCCATTAGTATTTATTTTTCCATCTCCTGGGTTATGTGATGAGTTCTCTGGGAGCACAGATATCTTGAAAGGCAGGAATGAACGGTGGTTGAAAAAGCGTGTTCTGGAACCAGACACCCTGGGGGCAAATCCCAGCCCTATCAATCCTTTATCAGCTTTGGGTAAAGTTACATCACCCCTGGTACCTTCACTTTTCTCAAATGCGCTGTGTGATAATGACAGGGTTTCCCCAACGGGTGGCAGAGAGGACAGACAACTGTATAGTGTCTGATGTGAGCCAGTGCTGACCAAGAGTATAACGTGAGCCCCATATGTCATTTTAAATGTTCCAGTGATCACATTAAAAAGAGATAGCTAAAATGAATTTTAATAAATTTTATTGAGCCCAATATATCCCTTATCTTTATCATTTCAACAGGCAATCAATATTTTTAAAATTATTCATGAGCTCATTGTTCCTAATCATCCGAGAAATGTACATCAAAACTACCCTGAGATATCACCTAACCTAAGTGAGAACAGCCCACATGACAACATCTCAAAGCTGCAAATGTCGGCATTTGTGGAGAGAAGGGAACATTCTTACACTGTCGGTAGGACTGCAAACCAATACAGCCCTTATGGAAAAAAGTATGGAGAATCCTCAAAGAGCTCAATGTAGACATCCCACTTGATCCCTCCAATTCCTTTACTAGGAATCTACCCAGGAAGAAAATCCTTTTATCACCAGGACATTTGCATCAGAATGTTTATTGCAGCAGCTCAATTCACAACAGCCAAGACATGGCAGCAACCCGAGTGCCCATCAACCCATGAACGGATTAATAAACTGTGGCGTATGTGTACCATGGACTACTTCTCAGCTATTAAAAAGATGGTAACTTTATATCTTTTTTATTTACCTGAAATAAACACATGCTTCTTAGTAAAGTATCATAAGAATAGAAATGCAAGTATCCAATGTATTCAATAGTAATATAAACCTAATAGAAAAACAATTACATGCCCCTATGAGAGAATGACGCTAGTATATTTGCATGAGGCAGGGAGGGCAGGAGAGAACGGGGGAGGAGAGGAGAAGGGGCATTGGTTAGCTCTCACCTGACCTGAGCCCCGTGGTGAGAGTGCACAGCACACCCTCTGGATGAAGGGCTCAACTGCCTCAACTACAACTTGAACTTTACCTTAGAAACAATGTAATCTAATCACCCGTACCCTCATAGTAGTCTGAAATTTAAAAAAAAAAAAAAAACACTTCTAATAGAAAAATTATTTGTGAACTATTTTACGTTAGTTTTCTACACTATGGATTGCGATCCAGTGTGCATTTTAGACGAACGATGCATCTCAGTTCCCAGCAGCCACTTCTGCAGGCTCTCAGGCCGCATGTGGCTTGTGACTACTGTACCGGGCAGCATGGTCTGGGTGACTCCACTGGGGCAGGACCCTTGGGACATTTTCTCCTGCTAATGCTCTGTGCACCCTTGCTGATTTTGCTCTTTATCCTTCCACTGGAATAAATCGCAGCTGTGAGCATGACCCCATGCCTAGTTTATCACCAATCTGGGGAGAGCCTTGGGGTCCCCTGACCACCACCCTTTTGCCAATGTCCAGGTACCCTGTTCACCAAGCAACCCACCAGGTCCTAGTGTGGCCTTACTTACAGGGATGACTTTGACCTTGAGGGATGATCTGCACAAAAGAACCTCCCCCACTTTAAGTGGATAGACAAGTATTCTTAACTCTTTCTTGGTCTTTTTGGCTTTAGTTTCTGTTCTTTAACCAGTCTGAGTGTGCTCTTAAGTATGGTGCCAAGTAAAAGATGGGACATAATTAAACGTCGTGGTGGGAAAGCCATTTTCAGCACTCATCTGTTCCAGTCCTCCTATATGCCAAGGGCTCAGAGTTTTCATTTCTCTTGAGCAAAAGAAAATAATGCTTTTTTTATATGCCTCAAATTAATCAGAATTAATACAGTCTGGTTCACATGCTTGTAGCAGTTATAAGGTACATAATTATTTTCTTTTCTTTATGGTCATTGCCATGTAGAATAGCAACAGACTCAATGTCTGTGTCTCCCCCAAACTCCAATGTTGAAATCCTAACCCCCAAGGTGATAGTATCAAGAGGTGAGGCCTTTGGGAGGATCAGGTCATGAGGGTGGGGTCCTCGCGAATGGGATTAGTGCCCTTAAAGGGATCCCAGAGACCTCTCTCAACCCCTTCTGCCACACAAGGACACAGCAAGAGGATGGCAAGGCCTCAAGAGACCAGCAGTCTCCAGGTCTGCTGGGACCCTGTGCTCAGATTTCTAGACTCCAGAACTGTGAGGCACAGATTTCTGCTGTGGTATAAACCACCCAACCTGTGGTGGGTGGTTTGTTAAAACCACCAAAACTAAGACAGGGACCTTCCACGAGCTCTTCCCCATGAACCCAAGGGCTGAGAATAATTTCATTCTTTCTCAGAATTTGGGAATTTGTCCATTTCTAAACTGGCAAAGCTGAAACCACATCACAGCATAGGGTGCGTGCACAGAGCTTCATTCCAATGCCTGTGGAACTCTTTGGCCTTTGTGGGCCCCTTTGTTCAGAAAAGCAATTTTTTATGACTGCATTGGTATAAAGACAATACACAGATAATTCAGGTAGGAGAAACATTCATACATATGTATATGTATATGTATGTATATATATCATTATATCATTGTTATTCTGTTCATTTTTTTGTCTGCTGATTTTCACAGAAATTGAAATTAACACATTTTCATAGGCCCCTAAAAGTGACAAAAGTGATGACATTTCAAGACTGGTGCATAAAAGGCTATGATTTCTGTCTTTCTATCCCCTTTGTCGCCTTCCCTCTCTCTCACTTGCTCATGTTGATGGAGCTTCCTGCCACAGGTGACCTGCCCTGCAGAGAGGCTGTGTCACAAGAACTAGGGCTCTCAATCCAACCGCCTGCAAAGAACTAAACCCAACCAACAGCTGCTGAGTGACCCTAGAAGTGGACCCTGCCCCACTCGAGGCTTCAGATGACTACAACCCCAGCAATCATCTTCACTGCAGCCTCACAAGAGATCTTGGGCCAGAGACTCCAGCCAAGCCACCTCCAGGTTCCCGCTCCACAGAAATTATGAGATAATAAGTGTTGTTTTAGGCTGCAAAGTTTGAGGGGTAATTTGTGATGCAGTATTAAGTAATGCATACAACCAGAAAAATACAAAGGACAGCACCTGCTTCATCATAGGCCCTGCAATAGTAGCTGAATGAGTAAACAAAAAGGAAAACATAAGATTAAATTTTAAAGAGAATTCTAAATTCTCACACCTGTAATCCCAGCCCTCTAGGAGGCCGAGGCAGGTGGATTGCCTGAGCTCACGAGTTCAAGACCAGCCTGAGCAAAAGCGAGACACAGTCTCTACTAAAAAAAAAAAGAAAGAAAGAAAAACTGAGGCAAGGGGATTTCTTGAGCCCAAGAGTTGGAGGTTGCTGTGAGCTATGACACCAAAGCACTCTACCCAGGGTGACAGCTGGAGACTCTGTCTCAAAGAAAAAAAAAAGATTAAATTCTAAAGTGATGACTTACTGCTCCAAATCTCCTTTAGATTAAGGCGGGACACCAATCGATAATTATATACATCATGACCTCTCTGCTGGATCTGAACAATTCTCAACAGGAGCAGCCTGCCTGGCTGCTCTGCCCTGGTTAGACCTTCAGCCTTGATGTACTGCAGGAACTCTTTGTACTAATTTGGGGAAACTTCTCCAAAATTATTCCAAAAGTGAACATGGAAATCTTCAAACACACAAGCATGTGCACACACACTGTCCACTGCTGGGACAGAGTCAGAAGGCTGCATACAGTCTGGCCACATCCACGCCACCCCTAGCAGCTATATGGGGAGTGTAAGTGCGTGGGCCATCCTGAAAGGAAGCTGGGTCCTGTCCCAAATGTTTAGAATTAGAGAAGCTACGAGGGGCCATGTGCTTTATCATGTCTAATTCCCAAACCACTGTGAACACCCTCTTTCCTATCAATGAAAAACTGGCCATGACAGAAGTTAGGTCACTTGACAAGCCACAAAGCACTCAGGTGGGCTTCTGACCCAGCACTGATTCCAAACCCCCGTGCTCTTTCCCACATGCCCCAGTGTGCCCCCGGGGCTAGAGCCATGAAGGTCAACCACCTCTTCCCATCAGAGTCCTCAGTGTCCTGCAAGAGACAAGCCTCTTCCCGAGGGGACCTCTGTTCTAGGAGTTCATAATCCCAGACCCTGGAGTGAGATTCTTTCAAGCACTAATACGTAGAATAACCAGTAGGTGGCGACAGATCCCGGCAACGTCAAGGGAAAGCCACCTGCGTTCAGGCACTTTCTTAGCCTGAGACTTGGCCTGTCTGGCAGGCGCACAAACGGCCTTGGCCAAGAGTTTAGTGAGGATAAAAAGGAGGGACTTCCCTCAACCACTGTTACAATTTTGGAGGTCCATCTGTTAGTAATAACCAAAGACTGTTCTTTTGTTGGCTTGAGCAGAAACTAGCAGATGGCCCTGAGCTCCCAAAGCATGTGCACACACAGAGACAAAGAGACACCCCTGAACCCCTGGAATGGGTCTTTACATTCACCCAGGAGAGTCGGGAACTGCAGGACTTGTCTCGACAAACATACTAACAATTACCAGTGCAGATAACAGAGGTAGGTTCTGATCCTTTTTTAAAACTAAAATGCTCTGGCTTGAAAACCAAACTAGCCAGGTTTAGATCCCCACTCTGTCACTTACTTAACTATAGACCCTGGGCACATGGCTTAGCTCTGGGTCTTACGGTCCCCACCTATGGCTCAGAGATGAAAGCAGGGCTGAGTACACAAGATTTATAAGATAACAGGTGAAAATTATCTAAATTGGGGCTTAATGAATGGCACATTTTTTGTTGCTGTTTCTACCCCTTGAGAGTGGTGTATCTACCTCATGCCCTCAACTGAATACAATTCCTGTATAGAAAGAGAACAGTCTTATTGTAGTGAATTGAGAAGAAACTCTAACAAACAACTGCCCCGCTATTAATATTTATCCAGGGTCCCAAAGAAAGGACAAGCCAGCTCCCTCCAAACTGAAGTCTTGGCTCACGGGAGACATCCGCAGCCTGGGAGGACACGCGGCAACCTCCAAGTCTTGAAGGATGCCCTAGGATGTCTCAAGGGTAAAACTGCAACATCTTCAGCTCTGCTTTTCTGAGAGTAGGGTATTTTAATGGTCAAGGTGAACGTTTAGGATCAACTGCTTTAAAACCTGCTCTAGGCTAAGATGTTGCAGCCCAGCAAGGGCAGAGGACCCACACTCACAGATTCATGCTTCCTGGGGACAGCTGCACAGAAGCAGAGAGGAGAGAGGGGGGCTCACAGCCCAGGGCAGGCCCCACTTGTCCCTGGATCTGTCCAGGAAGAGGTCAGTCTTCACCGCCCAGGCAGCCTGGCAGGGCAGAGCTTCCAACACTGCGCCAGTTAACTGCCACTCAAAGCTCCACTATCAACACGCCATCCATGGAGGGGAGACAGAAGCGGGTTGCTTCTGTTCTTTCTAGACCAGCGGGGTCCCCTGACCAGCATCACCAAGGTTATGAGACTTACAAATTCTTGGGTCCCATGCCAGCACTACTGAGTCAGTAGTGAGATGGGACCAGCCATCTGCGTCCTAATAACCTCGAGTGGTTCGCATGTGCTGGAGACAGATACCCGAGGCTCTGATACTGGCCAGAAGGACCCCTACACCCGAAGATCTTGGCACTGCTCTGGCCAGTCTCAGGACGACCTTTAAAGACCTGCTGTCTGGTCACAGCCCCCATAGTGGAAAGTGACAGGGAAAGAACCCACAAGTTCCACAAAGTTCAGAATTTCCTAAAAGAAGGTGATATTGCGATGGTGTGGCCTTCTCAGGCAGCCGGGGGTGTCTGGACACCTCACTGGGACCGAATGCAAACTGACGGTAGCTGTTCACTACTCTGGACCATATCAGGCCACCCCCAGCAATCACAAGGGATCCGAATAGAGTATTTTACCTTTGCTTTGTCTGTGGTTTTATCTGATGTTTCCTACCTTTATTTTACTTACAAAAATTTGAAGACAATTTAAATAAAATGCTCTAGATCCTTTGGGTGATGAGCCAGGCAGAAGTAAGTTTAACAGTCTACCAAAGACACATGACTCTTCCAACGCTGTATCTCCCTGGAGTGAGGAAAGGGAGGCCCACTCTGAGGCCGGGGACTCACAGATGTGCCCGCAATGACACAACCTGAACACTAGAGGACACCCCAGCCCAACAGTTAGGCTGCCCAGACCAGGCTCAGGAGGAAACCCCAAGCACAGTTGAGTAGAAGCTCCATCCAGACCCTAAAACCATGTGAGCTGTAAGATCTGCAGGGCGCAGGCCCTCCTCAGCCTCACACCTCCAAACACCCACCTGTCACATCTGCCTACAGGGTGGTCAGCTGGCAAGTGCCCAAGGGCACACACAGAGCAGGGCTGAAGACCCACCCAGTCCCCCACCGAGTGCCCACTGCGGGCCCCGTGCGTGCAGAGTGCTTCCCTTTCAGAACATCTCCTCCCCCACACAGACACACACCACCTTGTCATATCATCCTGGTGCCCTGGAAGGCGGGTTCCATTACCTGATCCTGCAGATGACAAAAGTGGGTCCCAGGAATGCAAGGTGACTACTCAGAGCCAGATGTCAGGGCCAGTTAGTGGCCCAGTGGGGGCGGTTTCACTCCCTCAGGGTGGTTTTGCACTTTGGCACAACACCTGCCCAAAGGCAAATACGAACCTGTTCTTAGGTTCAGAGCAAATGTCCAGGAGCCTGGGCTCACACTGCCAGACAGGGCAAAAGCCACCACTGGGAGGGCTGCAGCCCCTTAGCTTCTCAACATCTCCCATCTGTTTGTCTGAAAAACGTCCTCGGTTCATGCCACACACCATTTGCTGTTGGGTCACTCTAGGAAAGATAAGGGGGGACCTGGGTGTGCATATGAGTGCACACACACGTATGTGCCTTTAACCACCCAGAAGCTCCTTGGGTGCTGAGAGACCTGGCTGTCCCTCCCTGCACCTAGTTCTGGCCACAGTGTCCAGTCCTCAATCCCCATCAGGGTCCTTCCCCAGACCAAAAGGGGAGAGACGAGGTCCAGTCGTGGCCCAAGTCCAGAGAGGACGGCAAGCATAGAGGATGGGGTAGGGGAGCCCTGGCAGTGTCCTTGTCCTGAGGCTCTCCAGTCACTCACCCAACTCTCTAGCACAGCTGACAGCCAAGGCCAGCAGAGGGCAGCCACCAATTTTTGGTAACCAGTTTAGGATCAAAAACATTGACTATAAATGCTCCTGCTCTCGTTTTCTGGATTTCTTCCCTTTTTAACCTGATAAACATTTTCTTCCAAAACAATTCCCCCAAAATGGTTCCTGGGCAAAGAACAAACACTATGTCAACTTTTCCTACATCAGGAAAATGAATGAGTCTGTTGAAACCCATGTGACTCCCCAAAATGCATTCAGAATATGCAGAGTGACAGTCTTTGCCCAGAAGAACACCTGAGTCATTCTGAAAACTGAGCTCAGCGGGGGGTGAGGGTGCCCCTTTCCATGACCACCATGGTGGCGTCTTCACACTGCACTCGACACCAGGTGGGGAAGGGGGCCCAGCTCTGAGCTCCTGGCAGAGAGAGAACCACAGCCACTCTTCGGGGACCTCAGAGAGAGGGCTCAGGCTTGGTGGGCCACTGCACTTCCCTCTGCTTCAGAGGAAGGACTGTGAAGCAGGGCTGTAAAGAACAAGGACACCCACAAGTGGAGCCAACCAGGAGGCACACGCCGGGCCACTGAACTTGTCAGGGCCCATCAAAATGCGTTAATTTCCTTTAAAATCCGAGGAAAAAAGAGAGCATACACTTAAGCTAAAGAAAATGTTTTCATACATCATGTTAATAGATCTGTGTTTACCCAATACTGGTATAATAAATGTCTATATATATTTTTGTTTATTCGTTTGAGGAAGGAGCCCAGGAGGACAAAGGGGCCCAGAGCCTACAAAAGCCAGAATGTCTAGAGCAGCCTGGGAGGAAGAGGCCAGGGTCCCTGAACCAGGACCACCACCTTGGCATACTCACGACCCCACTGTCAACAGCTCCCTTCTCGGCTGAAGCTATTGTACCTACCAAATCAGGACTGCAGCCTCCACTTCCACAGAAGCTTCCTGCTGCCACGACTCTTTAAAGACTGTGTCTTATCCCATCCAGGGGCCGAGCATTAATGGGCCCTGGAGGGCTGAGCACCAACAAAGAACCAGAAGATGAAAACTCAGCCTTCTCCTGAGACAATCCCAGCGCAAAGCTCCATCTGCTCCCTTTCCATTTCACTATGGTAATATTCACACACTGCGAATTCACCACCTTCTCCAGTTTACTCACTGGCACACGGTGCCTTCACAACATGGTGTAACCATCACCACTGTGCAGTTCCAGAATATTGTCATCCCAAAGGAAACCCCACACCTATTCCTCAGTCCCTGCCCAAGTTCCCAGCCCCCGGGAACCACCAGAGGGGTTTGCCTCCTCTGGGCATCTCACACAGACGGGATGGTGCGTAGCTCCTTCCACTTAGCCTAACATCTTCGAAGTTCATCAGTGCTGTAGTGCATATGGGTGCTTTATTCTTTTTATGGTTGAATACCATTCGATTGTACCTGCCTCTATTTTTCCTCCCCCTTTCTAGGCATAAGAGCCTTTGCAAGGGAAAGCCTAAACCTCCGTGATTGATGTTAGCAAACCTCGGCTCCACACACTCAACTAGATAAGCGATGTGGACCCTGAAAACAGGGGAGAAGGAACCAATCACGCCAGAAGCCACTCAGTGCACAAAACCAGATCTGCCCACACACACGTACAACCCCTTTAAATTCAGGCCCCGGTATCTCCATCTCCGTCATTCAGGGACCCAGGTAGCCACATGCTGACTCGTCACGTAGGTCAAGGGCTCCAGAGACGCCAGGTGAGCTCCATTCCTCCTGCCTTGGCGGGAAAGCTTCCCTTCCACCTACGGCTCTGGCTAACAGCCTGGCTGCTGGGCTTCCTTCCCCCTCATTCATGAAGAGCCCCAAGAAATTAGGGGAACAGCCCAACAAGGGGAAGGTGAGTATTCCAAGAGGAAAGCGTGTTTTACCATGAGATGAAGGAAGTGCTAAGAGAAAGGATACGGCAGGAAAGAATAGGGGAAGACACCCCACACACACACCCCAGCCCACTCCCTAATGCTCAAGCAGCAGAGTTCTGGTGTGTTTTGCTTTGTTTGGTTAAGATGGCTTAAAAGCGGAGAGAACATATTTGAAGTCAGTCAAGGGGATGAAGAGTGTGAGCCCCATATCCAGAAAAGTGCGGACCCCCCCACCCCCAGCCATGGCTGAAGCCCACCCCCCCCAAGCCAACACAACGGCCTCCAATACCCCACCTGCAAACTCCCCACTGAGGAGGCCAGGGAGGGGCAGCACATTTTCTTCTCTCCTTTACCCATCTCACTGGAGTCTCAAGGAACCGGATAAGGGTTATGATGGCCAGAACAGAGCCGAGACTCAAATCAGTTCAGAAAGTCTTTTCTTTTTTTTTCCTTAAGGCACAGAAGTACAAAGCTGTTTACTACAGTCTCCTGGCATAAAACTAGAAACCCAAAGGACAAGGCTTGGGGGCTGGTTGAGAAAACAATGGCCCATTGACTCACAGCTCTCAGCAGGCAGTAAAGATAGTTATCAGGGGTGTTGCCACGTAGGAAAATCACTCTTGTTACAAAATGAAAGGAGGAAGATACAGGGAATCTTTCACCGACCCAGGTGATGCAGACACATCAGGTCTGAAGCTTCTAGGAGATGCCAGACATATTTCTCTTTAGGCCCCGCCAACGCTCCACATTTTGTGACCCTGTTGTACTTCCAGGGGCACCAGGAGAACTAGTGGTAAAGCCTCGGTGTGACTCACTTGCATCCACCAACGCTCCCATCTCCCCTCCTTTTACAAAAGCAATTACTTAGAAGAGCTCTCTTGTAACAAGAGCTCAGCCATCCCACCTCGCGTGTGTCTGCGTGTCCACGTGCGCGCGTACACTCTGCAGCTCCACTTAGCCATTCTCAAGCCTGGGCAGTTGGTGGCTCTTGAGGCTGAGGCCATCGGCACAGGAAGGACAATGCGGCTTTTCTCTTTCGAGGGCTGTTAGCTTTACACAGACCTCAGGAGCCTGCACAGGGCTGGGGAAGGAGGACGACTTGTCAGCGTGGAAGCATTCCCCGCGCAGACTGCTCTCCAGCCTCCTCCGCCCCTGCGCCCAGTAGTCCTTCCAGGGCAGGAGGGGGGTGGACTAGAGGTAAGCATCACCAGGGACCCAGCACGACAGGGGACAAGTGTCCCCCAGGGGCAAGGAGCAAGCCCAGAAAACTCTTCACTCAAACCTGAGCCTAGGGAAATCCACAGAAGGGAACAGACCGCCCCAAAGCTGCAGCTGTGTGCCGGGCAGGTCCCAGAACAAAACTGTGGTGTCTTTAAGGATTTCCAGAATTTGGAGTTAGAGGACGGAGGAAGAGGTGAGAGGAGGTCACAGCACAGCCCCAGTTCTGTGCCCTGGGCTCACCTGCTCCAGAATCCACACTCACTACCCCAATTCCCGATGTAGCCTCAGTCCTATCAGTAAAACCCCTAGTTTGGCCTAAAGGTGAGAAGGGACAGTTTCAGAGCATTATTTACATAAGATGAAACTAAAAATCAACATTCTCCCGCTCCTCAGCAGTTACATGAAGCACATTATGACACTCGTGCAGCTGATCATACCGACATTAAAAACAAACACAAAGAAAAAAAGGCCAGCTTGTAGAAAAACAAAGGTCAGGCAAAACGGGAATCGGGCCACAGGTGCTACATAATCATCCTGCAAAACTTTCAGATACAAGCCGTAGGTAAATGAGATCGCCAAATATGTAAATGCATGATACTGAGATTTTTTTTTAAATTGCAAACAATTTTTTTTGCTTTGAATAACAAATATGACTTAAATGGTAGCACCGGATGGGAAGAGAAACTCCCCAGAGGTCGGCAGCAGAGACAATCACTGACCTTCCACGCCCAGGGGTCTGGCCTGCTTAGAGTCCCATCATCAAACTGCTTCTCCCACCATCTTCCTCCTGCCCCTGACCGTGACCTAGGACCAGCCACGGCCCCAGCAGCCTCTCGGTGGGTGATCTGCACACTGCCTGCCACGTGACTTCTGGCCACCCCCCCAGCCTTAGCTCTCTTTGCCAAAGCTTCCCTCTTTCCTCTCCCCACCTTGCCCCTCAAGGTTCCATGTCCACGCAGCACCAGGGTCTTGCTTATCTGGGAGCTGGTGGCCTTATTCCCCCACCTCAGGCTTTCTCTCCGACTCTCTGCAGAGCCCTTGGAAATCTGGGGCTGTGTCTAGTTTGCTTTCTCCTCCCTGACTGTGCCAGGCATTCACTCTGTGTTTGCTGAATGAATAAATGACTCCTCCCTCCCTGTCCCCTTGAATTGCCACTGGGATAGGCAGGAGTAAGAGACCTGAAAATGAGATTAGGAGGATATCTCCTTTGTCCTGTCCAAACAGCCTTGCAGAGTGGGGATCCTTGGGGAGGGGAGAGAGGTTGCCAGCAGCCTCCCCATCCTCTGGGGTGGGGAGACAGAGACAACGCAAATGCACAGGAGACTGGGTCCTTCCTGGCTGGGAGGAGGGCTGGACCACATTCCACTCTTCAACTTACTTTAATTGCCAGGAAACAACCCTGCTCTGTCTGTCATTATGACTTAATTAAGCTACCACAGCCCGGAAGGAGGAGGCCAGGTCCTCTAAAACTGGCTGGCAGGGTGGGAAGCCTGGATCTAGGGCCCAGGGCAAGAAGTGCTAAAGACGCTGCTCAGACCCCCAAGTGCAACCCCCACCCCCAGGAGCCCCACCCTCCTCTCTGGTTAACCCACTCACTGCCAGGTATGCACACAACAGTCCAGACACACAGGAGGCAAGATGAAATGTCCTCGGTGCCCGCCACTTTCTCAGAAGGATGTTTCTAAGCAAAGGAAGCCAATGCAAATGGCTGCATGTGTAATTAATTCCACTGATACGGAATGTTCCAGAAAGGGTGAAATTATAGAGAGGGAAAGCAGACCAGCCATTGCCTAGGACTGGCCACGGTGGTGGACATGAAAGAGCAAAGGGCGTGAGGAAGCTTTCAGGGTCCACAGAAATGCTTCAGAACTGTTTTGTGGGAAGGATTGCACAACTGCACCAATTTACTACAATTCACTGAGTTGTACATGCACAATGATGGGGTGTATAGTATGGAAATTACACCTCAGTAAACCTGATTTTAACAAAAAAGGGGTACCCAGGTAGACAGCCCAGTGGAACAAAAGTGTCCCTCTCAAAGCGGTCACCTCTGCCCAAGAGGGTGACCAAGAACGTCCCTCCCTCGCCCTCTGGGTTCTGTGCACCCCGCTGACAGCTGCCGGACTAGAGAGAACAGGGGCTTCAAGGTCAGGAAACTGAGCCCTCACCAGCCATTTGACCTTGTGTGTTTTCCACCTCAAGAGCTTTAGTTTTCTCATCTAAAATGACATTAATAATACTCACCTGTGTATGCAAAGCACCCAGATGGTGGATGGCACACCGAAAGCACTCAAAAATCACTTCTGGTCCTTTTCCCTTCAATTAAACAGGTAGCAATAGAGACCTGGGCGCTATACCTGGAACCATCCCTGATGCTTTTGTGAATCCCAGAGTAAGAGGAAAACCACTATTTCCAAGTTTCCGACCTTGTTAATACACTTAAAAAGCAACTCACAAGGTAATTGAAGATGAAGCCTCATAACCGGGGTCTAAAAACATGGTTCTGAAAAGTCCGAAGGCTGAGCCACAATATGGGCGGAGGGGGTGCCCAGGAAGCCTCCTTGGTGGGGCTGGGGTTGAGCCACGTGGAACAGAGAAGTTTTAGAAAGGACATATAGGGGCTTCCCATGCAAGAGGCCTGGTTTAAAATCCTGGCTGTCCATTCACCAGCTGTGATGCTAGACAGGACACTCAACATCCCAGAATAAAAACAGGGAAATGCCCCCCCCAATATCTGTATAAAGAGGATGAGAGAGAGTGCGCAGAGGACACCCCAGAGCCCAGCACACAGCAGGTGCCTCATTACGGCTGCACAGGACCCGTGGGAGGAGAAACAACATTCAGAACAAAACCTCCCGAGCAAAAGCAAAGACCCAGGGAGACGACTGATGTGGATGGTCCGCGGAGGGCCCTCCCTCAATGCTCTCCCTTAGAGAGCCTGTTGTATCCCCCAGCTCAACATGGCAGGTCTCCCTCCCCAACCCTCGGTCTCAGGGTACCCCCGGAAACAAAGGAGGCAGCCCAGACTCCAAACGGTTAAGGGGGGCAGGGCCATTCCTCCAGGGGAGAAGCAGATCCCGCTAGGCATCTGTTTTGGCCTCAGTAGGCTGTCTTCATGAGCCTCCTGTTGAAAAATATACCCCAAAGTCATTGTAAATGAAAAATGAGGGAAGACCAAAAAAGGGGGGGGGGAGGAAAAGGGAAATCTCATCAGCCCGCAGTGAGGGTCCCAGGAGGAGGGGCTTGCCGGCAGCCAGTGTCAACACAGCCAGCTGGGACAGCAGGCGCTGGGCCTGGGCTGCCCAGGATGGGGGGCTACAGCAGCAGCAAGCAGAGCCCTCTCCCATCCAACACCAGGATGGATCTGCTGACTTCTCCAAATGCAAAAATAGGCAACGGGATCATCCAGACTCTGGCAAGACAACTGACCACAGGTAGCAGACCCATACCAGCCGACTGTGGGGATAGCCCTGCCGTTAGGGCTGACGGGGCCAAGCCGGCAAGTGGGTGACATGAGCCAATGTGCTGGACCTGGGTCAGCCTCAGGCTCAGCCACCATCACAGGGGACAAAACGCCTGGAACAGAGTAGCCCTCCATGGTTCCCGGCAGCGTTGCCTCCTGTGGACAGCACAGCCCTGGACCAGGGCATGGGTGGGGGTGCAGGTGGCACCACTCAATAGCTGTGTGACCTGTGACCTAGCTGTCCTTCCTTACCTGTGAAAGGGAGATAATGGCAATGTCTGCCTCTCAGGTCCCTGTGAGGAACGAGTGAGCAGACATGCGCATGTGTGTCTGAACACACGTGCATGCACAGTGTTAGGACACGGCATGGAACACGGAATGTGCTCTGTTAGCACCAGCCATGATTAGCTAACACCCTGAGCGATCATCGTGGACTTTCCACCCATGGTGCAGGTCACAGCTGCCTCAACAACACAGAGCTGCTTTCTTAGGGCTTATCTCTCTCTGTCTCTCTCTCTCACAAGAGTGGGCGAAGCCAGCCCTGGGTTGTCCCACTGTGATTCTGACAACTCAGGTGCAGTTTGTCAGAGCTGAGTGGCCACACCTAGCATCAACCTTGACCAACTGGGCAGGTTCACTCAGTGCAGGGACAGGGCTGCCGTCCTGGAGGAAGAGCCCTCTCTGAGGCCAGGTGCTGCTCTTCTGGAGCCGCCGCACCCAGTGCCATCCTGGGCAGCACACATCACAGGAGTACGGACAAAACTCATAAGGACGCCAGGCTCAACCCACTAGGGCAGTGCTTCTGGTAACAGACACCAAGCCCCTTTGGGTAAAAAAAATACATAGTAGAGCCTCTGTAAGGTGATCACCCAGGGGACTGTCACAAATAGTTAACATACGGAGATGGTCAACACAAGGACTAGGCCTACTGTACCGACACACACATGGGGTGTGTGTCTGTCCATGAAAATTAGGTCAATGTAAGCAGGTGGTCAGCTATGGAGGCGCTATTGTAAATGCGTAAGAACAGTCAGAAGCAAAAGTCAGTCACTGGGCTTGGGATGTATGTCTGCAGGGGACAGCAAGGGTGACTGTGGGAAAAATAAAATTGTGGGGAGATTGTCAGGGGGTCTTAGAGGGTCTTAAGAAAGAATAGTTCACCACCACATGCAGCCCCCAGACACTTGTCGACTTGGTCTATATGGTGTGGTGGCCAGGGCATGGGCGCCCCATCAGCCTGCCCCTCACCCTGAATCCCATAGGGCCTGCTGCCAGCCAGTAGGAGCTTCACTGCCCCAGAGCAGGATCCTCCGGACCAGACCTGCTGCACGGGAAACACAGACACAGCCCCCCAGGAGCCCCAGCAGAGCAGACCACCCACCCATCCTCCCTCCCAAACCCCAGGGAGGCTCTGTGTGTTGTCTCTCGGGCCAGCCTCAAGGAACACAGCTGACAAGGCAGTGGTTCCCCCAAGAAGTCATAGCATCCACATCGGCCTCCCCGGAAATGTCCCTGAGCCTGGTGTCCTGGTCTCCTTGAGCCTCCTCAGGGGCCCAGGCTCCCAGGACAGAGGCAGCAGCTCTGCCAGCACCGGCGTCCTCCCCTTGCCCTGACCTCCCTAAACAAAGGTGCTTTTTTCCCCTGGTTCCTGGGGTCACCACACTTTCGTCAGACCTGGGCTTGTTTTCTTTTCACTCAGGCCCATCTTGGCTTCCCCCCACCCCCACCACCGTACCCAGGAGACAAACCCTGTATTGTTTCATAGACCTAACGAAGGACATGGCTCCCCACCTCCTGCCACTAACTCCGGGCCTCCCACACCCCTTCCCCCTGATGTCTCCTTATGCTAAGCACCCCCTCCCCTGATGGAAGCGTAGGAGCCTTAAGTCAAGGCGAGAGAGGGACCTGCTTATCTAAACATTCTCTCCCAATATGTATCAGAGGAAGATTCAGTCCCGAGAGAGGCAGCCTTAGTGGCCAATTTAAATAACCAGGTCCCTTTCCCTGGCTCAGGCCTGGAACCAAAGGGGACAAAGTTAACAGTGCGGGTGATAAAGTAGATGGGTATTCAGTGAGCTGTCCAACAAGGCTCTCCTGGCCCCTCGAAAAAGTCATCAATGAAAGGGGTAGAAAAGGGACTAAGCCAGCAGAGGCTGACTCTCTTTTTCCCCACTAGTCAAATCAACAAGGCTTCTCACATGTGCCCAGGGGCCGGCACATGAGAAGGGCCAATCACTAATAAGAAGGGCTCCCCGGGGCCATTTGAATGTGGTATGTACCAGCGTGCCGGAGCAAGAGCCAGATGAGAGACACACGTCATCCCGTGCAAACAGAGAAGCAACGACTGCTCTGGGCTCCCAGAGTTTATAAATCTGCAAAGCAACCCCCAGCTCCCGGCTGTGTCAGTGGAAGGAGGAGCTGGAAGGAGACAGCAGCCATCAACCTCTGCAGACAACCAAGGGCCCCACGCCCAGACCTCACTGAGCACCACCACCAGCCACCCGCGGGGGCTGACGCAGGAAGGGAGCTGACCACCTGTGAGTATCGTGCTTCTGACCCCCCACCCCGACTCTGCCTACCCCTTACTGCCCTCAAAAAGGCTCTAAGGCAATGGGCTCTCTGAGTCCTCAACGCTTCTGCTCCAGGAGTTAGTGTGTACTAACCAGAGCGCGAGTGACGTGGGCCTCAGGAAGGTGCAAGGGCTGAACCAGCAGGCAAAGGAGTCCACCCGCCTCCCCTACACATCTGTGAGCCACAAGCAGGCCCCTTCCATGCAGCTGCCTTGCTTTTCAGAGCTGGACAGAACCTCAGGACTTATCCCTGGTGTTCTGCCTAGGAGATAAACAGAGGCACAGAGAGAGGTAGAGAAATTTGCTCAAGAGCACCCATCTGTGAAGTTACAAGCTACTCCTAAGACCCGAACCCTCTGCTACCTGGGTCGGAAGCGACTCTCACTCCCCCTCTGCACATGACCAACCTACAGATGGATGCCACTGAAACCTTGATATGAGGTGACAGGCAGGTCCTGACCATTCACCTGTGCCCGATTTGCCAAACATAAAGAACGGACCAGCGCACCTGTAGAGACAGCCCCCTAGGGTCAGGGAAGGGAGGTGTGGGACCCCATCCATCCCCATCCACTGTTTGGCCCCATCTGGTGGACATTGTCCATTCTGGGGTGTCCATGGGGGTTATACTGGACTCTGTGCTTAGACTCCAATGCAGTAATTCTCTTTTTTTTTTTTTGGTCTGGTGCAGGAAGACTGGCCCAGAAGCCTAACTTCCAACTGCCCGATATGGGGCAGCTGCTGTTCCCCTAAATGTCCACCATCACCCCTCCCTCCTCATCTCATTCCCACGCCCCCACCACCACCCCGGCTCTGTCCTTCCTCCAAGCCCTCTGACCCGGCCAACTCTCTCCTTTCTGCCGTGTCCTTGGTGCCTGTGTCCATGTAACTGCGGGATGGAGACTGGCTTATTAGCCCCTTTGTAATTGATCCCAAATTCTCCAAGCCACTCTTCCCACACCTCTTCTGCTGTGCCTGGCACCTGCCCCGGCAGGAACGCCTCTTTTCCCAGCAGCGCGTCCTGCTTCCTGAGATCGGGCCCCCACTTCCTCCTGTAGGCTGTCCATCGGCAGCCCAGAAGCTTCTCCTGTCTGCAAAAGCGGATGTTCTCACCAGCGTCTCTCCTGCACCTCTCTCAAGCATTTGGGGGAAACTCTTCCCCTCCCAGGTGGTCTTGTTCACACTCCAGGCAGGGCCTGGGTAGACAGACCTCAAGTCCTCTGGTGGGCTAAGGTGGGCTCAGCCAGACACAGGAAGGGCCCAGGTTCTTCCTGTCTATGGAAGGAATCAAAACCCCAACAGCCCTCACAGCTGTGAGGCGTGAACAAGGACTCTGAACTCAGCCATGAAAGCCCTCCTGGGAAGGCCTTCTCACCTGCCACTGTACAGCCGGTCACCCCTCAGGGACTGGAGGAGGAAGAGCAGGACTGTACACAGACGGACACACCTCCCCAGCACACACGGAACCCCTCCACTCTGGGAAAAGAAACTGGGAGAAGAGTCCCGGCTCGGGGCTGGCCCAGGCTGCCTTCTCTCTGGACCGCAGCAGGGATGTGTTCTCCTGGACAGGGCTCCACCAAGGTCCCCAAACCCTGTCCATTTGCTAAAGTAGCCAGACACCTCCCTCCTAGCTGGGACCCACTGCACAGCTCCTGCCGCTCTTCCAATTTCCTCACTGGACGTGAGCTCTGAGCCCTCCAAAGACACACCTGCCTTCGCCTGGAACTAAGTGGCAGATTTCTGACTAGTGCCCAGAGTAAAGGGGCTGGGGATAGGCAGGGGCAGCAGGGGCAGCAGTGGAGAAACTGCCAGAAGACAGGGGCCTGGTATCTTTAGTTTTGCTGTGACCTTAACCCCCCTCAGCCCTCCCACCCCCTTGAGCTGCCTGGGGCCCCCTGGCCAGACCTCCTGCTCTACAACAGCCAAAGCCTTTGGAATCAGACACAGCAGGGCTGGAGCCTCAGACTCCCCATTGCTGGGTGACCTCAGGCAAGTCACTCTCCCTCCCTGAGCCTTGCATTCGGGGTCTGTAAGGTGACACTATTTATCTCCCCAAGGACATTATAAGGATTAGATGAGATGTTCAGACATCTCACAGTACTGAGTAGGGGTCCGACAGATGTGAGACTGACACTTTGGTCTCATAAATACCAATCCCAGGAAATCTCTGGTTTACTTGACTGAGTGACCCAGTGCCATGCCCAGTAAAGGCTGCTCTAGGGATTTGTGGTGATGCACACTTGCCAGAGCAGAGGGGTCCCCATGCACCCCAGATGGGACACACGCACCCCTACAAAGATGGCCAAATCTGCCCCTGAAGCTGTGCTGCCCAAAGTCCCTCAGGCTAAGAATCTTCTAAAACACACACGAGTTGGGGCCGCTCCCCCCAATGAGTGAGTTTTTCTCCATCCATTAGGTAGTGGTGATGATTGGGTGGGGGGCGCTGATGGGACTTCTCTCTGGCAAAGCAAGACAAACTTGCCAAAGAGCTTCTCAGTTACCTAGAGAAGAGACAGGCAGTAACTCCAGGCCATTTACCTTAGGGAAGAGTTATAATCAACCATCCCATGCTAAGATTTCCCCTAAAAATAAAATAACCCATAACGCTCTCCCCAAATCGATCCCAACACAGACCTGCCTCTTCTGCATGCTCAGACCCCGCCTTCCAGCACAAAGTCTCTATTGGTCTCCTTGAAGGGGTGAAAATAAAGGGGGTTTTGTTCATCCAGTCCCCTCCCCCCGAGCCCCCGCAGGGCTGAGTGAGTTTATCTGACCCTGCAGCAGTCTTTGTAAACTCAGTGTCCCAGGATAAACGCTCCCTTAAGAGTCGCTTGGCCTGGGACAGAGGGACCCTCTCCAGAGGAGAATGGGGAGCTTGTTCCGATGGTCTTTTAATATGGGGGGCGGGGTGTCACCAAGGACAGGCCTCCAGCACGCTCTCACAGAAGGGTCTCTGTCCTGGGGCTACAATGGAGGGAATTCTTAAAGACACAGATGCTGAAAGGGGGAAGGAATTTTTTTTTTCCTAAGGGGAGGGGAGGGAGGTTAGGGTGGGAAGGAGAAGAGGGAGAGGCTGGATGTCTTATTTCCCAGAACAATTCAGCTTATAACAAGGCTTGTCTATGCCTCCAGAGCCAGTGAGTGCCAGGCTAGCAACAACCCCACAGGGTAGGACTCAGGAGGTTTGCTCTGCAGCTCCCAAATCAAAGATGCAACTTACCAGTCTGCAAAAAACAATCTCCTTTTTACCTAAGGGGAGGGTCTCTAACCCATTGTCCTAAAAGACCAATCCTTTCAAGGCAGTTTAAGTCCAGCTGTGCACTTTGGGAAGAGGAAAAGAGAGTTGCCCTTTTTTTTTAAATTATTTTTTTTTATTATTAATATTAAATCATAGCTGTGTACATGAAAGCGATCATGGGGCACCATACACTGGTTTTATAAACAGTTTGACACATTTTCATCACACTGGTGAACATGAGAGCTGCCCTTAAAGAAGTAAAATTCTCTCAAACCTCCAGGGAAAGGGGGTTGTTTATTCTTCTAATTTGTCTATGGGTATAAAGTCACAATAAAAAAAAAAGACATCCCAAGCTATCACAAATGATGTTCTATAAAGATTGCCTGACAAGACTGTTTTATAGCTTGATTTCACTTCTGATTGAATACTTCTCCAAGAAGTGGAGCAGCATTGCAAGAAAGTGCTGGACGCTATATGTCCACTGAGAAGAACTGGCATTTCTCTTTACCCACCTTAGACATCTGCGGAAAACAGGGAGGGAAACAAGGAGATACTGTCCATGTTAAAATCAGTCAAGGAATCACCTAGTTCTGAGGTACACAAAGGGGAAACTGAGGCATCCAACTGTGATGTAATATGCCCAAAGCCACGAGGCTAATTAGGAGGCAGAGGCTAAGAAAAAGTCAGGGTTCCTGAGGATGGAAAACCAGGCACAGAGGATAGAGCATGCAATTCTCAAGACCACTCCAAGCAAAGACCAGGGACAGCCTCCAAAAGACAGACACGTAGCTGGTTTTACGACTCCATGCACATGAATTACTTTACTAAGCCGAAGCCCACTGACCAGCACCACTGTAACCACAGCCACACACCAGCCAAGGGGCAGGCCACTGTGACTTCAACGTGTCATGTCACCACGTACATATGGTTGACCTTGAACACCATGGTCTGACATGAATAGGTGCACTTACACTCAGATTTTCGTCCACCTCTGCCCCTCCCCCGGGGCAGCAAGCCCAACCCCTCCTCCCCCTCTGTGAAGACAGCCAGAATGAAGACCTTTATGATGACCCATTTCCACTTAAGGAACAGTAAAGTTTCCTTTCTCTTCCTTATGATTTTCTTAATACTATTTTCTGTAGCTTACTTAATTACAGGAACACAGTATATAATACAAACAACATATCACATATGTGTTAACCAACTGTGTATGTTATTGAGAAGGCTTCAACAGTAGGCTACTACTGGCTAAGTCTGGGGGTATCTAAAGTTATATGCAGATTTTTGACTGTGCAGAGGGAGGGGGCTCAGTGCCCCTAACCCTGCAGTATTCTAGAGTCAACTGTATTTTTTTTCTTTTTGAGACAGTCTCACTTTGCCCTCAGTAGAGTGCTGTGGCATCACAGCTCAATAGCAACCTCAAACTCTTGGGCTCAAGTGATTGTCTTTCCCTCAGCCTCCCACGTAGCTGGGACTAGAGGCACCTGCCACCACACCAGGCTATTTTTAGAGACAGGGGTCTCGCTCTTGCTCAGGCTTGTCTCAAACCCATGAGCTCAGGCAATCCACCCGCCTCGGCCTCCCAAAGTGCTAGGATTATAGGCACGAGCCACCACGCCTGACCATCAGGGTCAACTGTATTACATCATTACCAGGTCAGCTCTGGGTCAGGTGCTATGTGATCAGAGAATGCACAACTACAATGATACAATATTATAGGTTGTCAGCATTACGGAAGCTCAGGAAGAGAAGGATTGGATGAAAAAGAAAACTTGCCCCAAACAGAGTGAGCACCCAATTCATTGTTGGGTTTATTCAAACTTAACCTGGATTGCATCACTCACTATGCATTAAGAGAGTAAGGAGAGGGAACCAAAACCCAGCCCAGGAGGAAGGGAGCAGCTCTCAGGCCACAGAATAGCGGGTTGAGACAAGCCCCCTCCAGATCCCAGGCAGGAAGGGTGAACGAGGGCACCGCTTCCCTCCCCTCCTCACTCCTGCCTGCACTCTCAAGCTAACAGAGATTCTGGGGCTGCTCATTCATTAGATTTGTCTTGCACACTCACGTGCACACACAACCTCTACATGGGGCATCTCCCTTAAGCCGATGGTAACCACAACCCAAATTCTACACTTGTAAGAAAAAAAGTCAGGCGGGAACCCAGCAACACTAGAGCAGAGATGCAATGACAGCCCAAGGGGACAGAGTCCAGAATGGCAGACTGGAGCCAGCCCCTTACTTTAAGGTGGATGCAGGGTTTAAGCCAAGCATGGGAGGAAAAACATGTGGGAGGAGGAATCCATGATCTGGTCTACCTGGGACTGAGACATATTCCAATCCTCATTTCCCCACACCACCCACACTTCAGTGCTAGACAGGGGCGCCACACTCTACCCTCCAATCACATCAATTAGAAAACTCTTCATGCATAGCAGCTGATGGGAGGGCAGCTCTGGTTGGGCGAGGATATCTCAGAGGGTCCCAAGGGGCAGGTCTCCCCTCTTCCCAGACATGGCATACATCTGCTCTGAAAGCTCAACAGAGCTTGGGGGTAAGGGGGTAAGGTATCCAGGGCAATGCTGGGCCACCGAGAGCTCTGCACTGGATACCTCACACACTGCAACGGATACCTCAATAATGGATCAGTCTTCTTTCTTATCATCTCATGGACATGCAGGCAGCCAACCTCACAAGACTTCTTTATCAAGGATTCTGGGGGACACACACACAGACTCTTCACAGGCGATGGAGAATGTGGTAGAAATTCAACTACACGTGCCCTGGGATCTCAACAAGGGACTTTAGGATGTGGGGGGTGTGTCTTGGACACTTGCATCTCCCAAGTAGATACAGTCAGAACAGCTGTTTTGAGGACACACAGCCCGGCATCTGGACCCTGACTCTGCTGATGCCACTAACCCACCTCCACAGAGAGGAATGTGAGGCTGCAAAAGGGAAGAGGTGGGAGGGGAGCAAAGCCCGGAACCTGGGATCATCAGTGACAGTGTGTCACCAGAGAAACCTTATGTGAAACCTTTCATTAGTCCTGGAATGAACTCCCTTTACACAGACCTCATGGATCATCTGTAGAGGAGACATCCATTTCCAGCCCCACTCCCAAAAAGACACAGGCCTCACCTCTGTCTGCACAGGAGGAAAGACCATGTTAAAGCTGTCCCTGAGTTACTGGCAGGCAGAAGTGAAGCATGAGTTGCAGCTACAGAGACTGTGAAACCCATGCCATTTGTGATGCCCAGCGCTCTCCGAGAGAAACAGGAACCCAAGCCTGCAGCTGGAAGCTGGTTGGATGCAGTCCTGTCCCAACTTGGAAGCAGAGCACACTCTGGCTCTGCCTCGGACCAGCAAGGTGACTTTGGACACATAACATAACCTCTGGAGCCTCAGCATCCTCATCTGTTCAATGGGCCAATACTAACACCAGCAGCTGGCCTGGCTTCCTAGGCCACCTTTAACACATAAGCACCTCCTCTTCACCTGCTTCACCCCCTCCCTGAAAAGGTTATTCACAGTCGAGGGTTAGGTAGAAATAACCTATCACCAGGACAATGAGACTTTCTTCCTAACAATGGCAAATGAGGACAGTGGGCAGCACCTGCCAGGGCAGCATGGCTTCCTTTCAGAGCTCACACAACCCATGAGCGTGAGTCACCGCATCTCAAACAAAGCCTACCTGTGTAATGCATGGACAAAGCAAGCAAAACAGTCTCCCACCTTGAGCTCCAGCAACAGCCTGGAGATCAAAGCCGTCTCTCTTGCGTGGAGCACCCAGAAGGTCTGCTTCCAAGTTGGCACACAAACGTGCCAACACAAAAGAGCCATCTAAATAAGGCACTGTGCGGCTGCTCTTGGACAAGCTCCCCGTCTGGCCTCCCTGGGTTCTCCATCCTCCTCCTGGGCTGCCAAACACAGAAGCCCAGTAAGAAGTCTGCACAAATCTGTTACCCCTGGCTCGTGTCGACGTTCCATATCAGGAGAGGAACAAAATCTGCTTCCCCAGGATAAACTGGGGGCAACGCCATTAGTACAGAGATGCTCAAAATTAGGGACAACGTTTCGCTTTCTTTGAAGGAATCTCAGGCAAGAGGTGCCATTCCAGGCATTAAGTTGTTATTCCAAGGACAATTCTTCGTACCAGGATAGATTTAGTGACCCTAGAGCCGAATTACCAGCTCTCTGATGGAGAAAGATGATGTCTTCTGCCAAAGCAGACTCTCAGGTTCAGAGATTGAGAGAAGGAAAGAAAACTGCTGAGGCTCATTGGTTTGTCACCTTTTCTGAGCATGAACAGTCCCCAGCACTCTCCTCGGTACTAGGTATACACAGGTAAACAAAACTATTCCTCTGATTCCAGAGGCAGACACGGGAGCACCTTACCCTGGAGTCCAGTTCATCTGCAGCAGACACTCAGCAATGCCTCTCTGCATCTAGCTCTGCTTCCCAGGGGTCCGAATTTCCACCTGCAGAATGCTGGCAGCTCGGGGGAGGGAAGCTGCCTCCACCCACAGGTGCAGGTGTCAACCACGTGACCACGGAGGGCTGATCAGTGCGTCCCACCTCTTGGACACAGGTGTGGGGCAGTAGGCTGGCTCCAGGGTCAGCCCTCGGGGACACAAACAGGAAGTCACTCTCTCCTCCTGGGTCTGTGGAGGCAGGAGGTCTGCAAATGCCCCTCAGGAGAGAAGTAAACTTAAGAAGCAAATCACACATGGAAAAGAGAAGAAGGAAAAGAATCAGAGAAAAACAGAGCCAACTAATCCCCTCAAAACACAGCTGCCTGGCTTCTCCATCATGTGAACTACCGAAAGACTCAATTGTTTAAGCTGGTTAGAGAGTCCGTTCCCCTCCAGCTAAAAATGACCACCCTGAAAATACTCTTCCCTTTATGGATGTGGAATGGGCCCCTGAGAGGCCCAGGCACACATGCAAAGTCATACAAACATCGGGGACTGGGGCCAGACAGGACCCCATGGATGGGCACGTGCCAAGACTCGACTTTGAACCAGGATCCATCTTTTAAAGCTCTGTATAAAACTTTAGGGATATTCCTTAATGCCTCTAAGCCTGTAATGGCAGAGATAATAAATAACATCGAAGGGCTGTGCAGATTAAGGGAAATAAAGATTCTGGAAGCATCTTCTCCAAGCCTGCCTAAAAATTGCCCCCCCGCCCCCCGCCTTTTCTGACATACCCTGTTGACTGGCAGAGGTGCTGGTTGGGGAAGGTATCTGTTGAACCCCTACACAGGGATGGTACAAGGAACCGGCTGCATCATGACCTGGGGGACAAGCGACGGCGCTGGATGGCCAGTCTGAGCTGTGATCTATGAATGCAGCTGCTCAGGCATCTTCCCCTTACAGACAGATGCCCAGAGCAACAAGGGTCAAGGGAAAGGGTTTGCAGAAATGAGCCAGGTTTAAGCACAATTGGAGGTGGGACGCGCAGAGAAGGGGAACGTGGGTAATAACAGGACACTGAAGGTGTCAAAGGTGACAAGGAACGCAATTCCAGGAAGGGCTGAATTGCCTGGTGGTCAGGGTGGAATGAGAAACCAGAGCCACTTCAGCTTTTTGGTTAACCACACTCCTGGTTTCCACTTAGAAATATAATTAAAAGCACAAATACTTACCAAGCTGACTTGCCAGTGGCCACGGATTCTCTGAGATTAAAAAATAAAAACTTCCCTCAGCTTAACCCTGGTGTCCCTAAACAAGTTTGGTCTAAAACAAAAGGAAGAGGAGTCCTAAGGGCAGGAGCAAGCGTCCAGGCACGGGGCAACCCTGCTCCGTCACCCAAACCGAAGGAACAACGGCTTTGTTTCTTGCTACTTACTTTTAAAAATAAAGAGAAATATCATGATGAAAAAATAAAAACAGAAGAGACCCACATTTACGGTGTCCCCAACGTCACAAGGCCGCTTTCCTGACCACCTGTGTGGAAGGTGCAGAGGCTGCAGGAAGACAGAGCTTCCTGGGAGCAAAGGCTGGGAGCAAACGCGGTCTGTCCTCCACGGCCACTCTGACCATTTACTGCAAGGGTCTAAATCTCTCTCAGGCTGGACACAGGCTTGGGACATCCAGTCACAAACTGAACAGACTGAGGCTCAGGGCTCAGCCTCAGGAAGAATACTCTAGAAGGGAGATGACCAAGCTTAACCCAGCCACTGACCTGGCTGTCCACGGGAGTCACCGCAGAAATCGGACATCTCACCTTTGTGCTCAAAAAGTCATTTCTTAAGTAGCTCAACTGTGCAGAACGTATTCTCTATTAAAAAAAATTGCCCACTCGGCAGCGCCTGTGGCTCAAGGAGTAGGGCGCCGGTCCCATATGCTGGAGGTGGCGGGTTCAAACCTAGCCCCGGCCAAAAACCAAAAAAAAAAAAAAAAAAAATTGCCCACTTCCAGCAAACCATCTATATGAAAATATGACCCTGCAGGGCAAGTGGGCAGAGAGGATTCTCTCTGGAGTTCTCATAAATAGTGGGATCTCCACCCTCCCAACCTTTCCTCTCCACGCCAACACTTCCAAAATACCCATTCTTCACAACGGATGCCAGGTCAGAAGTTAGGGTTCCAGGGCTCATTCTACCGGGTCAGAATCTGAGTCTCTTCATTCACCTGCACCTAAATAGCCCTTCCATAAAACAGGGATGACACCTGACTGTTTCACCAGCTGGAGGTTAAGATCAGATGAGATACGGGCAAAAAAACCTGACTATTTCACCAGGTGGAGGGTAAGATCAGATGAGATACAGGCAAAAAAATGCACTTGACAAACTCCAATTCAAATAATTAGGGGGCTAGATCATCAAATCTTTTAATTTAGAAAGAACACCTGCATCAGAGTCAGGGTGCCATGTAGATAAACTCCAGTGCCGTGTGTATTAACTCCGCCGCCCATTTCCCTGGGCAATTAGCTCTTCATGAGGATGGAATGGCTTCCTCAAAACCAGAAGCACTTTCCACACTTTAGAATGGCTACGGCTATTAGCAGAAAAAAGAAAAGAAAGGAACAAAATAATAAGGGTTGGCTAAGAAACTGGACCCCTCCTGCACTGTTGGTGGGAATGCAAAATAGTGTAGATGCTGTAAAAGACAGAAGAGTGGCTCTTCAAAACAACCCAACATAGAATGACCATATGACCCAGCAACTGCACCTCTGGGTAGCTACCCAAAGCCATGAAACCAGGAATTTGAACACATATTTCCACAACCACGTTAACAGCAGCGTTATTCACAATAACCAAGTGGTGGAAGCCACCCAAATGTCCACAGACAAATGAATAAACAAAATGTGGCCTGTCCATACAATGGGATATTATTCAGCCCTAAAAGCGAAGGAAATTCTGACACATAGATGGATCTCTGTGACCTCAGGCTAAGTGATATTAGCCAGACACAAAAGGATACATTGTATATGATCCACTCATATGAAGGACCTTAAGGCCACAGAACTGTATAGTTGCATTAAAAATGGCTACAATGTTGGGTCTATTTAGTCACAGTAAAAAGAAATGGCTAAAATTGCCTGTGGCTCAGTGAGTAGGGCGCGGGCCCCATATGCCGAGGGTGGCGGGTTCAAACCCAGCCCCGGCCAAACTGCAACAAAAAAATAGCCGGGTGTTGTGGCGGGCGCCTGTAGTCCTAGCTGCTCGGGAGGCTGAGGCAAGAGAATGGCGTAAGCCCAAGAGTTAGAGGTTACTGTGAGCCGTGTGACGCCAGGGCACTCTACCCGAGGGCAGTACAGTGAGACTCTGTCTCTACAAAAAAAAATTAGTTAAGTGAAGGAGACCCAGCTGCAGAAACCATCATTGTTATTTAAAACTCTATGAGGGTTTCACCCCACCCACCCACCCACTGAAGATGTTGGCACAAGCCAGCACCTCAGACACCTTCCTTTTATGCCTAAAACACAAAAGAACCCCTCCTTCCAGGAAACTGCTAAATCTTCCAATCAGTCCAAAGTCTAGCACTCTTGAGCCAAAGAACCAAAGAGGCAAATGACTGGGGGCCAGTCAACCATCAGAGAAAGGGAATACTCCAGGATGGCTCAGAAAGGGTGCCCTGAGGTCCCTTCTGAGGGAGGGCAGGCAGGCATGGTCTTTCCTACTGGGGCTTCTCAGTCCAGTGAAAGAAAAGGAAACTAAGTTGCTAAAGTGCCCCTCTTGAGACAAAAGAAATCGGTCTGTAAACCATTACAATCAAAGCCTAACAGCAGGCAACTTCCAAACCACAGGGGAAGACCTGAGGAAAAGGAGGGAGGTCTGATTGATCTCCAGGGCTCTGGAACCGCAGCCCCTTGACCATCCACCCCAAGAAGCCACTTACGTTTAATCCCAAAGGAAGACACTTGGTTTCAAGACATCCATGCATAAACCTGTACAAACCAGACACGGGAGGAGGGGATGATTCACGTTTCAGAAAGAATTCTTGGACAGAAACTTGCCGCTTCAGCATTCTTCTAGGTGGGACACTCCTCCAGGCCTTTTGGTGATCAACCGAGATTGGTTTTGTACAGACATTTTTCCAGGCACAGACTGGAAAGCAGGGGCACCCAAGTGACCCCGAGTGGGGTGTCTTTTGCTAATGACATGGGTGCAAGGGAAGAAATGTTCCGAGGACCATTCCTGTCCTCCTGTGAGTAGGATGCATCTGCCAGATGAAGAGGGGCACTAAACTTGGTATGAAGGACTCCAGCTGGCCCCATGGCAGTTCATAACAGTGACATTGCCTAGAACACCAGCTGCCAGAAACAGAAGCTGCAGTGGTCTGTGTAGAGACGCAAACAAATGCATGGGAAACTGCCCAGTAAGAGACACCCTCCAAACTCCCAGGGACCTCCCAAACCTGAGGGAAGGGACTGCAGATCTTATTTATTTCCACAGCCAGAACCACATTTCCTTTTTCATTCCCCCAAATACAGACACTTTTGCCTTAACCAAGGACAAAGGCCACCTGATTTCAAGACTTCTGTGTAAGAACATGTACCAGCAAACCACATCAGTGCATTTGGGGGCCAAGATGGGAGAGAGGTAAGCCGGGAAGACTTCCTGGAGGGGGAGAAAGAGAAAAGTTTTGCAGTCTGAAAATGTTTACAATGTTGTTTTAATTAATAAAGGCAATTAATCATTTAGTCTTTCAACCTTTTGGCTGGCTGAATAAACATCATTTTTCTTGAAATAGCAAAGTGCAGGAAAAGGTTCGATTTAGGCTTCAGATGGCCAACAAGTCAGTCAACTCCCTCTTTAAGAGTCTGTGTTGAATTGGCCTGGGGTTGGGTGGAGGGGCTTGTCACAAAAGCACAGATCAGCCAAGCACTAAAGGGGAGGGGTGGCTGCTAACCGTTTTTAACAAGTTTTTTTGTTCGTTTTTGTTTTTGAGCAATCCACAATTTGAAGACCAGGGAACAAGTGAAGCAGTCCCTTTGGGAACGGTCTGAATTGGACCCTAAGGCTCTGGGAAGAGAAGGGAGAACCCACAAACGGTCACTGAGGTAGGTGTAGACAGAAGCACCATCCCAGAACTGTTTAGTCACAACACCCCAGCCCCTCTCCCCCGAGACTTCCTGTTATGATCCTCACTGGAGTTGGCTGGTTACAGAAAACAGCTGTGCCCCTTCAGGAGCCGAAGAAAAGTGAGTATTTTTCAGTTTACAAGCTATAAAGCCACGGTAGGAAGGTTGGGAGTATTTCAAGGAGGAAAAGAAAAAGTCCAGGCAACCCTACCCTAACAGTAACAGAGAAACTCTATCTGGACAACACAAGTCTATTTTGTTGAGATTTAAGTAACCTCAAAACTTCCTTATCCCAAACAAGCATCACCCACATTCAATGCAGGCAACTGCTCCAAGTTAGAAAAGACAGGGCAGCCCTCCAAGCAGGCAGCCCCAATTCACATGTCTCCTTGGCCGACCATTTAGACCAGTGATTTTCAACTGGTATGCTGTAAGAGGATCCTAGGTGTGCCATAAAAATTATTAAAGATCATTAATTGAATTATTTTCAAGAGAAGTTCAAAGCACAGTAAGTATATGTATTCTTTTTATTACTCTTCTTTTTGATCAACATAATTTAAACATGCCACAGAAGTTTACAGGTTCAAGTATGCTGTGTGAGATAAAAAAGGTTGAAGGATGCTCATTTAGATTCATGTGGTCTCTTTGCTGTACAGGCAGAAGGCCCTTTTTCTTGGGTTTCCTCAACTTCACACGAGTGTACTCATATGCAAAGAACCCGGGAAGCCTCCATCCACATCAGCCACTTCCAAAACCACTAAACCTTCCACCTTCGAGGGAGAGTCCTCCAAAGGATCAGAGAATCACTTCCTACTCCAAGATTGGTTGACAATACCCTAAATCCATGTTCCTTTAAAGCTGCCCAGATAACCAGGAAATGCCGTACCTACTGGCTTCGCACACTCAGCACCCCGACACACCTGCTACTCTGGCCAGCATGAGTCACCTGCACAGGCATTGCAGGGAGCCTGTCAGCGCAGAGTCAGGCTCAGTGGCTCGCTCTCACGCACACCGGATGTCAACTGTCTACCCCCACCCCCAGAAGACGTGTCAGGACAGATTGGGTATTAACCCAATTTTTACTCAACGACACACTCCCAGTGGAGGTTTGGGGAGAAGAAAAGAAGGGGGGCACACAAAGCTACTTTCCTTATGAGCAGGGCTGCCGCAGGCCCTAGGGGTCTGATGTGGCTCTGCCGCTATCAACAGGTATGTGGGGATAGTTGACTTGGGGAGAAAGATGGAAGTGATGTCCCAATTTCAAACCTCCCAGCTCCTACTTTTTACAAAGTAGCATAAGTTGGATCCTGCACCAGAAAAAGGACATGAGTGGGACAACTGAAGAAGTCTCAGTAAGTTCTGTAGCTTATATATGTTAATATCCCAGGCCTAAGCAGGGCACCATGGTTAACGCAGTCAGATGTCAACATTTGGGGAAGTGGGTAAAGGATAGAGTGGAACTCTCGTGCCATTTTTGCAACTTTCCCATAAATCTAGATTTCTATCAAAATCAAAAGGTAATTTTTTTTTAAAAGACAGCATTTTTCATCTAGTTGCATAATAGATCTTAACCTACGGTATTACTTCAAAAAAAAAAAAAAAACATCATAGTCCTGAAGGCAAATTTTAAGATATTCTCATACCAAAGCTGATCAACTCTTCCACGCAAGGAAAAACAAAAGTGAAACACTTCATTCATTCAGCAGCCACCCACCCTGTGCCCCGTTCTGTGTCCAAGCTCCAAGGTATAGTATTATCTGATGGTGCCTTTTCCTTCCCAAGCTGACCTCAAAATGTTCGCCAAGAGAGATATTCTTTTGGCTTTTAGACTTGAGTCTGACTTAAAGCAAAGATAGAAATTTCTGGGGATTTTCCAAAGGAAAGAAACCAAAACTTGGACAAATTCTACATTAAAAAAAAAAGATGCTCACCCATCCATTACTTCTAAGGGTAAAAGGTTTGGAAACACTTTCACATCTAACAATAGGGGGATTGTCAAGCAAATTATGATTCAGGCCTGCAGTGGAATATAGTATCACCAAGTCATCACACAGGGGAAACATTCAAACAAATTAAGGGGGGAAAAAAGCAAGAAGCAAAGTCGTACATATTGTGGGATTTCACCAATGAGGAACTATGTCGAATTGCCAGGATTCCTGTGGGAACTGAATTTTTTTCCCTACGTTTTGCACTTTTCTGTGGTTTCTACAAAAGAAAGAGCTTAGGTTACTTTTTTCAATCAGATGGACAAGAGAAGTGGTTGCTGGTCAACTGGGCCATATCAACGGCTTGTCTCCTGGGGTCAGGCTAAGCACAGGGACAATGTGGGGAAGGGCCCCAGGGAAGAGGTTCCACCAACCTGGGCAGTTCTAGAGACATGGATGGGGCTAGAGGCAGCCGAGGTTCCCAGCTCCGAGGGGAGAGAGTCCTACCAATAAATATCACAGTTTCTTCCATCCCGTGCTGCCTAGCCCTCTCTTGCTCCCCAGAAGGTGCCCCTCAGAAGCACTGGCACCCTGAGCACCCAAGGGACACCCCTAACAGCCTCTAAGAGTTCTCTGTGCAGAAGAACTTCTGGGTAGGAATGGACCATTACAGACAGGTTCTAAGTGAGAACCTACAGGCTGCAGGATAGGGTTGGGGAGTGCAGGAGAGACCCTGAAATCTGGGAAGGCATCCCCAGACAAGTGCCAAGAAGACAGAAGGAAAAGGAGGTTCTTGGTTTAAGGGCAGAGTCACTCAGTCATTCCACAAACGTGTTCAGTGACAGGCACCACGCTGTCACGAACAAGGCAGACAACAAAAGAACGGAGGAGAAAGCGGTGGATACAGGCGCGGCTTGCCTGCAGTTCAGGAGTTAAGACTCAAGCCCCCTGCCCGCGTCACCAAGAAACGTCTTCCATTAACAAGTTGCACCGGAAAGGGGAGGAGGGTGGTGGGTGGACACACTGGCCTGAATTCCCACCACCTCCCACCTATTCAGAAAGCCAGTCCACACCCAGGCCAAACACATCCCGGCCCAGTCCCTGCAGTAAAGCTGCTCACCACACGCCCCCGTGTCCAGCCCCCCGTGGTGAAAGGAGCTCGGCCGCACCGCGTTCTCCAAGCGCTGCGCCCCAGCCCCATCTCAGGTCGCCAGTGGGCAGAAGCCGGGAGCTCACACAGGCACAGCTGCCGAAGTAACGGGCCACGGAGGGCAGCCAGGCTGAAAACCAAGTGCATGGTGCAGGGAGGACGGGCCCTCGACCCCTCCCGCGGGCGCTGAGGCTCTGTCCCACCAGGCAGCCTAGGTTTGGCAGCGCTGGAGGCTGAAGGACAATGACCCAGAACGCCTAGGTTGGGGGTGTTGCTGACCGCGACCCACGCGAATCCCTAGAGTGCTAAACGACCAAAATGACTTTATCTCTTGTACAGATAAACCAAGAAGATTTCAATTACAAGAACAAATGTCTAATTCAGAATTTGGAGTCCTTCGGAAAACGATGCAGAGGAAATTAAAAAAAAAAAAAAAAGTCAAATCAAATCCCCTCCCCCGAACCGCAGGGAAACTTACCTCCAGGTTAGCTGCCCGACTGTTAGGTAGCAGGAATCTATCCAAGGCTGGAGACGAGGGCGTGGGTCTTCGAAGCCAGCTGATACACACCAAGTAATCCACGTTAAGAGGTCCGAAGCCCCCCACCCCATTCCCCACTTTCTATCCAAGGCCAAAGCGCCGCCAGCCCCTGGCCTCTGCGCTGCCGACCGCGGAGGTCGCGGGCGAGGAACCCAAGTGCCGGCATTCCGGTCCCCAGGAATGGGCGCGCGACGCGGGCGCGCTGCAGACCCCCGGCGAGCGCATCCTGCCTCTTCGCGCTTGGAGAGCACCCAGCCTGGCGAGCCCTCTCTGGTCCTCGGCTTTGCAGGTCCATGAGGCCCTGGAGGCCTAGAGTGAGCGCCCACGGGGCAGAGAGTCCACAGAGAGAAGCTCGGAACCGCGGCCGCGAGTTGCAGCCGCAGCTGCCTCTGCCCTCCCGCTAGCGCGCGCCGTCCGTATGCGCTCTGCGAGCGGCAGGGCCATTCGATCCTTATATACCAGGAGGACGCCGCGGGGGGCGGGGCCGGCGGGGCGGGGGGCGGGGCCGGGAGGTGGCCGAATGGCCTTCTGGGAGTCGTAGTTCTGTTTTCCGAGTCAGGACAGACTCTGAACAATAAGAATGGTTGGGGGTTGCCCGTGACAGTCCTCCCTTGCTTCCTTCCTTCCTTCATAGATAAAGTTGGGATTCCAGTCTCGTTGTCAGTTCCTTTAGGACTAGTCTGACCTTTATGCATAAAGTGGGTCTCACCATTCCCCTAAATGCCTCCGAGGATGACAAACGGCCGCAGCCCTGGAGTCAGATCAACCCAGCTGTATTAGGTTCCCGCCTGCCATGACCAGCGCCCTGACTTTGCAGGAGTCGCCGCTGATGGGGAGGTATCAGTGTCTGCTTCTATCCGAACACACTCACTGCTGGCCCCACGGGGTGGCCTGATGTCATGTCTAGCATGAGCGATTGTCATTTATTTACAGTTGTGAAGTGCTAAGCAAACTTGGCTTCAAGGCCCCCCTTCCACAAACCAGTTGCCACCCTGAGCCCCTCCCAGATTAAAATGCAGGGGCTGCCCCACCCTGACTCAGGCTTTGGTTTCTGTAGCACTTTCTCTTGCATTAGGCACCTGCAGGCCTAGGAGCACCAAGAGTCCTCCCACAAGGGGCTCTCTGCTGAGAGGAAGAATCAGCCTCCTGAATGCTGTGCTAGCAGAGGACGGACGACCCCTAAGCACCAGGGACCCTAACCCTTCCTGGGGCATTCCCAGGACCGTCCAGAGGGCTGATGTTTGAGCTGAGTCTGGAAGGGGTGAGTAAGGGGGAGGCCAAAAACAAAACACACAAATACAAATAACAAAGGAAGGCAAGGATGGCTACACCTGCATGAGGCTAAGGAAGAGGACAGGCTGAGGAGAAGAACTGGGGCCTTGGGTTAGTATCCGGGAGCTGCCACAACAGAGTGCCAGAGACTGGGAGGATCAAAGCAGAAACACGCTGCCTCAGTTCTGGGGGCTGGAAGTCCAAAATCCCGGTGTCCGCAGAGTTGGTTCCCTCCAAGGCCTCTCTGATATTCTGGTGGTTTCTGGCCATCTCAGGCATTCCTTGACTTGCCCCAGTCCCAGCCCCTCATGGTGGACGTGGCCTTCTCCCTGTCTTTCCTCGTAATCTCCCCTCCATGAACATCTGTTTCTTTACCTTGTGTCATTATCATGAGGATGCCAGTCGTACGGGCTAAGGGACCACCCTGCTCCAGTATGATCTTGCCTTGACCTGTTACATCTACAACAGCACTGTTTCCAAATATGGCCACATTCTGAGTTCCTGGAGATTAGAGACTTCAACATATGGGGGGTACAGTTCAACCCATAATAGGTAATCTATGTCTTGCTGCCCCTGGTAACACCTGTTGTGACTAACCAGTCCTTTTAATGAGGGCAAGCATGGCTGAGCAAGATGAAATAGCAAAATCACTGAGGTTGTGATGGGGGGGGGTTGGGGGGGATCCACGGAGGGGAGGCAATGGACATGGGAATATCTTGGCCCAAGTTTCCCTGTTGGCCAATGGGGCTGCTAAAGAGGAAATGACCTGTTAGATTGGGATCAAATTCAAAGTAACAGGAGGTACCTGAGTGTATTCCATGGGTAAGAGGAAGATAGCGAGGGGCTTCCTAGGTATCCCTGAAGCACAGTCTTTGATTTTCCACCTGCCACTTTCCCCCATTCAAGCTGCAGGTTATAGTGAAGCTCGGATTTGGCCTGGAAGCCTGGCTCCCACCCGGCTCTGTCTGAAACTCTCTGAGAGCCAGTGGCACGGCAGGGTCTGGTTTGGCCACTGTTTCCATTTTGAAGTTACGTTACCACAGTCTCTTGTTGCCAGGTGACTAAGAGAAAAACTGAGACCCCAAAGGCAGGGACATCCAATTTGCCCAAACCCTCCCCCATAGACTGTTGGAATAAACCTTCAGTTTATTGAAGGTCTTGCTCCTAGGAGCTGCCTGCCTTCTCCTTGGCTTTCCAGCCCTTCCCACAGGGCAGTGTGTCTGTGGTGTACACAAGGACCCCATGTCATCCCAAAGTGGTATCAGTGCCGGCCATCAGCTACATGTGGGCTATGGTTTTCTTCTGCATTTTACTTCATTCTACTTAATTTTCTTAGATTTCTGTACAGCAAACCATACCTATTGAATGCTTAGAAAAAATATCCAGTGAAATTAATTTTAATTAATCATGTATTTCTCCTTGTGGCCATGAGATTGATTTTCCCCAAGTAGAGCTAGGATCATATCTCTTCTTTGCTCAAAAAACTTCCAGATAGCAGGATGAAGCCATGGTTAGCTTAACAGATAGATAAGTATAAAGATATATAATAGAGAGGTAATTGCAGATATGTATATACATGGACTGTATATATTCCCTTCCTCTCTCCACTAAGAGGGCCCAGAAACCATGGCAGCCCAGAGGCAGTGCACTGAGTTGGTGGTTTGTTCCTAATACCATGTCTAATAAAAGGAAACAAAGCCCATTGGAGAAGCAGCTGAGTCAAGGATGGAGCAGGAAATACGTAAGATGAGCGTAGAGTATCTTAAGGTGTCAGGAGGTAAGAAAGGGCTAAAACGCACTTACACACGTGCACACACACCACACCGTGATGGGGGTGCAACAAAGGGCATGGAAACCAACGGACAGAGCTCCTCACGGCAGCGCTGGGGAACAATTCGAACAAAGTGAGTAGAGTAGCATTTAATTATAACCAAAGTGTAAAACTAATATCCACGAGTTCATATTGATACAATTAGATGATTAAACAAATAGTGCAGGAGAAAATAAACACATCTCCCATGGAGGCTTTTAAAACTTTGTGTAGACACTTAAGTGCAGGGTGTGTGCAGGGACGTCTTTTGAAGAGTAAAGGATAGAGGGAAAGCGGAAAGAGCAACCCTCATCATCTACTCATGAGAAAAGCATCCAGCAAATCCCAGTCCAGGGACATCCTACAAAATACCTGATCCGTACCCTCAAAACTGGGAAGGTCATCAAAAATAAGGAGTGTCTGCCAAGAGGCTAAGGAGACGTGATGACTCTGGTATTCTGGAGGAATCACGGACCAGATGAAAATCGAGGAAATCCGAATAAAGTCTAGACTTTTGTCAGTGATAACCTATCAATATGAATTGCTAGTTGTTGCAAACGGACCATGTTAATGTAAAATGTTACAACAGAGGAAACTCTGTACTATCTTTGCAACTATTCTGCAAATCTCAAAAAAATTGAAATGTTTAGGGCGGCGCCTGTGGCTCAAGGAGTAGGGCGCCGGTCCCATATGCCGGAGGTGGCGGGTTCAAAACCAGCCACGGCCAAAAAAAAAAAAAAGAAAATTGAAATGTTTAAAAGTAACACATATATAGCGATAAAACAATTTGCAATAACAATTGCAAACCTATCAGGTTTTCCTCTTTTGTGGGTAGCTGCTTGGCTCTCTCTTCCACTGGTCAATTTTCCCACTCTGTACACGGTTAAGCATGCTACCTAATATGTTTCTTATACCTTCATTTTCGTGGAATTTTTCACCTACCTTGTCTTCTTTAAGAGTTTTTTTAGCTATTCTAAGACCTCTGCATTTCCATATTAAATTTGGAAATAGCATGTTAAATTTCAGGTTAAAATTAAATAAAAGTCGTGAACGGGGGGGAATACCCTTAGAAGTCCCTTATTACCCACAAAGTTATATATAAGCCACACAGCCCAGCATCAAAGCATTCTACAGCCTTACTTTACTCTTTCTTTTTGTTTTGGCCAGGGCCGGGCTTGAACCCGCCACCCCAGTACATAGGGCCTACTCTTTCATTCTTATCTCCATTACTCCCCAGCAAACTGGCTGTGCTCTGATGAGACCAGAATCGTCGATGTTTCTGAGAAGACCTCAATTTCTCTAGTCACCCTTGAGCTCCCTCCCTCTCCTTTGTCTCTTTGTGCTCATCTTCCACCTGCTTCTGAGGCCGGCTCCCCTGCCACCCCTCCCACAAAGTCCTCTCAGATACCCATTAGTAAGAGAACTCCAGTAAACCTCCAAACACCAAGCAGGTACTATGATTGTTTTTTTTTTTGTTTTTTGTTTTGTTTTTTTTGTAGAGACAGAGTTTCACTTTATTGCCCTCGGTAGAGTGCCGTGGTGTCACACAGCTCACAGCAACCTCTAACTCCTGGGCTTAAGCGATTCTCCTGCCTCAGCCTCCCGAGTAGCTGGGACTACAGGCGCCCGCCACAACGCCCGGCTATTTTTTTGTTGCAGTTTGGCCGGGGCTGGGTTTGAACCCGCCACCCTCAGTATATGGGGCCGGCGCCCTACTCACTGAGCCACAGGCGCCGCCCACAGGTACTATGATTAAACTCATAGTAGAGACAAAGAAATCAGAGCAGCCAGGCACCTTTCTTGATGTTGCAAAGCAAAGTCAGAGCTCTTTCTTGGAAATATGTCAACCCCTCCCCAGGCTTCAGATAACATGTCCATAAATTTCCCAGCAGCAAGTGCTAGATCTTTCACATCGTTATATCCTCTTCACCAAGGTTCATTGGAGGAAGGTAGGTGCTGTGCACAGCTGGTGTAAGAATGCACTGAATCCAGTGAGCCCACTGGTTCTCCTGTCCTTCCTTCTGCGCCCTCCCCACCCTTCCTGGGCTCTTCCACCACCCAGGTGTAATGAACAGAGCAACGACAGAATCTCCCCACAGTTCTACTGGATGAGCTGTGGTATCACCTGAAACCTCACTAGAACGTCAGGATCCCACACGGGGCACCAAGCAGCAGAGTCTTTATTTTCTACATAATTTTTAAATTTTTAATTTTGAAATGACATAAACTTAGACCATCAGCTCTCCATAACCGTGGGTTCTACATCCATGGATTCAACCAACTACAGATCGAAAATACTTAGGAAAAAAAAAATTCCGCAAAGTTTCAAAAAGCAAAACCTGAATTTGCCTCACACTAAGTGTTGTGTTGAATCCACGAGAATGAAGTGATGCGTAGGCACAGCGTTATAGTATAATTAACCCAGAGATGATTTACAGCTGTGCTTTCCAACCTCTTTTTAGCTCACATCACACTTGAATCTATAATTAAACTTCTGTAGCACAATTTTGCTGATTAAAAAAAAAGAATAAAAAAAGAATACAGAATATACTTACCGTGCTTTTAATTTCTCTTGAACATAATTTAATTAATGATCCTGTAAAAATTTCGTGGCACACCTAAGATCCTTTCACGGCACACTGGTTGAAACTCACTGATTTATGCAAATACTAAGAGCCATTGTGTATCAGGGACTTGGACGTTGGCAGATTTTGGTGTCTTTGATGAAGCCTGGAACCAATCCCCCAAAAATACCAAGGAATGAGTGTACGTAATTTTAGAATTCTTTTTAAATTGTCAAGCAGAAACCTCTTGGACAGAGTGTTTGTTTTAAACAAGTGGAACAATATCCTCTATCTCACTCTACAACATTCTTTTTTCTGTTAGCAACATGTTTTGCAGAACTTTCATAAATCTAACAATTCAAGGCCGATACATCATTAGGAAACATTTGACATGGAGGTAATTCAACAAAGTTCAAAGCTGGCTTGGTGCCCCACATTGTGTGAATCTCTCAGATCACAGGATATGCATTTTGGCTGGTTAAAATATACAGATAAACTTGGTATTGATATCCAAAAATATCAAAGGGAGGATTGCCCAAGAAAGGAGATAAAAAGTACCACGGGGCTGGGCCCAGTGGCTCATACCTATAATCCTAGCACTTTGGGAGAGTGAGGCAGGTGGATTGCTTGAGCTCAGGAGTTCCAGATCAGCCTGAACAAGAGCAAGACCCCCATCTCTAAAACTAGCCGGGTGTCACAGCTGGCACCTGTAGTCCCAGCTACTTGGGAGGCTGAGGCAAGAGGATCACTTGAGCCCAGGAGTCTGAGGTTGCTGTGAGCTATGATGGCACAGTACTCTACCGAGAACAGCAAATTAGACTCTGTCTCAAAATAAATAAATATATATAAGCTCCATGGCTTGTTTAAGAGGGGAGAGGGCATATTAATGGGATATAATTGTGAAACTCAAGTTTCTGGGGTTTTCAAACTTGACACAGAGATTAAAGTCACTAAGAAACAAACAGTCTCAGACTTTGCAGCCAAAAAAATGGTGGCACTGAGAAGAATGGGTGCTCCAGAGCTACCAAGAAGTTTCACAAGGGGTGAGCCAGTCCGTCCGATTTGCAAACAATGGAAGTTGTGGGTCCTCACACGTGTAATCACACGAGGGATGGGATGGTCACAGCTCAGATCTTTCTTTTCCTGTCACAAAATGATCCAATTTTTCTCCATCATCTTCTTCTCCCTTTTGCTTTCAGCCAAACTCAATTCTCAGTAATAAATCGTGAAATGTATTCAGTGAGCACTTACTAGATGTCCCGCTCGTTGCCAAGCACTTACGGACACTTAATGCTCACGGTAAACCTAAGAGACAGGAAGTGCGATTATCAATGTGTTACAGGTGAGACAAGGGAGACCCAGATTAATTTACACGGAGCCACACAGCCCCCGTGGTCATCTCCCCACTTCCGTCGTCCTGGCTCTGTCCAGCGGACTTTCCCCTCCTCTCCTCCAGGGGAGCATGTTATCTCTGGGTTGCTCACATTCTGATGCTGACCTCTACCACGCCACTGAAAGTACCCTCTTGGGGCCGAGGGACCTGCTAACCTCCTAACTCAGGAAGCTGGTTCTGGTCTTCCTACTTTTTCCTCTTCACAGTTCCTTTTCCTAAAACCCCCTCTTCCCGCGACTTTTGTAATAGTGTGAAAGGCACTAATTTGACTGACATGGTTACATTGTTAACAAATGCATGCAGGTAATCAGTGCTTTTTTTTGAGACAAAAAAGTTCTTTATTTTCAGTGCTTTTTTTTTTTTTCCTTTTTTCACGTCGCCCTCGGTAGAGTGCCATGGCATCACAGCTCACAGCAACCTCAAACGCCTGGGCTCAAGCAATTCTCATGCCTCAGTCTCCCAAGTAGCTGGGACTACAGGCACCTGCCACAACACCTGGCCTTTTTTGTTGTTGCAGTTTTCATTGTTGCTTAGCTGGCCTGGGCAGGGTTCAAACCCGCCACCCTCAGGTTTGTATTATAGCTGGCGCTGTAACCACTGTGCCACGGGCACTGAGCTGTAATCAGTTCTTTTGCAAGGGACTTACTCTTTCCACAAACTGTACTGAACTAATCTCCAGAAGTTTCATTAACAAGACTCTACCCCAAAGCTCGATATGACAGCAAGCTTCCCTAGCTGGTAGAATTAATTAGTCTGCACCTGCAAGCCAACATCATCCCACTAGCCAACGCTGTGGATGGTTTGTTGCATCATGACGGATAGAGTTGGTGGCATTATCACATATGGAAAGGACAGCGATCTCCTAGAAGTGCCATGAAGAATGTACGTCACTAGCCCTTTGGTCACCATTCATTCATTCAACCAACATCTATTTGGCACCTGGTAAGCACTGGACACTATGTTCACAAAGCTGAGAGTCAGGTCCTTTTCTAGGCGGGGAGATCAAATAAATAAGTGAATGACTAAATTAAATAGTTGCAGAGCTTGCTAAGAAAATGGAAAGGTGAACCCTAAGCTACGATAGATGGAAAAAGCGCTCTGACCTGGAAAAGCTTCTTTAAGGAAGGGACCAGTTACAAAAGTAGAACACCCGTTGCTGGTGTACACAGCCATACATCTGACCTAATGTTGGGAGCAAGCTGTCCAGTCAAAGGCTTCCTGGGGGAGCCAGGCTTGACTTTGGCCTTAAAAGCAGACAGAGAAGTCTGGAAAGGGATGATGTGGAGCAGACTGAGTTGAAGGCTAAGGAGTGGAAAAGTGCATGCCGGGGGAAGGTGGACAGAAAATTCAGAAAACCAAAGCTATGCTCTTCTGCAAGAGGACAGTCAGAACAGGTGCAACAGACTCTCACATCCAGGGGAAATGTGGCCGCCAGCTCTGACGCTGTTCAGCTGAGAAACCTTATTTTTCCTTGGGGGGTGGAGTGACTCCAGAAAGCCCCAGATAGCCACGAGTCCCAGCACCAGTGACAGAGGAAAGCGACCCATCTAGAATGCACCTTTTCCCTTCCACAAAACTAGCAAAATCAATTATGGCTTCACATAAAGGGGCATGGGGTACGTGGGCTCAGAGCTGAGGACTTCCACAGGGCTCTGGGGACAGGAGACCTGTTAGCTGGAAACCCCGCCAAAATTTTGCAAGAAGTTTCTAACTCAACTATGCTTAAAGATGATCAGTTCAGGTATTCACCTCCAAAGCCCTCCCTTCTTCCTCAGCTGGTCATTTCTTCCTTTCCAGGGAGCAGGTCAGACGGGTGGGAGATGTATGTGATTGAACAGTGTCGGGAAAACACTTTGGCGCCACCCCCCTCCTACCTGCCCCCTGTCGCAGGGGCGCTCCCCGGGGAACACTAAGGCCTTGTTTGCTGGAGGTTCTGAGATCAGTTTCTTCACTGACCACACCCAGCACCCAGAGTTCTGTCTCCTCCTTCTTAACTGGGAGACTGGGGTGATAGGAGGAGGGAAATCAGACAAAGAGTGGCAGACAGAGGGGTGGCTAGTAATGGCCTGCATGCATATCCATACCTGTCCCCCAACCCCAGTGAGGTGGACCCATTATCACTCTATCACCTTACAGATGAGGAAATTGGCTTAAAGAGACTGAAAAACTTGACCCAGGTCCCATTGTGGATAGATGCCTGAATGTGCTTTGAACACAAGTTATTCCAAGCGTCCACCTGCCTGCCTACACCTGCAGCTGAAGGGATGGTGCTTTGTCAAAGGAATCCCAGGTGGAAAGAAAGAGGTTCAGACTTGAGATCTGGGTCACCCCTTAATTAGTAAAGTGTGGGTTTCCTACGGGAAAGTGAGGGGTTATCCTCAAGTACAAGTCTCGAGTGAGATTATAAGCCACAAATCTTTTTCCAAGGGCTCTGTAGAAAAGGTACAGCCTACAAAATAGAATAACAAGTCATCACACTGTCTTTCAATTATTCATTCATGTGCTCAATTACGTATTTATTGAGATGCTTCTAGGTGTTCAGCCCAAGGCAGGGAGAAAAGAAAAGAACACGATCCTTCTGCCTAGAAGAAAAAAAGCACATTCTTTTTTTTTTTTTTTTTTTTAATTAAATCATAGCTGTGTACATTAATGCAATCATGGGGTACCATGCGTGGGTTTTATATACAATTAAATATTTTCATCACACTGGTTAACATAGCCTTTCTGGCTTTTTCTTAGTTATTGTGTTAAAAAGACGTGAAGCCATCCAGTCCTGGGCTCTTCCTCATGTGAAGGTTTTTCAGATTTTTTCTTTTTAACTGATTCAATTTCTTTTCACTTGTTATAGGTCTATTTGAGTATTCTAGTTCTTCCTGACTTGGATACTTCTTGGAAATAGGTAGGTTGAAAGTCAGTTTGTCAAATAAAATAAGGAAAGAGTTGTTCTTCCCGTTTGAAATAATAAGCAGTCTTCTGGAGGAGCAGTTCCAGCAGGGCAAGCTTCTTGGGTGCATTGCATCGAGAGCAGGCGAGTGTGGCCAACAGATGGCTACGTGCTGGAAGGCAAGGAGCTAGAGGGCTAGCTGAGGAAGATCAAGGCCCAGAAAGGCAAATAATTCCTCCTGTCTCCTATCTCGGCGCATGTAATAAAGGTGTCCATTGCTCCAAAATAAATAAGTAAATAAATAAATATGACATAATAATAAGCATCAGTGAGAATATGGAGAGACTGGGACCCTCACACACTGCTGGTGAAGCCACGTTGGAAAAGAGTCTTGTGATCCTCAGAGGACTGAACATAGAGTTAACATATAACCCAGCAATTTTACTCAACATATGACTCAGCAATTTTACTCCTAGGTGTGTAACCAACAGAACTGAAAATGTGTCCACACAAAACTTTCCCTGACATCTTTACGGCAATATTGTGCACAATCGCCAAAAAAGTAAAAACAACCCAAAGGAATAAAATATGGTATATACATATAATAGAATAGTACCCCCCCAAAAAGGAAGGAAGTACTAATACCTGCTCCAACGTGGATGGACACTGAAAACTAAATTAAGAAACCAGACCCCAAGGCCGCTAATCGTATGATTCCAATTACGTGAAATGTTCAGAGCAGGCAAATCCAGAGAGAAAGAAAGGAGTCTAGTGGTTGCCGGGAGCCAGGGGACAGGAGGAATGAGAAGTGACTGCTAAGGGATCTGGGTGCATGTTGAGGAAAATATTCTGAAATTAGACAGTGGTGATGAAGTCATGATTTTGTGAATGTTCTAACAATCACTGAGTGGCACATTCTAAAAGGATGGACTTTACAGAATGTAATAGCTCAGTAAAGCTATTATTTAAAAAAAAAAATGATTGGAGATGTCCTCAGCAAAACACATCTATAATTCTTGATCAAGATTATAACACAGGCCAGAGGGTGAGACAGAGAAAGGGAGGAGGGAAAGCACACCACTCTGATGTAATCAAAAGAAATCTCCTTTTCTGAGTGAGGGTCTGGCCTGCCTTCCGGCATTCCACCTGAGCCCTGAGAAAATAAAGGCACATTGGAAAAACACTGCCATTTTAATGTTACCTAAAGCAACGATGCAATAATGCCAATATCACTGGAAACATTTAATAAAGCAGTTGGAACATGACATTTGGGGGCAGATGGTGAAATGTAGACATTTCTAACACCAGCCCAGGAACCAAGCACTGACCCTGTGCCCTCCATTCTTGGCCATCTGAGTCACACGGTTGAAGGACATTTCCGTATACATATCTGACTTCATGTTAATCACACACTGCATTTCTGGCTTGCCTGTGGCTTCTGGCCAGGCATTCAAAACTCACCTATAAAACGAAAGGGTGGGGTGTTCTTTCCTGTTCTAAAACCTATGACCTGACTTAGTACAACCCGGGCAACTGGGAGCACATGAAGGATGAAGGCCTCTCTCTCTCTCTGTACCTCTTTTTCTGTGTGTCTTTGAAGAGTTTATATTTCTTCTAATGGCCACAAAGTCAGAAATAATGTCATGTCATCATTAGATAATATTTATTACACACCTAAATGCAATATAACAGGCTACTAAACTAGGCAGTAGAAATATACAGAAAGAAGCAAACGTCACCTCTTTCAATCTTTGTTCAAATGCCCCTTTCTAAAGAGCTCTGAGCCCGTTTAAAATTACAGTTCCCCTCTAGAAATGGGATTGTCTCGACGCTCCTTTTCTTTCTTTGCAGCACTTACTGACTTTCAGTATTTGATATAATTTACTTAGTACATTATGATTTATTGCCTGTGGGAGTGGATTTCTCTAATGTATGCTATGCGCCTAGCCCTGTGCCTGGCCCAAAGTAGACACTATCTATAGATGTGCTGACATAACTGAATTAAAAAGGTATGGATCCACTTTTGCTGTTGTTATTCAACAACCTATGTTTTTATTGAAACCCATTCCAAATTGGCGTGTATATGTGTCCACATGTGGTTAATTGGGCAATATAAAGAGATAACATAGCATAGTGGTAAGAATGTGGGTTCTCGACTATGAGTCCACCTCAGCCGAGTCTGAACCCAGCTCTGTTGCGTATAAGCCTCAGTCTCTTTACCTGCTGAAATGGGCACAGTAACAAAACCTACCTCATATTTTTGATGTGTCTTTCTGTGTACGAGAGAGAATTAAATAAGACAGTGCATTTAAAATAATTAGCATTGTGTCTATAGTAAAGTGTGCACTCAATGAATGTTAGCCATTATCATTAACTAATGCAAAAGAGGGAAAAAAGAATGAAGGAAGCAAGCAAAGGAAATAAGAAGTCCAGTGTTAGTCCCAGATTTCTGTGAGCTCAGAGCCCAGAAATCCCGTGTTACCCATAGACTATCAGGAAATTCTCCCGGAAGCCAGCAAACACCTTAGCAGAGTGATCAAGATGGCTTATCCAACATGGAGTTTCCATGTCTCTCTTCAAAAGCTTCTTATAAATACAAAAGTATGTGTTCCAACATGAACTTTCATCTCTCATGTCCAAGGCTCCATTTCTTGTGCCCTCTATCTCAGCAGATGGTTGGGCTGTTGTAGAAATGAATGTGTGCAGATAGAGTTCTTGACGTCAGAGTTTAGCCAGAGGACAAAGCTAGAGAGAGTCTACTTTGCTCCTTCCCAGTGGAATTCTGATTTTGTCCAGGACTCATGCTGTGCACAATCCCAGAGGGGCATCCTAATTAGTGCCAGCCAAACAGCATTAGGTTTCCCTTGGCAACTGTTACTGTTCTTGGGAAGAGGATTGGTGAATATGATATAAATTGGCCCAGAGAGAGACACACTTACAGCCTGTGGCAGGTTAAACATGGCCACAAAGACTTTGCTCCTCCTCCCACTCAGAGGTGGAATGTAATTCCTCTCTCCTTGAATGTGATGTGGCTTTTGTGACTTGCCTGACCAAGAAAATGTGCTAGAAGAGGCATTTCTAGATTTCTGAAGCTGAATCATAAGATGGCATGCAGAATCTTACACTACCCTGTCTGGGATCCTTGGGCCAACTCATCTGAGAGCACAGCTCCAGAGTGGTCATCTGTAGATACACCAGACAACTGCTCCAGTGAGGTGTCAGAGGTGTGAATGAAGTCATCTTGGACTCTTGGGATGAGCCATCTACAGCTGAACACCACTTAGGGGCTTCCATTAATGCTACATGAAATAAAAGACTTACGAGGCTGGCCTATTCCAAAATTTCTGGCCTACAAATCTGTGAGATACAGCACAATGTTTATGGTTTTGAGCCAGTAAGTTTTGGAGTGTTTGTTTGTTTGAGACAAGAGTTTCACTTTGTTGCCATCAGTAGAGTGCTGTAGTGTCATAGCTCACAGCAATCTCAAACGCTTGGGCTCAAGTGATTCTCCTGCCTCAGCCTCCCAAGTAGCTGGGACTATAAGCACCCGCCACAACGCTCGGCTATTTTTTTAAAGACAGGGCTCACTCTTGCTCAGGCTGATCTCGAACTCGTGATCTCAGGCAATCCACCCGCCTTGGCCTCCCTGAGTGCCTGGATTACAGACGTTAGCCACCGCGCCCAGCCCTGCAGTTGCTCTTTACACAGCAGTAAATGAAATGTACAAAAACATTCCATGCTCAGGTGAGAGATTCTTCTGTCCTCTGTGAACAAGGAAGCAGGTAGGCTCAGGGATCACCAGCAGAGATCTAGCAACCTTACGGGGGTCTTGCCTTAGGATGAAGGCAACTCTGGGGCTGGGGAACTAAAATGAAGGAATCTGAGTCCCTGATGACACCATTAATCTGTTGGATCAACCTCTGAACTTGTCACTATGTGAAAAAATACTACATGCCCTTAGTATTTAAACCAAGGTTGGGGTTTGTATCACCTGCACAGATGGTATCTCTGTCTAATGATAAGTCAGGGTGGCTGCCCTGGGCTGAAACCTGGGGGCCCTAGCCCACGCTGGTACTGTTTCTGCTGTGTGATCTTAGAGAAGTCACTCAACCTTTCTGGACCTGTTTACTCCACCTTGAATGTGGAGAGAATTTTTCCTGTCTTTTATTTCACAAGATGCCTTTAAAGAGAAACCAGTGAGGTGCAAAGGCCTGTGGAAAGTGTAGGGGTTTCTGCATGACAGGCTCTGCCCTCTTGGATCTTGAACTCTAAGAGGTTTTACAACATCCTTTTATGAATATTACATCATGTGAGCTTTGTGTCAAACCTTAGGCGACAAGTATGGGCATTCCCTTTTTATAGATAAGGAAACAGGTCAGGTGTGCTGTTGAGTGACGTGCCCAAGGTCATGTAACAGCTGAGCAGTAACACTGGGGCTTGAACCTGTATCATCTCAATTTTGGTCCATGATCACATAACCCAAATCATCATCCTGGCTAGTAACTAAAGTGTACCCATCAGTGACCAGAGAATAGTGATTTGTTCTTAAATCGACACCACAGTGACTCCATTTGTTAATTTGCTTATTGGACTGTTAAACTGTGAATATGGCAAATTGTGTTTGTGGAGCTAAAAGTCTCTTTATGCTAAGTTTGTTTCTAAAAATAACTGCTGTTTAATAATGCCTGAAATGTAAATGTGCATTCTTCTGCCTACGACCCTCTCCCCCGCCCCCGGAGCAACACTCCCCTCCTCATCCCACCATCCTGGCAGAAAGAGCCCTGGGCTGAGGGCCCTCTCCCTCTCCCTGGCCACAGCTGTCAGGTTCAAGGATGGACATCTGATTTCAACCAATCCAATCAGAGTCCCACCCTTGGGATGTTTGCCAACTCGAACTGAATCAGGGAAACATTCCCTCGGTGAGAACTGCAAGATGTAAATTCCAAAGGCCAGTAAGTGCTTGTTTCCCCCCAAATGAAGAAAGCAGATCTGTAACATGAGAGGATGAAGCTACGTGCAGAGAAAAACGGTTCCACGTGTGTTCGAAGGCGGACTATGCTCTTTCCAGCATGCCTCTGATAGTTCATTCTTTGTTTTTGCCCCCAGAATCCTTCCGAAAAATTCCTTTGGCTCCCTACTAGTTACAGTGGCAGAGCTCATTCTTGCAACTAAAAGTTTAGTTCCTGTTGCATGTGCTAAGAGGTCACAATAAAGAGAGTCACAGAAACTACTGGGATGGGACAGTGACTGGAGCAAGGCATCCACACACGCACATGCTCACATAGACTGATGCCTCCCTTAAGGTCCTGAGGATGTCTCAACAAACTTCCACTACAGGTTCCAGTCTCCCTCCTAGAATGCCCTTCTGCTTAATGAGGACTCCACCAAGGGAAAGAAAACGGAAGCTGCTGGAAAGGAGTAGCTGCGACCGACTGGAAGCAGAGACTCACAGTAGTGTCAAGAGGAAGCCTTGACGTCTTCCAGAAAAGTCAGTAGCAGATGCAAGACGACCAAGAAGACCTTGGAATTGTCATAAAACAAAAGGTCAAGAATGAGTACGTTAATGTTCAGAATGACGGAAGCAATCTATAAGCATTTCCGCTTATAAGGCTTTTCCCTCGTGTAATGATCATTTGTCCAATTTTTATAAGGCCTCTGATAGATCAAAAAATGTCATGAGTGAAAAGGGAGACACAGGATTTGTTCTGTGTGTTTTGACCCTTCAGTTGTGTGTGAGGCAGGGCACTAATAGGATTCTATATATATAATATATGTATATATCATATATATGCATATATACATACACACAAAATTTATATGTATATATACACACACATGTACACACACATCCACATTGGGGGACTAGAGAGTGTTTCAGACAGGAATTACATATTACGGGATAAGCAGAGCTCAGAGAGACCCAAAAGCGCAATGCCGGGCTTTGGGGCTAGGGATAGTGGGAAAGTTTGGCTCCTACAAAGTCAGGAGGGTGGGGAGCACAGAATGTGACCAGAATCCAGGGACAGCAGCCACTTAGGTACAACTGCCTGCTAGGAACCAAGGCTGCTTTCCTTCCACCCCCTAATCTCCCCACCACCTCCCACTCTCTCCAGCTGGACTCAGCTGCAACCCAGAAGACGAGAGAGGCTGCTGATGCCACCACACAAGGTACTTCCCGGGCACAGACCAGGGCCCAGCAGAGGGGGCCCCAGGCAGCAAAGAGAAGAGATCCAGCCCCACATCTTCAGGGTGTTTTCACCCTGGAGGAATCACAGGGGGGGTTGCTAGGGAGAGATGGCCTCCCTGACTTCCCATCCAGCGCTACACTTCTGTTGCCAGCCAGCCTTGGGACATCTGCCTCTCACCCTCAGCACGTCCAAACCGGAGCACTTGGTTCTGATCCCTCACTGGACCTCTTGATGTACTGGACTATTGTTTTTCTAGATCTCTCCTGAAAGTCAGCCTCCAAGCCTCAGGGCGCTTCCACTCTGCCGTCTATACTCCGGGCCCACAATCCTGCTCCCTGTCTCACCCATCCCATCTTTTCTCAGTCACTTCTTTCTGGACTGTGGATGTCCACTTCTAACTGGCATTGCTACATGTTTCCCCATAGGCGCACCTTGCAGGGCACAGCCTGATCCATCTACTAAAGCCTCCCATGTGTCACAAAGCCTCTGCCGGGTCTGAACCAACCCAGCCTCTGGTCACTCCCCATGTGAGCCCTGTGCTTGCCTCGTTTCTCCAAGAAGGAAGAGCTGGAGGAGGCTGCCCTTCCTCCTTCTCCCCTGAAGCCTTGCAGCCTTCTTCACGCTCCCAAAATTTGGACCTTTCTTTCCTCCTTGTGAGATGTACGTATTTCATCCTACTTTCTGTAACCATAATTCAGGGGCCTGGGTTCTTTCTTCTTTTCCTTACCACACTGTAAACTTGAGGGCCAGAGCCAGGAAATCTCTGCTCATTACTGTGGTTGCCCCTAGTACCTGGACTAACAGCTGGCGTGGCATCCCCGTGTATGCAATGAATGATGTGACTGTCGATGGGGAGATTGTCCAAAGGCCATAAGTACCATGTATTTCTCCGTCTGTCTCTCTTGTCTACATGACAGAAATTCAAGGAAGGCCCTACTGGTTGGGGGGCACATGGCTAAGCCCACAATATACTCAGACTGCTTTATGAAAGCACTTTTCAAACAGCTTTATAGCACATCCAGCCACACACGGTTGGGAATAGATATCTGGAGATTTATTGGCCCATTAAATGAACTAGAGGACAATAGGCAGTGTGTTACTCACACAGCGACAGACCCAGGGCGCCTAGACCATCTCCGCGGGAAACCTCAGCCTTCAGGCCCTGTGTAACCCACGACTCACCAAAAAGCACCCTGTGAGGTATGCATGAGCCACTCTTCGCTTCCCGGAGTCAGCAAGAAGAGTCTTAAAAGCCTAAAGTCTGAGATGACCCACGCAGGTCAAGGAGGATGGGGGCGGGACAGAGGAATTGTCAGAAGTGCAGTGATTTAGTGTCCCTCTCTTTCTTCCTCCCTCCCGCCTTCCCTCCCATCACCCGGCCTCCTGCACAAGGAGCTATTGAGAAGGGACAGAACAAACGCTCCCTTATGCAGCCTCCACGGCGTGGCTCCCGGCTTGTCTGAGACAGCTGCCTGCAGCACGCTATGGTTACTCATTACCCGGGTTCCCAGGCAGGAAAAGGAGCAAACTTAATAGACCCGAACTAACCCTCGGCTCAAATACTCCAGCCATAGATAAATAAATAAGTCAGGTGTACCAGGGGAAGGAGAGGGAGGTGAGGGCAGGGGGCGGGCAGTGCCAGCGGACTAATGGGGCAAAATCCGGAGTTTCTAAAAGGGAAAGGGAAGGACAAGGGACGGAGGAAACTCTCTTTAGAGAAAGGACAGAGGGGTATTTGTGCTGCTTGCCCGTCTCCGCCTGCAGTGTGGACTGGAGGCTCTGGTGGCTACTTGGGGACTTTGTGGAGAACAGGGACGTTGAGGGGAAAGGGGAAAAAGACCTAGTTCTCTGGTGCGAGACGGGGTAAGCGTCTTGCCTTCCTCCTGGCTCTCAGGGTGAAGGGCTGAGTCCACAGTCATCACAGCTCCCACGGCACGGTTGGGAGGGCAGGAGTAGACAGAGAAGCGAGTCACACCCCCCAAATTTTAATGTATGCCAGAGGTTCTCAGCTGGGGCACGTCTGCACCTGCCACCAGGACACAAGGGGCAATGTCTGGAGACATTTTTGCTCGTCACAACTTAGGACCCAGAACGGTGCTGGTATTTCGTTGGGAGAGGCTGAGATGATACCTAATACTCTACGATGCACAGGGTGGGGGCTCCCTCATAAACAGTGATTTGGCCCCAAATGATGTCCTGGTGCTGAGATGGAGAACCCAGCTCCAGCCCGGGCCACCCCTAATTTTGCAGGTGGCATCAGCTGGTCCATAACAGTTCCATAATCCATGCAGTTTTCCAGGGTAAATAATGGAGGAAAATCATAGAGCCACACGGGCAATAGTGCACGCCTTTAGACTCTGTGGCCATGAACGCAGAGCAGACATGACCACCAGCAGGAAAGGAAGGAGGTGCGTCCAGCACAGCAGTGTCCCCAGTCCCTGCCCGGCATTTCTCGAACTTGGGGTGAGGGGAACACATTTCACCTGGCCTTAGAATTTCTGCCAATCTCCAGGTTTTCAAGGCTTGGGAGGTTGCATTTTGGGTTTTGTTTTCTCCCAACTAGATTGCGTAGCTGAGTGATTTTGCACTAGAGTCTCACCGTCTCTGGGCCTCAAGAAAGTGAACAAAGGGAGGGACAGTCCTCAGTCCCCACCGCTGGACCACTGCACAGTTCACTAAGCTCTTTTGGGAATTTAAAGTCCTCCCAGAAGTCAAAGTGTGAACTGGTGATGGTGGCCCAGTGCCCATGTCACTGTGGACAATTTCAAAGGCCAGTACAGGATTATTTTCCAATGTGGCTGTGATAGCCAAGTGTTGGAGGGTGTCTAGCACAACCCTCAAAGTATTCCCAGGAAGCCCACTGGGCTTTGCACAGCTTTCCTGGGGTACAGAACCTAGCAAGGGTCAATGACTGTGGTAGTCACAACAGTTCCTTAAAGCTGTGTGTTGGGGGAAGGGAGATGGGGAGGAATGATGTGTGATGCGCGTGTGTGTGTGTGTGATGTACATGTGTGCACATGTGTGAGGTGCTGTGTTTGTGTGTGTCTGTACCAGCTGATTGATACCAGAACAAGACAACCAAGGAAGATTCCAGAGATAAGACTGCCCTGCCACACCAGTGTGCTGGACAGCTTCGAGGAGGCAGGAGACCATCCAGAGCAGCGGCTCTCAACCTGTGGGTCTGGATCCCTTTGTAACAATGAAAATACATCCTGCCTATCAGATATTTACATTATGATTCATAACAGTAGCAAAATGACAGGTACAAAGTAGCAAGGAAAATCATTTTATGGTTGGGGGTCACCACAACATGAGGAACTGTATTAAAGGGTCGCGGCATTAGGAGGCATTAGGAAGGTTGAGAACCGCTGCTCTAGAGCAAAGACCCAGGAGGAGGGTATCTGAGTTCAATTCTTATTTCTGCTCCTTAGAACCTACCTGACCTTGGGCAAGGTGTTTGACTTCTGCCAGACCCAGTATTCTCCTCTCTATAAAGGAGTAATAAAAGTGCCCCCTTGTGGGTCACAGGAATCCGTGAACCCACGTAAAGCACCTGGCGCTGGGCACAGAACAAGCATGCAGATGTTGGCTGTTCTGATTCCACTGCTTCAAGAGGCAGTTCTGCCTTGAGTCTAGCCTGATGCTGCCTGCTCCCTTCCCTGCCTCTCAGCACACCCCACCCCGCCCGACTGGTCACAGAATTCAGTTGTTGCCTGTCAGGGAGACGTCGGGCCTCAGCACCCCTGGTCCATCTAGTGCAGGGAAGGAACAGGGTGAGGTGATCCCTACCACACTGCTTCCCACGTGCCTTTAGGGCCCCAGAGCCTGAGAAAAGTCTGGCTGCAGTTTCCCCCTTACACCTGCAGCTGACGTTTTCCCCTCTAGACCCCTGAGACGCCTGCTGAAGAAATTGCCACAGTAAAGCACCGACAGAGCCCACGGCCAGCCTGGCCGGCCCGTCCCTGCTGGTGGGTGTGCCAGCACCGCTCCTCCCCGCCTCGCTGTTAGCTCCGCTTGCTTATCTGCTGCTGGAGACAGAAGTCTAAGCTTAATGGTGGCAAATTAATTACTGCATGCCACAGCCAGCTCCTCCCTGTGCACCCAGCAGTCCTCCCAACCACGGTGCTGAGGCAGAACTCACCATTGTTGAGTCCACAGGTGAAGGCGTTGACCGGGGTGGCGAGCACAGTCAGTCCCACACCCGGAAGCAGCTTTGTGAAGCCCTTCCTCCGTGGAGCCTCTCCAGTCTTTCTGTTCCTACCTCGGCCAGAGAATATCTTTCTAGCAACACAGCTGCCTTCAAACCCTTTCCTTGGAAATCCATGGATGGTGCCGCGCCCGTAACTCACCAGTATTTCCCCTGAGCGTGCGAGCACCTCTTCATCCATCATCTTTTCAGCATATATATAAGATCTGCGCTCTCTTCTGTTCCTATCTACGTGGAAGGCTCGCTATAGAGCAGCCAGGTGATCCGTGTTGAATTAATGCATGGGCTCAGGTCACTGACCTCTCCTGGTCAGTCCATTTTATTGCATAATGATTGAGAGACACAAAATAGCACATGCGGCCCATTTGTTCAAACAGTGCTCATCGCACTTGCGTCTTGGGCCCTGTTGTAAGTCCTTCCTCCTAATGACTCTGAGAGTGGGGCTCTGTTGACGTGGAGGCCTATTTTACAGACGAGGCAACTAAGGCCCAGGGAGGTTGCCACACTGCTCACCTGTCATGAGTTACCCAGTAACATGGAAAGTTTCTGTCTACAATTGCTGGTCAACAATGTGTTAATCCAACAGCTGTTCCCTGATTTATTTCTCCCAGTCTCAATTCCCAGGTGTCCCAAATTCAGTCTATTTTATTATTTCTCCCCCCCTCATCTCTCAGCTGCTTGTCACTTAGTGCCACTAACATTAACACATTATGGACTGGCAGTTTTATGCAGGAACTCTCTGTTACCAGGTCACTCGTAACACAGGAACAGCCATGTGTTAAAGTCACTTTCCCAAGACCCCAGCGAATGGCAAACCAGGACTCAAACCCAAACGGAGTCCACGTGTCCAAGCGGCACAGTAGGCTCTCCCACCAGGCTGCTGCCCTTTCGTGAAACAGTAAAACAAATACCTGGAATCCACCACCCAACAGGAGGGCCGGAAGACGACCTCTGCCCGGGCAATCTTCGTGCAATCCTGTCACTTGTCCTCTCCTCCCCAGAAGGACAAACATCCTGGATTTTGTTTATGAATCTCCTTATTTTTCATTGTGGTTGTAATATGCAGAGGGTGCCAAAAAAACATATACACATTTTAATAAAAGAAGGTATTAAAATCCCAATACTGAAGCTATACCAATCCCTTCCATTGCCTCGTATTTTGTATCTTGTATCTCTTGTAATTGCAGAAGTCAAACATGACTTGAGTATTACAATTGTAATACTGTTTTTTCCTTTCTTAAAATGTGTGTACTTTTCTTTGGCACCTTTTGCGTCCATAGTATATGTGTGTGTCCCTAACCAACACATAGCTTGGCTTTACTTCTGAGTGTCGTGAAAACTTCAGTATTGTATAAAGTCTGCAATTTCTCTACCCTGAAGTCATGAACACGCTTCTCCGTTGCTTCCTGTCTACTCCAGCGTCTTCTCCTTAGCTCAGCACTTTGGGGTCTCACCTAAGCTATTTTCATTTATATTTAGGGACACATTCGTTGTGAAATGTCACAGGGTTTAGAAAGTAGTTCTTTGTCCGTCATCTTTTCAGCATACATATAATCTGCACTCTCTTCTGTTCCCATCTACTTGGAAGGCTCTCTATAAGGAGGACCATAAAAATGGAACCTGCATTGGACAAAGGGTTTCTGGACCCTTCTGGGCTGCCTGGGGATGGGGTTTGGTACTGAGATCAGTATTTCTTGGATGTTCCATGGCCGATGGGCTATGCACAGTTTTGCAGTGGGGCTTTGGAGTTAGGCTGCCCAGGTTTGAATGAATCCCCATGTGTCAGCCACTTATTTGGCACAACAGTGTTGCAAATGAAACACTTGAAGCGCTCAGCTCCTTAGGAGACTTGTTTCTTCCTGCGCTTACAGGCCTGCAGACCGACTGTGGTTCTGAGATTTAGGACAGACTCAGCTGGGCAGCTTGGCTTCAGGATGCCTATTGGCTGACCTTAAATTCTAGGCTACTGGCCACCTATTGCCTGCATAACAAACTACCCTAAACTTACTAGCTTAAAACAACACTGATGAGTCATTTCTCATGATTCTCTTGGGTTGACTGAGTTAATCTCCCGCTGGTCTTGCCTGGGCTGGCTCACGAGGCTGGATCCGAGACAGCCGAGACAGCCGAGACAGCCGAGACAGCCGCGCTCACCTGCCTGGCAGCTGGTGCTGGTTGTCCGTCGGGGTTCCACAGGGGTGCCGCCATGCTCTTCCAGGTGCTTCATATTCTAGAGCAAACTCAACAAACCCTGTCAGGCTCAGGGTTCCAAAAGAGCAAGGGTGCAACACGCCAGGTCTCTTGAAGGCTCTGGACTCACAAACACATCACAGCTGCCATATTCTGTTGGTTAAAGCAAGTCACAAGGCAGCCAGGCCAGCTCAGGTGTGCGCAGTGGGTAGGGAAATAGATTCCCCTTCCGGATGACACAAGAGACAACTCCATGTTACAAATGAATAGGGATTTGGGCTGGTATGATTCATGGAGGGTCCTGGGAAAGGAGGTGGTTTTTCTGGAGCCAAGACTGCAGGGTCTGTAGCCACCTGGAACATCTCTACGCCCTTCTTGAGGCAACCACAGGAGCCCAAAGTGAGCCAAGCTGCACAAGCACTTCCAAGCCACCACTCCTGGGGACGTCACCCGCATTCCATCAGCGAAAGCAAGTCACACGGCCAAGGCCAACATCGTAGCACAGGAAGGGCTAAAAGATAAACCAAGCTATAACGGCCCTGCTGTGATTTCTAATATTTATTTCTCCCACCTAAAACATGAACTAACTCTTCCCTTACAGATTGTTTTAAGGCCGGTGACCAACACATTCCTATTTACCAGGGACTTGGCTGTTTTTACTACTGACATCTCACATCCCAAGAAACTCTGCAGCTCTGGGCAAATGGGGATGGTTTTGTCACCCTATTTTGAGGACTAAGTGAAATCTTCCCAGTAACTTCCATTATCATGCTGAGCTCTGTTCTGCAGGAGAGAAACGCAACTCCCAGTGGCACATTCCTCACACCTGTTGCCTCCAAAGCCCTTCTCACCTGGGGGGTTCTCTCTCCCTGGTCTTTGTAGTTGTGAGTGCTCTGTAAAGAGGGCAACTGAGACCCAGATATGTAAAAGGGGACATCTGTCAGTGAGGAACACGGCTGGAGCAGAGGGCTAGCCTACGGAAACACAGGGGCTAACCTATGGAAACAGAGGGGCCAACTTAGGAGTATAACCAGGATGAGCCCCTAAGAGGCAGGGAGGAGGGCACCTGGTCCTTGGCTGAACTTGGCTGAGAATGGTGGGATCTAGGAAAATGGCCGATGAGATCTGACCCACCATAAGTGAATTCCAATCCTGCCCTGGCCTCTGACTCACCAGCTGTGTGGCCCGGGGCAAGCTGTCCAACCTCCCTGGGTCTCAATTTCTCTGTTTATGAGTCATTTCTGTGACTTTCTAAGAATCACTGGGAAAGTGAGCCAGAGAGTTCTCTAGAGATAGGGGGTATTGTGACAGGTTCTCTGGTCACCACTTTGCAGACCCAAAGGATAGCTTAGTTTTTTTTTCTTGAAGAAATTTTATAAAGAAGAGGGGTATTATAATGGAAAAGTGCTGGATTTGGAATCAGAACACAAGGGTCTAGTCCAGATCTGTTGTTTAAAAGTCACCCATCTTTTTTTGAAGCCACAATTTCGCCTGAGTATGAACCAAAACTCTAAGCTTGTGCCTCTCACCGGTTGTCAGGAGGGTCAAATCAGTAGACAGGGACTCCCGTCAGACTCAGCTCTGCACATGCACAGCAGAGGGGCAGGGTGTGGGACCTCTGCCTGGGCATCAGCCACTGTACGGGAACTGTTTGGGATGAAATTGATGAGGATGGTGGTGCTGATGCTGTAAAGCACCTGAGATTTTCCCCACATCCCTCAGGGCATCCCCACTCTGAGGCCGGGGACCACCACTCTGGAATCCCTGTCCTGGATTCTTTCCTCTTCCCAGGGCATCTAGAGGACAAGCCCCTTCTGATCGGAATGATTTCCAAATACTCAACATCTGGAAGGAGCTGTCACAAAGGCCCCCTTTGTGTAGCTGGGAAATGGGCTGGCAATAAAACAGAGCCAGACCCTTCTGGGCTGGGAAAGGGGCAGGAGCAGGGAGGGGTTTGGGAGGAGGACCCACGAGAGCGAGGTCGTCGCCCAGAGCCGTGTCCCACCGGCGTGAGACGGTAGGTAACAGCCTCGCTTGGCCTGTGTTTCCTCCCTGCTTCAGGTACGGTGTCTTACTATTCATGTAAAAGAAAGTTTGAAGATGTGGACCTGAAAAGCAGTGGGATGTGATAGGGAGAGAAAGATCAAATAAAACAGAAGCATAGTGGGAGGGGTGGAGGAATTCACTCAACACTGGGGTAACAATTGTCAGGCCTAAAAGAGACAGCAGGAAAGCAAACTCTGTGCAGTTGTAACAGGGGAAGCATCCCGACTCCCTCCCTAACCTTCGAGTCGCATGTTAGGAAAGCAGGTGGTCCAGGTGCCCTTGCAGAACCTCGTCCCCTTCGTCCCGGCAGGTGTCCATGTGTTTGTGCACACCCCTGAGGCAGATGGGCGGTGTATGAACAGACCGTGAGACGTCATGGTTCTTGCTGCCTGTTCTGCAACAACCAAGCAGCAGCTTCCCTCCTCTGCCCAGGGCATCTCCAGCCCTGAGGCAGCCTGAAAACACCACAGGAGTCCCCTTGGTGGAATGTTCTTGGGAGACAGCAATCCTGCTATGCCCAAGTCCCTATCAAAAAGTCAGAGACAGAGAGCCATATGCTGCTCCTTTCTAAAAGCATCTGAAAACTGGTTGGGCACAGTGGTTCACGTCTTTAATCCCAGCACTTCATGAGGCCAAGGCAGGGGGAATGCTTGCGGCCAGGAGTTTGAGACTAGCCTGAGCAACATAGCAAGACTCAACAAAATATAGAAAAATTAGCCAGGTGTGGTGGGTGCCTGTAGTCTCAGAGACTTGGGAGGCTGAGGCAGAAGGATCCCTTGGATCCTTAAACCACAGGAGTCTAAGGTTGCTGTGAGCTATGATGATGCTACTGCACTCTAATGTAGGCAGCAGAATAGAGCAAAGACCCTGTCTTTAAAAAAAGAGGGCAAGGTGGGAAGAGAAAGAAAAAGAAAAAAAAGCACTTGAAAATAAATGTAGGTAGCACTTGCAGAATCTGGGGGCTAGAATGAATCTCAGGAATCTGATCACAAATGGGCTGTAGATGGACCACTTGCTTTAGACTCCACGCTTTGTTAAAAGTGCAGAGTCCCAGGTTCTGAGGACTGCCCAGAGAGCAGAAATTGGGAATTGGGATCCAGGAATCTACATTTGGTAAACTCTATGGGTAACATTTTAAATGCACATTCAGGTGTGAGAAGTCCTGGTCCAATCCTGATCTGGCTTGCAGAAGTGCCTTCCTTCCTAATGTGAGACATGTGGCTGTTCTTTCAATTCTGACACATCTCCAAGGCTGCGTTTTCTTCAGAATTCAGACAAGCTTTGCCAACTTTCTCTTTGTTTATCTAATCTGAGCTTTCTAAGCACCCTCCCTGTATGCTTTTATTTAGCACAAAATATGTTCTGGGTGAGTTCCTTGTGTATTGTCTTATTTGATATTTGTGACTTTCCTTTGAGTCACAGACGGGAGCCAGGCAGCTGCAGAGGCAGGTGAGAGTGAGAAAGGAGGTTGTAGGAGAAGAAGGGCCAGGCAGAGATGAAAGGACACACTTCCCTGTCTCCACCTCTGGGAACAATAAGCTGACTCTGGATGTGCCCTGGTTATTTTTACAACAGAGCTCAGGCAGTGTTATCAAAACTCAGAACAGCCACATTTGGAAAAACTAAATTATACTCTTGTTTTTCCAGACTCCCTTGCAGCTAGCATTGGCCACATTACATATTTCTGACCAATGAAATGTCACAGGGAGTCAGGTAAGATGCTTCTAGGGAATCTTTGACTTTCCTAATAAGAGGGAAGGATGCAGCTGGTGCTGGACACCCCTCTTCCTCCAGCTTTTGGTAGTGTCTTAGTTCCCAGGGTTGCCGTACAAATTGCCACCAATTGGTGACTTGAGACCATAGGAATATATTCTCTCACAGTACTAGAGGCCAGAAGTCCAACATCAGGGTGTCAGCAGGACCATACTCTCTCCATAGGCTCCCAGGGTAGAATCTTTGCCTGTTCTGGTGAATCTTGGCATTCTTTGGCTTGTGGCAGCATCACTCTAACCTTTGATTCTGTCTTCACCTGGCTTTATTCCCCACATCTCTGTGGGTCCTTCTCTGTCTCTTATAAGGACATGGTCATTGGATTTGGGGTCCACTCTAATTCAGTATGATCTCTTCTTGATTCTTACCTTAATTACACCTGAAAAAACCCTATAAGGTCACATTCTGAGATTCCAGGTAGAACCCGAATTAATTTTATTTAATTAATTATTTAACCCACTACAGACAGGGGTAGTATGATTTATGGAGCTGCAGCAGCCATTTTGTGACCCTGAGAGGGCAACATGAGGACAAAAACGAAACAAGCACAGACTGGCAGAGCAGAGAAATTAAAGGCTAAAGGTTAAGACAAGTCTCTGGGCACAGTCATGAGCTTCCACTCCTGGGAAGATCAGGCAATGAGAGCAGAGTGGTAGGGAGTAGTCAATATCAGCTGTGGGGAGTCACACAGACCTGTGTTTAAATTCCAGCTCATTATCCACTTCCAAGAGGGAAACCCAGAAGGGTTATCTCATAGCTCTGAACTTTTTTTTTTTTTTTTTTGCAGTTTTTGGCCGGGGCTGGGTTTGAAACTGCCACCTCCAGCATATGGGGCCGGCGCCCTACTCCATTGAGCCACAGGCACCATAGCTCTGAACTTTAATTAACTTCTCTGAAGACAATTTTTGGGGAATGCACAAAAATTGTGCAACTCACTCCCCATTCTTTACCTAAGAGCAGCAACTTTGTCTTACTTATCTTTATATTTCACATGGATGGTATGTATACACAATTAATTTATATTTGTGGGCCCAAACTAACCAATTCAACATTTGCTGAATATCAGTAGATGCTTTTAAAATACCTAAGCTTCAGTTCCTACCAGTGAAATACAGACATCAACTGGGCCTAGGTCTAAGCACGTGTGCTCAATGCCAGGTAGTGAAAGACCAGGTAAGTGTGGAAGGGTAGGTGTGAGTCATTCTGCTCCTTCCTTATACCCTGAATGAGAGCAAATGAATTGTGATCAACATAATTTAGGTGTGCCATGGAAGTTTAACTATAGGTTTATGTCTGCCAGGAGATAAACTGATTTGGAAAAACTAAATCATACTCTTGTTTTTCCAGACTCCCTTGCAGCTAGCATTGGCCACATTACATATTTATGACTAATGAAATGTCACAGGGAGTCAGGTAAGATGCTTCTAGGGAATCTTTGACTTTTCTAATAAAAGGGAAGGATGCAGCTGGTGCTGGACTTCCCTCTTCCCCTTTCAAAGGTTGAAAAACACACTGTTCTGAATGCTGTCTGTATTCTAAGGCTCATGTCCCTTCTTACACCTTCACAGCTTGCTTTGGCCAGTGTAGTCTCTCACACAGCATATCACTCTGACTCACTCTCCTGCCAACCTTTTCCTCTTAGCAGGACACTTGTGATTACATTTGTCCATTGGGAAAGTCCAGGATGATCCCTCATTCCAAGGTCGGCTGGTCAGCAGCCTTAATTCCATTTGCAACCTTGATTTCCTTAGCTATGTAACGTAAGATGGCCACAAATTCTGGGGATTAGGATCTAGACATCTTGGGGGCCCTTTATTCTACCAACCATCCTGGGCATGTTACAGCTTTGCACAAAAGCTCCGTCATTTTATTTAGGACAAAGGGAAGCATGGACCTTAGGCAGGCACACACACTGAGGGTTATGGAGTGGACAGGCAGCAGGAGGCAGGTCCCAGTGGTGCCACTGAATTGTACTTCATGCATTTCACAAGATGCACACCCTTATTTGGGTAAGCAAACAGAAGCCTGAGGACACTGTCACCTTTTAAGGTTAGAAGTCAGTCAATAATGTCTAAAACCAAAACAGGGGGAGATGCCAGGACAAGCGCCGTGTCAGAAAATGGGAGGAAAATAGCAAAAGAAATATCTCAACTGGAATTTAAGCAGGTGCTTCTGCGGAGCAGATTCAGAATTGGCGAAAAGGAGAGCATGGCTGACTTCCTTCAAAATCTAGTTCTTTGACTTACTCAGCTTTGTTATTTAATAAATAAAAACAAAATTTCAATTTAAAAATAGAAAAAATGATTTGAAGCACCTATTGCAAAAACCAGGATGTGCAAAGAAAATGCCTACCCAGGCTGTGGCCCTGGCTGGGCTGGGTCAGGCTGGAGGTGTCTGGGGGGACGTGAGGTGGCTCCCTGCAGGTGTCACCCTGGAGCACAGCCAAGATGTGGATAAAGGTCCAAATTTGCCTTCCCCAGGTGGGTGTCCAGTGTTCTTTTGGTCCTCCCAGGTAAAGGGCAGGAAGTTGAGATGAAATCCTGTATCCTCCCCCACCCCCGCTTTTTTAGGAGCAGAGTTGAGAAGAGCAAATCAAGAGAAGAAAAGTCAAAGGCTAGTTCCAGGGAAGGGAAAATGACCATGAGCCATTCCTCAGGCCACATCTGCTTCTCTAAGCCTGGCCTTGGGGAACAAAGCGAAGATCTTTATCGCCCAGTAGAGCTCTGGCACGCAGAGCGCTGAGCGTGTGATACACCTGTCTCCACCGCCAGGCAAATGAGTGGGTTCGCAGGCAGAGGCCTGCCCTGCCAAACAATGCTCCCCTTTGTCCCGCCCAGAGCTCAGGAGCCGCAAGGAAGCCAAATCCATCAGCACTTGTCAGGGCCCTTGATGTGCACAATGCAAGTTACGATGCGCACTCCCCTGGAGAGCCCCGGGCCTGCAGCAGGCGGCATTCGCTGACACGCAATGTGTCACTTAGCCTTCTCCAAGCTAGGGGTGGGGCCCCACAGAAGTGGGCCCTGGGCCCTCATTCCCAGAAGCCAACCAGAGCCAGAAAAGGGGCTGCTGAAACTCTGATAGCCTTTTTCAAAGAGACCCCAGAGAGCGCTGCATGAAGAAAATCATTTCCCCCTGTTGTAAGGGGGCTCTTATGGTGACTTCTGCAAACAAAATGAGGGACTCAAACCTGTGGGTGTAGCAGACAGCTACACTCATGTAGCAGACAGCTCAAAGGATAGACCAGGGAAGAGAGAGATTGGGAGTAGGAATTTCCAGTGAGATTCCTGCAGACGCAGCACCCCCAATGAGGCAGCAGGCTTTGTAGAAGTTTGGGGATTTTGCGGGGCCAAAGAGAACCTGGGAAAAGCCTCTGTGGGTGCTGCCCGCATTTTTATGTGTGTTTCTCGACACATCCTGCAAACCAGACCACTCTTGGCAGTCCTATTCTGTCCCGGCATCCCCCTCCTTTTCCTTCCTCCAGCTCCATGACTGCCAGCCAGCAGGCCAGGAATATTACAAACGTTTTCCTTGGGCAAACAACTGTTCCTTTGCAGACACCTAGATTGATCCTGGCACTCAACACAGAGGGAGGGAACTGAAGACATGGGTGTGTTCAAAGTCTGCAGTGCCCCTGGGGTGGGGGCATTGGCACCCTCACCTGGCTGTGAGGGCAAGGCAAGTTCAGAGTTATGAGTGCTGATTCCTCTGGGGTCCCACCCCCGCTCACCCCGCAGGCCTATTCTTAGGAATAAAACAAGCTAATGAATGAGTTTTGAGAAAAGCACAAATTCCCTTAGAAATCCAGGATATTAAAAAAAAAAAGAAATCCAGGATATTTGAGCTGAATAATATCAACTAAGATTTTATTGTTTTTTGCCAAAGACCACTGCTTAAGTTAAAGCAGTAAGATATATTCAATATACAAATTGTATAAATTATAGTTATATCATAAATTATAGTAAACTTATATAGTCAATTATAGAGTAAATTACAGAGTGACACTTTTTTGAAGTGTGATAATGATACCGGAGTCATGTAGAAAAGAAATCTTTTCCTTCTCAACATACATACTGACCTGTTTATAAATCAAATGAGAAGATGTCTGGTTTTTTGTTTTTTGGGGTTTTTTTGCAAATAACAAAGAGAAGGCAGGAGGTGAGGGGGACAGGGTTGGCTGGCAGTCATTGGTTGTTGGAACTGGGTGATGGGTACATACTTGAGGGTTCATGACACCATTCTGCTTACTTGAGCCCAGGTTTGGAATTCTCCATAATAAAAAATTGAACAAAAACAAATTTTAAAGATCAAGTCATAGAGAGTAAAACCGAATCACCAAGTGTATGAACTTATATACACACTGTAAAGCAAACAATCAGATCTGGCCTTGCTTTTAAACTATGGTGGCTAAAATAGATTTAGTTTTGTTTGTTTTTTTAAACAGACAGTAAGAAGGTGAGGAATCTCCTGCCAGTTATCAGACAGTAAACCACTCACCATTTTTGGTATGATTATGGAGCAGAACTTACCTTTACTCTTAAAATAATTCTGCTGTCGTATAACAGATTTATGTCACAAAATTAGAGTTCAGGTAGAAGGTTCTCTGACTTCCAGACAGCTCCTAAAGACAGGATACATTTTGATTGAGGATGTAGGCACGCTTTTAAAAAAGCTGTAGGAAAAACTTACCTGAGCTGCAGGAAGGGTGAACAGGCCAGGTGTAATGGCTGGCAGTGATCACTTTTCCTTAAGGGAACTTGGAGGTAATAATTTGGAAGACATTGCTATTATTTTTGTATGCTGTTTGAGAGACTAGCTTTCCATTTTTAACTAGTACATTGGTCAAGCTAATGTTATCCACTTAATCTTTTCCTCTTGCTATTTTTATTCTTAGCATTTGTGTTAGTCAAGGCTAAGATTAGAGAGTTAATAGGGAAAACAGCCAGTGTAATATTTGAATTGTAACCAACATATCCACCTGCCTATGTGCTCTTTCCTTCTGATTGGCAAGATCTTAGCCTTTTTCTCAACTTATTTCAGCATTGAACATGCTGGGCTGGCTCAAGTCCTCTTTGTACCTGCCAAGAAAATCTAACTGGATAATGGTGCTGACCAATTAAAAGGCCACGGGCAATACAGGAAGTCAATGCTCCAGCAAAAAAGCAGGGCACCAGGTGCTCATGGATGATGATATCCTTAGGGTGGAAACAGGTGACACCAACCCTGACCAATAAAAGGGGGTAAAAAATGGAAGCTGAGCTCATGGCAGGAGGAAGCCGGGTGTAGGTGGTGGTGGCAGCTCTGGGCAGAGGAAGGTGTGTTTCTGAGGGAGACTGGTGCCCTGTTTGATGCACCTTTCCAAACCACAAAGCCCGGCATGGAGCTCCCTGCCAAGGCTGATCACAATCTGCAGCGCTATCAGCATTGTCATCTCTTATACAGACACACATCCAGTGCTGTGAATTCTGGAGACGCTCCCTTGAGGAATCTCACCTTTTCCCAAAGCCCCGCCAGGCCCCAGGCAGCACATTTCTGCGGGGATGCCAGACACTGCCCATCTTCTCTTCCTCCCCCTCTCCTGCCCCAACCCTAAGCCACCCACCTGTTTTCATCCTTGTCTTTCCAAGCAAGGAAATGAATATTCAGAGTGCCAGAACCCATTAAGGAAAACATCCAAAGCCATCCTCCCTTTAACCTTGTGTTTCTGGTGCCGGGGTATCCCACAGACTAAGAGAGCCCTTTGCCTGGTGGAAATGTGAGGATGATGGTGGGAAATTGGCATCAGAGATTTTTTTCTGGTTTGGAAAAAGAGGATTTCACTTTCCGGCACCTGCCAACCTAATAGCGTCTGCCAAAAATTCTACACTAAACAAATACACACACCTACATCACCCCTCCTTCTAAACAGGCATAACCTACCCAGTAAGGAAACAGCTCTTACAAAGGAGGACGATGTGGGTTCGTGAACCTTTCTGGTTTACAGAGTGTGATCCATTTTAATCTCTGCCAGAGGACTTGACAGTCTATTTTGCAAATACCTCCCTTGAAGTTTGGGCTCTGAAGCAAGAAAGTTAAAGCTGAATTTTGACCTAGAGGATTTTTGTTATTGTTTTAAGTCTCAGGAGGTGTCTAAGTTCATAGCCTCTTGCAGATAGAGTAGTGGGACTGGGTTTTTGGCTACTGTTTTCCCTGTCTCCTACTTCCTTTCCTTCCAATGTTTCCTTGCAAAGAACATCCAACGGCTGAGGCTTTCATAGCCACTATCATAAAATGGAGCCTCTTGCACGCTAATGTGTAAAAGCTCCTGGACCAAAATAAAAGCAGTAACCAACATTGAGGTGTCCCTGCGCATCCTGGCGGGTATCCTTATGGAAGGGGAGACTTGCTTTTGTGCTCAGCCCCCCCTGCAGTAAGGAAAGAAGACAGAGTGGAGGGAAAGGGCCACAAAGAGTGGAGATGCCATTGCTGATGGCATCCCATGCTCTCAGCATCTCCAGTTCTTGTCCCTGGGTCATGTGAAGAAGCCCAGCATTGGCTACAGTCCTGGCCCACAGTTCTGGGGATCCATCTATGGAAACCCCTCAGAGGAGAAGAGGGCAGAAAGACCAGGGATCCCCATGGGTCACAGAGCAGAGTCCATCAGTCTGGGCATTGGCCCCTTCCCAGCTCACTTATGCCTTTCTGGTATTCAGTGTACCACGCTGAAGGGTGTACCATGCAAAAGAGAGAAAGCAATCACATCATAACTATGTGTTGTGTGTTATGTTTAACTTGACGGATGACAAAGATGACCCTGCACCTATGAAACCAACTTACATCTGACCTGGGTTTATAAGCCAACAGACCATGGCAAAGGTGACGGGATGTCACTCCCATGACTCTGTGACATTATATAAGACTCTCTCTTGCCAGCTGACCCTAGGCCTTCCTGCTAGCTGGATGCAGTAAGCAGCCAAGCTGGGAAAGCCGTGTCCCCAGCAGCTAAGGGAGGCCTGCAGGTGGCACCCAGAAGGGCTCCAGTCCCCTACCCATGAGCAAGTGAACATGCCGACAACACGAGTTAGTATGGATGCAGATTCTTCCCTAGTCGCACCGCCAGAGCTCTGAGAACATGGTCTGGCCGACATCCTAACTGCAATTCGGGAGCCCCCAACCGAGACCCGGTAAAATGCGTCTGACTCTTGACCCGGAGAAACTGAAATAATGGATGTTGTTTTAATCTGCTAAATCTGTGGTAGTTTGTCACACAGCATTAGAAAACTAAGACAATGATCGTCTCCCACCTACTTACCAGGTAGGATCCGCGTCCCTAGGGAAGACGTCTACAGATTCATAAATCATTTATGCACAACACAGGCTTGTTAGGAAATGAAAAAATGTACACTTGCAGTAACTTCACACATTAAGTTCAGCGAGCACTTTCACTGGAAAAGCATAAAGGGAGGAGATGCCTAGTGAAGAAAAACTAACCAGGTTTACACTTAAGTACTAATCTTAAGTTGGTTCAACTGTTTTGTCCATGGGACACCATCCAGGGCACAGTGGGGACTTGTGTGAGCTGCAAACCCAATTTATACTGCATGTTGAACCTTAAAATGCGAAGGTCAGAGGAAGGGTGCAACTGACACCCTCACTGCACAACTACGGTGCAGTTGCTAGCCTTGGAACCCAAGCCTTGTCTAGGGCCTCCTCTCTGTGTGTTCCCTGGACCTGTCCTGCATTTGTTTTCCCCGGGTGCACCCGGGCCTTCTGGGACATCACAGATTGCTCTTGCAATCAGTGAAGGGAGATGCCAGCCTGGCTTTAAACCCTGGCGTGGGTCCTCACCGGTTCTATAGGCCTGGATCCACCCCCTCTCTGCTAGGTGCAGAGAGGCCAGTGGGAGACTAATTAACAATGTGGCTCATTGCAAAGTGCAAATGTCAGGAAAGGTCCCACGTGATTTCCAATCTGATTTTTTTTTTTCTTTTTAATTTGGGGGAAGATCACATCAGGTGCAGGGATGCTGGCATACAGTTCCAGAGAGAGGTTGTGAAGACTCACAGGCCTTTCCTTGGACTAACCCAAGCCTGCTGCCCTAGCTGGCTCACTCTGGAGGTCCTCTAGAGGATGCTTGGGGTCTATCAGGGACCTCAGTGGTAGTTCCAAGGGACAGGCAGTGGCCATGCAGGGCCCCTCACGAGCGGAGCCTGGGCCCTGTCACCAGGAGAACTGGAAGGGCGGAGGGCTGAGGAGGATGCAGAGGCCAGCTCAGGGCCGTCATGCTGTCTGTCACCTCCCACCACCCTGGATGGCCAGCCCAGCCTCCTGCATCCAGCTTCAGCTCTTCCCTGGGCAGGAGAAGTACAATTCTGGGCTGCCTCCCTCCTGCCTGTGAGTACACCACCACTCCTTCCCACCGTTGTGGGCTGGGCTGTGCAGGAAGCCTCCGTGCAAGTGAATTCACCAAGTGGGGCTTCTGTAGCAGCCCAGAGCACCGCAGGCTGCCCTGAGACGAGGTCACCTTACAGCCAATGAAGACGGAGCTGTGAGGATCCTCACTCACAGGCGCCCCTTCCCAAACCCTGTGCCTTATTTTGAATTTGTACTGCTGTATTATTTTTTTCCCAACGCTCTCCAAATTAGAGACCTTTCAGGACTCCTAAATCAGGATCCACCCTTGGAAAGGGCAATGGTAACAGCCAGACCGCCCACGGCCCCCGGGAAGCCGGGATCCCTTTGGCTGTGCTGCTGGTCTCGAGTGGTCGCGGTTTGGAGGGCTGTCCCCACAGCTCCGCCTTCGCGCGGCGCGCAGCCTCCCCCGCGCTGCGCACTCGGCCAGGCGCCTGCAAAGCCCGGCGCCCCGCCCGCGACCCCGCCCCGCCCCGCGCAGGTAAACAGCCCCCTGCAGTCTGCGGGACCGCTTGGGGACCTGTGCCGGCGCCCCAGGGACTCCCAGGCTCGAAGGCCCCTCCGACTGGGCACCCCGCCCCGGGACCGTGTCCTGGGACAGGCAGCCTCGCCTCACCTGGCCCTCGGCAGGCTGGGCAGAGTCGGATCACACCTGCCTGCCGCTGGGTGAGCCCGAAGCACTGGCCAGAGGAACAAGACCAAGACCTTGGGAAGGGACTCCCGTCTTTTGGGAAGCCCCTGGGGCAAGTGCTGGGCCCATGGGCGCGTAGGTAAAAATAATGGAGCTGTATAATGAACACACATTTCAGATCTATGTTTCTGTTGTATGTAAGTCGTGCATAACTTAAAACAGAGGGAAGCTGGAAGCTGACCAGCAAGTGAATTCACTAAGGCAAGGAAGCCTCAGTAAGCACGAGGGGGAAGAACAGCTGCTGGGGGCCCATTTGCACAGATTACTCCTGACTCTTGACCCAGGCAAACTGAAATAATGGGTGTTGTTTCAGTTGGAAATGCCCCATTTGCAAGAGTCATGTACAGATTCACCCAGCAGTTATCCAAGGGGCAGGTGGGGCAGGACTCAGGGCCCGGAACCCTAAAAGAGTAGGCCAGGCAGGGGCCAAGTCAGTTTCTGCCTCCGGCTGACTCCACTCAGGGAACAACCCTGCCCCTGCATAGCCACACCTTGGCGAGTGGAAATTCCTGGACTACACATTTCTGTAGGTGAAGTGGGGATAATAGAATACTATCAAACTCAAGGGGGATTAAGGAGGTGAGAACTCACAGCACCCCTGCCCAGTGCAGCGTCAGTGCCTGAGTTATGGTCCTGTGCTCAGCACAGCAAGATGAGGATGTCCCCTGTCTGGGATTCAGAGAAGCTCCAGAGCTAATACCCACCACCCACCCCTCTTCTCTTCCTGCCAGACACCTGGAAGGAAGGGAGCTGTCCGTTAGCGGCAGTGGACGGGAATGAGGCATTGGACAGTTGAGGGTGTGGGGCTTGCTGGCAGACCTGAGAAGCAAAGCCCAGCAGCTTCCAATAAGACACTGGCAAGCTGGGCAGCTCCCAGGCACTCTAGGACAGTTCTGAGATATTCACTTACCTCTTGAGTCCACACAACTGAGAAACTAGAAAACCAAAGAAGTTCTACGAGGGCTGTCTAGAAAGTGTCTGGCCATTTCTAATCCTATTTTTCACAGGGCGTGGCTGGATACTTTGCCGACAACCCTCATGTCTTGAGAATTGCCTGAATTTCTACACTGGTAAAATCATAGCCTGTCCAAAGGAAATTGGAGCATTGATTAGGAAAGACTAAGACCCAGAGAATCCAAATGGAAGTAAATGGATTTGGACAATTTGGAGTTCTCCGCATCACCCATCCTCAATGAGCCTCCTGTGACAGCTCAAACTCTGTCTTCTGAAGCACTTTTTTTTTTTTTGTTTTTTTTGAGACAGAGTCTTACTGCATCATCCTGGGTAGAGTACCATGGGATCATAGCTCACCACAACCTCAAACTCTTGGGCACAAGTGATCCTCTTGCCTCAGCCTCCCTAAGTAGCTGGAACTACAGGCACCTGCCACCATGCCCAGCTAATTTTTCTACTTTTAGTAAAGACAGGGTCTTGCTCTTACTCAGGCTGGTGTCAAACTCCTGAGCTCAAGCAATCCACTGGCCTTGGCCTCCTAGAGGGCTGGGATTAGAGGCGTGAGCCACCGCACCCGGCCTTTGAAGCGCTACTTGAAGACACTACAGGTGCTTTGCCTGGCTTGCCTGGGCTCTTCTTGTGTCCTGTAGTCTCCAAATGGAGTTAGAGCCCAGCACTCTTCAAGAGGAGGGGCAATGGCAAATTCAAACCAAGGAGGCTAAGGATTAGAAACCAACATAAATGTCAGGGTTCTTCCCATTTTTATTCATTAATTTAGGGAAAACACATGTAGGAATGGATTTTTAGGGTGTTTAATAAATAGGCGGAAGACATAATTTTAAGTGGGTCTGAAGTTTGTGACAGATACTTGTTGCAGAGATTCTGGATTTACAGTGCAGGCGTGAGAAGCTAGGAGTGACTTCTGAGCCTCAGTGCACTGGCTAGTGGACACCAGGTGATTATCCCTAATGTGTTGGGTGTCATCTGTGCCCCACACTGTCCCTCAGGTACTGGGTCATCTAACACACTCATGAAATCCTATCACAAATTGGAAATGGCATATGTGATCCTGGGCCTGATCAGGTGCTGAAGGCACAAGTCATTTGTATGTGCAGGGGGCTTATTCCCATGTGCCTGTTCCTGACCCCATCAGTCTACCTATGGCCTCGAGGGGAGGTTCCTGAGAATGACTGAGTGCAGCTTGCAGATGGCGCTGCACAGTACGCCAGTCTGCTCCATGCATGGATGGCAGTGGTGCTATATTAACAGTTCTGTAAGGATAGTGGGTGAAAGGGAAAACCTTCCAGGGGAGAGAATTCAAAGCACATAACTCTATGTCCCCTTTGCGTGGAAGGAAGGAAATGTTTGATGTAAAAAGCTTCACCTATTTCTGAGCAGTGACTAATGGTCTGGTCAAGAGCCCCAAAGCAGCAAGATTGGAGGTTTAATGATTTGGATAGCTTTGGGGAGACCTGGATAGCTTCACCTCTCAGAAGGAGCCAAATTTGAGCATAATTGTTCTTGATTAAAAGGTCACCCCAAATCCCCACTTGGAAGGGAAGGCTCTTAATAATTAAACGGACAAAGACCCTCTTCTCATGTGTGACGATTTCTTTTCCTAGGGACATCACTGCTTTCTCAACCGATTCATGTACAAAAGTGGCCATGACAACAAAGCTGGAAAGTGACAGATTTCACCCTCTTAGGCAGACCTGGCCCTAAGTGTACACAGCCATTGGGGCTGACCCCTGACCCGACACTGGCCATACTGTGGACCACTCAGTCGCAGACTCATTACTTTTGGACTTCTTCCACGATGGAAAGGGCAGTGATTTCTCCTCACTGAAACCAGCTCACATTATGTCTGGGTTTGGAATTGAATTCTCTGCCTGTCATACCCTCATGGCACGCTATACAATAATGCTTCTGACCACGAATTCACTTTATATGAGAGAGGAAAGGCAGTGGATGATAGCCTGGCAATTTGATCCTGTCATCCAGAAGCAGTGATATGTATTGAACCATGACATGACTTATGGAAGACTTATTCTGAGAGTAACTCAGAGACGATATGTAATGAGGTTGAGATATTGTCCTTTAGGATGGTTGATTGCTCTAAACCAGTGAACGTGACGCTGTCTCTCTCAACTCCAGGCTCAATAGGTGTGGAGAAAGGGGCAGTCTAACTCTGTGCTGTACCAGTTAGAGTTTTAGTACCCAGGAGAGGAAGGTTGCATACCTGGGGCGAGAGGATCACCTGAGCCCAGAGTTAGAGGTTGCTGTGAGCTATGACATCATAGCACTCTACCAAGTGTGAGGAAGTGAGACTCCATATTAAAAAAAAAAAAGGAGCCTGACTAGCCCTTCTCATCTGAGCTCTTTCCTTCGTATCCACTGGTGTCAGGTGGAGATGTAAGTCCCAACTTAGTAAGCTCTCCCTCATCCCTGGAAGGAAGCAGCTTTGAGGACTGAAGGGGACACAGGTCATCCACAACAATCTCCCTTTTATTAATATTAATCACAGTTATGAGGTCTTGTCCATCAGAAAGCACAATTTCCATCATGTAGCACTACATACAAAGACATAAAAATTAAAACACACACCAAAGTAGTTAAGCTCGACCTGTCACACCTCTGAATTGTCATCAATTTTGATCATCAGTGCTTTTGGAAGAACCTATGTATATAGACCCAGGCCAAGGTTGGCCTTTGGGGCCTTAAAGCATTCACGAGCAGAAGATTCGGCCTTGGAAGCAGCTGAGCATGTAAACTCAGAGGGCAGGCGCTGACCCCAATGCCTGAGCCCCGGGCTCTCGGCTGCCTGCCTTCTCAGTGGAGCCCACTCAAAGTCCCACGTGCTCCTCTGACCAGCTAGGACCTTTCGCCTCAGCTGTGTTTGAAAGAGGTCATATCACCCACATGTAGACAGGAGGAGGAGGGTGGCTTCTAGTCTGGTCCAAGTCATTCATGAGGGTCCTTTCGGGATGACAATTTGGCTAAAATTTACCCTAAAAGGGAAATGTAAAAATATCATTTCTTCTCCTGCCGTTCTTCCTGTTCTAGCCTAAGCCACCCGGCTAACCTCCAGCAAAGCCCATGCCGCTCAGGAGCTTGCAATCAGGTTATACCGAATGTTCAACAGGGAAGGAGCCCCTGCAGATTCCAAGTGCCTTTCATTCCCTTACGTGAACCTGAGTGGCTCCCTCCATCAGTATAGGGAGAGTTTGAGCTCTTGCAATTGGCTGGTGTCCCTAAGTCTCTTAGAAATATGAAGGCTGTAAACTTACCAAAATAAATGCCTGGGGGATTTGGAAAGCGCTTTGCTCTTAGCGTCCACTGAGAGCAGAGGACAGCGCCTATCAAAGCCACACTATCGGCTTTTTGCAGGGCTCCCTATGTGTTCACAGTTGTCCGAATTCCCTTAACATCAACAGTATCGATCTTTTCCCTAAGCAAAAAAGAAAGATGAGTTGATTTTCTTCCCTTTGTCGCGCCCCCCTCCCATGCAGTATCTCCCCTTGGGAGAGGTAGAGGAGAGGTGTGTCCTTCGGGCTGGCTCAGCCTTGGAAAGCAGGTTGCTCGGTTCATGATGTTCCGCTTCTGGTATTCTGGACGGTAGAGGATCAGTAGCGGAGGAACAGGATGGGCACACGAGACATGTGCCGGAGTCCCTTAGCCAAAATGCTCAGGAGGCTTGTCTCAGTAGCTTGCTTCTGTGGGTAAGGAACTGGCATCTGGTCTAGTGAGGGAGACCAGAGGGACCAACGCAGAGATTTCCCTCATCTTTATGTTCTTGAGAGTCCCACTGAACAAAGATTCCATTCAGTGGCCAACATAAAAAATTTTTAATTCCACGACACCTTGAAATTCCAAAGAAAAGCAGTATCTCCCTCAAAAGCAAGGTAAAGATTGTCATTTTAGAATCAGAGTCAATCAGGATAATGAGATGAGAGGAGAAAGGAAAAGTGTTTTAATGTGAAGGAAGAGGCTTGTGGTCCCGTGGAAACCAGCCGCCGCTGCCTCCTTGTGCTGCCCTGCCGGAGTCCGGAGCATCTCAGCCCTAGCCCAGGCCGACGTCTAGTGACATCATCACCACGAAACCCAGGATGGAGGCCCAGGACGCCAGCTTCCCATTACCACTAGGAAGGAAAGAGAGAACTTAATGCCTCCTCTACAATGTCCATTTCCAATAGGAAACATACTACTATTAGTCGTGGTACCATTTATTGGGACTTGCTACATGCCAGGCAGACTGGATAACTCACATCATCCCAAACAACCACGTCCTGAGGTCGGTATCATTATTATCATCATTTTACTGGTGGGGAAGCTGAGGCATAGAGAAGTAACCTGCCCAAGGTCACTTATCATAGCTCTGGAGTCCATGCTTGAATAATTTTTGAATAATAATGCTTGAGTAATTATTTCTTTTTTTTCTTTCTTTCTTTTTTTCGAGGCAGAGTCTCACTATGTCGCCCTCGGTAGAGTGCTGTGCCATCACAGCTCACAGCAACCTCAAACTCTTGAGTTTAAGTGATTCTCTTGCCTCAGACTCCCAAGTAGCTGAGATTACAGGCACATGCCACAAGGCCCAGCTGTTATTTTATTGCAGTTGTCATTGTCATTTAGCTGGCTCAGCCTGGGTTCGAACTCACCAGCCCTGGTATATGGGGCTGGCTCCCTAACCACTGAGCAACAGGTGCCAAGCTGAGTAACTATTTATTAAAGCTACTATCTAGTCTGACCTTATGATATTATTTTACCTCAGCCTCAATATTAATCTGCTATAAAAACTAAAATGAAACCAACCAAGCCCTCATCCCTCTGACACCTGGCTATAGGTGGACGATGAGAATGTGTATATGTTCCTTGGGCTGACAGAGAGCTAACTCATCTCTCCCCTTAACCCAGCCCCAGAAAAATCTCGACAGAGAGACAATATATAAAAATGGTAGTCTACTTCACAGGAGGGACAGGGGCATGACACTGGTTGATCTCCCTGGCCTCTTGCCCTTGACCCTCTGTTAGTTTCAGAGAGTACAGTTGAGGGAGGAGTGGACATGGTCTTGGGAAGGGGCAGGAAGGGGTTGGAATAAGGAAGTGAGAGCAAATGAAGAAAAAGCAGATCCCAAGGCTGGGACGTGGGTTGGGACCAGGACAGGAACAGAGAGGGGGAGCTCGCATACCTGATCTGTGCTTCAGGGATGATGTCGTCCATGACCACATAGATCATGGCGCCAGCTGCAAAGGCCAGTGCATAGGGCAGGATGGGCTCAGCCAGCACCACGGCAAAGGCACCAAAGACCCCCGCGAGGGGCTCTACCATGCCACTCAGCTGCCCGTACCTACAGCAAGAACAGAGATATGTCTCACTGCGGGGAGGGTCAGGCAGACACCCCATGTGTCCAGACTCTCGACGCAACCCTACAAGACGGACACAAGCCATTCCACATCTTATCTGAGCAGGACAGTGAAAAGCTCGTCCCTGTCTCCCAACCACCTGCTTCTCCCTCCACAACTCCCTAGGAAATAGTTACGGGTTCTCTTTGGGCTTTAGGTTTTTTTTACATGGTCTTTAAAAAATAACAGCATTATCGAGATACCATTCACATGCCAAACGACACACCCATTCAATGTATAGAGTTCGGTGGTTTTTAGCATATTCATGAGGTTGTGCAACCATCACCACTATCTAATTCCAGAACATTTTCATGCATTAGCAGCCACCCCCCATTTCTCCCTCCTCCACCCCCTGGGAAACACTAATCTACTTCTTGTTCTTTATGGATTTACCTCTTCTGGCTATTTCATATTAAAGGAATCCTATAATATGTATAATATGTGGTCCTTAGGATAATGTCTTCAGATGTGTGTCTGCCACCTCCTGGATCAGCACCTCATTCCTTCACTGTGTGTTACCCAGACATTCCCCAGTGGACACCTGCATTGACCTCTGAGCGACAGGACTCTGATTAGGAATGGCATGGGCATTTGCCAAGGACAGTTGCATCTGGCACGTTTGGGGGTGCATTTGAAGGGGCTATGCTCATTTACCTCCCCTGAAGAGCTGGGCCTGCCTGACCAGGTGCATATTGCGAGCCTATCTCCTCAACTCCTCATCTTAGATTAAGGTGTGTTTTCTCCTTTTAAGAAATCCCTTTATTTGAGCTAGTGGGGGTGAGGGTGTCACTCAAAAATCAAATGAGCTCTGATGGAAACAGCAGCACATACGAGGATGGAGAATTTTAGGAGCAGGAGATGAGCCAGAGCCTGAACCCCACAGACAAAAGACCCCTGCCCCAGGTAGAACACAGACAGACAAGGAGCCGGGCACCCCTCTCCCTGTCCCTTACCGTGGGCGTTTGGTGAGCTAAACTATATCTGAGCCTCAGTCCCTCCATCAGTAAAATGGGGCGAGGGGTGTCTGCCTGCCCAGCCTCCCCAGACGGCAGGAAGGTAATGAGGGTGACGGGTGGGGATTGTGGATTTCGCCTCCTGCTGCTTTGTCTTGGCCGGGAGCAGACAGGGGCATGGAGCGGACACTGGGAGCCACAGCTTCCAGACTCTCCGGGCTTTCCTGCATGGGTGGGCAGAACGGGAAGCTCTTTGGTTTGTAAGATTCCTGGCTTGGCTTTGTTGCACCAGGAAAAAGTGGGTTTATGCCAAGCCCAGACTGGAGTGGGGGGGAAAAACAGTTTCATCCCAGGATCTGCATGCTGACCACAGGGGCTCACCTCCTTCCCTTCATCTCCCCCGGGGCTGCATGAAATGACCGTCCTGGATTTCACACATCAAAAAAATAATCTTTCAGGCCACCTTGCCCTGGCTCCTCCTAAATGCTCTATTCCAGAGACTCCAACAATGGAGGCAGAGATAATAAAGGGGGGACATTAATAAATTATGTGCAAGAACTTGAAAGTTACAGGGCCTGTAAAATGGATGGCATTTTAAATTTGTAATTAGCAGTGCTTTTAAATGCTCTTAGCATACATTCTAGAGTAGTACTGTTTTAACAAGAGGAATTCTGAGACTCAGAGTACCGAGTGGAGGGCCAGAAAGTCCTGTTCTACTCAGACTTCTAGTCCCAGGTGACTCATGGGCCATCTGATTCCCTTCCATGGCTGGGAGAAAAGGGGACTCATCACTGACACTGAAAGGGGACAATTAAGGAACACACCAAAAAGCCCTTTGGGGAAGATGAGAATACTCAGTGTGAGTGCCAATGTCATCACCGGCATCCCAGATGCTGTCAACAGGGTCCTGGTCTTTTCACTTGGACAGGGAGCTATGGAAGGAGTTACTGTAACGTCTCTTGGGGACGGGCAGAGGGAGCGTAAGTGTAAGGTAAAGCACCTGACATCTGGAGTGGACATAATGTCTACTTTGCTCCTTCTGATCTGAGGATACAGAACCTAACACGGAATGGCCAGGGCCATCCACGGAGGGTTTGGAGACAGGGAACACAGACATCCAGGCTGGGTCAGGAACAGGTCGCAGGTCAAGAGGTAAGTTTATGTCTTCGGGTCTCCCCCAGCCTCAGAGATATGGACTTCCTCAGGTTTTCAGTGTTCTACCTGAAGCCCCAGGCTCCAGATCAGAAGAGGCTGTTCTAGAAGGGGAGGATGCTCTGAGCACTTTGGCCGACACGACTCTGCCCTCTGCAGCTGGAGCACTCACCAGAAGGCTCTCCAGGTGGAGAAGCCGGCCCCTCGCAAGGGGAGACTGACGGCCAGGCCCTCGGGGAAATTCTGGATTCCAATTCCAATGGCCAGATTCCTAAAAGACCAAGAAGACATGAGATGGCGCTGCCTGGAACTGTGAGCCACGCAGTGCAGGAGCTCTGCTATGGTGCCAGGGAGCCCGCAGGGACCTGAGGCAGGAGGAAGAAGGACAGAGGTCGGGGCACTCATGGAGTGGAGGGACGCAGGTCCTCCCCCCAGCATCCTGTCCTGCCCCCAGGCACACTCTATCCTTATGCTGCTTTGGCACAGCAGAGAACACTGTCCAGCTGTCAGGACGGCTGAGTTCTGCCACTTGGCTATACAGCTTTGCCCACACATCATTCACTTTCTACACCTCCGTTGATTATATACAAATAGGGGATAACACCGTCTACCAGGAACGGTTGCTGAGTGAACCAAGGACCCAATAATGCCGTAAAGGTTCTAGCCCAGGCGAGATGCTCAGTGTACTTGGATTTCTATTCTCTTACATTTTATCCAGAAGTAACTGTGGAAATAGGTCACGGAAGTAGAGATGCAGACGCCAATGGTGGCACAGAGCTGGCCTGGGGCTCGGCTTCTCCATGGACTCTGTGTGTTGTGACCCTGTCACTGTGTTCCTTTGAGCCCCGGTGGTGCTCACTGTGACCCTCTCGCCTCCCGCCTCTGCAGGCCTCTGAGGGGCTATACTGGTTGGTGCCGTCTGAGAGCCTGCTCTGCACACAAGCCAGGTAGGGAGCGCAAAGGAAAGGACAAGCAGAGTGAGAGGGGGACAGATGCAATTCCCTGACCTCAGTGAGGCTTATAATTTAGCAAGACAAACCCTCATTGTTCATGCCGCAAGTTATTGCAGGTCAGCCGAATGTCACGTTGCAGGGGGCAGAGGCATGATCAGAGGGAAACGGGACCCATCTGAGTGCGACAGGAAGGCCATCTTAGGGTGTCTCCCCGGTCCAAGAAGCAACCCCCCCACCAACACCTATCTCATCAACAGAGATCTCCAGGGCATAAGAAGGTATCACTTGGTAAGTGATATCAGCATATGGCCTGAGAGTCTTGTGGGTAAAACAGAAAGAAAAGGGAAACTTCGTGGGCTCTCAGGTCAACCGGCTCACGTCAGTGCACCTGCTACCAGTGGAATCCACCTTCGGCTCTGGGCAGAGACAAGGGAGTCCTGCAGACCAGCAGCTGGGCCCATCCTGTCCTCCCGCCCTAGGGTCTCAGGACTGAACACATTCTCAGCCCTCAAGGTACTGTCAGGCTAGCTCTGGCCGGAGCCCTCTGTTCAGCCTCCAGCAAAGAATAGCAAGGGTAATTGCGGTGTTTGATATCTAGCCCCCATTCTGATTGACGGCTTGTACCACACTCCATGTTTGCTTCGGTTCCCCAGCTCGTGCACACAAGCTTCATCGAGTCTCACAGATCCAGACTCCTCAGGACAAGGGAGCCCCCGCCCTGGGCTTCTAGTCAAGGAGACTCTTAGGACTGACCCTTCCAGAATCTTGAACCTATAAACATTAAGCTGACATATAGTTTATCCCATCTGTTCTTGGCAACTTCACAGTGTTTCCTTTCAACCTCTTCCTATCAGCGTATCAGATTGATGGCATTTATAAATGATCAGTCCTTAATAAAGGAAATACTGTGCAGTCTTAGGGATGACAGGGCCATTGATCCATCCCTCTCAATCTGCATGGGAAACTGTCATAAGATGGTATGGACAGGAAGAAGACACCCCATCCTCGCAGGCCAACCGAGGTCCACAGAGGGTGCTGGCTGCACCACTGAGGGGCTGCTGACTCACTCTCAAGTTGACCCAAATCCTTGCCTGTGTTATCTAAGACAGGCTTTCCTCTTCCTCTTTAGAAGGGGCTTGGACATGCTCTAACCTCATCCCATGGTCTAGAGGACAACAAACTTTTCCTGTCAAGGGACAGATAGTGTATATTACAGGGTTTGTAGCCACTGAGCCTCTGTCACAACCACTCAACTCTGCCGTTGCAGTGGGAAAATAGCCACAGGCCATACAGAAACAATTGAGTATAGCTGGGTTCCAATAAAACTTTATTTACACAAACAAGTGGTGGGCCAGATTTGGCTTGTGAGCCATAGTTTGCTGACTCTGCCCTGATAGCCCTGTGGCCTGCAGAAAGATCTGACAAGATGGAGCAGAGACCTCAACATGGAGGACCCTTGTCTTTCCTTAGGTCCTTGTAGCTGTGCATGTGCAAGGTGTTTGGGCTTTGCAGTCAGATTTCTTACATCCAAATCTCGGACTGAGCTCTGTTAGCGGAGCTGCCTTCCATTTCCCCATCGATAGAATTCGAGGAATGACACACCTGCCCCCTTCTCAGAGCTGCTGTGATGACTACCTGCGATGGTTCCTCTACACCCTTAGTTTACGGGAGCTGGTATGCAGTAAGGACCCATCAAAGTCTGCCCTGGGGCTGACATGAGTGTTACTGGGTTATTGTGGTTTCAGGGTGAGTTCATGATAAAAGAGGTGAAAGAGAATATAATTTAGGGCTTTCCACAAACTCATGGGTCCTCTTTCCAAGTCAGAACGCTTTCCAACCTGAACCAAAACTCCTCTGCAAAGTCCCACTTCAAACAGACCTGGCTTGGCTGTCCTGCTGGTGGCCCATGGGGCTTGAGTTCCCATCAGCACTCACGCACCTGCTTCTGTTGATACACTTGTGAGATTTTTCACATCACTGGTGAGAGAACCACTTTTGGTAAGAACCACAGTGCAACCTTGGGTCTTCCTAATACTGTGCTCCTGTCTGCTTGGGTTGCACAGAAACTCCCAGGAGACGTGGACTCTCACTTCCCCCTCGGCTGGGATCCTTTCTCCTGTCACCTCCAGGCTCCACTGAGCCCCAGTGAATGGCTAAAGACTGGACACTTCCCTGGGGGCAGAGGAGGCAAAAGGATGGGATAAGCCCAGGCTCTACTCTTCCCCTGCAGAGCCCCAGGGGACACCTCTGAGTGACCTTGAAGATTATGTGCCAGGCAGTTGGGGGATGGCCTCACGCTTGTCTGAGAAGTGGCTCTTATTTAGGTCTCTGCAGGGGCTGACCCTATAGCCTACACATTCTCCAAAAAAGGCGTGATCTGTCCCAGTCCAACAGGAGAGGAGGGGGGGGAGAAATTATAGGTAGGATCAAAAAAGAAACAGAGTTAGAGATTTTTAGGAAAAACAAAAGTGTTGTTCTGGCTCATCGCTTTTGGAGTATGTATGTGTGTGGTGGTGTTGGCCCTGGCTGGCTGTCTCCTTTTCCTCCCTAGCTGGTCTCCAGGGTCAGAAGTTCTTTCTCACCTCCCTGCCTCTGTTGCTCTGCCAGGGAGGGCAGTTAGTGCCTGCCTCTGGGAGCTGGGCTAATAAACTCACTTCTTCTCATCTCTTGGGCCCTGGGTCTAGGAATCCAAATCTACCTTTGGAAGACATTGTTGCTCAGGTTGTGGGACCCCGACAAACATATTCTAACCAGCCGTGGGCAGAAACACAGCTTGTTCTAGCAGCTTCTGCTACCCAGCTTCGTGTCTAAGCTGAGCCTAAGCTCCTATCCAGAAGGAGGAGTCATTTGAAACATATTTCTGCTGAAGAAAAATGCTAAGGATGACTTGTTGCCAACATTTCATGAGCCCCTATCCTGATTGCCCGGTAGCTCCCCACATGGTTGAGTAAACACAACCAGCTGTCTTGAGATTTTTGCTAAGCCCTGAGCCCATGGTTTCTTTCCAATGAGGAAGGCCAAGGCCCTTGTGCACTGGAGACGGCACTGGGTGGTTGGCTCACAGTCCGCTGCTGTCACCTGACTCCAGGTACGTGACCTGCCCCCAGTGTAATCAGCAAGTCAGGGGTGGAGCACCCCGTCCAAAGTCTTTGCCATGATGAGGCACTGACTGCGGCCGTCTGCCAGATGGGCAATAGAGCCTTCTCCACATCCTGCCTGGGAGCCACCATCCTGATAAGCAGCACAGAAAGGCCATTCTTCTACCCGGGAGCCGTGCTAACTCTGCCCTGCCCCAGCTCTGGCACGGGCCGTCCAGCCCAACCAGATGCCGCGCCCTCTGGGTCCTGCCAGGCCCTTCCGAGCAGGGCAATGCCTTGAAGGTGATCCCAGGTCCCTCTCAAGCACTCCTGTGCTCTCTGCCCCACAGCAAGGGCTGGGAACATAGCTCCTCTGCCCTTCCCACCTTCATACATGACCCTTCTACATTTGGCTCTCCCCAACACACAGGTGCACACACACTCACACATGAGCCCCGCACGTGAGTGCCTCTGGGATGGGAATCTCGACGATGCCCCCTCATTCTGGCTCACTTGGACCTAGGGGGCTTTTGGGATGCAGGACTTTCAGTGCTGACCCTGGGGTAGTCTCAAGATGAGACTCAGAAGCACTTGGAAGCAGGGTAGGCAGCTGAGGTAACCTGGGGTAAGAATTTTAACTTGCCACAAAAGGATATATACAGAATCCTGGAAGTTGAGCATATTAAAAAAATAAAAGGCCCTGCCTAATGTTTCCAGCAGTCTAAGGCCAGTCCCCCCCCACCCCCCTGCTTCTGGACCTTTATACATTCCTCCCTCTAGGAAGACAGCTTCCCAGCGATCTTTTCCGTTCCATGGATGTCAGGTGAGGCTCCATGGGCTACTCTCTCCAGCCCAGCCCTGAGTGTTACCCAGGAGCTGGCCAGGCACAGCAGGGGTGGGGAAGAGATGGTCTCCTGCAATGGCAGGAGACACTTTGCTCTCCTCTTGGGCAGTGACACAAAGGAGCAATTCAGGCTGGTTAGGGGATGGGAGGCAGCTGGAAACCCCCAGGGGTGGAGGAACTTGAGAGCAGGTCAGGAAAGCATTGGGCTCATTCACAAATGTTGAGTCCCAGCAGACAGAGGGGGCTGGGCCCATCGGTATGCCAAGGAGGTGCAGGCGGTGGGGGGGATCCGTTCATACACAGGCTGGCATCTCTGGGCTGGATGTCAGGGCAGGTTGCTCCTGTCTTTCTTTGCTCTCCCAGCCTGGTCCCTCCATCTGCATGCAGGCAGATGGCCAGGGTCTCCCTAGTCTGCTAGGTAGGAAGGGCTTCCCTGCCCATATCTTCAGAGACCACTTATCCCAAGAGGTGGGTGACAGGAAGAACGACTGTCCTTGGAGGGCCATTGCATCTGCTTTTTCTTAGAGACATGACTCAGCTTCCCTGCGGGGCTGACTTCTTATCTCCTGCTGGGAACCCCCCCACCCTTCCTTTAAAAGTTGGGGCACTGAAGGTGGCCTGGCTCAGGGCCTTCATTGTTAAGGTAGCAGATGGAAGCATAGAGGATTTCGGTGCCTTTAAAGGCCAGGTGATGTGCAGCAGCATCAAATACATCCGGGTGGGACCCCCAGGTACAGCAGGGTGACTCAGGGAAAGCTATGAAAAACTCCATCTCTGCTTCATCTGTAAAAAGAGAACACAGCTTCCCGCTTGCAGGGCTCTTGAGCAGATGGGAAACCATCACTGTGAGGGGCCCATCCCAGCCCAGAGCCCAGAGTGGATGCCCTTTCCAGGGCGGCTGCAGTGAAAATTGCCCAAGGCTCATGAGCAAGGCCGCGCTGAGACTGGCACTCAGGCTCCTGCTCCCGTCCAGCCTCACGCCAGTTCCTTCTCCAATGGCTGTTCCTCTGCTTTCTCAATCTTATGACCTCCTGGGCAGAACCACATGTCCTGTGATAGTGACTTGGCGGGCTGGGAGCCTGTCCCAGGAGTCACTCTGGAATCCACCACTGAGCCCCAGGCATGTGGGAGAGCTCGCGCCTCCCAGGGAGAAGACCTGAGGAAGAGCCCTGCCTTCCAAGAACCTGCCGTCTAGCAGAAAAGACCGGCCTGCAGATCCCAACAGCACAGTACGGCACTGCTGAAGGCCTTAAGAGAAACACAAAGCCTAGAGGGCAGATGATTCGGGCAGAGAAAAATGACCCAGGAAACAAACCTTCATTAAAAAAGTGATGTTCAAGATGGACTTGGGAGGATGGGAATGGTTTTAATAAAGGCAGGGAAATGCGTTTTATGCCAGGAGGAGGAGTAGAGGACGTGAAGACTGGAGAGGCCTGGCAGGGTGAGCTGGCTCTTCCTTTCCCTCCCCTTCCCCAGCTCAAAGCCAACGTGCAAACAAAACCAAAAACCACACCGAGCTAACATCTCTCTCGTTAGATGTCCATTGTCCTCTGCAAATCTTTCCCACCTGAGTCTGCCGCCTTTCTAGGGAAAATCTGAGGGTTAAACAGCCCAGCCCCACCTCAGGTGTCTTCCCAAGGCCAAAAGCATGATGTTCCTCCCCAGGGCCTCCATCCCATCTTCGGGAGGCAGGCCCCTGTGCTGAGGGAAAGTCATTTATCAGCCATCTCCACTCACACCTTTGATTTAAAATACTCTCAGGCCCTTAGCATGGGAGAAGCTGCCGGGTTGTGTCAGCAGAGCATGTGCCAAGAGCCATGTAGACCCTCTGTAACCCCTGCGGCTGAGACCGCCTCAAGTCTCTCATTACCATGCCCATCAGAGGCAGCCTGAGGTTCTCCGACTTTAAGAAAAATGACACTGCGATTGCAGCCATTTATTGTCACTACCAGCCAGGCGTGGCTGTGAGCATTTCACTGAGGCGACACGCTGTGTTCCCTCAACCACCTTTCTGGCATTATTAATCCCATTTTACAGATGGGGAAACTGATGCACAAGGAGGTAAGTGGCTGGTCCCTGGGGCTACCCAGCAGGGAAGTGACAGAGCATGACCTCTTAATGGCTACTGCATATGTGTCAGGTTGTCTGGGTCGTGTGCAGACCCCTCAAACCATCAAGAGGGAGAGATGGACACCTGGGCTCCAGTCCCCTTCCAGGCACTGCCTCTGACCCACTCTGCTGGTGAGCTGAGGTTCTGGCCGACAAGGACAGCAGGCCAGGTGTTAACTGGAGATTTCATGGAGTTGGAACATCTCACCCCCAGCAGGGTTTCTCAATCTCACTACTATTGACATTTTGAGCCCCAATTATTTGTTGCGGGGTCCTGTCCAATGCATCATAGAATGTTAACAGTAGCAACCTCTCTACCATGACAGTGAAATTGTCTCCAGACATGGCCAAATGCCCCCCAGGGAACAAAACTGCCCTGTCTGAGTCCCACAGGCTTAGAGTGAGCAACAGTTCAGGTGAGCTTCTTCCTGGGCAAATATTGGAACAGATGCTGCTCAGACCAAGCACAGAGAAGTCTGATCTCACACATCTGAGAATTTCCAGGCCCAGTGGAGCTGAGTCTTCCAGGGAGCTTGACTGTGGCAAGATGGATTCCCAGGCTGGACATGAAAACAACACTTGCGGATCCCCAAGCCTCAGCTCCCTTATGCAAAGCCAGGAGTCACCCTCCAACTGTGAGCTGGATGAGGCCACCATTACCCTGTGTGCTCTGAACAGGCGCCACCTGGAGTTGTGCTGAGGGACACGTCTGCTTAAGCCCTGACCAAGGTTTAGTTCTGGGGTTGGAGGTGAGATGCCCTCAAGAAAGGTGGTGGGGGAGAGTCGTGGAGTCTCCTAAGAATTGGCAAGTGAGCAGATGGCACCCTGCGGCCTTGCTCTCAGGGCTGTAAGGGCATAATCCTGACAAGCCCCGCTTCACCCCAGCCTTCAGATCCTCCCCTGCAGGATGAGCATGTGTGTTCTTGCGTGGCAGGCCCCTGCATACTGTTTTGATTGTTATCGTCCCACCGTGAAAGGCCTGATTGTTCAGGCTTCGAGATGACATCACCAGCTTCTCACCCGGGCAGCCTGTCAAGGTGTTTGATGAGCCTGCAGGTGGGAAGGGGCTGGGTGCTCCCTGCAGGGCCGCCCGGCCCTACCTGCTTCGCGGAGCTGGCTTAGCACGCAAGGGATCTTCCCCCACCCCTTGGGCGCAGCTCACGGAGCCTTATTTGGCGCAGGCTGGAAAGATGAGGTGACCCATCCATTCCCTTAAAGTCTACCGCCCTCCTCCAAAGGGGTGGGGAAAAGCCCCAGGAAGTCAGGGCAGTGGCTGAGGGTGATTCAGGGTACCACTGAGCACTTCTTGCAGAAGTGAGAGAAGCCTCCCAGATACCCACGAGACCTCTGACTCCTGCAGGGATGACCAGGGGACCTTCACCTGCTAAGCCTCCCAGCAGAGCACACCAACCCTATGCACCGGCCGAGTGTGAGGCTACACTGTGGTGAGGGTGCACCCCTAAAGCGATGTGGCTGGGTGGTCATGGGAAGACACACCTTGAGAGCGCTGTTGTTCACACATGGCTATTGATAAAGCCCGGAAGTGGGAACCACACGAAGCCCCTCCACAGCAGAGTGAATGAATGAATCTGGTCCCCCCACACAGTGGGATGCCGGAGGGCAGCGAGAACAACAGGTCTCCACCCACATGCAACAGCCTGCAGGCGCCTCGCGAGCAACGGTTTGAGCGAAAGAAATGAGATGTACAGAATTCAGACGTACATAAAGGAGTATAGGCTGCGGGCTCCCAAATAGGTAGACAGGCAAAAATGAGCCCGGCCTTCTCATCCACAGATGGATAGGAGAGGCCGCCGACCACTGGCAGTCGTTAGTTCTCTTAAGGTATCCGGAGGGTTGAAAACAATGCCTTTGAGTAGCAAGTGATGACTCTGAAGGTAAGACTGCAGCTTCTGGGCAGGAGGAATACCTCTGGGAAAAGAATAACTTCCTGCTGCCTTTTAAAAAAGATGTTATTGCAGTTGCGTCTATGAGCAGAAATGAGCATGTCAGTGCTCTGGGTGAATTTTCAGAAGCTGGACAAAGCCATGAAACTCACACCCAGATCAAGAAGTGAAACGCAGCCAGCACCCGAGGACCCCCTGGACCTGGGCCCCTGCTGGGCACTGCCCTCCCCAAGAGAATCACTACATTCACTTCTGACAGCACAGCTTACTTGTACCTGTTTCTGAATATAAATTGTTCGGGCAGCAGTACAAGATCCCAGAAGAGGACTGTCTGAGGGTGGGAAGGATGGACGGGAGCCCCGTATCCTCACTTTGTGCGACCATAGTGTGTGGTCAGTTTCCTCAGATCCTAGGTTTGGACCTCTGTTTGGGGTACTTCGTCAGGAATGAATTCCCCCAACTCATTCCAGCTTCTCTTTCACTGAGCACATCAGCCTCTCCACCCACAGGATCAACATTTTAGGGACGGGGCGGTGCCATTAAAACACTTAATCCTCCAGCACTCAAACCACTAAACATGTTTCCGGCATTTGGAGACTTTCTTATAAAAAGCTTTAAGTGCCTTTATAAACATTTACTATTTCTTTTACGTAGGCGGTACAGGCCATTTTCCATTTTATAGATGCAGTAACTACAAAAGTGAGCGACAAACCCAAGAACAGAGCGCGGTCACTGCAGCACAGGGAATGATGCTGGATCCCAGGCCTCTTCCACATCTCACTGCTTCACACGAAGCCACAGAAGGCCAACAGTCCGTGGCCACTTGGGGATGAGAAGACCATGAACCTTGGTGTTGCCCTTGGCTACTCTCTGTCACACCTCACATGCCATCTGTCAGGGAATCTACCTTCAAGATCTGTCCAGAATTCAGCCACTTCTCCCCTCTTCCTCTGCTACTCCTGGGTGGGAGCCTCCCTCAGGCCCTTTCTGGGTTACAGCCGTAGCCTCTGAACCTGTCTCCTGGCTGCCATCCTTTTCCAAAAGGCCCCAGGAAGTCTATTCCCTGCCCGTCTGCTCTGATTATGCTGCTCCTCTGCTCAAGACGCTCAGAGACAGAGCTTACTTCTTCTCCTGGCCTGCGATGGCCTACAACACGTTCCCACCCTCCATCCTCCCATTTCTTCTTCTATTGCTCTTCTCCCTAGCTCCTGCCATTCCAGCCATCTGGTTTCCTCGTGCTTGCCCCCAAATACCTGGTTACTCCTATGTGAGGGCGTTTTCACTGAAACTTTCCTTCTCAGATATCTGGCACTCAATTGTTCACCCCTTTAAAGGAAGGTTAGGTCACTCCCAAGGCCTGATCATAAAAGATATTGTAGCTTCTCTCTCTCTCTTTCAATCACTAGTTTTGGGGGAAGCCAGCTGTCATGTTGTGAGAACACTCAAGCAGCCAGTTGGAGGTGCCCACCTGGTGAGGAACTGAGGCCTCCGGCCAATAGCCACGTGAGTGCACCATCTTGGAAGCAGACCCTCAGCCCCAGCCAAGCCTTTATGTGCCTGCCTCACCAGTTGACTTCTTGACTGCAATCTCATGAGAGACCTTGATCCAGGAGCACTCAGCAAAGCCATTCTCAAATACCTAAGGCAGAAAAACCGTGAGATAACGGTTGCTGGTTTAAGCCACCAAGTTTTGAAGTATTTTGTTATATAGCGATACATAATAAACATAGTCACCTTCTCAATGAAATCTACCCTTACCCCTATCTAAAACATAGTCTATTTTCCTTTCTTGCTTTCTTTCATTCCTTTTTTTTTTTTTTTTGAGACAGAGTCTATGTAGCCCTTGGTAGAGTGCCGTGGCGTCACAGCTCACAGCAACTTCAAACTCTCGGGCTTAAGCGATTCTCTTGTTTCAGCCTCCCAAGTAGCTAGGACTATAGGCACCTGCCACAATGCCCTATCTTTTGGTTGTAGTTGTCATTGTTTGGCAGGCCTGGGCTGGGTTTGAACCCGCCAGCTCCGGTGTATGTGGCCGGTGCCCTAGCCGCTGAGCTACAAGTGCCGAGCCTCTTTCCTTCCTTTTTGATAGCATTTATTATCTTCTAACCAACTGTGTAATATATTCATTTTTTAATGTTTATTATTCATTCTTTCTCCCACACCTACCCTAGCAGCAGAACAAGCTAAGAATTCTCTGTTCCCAACCTGTCCCAAGCACACAAGCAAGTAACAGGTACATACAGTGATCCAACAGACGTGTCTAGTGTGTGTGTGTGTGGGGGGGGGCGCTGATGTCTGCTCCCAGATGCAGATAATCAGTCGGCAGGGAGCATGTCACAACTCTCAGGGCCTCAGTGTCTTCAGCTGTAAAACAAGGAGGTTAAATTGGCGACCTGTAAGTTCTTTTCCAGATCCTAAGCTTTGTGATCCCAGCACAACGACGGCATTGTGGGTTCTCTAGATTCCAGCGACTGCAGAGACAGGCCTCCGCCTTTGCCAGAGCTCATTTTCCTGTCTGTGCACATCTGGAAAGCCAAAAAACAAAACCATCACATTGTGCACATCTGGACAGCATAAACCAATCACTCCGAGAGGAAACTCCAAAACGGCTGCTCAGCAGAACTGCAGTGCAGGCCAAATGAGCGAGGTTGAAAGGCTCCTTTCTTTTCCAGCTGCAGAACAATCTTTTGGACACGATCTTAGCTGCTGAATGCTTTGCCGATGAATAACATACGCTCTCAATAGCCTTCGACTGCTGCCTCTGTCCCTCTGCTCGCTCTGCCTGGCTGCTCGCCAAGGCAGCACTTACAGAAAGCGATTTTCCCCCCCATTCCCTTGTTTAGACCAATCTATACCTACACTTATCCTTGGGGCATGTGGCCCAAGTTCAAAGCTGAACACCACCTGTTCCTCCTCCTCCTTCAGGGGGACCGATTGAACTGCACGCCTAATGCGACCTGAACAGGGAGCTCTCAGTGCTCCAGAGAAATCCCTGGCTATTTGCATGCAGTGCGAATGCTCTCCCTTCCCTCCGCGGCAGGGAAACGAAAGCTGCCTGGCCAGTGTGTAGTCTGGGGCTCCCAAAACAAATAGGAATGATTATTCCTTTGCAAATGAAAAGCGTTTCAGGGGCACTGAACTTAAGACATGCAGGGCAGAGAGGGGGAGGGGCTCACACAGAAGCCTTGGGTGCTTCTCCCCTGTACCGTCATGTCACAGCCATGGTACTGAGGGCTCACGCCAGCAGTGAAGGCTCAGGCGACAACAGGGAGCCTCTGAGTCAATATCCTGTGAACAGCAGGGTATGCTCTCGAGGGGAGAGTGAGGTGGAGACATTGGGGTTGGGGGCCATTCTAAACCCCCAAGAAGGGTACAGGTGACAAGGCAGGAACAAGATGTAGGACGTTAAAAGCCCCAAAGTGCAGCTCTGGATCCTCATATTTAAACAACTGGGCATGTCCATGAGACTGAGAGAGCTCTAGGAGGTGAGCTGCTGCTGACGCCTGACGGCTCGGAAGCACACAGCCCATGGACTCTGAGTACAGGAGGCTCTTGAAGAAAACCCGAAGAGAAGCTGGAAAGAAAGCTAACAGAGGAAACCTTCTCCTTGCTCTGATGTGTGTTTCTGGCTAGCTGGGGACCCAGAGCTTTGCTGCAGGGAAACGACCATGTTTTCTGAGCTTCCCCAAATGGGCAGCTCAGGGTACATGGCCATGAAGCTAGAACCAGTGGGGACCGTGGGGGTAATCATCAGCTGGGCGGTTCATCACCTGCCGTTCCACACGCGCTACCAGCACCACAAAGATGACAGCACGGCAACCCCCTTGATCAGAACCATTTCTTCCAGAAAGGCCACGTGTGGACTGCAGAGACACCTGGCCAGCAGCAGCAACCTCAGCGGGAGCCCCGGGACTGCCGACAGCCTGCCCCGGACCAGCCCAGGGCTGGGCATTGCACACACATCTTGGCAGTTACCCCGTGCAGCAAGTGTTAGCAACCCACTTTATAGATGAAGAAACCGGGGCTTACAGAGGGCTAAGTATCTTTTCAAGGTTCATCAGCTGGGAAGCAGCACATCTTGAAATTCCAGCTCTGGTCTGTTGACTCCAGAGCTCAAGGGCTTCCCTGGCATGTCCCCGCTGCCCACCACACCCCTGCAGAAACAGCGCACAGTGAGAGCAGATCTTGCTGGAGTCTTGGTTTGGGAGGGGCAGCCTGCAGTTATTAGCAATAGTTCATACTTATGAAGCCATGTATTACCAATTCTCTACTGCAGGGTGGGACCCAGCACAGATAATGTAGAAGATCTGCTTGCTATAAATATTAATCCCATTTAAAATTTTTTCAAAGGGTTCCAGTATTATCAAATGAAATTACTGGCTTCTAATACACATCAGGTGGTTGTCCCTTTTGACCAAGTCAGTAACTATGTGGTGAAAGAATCCCCTGGCTATTGTATTTGGGGCTTTACTGGCCCCAGTGGATGACCCTGGGGCAGGGGTTTTCACAAGGTGCCAGACCCCAGTTTTCTGGGTGGAAGCCGATTAAATGCTGTTATCTGTGGAGTTCTTGCTGGTTCATCCCCTCTCAAGTTTGCAACGTGCTACAAACAATGTGCTGGTTGGTGCAAGAGGGTCAAAGAAGCTGGTCTGACTTGGAAACAGCACTGTCTTCGGAAGGGTAGCTCAGCAGGGTAGGGAAGATGGGGAAAAGGAATGGGAAGTTTGAGGAGAGAGCACAGCCACAATGGGCACGAAAGGAGAAGAAAGGTCGGGGCCGGCGTCTACCGCTGGACAAGACAGCACCATGGTGCAGCAGCCCCAGGGCTTCACTTGGAGAGCCACCCAGGGACCCACGGTGCACTGAGTCATGAGCCGGGAGCTGAGGCTTGCGGGGAACCATCGGTGTGAACAGGAGCTTACAGCCACGGGCTCCTTCTGCTGTGGAAAACCACATCCTGTGGAAGACAGCCATTCTCGGAGCACCTTGAAATCTAAGTGCCAGGTGAGACAGAAAAGGCAGGTGACCGTTCTACCATTAAAGGAGATGAAGGAGCCAGGACAACCAACCAACCAACCAAACAAAACAACACCAAAGCAAACAGATAAGAACACAGCAACAACCCACGGAACAAATACATCTCTAGGCGACACTTGGGAAGGATTAGAAAAATTGAACAGGGGCAGTATATTAGATAATTTTATTATATCAGTATCAAATTTCTTAGATGAGATAACTGTGCTTCTGGTTATGTGGGGGGGTTATCTTTGTTCTTTTTCTCCCCTTGAAGTTAAGTTGTGTTACATCAAAGACTTCTCAAATACTATACAAACTCAATCATTCATCAAATATCGGGGTACCTACAAAAACTCTAGTAGTTTTTCACTTTCATTCTGAAGTAATTTCAGACCTACAGAAAAGTTACAAAAATACTACAAAGAGTTTCCGTGTCCCCCTACCCAGATTCCTTGGTAACAATGTACACAACCAGAAAACAAGGCTCAGAACAGGAAAGCCACCAAAAAGAACTAACGTGAGTCTGGCCAGAGGTCTCCCCTCCTGTCCTTTTGCTACGGTGGACTCCTGTGTAGGACCCATCACGTCTCCTCTGTGTGTTTGATTCTCCAACAATGATTCAGTCTTTCCTGATTCTGCGTGACTTTGCAGAGTACTGAACCAGTACTGGTTTTCTGGAACGTTCCTCAGTTCGGGTCTGTCTAATGTATGCTCACGATTAGGCTGAGCTTACAGAAGTGCCCTGCCTTTCCAGAGACCACATGAGGACTCCACGTTGCTTGTTCTTGGTGACATTAGTCTTGATCACTTGGTTAGTGTATTACAATAGCATTTGCTGGATTTTTTCCACTATAAATTTCCCATTTCTTTCTTATGGTTAGTAAAAATTTGAGGGGGGAGGTAGTTCAAGACTATGCAAATACTTGGAGAGAGGGCAATACTTTTACACTGTTGGTGGGACTGCAAAATAACACAGCTTCTTTGGAAAGAAGTATGGAGACTCCTCAAAGAACTCAAAATGGACCTTCCATCGGATCCCGCAATCCCATTACTAGGCATCTACCGGAAGGAAAAAAAGTCATTTTATCATCAGGACATTTGCACTAAATTGTTTAACACAACTCAATTTATAATTGCTAAGATGTGGAAACAACCTAAATGCCCATCAATCAAGGATTGGATTAACAAGCTGTTATCATGTACCCTGGAATACTATTCAGCCCAAAAGATGGAAACTTTACATCTTTTGTATTAACCTAGATGGAGTTGAAATACGTTCTTCTTAGTAAAGTATCACAAGAATGGAAAAGCAAGTATCTAATGTGCTCAATTCTAATATGAAACCAATAGACAGAAAAATACACACCTACACAAGAGAAAAACTCGATTTAATTCAAGTTCAGGGGGAGGGGGGAGGAGGGAGGAGGGATGGGAGGCGGGGGAGGAAGAAGGGGGATGGGTGTGCTCCACCTAATAGGTACAGCGTAAGAGTATATGTCATACCTCCTGGGTGTGGGACACAACTACAATAGGGACTTTATCCGACAAATGCAAACATTGTAACCTAATCGTTTATACCCTCATATTAATTTGAAATTAAAAAAACATTAAAAAAGAATATGCAAATATACTGTCCTAAAACTTTCTTGTACAAATCTCAGCTTCCATTGGTGGACCCTGCCTGTGGTCATGATTACTGTGGTATTCTAATAGTGACTTTTCATTTCCCCAATTCCTTCCACATTTTTTAATTAGAATTCTTCTATTTAAAAAAAAGCCTTTCCATCTCTTCCACTTATTTATTTATTTAATTATCTGTAGCGGGAGTGCACAGATATTTACTCTATTCTATGGATTACAATCCAATACTATCATGACTTACTTTGTGGTTCAAATTGTTTCAGCTTTGGCCACTGGGAAGTCCTTCAGGTTGGCTCCCATGTTCTTCTAACATGTCCCCATCCTTTTACAAAGATGTCCTTACTTTCTGGTACCCCCACGTTTCGGGCTCATCTTGTATTTTCACTGTCTAGTCTTGGAATCAACCACTCTTTCAAGAGGTCCGGTGCTTAGGAACCAAGTCTGGGCACCAACAGTGCACATTGCTACTGGGACATCCCTGTTCCAGCAAACAGACGCAGGCGTACTGTGAAAGTTGCAGTCACCAGGATGAAATCACTTTCGTCAGATCCAAAGAAATTGGAGCCAGGAAAGCACAAAGGGGGAGAGCTCACGTTTGCATGTCTGAGAAAAGGACTGTTTCAAAGACTTTTTTTTTTTTTTTGTAGAGACAGAGTCTCACTGTACCGCCCTCGGGTAGAGTGCCATGACGTCACACGGCTCACAGCAACCTCTAACTCTTGGCCTTACGTGATTCTCTTGCCTCAACCTCCCAAGCAGCTGGGACTACAGGTACCCGCCACAACGCCCAGCTATTTTTTTTGTTGCAGTTTGGCAGGGGCTGGGTTTGAACCTGCCACCCTCGGCATATGGGGCCAGCGCCCTACTCACTGAGTCACAGGCGCTGCCTAACCCCACAAGAATTCCTTCTTTAGTAAGTGCAGCGATTCAAAAAGATGCTCTCGGAAGAACGCTTGCCCAGTATGGCCTCTCCACCAATGAACTGACACCTGCTCTGGTCTTGAGCCTCCAGAACTATGAGTGATGTTCCCAGGTAGCTTTCCAATAAAAGCTTCTTCTTACCCTGCTCCATTCAGGTGCGTCTGTGGCTTGCCCTACTTGTCCACACCAGACTATAATCCTTTTTGCTTACTCCTGAATAAATTCATTATATTAGGAGATATTTTTCTCTGGTGTGTTTTTCAGGTTGACAGCACTAAACCACATATAAGCAAATATATATATGTATTTCTGTGTCTATCTGTGTATATGTCAAAAATCATATGACAAATACCGCAAGATCTCACTTATTTGTATAATCTAAAGAAGCCAAATTCGTAGAAACAGCGTAGCATGGTGGTTCCCAGGAACTAGGGGCGGGGAGAAATGGGGAAATATTGATTAAATTGTACAAACTTTCAGTTATAAGATAAATGCGCCCTGGGAATCTAATAAATAGCATCTACAGAACACAACGCTGTATTAAATACTTGAAATTTGCTGACAGATCTTAAATGTGCTCACCACACACACAAATGGTAACTATGTGGGTTAACTAACTAATCGCGGTGACATTTATTTCTCCATATGCACATACAGGGTGTCCATAAAGTCTGTGTGTACGTGAACTTTATGGCTACTCTGTATATTAACTCAAAACAAAAAACAAAATCATAATTTCATGGGAGATTCCAATCCAATATCACAAGATTCATTTTGAGCTAAAAATAAGGCCACGATGGCCTGCGGGTCAAATCTGGCCTCCTGCCTGTTTCTGTGATTAAGTTTTAACCACAGTTAGACCCCCTCGAGTGCACACTGTCCAAGCTGCTTTTGTTCAACATCAGAGCAGTTGTTGGAAAGACTTCATGGACCGCCACAAAGCTGGAAACGTTTACTGTCTGGCCCTTAACAGAAGTTGGGGCGCCTCTGCTCCAGGCTTCCTCCCTCTCCGGGGTGTCTTCTTCCACTGGCACAGAGAAACTGGATTCTTGTTATTTAAGACGCATCTCCTTATTTGCTCAATCACTGTTCGCACGTCAAGTGGTAACAGAACTCCTGTGAGAAATAGATTTCCCAGCCAGAGCACGGTACTTGCCTTTAGCCTTGGAGTATCCAGTCAAAAAAACTGTTTTTCCAGAATTATCGGTGTGGTTGTGTGATTATTTGTAATACATAGTTCCCTGTTTTTCTGTTTGTATTCCATTTTGGGCTCCCCGCATTTTGGTTTGTCTTACTTATTGATTTGGGGGTATGTGAAACATTTGTGTGAGTAAGAGTTAGGGTTATATAAGAAGGTAGACTTGGATAGGCGAGGGTCCCCTCCACACCATTCCCACCCCATTCTCTCCCTTCCCAGGTACCTGCTGTAGGAAATTCATCTTCTTAGTGTCCGGCTTACCCTTCCTGTATCTTTTGTACAAGTGGTCAGATACATGTGTGTTTCCTTATGGTTTCTTTTGCACACAAACAGTAGCATACTACAGATACACTTTTGTACTTTGCTTTTTTTTTTTTTTCCCCATTTAACAGGCTGTATTAGTTTGCAATGCTTCTAATAGTGTGAAAGATTTTCCCTCTCTGCACACCCTTGCCAGCCTGGAAATCACTTCCAATCAGTTCACAGTTATTTCCCTAGTGTCTAGTACACCTAGTTGTATGTAGTCGTATAGAGGTGTACCACACCCTAACTCCACTGTGTGGGTACACCACAGTTCACTCAAACACTCTCCTTCTTTATACAGGGATAGAGGCTGCTTCCAATATTTGGCAATTATGAACGATGTTGAAATGAATAATATTGTCTAATAGATGGATAATATATACAAGATTTATAATAATCTTGTATAATAGACTACAGGTGTGGTGGGCACCTGTAGTCCCAGCTACTCAGCAGGCTGAGGCAAGAGATTTGTTTAAGCCCAAGAGCTGGAGGTTGCTGTGAGCTGTGACGCCACGGCACTCTACCGAGGGCAACAAACTGAGACTCTGTCTCTAAAAAAAAGAATAATCTTGTTTATATGTGCATTTTCATGTTCTTGGAGTGTTATCTTTCGGGTACATTCTTAGACATGAGATTGCTAGAACAAAAGGGAAACACGTATGTACTTTCATTAGATGCTGCCAAATTCTCTTCCAGAAAGTTTGTACCAATTTGCATTCCTACCAGCAATGCTGAGAAAGCCAGTTTCTTCATAGCCTCATTACGAAGTTTATTGTCATATTTTTACATTTTGCCCATCTAAAAGTTTTTGTTTTTTTTTTAAGAGACAGAATCTCATTTTATAGTCCTCGGTAGAGTGCCATGGCATCACAGTTCACAGCAACCTCCAGCTCCTGGGCTTAGGTGATTCTCTTGCCTCAGCCTCCCGAGTAGCTGGGACTACAGGCACCTGTCACAATACCTGGCTATTTTTTGTTACAGTTTGACCAGGGTAGTGTTTGAACCTGCCACTCGCAGTATATGGGGCCAGTACCCTACTCACTGAGCAGTAGGTGCCGCCCTGAAAGGTTGTTTTGAATTAGCATTTTTCTTTTCTTTTTTTTTTTTTTGTAGAGACAGAGTCTCACTTTATGGCCCTCGGTAGAGTGCCGTGGCCTCACACAGCTCACAGCAACCTCCAGCTCCTGGGCTTAAGCGATTCTCTTGCCTCAGCCTCCCGAGTAGCTGGGACTACAGGCGCCCACCACAACGCCTGGCTATTTTTTGGTTGCAGTTTGGCCGGGGCCGGGTTTGAACCCGCCACCCTCGGTATATGGGGCCGGCGCCCTACCAACTGAGCCACAGGCGCCGACCTGAATTAGCATTTTTCTAATGGAAAGGGAGTTTCAACTTTTTTCTCAAATGCTTGAGGACCATTTTTATTTTTGTGTGTGAATTATATGTTTATGTGTTCCCTCCATTTTCTGTCAAAACGTCCTTATTCATAAAAGATATGGCTGACACATACCCAGGAGTGAAGGGCCCTGCAGTGTCAACTGGTTCAGTTGGAATAAAAAAAAATTGTGTATCTATCCATTTGAGAGAACAATTCCTCCACCGCCAAAGAGGCACTTGTCAACAGGCCACTGTGTTCCATAACAGTGTAGTGCTCCAGTCTGAATGTCTGTGTGCCACCCAAGTTCATATGTTGAAACCTAATCACCAGAGTAATGGTATGAGCAGGCAAGGGCCTCAGGGGAGTCACTAGGTTATGAGGCTCCGCCCTCATGAATGAGATTAGTGCCCTTATAAAAGAGGCCTCAGAGAGCTAGCGAGCCCTTTCCTTGGAGTTTCGAAGCCAGAGGAAGGTCTCTTTGTTGTCCACATTTCTGTCTCATATCCTCCTTTTCTCTTCTCACTGTTCACTGGGAAGATATTTTCCCACAGGAAGAAAAGTGCGGTACGATGGCAATTCAGTTCCTGACCTCCCCTGTGAGACTGACACAACCCCCGGGGCACCAGAGCACTTCACACACGAGTTGAGTGGGCTTTAGTGAGCTGAATAGGCAGGCACCCAACCTACCATTTATGATAGCACCTTATGAGAAAATTTGCTGTGAGCTAAGACAATTTTAAGTGTCTTACAGTCCAAAAATGCCCTTGAAATGTGGCTCTCTTTCTGTTTGTGGGATGTTGATGAATGCATTTGACCCTCTTCTGAGAGCCATCATGGGAGGAGGAGCTTCCGCCAGGTTAAGGTTGGTATTTAGGCCAACAGGAACACACAGTAGCACGTGATGGGCTTGCAGGTGACGGTGCTGTTTCCACAAGGGCCCTCTGGAGCCTTCCCTCCCTCCCTCCCACAGTGGTTCCTGGCCCTGTGCTGTGCTGTGTCCTAGAGATTCTCCAGGGAAGAGGACTAAAGACTCTTTCAGCTGTGTTGGGCCAGCACCACAGTCTCCACTGATGCTGGGCTTGCGGGGGAGGACCTGGCAGCCTGGGCTTTCACAATCCTCCCAGGTGACCCTGACCTGTGTTCAAATTTGGCTGTTTCTATCTTCTGGCTATTGTGAATAATGCTGTTGTGAACATTTGTGTACAAGATTTTGTTGGAACACTTGTTTTTAGCCATGTCGGCTCTAAACTGAGGAGCAGAATTGCTGAGTCACACGTGAAGAGTTTAGCACCTGCCTTAGGAACAGCTGGAGGCCATCAAGTAAGGAGCTCATGATTAGAACTGCTTCCTTGAGCATTCACTAGAGTGATTAGAACTGCTTGTTTGAGCATTCACTAGGGCTGATGCAGACAGACAGTCCGAGGGAAGCAGGAGTGGCCAGCGATGTCCTCAGTCCAGGTGACAGAGACCAGATGAAGGTGTCGGGGGAATGAGAGAAGTAATAGATTTTGTTCCATTATTCCCCATCTTTTTTACTCCTACAGTTCTTCCTATCACATCTGTGGACATCTAGCCACAAGGGAGAAAGAACCATTTTCCCTGCTGCCATTTTCACGTATCAACAATATGGGGTTGAACTGCCCAAGTCGGCTTATATGTGGATTTTCCTCGACCTCTGCCAACCCCGAGACAGCAAGACCAGCTCCTCCTCCCTCAGCCTACTCAATGTGAGGGGATCAGCATAAAGACCCTTACGGTAATCCACTTCCACTTCATAACAGATATATTTACTCTTCTTTATGACTTTCTTAATACCATTTTCTTTTCTCTGGCTTGCTTTATTGTTAAGAATATACTTACTAAATGCAGAATACAAACGTCTGCATACAATAACTGAGAAAATGCCATGAAGGCTACGTTGAACAGTTTGATGAGATTATTTCAGATCGTATATGAAACCAGCACATTGTACCCCTTGATGGCACAAATGTTACATAGCTATGATTTAACAATAAAAAAAATAATAAAAAGAGGGATTTTACCTAACAAATGCAATCAGTGTAACCTGGCTTATTGTACCCTCAATGAATCCCCAACAATAAAAAATAAATAAATAAAAATAAAAAAGTTTAAGGAAAAAAAATAAAAATAAAAATAAGAAACCAAATATCACCTAACAATAAAAAAAAAAATCATTTTTAACATTCTCGAAAAAAAAAACTTGTACTGAATAAATTTGTATGCTTTTCTCCTGCAAAAAAAAAAAAAAAAAGAATATAGCATATAATATATAACAGATAACCTCCCACATATGTGTTAATCAACTGTATATGTTATTGGTAAGGCTTCTAGCCAACAGCAGGCTATTAATAGGTAAGTGTTGGGGAGTCCAAAGTTATACGCAGATTTTCAACTATGCCAAGGAAGGGGGAGTTGGATGGAACACCATCCAACAAATCAACTGTTTATGTTATTGGTGAGGCTTCCAGTCAACAGTAGGCTATTGGTGCAATTTTTGAGGAGTCCAAAGTTATATATAAGTTTTCAACCAGCTAATCCACAGTGTTATCCAAGGATCAATGGTAGTAAGTCAGTAGCAGAAATCAGTGCAGGAAAGATAGTTCTGAACTTCTTCCTGGCTGGATTAGGAGAAACTCACTGACCCCTTCCCACCCCCCCCACAAAAAAAAAACAAGCTTTTCATGGTCTCTTTTAGCTAAGGACCCCATATATGTCTGAGGGAACTTTCACTTCTAGCTGATGGCCTGTGAGTGTGGTTGTGGCTCACTTTCCTTCATCTTTAATCTTTGAGGTAATTTCCACCCTGAAGGAGGCTGCTTCTTCACCCAGAACCTCTACCATCTTCCTATCAGCCTATTATTTACATAATTGCTTGACTTATGAGTCACTCTCAAGCACAGGGTAAAAGTTCAAACATCCTCTGATCTGAACAATCTAAGACCTATAGCATTATCCTGAGGCACCTATTTCATTAATAAAAACAAAACCCAAAAAATGTCAGTAAACTAAAACCAAAAAAAAAAAAAAAAAAAAGAAAAAAGAAAAACTGTCTATCTTGATTTCTTTTGAGTTCTTTGCAGCAAACCAGAACATTTAGGGAGAACTGTTGCCCACAGAGTCTTTACAATTTAGCAATTTCCATTCTTGTTCTCTATAAAGGGCAGTCCAGGAAGGTGTGGGTACGAGGACCCTCCGCGTGAGAATCTGTCATGGGGCCCATTGGCAGAGGCTTCCGAGGAAGCTGTTGCTTCGTGGAGAATTTTCTGGGTGCCCCCTACATTCTAATTTGCCGCAAGCAACGAGGTAGCTAGTTTTCAGTAGATCCTCTATGGAAGGAAAGGAGGAAGGAGGGACAGATTAGTGGATAAAGTATACACCCGTTGATAGATGGAGAAGAGTCATAGTAGAACCTCCCTAGTTGACCACCTCCCTGAACTGAACAACAGCGCATGTTGACCTAATTTTTAGAGACAGGACATCTACCACATGTACCTATCCGCACAGTAGGCCTAGTTCCTTGTGTAGACCAACTCTGTGTGTTTGTGGGGATAGATGGGCTGCAACCCCACACGCCCTTCAAAAGCCAGGGTAAAGGCCGCGGGCAGGCACCCCGGTACTCCTAATTGAGAAGAAAGGAGTCTGAAAGGGCCCAGTCAGGGGAATGTCTAGGTGACTATCCCTGCAGGGGAAATCAGTGCAGCCGCTGAGACCATCAGCTAGGAGCTTAGGCTGGAGAAGCTGAGCTGTCTGCCTAGGGAGACTTGCCCTCTTCATCCTCTCTCTTCTGCTTCCGCTGTTATCTGGCTACTTCGGATGTTCCATTACCCTATGTCCCTGTTTACCCGTTACCCAACATTCCTGGGGGCTGTAATCTCCCCTCCCTCCCTAACCTGTTCACTGTGGACGTCTGTGCATCCTTGCACATATACTCGTTATGTACCCAATAAAAAGATTCCGGGAGGCAGGACAAGTGCAGCATTGTTTCAGGAGGCTGGCACAGGAAACAGTGTACGCCCTTATAGGCTTCTGGTTTTATGCAGTTTGGTGTAAGTTGCGTGATTTCCCCAGAGCCGCCTCCCTTGCTGACCACTGTCCCAGGTGGGGGTCCACTATACCCCCATCATGTGTTGACCAGTTGTTACCGTCCCTTTGGTGGTCACCTTACAGAGGTTCTACTGTGTATCCAGTGCCATGATCTGCACTGGTTTTGCTGTTCCATTCCCTTGATTTTGATAGAGGCAAGGTCAATAGGGGATTCCACACCCGGCACTTGACCCATAAATGTTCCTACTGAGAGACAGATAAAGAGTTGATCTAGTTGAAAACGCTTTAGCTAAAGACACAAGCAGGCAACCAAAGTGCCGCTCACAGTCAGAGTGCTGCTCGAGGACAGGCCCCAAGAGCCCAGGCCCCTGCAACTCTGTCACTTGTGATTTCCTAGAGGTGCCAAAGCCCTGGGACTCCTCCTGGAGGTCTGGCACTTTGGGGATCTTCCCAGGCTGCTGCTGAACATGGGGACTCGCCCTGCCTTTCGACACCACCCATCTGAGAGCTGCTGGCAGAAGGGCCCTTTAAGTCCCAGGGGCAGTGCCATGCGAGTGCTTAGAAGATTTTGCAATCAAACTTTTGAGAGTAAATATTTGCAGTGACTCACAAGAGAGGTTTTCTGTGCTCGTTTTGGCCCCCGGGGAGCCGCTCAGAGGGTTATTTCCCCAGGCCTGTTAAAAGCTTAGGGTAGGCTGCCTCAAAAGTGGATTTGTAAGGCTCCCTCAAAGGCTCATGAGTCAGAGGCTGGGCTCCTGTGAGTCCCACTCCCCAGCCCGTCCTGCGAAGCATCCCGGTTGCTCACTGTGTAGAGGTTGCTCACTGTAGCATCCTGGTAAAGTCAATGGAGTAGGTGTCCAGCTTGTGGCCTGGAGGCTTTGCTCAGGCTGGTAGAGCAGGCAGGCGATTCACAAGCTAAGTAACACATCCTAAAAGTGAGCAGCCACAAGCCGGGGCAGAAGACCTTTCTCTGGACCAGGGAAGCTGACAAAGCTACGGTCCGGGTTTGGGCAGGTCTGCCCAGTTGGTACCAACTACGATGGAGGGTAATGCTTAGTGCTTTCCTCCAGATCCTAGAAAGCTCCTGTAAACCCTGGGGGACACCAAGAGACCCCTAAGATCATGGGGCTGAAACCCTAATGCTGTCCCTGAGCCCCTTCCCTTCACATGGAGGAGGCCTCGGCAGACGGTCTGTTCACGGCAAGCACTACCATCCAGCGCTATAACTGTCACTTTGGTCAGTCTCCTTCCTGTATTCCTTGAACCGGGGCGGGAGGGGGTGTCACTCTTCGCTGTCTGGAGAAGGGGACTGGGTGTCATCCAGTCACTGTGGGAGGGGAGGGCACACTTCCTCAGAGAGAGGGGATAGGAGGGAAACCATTCTGCTTCTGCAGTTTGCTGGAGCTCAGTCTGGGTCCCCAGTGGCCTGAATTTATTTGGGCACACGAGCCTGTCTCAGCCCACCCCCTCCACCAGGCCACATGGCTGTCACCCTATATCCGCCTCTGATTTTAGCTGAACCAATTCAGAATGGGCCAAGCGCAGGATAGACAGAGTGCTGAGTGGGAAAATGATTACTGATTAAACTCCATTAACTAGATACTCCTTTATTTAGTTGACAAAATCTTACTGAGCACTTCCTCCATACCACGGCCCAAACTGGGTGCTGAGGACACAGGAGTGAGTGGGACACAGGACCCGGGTGCTCATGAAGTTTGGGGGCAGATGATGGCTGAGCAGGGGGAAGACTCAGCGAGTAGACAGCTCCACGCCTTCGACTGTGCTCCCATGCTATGAGGGACACAGCGTGGGGAGCCGACGGAGAATGTCGGGGAGGGGGGGGCGGCTAGTTTAGGAAGTGGTCACAGATGAGCTCTTGGAAGAGGTGACACTAAAATTGAGCTCTGAGGAATTAAATTGGGAGGAGTGGTGTAGAAAGTGAGCTTTACGGGAAAAGACTTTTCCATGAGGAGGGAAGAACAAGAACGGAGGCCCGCACCGATGGGGGAGGTTCTCAGGTGTTGAGTAACCGGAAGCCCTGGGCGGCTGGGGTCTTGTGAGGCAGGGCGAGCGTGAATTGGACTTTATTTCAAATGCAGTGAGCCTCAGGCAGATTCATCTCAGAACAAGCAACGCTCAGTTTTCATCACGGGTTTGCACCAGGCCCCTTGTACTCTGCTTTGCGTCCCATGCAATACACGGTACAAGGCGGTCAGGGAGGCTTAGGGAAGCATTTAGGAACACAGCTCTATCCACGGCTGGACCTCTTGACCCCCACCTGTAGGCTTAGTCATGTCCCTGGGACCAATCCTGACTTGACACATTATACGCTTCGGGGGTTCCCATCCTATGATGTGAGACACGCCTGTCCCCGTCACGGTCATGCACACAGGGCATACACCTTTTTCCTAAAAGTGTCCTGCATGCCCTGTGGTGGGCATGCCTCCAGGCTGACACCGAGCTCTCCTGGATGTTAGCCTCATCTAGCTCACTCGTCTCTCTTCGTGTCTCGTTCTTGAGCCATCAGCTGGCATACGGAGCCCCGTGCAGACCTTCTAGAAGCTGACTGTGGTCTGCCTGTTCTCTCAAACAGCCCCTGATCCTGGATCCCGAGGCTGTCCTGCTCCCCTGCCTCTGCACCCTGCATTACTCTTGGCTGGTTCTTGCAAAGACAGCTGCCCCAAGCCCCACTTGGGGTCCTGCCCCCAGGCTCTGGACGTGCCCGGCAGGCAGAGCTTCCTCCCAGCGTCTGCACCTGAATGCTTCTGTCCAGTGAGGAGGGTGAGCCCCAGGCTTCTGCCCAATGTGCTGCTGTGAATGCCCAGATGTGGCCCTAGGAGCTGCTCATGAGATGCGTGCCCCAGAGGTAGGAACCGAGGCCCTGGTTCAAGCTTATAAGGGGCTGACTACCAGCAGATTCCCCTATTAAATGGGCTTAATTTGCAGTTAAGGTGATATAGAGTGTCATCGAATCAGGGGCTTAATGAGACCTCCCCAGGTTATCTGGTCCACCCCTTTGCCACCTGCCATGAAAGGAAGAGCCTGTTTGTGCTATGTCCAAGTATCGCCACCTATGGCCAGTTAAGCAAACTTTGCCAAAGGAATAAACAGACGCAGGAAGCGTCCTGAATGCTTTTCCTCAAGTGTTGTCTTGGGGAGGAGCACAACATTGAAAACACACGAGGGCAAAGCTTCGCTCCTCACCCCACGTGGAAACTGTATAGCTCTGCAGGAGGCAGTTTGAAAACCACTGCTGAAAATTTGGCGAGCCTAAGAGCAGGGCAAATAGACCCCTGTGAGGATGAGGCATGGGCTGTGGAAGGGTTGCGACACTCACAAGATGAGGCTGACAGAGCACCAGCGGCAGCCGCCTCTTACCAGGCAAGGCTGTGCCAAGACTGAGCCGGGAGCTCTGTGGGGGCCACTGTGGCACCTCCAAAATCTCCGCCAAGAGAGTGTACTTATCCCAACTTTACACAAGCGTAAACTGAGGCTCTGGGAGATTAAGTGACGTCTCCAAGGCCACACACCTCCCGGAGAGTCACAGCATGAACCTCTGAGTGTCCTGCAGGCAGCCAGTGGCAGCAGAGGCCCCTTTGTAGGGAGGAATTGCACGAGTTCAGCTGAATGTCCCAAAGCTGTGGACAAACAGGGAAGAAGCTGGCAGCTTTGGAGGCCACTTGAGCCAACTGTCCCATGCTCTGGGCTGATTGAACATTAGGGAATACGGGTGTGCTCTAATGCCCAGGTGTGCCCTGGGCCTGTGTGGGCCTGTGTGGCGCTCTGAATGAGGAAGCCGTGCATTGCTGGCGCCCTGCAGAGCAAGACTAGGCCCTCAGACGCCTGAGGGAAGGGCCCTGGGAAGTACAAAGTCTTCTCCCTGTCGGAGATAGAAGCCAGCGCCAGGCTAGGAGAGGGCTCAGCGGCCAGGAGGGGATGCAGGAGGGGATGATGTTAGTATGTTCCAGGTAAACAATGTGATTTCTCTAGCTGGAAATCCTGCAGCCATGACGTTGAGCCTGGCCATCACATGGGTGCCACAGCTGCTCCACTCGGGACAAATTCCTCCTCGGAGGGTTCCTTTCCAGGCAGTGGAGGAGACACCAGCCGCTCCCCCGTGGCCCTCAAGTGCTCCCCCAATCTAACAGGACTGCAGGTGGCGCCGAGAGAAGATGGAGAGGACAGGAGCAGTGGCCTCTTGTAATCGAGTCGCCTCGCACAGGGTGAGGGGAGCATGTGATGCAGACTTAAGACCCAGAGCAGTGGTTCTCAACCTTCCTATGCTGCGGCCCTTTAATACAGTTCCTGTGGGTCGCCACCCACAGGTTGAGAACCGCTGCCCTAGAGGAAGGGACGGGCATGAATGGGAATCAGTTGGTGTGGGTGAGTCCCTAGAGCCCTCTGAGACAGAGGAGGCCAGGAGCACGTGGGAGGCTCAGGTCCCCCGAGGGGCGGGGGTGGGGAGCAGCCTCTCTGGGTGCTCCAGAAATCTTGGCCGCAGCTACTCTGTCCTTGACCTTGTGCCACGGGTGAAAATGACAAGTTCATTTGTGTCATTTGTCTATTCATAGTCCTGGGCCCTTGGCATCCACCAGACACCTCTGACGTCCTGTCTGTCTTCTAGATGGCCTCAGGACCCTCCTGGAGCAGGTGCCCAAGGGGCAGCCAGCCAGCCCGCCCTGTCCAGTCCTCTGTGCTAGGTCCCCTCCCTCCTCCTTGCCAATTTAAATCTTGGTGTCCTCTGCACAGTGACAGCTTCATAGGTGACCGGCCAGATACTCTGGGGCACTACTTCATGCTAGAGCCTTGATGTTCAACCAAGGCACACTGGTATGCCACGAGAGGAGCTTAGGTGTGCCATGAAAAATTTTAAAAATCATTAATTAAATTATGCTTAAAAGAAGTTCAAAGCACAGTACGTTTTATTGGTCAACATAATTTAATTGCGCTGCGAAGTTTAACTACAGGTTCAAGTGTGCCATGAGACTAAGAGAGGTTGGAAGACACTGTGCTAGAGCACAGTGATTCAAACGCAGTTGAAGATAAAATCTCACCCCCTCGCCCTTGACACATGCGGAAGAGGATTTGCCTTTTCTAATTGGCCGGCCCCTTTGCAAGTGCTCATCTGCAAGCTTCTGCCAGGCCTGTGTGCAGCTACCGTAGTCCATGCAAGGCCCAGGGAGAGGGGTGGGGAGGGGACACAGACTCAACACCTGAGCCAGCAATTCCACGCCGGGTACACACCCAACAGAAGGGGAAACGGGTCTCAAAGGAATACCTGTGGACACGTGTTCATAGCAGCATTATTCACAATCACCAAAAGGTGGAAACAGCCCAGGGCTCATCACCCAGTGAGCAGGTCAGCACTGTGCGGGGTACGTGGGACATGATTCAGCCATAAACGTGGACAAAGTGCTGACCATGTGTCACCACGTGGACGAATCTCTAAACCACGAGTGAAAGAAACCAGATGCCAAAGGTCACATCCTGTGTGATTCCACCGACACTACATAACCCCACAGGCAGATCCGCAGTTACCAGATGCTGGCAGGGGTGGAGGGGGCGGTTAGGGACGGACTGTGTGATGGCAATGAGGTTTCTTCCAGGTGTTGAGAACATTCTGGAACTAGGTAGAGGTGGCATTTGCACAAGACTGTGAACATACTAAAGGTCAGTGAAGGGTTTACTTTTTTCTTTCTTAATTATTATTATTATTGACTAACTTCTTGAGGCTTCAGCTTTCTATTTATTTATTTATTTAGCCGGGGTCTTGCTCTGTCACCAGGTTAGAGTGTACTGGCGTCACTGTAGCTCACTGCAACCCCACCTTCCTGGGCTTGTGATCCTCCTGGCTCAGCCTCCTGAGTGGCTGAGACTATAGGTCCCTGTCACCATGTCTAGCTAGTTTTCTCTCTTTTCTACAGAGGGGGTCTTGCTCTTGCCCAGGTGGTCTTGAACTCCTAGGCTCAAGTGATCTTCCCACCTCAGCCTCCCAGAGTGGTGGGATTATAGGCATGAGCCACTTGTGAGCCTGGCCAGGTTCACTTTACAATGGATGATTTTATATCATGTAAATTTTTAAATGTCCAAAGAAAGGCACCCCCAGGGCTCTATGTGAGGGAAGCATGAGCCCCAGCATAGGGGGTCCTGCAAGCTTGGGTGGGGGAGCCAGAGACACACTTTCCTTTCTTCTTGGGGGGGGAAGTGTGGCGTGGTGGCACCCCGGCCAGTGGGAGGCTTGGGGATCCCGGTTAGGACAGCTGCACAGGATGGAGGTGCCAAAGACACCCCAAGAAGACATCCTGGAACTTCTAAGGCACATGCCTGTATGGAGCTGGGAACCTACAGTGGGGGAGAGGGTGGTGATCAGCCCTTCGGGGGGAGCCTGTGAGGTTTTCTAAAAGCTGGCGGGAACTCATCAGAAGAGAACTCACCACGGGGCTCTCAGAAGGGGACATATTTAAGAGCTAGGGGCACTCACATGGGACCCCTTTGGGAGATCATGTTCTTGGGTACTTTTTCCCTTGGAGTATGGAAAAAGGCCTGTTTTGCAGACAGTTCTGTCACCTCTCCCTCTCTTATATTGTGATGCCCTTCGGTTCCCCCAACTCACCAGAAGTGCCGTGAGGTGGAGGCACCACGGGAGAGAGAGGCCCCACTGAACCCTCTCTCTGGAGACCATCAAGAATTTGTGAAGATCCAGGAGGGATCGTGATGGGCCCAGGGTAGGGCTGGGAAACTCAGAAGGAAAACTCAGCCCCAGGGCCAGCAGATAAACCAGCCAGATTTCCCAAATACACCAGGGAGGAAGTGGCTGCCACAGGAAGGGGAAATTATCAAAAGGGCTGCACCATTCATGGGAGGGCTCTCAAAGCCTCAGTTCACAGCAGAGATTCTACAAATAGAGATTTTAAAGCTGAGGGCAGACTGGGGGTGGTGGAATGTTGGGGAACTTTTACAAACACAAATGCTAACTCTCTGGGCTTGACGCCTCCTGAACAAGTTCCGAGAGGAATTTGGAAGCACAGTCCTCACAACAGATGGCCAAGTGCAGGGATGAGAGACTAAGTGTCGCCCTTAAGCTCAAGTCCTTGCACAGGCTCTGCCTAGGGAGAACTTTGGGCAAGTTACCCTCACCCCCAAATTCCACCTGTTTCGTTGCGTGTCCACCAACAGCGTGGCACTGGGTCCTGACATCCCCATATAGCCACAGCCCGCCTTACGCTGGGTCTAGCCCCTCTGAGATTTTTCATTTTTAAAAAAATGGTTAGCCAGTGTAATCCCTCTAAGATGAGTGGCTGCTGTCTGTCCAGCGGACTCGGATTCCTCTGTTCATCTGATAACTTATTGAACACTTGCTTTGTACCAGAAATGCTAGCATTGAAGTTTCTGTCTTAGTTCTGGTGTTTTAGCTGACCTTACAGTGGCCAGATTAAAGGTATTTATAATGGAAAACACTACCCTAAATAATGTTGCTGTTTGAGATTAAGTCTATTGATGTGGAAATTAGTGAAGCTGTGGCATTTTGGAGAATTACTCATAAGCTTGTGCCTGCACTTGACTCACACTGGAGTCCTTGACACACACAACCTCCTTTCATTGGTGACAGCTGTCTCCAAAACATTTACGGGACTTTGCACATACATGGATTTCTGGCCCACATACCAGCTGTGACACCGTCAGAGTTTGGTCACCTGCTCTAAATAGGATGTGTGACCTGTGTCTTTGAGGACTCAGGAGACAGGTTTTCTCCTGCTGAACCCAGGAGCCTGCACCTGACCAAGGGGGAAAGTATCCCTCCTCTGCCCAGCTGCACGTCTATCCACTTGTGTTGTGTGCATTTTTGTTAAACTGCTCAAATCCTAAAGTGGTAAGGTGAGGATGAGAACAGAGAAGGGAAAAAGATCTTCACATATTCAATGTCCAAGAGGTAACAGGTGCACTGGCCAGCTGGGGGCTGGAAGGGGAACAGAGAGGCAGCAAGCGGGGTGCTGAAACCGCAGGGCCACATCTCAGAAGCATCCTGTCAACGCCTTAGCTCTCATCTGAACGGGGCTATGACCTAAACAGGGTCTGGTTCTTGGACAAGACCTGGCTGCCAAGAGGTGCTAATATTATACACAATTTGGATTCACCCGGCACCAAAAGAATATTAAGTCCTGTCAGCATTCTGGGGTGCTGTCAGCTGCCAAATGTCTTCATATAAGCCAAACATCTGGAACAATTTGAAATTGGAGTCCCAAGATGAAAACAGAAAGCAAAAAGGGAAATACCAATACTGGAATTCCAAGGCACCCGCCAGTCTAGGTGAAAAGCACACGGAGGCACCCACTGTGGCCGCCCCTCCCCTGGACCCACCCTTTCTCCCAGCGTGTTCTTGCCCCAAGAAGCTGTGTGAGAACATGCTCCTCGGGGCCCCCATTCCTCCAACGCTGCGTGGAACGCTGTCCAGAACGCTCACAGCCTGGGGAATTTCCTTCCCTCCCTCCTTCCCATCTTTAACGGAAACAGATGTTAAGACTGGCAGGGCTTCCCGCTCCTTACTACACTGTAACCAGGCGGCTGCCCGGTGCTGGGTTCCTCTGAACCTAGAGAGAGCTTAAGAGCTGTTAAACATTACTAAAATGTTTTATATGAAGAGCAGATCAATAACTGTCCCTTCCTTGGGTGGTCCCAGAGTAGAAAGCACCTTGATTTTGAGAAGCATGGTGGATCCCACACTGTCTTGGGAACCCCGCCACCTGCTAAGGAGCATGCAGTCCCACAGCCACAAGAGACCCAAGGCAAAGACAGTGGCATCTGTCTCTGGTACCTGCGGTTACCACAATCATCTTCCCAGAAGATGAAAACAGTTGTGTTATTCCTCTGCTTAAAAGCATTCCATAGCTCCCCACTGTCTCCATCCAGGGGTTGGCAAACTATGCCCAGGGGCCAAATCTCACCTGAGCTGTTGTGTACCTAGAGTTTGACTGGGGCCCAGCCACATTCGCCCACCTACACATTGCTCACAGCTGCTCTGGGGCCACAGAGTAGAGCTTAGCATTTGCCGCAGAGACCGCGTGGCTGGCAAACCCCGAAATGCTGGCTGTCCGGCTCATTATGGGAAAAGATGGTGGACTTGCTGCACCCCTCCCCCCCCCAATGTGACAGAGTGCTGCCCTTGGTCAGCCTGTGAACTAGACTGTGCACCCACACTCAGGGAACCCCAGAGAAGAGTGGGGGGGGAGGAAGAAGAGGAAGGTAAGGAGGGAGAGGGGGAGGAAGAGCTCCCCTCTCCAGGTTTCCCAGCCTGCAGCCACACAGCCTTGTGGAAGTGGAGCCATGCAGGGGTGAGGCAGGCAGCCAGGGTCCCCACACTGGCTCTGCTGAGCACAGGGGTGCACTGGGCTCCCAAGACAGGGGTCTCATAATATATCTACTGAGGTAACCTCCTAGGCTAGGGAACATGTAGGTAGAATCTGACGATGGTGCTTTACACAGTCTTATTTATTTAAAACCAGCAAGGAAAACGGGAATTGGCTCCTTTGGGACACTTTCCCAAAGGAAAAGTGCCTTGATGGCTTCCCTGGTGCCTTTATGGCTGTTTGAGAGGTTCCTGTTTGAGGGGTTTCGGAAGAGCTGTCCCCTTGGTCTCAGACATCGCAGTGACCCTCAGCTGCTTGCTGCCTCACTGCATTCTACAAGGGGTGGCCCTGGGGCCCCCCACCACTAACCATTACCAGACCCCTGTAATGGGTCAGCCAGTAGGGCTGGCTTCAAAATTCTTTTTCTGGTCACTGGTCCTTAGTTCCACAGATGGCTAAGGACCAGTGGCCAGAAGATAATGGATAAAGGAACAGGCAGGTGGAGGAGACGGGGCGGGGGAGAGGTCCCTTCTGGGTCTGCCTGCTGCATTCGGAAGCAGTGAACAAACTTTAACAAGCCCTGGGCCACCCCTGAGGACACCTGCGCTGGGGTCTGCTGACAGCCGTTCTAGGCTGCCTTGCAGACACACTGCTGCCCCTGCCCTGTGGCCTGCAGGTGGGGGGGGGGGCTCTGTGGATGTCCATTCTGATATCTCCTCCCGGGAGAGTCTATGTGTCCTGCTCATCTTCCTACACCAAGACCAGCTGGAGCCGTGCACAGGGCTGCCCTCCTCCCTTTAAGTAAAAGCTGCCCCGTTCTTAGTCCGATGTGGACTCCCTTGGTTCTCTGTGGGATTCCAGAGAATGGCCCACACAGAGGTCTGAGGTGTCTCTGGTTAGTCTGCTTCTGTCTGCTAGAGCCCTGGGTGCCTTTTGTGATCAGGTCTCTGCCTCTGTGTCCCCTCCTCACTGAGTACCTGAGCACTTATCTAAAATAGAGCCGCTGCCCCTCCTCCTCCTGGCTCTGTTCTCTTCCCAGCCTGTCCCACCTACCACTGGACCATTCACACATGCCTGTTCTGTCTGTTTATATCAGCCCGTCCCCACCAGGAGTTAAGGACGCTCTTGGCACTGTGCCTGGCTATACACCACACCTCAAAGAGCTCTGCAGCCAGTGGGTGCTTCTTGGCAAGCTGTCACCACTGAGAAGCACTTCTTTACTCCAGGAGAAACCTCACACAGGGGGTTGAATTGCAGCCCCCCAAGTATGGCCATGTTCTAGAACATCTGAACATGACCTTATTCGGTAAAAGGGTCTTTGCAGATATAATTAAGTTCAGGATCTAAAGATGGTAACCATCTGGATTATCTGGGTGGTCCTTAAATCCAATGATGAGAGTCCTCAAATGAGGAGAGACACAGGGTAGAGAAGGAAGCCTACAGCGAGAGAAGGCAGAGGGGGCGCTGGAGGGACGCAGCTCAGGGACCCGGAGGCACCAGGAGCTGAAACAAGCAAGAAAGGATCCTCTCCCTGGAGCCTTCCGAAAGAGCACAGCTCTGCAGACACATTGATTTCCGACTGCTGGCCTCCAGAACTGTAAGAGAATCAATTATTGTTGTCCTAAGCTACCCAGACTGTGGCAATTTGTTATGTGGCCACAGGAGAGTAAGGTGGGGGGCAGGCCTCTGCAGCACCTGCATGCTGGGCGTGGCGAAACAGACCCTGGTGTGGGGCAAAGAGTCTGCAAAGTGAGCTAAACAATAATTGAGGGAGGGAAAGGGGTACATAATTACAGCTTGTGAGGATTTTGGAAGGAAACATGTTGGCCGGTGGGATTGAGGCAGGGGTGGGAGGGGAAGGCAGGGCCCTTCAAAGAGGAGTTGGCATTTTGGCTGGAGGGTGCAAGGAGGGGATTAGAAGGCACGGCAGAGCCAAGTCCACACCCGGACCCTCCGCCTGGCCTCTGCCTCTTCCTTCCGCCACGCCATCAGTCTTTCTAAAGAACAAATCACAGCAGTCCACAGCCTAAGGATGAGAGGTGGCTAATAGTAATCCCCATTTACAGATCAGAGGACCCAGGCTGGGGGAAGGTAAGTGGTTCTTCCCCAAGGAAACCAAGATCTGATTTTGAAGCCTGTTCTTGTCCTGCCAACTGTCCTCACCATCCCCATCTCACTCAAAAGCCCCCTGCTTCCCTTGGTGAAGCAGTCAGGGCCCCTACCTCTCTGCTTTTCATATACAATTTCTTCAAATCCACTGCCACACCCCATTGGGAAACTTCTAATGTACCCACACAGGCCTACTCACTCCCTTTCGGCACATCTACAAACCTGCTTTTAATTAATTATACAGTGTATTATAAATAAATGCTATTATAAATAATACTGCTATCTTGCTCTACCTTTTTTGAGCTCGACTAAGCTGCTGTGCGCCCTGCACCATGCGGGATGCTTTGCTACCCGGTCAGCTTATAACCACGGCAGCCTCCTGGGCTGTGTCTCAGCATCTGAATTGTATAGATGAAGCTGAGGACCCCGGCTCAAGGCTGGTAACATCTGTCTGTCTCAGCCTGAGGCATTCTACTTCACTTTGCTGTCAGCATTATTATTTCTTTCTGCTAGTAACTGTAACATCTGACCTTTCACTTTTATACTTTTGCAAACTACTTTTGTATATTTTACTTTGTTGTAAAAACATTCCTGGGCAACCCCAGAAAAGGTGCCTCTCTTTAACTTTCTCCCAGTAATAAGGTCAGGGACCCAGGGGATGGCTGGGCTGGTGGGAAGACATACAAAATTCTTTTGTTTTGAGACAGAGTTTCACTCTATTGCCTGGGCTAGAGTGTTTTGGAGTCATGGCTCACAGCAACCTCAAAGTTCTGAGCTCAAGTGATCATCTTGCCTTCGCCTCCCAAATAGCTGGGACTACAGGTGCCCACCACAATGCCAGGCTAGTTTTTTCTATTTTTAGTAGAGACAGGGTCTCACTCTTGCTCAGGCTGGTCTCGAACTCCCAAGCTCAAGCAATCTACCTGCCTGGGCCTCGCAGAGGGCTAGGGGGATAGGCATGAGCCAGTGTGCCTGGCCCACACACAGGATACTCAAGGATGTGTGGTGAAAAGTCAGCCACAAAGCTTACATGGAAGGCCTGATGTTGGATGGGACAAACCATTCCTCTGCTCTCTTTAAGTGCTGTGTTTGGGGAGTTAAACTAACAAAAGACAGGTTACCAAGAGAAGAGACAGAATTTAATCACAGGACATACAAGGATCTCACAGTAAAATGTAACTCATCAGGTTAGAATTTGGGGCTTATGTACCATTTTAATAAAGGAAGGGGTGGGGAAGGGACATTCAGGGAAACGTGGCCCCTGGGAAAGATAAATGGGCCCTTTTATCTTTAAAAATAACAGATGGGAGCTTGGATAACTTTGTGACGTCTTTTTATGTCATTGGTGGTAACAGTCAATCTTCCTTGGTTGAGGGTCGTCTGGGGAGGGGGTTTATGATAACTGAGTTCTTTGATGAGGCTCTATTTTAGGTAGACAAGGGAGTTCGGGGAAATAGCCTCTTCTTAAGTATCTTCAGCGTCAAAAAATTTTTATGCTGAAGTGAAATATTCCGGGTCCTTTCACCTGAAGGATTTAGTAAAAATTTAAAAAAGAATTCTGAATAATGAAGTGGGTGGGCAGGGGAGAGGCTCTGGCCCATCCCATCTCCCACAGGTTCTGCAAATGATGCCTGCCGCCATCTCACAGAGACCCAGAATCCCAGCGTGGAGGATGATGAGCTTGCTGTACCATAGGCATCAGATCATTGGTGGCAGCTAAGTCCCCTCTCTGAGAAACATCTGCGTCACGGGAGTGCCATGTCCCTGGCAGGGACCTCTGCCCCTCTGTGTCCCCTTAAGGGCAGAACCCATAACCCCTGTGTGCCCCTAAATACTGGTATGTTTGATTAGATTCTCTGCTGGCCATTCGGATGGACTCTGGAAGGCTGAGACACTGCACAGCACTCCTGCCAAGGTCCCCTGGCCATAACCCTGGGGCCGGGCAATTTATTAGTAGGCAGGAGCCACACAAGCTCGGTATCATGGTCACAGCCTTGTCCAGAAACAATGTTACCTTTCAGATTGTTTTCCGCCTTGGACAGTGGATTTATAAACTGAACTGGTGGCTAGGAACAGAAGCCCCAGCTGCAAAGACTAGACGCCTTGTTCTACATGGGCCTGGTTTAGTATTATCCTGATAAGATAAACACAGATAATGGCCTGCTGGAGGGTGGGTGCTTTTTCTATATACGTCTCCATGTCTGTGTTTACTTAGGCACTGGCTGAAATTTGGGGGCTGCTTTTCAGATTACAGGGAGAAGAAAAAGCCTTTTTTGGGGGGGTCTCTTTCCAGAGAGGAAGTTGGGAATAATTATAAGATGTTAAGTTTGTCTCTCTCTAAATAGCTTGGAAATAAACCAATTCAGTTACTCCTGGAACTGTTCACCGCATTTTCAGCGTGGTAAACCTGTAGGCTGTTGTTGACAATTGCTGAACTGTATGGGGTTTATAACAGCATTGTCCCATCTTTGGGAATATTTACAAATTTCCATAATTAAAAGAAAAGGAACGCAACTGGGGTGAATCATTGCTGTAGTTCTGTGATGACCACATGGGGTTCTGTTACTATGATAGTCTCCTTTTTGTATGTTTATTAAAAACGGTCCACGGTAAAGAAAAACAAAACCAAAAAATAAGAACAAAAAAGGCAGTGTCTTAACACCATTTTCCTCTCATTCATTCAACAACTACCTATTTGTCCATTTTTTCTGCTAGGTGCTGGGAAAACAGAAGTCTGTGACATTATGCCCGTAGGACAAACAGTCCTCCAGTGTGTGCACACCTGGGAGCTTCCTCCACCATGAAAGGGCACCTCTGGGGCTCTGGGGTGTGGTTCTTTGGGAGGGAACTGAAACCACTGGAGCCTTTGCTGGAGATGGGGGTGGGGGTTAGGAAAAGCACCTCTGTCCTGGCCTCCAGGGAATCTCTCCAGCCTGTTAACTCCTAAGAATCCCGAACAGCTGGGTGTACTGGGCTCCTCTTCACTCATTAAAAACAGCTGCCCTGTGCCTCTCTCTTCTAAGGCTGAAGGGTATTTCTAGAAAGTGTCCCATCCACCCCTTGCCTTAGGGCCATGCTGTACACTCAGGACAGATGGCTGTCTATCCCATCTTTAAAGCTCCCTGGGGACAGAGCAACCCTGAGATACAGGCTGACAAGAGTGGCCAGGGCTGAGGATGTGGCCCGCTCAGGACCAGGGCACAAAGCCTTCTGTGTTGCTCTGTGCTGTGTTAACTCCACTTCATGTGATTCATCTTAACTGGCAAGGACGGGCTATCAAAATCCCAGAATCACTGACAGTATGCTACCTACATTCACCCTGCTGGTGGCCGGTTTCAGAAGCCGGGGTTTGGTGAAATCCCATACCTAAAAAACAGTCCCCGGGAACCTTCCCCACCCCCTGGGGGGTGACTGGTCCAGAGTGGCCTCTCTGATACCTCCCTCTCGGCCAGGTGGATGATGTGTTTGGAAGCTCTTGGGAAAAGGTTAAGAATGAGTAAGAACTCAGCCCCTCTGGGGGGGGAGAGACGCGATGGGGCTGACTTCTTTGGCAGGAGATGGTAAAGTTGGAAGTTTGGGTCAACCTCCTTTTAAAAATGCAAAGTTCGCGTTTCAAACCCTTTGCTTGCTCTAGTGCGTTCTGTCAGACAAGGGACTGGCTTGTGAATTTTGGGGATAGTTTTCTGTCAAAAGCTGGGATAGAGTATCGATTTCCAATCTCAGAATCATACATTTGTTTCTAGCTAACCCTTGAGCAGTGAGTACAGACGCCTCTGAATCATAGTTTGAATGAAACTGAAGATGCCGGGGGACATCCGATTATTTATATATAAAACAAACATCTAGATGGATTTGGGGGTCTCTGAACATCTATCTCCTAGATATATTACTACAAATGGTGGGGTTGGGGATAGCCTAGGAAGTGACACAGGAGTCAGAAAGTCACAGCCCCTACCCCAGAGCCCCCAGACTCCAGTGAAGGAGGCAGACCCCGCAGCCTGAAGTTCCGGTCAGCCTCACAGTGCGGGACGCTAACATTCCGTTTCAGCAGCAGCTTGGAGACTCTGGAAGCACTGGCCTTATTTTGCAGTTCTCATCCTGATGTTTGGCAGGGTTTGGGCATTAACCACGCCACCCGGCAGAAGGTTATAAAGACCTGGAATTTCACCTGAAGAAAGAGAGGTGGAGGAAGCTGGCCACGCCTCAGAAGTGGGGATCTTTAAAGAACATAGACACTTCCCAGGATGAACAGGTCCTAACCCTAGATCAGTGGTTCTCAACCTTCCTATGCCGCGAACCTTTAATACAGTCCAAAGGGGTCATGATCCACAGGTTGAGAACCGCTGCCCTAGATACACCAATCCACCTCTGGTTTTCACTCCTGTGCCAGCTGTCCTGGCCCTCGTTGTATTCTCCTCAGCCCAAGTTCTCCTACCATTTTTTTACGATGCCTGATACCTCCCAAGCCTTCAGATGTTCAAAGCACGAAACACCTGGGGCAGCAGTTCTCAACCAGGGGATTTGCCACCCCTGCTCTTTCCAGGGGACATCAGGCAATGGCTGGAGACAATTTTGGTTGTCACCCCCATGGGGAGAGATCCTTCTGGCATGTCATGGGTAGAGGCTGAGGACGCTGCTACACATCCTGCCATGCACAGGACAGACCCCCATGACAAAGAATTATCTGTTCAAAAGATCATTAGTGTCAAATTCTACAAATCACTCTCACACAACAGTGGGACAGATCCATGGGAGGGAATGTGAAGTCCTCTTTTCCAAGGAATTTTAAGAATGGCTTTTATCTGGGCTTGGGAGTCAGGGATGAGCACAGATGACTTAGATGGGCGGCCTGATCCCTGGAGCCCCTTCGCACCCCGTCACCAGGCACGAGAGCTGCAGGTGGCGGTGTCTGCGCCAGGACTGCCTCTTCCTCCCACCTGGATTTACTGCACCGGGTTTTCCTGAAACGTTACAGGTTTCCATCAGGAGTGGATCCCTTCCAGATGAAAAGTTCCTCCCGTGGGACTAGTGTTCTGTCATGTACACGCCCCAGGAAGGGGAAAGGCAACAACCTCAACCCTGTTCATCAAAGTCAAAACCCTGGGGACTCAGGTTCCAACTTGCACAACTTTTACAGCCAAGTCATGATGCACTAAGCTGATGCCTTTTAATTACAGCAGTTCAGTGAAGGGAAGAGATGGGAGGACAATTATAAGGATATGCACCAAGCAGAAGGGGCGCTTTGACTTTCCCCTGGGCAATGGGTACAATTCCATCTCTCGGGTCACAGCAATTGGACCAAGGCGGGGAAATATGTGGTACAAGTTGGTGGAATCAGACCTCAAGGGAGCTATTGAGAAGAGATGGTCTTTTTCTATTGGACTTGAACATGGGAATATATAGGGTTCAAGTTGTGAGCAGGAAATCATCTTGCTACCATGTGGAATCTGGGAATAAAGTAAGCCCATGCTGAAGACAACACAGTTGAGAGAGAGAGAAAAATAAGCAGAGACTTGATATAATTTGAGCTACTGGATCAAACTGCCTGAAACCAGAAAATCCCTGGACTCTTCAGCTCCATGAACCAATAAATTTTCTTTTCGGCTTAGGACAATATGAATTATATTTCCATGCCTTGCAAATGATATAAATGAAAACTAAAAACACATCCTTAAAAGATTGCAAAAGTATGCTATACTAGTCGGGGACTGAGTAAAGGGCTGACCACTGAGGCCTTGCTTTCTCTTCTCCCATCTTTACCTTCATAAAAATATTGCAATAGATTTTAGGGTACAGGTGGCTTTTGATGACATAGCCCTCACCTTTATCTCAAAGGAGAATGTTAACTTTTGGAGAGCACCCGAAATGTAGCTGAATTTATATATTCTATATTATAAGCACATCTGGTTGTCTATGAATGTCATTAGAAAACTTGTAGAACCGGTTTCTGTGTTGTTATTCATTGATGTGCTCATCTATAGCTACACTGTACCCTTGACACCAGCTGGCTGTGTGCAATTATGGGATATGGATGGCAGGCTGAATGGACAAGGGTGAATGGGCTGGCCCATCTCCACTACCTGAAGAAAACACAGGGTGACCTAACTCAATGGCAGAGTCTTGACTATGTGAATCTTCCAAGTGCAAGGGCTATGACAAAAATCTTTTGCTTGGGCCAGTCGGTTACTTACTTTATAAATCCTGGATTAAGATCATCCGAACAGAGAGTAAAGATCAAGCAAGTGTTCCTTCCTCCCAGTGATTATATTTTCTGTATATATTTTTTTTCTCTGATTTCACAGCCATCAGAAAACTCTCAGAAATTTTCTGGTCTGTAAGATACATGACTTCCAGCCCTCTGCCTTCCCAGGAGAGAACTGACCAGATGGAGCCTCAGGTATTGGTGAGCTGCTAGAACTGGCAAACAGCTGCCTGCCGACACCCTGGCCTTCACATGTAGGGTGTCACTGTGTTTGTTTTCCTACTGATTGAATTCCTCATGCCTCATTTGTCCACTCCCTGAAACAATCTTTTTTGGGTACATTTAGCAACCTGAGTCTCTGTGGTTTGCTTGGACTGGTTCTATTTGCAGAGGAGAGTTCACTTGTCTAGGGCAAAGAAAAATGGGTTGTGCAGAAATCATGGCATCCTTGGTTTTCTGTCCTACATATTTGGTCAATTCCTTCAGGATTTCTCATGGAAGGAGTTTGTTCCCTCTAGAAACTCCTGATGGAGTACATGGGCAAATCTTGGCAAATCTCTGGTGTTCCTAAAGGATTCTCAATTCTCAGAGAACACTCTGGCAAAGAGAGAATGAGAAACACACTGCAAGCTTACAGGGTAGTGGAAAAACAAATAATTATGGAGTCTGTTGGTAAACAGACCTGAAGAAGACAAGTGAATTCAGCTTGTTCACTCTTGCCTGTCAGACAGAATTTGATACCATCCTGTTTCTGTTTTTCTTTCCTCCATGACCCAAGTTAGAGCTTGCTTAATTTCTGTTTACAATGTGAGTCTTGCAGGGAAGGAGAGGGAGAGGTCTAGTCAGAGTGAGGGAAAGAACTCAGCTTCCCAGGGAGAGCTCACTGTAGAGCAGGATGGGAGCTCATGGCTCAGCCCATCTACCCAACAGTTACTGGTTGCCCCAGCCCAACCCCATTAAATCAGAAGCACTATAGGACAAGGCCTAGGCATCAGCATTTGAAAGCTCCCCAGCTAATCCCAATGTGCAGCCAAGGTTTAGAACCACCACTGGAGAGCCAGGCTCTATCCAATTTGGTAGCCCTGGGCCACGCTGTGTCCACTGAGCATCTAAAACATGGTGAATCCAAATTGAGATGTGAAAAATATACACTGGATTTCTAAAAGTTAGCATGGAAAATAGGATGTAAGCTATCTCATTAACAATTTTATCATATTGATTACAACTGAAATGATGTGGACCTGACCTGAGAATATGTATAGTGTGTGGGCAGGGAAATACAGGTGGTGCTGCAGGGCTGATAGGAAAGCAAAACAGTATCATCCCAGGAGGACCAAGACTGAAGAACTCCTGTGTCTTCAAGTAACTCTCAATACATCATCATTTCCTTTTATAAGAATTGCAGAGTCCTGATCATTCCCCTTGGCACACCCACACGGGATAAGACATGTGTGCTCATTCAGCTATATTATATATTGGGGGGAGGAGGTTGAGACTGGGTCTCTCTCTGCCACCCTGGCTAGAGGACAGTAGCATCATCATAGCTCACTGCAACCTCAACTCCTGGACTCCAGCAATTCTCCTGTGTCAGCCTCCTGAGTAGCTCAAATGACAGGTGCCTGAAACCATGCCCAGCCAATTTTTCTATTTTTTGTACAGAGGGGGTCTTGCTCTTGCTCAGCATGGTCTTGAATTTCTGTCTTCAAGCAATCCTCCCAGCTCCCAAAGTGCTAGAATGATAGGCATAATGCATTGCACCCAGCCTGTTGTCATTAAGTCATGATTCATTCTTTCCACCGAAGAGAAAATGGTTATGGAGGCAAAGCTTATGGCACAGAATAATAATTTCTAAGCAAAAGTCCAAGTTCAACTTTGAAACCTCTTTTTATTCATTCTTCTCAAGCACAGAAAAAATATTCTTAAAGTACAACTAGTTTAAATGATAAAGATTTTATCAGAAAGAGTCAAGTCAATAAAATTTAGAAATAAATATATCATTATAATATCTGCAAAATAAGTACAAAGTAATAAATAACTACAAAGCAATAATTTCATGCCACAGTGGTCCATTTGTTTGTAAGACCAGTGTACAATAACAGTCTGCTCCATCCCAGTTCCTTGTGGTCTGGTCTAACCCCAGGACCTTGGCCATTTGCCCTGTATCCCAGCTGAGCACCCTCTGCAATTGTCATGTGCAATGGTTAATTTTATGTTTCAACTTGACTGGGCTACAGGGTGCCCAGATATGTGATCACGTATTCCATTTGTTTCTGGGAGGCTTTTTGGAATAGATGAGTATTTTAATTGGTAGAGTAAAGCAGAATGCCTTCCTGAATCTGGGTGGCAAGGAAGTTGAAGACCTAAATAGAACAAAAACACTGATCCTTCCTGGAGAAAGAAAAAAACTCTCCAGCAGACTGCCTTTGAACTTGAACTGAATCATCACCTCTCCAGATCTCCAGCCTGTTGACTCACATCATGGATTTGGACTTGCCAGCCTCTATAATCATGTGAACCAATTCCTTGTAATAAATCTGTCTCCATATACATATCCTATTGGTTCAGCTTCTCCAAAGGACCCTGACTGAAAACATCATATCATCATTCCTACAATTTCTCTGCATCCTATCACCACATCTTCTAATAGTAGGGGTGGTCTTAGCACCCCTACTATCCCCAGGAAGAAGGGCTCAGTTTCTCACCCTGGACCCCTGGCTGCTACAGGGCTCACATTCCTTCACTGAACCCATAATAGCTGGCTTGAAGGATGGGCGATGCAACTTAGGGAGGGGGAACTGGACCAAAGAAGTACAAGATGGGAAGGATTCATCAGATAAATGGCTGGTCTTTTTCACTACAATCCCTCTTCCCCTTCCAACAGAGAGCTGAGACTCAGCAGCTCCATTCAGTCTTTTTAAGAATGTCCTTCCCACCTCCGACTGAGCAGCAGGACTGATTGGCTTTGAGACACTATGGCCACCTTGCTGATATGCCTCACATTTACTCTCCTGCCATTCTGTGTCATTCACTTACTTCTTCGTTCACTGGCAATGCATCTCCTCATAAATCACAGTGTGTAGACTTTGCCTTTGGTGCTGTTTTCTGAGAAACTCCTAGGTGAAGCCACTCAGCCTTTTTCTTTTAAAATTTTTGTGCCTAATCAGTAAAGAACATAGCTTTTTTTTGATTGGGGTGCCCACCAATTGGACCAGGAGTGGTTACCTGCCCCAAGGTGATCTGATACACAGGCTGCTGTGATGGTCTCTCCCTGAACAGAGCTGAGCTGAGCCTAGTATCCCACCTCTCTTCTTTAATCAAAATTTAACAGAGAGAGATGTGTTCAATGGACAGTTGTTATTGGGCAAAGAGACTACAGATCAACTGCCTTATTGAGCCATGTATAAAAAGTGAGGGAGGCATGTGAACAAGTGTGTGTATGTGTGTGAGAGAGGGAGTCCCTTTTCACTTGAACTAGTTTCTGATGAATTTGGGACTCAATTCCTTTAAAAAATAATCTGCTCTTCTTATCTGGATAATTTTGTGACATTTATGTTTTTGTAATTGAAAGGTTTTTCCAGGACATGTCAAATTACAATTTTCTTTCATTAAATCCAACTGTAATAAAATGTGCTGAGCTCTTTTGAGCTGCATCCTCAGATTCCTCCACCCCCACCCCAGGTTCTATAAGTTTAATTTTTAATTATAACTTTGATGGTCGCACCTGTTCAAATGACCTGGTTGCTCTTTTGGGAATACACAGAAGTCTCTGGGTCATCTGTTCTGCCAATCACTTACCATTCCCCTCATCTCTTTTATTTCTCTTTTCCTACTGTAGACAGGGAACAGTGTCACTTTTCTTTCCTACAAGTAGTATGCTTTTCTGCAATGCCAAGCCTCTTCTTACTTCCTGCCAGTGATCTTCTATTCTGACACTGTGATTTCAGGTCCCTTCTGGTTCTCTTTTTTTTAATCCACCCACCTTTGTTTCCCTTTGATTTGTTGTTGTTGTTTTTGAATCATATCCTGTTATTCTTTCGTCTCTGTTATGGTTTGAATATATGTGTCCCTTTAAAATTGATATGGTGGAACCTAAGACCCAATGTGATAGTATTAAGAGGTGGGGCCTTTGGGGAAGTGATTGAGAGTCATGAGGGTGGAGGCTTCATGAATGGGATTAGTGTTCTTGGAAAAGATGTGGAAGGGAATGCCCTATTTCACCCTTGGGTCCTTTCTGCCATGTGAGAGTGCAACAAAGAGCCATCTGTGGAGCAGAGAGCAAGCCCTTCACTACACACCGAGTCTGCTAAAGCCTCGATCTTGGACTTTTTGTCTCCAGAACTGTGAGAAAAATGTTTCGATTATTTATAAATTACTCAGTGTATCATGTTTTGTGATAGCAGCACAAAGGAACTGAAACAATCTCCATCTTATAAATCTTATGTACCACTACTCTTGTTTCCAAGAAAGCACATAGTGACTTCTAGATTAATTTATCAAGTAAGACTTTCAGTAACATAGGCAGACAAATGGTTTTTCTTCATCCAGCTCAACTGATTTTAGAATTAGTGGAAATGCCTCCTAGACACTGCTGTCTTAATTTTCAGCACTGTTGAATGTTTTCATCATTTTATGTCTTCTCATAGGCTAACAAGATACTCTTTTAAACCCAATGTCCCAAAGTGATGCTCCTAGGACACATATCCAATCACATCCCCTTCTCTTCCTTTTAAAGTCCTTTAGTGGCTGTGCTTTGCCTCTGAGAACTGTAAGATATTTACACAGCATACAAGGACTACCTTTGAAGCCTCATCCCTTCCTATTTCCTCACCTGCTTGCCTAATTCTTACATAACCCTCAGCGTGGTTGCCTAAAGTAGACGCTACACTTTGTTCCCTATGTCCATTCCTCTATTGAAAAAGAATCCCCGATTATTGGCTGGACACGTGGATGCCTGGAATAAAGACAGCCTCCCTTGCAGCTAGATGTGACTAAGCCTCTGGCCAAAGAAAGGCAGAGGGCAAGGGATGGGTGCAACACCTGGAACAGTTCTTAAAGGGAAGAAGTGATATCTTTCTCTCCTCCCTCTGCCTCTATTTCAATATTTGGGACACAGAAAAGTGATGGGTAGGTGCTGCTTTGGACCATGGGGTTGGTGGTGATGATGTGGAATTCTAAAGGTGTTCTAAGTTATGGGTGACCATCATGTCACCATATTTTATTCTAGGTGAGAAAGAAGAACCCTGTTTATACCACTATGAATTTGGATTCTGTTACAAAGTGCCAATCCATATTCCAAATAATACAGAATTGGTACTGCAAATACCAAAAGCTAAACATGGGGCAGTGGCTTGGTGTGAGCACTTGGACCATGTGATAAGGAAAGATAGATGTGCAGGCTGAAAAGCTGGAGCTCCCCACTATGGTGAGCAATGCCTTAGTGAGATGCTTTTGGTTGTACCTTGGATGGCCCACAGCTCTGGGGAAAATGGAAGGGAAAATTCAGATGCTCAGTGTATATTGACTGCTTCTTGTGGCTCTTAGAAAATTCTCATGAAAGACATGAATAGCCAGACATGGAAAGGGCTAAGGGCTATACCTGTGTGAGGAAGGCATGTTTATCTGTATGCTACATTTGACGTTGATGGAGAGGTCTATGATTTGAGAAAATGCTTCTGTATGTTGAACAGAAGTAGTTAAAATGATGGCTGCTCAGCAGAAGGCTTAGCAAGGGATAAGCCTGGTGTCCTGCTACTGGCAGAGGTGGCCTCCCCATCCAGCATTTGTTTCCAATGCCTCAAAGTAGTTGCCATTAAGTTGAGAGTGAGCAGATGGACTGAACCAAGGGCAGACAGATAGGGGGAGGGGCTCCAAGGTCATGTGACATATGTCGAGTTTTTATCCCTGCTGTCGTCTGCCCACTCCTGGCCCTGCTGAGAGAACCCAGCTGACTCAGCCAGCGTCTGTCAGCTCTTTATTAGAAGCTTCTCACTAGATCTTGAAAGACCAAAGGCAAAACAACAGCACAAGTCAACCTGTTTTCATGAAGGCTTCTGTTGAATTCCAGTTGAAAAACTCTCCTTGATAAAAGGTAACGTAAAAGGCCATATGGAGAGGGTATTTGCAGGACATCTGGGACCCAGCTAAAATATTGGCTCGCCCACCGGAAAGCAGCAGCGTTTGTGAGTTTGGAGGTTTGAGTTTTCAGTCTGCTTGGGAAGGTTTCCAGTGCTCTGCTGGTGACACGAGGAACTTTCCAGAGAGCTTAGAGGTAATCCTCACCTGGAAAGCAGCAACACTTCCTTGTTTCTCCGTCTACAAAGACCCTTGGTCAAAGGATAAGCTTTCATGTATTTTACGAAACCACACAGAGAAAAATAAATTGAATTTTTTTTTACCTTGAAAGTCTATACCATGGGTGAGAGTTGAGATATGATCAGCAGCAGGATGGGACAGGCCAGGGGGATCCGGGGCCAATGACAGGGACAGGTAGGACACTGCGTGGGAGCCAAGGGGACAGCCAAGGTCTTTTGGCACCTGGAAGGCATCTAAGTCAAGCTTCTGGCATGAGGGGGGATGGAAAAGTCGGCAGTCACAAGGAAGGACAGAGAGGCCGCTCAAGACTGAAACTGACAAGGCAGTCCAGGTAAAGGGGAAGGTAGCCAAGAAGCAGCACGTTCAAGCAGGCAGCATGTGGCCTGCGGTGAGGAGGCTTAGGCCATGGAGAAGGAGGCACTTGGGTGAACTTCTGCATCCACAGACTAGGGCGGTGAGAGGGCCAGAGTCAAGGATGAAAGAATTAGGAGCCAAAGACTCACAGCCCAGGTCAGAAACTGGGGAACAAGGTGGGAGCTGAACGCAGGGGACGGGGCCTCACCTTCACAGTGGGCATGCACTCCCTGACCTGAGTGGTGATGGAGAGTTTCCTGGCAGGGGCAGCAGGCCCATCCCATTGTCCCAGAGAAGACAGGGATCGTGAACCGTACTTCCCTGAATAAGATTAGCGAGGGCCAGGCCCACAGATGCAAAGCCCAACCCCAACGAGTTCTCACACTTTGCCCTCAACCATCAAACTCCTCTTCCTCCTCCTCTCTGGGATTGTCAGTCTCTGTGCAGGATACTTTATATCTTCCCAGCTACACAAATCCAGAAGATTGGGAGGGGAGGGTTTCTAATTGTTCTCGTTGCCTCTACCTAACTAGACCGCAAGTCCTACTGATCCCACTTACTTACAGTAAAATCAAACCCTTCACCTCATAGTTCACACATCACTGCCATCATCTGATGGTGACGGTGACAGCAGTAACCTCCCCATTCTGGGACTGTGCTGGACACTTGATAGGCTCCCTCTCACTTCATTCTCCCGACACCGTGGACGAGGAACCATCATTATCCCCATTACACAGATTTGAAAACAAATGAACTGAGGCACAGAGAAGTTAAGTAACATTTGCAAGCTTACCCAGGTGGTAAATGGTGGTGTCGGGGACCTTGAATTTAGACCTGGAGTCCACCACAAGGCTGGGCGCAGATAATACTCCACAGTGGTGGAGAAGGATGAAGCAGGTGAAGGGACACAGCTGCAGACACCCACGCCCCTGCCGCTGGGAGGGTCAGCGTCCACCTCGTGTTCCACGTCACCATGCACCAGGCGCCACCTGAGGGCTTTCTTCCACTTTTATTTACTCTTCAAGGAAATCCCACTGAACAGATGAGAAAACTGAGGCTTAACAAAGAGGAAGAGCTTGAGTGTTGTCTGTGTTTAGCTTCCTCGGTAAAGACCAGAGAACAGCAGCCCACTGTGGTTATGGGTCTACCCCTGAACCTGGGGGTGGGGACAGACGACATAGTCTGCAGGTGCTCCCCTCTAGGGACCACTCCCGTTTCAGATCTGGGTGCCCAGAGTAGCTGCCCTCACGTGGCTGCATTTGTGAGGCCAATAGTGAGAGGTCCGTTTGGTTAAACAACTGATGGACAAGTCTGGAGTCTCCCATCTGTACGTGTACGTATTCAAAGCCACCTCACCTTGCGCCCGTGGAGCCTCCTCATGCTTGCTTTTCCTCTCCTGATTTCCTTCCACTCTTTCTCATGCAGCGTCAGATCCATGCAAGCCCCGGGGCGTGCAGTCAGGAGGTTAGGGACAGGTACATGCACCCCGTGTGCCCTGCCACAGAGTGAGGCCCTCGGTGGAGCTTGTGATGGTCTCAATCTCCTAGGAAGTACCACTTTACTCCAGGGCACGATATTGAGTAAAATACACCATGACGATGCTCCAGCAAGAAAATTAAAAATCACATTACGATATGGTTTAGCAATTCCTCTCCTGGGTACGCATCCCAAAGAATTGAAAGCAGGGTCCTGAAAAGATATTTGTATAGCTTCATCCATAAGCGGCATTATTTGCAACAGCTAAAAGGTGAAAACGATTCAAGTGTCCATGGACAGATGAACAGATAAACAAAAGGTGGCATGTGCTCATGGGACATTATTCAGGCTTAAGAAAAAGGAGATTCTGACACATGCTACCAAATGGGTGAACCTTGAAGAAGCATGCTAAGTGATACAAGCCAGCCACTAAAGGACAAACATTACATGATTCCACTTATACGAAGTCCCTGGTGGAGTCAAGTGCACAGAGACGGAAAGTGCAGTGGTGGCTGCTGGGCTCACCGTGTACATAATATAAAACGTGCTGTCTGGATAAGTGGACAGATACGTAGCACTGAGTACAAGAAAGGGTCAAACTCCAGCCCAGGTTCCTGCGACGCCTCTGCCTTTCCACTTACAGAGCTGAGGTAACGCTGGAGGGGAGCCGGGTGGAGCCCCCAAGCAGGTGGCACGAGGAGGGCCCCCAGTGCCCAGTCCCGGACAGAATTAAAACTTGACGACCTATCTGATGGAGTTATACTGAAGAAAGGAAATTTGTCTTTTAAGAATAAGCAGGAGGCAGATGACTACGGTCCCAAAGAATGCTGTGGTTGAACCTTCTTTTTGTTGTTGTTGTTTGTTTTCCGGCACAATCTGTCTCTGTGACTGAGCTGAGTGCCATGCTCCCCATGACAAAGGCCTCTTTCTTAGGGACGGTTTACTAGCTCCCATGTGAGGGATAGCCCTGGCTCTCCCATGGGCCTGTGGCTGGAGGGAGCCACGGAAACAGGGAGAGAGAGGCGCTGCCTTTCTCCAGTCTGGTCCAGACTGAATGGAGAGAGAAGGGAAAAAAGCAAAACCCCAAACTTTAACCCCCTCCTGAAACAAAAGCCCAAAGCTACCCAAGAGACGCAGAAAACAAAATACATCATAGGGAAGGACACGGATGAAATGGTGGCAGGAGGTTCCGTGTCCACTGTGACAGGAAGTGGAGGAAGCTGAGTAGGGACTATTATTCTCATAGTCCTAGAGGACAGATGTCTAAAATCAAGGTGTTGGTTGGGCCATATGCCCACAAAGTCCCTAGGGGAGGGTGCCCCCTAGATACCCCCAGCTTTTGGTGGCTCCCGGCAATCTGTGGCATTCTGTGGCTTGTAGAGGCGTCACTCCCATTTCTGCCTCTCCTGTCGCGTGGCCACGGGGCGTTAGCGTATGCATGTCTGTGGGTTTCTTTCTTCCTGCCTCCTAAGCACAGGCAGGCACGTTGGATTTAGGGCCCACCCTGATCCAAAATGGGCTGATCTCAAACAATAATGTCTGCAAAGGCCCTACTGCCAAATTAGTTTACATTCACTGGTGCTGGGGGTTAGGACTTTGGCCAGCCTTTTGGGGGCACACGATTCCTCTATAATTCCTTATTCTGGAATTTAGGGGGCAGGAAACTGCTTGCTCCATCTGTCCTCCTCAAGGACCCTGTGCATTAGCCTTCCAGCCCGTGAGGCTGCAGAAGTGAGTCAGGGGATAAAGGCCCCTGATCATCTTGGAGTCACCTCTCTGGAGTCCTCTTCCCCCACCCCCAGCATCTCACTGAGGTGTCCAGCAGGGGTTACCATTCTTACCTCAGCAATAAACATCTGGAATGATGCCCAAAACCCTCTTCAACATAAATAGTTGCGTCTAGTCAGACTGGCTAGAAAATCTTTGTTTCTCACCAAGGTATTTTTACACTGCTGGAGTTTCCCAACATGACAAACAAAGTGTGATCTTACAGGCGCATCTGACGCAAATCGGAGTGCTCTAAGCATCCGCAGTGGGGGGAGATCAGAGCTTCCCCACCCATGATCTAAGTGTTTGCAAGGGAGAATGAGACATTTTTCACAACTGAGTCAACCGAATCTGAACTTCTGTGGCCCATTTTTGTTTTCCTTACGACTGAGCTGACCTCATCTCCCACCCCACTTCAGGGGAGAGTTTTCACTTTCAGGGTCACAGCAGGCGTGTCACTGGGAGGCAGCAGGGATGGTGGATAAAGGCAGAGGCTCTGGAGCTGGCTGCAAATCCCGAGGCTGCCCTACACTTGCTGCGTGCCCTCGGGCGCATCCTGCATCTGTGGAACCTGGATGGAACATCTCCTTCCCTCGCAGGTGGCTTTAAGCCTGTGATAACTCGTGAGTATCAGCAAACATGGGGTTTCCACATGGAAGGCACTCGGTAAATGTCAGCTTGCACGACAGTTCTGTGACTGCTAGCGGCTGTGCCGAGGAGGTAATTCCCAGGCTTCTGCATCAGATGGATGTAGGTTAAATCCTGACTCTGCCCCTTTGCGGGGAGAACCACTCCTGAGCCTGCTGAGGCCCTGAGCTACTTGTCCCTACAGGGAACAAGCAGTGACGGCTGACTGATACAAGTACTCAGCACCTAAGTGCACACAGGTCATGAGTGACACACAGGCATCAATGCTCAGGAGCTGCCTTTCTACCAGCCAAGTTGTTTTAAAATGAAGACCCTTTCCCACACCTGCAACTCCCTCGCCATGCCCGGAGCTCCCACAGTGGGCTGCCTGGGAGACAGAGTTGTTTGTCACAAGCTGTTGGGGAGGATGGACACAGTGGCAATGGGAACAGAGGAGAGAGGAGCAGCATGTGTCATCTCTAGAGCCCGGGGAGCCTCCAAGAAACCACACTGCTGTTCTCAAAGCGCTCTGCGGGGCCGCCCCTCCCCTGCAGCCCACTTCAGGCTAACAGAGCGGACGTTGTGCCGAGAAGGCTCCCTGTGCCAAGATGTCCAACCCCTGTCGCCAGGGACTTGGGTAGGGGTGGCTGGGGCCTGGGGGGGAGGAGGAAGGGGCTGCAGCATAAAAGGCCCCTTGTGTGGTTGCTGGAGGGGGGTGGGACGCTGCTGCTCAGCACGGCCACCTCCCTCAGTATTCTGGGTACATGGGAGGGGGCTGCAAGTGAGTCCAGGGAACTGGGGGAGAAGAAGGGGATCAGCTCCTGTTGTCTGGAGGGGCTGCTGGTCATGAACTCATCTGTGAAACTTCCGCAGACCACCTATACCCTTGGTGCAGGACCGACCTCAGCAAAATCAGCCTGGCAGGGTCACAGGGGAAAAAGAGGGAAGGATGCCAAGGCCAGTATCCAGCACGGAGCCTGGGAAACATGACGGCACAGCAGCGTGAGAGCGGAGCAGCCACACACACCTACAGAGCCCCGTCCCTGGGCCGGGGCTCCTGGCCTGAGTATTGGCTCCCGGCAGACAATTCTTCTGGGTAAGCAGGGCATGGGCAGGAATGGAAAGGGGCTGGCCAGCGATCTGCAGTACCTGGAACAGGCGAGCCAGGCAGCAAAACAACACGACGTCAGATACAGCCCTACTGTACACCAGGCGCTTTCGTACATAAACACAGTTACCTATCTGGACACTCTATTAAGCTATTACTATATCACTGTTACTCTCGTTTTGCAAATTAGGGAACTGAGGCATAGAAGAATAGCAACCCATCAAGTTGCTGGGTTAATGGCACAGCCAGGATTTGAACTGGGCAACCAAGCTCCAGAATCCATGTTCTTAAATATGCCATACAGTAAGGGAAACTCAGCAGGAAGCGAGACCCATCCTGTGCCCAGCCTCTCATCCTGCCTGGCTGTTTCGCCTCATAGGCCCTCAACTGCCCCAGCTAAGAGGCAGGTGCTGGGGCTACAGACCTGCACACATACTTGGCTCCTGCCCTCACTAACTACAGAGCAACAGACGAGGTGCCCGTCTGTGCCTCAATTTTCTGGGTCAGTAAAATGGGGATGCTCTTGGGTCTGTCTGTGACGATTCAGTGAGAGAATGAAGAAAAAGGACAGGACAGGTGTGTGCACACAGCAAGCACTCCGCAGAGAAGGCCTGCAGCTACGCGACACCCATGCCCATAGTGCTTCCAGGACCCAGAGGCAGGACACTGCTCCAGAGAGACGGCTTGTGATGATGACCCGTCTGTGTCTGAGAAACAGAACTTTAGAGGTTAACATAAATTCCTGGTTTAATCTGCTTCTTTTTATTTTGGAGTACAAGGTGGTTTTTAAAACTCATTCCTTTCCTCAAAAAGTTAAACAGAGTTCTCATCTGACCTAGCAATTCCGCTCCCAGGTATGTACTTACAAGAAATAAAAACACACATCTGCTCATAAACGTGTTCACAGGTCAACAAGTTCATGTTTACAGCATCACCGGACCTCTAGTGCATTGTGGGAAGGAGCGGGCTGTATGGGGGGCCTCCTTGGTGACTATCTTCTCACGGCCTCTCCCATTCTGGCTGGTGGCCCCATGCGGGAGCTGGAGGCCGTGGGGACACAGTCCCTCTGCCTAGGTGTCAGCACCTGCTCTTTCCTGGGCTCTGGGAACAGGTGAACAAGTGTCCTGAGTCACCTGTGTTGCTGTCCTTTGGCTTCTCTCAGATCGCCCCCCCCCAATCCTATTTGGACAAATGAGCATTTCTTGTGTATTTGTGTCAAAATCATATGCATTAAGAATTGACTTTCTGGGTGGCGCCTGTGGCTCAGTCGGTAAGGCGCAGACCGCATATACCGAGGGTGGCGGGTTCAAACCCAGCCCCGGCCAAACTGCAACAAAAAAATAGCCGGACGTTGTGGTGGGCGCCTGTAGTCCCAGCTGCTCGGGAGGCTGAGGCAAGAGAATCGCATAAGCCCAAGAGTTAGAGGTTGCTGTGAGCCTTGTGACACCACGGCACTCTACCCGAGGGTGGTACAGTGAGACTCTGTCTCTATAAAAAAAAAAAAAAAAAAAAAAAGAATTGACTTTCTTTTTCCCTCCAACATTATCCTGGCCTTGGAGCCCCTATTTTCACACAGTAGCCAGGAAAAAATGGGTCAATTCATAGTAATTTAGTCTTTCCCAGTATCAAATTCTTTCCCAAGCCACATGGTTCTCTTTTTGAATGATATTCAGGAATTCCAGAGTCAAGATCTCTCCTGGGACTGTGACTTCAATCTCTTTGTCCTCAACCATTCCTAGGGGCTTTTTTTAAGCAGGGAAAGGTGACAGGGAAATAAAACACTAAGGAGCACATTTGAAAAATATGCATCGCTGTTTAGAGAAGCTGGATTTCCAACACAGACTAAAACACAGCAGCAGGATAAACTGAGGAGTCCACACCATCTAGTTACAGCATCCAGGGCCTTAGACTGACCATTCGTATCCAGGCATAGACAGAAAGAGCCAAGTGCATGGTCATGTCTCCTGCGGTGGAGTCCACTGACTTAGTAGAAAGGCACTGCTGGGAAGACAGTACTGAATGGTGCATGTCTTAATTTCTCTTCTTTGTCCTTATAGCAAAGTGTGTGTGTGTGTGTATGTGTGTGTGTGTGCACGTGTGTGCGCGCATGTCTGTGGCAGGCTTGCCGTCAGAAGGTTTAGATTAGAGAATTTCTCCATCCTTCAAAAGGAAACCATCATTTCTAGTGGGACAAGCCCCAACTCTAGCAAGAGATGAGAAACTGTCACTGGATCTACCATCAAGGCTGACCCTAAACACACCTGACAGTCACTCTGAACTTGGATTAGCTGCACTAATAGAAGTATGGTAAGTCCTAACTTCAGAACACCCCAAAATCAACTCGGTTTCTCTTTTCGCCATTTTCAGGGTGACATGCTTACTTTTCTATCTTTTTAAAAATAATGCTATTTATGACATCAGTCCTAGGAAGTGGAGAAAGGGGGTCCCAAAACTCAGCTGGACACATGGGCAAAGCCAGACAAGGATTGAGCAGGTTCTCGGGGGCGGTCTTAGGTGTCAGCGATTAGGTCGTTCAACTCTGCATCCCTTCAACGTAGAGGGTCATGAGCCCCACGCACGGAGGTGAGGATACTTCTCAGGCAAAGGGCTACGAAGTTGCAGATCCTCCTCCGCACCATATGGAGAGTTACCAGGTTTCCAGGTAACTCCGGATGAGATTGTATTTATCTGCACAGCACACAGGCTCCCAGGGGTAACTGTCATCCTCCAACAGGATTTCTCAAAGAAAACTCAGGATGTACAGCTTGCAGGGAGATGTGGGAGATGCCAGCGCAAGAACTGGGCACAGCTTACTGACAAAATACTGCCACTTTTTTGTTTCTGTAAATTGTTGCTCTAGCTGGGAACTCAAAAAGCATTATCATAAAAAGTCACCCTCAAAGAACTCAAACTAGACCTCCCATTTGATCCTGCAATCCCATTACTGGGCATCTATGCAGAAGAAAAAAAAATCATTTTATTATAAGGACATTTGCACTAGACTGTTTATTGCTGCACAATTTACAATTGCTAATTTGTGGAAACAACTTAAATGCCCACCAATCCAGGAATGGATTAACAAGCTGTGGTGTATGTATACCATGGAATACTATTCAGCCATAAAAAGATGGTGACTTTACATCTTTTGGATTAACCTGGATGGAGTTGAAACACATTCTTTTTAGAAAGTTATCGTAAGAATGGAGAAGCAAGAATCCAATATGCTCAATTCTGATATGAGGACAACTGACAGTAACATGTGGTGGGGGGTGGAAGGGGGGATGGGGAAGCAGAGAGAGGGAAGGAGGGAGGGGGTGGGGGTCACAGTGTGTGACACACCTCTTGGGGGCGGGACTCAATTATAAGAGTGTCCCTAAACTTACCTAACAAATGCAAACAAATGTAATCTGGTTCTTTGTACCCTCAGTGAATACCCAATAATAATAATAATAATAATAATAATAAAGTCACCAGAAGAAAGGAGAGAAAATAAAAGAAAGCCGCTGAAGGAGATGAGAACTGTGGGTCTGGCCAGGGACTCTGACGACGAGTTTGTTCCTGGTCACTTCCCAGCCCCCAATCCCATCTGTCTTCTTTTATTTGAACTTTGTCCATTGCAATGCATAAAACAATTTCCCCAAATCATGCTCAAAAATCTTTGATATGTTCCAAGGAACGGGAGTGATGAGGCTTGAATCAGATGAGGGAAAAAATGGTAAGAATGTTGGGGGTAGAGGGAAGCGAGAGGAAAGAGGCTGAGTGTTCTCCTGCGACATCCTGGACGTTCATTCTACGCTCTGAAATGGAAATGTGGCCATAACCAGCCAGTGACAGCACAGTTAGAGCAGAGGAAAGAGCCCCAGGACTCAGGAACAAGGAGCTTGGACTCCTCCAATCATCCTTGACAACTCCCTTCTCCACTCTGGGACTTTACCTGCAAAACAAGGGCCTTGGGCTAGATCAGGGGTTTCCTGTGCCAAGTGTGGGGGTTGGGAGCTAGTTGCGCGTCACGTGGTCTCTATTCCACACAGAGTGCACACTTAGGATCTTGTTCCAAAAGCTCCAAGAAAACCCAAACCCAAACAAAAAAACCTAAGAGGCAAGACAATCTCTTAAGACCACTTCCAGCCCATCAATCCTATGATTTCAAGTATATTTTCTCAGATAGAATAGTTGTCCTAAGACAAGTGACCTGGTCACTAGCTACCGAGGACCCCCTGTGGGACACTTTAATCCTTCTCTGGCTTTGCCATGAGTCTAGCAGACTTTTCCAACCCACTTCCTTCACTTCCCAGGACTTATTTAATAAGTAAGATTATTTTAACACAAAGTCACTAGGACAGTAAACATGTCACTCCCCAAATTGGCAAAAAGGAAAAATGAATTGATTTGGGGGTGTTGTGAAGTTAGGATTCTTCTCACTTCTCTGACCCCATATGGAGGCAAACGATCAAAGGCTTAGGGCGGCTTCTGGCTCTTTAATGGGCCCATGGTACCCCCCACTCAGTTCCCATGTATTTTGTTTTTTTGTAAGCTAGAGAGAAGGATTTACCTGATTTATGAGATAAATTTTAAGGGAATATAAAAATACAAAAAGTTATATTTTTATTTCTGATGCAGGGGAAATACGATGATGATGGTGAAATACTAGAGTCAAAATAGCTGGAATATAAGGACGCCACTATTTTGAAAGGTGCGCAGAACATGACTATAAACCTGTACACACACACACATGGTCCTCAGCTTCTGTAGGTGCGACTTCTGGACAAGCCCAGTTCCTTTGGGGGGGTCACACACCTGGGCTGCCTTTTCCATCCGGTGTTGGGCCACTGCCACATGGTGGCGCTGTCTGCCCGCCATCACCTGCCTGCCAGAGCTTTCAGATTCCACCCAGGTCTCTAACTCAAGGTGAGGCTTTATCGTATGTAGGAGGACTAGAAAGAAACGTTTAAGAGGAAGAGAGGCCAAAGATTATTCTAGAATTCCAGGCAAGGCAGTTTGATGGGTTCAAGATGGGTTGCTTACATTAAATAAAATTGAGAGCCCAATGTGTGATGGCAGATAAAGAAAAAAGCACAGAAATTTACTTCCAATTCTGCTGAAGAGACAGGAGGAGCCATGACTTTGCTGAGGAGGGTGGGAGCGTTGGGGTCAAGGGGGGGGAGTATCTCTTCTCCAGGTACCTTCCCATCTTCATGCTGGGTCCCTATTTCTCAGGCTAAAGGTCACACTTGGGGAGATCAGGCTGGGACATGATGAGACCCAATTCAGTGGGCAGGGAAGAGGTGGGATGAGCAATCTTGAGGAAGGGAGGGTGTCCTGGAATGTTCCAGAAGTCTGGGAGACTTAGCCCAAGGCAGGTCTAGATATTGCAAGAACAGCTGGACGGATGCTTGGCAGGAGACATCGGCGGCCGCTTGTTAAAAGATGCTCAAGCAAACTATAATTTAAAAGCTTGTGTGTTAGGTCTCTGAGACTCCTTGTAAGCTTGCTTACTGGAACAAACACAGAAGGCCTGTGTGGACAGAGAGACACACACATATATATCTTATACAGACAGACAGACTCATCTACTGGCTAATGCTGATTAATGACCAGGAAAATACATCCACTGCTGTTTTTGTCTCTAAATAAATGGTCTCTTAGTTAACTAATGGCTGCTGCCTTAAATCACCATTAATACGTCAATGTATACGTTGTTTCTGTAAGCCGGAGAGAAAGATTTATCTGATTTATGAGATAAAATTTAAGGATATGATTTAATCCTTTTCCGATTTATGATTTTTACTCATAAATCAGATAAGTCCTTTTCCTTTTCTGGAAGTAAAGCATATACCTTAAAATTAGTTTTGATGCATCCATGTTAGGTCCAAATGTAGGCTAAGTAACCAGGCATCCTGTACTAAGTGTCTGGGTTAGGATGAGCTGGCTGAGGCATTCAGTAGGAGTCCAGCGGTATCTCGGGCTTTGAGGCTGATCTGCAGCACCCTGTGACATGGTCCTGATGGCTCCTGCACCTGTCAGTCAAGGCATGCCCATGGACTTCCGATGTTTCTGATGTCTACTTCATCTAAGCTTAAAACGAAGTGGTATGTGAAGCAGAGTGTTCAAGTATAAATAACCTTGTTCTCCCTGCTGGTTTGAACTCTGGCAGCTTCGGAGTTAGGTGAGAGCTCAGGGCGTGTCTTCACCTCCAAAGAACATTGGAGGTGAAGAAGCTTCAGAAGGAAGACTACTCAAGCATCAAACTCTTCAAGGACACACAGTTTGAGAAATCTCTTTGTTGTTGAAACAAAAATAAAATTGCTATAGGACCAGATCAGAAAGCTAGGTTTCCCTGGAACTACAGGCTTCCCTTGGGGGGCTGAGTGTCCCCATAACTCAGGGGACGTTGACTTCCCAGTGAACATCTCCATAAACAGCAGCAGCCGAGGCTGGAAATAATGGCATCCGGACACCAGATGGCGCCAGCCACACACACGTCTAGGCCAGTGCCCACCAGTCTCTCCAGGCCAAAAACTCCTCAAGTGGGAACCTTGAAGAGAGCCTTCTGCTTTTCTTTTTCTCTCCTGGTGGGTGGCTACGTTCCCATAAGTAAGAAAAACGAACCTCCTGGTTCAAGATGCATTATAAACGGAGCGTGAGCAAGAGGTTGTCAAAGAGACAGCCAGCCTCAGAGTGCTGAATGCTGAATCTGGGCTAAAACCAGGGACTGTGTCCACTAAATTAGGGATCTACAGACGTACTGTAAACTCTGGGGTAGCAAATACATTCAGCTTAACAGTAAATTTTCCCAGCTTTTCAGCCTTAAGATTTCCATGGCAATTTCCCAATTCAGCCATCCTAGCACCTGTGTTCCAATAAAATTTCATTTACAGAAAACAGGTGTTGAGCCAAGCTTGGCCCACAGCTGGTAGTAGTTTGCCAACCCTTGTCCTAAGTGAGCAGGAAGCTATCTGGCTCAGTTAGCCGGCTCCATACAGACTCCAGGCATGTGCCGGGTCACGCCTCTCCTGCTCCATGCAAAATCATCCTTTGTCCCTGCTCAGCACCCCCTGCCACAGCACCACAGGATGAACCTGTCTCCCTGTCCCTCCTCCCTCCCACACAACAAAAAACTTAGCCAACACATGCCATCTGTGGGTCCTGCTTCTAAAAGCCCTTCCCTGGACCAGCCCCTCCTGACTCCCATCGGGTTACGGGGACATCTCGCCTCTTCTTCATAGCTGCCGAAACACACAGCAGTGGGGGATTTGTCCACATTTGGTTCAACTGCTGAATTCTGCACACTGGTCCACCTGCCCGTCTCCGTCCTCCACCAGATTATTTCGTCTTAGCCTGATTACTGTTTAAATCGCCTCTGGGGGTTTCACGCCTGTGTCAGAGCCTCTGTAGTTGCCAACCTCTCCCTGAGTAATGCACTTGCTCTTTAGCCGCCTCAAATGAATCCTTCCCCAGAGCACCTGTGAATTCTACCTCAGCCAAGTCTGTTTATCCGCTGGCCTTGAAACCGCCTTGGGGCCAACCACGGCATTTGCTCAACAGCACGACTTGCCCTTTCTGTCCCAGCTCCTGATGAAATACAGCCCCCTCGTGCCCTCGAGATGAGCCCATCTTCCCCTGGTTCTTAGATAGTCTGGTTTGGATCCAGCCCCTGGAGCTTAGATGGTGTTAATCTTAATGCTGCCTATAGGCTTAATTTCCCACTAACAAATTATTAGGGCTATCTTTTCTGCTATTGATTTTCAATTATGTCACGTTGAGGTCAGACAATGTGGTCTGAATGGTATCGATCCCGGGGTATTTACTCTGACTTTCTCTGTGGCACAACATTCTAATCAATTTTTGGAAATGGGCACATAAAGGTTTGAAAAGAGTGTAAGTTGCTTAATTCCTCGGTTTGGGCTCTCTCCAACATCCCAGAGAGAGGGCAAGCTCCACGTGCAAGTTATTGACCAATGGGTGAAGTTTTAGAGCAGTGGTTCTCAACCTGTGGATCAAGACCCCTTTCTAATAATGAAAATACATCCTGCAAATCAGATATTTACATTACAATTCGTAACAGTATCAAAATTACAGTTATGAAGTAGAAACAAAAATAATTTTATGGTTGGGGGTCACCACAACATGAGGAACTGTACTAAAGGGTCGCGGCATTAGGAAGTCTGAGAACCACTGTTTTAGAGCCTCTTTCACAGACAGGTAATGTGTACGATCCCCGGCCTTCAGGATGGGGCTGTTCTGGTTCCCTGACATCGGTGGGGAAGGCCATGTCTCCGTCCACTCCATGGGCATGAAAGTCCAACTCTCAGTCCTTGGACCTCTGTCAGGATCTGAAACGACTCACCACCCTGTCTTCGCTTCTTCCTCTTATTTCTAGAACCTAACATTTCCTTCTCCTTCTAAGTCTTTGGCCATTCCCTAAGTTTGTGGCGGGACATCAGGTCTGCTGAGTTCACCGTGTCCCTGGAAGTACTTGTGACAAATAACAAGTTATGCCACTCAAATTGTGTTCTCTGCAGGGACTCTGCAACGCAGAGCACATGGTAATGCTCACTAAAGAGTGAAGGCAGGAATGAGTGATGGAGATCAAGACCCTCAGAAGACAGGGGAGCGCCTGCAGCCTCCGAAGAGACACCTCCAGAAAGGGCCGGGGCCGGGAGATTCCGAGCAGGCAGGGAGCAAGTGCACAATCCCTCTGCTGGGCGCTCTAAGCCACAGTGGTCCCAGCCTCGCGCTGCCATGGTCAGTCCTGGAGACAACAGGATTTCACCAGCCGCTCACCTCACAGAGCTGCCTGCTCACTTTCTAATTCTATTGTGATCATCTTACAGTGTGACTGCCTTCTCCCTTCCCTCCTGGAAGAGGAGCCTGAGGATGAGAGTGGGTGCACTCAATGCCAATTCCTTGAGCAAAAGTTTCACCTCCCAAAGTTTCGTCCTAGAATAAGATGGTGATCTCAGGCAAGATACCGTCTCGGCACGTGGACACCCTTGCAAGCCCTCGCCCGGTTTCTGCAGGGCCCTAACTCTCTGGACCTGACACACAAGCACAGACACTGGCTCAGAAGCCCCAGCACGATGGGACTTTTCCTCCTCGGGTTGACAGGTCCCACGCTGGCCACAGCCCATCTCTGGCTGAGCTTCCCACAGCGTGCAGAGTTGCAGGCTCCGCTAGTCCTGCCTGCAACGCACCAAGTACCTTTCCCTCTCAGGTGCCTGGGCAGAACGTTCTCACTTCCACTACCGCCCAGGGATGTCCAACCTGCACCCCGTGGGCCACACATAGATTATATGAGAACGGCTTTGCTTATCCTCAGTGGTGGATAGTGTGAAAATTCCCCCCAGATCTTTTGTTTGCTCATCAGCTTTTGTTAGTGTTTCTGTATGTAATGTGTGGCCCCAGGCAACTCTTCTTTTTCCAGTGTGTAGCAGAAAAAAAAAAAAAAAAAAAAGGTTGGACTCCTCTGTGTCTAGTCCTCCTGTGAATACCTTTCTGCAGCGTGAGCTAAGGCAGAGAAAGCGGGCAAGCCTTGCTTGGGAGCTATTCTACATTTCACCACCCCAGACTAAGATTATAGGCATTTGGCAAGGAAGACCCAAATCCTGAACTACATGTGGATTGCTAAGAGGGGGCTTGGGTTGAGAGGGTCCACCTGAGGGAGAATGTCCCTTCCCTCTTCCCCTCTCTGCAGGGTAACACTGGAGAAACCCCTCACTCCCCAACATTCTTCAGATACAGTGGTGATGGCAGCAGAGCTCCATCAACTCTGTGATACCAGTGGGTGGGGCTCAGGGGCATAACAAGCCCCCAGTGACACTTGCATAGGAGAGGGTCCTGTGAGGCTGCAAACATGGAGACCTCCTGCCCCAATCCAATCCTAGCTAGAGGATCCTATTAAGGGCGCATATAACTCAGAGACACTCTGCTTGGGCAAGGGAAGGGAGGAGCTGGGTTGGAAGTATTTTTGCTCCATTTTCTTTGGAGATATTTATAAAGACTGGCAGAAAGTGCAGGTGACAGAATAGAGGGACATTGGAGTTGACATCGTGACATCATGGGGGATGTAGTGCCACCAGACAGAGAGCCTGGCCTGTGAGTACAATCCCTGGAACACAGTTGTCACTTGCTGGGCACAGACCTCCTGCAAGGCTTGGTCTCCCCTGCTCTGGGAAGACCTGGCCTTTGAATGTTTATAAGGTCAGCCCCTCTGGGCTCCTGGGCGACTCTGAAGATGTTCACGGTCTAATGAAGTCAGGATTAAAATGGATGGGCCAAGGGACAAAGAGCCACACGTCCCCAGCCCCGGACCTCAGGGCATTGTAACTCATAATTAGCCCGTGTTTTTGGTGACATTTCTTACAATCTAGAGGTCCTGCTGGAGAGAGAGTGAGCTTCAGAGACAGAGATAAGAAGAGCAGGATGAATTCTGCTCTAACGTGCCAACCCACACTCAGGTTCTGGGCTTCATGGAATAAACACCTCTCTCAATGTGGAGTCTTAGAATTCCCCGACTGCGAATGGCTGTGTTTAGCACACAGGGGCTCCACTTCAGCTGGGGAAACAGATGCGAGGAGGTGACCCTAACACAGTCCTCATGGGGCATAAAGAGGCCCCATGGCAGTTCAGTAACTGGGAAAAGATGGAAAAGGGGTTCCATGAGAAATTAGTTTCTGACAATCACGGTCCATGGACACAGGCTGATCACCAAAGGACAGTGGGCCAGTTCCTTGGGGCTATGGGGGAGAATATTTTGGGAATGCAGCAGTCTGAAGGCAGTGGAAGGAGCTAGATGTGGGGGTGACAAACCAGTGGTCTTGGAGCCATCTGACCTGAATTATGTTTTTAAAGAATTGTAAACTCAAGCACCTTTGCACCCGCTACATAATGTTCACCTCAGTCCTCACATTCCCAACTGTCCTCACCCGGTTGTCTCCACTCAGTTTTTTATTCTGTCCTTTTTAAGCAGGGAGGTTGTTTTTAATCCTCAGCCCTTAGTCTCCTGAAGGCACTGGAGTCTGCTGCCCTTGGGCAGAAGGCTACAGCCTAGAGGCTACAGTATTTCCTGCAGACCACGAAGAGCATGCCTCTACGTCGTCTAAAGGACCCCACGTGCTCCCAGGCTGAGACCTTATCCAGGCCCTCCTTACAGAAGCAGGAGGGAGGAAGAATTTACAAGGCCTAGAGATTGTCTATGGAAGGTGAGGAGCTAAGCGGCGTCAAGGGTGACAATGGGTTTGGCTTGGACGACTGAGCGTGCTGGTGGCAGAGAACTCTGAAGGCGGGGCAGCCTGCACAGGACAACAGATGGGGATGCAGGCTCGAGTCTGGAAACGCAGAGTGAGGGGAGCCCCTGGGTCATCAAGGTGGAGACGCCCAGGAGGGAGCCAGCCCTGCAGGAGTAGGAGGAAAGTCCAGGCCTGAGATGGAGATGGACGTCCCAGCAAATCGACGGATAATAAAGTCATAGGAACGGGGAAGGGGCCCGGGAGGGTGCAATAAGGGGGAAGAAAGGATGGGCTAGACAGAGATCCCTGGGAACACCAGCACGTGAGAAAGGGCTGTGGGCGAGAAGACCACCACCAGGAGCCTTCTCAGAGCAAGCGGACAGAGAGGGGACACCAGGAGGGCCCCGTGGGAAGGAAGAGCACTGACGGCTGTCCTCATCACACTTCATTTGTCGGTAGCCTTTATACATTGAAAGTGCCATCATCTCCGTGTTTGGTGTTCACCACGGCCACCCACTTGCTAGCTGGTCTGACAGCCCTGGTGCACCCCTGCTTCTCAGACTGAGCACCTCTCCCTGGTCTGAACTGTGCCTGACTGCATGGCCCCCTCCATCCCTCATGGCCCCACGGAGCTGGGGTGCCAAACAGTTCCACGCAGACAGCTCCCTCCGCCACACAGCGCCACGGGGCACAGGGCCCCACTCCAGCTCCAGGTGCCGGCTTACCTGGCACTCTCGAAGGTGGCAGATGTTGTCTTTTCTACAGCCCCGAATCCAACTCCAACAGCAAGGCCCTCTGAAACAGACATAAGAAAAAGCCAGAGGAGTCAGGAATAACCTCTCCACAAGGAACATCGCCATCACTGTCACCACGTCAGGGAAGACTGCAGTAGGCTGCTAGTTACAGAAAATTCAACCCACAGGAGCTTAAACCCAGGCAAGGCACCCTAAGACCAGGAGGCAATCAAGCTGCAGCCGCCTGTTTGTGTGGCCCACAAGCTAGGAACGGTTTTTTGTATTTTTTTTAAGTACATAAACATCAGAGAAAGAATATTTCATGAAAACTGTATAAAATTCAAATTTTAGTGTCTGTAAGTAAAGTTTTATTGGCACATGGCCACGCTCACTGGCTGACAAGTTGTTTGTTGCTGGTTCCGTGCTACGTTAGCAGAGCTGAGTGGTTATGAGACTAAATGGCTTGAAAACCGACAATACTTACTGTCTGCCCTTTCCAGAGTTTAATGAGCCCTGACCTAAACACAGAAGGTTTTATTGATTAGCTTGTGCAGCAAGTCCAGAGTTGACATGGGAGCTTAGCGAGGTCACTGCAGACACAGGCATCTGGTTTTTTCTCTTTATCATCCTCACCAGGTCCTCATAGTTACAAAGTGATGGTGCCACCTCCGGGCATTTCACCTACGTCCTCGGTGAGAAGAAAGTAGGATATTGAGCCTTTACATCATTACTCGGGAACGATGCCTCTCCTGGTGGACTTCCCTTCTACTCCCTCGGCCAGAACAGGACCTCAGGCTCAGAGGTCTGGGACTCCCAGGATCAGTTCAGGGCAGTCTCAATCTCTACCAGGGGCTGGGGAAGGCCACCCTGCCTACCCTCTCCCCCTAGATCAAGGGGTCTCTACTATATGCCACCAGAATAAACTGGAGTCTGGGCAGGAGGACCATAGGAGGTATGGCAGAATCACCATCGTCGGCACGCATTTTTGGATAATATTCTTTGAAGGACATCCCGGCTCTCAAAGGAACCATCCTCACTCAAATGGTAGACACCGGTATAGCCTGCACTGATGGCGTGGCCACAGTCAGGCTGGCAATGTGGGATGGACAGACGATTCTGAAATCTTTTCCAGTGGGGCTCGTGAACTTGCCAAGTTCACCAACAGCAACACCCTAGCTAGGATCAGATGTGGAAGGGTCCTGTTGGTCTGCGAGTATCGGATGGAGCGCTAAGGGCCATGAAAGAGAATGGAACTGACCTGGTGGCCACAAACCAAAGGCAGCCAAGCCCAGCATGATCACACTTCCTGACACCTGAAGGGGAGGTCTGCGATTCCCCGATCCAGATCAGAAGGAGATTTGCTACATTGCCAATACTGGTCAGGAGCAAAACCAAAGGCTCTGGGGCCGCAAAGGACAACTTTCTTTTTCTAAATAGAGAAGAAGTCAAAAATCTACTGAGCGACAGGAGCTTGTCTTCTTCTCTCCACGTCCTGTTTCGTTGGAGTGGGCCAAGGACATAGGCATTGTAAGACTGACTCTAGGAGATGCACAGGGACAAGAAGGCTGCTTATAGCTCCCCTATGTTAAGGAGAAAGAGTCACCTGTGGCCCTGTCTGGTTTAACGAGAGATCACTATGGGGTGTGAAGCCCGAAGCCCCTGCAGTGGCAGACATGCTCCTAGTCCCTCACGTTACCCCTGTGCTTGTTCTCCTACAAGGGCCTCACAGGTGGCTGTGGCCTCTAGGCAGCCTGCTAGTTGAGAATTTGGGATTCTGACCCCCCCCCCAATATCATTTCACATTTCTCAGGACAACCAATGCCAGGATACAGAGTCCCAGCACTTTAGAGAGGGAGAAAGCCCCAGAAGTCAGATGGTGTGACTCTGGAGCCACTGCCAGACTCAGAAGCCAGGTGTTGGCCAGGGGGTGCAGGTTTGGGGGGTGCCTTTCCAAAATCAGCCAGCAGCATCCTGGGCCCACTGGTCAGCGCGTGTGGTACACACCATGGCAGGCCGCAGAGACGTCTCCAAATACTTCCCCTGACAAGCTCCGGGGCTCAAGACAGTAGCTGGAGTCACTACGGCCAGACTTTCAAAACTGAGGTTTTAAAATTTTATTTACTTGTTATTTACAGTTGACCCTTGAACAATGCAGGGTCAGGGGTGCCAATTCCCTGTGCAGTTGAAAATCTGCGTACAACTTCTGACCCCTTCCAAAACTTTACTAATAGCCTGTGTTGGCCAGAAGCCTCATGGGTAACAAAGCCGAGTTCCACAGGTTGTGTGCGTTATATGGACTGGACTATAATCACTATACCAGTGATTTTCAACCCATGTACTGCGGCACACTGGTGTGCCCTGAGAGGACATCTTGGGTGGGCTGCAAAAATTTTTAAAGACCATTAATTAAATTATTTTCAAAAGGAGTTTAAAGCACAGTGTAAGTACACTCTGTGTTTTTTGTTTGTTTTCTACTTTTTCTTTTTAATCAACATAATTTGTGTCATGGAAGTTTAACTATAGGCTCAAGTATGCCGTGACAGGAGAAGGGTTGGAAACGCTGCTGTATACTGTATTCTTAGAATAAAGTAAGCTGGAGAATATAAACTGTTACTAAGAACATCGTAAGGAAGAGAAAACCCATTTGCAGCCCTCTATTTACTGAAACAGGTTTGTCCAATGCGTCTGACACCATCAACAAGGTCACCTGGAGAAAGAGCATCCTACGGGAGGCTGCGATGGATGTGTCCAAGAGTTCTAGACTTTCCAGGTAGGAGGCAGCTTCCCTGCCTCTCAGGAGCCACCACGGTCATGAAAATGTGAAGTCAGAGAATGCCTGAGCCTCTGCTACTGGCCAGTCCCCTGCCTTGGAGGAATCCAATGTTTACAAACCTGCTTATTCACAACTTTGTTTTGCACCAATGCTGCTGAGACCACAACTCACACCTATCAATAACAGTGGCACTTTGGGACACGGATCTTCACCAGGGACCCCTGGCCCACTTAGTGAGAGGTGTCAAAGGCTGGGGAAAGACTTAGGGATATTTTGTGACACCAGAAGGGCATAGCTTTCCCTTTTAAAAATTCACTCTTTTAAAGCATAAACAACAGCTGGTTGGCTCTTTTGTTAGAAATTGTCCTGTCATTAGTCATTTTAGCGTGGGTAACAGGGCAGCTCAGCGCAGTCAGACCTCTGCTAACCAGCCAACTAACTCCTTTGGGCTGTCCAGCATGCAGACAGCGCTCTCTGATGTGCACACGCTCACAGCTGCTCTGGGAGGCTGCGGAAGGGAGTTCCCCATAAGGGGACAGATGGGGAAAAGGGCCAGCTGGTTAGAGGTGACCCAGCTCGGGAGGGGAAGCGCTGGGCCTTGAGCCTCAGTCCCCTGTCCTGTTCCCCTCCCCCAAGTGTCCTTTGCTGCCTGACCTGGGCTTGTGGCTTTGTCTCCTAGCTGTGGCCACATGGGTAGCAAGTGCAGCCATCTGAGTCCCTGTGCCCTTAAGATATATGGTGCAACGTGACTGACTATATGGTGCCCCTGCCTGGTCCATAGCAAGGGACCTGTTCACAAAGGAGCACTGCACAATGGTCTGCAAACAGGGAGTCCTTCCTTTCTGCTCCCATGTGGCCCTGAGACACGGAACCACATCTCCCCGAGGAGGCACCAACCCAGTTTCCTCCTGGATTTTGAAAGGAAGGTGGGAAGAAGAGGTCTTGGGGGAAGAAGGTGTATTTGTTACAGTGCCTGAAGGCAGCGGTGACACCTGAGAGCTGAGGTTGTGAGAAGCCAAGACAATTACACGCAGAATAAGAGCACAAGTAAGAGAACTCAGGAAGGCCCTGGAGAGCAGCAGACGGTGCCAGAACCCCACTGGCTGAACGGAAAGGAGGCAAAATGCCCCCTGGAGTTCACTCCGGGGTGTCCCACAAGTTCAAGCAGGGAGGTGATTTTTTTTTTATTTTATTAAATCATAGCTGTGTACATTAATGTGATCATAGGGCACCATACACTAGTTTCATAGACCGTTTGACACATTTTCATCACACTGGTTAACATAGCCTTCCTGGCATTTTCTTAGTTATTCTGCTAAGACATTTACATTCTACATTTACTAAGTTTCACATATACCCTTGTAAGATGCACCGCAGATGTAATCCCACCAATCCCCCTCCCTCCCCTCCCTTTCCCCCTTCCTCTTATTCTTAGGTTGTAACTGGGTTATAGCTTTCATGTGAAAGCCATAAATTAGTTTCATAGTAGGGCTGAGTACATTGGATACTTTTCCTTCCATTCTTGGGATACTTTACTAAGAAGAAAATGTGAGACGCCAAAGGGACTGGATAGCTGAGTAAGCTGCTGCCCTGGAAGCAGGCGCAGACAGAGGGATGGTAACTGCTGGGCATGGACTGTGGGGTGCGGCTCAAGGCGGGAGGCACAGTCTGGAGGACAAGCATGAGTGCCGGGGCTCTCAGGCAGGAGACGGGTGTGCCCACCCCCTCCGTCTCTGTTATGCAAAAACGAAGAAAGAGGGCAGGGGCTTCTGTGGAGGCAGCCCCGCTTTGCTCGCAGGACAGCTGTGTTGAAGAGGTTTCTCACGGCTGACAGGCTGCCGTGGGGAGCTGCCCCAGCTGCGGTGGGGTGTTCAGCAGCATCCCTGGCCTCTACCCTCCAGACGCCACCAGCACCCCTGTCCCAGCAGTGAGAATTAAAGATGTTTCCAGAAATTACCCATGTTCCTGGAGGTGGGGGAGCCGCCAGCCTTGCACACGGCAGGTGCTCCACCAATGTTACTTGTCCTCATTGTCACCCAGAGAAGGACATTTACAAGACATTCCAAACTATTCTGGAATACTCTTTGGAGCTTAAGCAGGTGGTAGAAAAGGGTAGAAGAGTATATAGTTGAAAACAAGTATTTCCTCCTTCCGCTGAGGGCTAGTCGGCCCTTAGGCATGGTTTACAGGTCTTTTCCCCAGGGGACTCCAAAGCACCGACATCTGTGTAATCCTGCCTCTGCCCAGTTCTGTTTTGTCTGTCCGGGCTGATAAGGGAATGCCATTGACGGGGCCAGTGACTCAGAGTTAACATTATTTTCTTTATTTTTCTTCCCCCTCCCCGTTTTCAACAATCAACAACCTTGAGGTGCAACACAACAGGAATTTATTGCTCACAGTTCTGGAGGCTGGGAAGTCTGAGACCGGGGAGGCGGCAGATTCAGGGGAGTGTCAGCTTCCTGGCTTACGGGCGGGGACTTCTTGCCAGCTCCTCATATGGTGGTAAGGGCAAGGGATCTTCTCCTGGGGCCTCTTGTATAAGGGCACTGATTGCCGTTCATGAGGGCTCTGTTCTCATGGCCTTATCACCTCCCCTGATACATTTCAGCACGTGAATTTTTGAGGGACCCAGACATTCAGGCATCAGCCCCTGATATTCATGAGTGCTGGTCCCGAGTGGATGGGAGGGAATACCTGCAAAGGGGAGATTGAGAAGTGTGGTCACCTCGGCTCAGCCATACCCCCTGCTGGGGCAGAATCAGCTCACTCAGAGCTGCTGTGGGGACATCTGTCCTGCTCTTCCCCAGAGTGATGCTCCTTGGGATGAAGGCCCAACCGTCAAGTAATCTCAGCAGGAGTGGGCCCTCTAAAGAGAACATGGGTGCCCTGAGGTGGTCAGACCAGGGCTGAAGACCCGGGGGCTCTCACGTCCCTTATTCTGGCCCCAACACAGACCTCACTGCAGCTCACAAAAGCATTTCTCTTGGGGATTTCTCCGAGGCTCACAGCTAACTGAGCGTAGCCCTGCCCCTGAATGCTGCTAGGAAGCCACATTCTCTGTCCTGCACTTGCACAGCTGATTCTTTGTGCCTTAGGGAAGTTAGGAAGTCACTCAACCTCCTGTCCACGCCATTCAGCATCCAGCCGGCCTCAGGCTTAAGCATCCGCAGTATCAATTCTAGACCTTATAGCCAAAAGAAGTCTAGAAAATATCAACGCAAAGGCCATCCAGGAAATGAGGGGCCATGCTATGACTTATCTTCCTTCATTAAAGTTGAGGCAGCAGGTAACATCCTGCAGAGACTAAAAACATAGGCAACACAGCCACCACCACCACCACTGCCATCACAAGCAACAAGGGTGGAGAAATGACGTGAATCAGGAGGGCTGAGTCATTTCCATCCCCACGAGGACAGAGGCAGAGAGAAAGGGCTTAAACTGCAGCCAGGGGGAGTTAGGCAAGGGAAGAGGAATTATCTAAGGGAGGAGGACTTTCATTAAATTGCTGTAGGAGCACCAAGGGTACCCTTCTCCAGGTGACCCATGGTCTTCACAGCTGGGGAGCTGCTCCCAAGTCAGGGATGAGGAGAGATGGTGGGTTGAGAAGGATGGAGGTCCCTTCTAGCCAGGCAATGCTCCAACATTAATTATGGGCTTAGTTCTAGGAGCAAGTCTGAATATCTATTGTACGTCCCCTCGTCCTGACAAGCTCTCATTAAAAGACAGGAGAGTGACCATGTCAGCATGTCTATTGCCAGAGGGGACTGGAGGGGCCGCGAGGACAGGAGCCACACACAACCCCAGCTGCGTCAGGAGCCTCCAAGGGTGCTGGATGTGATCAGCTTTGATGGCTTGTCTGTCCCAGCCTGGCTGGGAACTGTCACTAAGCTGGGGTGGGGGTGTGGGGAGGGACAATGTCACGAAACACTACGGTCTGGTTTCTAAAACATAAAACCTTGTGTTAGGCTACCGGGAGAGTCTGTGATCAGGGCAGGGCTGCTGTTTCCTTCTCTGCCCCTGCAGCTCAGCTGAGCCTTCCAGGAGACAGTCAGGCTGGCCATGTGACTTTGCCTGGCCTTTCTTCGGCCACAGATGTCTAGCGGGAAGCAAAACCAGGAGTGTGGGAGCTCTGATCATATTACATCTTTATTAAACAAAATGTTGGTAGCATAAACCAGGTACTGCCAAGGAATCCCTATGGAGTCTGATGAAGGCCACGTAAAAGGCGGGTGGAAACTGACTGACTTTGAGTTATTTTCTTGAAAAAGTAGTCCGATGCCTTTTTCTAGTGTGGGTTACTAACCCTGCAGTTGGGATAGGAGAATGTAAGCGTTGGAGAAGTTGAAAGAGAGAACTATTACAGAAAAAGGAGACTCTAATTCAAATTCTTATCAATACTTAGAATTTATTAAGAGATGTTCATGACTAAAGATACTCTAAAATGAATTTCCCTGTAATGAAAATAACCACCTCCTAATTAATGTTGGCAAGTATGCTTTTTGGGTATATTCTGTTGTCTTAAGTGGGAATCCCTTCACATGGTGACAGCCCCAGAAAAAGCTGTTCTCCAGTCTCTGCTGCTTACTTAGAAATGTGCACAATTCCATCAGACCTCAGAGAAGGGAGAATTGCCTTCTTTTTATGAATTAGGACAGATAGAGCCACATCTTTAAACAACGGACAAAGGATGTTGGTGACCACCAGCATACCAGAGTCAATTCCAGCTTGTTTTAGTTCTCAACAACCAAAGATCAGATCTTTGCGTTCCCTAACAATGGGGGAAAAAGCCTTCACTGATACAGAAAATGCTGAGCTATTCATAGAACAAGCTCTTGCTACGGCCAGACTCACGCCTCTAGCCAACTTGCCCTTTACTTTGTGCTACTGTTGCCCACACCTGGGTTTGCCTTGCAGGCCCAGGGACAGACCAGGTGTGGCAGAGGAGCTAGAAAGGGTGCTGAGGGTCTGCTCTCATAGTCTCTGGGTGTCAAGTGCAGCCCAGGCAATTGTTAGTTTTAAGCCTTGTGGATTAATCAGAAGCAAACAGACAAGGACCCAGGAGGGCACCTGCTGTCAGGAGGGAGAACATCTTGGAAGTCACAGAAATTCCCTCCACTTCAGCCAGCAAGTTGTTACCTTGAGGTCCTGATGCCTTTTGGGTGTTGAGGGCTGTCATCCGTTGTTCCTAAAGACTCTGTCCCGGGCGGCGCCTGTGGCTCATGGGTAAGGCGCCGGCCCCACATACCGAGGGTGGCAGGTTCAAACCCGGCCCCGGCTGAACTGCAACCAAAAAATAGCTGGGCATGGTGGCGGGCTCCTGTCGTCCCAGCTACTCGGGAGGCTGAGGCAAGAGAATCGCTTAAGCCCAGGAGTTGGAAGTTGCTGTGAGCTGTGTGATGCCATGGCACTCTACCCGAAGGGCATCAAGTGACACCCTGTCTCTACGAAAAAAAAAAAAAAAAAAAGACTCTGTCCCACCAGTGAAGTCCTGGGAGTTGGAAGGGACCACAAAATTCCTTGACTTTGGAGTCAGAGCCAGACTAATTACTCGGCCACTGGGATTCCCCTCTCCACTCCCAAAGGCCATGGTAGGCAGGCAGGGACATTTTCCATTGCTGGACTGACAAATCCACGGTACATAAGTGGACAGGGATAAGTTCTGAGGAATCTTGTGAATCAGCAAAAACTTCCTTTGCAGGGTTCGAGAAGCACTGAAAACCTAAGGAGCTCTATAAACATGAGTTGGCAGGACAATGGGAGACACCACGCAATGAGTCATGCCGTCAGGATGGGGTTGTGTTTCCCAAGCCCATCTAGTGAGAAAGGGCCACAGGCAGCAGAGGGCTGTCTTCCTGGTCTACCTGTGAAGCTGGGGCTGCAGATGGGGTCTTTGGTGAGTGCTGTCCCCATGCTAGTCACTCACTGGGGGAGCCCCCAGCCCCTTTGGTGATAGGGATCTCTGCCTCATTTCAGGACAAAACTGCCTCTTAGGTAGATAGAGTTCCAGGAGGACAGGGGGAAGCATGGCTAAAAGCACCCCTGGGACTCTATGCCCATTTCAGAGATTCATCAAATGCTAGAAGGAATCTAGTTACAAAGGATTTCAGCCAGATGGCCTCCCAGCTGGGAACGCCTGCGTCTGGGAGCACACGCACACAAACTCCATCAGCCCTGCATCTCACCCGGCTCGTGTAAAGGCAAACACAAGGACACTGGGACTCTGGGGGCAGGCCACAGCCAGGTGAGCAGAGGGATTGGGTGCCCCCCACAGCAGGCTGGTGCCATCCATTCTGTGCTCCCGGGAACCATCCTGTCCCTTGGGAGGTAAATGGCAGCTGATTCCTGCTGGTCTTCCCCGACTTCACAGGATGGGCTGCTGAGGTTCTGGTCCCAGATGTCCCAGGTAGGGGGGACTGCCTTGTCAAAGGGAAGGTGGCCTGGGGCCAGATGCCTTGGAATCACACCCACACCACCTGCTGGTGCCACCTGGCCTCACGGTCCTGCACAGGCATACAAGCAACTCCTGGGCGTGCATGGATGCAGGCGGCTTTGGAGGAGGAGGGCGGGGACTTGTCCATGTGTTTGTAATGCCTATGTTCTGTAGGCCTCAAGAAACCGGGAGGAAAGGATTTTTTTAAACCCTCTTGGAAGACTTTTGAATAAAATTAGATTCTGGCAGTTCTTTCAGGATGATAAATAATCTAAGATACAGTTTCATTTATCACTCCCTGTGTTTGGCTCCCACCAAAGTATTTCTAAAAAATGAGGTAAGAAAAAGATTCCACTCGCTGTTCTGTGTCGCTATACCCAGAGCAGCCATGACCCCACAGCATATGCATTTAAGTGGGGGGAACACTTTTCCTACGAGCAGCAGTGTGTCATAAAAAGGTTAAGAAAGGCAAAAACTAACTGCCTGCCTGCCTCGTCCCCGTTCAGCAAGTGCCAGGCCAGCTCCTGAGGGTGGACTCCATGCGGCCATGGCCTTGTGGTCCAGTGTGAGAAACTGGCCTAACAGCATTAACTTAACCAGAAGGTTTAAGAAGGGAATTGACAAGGCAAAAAAGTATGAAGATGGTTTTTGGTATATTGAGTTGAAAGTGGATGACATTTATGGAGATGGTCTCTGGGCAGGTCCAAATTTGCAATTAGACAGGAAGAGAGATCTGCATTCGGAAGCCTTCTGCATCCTGGCTCACATTTATCAAGGGTGTAGGCACCATTCTGGTTCTTTATGTGGGTTATTTAATTCAGCCCTTTCAACTACCCTAGGAGAGGGATGCCACCGTGAGCCCTGGAGAGATGGGAAACTGGTCCCCACAGTCCCGAGTGCTCTGTCCCACTTTCCCGCGCACCCTCCTGAGATTTCTTCTGCTCGAATCCTTGTTAGCACAGCTTCTGCCTCTGTCGCTATTATCTCCATCCACTGGAACACTGCTTTCCAGTTTTACTTTTCCTAAGACTTTAGGCACATAAAAACATTTCATTTTAGAATGTCATTTTGGAACTTAAAAAAAAAAAAAGTTACTTTAAATTCTACTACCTACTACTTCTCAACTACAGCAACATAATGACACATGGCAGAAAAAAAACATTAAAAACACCCAAAAAGCTTAAAGCAACACCGTTCTCTGTCTATACCCCCCATATCCGTAGTTCGATTCCTAAGCGGTAACAATTATTTTAACGGTTTCTGACTTTTATCCTCTGATACCACCGTAACTTTGACACACGCACGCATTTGTTACTTCATTTACCGCGGTGTCGATTTAGATCGTTTGCTGACAACACCACTGCTTCTTGCTCATCAGCCTCATGTTGAGCTGTGAATGTCAAGAGCACAGTCCACTTCCTACCCCTGCCTCTGTTCCACCTTAATTCTGTCAAAGTCACAGCGCTCGAGGCTCTCCTGCAGGTGCAGGTTATCTACGCTTTCTTCTCACATCAATTCAGGAAAACTAAATTCAAACAAAAAGTGAATTTACAATATTGGGGCGCTAACGCAGCATTCTTTATATAACGGGGTTGCTACATGAAGGAAAGGAAAAAATGGTCCCAAGGCTTCAAACTCATCTTGAAGAAAATGGTTTCAAGAGTCACAGCCCAGTGGGTTCTTCCTTGATACGTTTCGGCATTCCTCTCATCTTCCGGGTCCCAATTTCCTCCCTCCCTCCGTTCTCCTTTCCTTGTGGTTAGTACCCACAACATGTAACTGGGAGCCTCTTCGCCATTTTTAAGGGTACAGCTCGATGGCTTTAAGCACACTGACGCTGTTGAGCAGCCATCACCACCATCCACCTCCAGAACTCTTTTCATCTTCCAAAACTCAAACTCTGCACCCATTAAAGACTCATTCCCCATTTTTCCCTCCCCCCCGGCCCCTGGCAACCGCCATTCGACTTTCCACCTCTGTGAGTCTGAGCCCTCCAGGTGCCTCCTGCAGGAGGAAGTGCATGGTATTTGTCACACTTTCTTACATCCTGTTACTCCTTCCCCGTGTTCCTTCTTCATTCTGTCAGAGGGCCTCTTCACGCACATGTGATGGGCGGCTGATAAACTCCCAAATCCTTACATAGATGAGAAAAAAAATCTGACTTTCCTCTGTGACTTGATAGTTTGACTTAATGTAAAACTCTGTGCCCAGATTCTCTCTCTGGGATTTAATTCTTATTAAATCTGGCAGGTGTTGCCCCATCACCGTAGCATCCAGTGTTGCTGCTGAGCAGTTTGATACTAATTCCATTCTCATGTCCTTGTAGCTAAGCCGATTTCTCCTTCCGGAAGCTCATAAAATTTTTCGTATTTGTCTTTGAGGTTTGAATGTCACCAACATGCTCCCTGTGGGGTCTCTTCTCTCTTCCTACTGTCCAGCCGTAGGTGGACCCGTCCAACCTACAAGGTTGTGTTTTCCTCCTGCTTAGGAAAAGCCCCTGCCGGCCTGTACTCACATGGGCGTCCGTGACTTTGTGTCTGTGCACCAAAGGATTATTTTCCACTTAACATTCCAGATAACCAGCTTGGTCTTGCATCCTGATGAGCCCAAACATTTAACTTAAGAAAAAAAAAAATTGGAAGTACAGGATTTCCAAAACTCTTATTTTCTGATTATTCCTTTTATATCATGGCTAGTTCTTGCTTTACGAGCACAATAAATGCCTCTTGAATATCCAGCTGAACATACTAATTAGAATTTTTATAATCTGCTCTTCAGTCTCCGGGTTATCTGTTTTTTCCCAGGGTAGGTTGTCCTATTCATTTTGGTCCTTTATTTCCATTCTCTGGGTTTCCCTCAGGGGTCTGGTAAGCCACTGCCCTTGGAGTACAGTCCTGGTTGTAGGACGCGGTTTACGAGGTAGCTCAAAAGGACGTCTTTGGAGTGATACAAGTCTGTGTCCCTAATAGGCCTGTCTGACAACTCTGAAATTTCATTTCAAAAGGTTACAGCTTCACCCTGGCAGTAGGGTTACAGAGGATGAGGGAGGATCCAAAAAGAGAAGATGTGAGAACAATTAAGTCAGGTGCCGCCCGTTTTTAGAGTACAGCACTACAGTGCCGAAATGATTAGATAGTGCTGCTCTGCACAAGGTAACTTTCTAGGGAGGAACACAGGAGGGACGGGCAGCAGCCAAGGTGACACACACCAGGGGCAAGAGGCAGGAGGCACAGAGCTGCCCTCAGGACAGACCAGCTCATGCACCACGGGGCAAAGCCATGAGTGAGCAAAGGGGAGCATGTGCAGGGGTGAGCTCACACACAGGGGTGCAGCAATGGCGGGAGTAAAAGGGAGTGTGAGGTGTGGGTGTGCATGCACACACCCAAATTCACACACACACACAGACGGGGACAGACTGGGAAGGCAGCCTTCTAAATACTCAGAAACTATCTTCTAACTCACTCATTCAATGCTAATACTAAGACCTTCCTACCTCCAAGCCTCCCCCCCCCTTTTTTTTAAATTAAATCATAGCTGTGTACATAATGCAATCATGGGGTAAAATATTTCAAATTTTATATACAATTTGAAATATTTTCACAGAACTGGTTAACACAGCCTTCATGGCATTTTCTTAGTTATTGTTTTGTACACAGAGCGAGCCCTGATGGTGAGGCAGGGCCAGTCTGTCAGCGGGACACTCTCATTACTGGTCTCTGACTGGGAATGTCAAGTGCAGACCACACAGGAACCAGGCACTGAGGGAGCGGAGAGGGCTGGTGAGAGGGTTGGTTTCACAGCTGCTGGAGACACAGATGAGAATGGAGGAAAGGCCCAAAGGCCCGGGAATTTGTGAAGGGGCTGGCGGAAGAGGGGTCTGGGGAGTACTATTTAACAGGCACAGAGTTTCAGATTTACATGATGAAAAGAATCCCAGGGATGGATGGTGGTGACGGTTGTGCAACACCGCGAATGTGTTTATGTGCATTTTGCCACCATGAAACAAAATTAGGAGAAAAACAAACTAAAACAAAGGTTAAGATTTAAACATGGTTTGAGGCCTGAAGCAGCAGGATAAACTAACTCTCAAGAATGGGTGAGACCTGATTCGAGGCAAGACAAGAATTCCAGGACCTCGATGACACTGAAGATGACAGTGCCCTCCTGTGTTGGGATGATTTTCCTCAGTCCCCACCTCAGACCCCCTCCCAGTCACTCCCTGTGATGGAGAAGGTGGGTGCTAACGCTCCCCCATGCTCACATAGAGGACCCCTGCAGAGTAAGGACGGTCCCAGGCCTGGGAGCTTGGGTCGTGGGACAGATCTTTGTCTCCCAGGGCAGTCAAACCTGCCTTATATCACCAGTAATGGCCAGCATTCTCACCATGGGGCCTTTGGCCACATTCATAACTCTGTTCTCTGTTCTTGTTCCTGCCTACTGGTCCTCCCCTAGTCACTGTCTCCTCGCTCACTCTTCACTTCTCAGTCTGGGAGCCCCCTTCTCCAGGGGATCCCCTCCTCCATGGAGTCCCCTCCAGCAGGGGGTCCCCTCCTCCAGGGAGCCCCCTCCACCTGGGAGCCCCCTCCTCCAGGGAGCCCCCTCCACCAGGGAACCCCCTCCTCCATGAAGTCCCCTCCAGCAGGGGGTCCCCTCTTCCAGGGAGCCCGCTCCACCAGGGCGTCCCCTCCTCCATGGAATCCCCTCCTCCAGAGAGTCCCCTCCAGCAGGGAGTCTCCTCCACCAGGGAGTCCCCTCCTCCAGGGAGCCCCCTCCTCTAGGGAGTCCCCTCCTCCAGGGAGTCCCCTCCACCAGGGGGCCCCTTCCTCCAGGGAGCCCCCTCCACCTGGGAGCCCCCTCCTCCAGGGAGCCCCCTCCACCAGGGAACCCCCTCCTCCATGAAGTCCCCTCCAGCAGGGGGTCCCCTCCTCCAGGGAGCCCCCTCCTCCAGGGAGCCCCCTCTTCCAGGGAGCCCCCTCCTCCAGGGAGCCCCCTCCTCCATGGACCCTCTCCTCCAGGGAGCCCCCTCCTCCAGGGAGTCCCCTCCTCCAGGGAGCCCCCTCTTCCAGGGAGCCCCCTCCTCCAGGGAGTCCCCTCCTCCAGGGAGCCCCCTCTTCCAGGGAGCCCCCTCCTCCAGGGAGCCCCCTCCTCCAGGGAGCCCCCTCCTCCAGGGAGTCCCCTCCTCCATGGACCCTCTCCTCCAGGGAGCCCCCTCCTCCAGGGAGTCCCCTCCTCCATGGACCCTCTCCTCCAGGGAGATGAACTATGAGAAGGGCTCTGTTGATGGGAAGGGGGCCCAGGACGGACAACATGCAGACTTCACATCATGCGAGACACAGCAGCCCCCACTTGTCCCAGCCACTCTTGGCCAGATTTGTCATTACCTATAGCCAGACCATTCCAAACTTGTACTCACCAAGCGGAACATTTCACTCAGAACTCACATAATCTATGGATGACACCAATAATAAGGTAATCTGGCAGGAATTACAGAAAATAATACAGATACCAGAAAGCAGAGAATGGTTAGACTTCTGGGATGGAGAAAAAAATTATAGACTGTGCAAACAAAAGAAATGTTTAGTAAACCTCCACACATACACACACACACAAAAAAAAAAAAAATCAAGAAGAGGTTATTCAAAGTCTGGCTTGTGAATCTCTAAAACAAGCAACGAAACAGAAGTGGTGGTCAAGCGAAACCAGCATGGGTTTCTTAATAACCATACATTTCAAACTCACTATAAGATTCTTCAGATGGAATGAATTCTAACTAGTAGAGCAGGAGAAGGCCAGGCATTCACAAACATCACGTATCTGGATTTCCATAGGCTTCTGATCCCCATAACGCTGTCTAAAATTTTGGTTCAAAAAGCAGAGTCTTCATGGTTCAGTTAAATGAATTCACAGCTGGCTGAATGACTGCTCAGTGGTGTCAATTAATAAATTTATGCAATCCTGGCAGGAGTATGCCAGGCTGTGGCTGTTGTCCATTCAATATTAATATCAACAACTCCAGAGGGGACATGAAAGGACAAATTGTGAGAGTGCAGACTGAGAACAGAAGTAATGCGTTCAATAGAAACGAGATGTAGAAAACTCTCCAAGGGGGGGAAAAAGAGCTAAAACATTTAGTTCAGAGAAGGCACTGAAGAAAAGTAAAAGTAACATTCTGAATTTAGGTACCAAGAACCAACCAAGAGAAGACAGAAGGGCAGCTCTGGGTTTCAGACACGGAAGTGCTTTCTCGTAACTACAGTCACCTGCGCACAGAGTCCCACATCTGTGAGCCAGGGCTTCTGGCAGCGGAAACATTTGGCAGGGGCAGAAGATAGAGGCTCAGGATGTCTCAGCTGATACCACCACAGAAGTTCAAATACGTGACGTGTCTCCCAACCCTAAGTTTGTAGTAAGTCCAAACTTTCCATTCCTGAGTAGAGGAGAGGTCACCAGCCCTGAGACAGAGGCTCTCTCTGTCACCCGGTCTAGAAAGCCATGGCCTCAGCCTAGCTCACAGTAACCTCAAACTCCTGGGCTTAAGGGATCCTCCCGCCTCAGCCTCCTAAAGGGGATTACAAGCATGGCTAATTTTTCTATTTTTAGTAGAGATGAGGTCTTGTTCTTGCTCAGGTTGGTCTCAAACTCCTGACTTCAAGAGATCCTCCCACTTCGGCCTCCCAGAGTGCTGGGTTTACAGGCGTGAGTCAGCACGCCCAGCCTGAAATGCTGTTTTGGATACACCATTAAGAATTATGTCCAGTAGGTGAAATATTTCAAACAAGCCTGGCCCTGCCTATAAATGCAATCACAAGTCTGGCTTACCAAGAACCTCCTTTGTTTATTTATTTATTATATTTGAGACAGAGTCTCACTATTTCACCTTCAGCAGAGTGCTGTGGTGTCAACAGCTCACAGCAACCCCAAACTCTTGGGCTTAAGCAATTCTCTTGCCTCCGCCTCCCAAGTAGCTGGGACTAGAAGTGCCTGCCACAATGCCCAGCTATTTTTTGTTACAGTTGTCATTGTTGTTTAGCTGGTCCGGGCAGGGTTTGAACCCACCAGCCTCGATGCATATGGCTGGTGCCATAACCTCTGTGCTACGGGCGCTGAGCCAAGAACCTCCTTTAAAACAACTAAATAGAGGTCTAAAATAATACTTCTTAAAGTAAATTCAGGAAGGCGGGGCATCAGTTCTGCCACATGTTAACAAGCATTTCATGAAATTTTTCTGTCGAATACATCTGACATTGAATACATATGTTTATATACACATATTTATATGCATACACACGGCAGTATACTTAAATATGTAAATACATGTACATGTGAGGCTGTGCCCGCATGTGTGTGCAAACAGATGTCTTTAATGGGTGTTTTGTGAAGCTGCCAGAGAAATACAGAGAATAAAAATGTCCAAATGTCTCTGGCCATGGTGTCCTGTTTTATTTGTTTCTTGACAGGTCTTATTTTATATGAGCTCCGTGGAGCATATTTTAGCACCTGCTGTCAGAAAAAACAGCAAGGAAAATAACCTGCTTTCTGCAAGGAGCCAGTCTGATCTGCCCAAGTCTGCTGCTGTCTCCTGTTTACGACTCCGGGCTCTAAGGCAGAGGGGCAGCTTTGGTTTCCATGTGGGATGCTGAGAGATCCCGCAGCCACCGAACAGAGCCAGTCTCTCACCCACGCCACCTACATGTCCCATGTACTAACCACCCTCAGGAGTGCTGAGCAAGGGCGATGACTCAGCATAAACCTCCCCCACCACTGGGAAACCATTTAAGGGCACCTTGACATAGCGGTGGGGCTGACATGCCCAACATAGAATGCGCTTCTCATTTTTATTAAGAACGTACATTCATGATCAAGGAAGCCAGCCATCCCACAGCTGTCTCAGAACGAGCTCTGCAGGCAACTTGAATCCCTGCTCTCCTATGGGAGGCTGTGCCACTGGGTCACTGCCCGAGCTGCCCGCTGATATGATCCTCTGGCAAAGGTACCCACTCAACTTCCTACCTGCCTGTTCCTTCTGCTAGGACCCCCATCCATGGGCCTCGCTGCTCCTTAATCACATAGCAGTTCAATCACAGCCATTTTCTCACCTGTTTCCCGGTACCCAGCCCTGACCTTCTCTATGGAAGGGTACAAACTGAAGAGTACATGCTCCAGCTAAATTAGGCAAAAGAAAACATGTTAATTAAACTCTACCCCGAGCCTTTCAACGTTTAAGCCCTGTTAAAGCATCTCAACGCAAGGGCTCAAATGAAATGCCAAACCTCAGCAGTCACGAAAGAGGAGGGAGATGTCTTTTGAGTACTTGCTATTTTTGAGCCACTGTGCTTCACATTTTCCAACAGTATCCTTCTAACCACCATGGGGTGGAGATACGATCAATGAATGCCTGCATTTCAAAGATAAGAACGCAAGATCCCAGAGAGGTCATACCACATATAATATTTTGAACCATGTCTGTGAAGCCCTAACTTTTTTTTTTTTTTGAGATGTAGTCTCACTATGTTGCTCTCGGTAGAGTGCTGTGGCATCACAGCTCACAGCAACCTCAAAGTCTCGGGCATAAGCGATTCTCTTGCTTCAGCTTCCCAAGTAGCTGGGACTGCAGGTGTCCGCCACAATGCCCGGCTATTTTTGTTGTTGTTGTTGTTGTTGTTGTAGTTGCCATTGTTGTTTAGCAGGCCCACGCTTGGTTTGAACCTGCCAGTCCTGGTGTACGTGGCAGGCACCCTAACCACTGAGCTATAGGCACCGAGCTGAAGCCCTAATTTTCTGCTTTTCCATTTGTCTAAGATCAAGTATGGGTTTGGTCCAGGAGTTCTAACCATCACCATTTCCTCCCCAGGGAAAAGAAAATCTATTTTGGCTGACTGCAACATTCTTACAAGGAACACACAACGTTCATGTCAATAGGAATCAAATAGAAAGGCACCCAGTGTCCAGAAGGAAGAGGAAAGAATACAGGGGCCAGCTTTTGATCGGGGACCAGGGCTCCACTCCGGGGCAAGCTAGGGACAGATGCAGACAGCAATTCTAGGCACAGCTTCAGATTCTGGGATCTCCTGAGGAGATATAATGAGTTGGCCAAGTGCAACCTTCCCCTGAGGACCCAAAAGACTGGATGTGCTGCTGTCAAGGGTCCCCCACGGGCAGAGTGTATACTGTCTTGACCTTGTGTCCTTATGCCTTGACACAGCACACCTGCCCACTACATCCCTGCTCAGATATAACTCTTCTCTGGAACTCTACGCCCAGTCAGTTCCAACATCCCCCAAGTCTGACCTGTGGACATTCATGTTCATTACTGCTTGCTGTGACTCTTCTTGTAAGGCCCTACAAGGCTGGTTTTTGTTTTGTTTTGTTTTGATGAGTAAAAAGGCCTTAATGTCTGTCCAGCAGATAAGCATTTGGTCTTGGGGTAGTCCCCCTAAGAAACTATGGTTTTTAAAGGCTGCCATGAGGTGCAGTCAGAGAGAATCATCTGAATCTTCAGGGAGATAATCTAAAGACCACCCACCCACAACCTCAAAGAACAACAAATTCTCCTGGGATAGGAGAGGCCTCCTGGTGTGACTTAGATTCTTACCCACGAGAATCCTACACCTTCCTCCCCCACTCTATCACAAGACAGAAACCAATGTCCCAGAGATCAGTATTTTCCAAACTGAGCTCCATGGAACATGGGTAACATCTGAACGGGTTCCACAGCCAAATGCTAGGCTGAGCCATGTGAAATTGCTGCTCTCTCTTTTTTTTTAAAGCACCAATTTCATATGGTCCAACCTAATTGAGTATTAGAAATCCTGAATAATCTTCTTTTGAAGACTCAGAATCTACGTTCATATTTTATAGGCTTGAAGAATTCCCCACAGTAAAGAAACTTGTATTGCTTTGACAACCAAACCTTTCTATTGGACAACACCAGTTAACGTCTCACAGAACATGTGTTTTGTGTTTTGGGAAATGCTCCTTGGGAAAAATCAAAGTAATTAAGAGCTTTCTGAGCTGTTCACAAATTTATCCTCTCCCATCTCATGATTATATTTGAATAATATAAGATCATTCATCTGTGTAGGTCGCCCATTCAATCCACAAATAGTTACTGAGCACCTCCTTGGAACCAGCATTTGCTTAGAACTGGGGTAACATTGAAACCCAAGTGTTCTGCAAAGGACTTGAAGCCCTCTGAGAAGGAGTGACCAACTTGATTTGAAGGAGTCAGCAAGAGCTTCATGAAAAAGTTGAGCTCTGACCTGAGGCTTAAAGGAATTTTCCAGGACAGAGGTCAGCTCCCAGTTCATCCAGATAATCCTGGCTCAACCTGATCACATCCAGGTCCCTCCCCACCTGCCTCTGGGGACCTCAGGGTCCCCCGGCAAATATGAGCGAGCACATATCTACTGCTCCTGTTACCTCTACTCATCTTGTCCTCTCCTGTGTACCCAAATAAAGATTTATTTAGTTTATGCAGTATCTTTTGGATTGGGGTCTGATGTCTTCCAAGCTGGTGCTATTTTGCCATATGACGCTCTGAGGTTAGAGTCCAGTGGGAAGACCCAGGGTCCCTAACCGCAGCCCTCTCTCTCTGATTCTTGACTCTCTCTGAGCCCCATTCAGGCGCCTGCCTCAGGAAGATCCCTGTGGCTCAGTGAGGAGCTGAGCTTTTCGGGAAGTGGGAGGCAGCCTGGGGTCTCAGTCCATGATTCACAGAAAGGAGTGGGTTCCGAGTGAGGAGTGTGCTCTCCAACCCCTTTGGCTTTTAAATCCTGGGCCTTCCTAGTGGCAAAGGGGTATTTAGAGCTGAGTGTGTCCCCACCCCCTACAGCAGGGGACACCCTTGGTGGGTAATCGTGGGATTGGTTAGGGATAATGGGTCCTTGGGGGGTGACCATTCCCCCTACGGTTCCAGGCCTTGTGTACCCCTTTCAGTGACCTTCTTCCCCCACAGGTGGCCAGAGGACCCCCCTGGCACAGTCGGCGAGGCAGCCCACAGAGAGCTACGGCTGGACAGAAACTCCGGGGCTACTGGAGGCCATGTCACAGGGACGTGGTCTTGTGGAAGCTGTGTCACATCTGAGCCCAGCAACAAGAGAGAAATGAGTAATAGCCTGAGTGGGTGTAGGAGTTTCGGTACAGTGTTCCTGGAAACCAATCATCATCGGTCCAGTGACGGTGCAGTGGGCTCAGTCTGCGTGGGGAACCTGACACTGGCCATGTAGAACTGTACCCAGGAGGCCCAGGGAGCCGGGCTGGTCATGCTGGGTGCTCTTTCCTTTCAAACAACATCACCAGCAATATTCCCCTTATAGCCACAAACTTTTAAAAGCAGGTCAATCACAAGGTGACCATTTTTTAAGCTGGTAACAACTTGTTTGTCAGTTTTATCTTTACGTTCTAGGATGCCCCCGAAGAAATATTTTTTTGGTCCCCATTCAGTAAAAGACCATGACTCACAACTCGGCCCAGCTCTGGTAGCAAGAAATTGGGAAATTGTAACAACATCAACAATCCAGACATTACCAAAGCTACCGCCTGTCCAGGTCTCCCAGAGCCAGTTCAGTGATGACCCACGATTCGGCTGGCAGAGCAGAGATGGGGATTGCCATACTGCCCAAAGCCCCTGTTAGCAAGAGAGGCCACAAGAGTTTATGGTGAAAGGAGAGACGTGCCCTTCAGAATAAGGCTGATGCCCAGTGGGCTCAGATCATTCATCAGCTGAACGTTCCTGAGTCACCTGCTTCCATGGGGCCCCACTGACTCAGCTCTAGATAAGGGAAGGTGAGAATTATACCCACACCCCAAGGTGGAGGTGAGCGTGGAGTGTGATGGTGTATGGTGCGATGTTGGCTATCACTACGGTCCCTTGTTGGGCTATGGTAAATGCAGAAAGACCATGAGTCTGGAAAGAACCACAGCCCAAAGGGGCGTGTACTTAGCAGTGGAACTGCCAGGTCAGCAGGACCTGCCCAGCACACAGATGTCAGCACCGCTCCCCTCTTCCTGAGCACTCATCACCTCTCTCTCTCAGATCCCAGTTTTCATCCAACTTGCTCAGAGAGACCAGAGATGATTCTGGATGCTTGAGAGACAGTGATGAGCACAGCAGTCTTGGCTCTTCCGACACCTGCTGTCTTACATAGAAGACCAACTCAACAGAGACAGCATCTAACGTCTGCTAGTTCTGAGTACCACGAAGAAAATCATTGCAGGCCTGGCAGAAGGTGCTGTGGCAGCTGTTGTCCATGGGCTGGTCAGAGGAGCTCCGCAGAGGAGGTGACTAGGGGAGCAGTAGTCACCCCCCCCCCCACCCAGACTGTGAGCTTGGGAAAGGGATGCCTGTGTCTGTTCCCCTCATCATCTTGCAAATTTCCAGCACCAAGGAGACTGCTTAGCACATAATAAGATCCATGGACAAATGAAAGGACACTCCTTCAAAGATCTCTACCACCGCTGTCCAGTGGCCATCCCTGGAGATCACCAGGAATCTGGAGAAACCCCAAAGAGAGAGAAAGTAGCCTCCCAGCAGCTGAGCCAAGCAACATCCCACCTGGGACTGTGTGCAATCTGCCTGCGCCCTCTGCCTCTCCTAACACTGTCATGACAACTCCACCTTTCAGGCTCCACAGCACTCCCTGTATGTTGGCACATGACCAGGTCTCCAAGAGATGACCAGGTATGCAGAATGGGGCTCCTTTTCAGATTTTAGATCGCATTTAACCAACAACTTCCCCCTGGCCATCCTTCTTTGCTCACCACCCTCTCACAGTGACCTGAAGTTTAGTCTATGAGCCAGTGGTTCTGACTCAGGAAAACACCTTAATCCTGGGCGCTACGATTGCGAGCCCATGCTTTACATACCTTGGAATACTATTTCGCCTTAAAAAGAAGAAAATTCCAGCACATGCTACCAGGGAATGAACCTTTGGACATGACGCTGAGGGAAATAGGTCAGGTATAAAAAGACACACACTGCAAGATTCCATCCACATGACGTACCCAGAGTAGTCAAATTCAGAGACATAAAGTACAGTGGTGGTTGATGGGACTGGGGAGGGGGAAACGGGATGTCACTGTTTCATAGGGATATGGTTTCAGTCTGGGATAATGGAATGACGAAAAAGTTCTGGAGCCACTTTTTTTAGTGGCCAGATCGAGAAATCACCTTTGGTTTTCTGGCTTCTGGACTGGTCGCAGGCATCTTGACGGTTATGACAGTTAGGCAGAAAGATAATGAACCTAGAAATGAATTGTGGAATATTCCACAATGAGTCCATACCGAGAATCACGTGGTGATGGCTGTGATAGCTGCACACCAGTCTGATGTACTCACGGGGCCATGGAACTATACACTTAAAACCGGCCAAAATGGTAAGTTTTATGGTATGTATTTTTTAAAACACAAGAAAAAAGATATATTATTTTTGGGAGAAAAAACATGCACAGCCCCTTTAGCAGTAAAACTTACACATATTGGAAAATTTGAAATATGTCAATTATTGATTAAACCACCAAAGAAATAGAACAGAAACTTGTTTTACTTTCAAATGTTGCCCCCGAACCTTGATCTTTGTGAGGTGTGCTACTCTCGCCCCATACAGAATCATTTTACCGGTAGGACAGGCTGCTGGTGTCAACGAGCGGCCTACTGTTGACCAGGGTCTGCTCTCAATGACTCAGCATATCCCCAACAGCACCAAGCATGATTCTTGGCATTGATTTATTGTTGAATATTTCACTCAGTGGGTTTATCACGAAGTTAGAACGCCAGTCTAGATATATTTCTAGGTTCATTATTTTCTTACCTAACTGTAATAATCCTCAAGATGCCTGAGGTCAAGGACCAGGAGCCAGAAAACCAATGGTGAATTCTCAGATCTGGCCGCTAACAAAATGGCAATTACCGTGGCAGTGGTGGCAAAGGCAGTCGGGAAATGAGATGTGTCATTCTTCTTCGCCTCAATTTTCTTATTTCCCAAAGGGTTGCGGCAAACACAGGGTGGACCTAAAGTTCATGTGCAATTTAAAATAGTTTAACATAGTAAATTGGGCATAAAGCTTATGTCCACCTTGTATATTGAGTGTTTTCCTGGATGCCAATTGCTCTCACAACTAGCTGTCTTTCCATCAGCACCAGTGCTGGGGCCGTAGGGGCAGTGCCTTGCAGTGGATCCTGGACAAACCCTGACCTGCTGCTGACCCCATCCCCTGCCAGGCCCGAGGCCTGTGCAGTTTCTTCCTTCCTCCTGAGGGAGCTTCAGCAAACACACCCAGAGCTCTGCCCACCAATGACAGATGGACAGCAGAAACCAAAATGAGGGGGAAAACAAAAGCAGACAGAATCGGTTTTAAGTCATTAGAGGTCGGAGAAGCCTAAAAAACTCAAATTAGATCTCCCATTTGACCCCGCAATCCCATTACTAGGCGTCTATCCAGAAGAAAAGAACCATTTTATCATAAGGACATGTGCAGCAGATGGTTTACACAGTCTAGCTCAACATACAATCACTAAGATGGGGAGACAACCTAAATGTCCATCAACCCAGCAACGGATTAACAAACTGTAGCATATGAATACCATGGAATACTATTCAGCCATTAAAAAATGGAGATGTTACACCTTTTGTATTGACCTGGCTGGAAGTGGAACACATTCTTCTTAGTAAAGTATCACAGTGGAAAAGCAAGTATCCATAGTACTCAATACTAATATGAAGCCAGCAGATAATCTAATATATACCCACATAAGAGAAAAGCTCAATTCAATTCGAGTTGGGGGAGGAGAGGGGGTGGGGTGCTCCAACTTAATGGGCACAGTGTAAGGGTACATGGCGCACCTTTTGGGTCTGGACGCAACAACAAGAGGGACTCTACCTAACAAACGCAAACATTATAACCTAGTTGCTTATACCCTCCCATTAACCTGAAATAAAAATAAAATAAAATAAATCTTTTGACGTTACAGCCAGTCCCTGGGGGAGTCCCACTGACCATGGATGGTGGCTGTGCAAATGTATCCTCCCAGTCTCCTGCTGTGGGGAGCACAGTCCTGACAGCCCCACCCACGTGCTCTGCCCCCAGCTGCTCCCAGCCAGCGACGAGGCAGGGGAGACCTGTGCAGGCCCATTCTGGTGGGATGCAGGATTTTTCTTAGAGAACACTTTCAGGCTGAGGACCTCTCATTCTCAGAGCGGCGCCATGATCCGCCTCTTGCTCTCAGGGTTCCTTCCTTGCCCCTCCCCTTTTGTGACTGCCAGGCCTGCCAACTCCTGTACTCCTCCCTTTGTCCTATACAAGCTTCTCCCCAATAAATCTCCTGTAGGTCTAATCCCTTCCTGGTACCTGCTTCTGAGAGGACCCAAGCTGATACACTATCCAACTGGCCAAAGGAGTGGCACGCCCCTCAGATGCCCTGTGGGGTGACACATGCATTTGGAACTGGCACTGTGCATGCGGAAGGACAGCCACAGATCCCTTACATTCTTTCAGGCCACGTTTAGCTCCTGCCCATGGCAGACGCGTGCACACCCTGTGCACCCTGCCCTCGTGAGGCAGGTGTTCTCATCCACATTCGCACGTGATCAAACTGCACAAGGTTATTGTTAAGTGTATAATTTGGTTATAATTAATCTTAATTATGTTAAAATTAATAGGCACATCATTTGGCACTTACTACATGCCAAGTGTAATTTTATAACTTTTTCTACATGTGTTGCTCATTTTAAAAATCCTGAAACAGACCCACGTTTCGGGGAATAATGAGGAACAGGGACACAGATGTTCACTGACAATCGCTTGGAGTGCTGTACGTTCAGGAATCCACCCACAGGGGGAATGGGGGCTCCCAGCACACCTGGCTCTCCAGCTCTCCTGGTGAGAAGGAGACAGCCCCTAAGCTGAGAATCTCCATGGTCGGATGGATGACCGTGCAAGTCTGTGCAGCCGTCTCTGGCAGCCAAGAGGCACCATGAACACGGAGATGTGGTAATAAAGCAACTGGCTCAGAGTCCTAATGAAGCATGTGTGTGCTGTAACGTGCCCATCAGCCACGCTGAGGCCAACTGCGACCCAGACACGAGAAAAATCGATGTGTGATTTATAAAGGGAATGATTTTTATCTTTTAGACGTCAAATAACGAAGGAAAACGTAATGTCTCACATCATGCTAATTTGAAAAGTGCAGTAAACCAGTCATCAGAAAAAGCGATGGAGATGGTGTCCAGGGCTTGGAGGGGAAGGCGTGGCAAGGCACAGAGGCGGGGGCCTCTCCACCACCACGCTCACTTTCCAGTGGGGACCGGGCTTTCTTCCACCTTCCCTGACGGGCCACATCCTGCTCCCCCTTCTGTCATAGAAATAAGAAACCCAGACCCCCTTCATGCATTTGACCTGGTGATCACTTCAGGTGAAAAGGAACTGCCTGGGGCCCTTCCTCCTCCTCCGAGCCCTTTCCAACAACCCTGGACAACAGGAGGGGCTGGGCCCATATGCTCTGCTGCCGGCCGATCTCGGGGTGATGAGCAATGCCCTCCACCTCAGCAAGGGCAGTCCTTGGGGATCCCATCTGCAGGCCACACTGTTCCTTCCTCTCTGGAGCTCTGTTCTATTATGAGCACGTCCAGCCTGTTGAAGGCCTTTGGGACTCTCCAGCCCTCTGGCATGTCCAAGGTCAGCACAAGGGCATCCATCTACACCCCGTATTTGTCTCTGCCTTTCATATGTGCTACTCCACTTCCCCTGCCATGTCTCTAAACTGCTTGGGGTTAGAGACTATTGCTCTGCCTTGGGCATCCTTCTATATGCCTGTGCTCCGGAAGCCGCAGAGTGAGTGCTCAGAACCCACATGTAGAATGAGTGACCCTATCTGTCATTCTGGTGAAGTGAGGGAATGAATAGAGGAAACCAAGCCCCACTGGGCAGGGCTCAGCCAAGGGGAGAGACAGAGAGGGAAGGCGGGGGGAGGAGGAGTGGCAGGCTTCCTGTGGGCGGGTTCATGGGGCATCACTACAGGTCTGCTGCCCATGGCTCTGGGCCTGGCTCTGGGCAGGACGTGGTAAGAGCTGAAGGAAGGAAGGGAAGGAAGAGTAAAACGAGTGGAAGGAATGACCCAGAGAACAGAGAAAGAGGAAAAGATGAAAGAAAGACAAATACACATAGATTCTTGCATCTGAAAGAGTTGGTTAGACAGGTTATCCCTTGGCACAATGGAATTATCCTGAAATTCACTTCCCAAGAGGCGCACTTTTGCCACAGACTGGTTCACCACTTGGAAATGTTTCTTCTATAGACAGGGCATACCACCTTCCTCTAACACACACACACCCCACTTCGGATACATGGAATACCATGGTGGGTGCCCATTGCCGTGTGGCCAAAAGCACAGGTTGGGACCCGGCACCAGGCTGATTATAGCTCTCTTGACCACTAAAATAAGACCTGAAAAATGTGCCCTTTATTGACCTGTAGACCTAGAAACAAATGTTCAGGTTTAACCATGGACAAAGAGGAGAGCAACACACTGACCTTCCCACAGAGCTTCTGACCGGGTAGGAGCATTATGACCCACAGATAGGAGGCTGGACCAAGAAGCATCTATATTTCCTCTTATACCAAAGAGCAAGGGACAGCTTAACAAAGCCAGAAATGCCAGTGGGCAGGGGAGACCTGAAGCCAAAGCTACTTAGGTATCCGACTCCCCACTCTGGGCCTCCGTGGCTCTCTGAATCACGGTGTTGAATCGTGACGGATTTTTCTGCACAGTCTCCATCCTTATCCTGCATGGCGACGTTGTTCTTGGACACGCAGATGAACAATGCAGTGTGCACCAGTGACAGACAGCTGGAGCCAGGAGCGGGGACCAGACAGACTTGTGCCCTTTGCAGGGACTCAACTTGTCTCTAACGAGACAATTACTACCAAAATCTCCATCTTCTGGCTCCACCGATTTATGCTTGGCTTCTGAAAAATTCATGACTTGGGAGGGTTTGTGACAGTTTGCCTTGCCTCCTGAGAAGGGCCTGGTGACAACTTTGGGGAGTGAAAGCCCTAGTTTCCAAGCAACCAAATAACAGATCTTCGGTTATAATTCTTAATTTTACAAAACTGTAGTCCAGAGCAGCGTCTAATTAAATTGGCCATGGCTTCACCTCTCTGGGATAACTGGAGCCTAGTAAGGCCTGTTAAGATCCTTTCTCAAAAAATTAGGGTAAACAGATTAGTCTGAAATCAAGCTTAGAGGGGACTCCCCATCTTACCTTAAGTGGGTGTTCAATTAACTTGACAATACTCATTGTCAAGAGAGTAATGGTGTCTGGCTATATAAACAAAAAAATAAACAAAAAACACCCATGGCTCCTGCTTTACCAACCAAAACCTCTGATTTGGAAGGCACTAATATCATGAGCACCTACTTGTTTCTCCTACATGCCATGGCCCTTCCTGTGTTCTGCTTTCAGGAGCCCCATCTCCAGCCCCAAGACCTCCTCCTGAGGAACTCACCCCAGGTAGCACCTTCTTCTCTATAACAGTAACTGTGGTCCCAAGCCTGGAGCACCAAGGACCCCAGTCCCTAGCTGCCCCACGTCTAGGATGCTGAGCACTACCTCCTGCTGGCCACGGTCCTGGGAGCAGACCTATGGGCTGGTGACCACATAGGCATCATCTATGATGCACCTCAAAATACACACCTGGATTCAGTGAAATCTTGTATTATTTGTAATAAGTATGGCAAGTTGGTTCTAATGCTGCCTACTAGAGGCACTTGGCGGATCACGTACAGGTGCAACTAGACAAAGTGAAAAGTAGGGGGCTCTGAGCTGGCACAGGGCCCCCACCCAGTGGGAAGAGCCATACCTTTCCTAAGGGATTGTATTCTGCAAGACAATCTCGGGGCACCATAATGATCAAATCGAATAATCAATTCCTCCAGGGCATTGGCAGGAAGCCAGACTACAAGGAACCAGCTAATTTCAATGGGTGCCTCAACATACAGGCATCACCCTTCTGCCTTAGACTCATTTTCTGGTCTACCGTCTCTGCAGTCTAGTGACTGAAGAACACAGTACAGCTGGGCTGGAAATTAGGGATGAGATTTCGGCATTACTTCTCCTGCCACTGAGAGCTTGGCCCTGGCCTGCCATGAACCACTATGGACACTTTCGCAGAACTCCTCCACTGGCCTTTCCTCAGGTCCCCCTGTGGCTCTGAGTTGTTTATGAAAATCTCTTTTTCAGGCAGATCCCACAGAGCTGCCACATGTCCCCTCTCCCTGCATTAGGCTGGTCTGGGAAGAATTGGGAAACAGAGAGAGGCAAGCCCCCTGCTTGGGGGAGATGTGATTATAAACAGCAGGCCCAGGACTTGTGCTAGTGAGCGCCAGATGGAGAGTGGAGGCGCCACGCCAGGTGGTCCGCTCAGTGCCCCCCTCCCCAAGACAGATGCTTAGATTCTGCCGGGACCTGCAGGTCACTGTCTCTGTTCTCTCCCCCTCCCATGCTCCCCCACTCCCATCATGCTCCATGCTTCCCAAATTCAAGTCATCCAGGATCCCGCAGGGAGGGCAAGCGCTAAGCAAAACCTGGAAGATGGGTTGTTGGTAACGTGACTGCCAGACAGAGGAGGGAGAGGCTGGTGCTTACTGGGCAATTTCCAACAGCATTTCACACCCATGGTCTAATTTCCTTCTCACAACAGCATTCCAAAGATCTGATCCACTCCCTTTTATGAGCAGAAAGATCGTGAAGTGGGAAGTCAGTGTCATCTGCACAGTGTGACAGCTTGTCCATGGTAAAGTGAGGACTCTGCCTCTCACCTGGTCACCACCTGCCTTAACATGAGGAGTTGTCTACGTCCCTACCTCTGAAGTTGGTCTTTGCGCTTTATGGCTATGTGACCTCTCTCAACCTGCTCTGCGAACTACGTTGTTATTAGGATTTGGGGTGAGAACTGAATCACTCAGCGGGCTTCAGTGCTCCGTAAGACTTAAACAACAGTGCCAGTAAGCTCCTTGAACTCTGCATTTTAACAGGGCACAAAGCTCTAAGCCAAGAGAGGGACATTCTGGTCATAGGCTCTCATGTCACTTAGCAGCCTGCCAGGTAAAAGGGAACTAAGGCAGGGAGGGGTTGCATATTTGGAAGTGACCCCTCTCAGAAAATCGTAAATCACTCCAGAGAATAATATACTGGGCTGAAGAATGTCCTCCTAAGATCACATCTACACAGAACCTCAGAGTGTGACTGTGTTTGGAAATAAGGTCTTTGCAGAAGTTGAGGCCACACTGGATGAGGGTGGGTGCCAAACCCAGTGACGAGTGTCTCTACATGAAGAGAAAACAGACAGAGATGCGGGTCCAGAGAGGAGGTGGCCATGTAAGGATGGGGCAGAGACTGGAGGGATGTACCTGCAAGCCAAGGTTAGTGTCGCCTCTAAAAACCAGCGGAGGCAAGGCAGAGTCCTCCCCCGGGGCTTTCAGCAGAAGCATGGCCCTGCCCACACCTCGATTTCAGGTTTTTAGATTGCCAAACTGTGAACGAACACAGTTGTGCTGTTTCAAAGCCAGTTTGTCATGGAAGCCCCAGGAAATAAATACAAATCACGACGGAAGATTCTAGACAGACACTGCACTTTATGCGTTCTCTCATTCATCCCCTGGGGGAGACAGCGTTAGAACCACCATTTCCCAGAAACCCCCCAGAGGCTCAGCGCTGCAAGAGGCAGCGAGACGCGGGTCCTGATCAACCAGCCTTGGTCTTGGCTAGAGGGCCACACTGCCAGGCAGGTCCCCCTCTGCCTCCTCGTGGCCAGCCACCATGGTCAGGGGCACACCCCTGAGGGAGAGAGGACTCAGTAAACACTGATATTTCCCTTTATTCTGGTAGAAGCTGTTCTCCAAGGCAATGCTCATTTTCCTGCAACCTTAATTTAAATTCTGCCTTGATGACTCAGAATCGTCTTGGAAATGTTAATTGCTGTGTGACAACAAAAAACAGTGATGTCCTCAGACATCTTGAGGTGGGAGGGGATGTCAAGTCCTCTCATTAGAGCCACCACCAGCTGGCCCCTTTGTGGAGGTGGCGTCTCTGCAGATGACATGTGGGCATCGATTTTGTGTCTGCTTCACTGTCACCAGGGCGTCTGTTCTCCTGTCTCCCAATTGTCAGGAGGCCTGTGTGGAGCGAGGCCTTTTCCCTTTCACATTTCATCTGTTTTTTTTTTTTTTTTTTTACTTTTCAGATCATCTGGTTTTTCTTCCCTAATCTAATGAAGGTTGGGGAAACAGATAACCAAATTTCTTAGAATTGGGCTGAGACTCAGAATGAATAACATTCTAGACTAAAAGAGTTCTTTCATGGATCAAGTCCGTGTGTTTTGGGGCTTGGAGTTTCCTGGGTTTTCTCTTCAAATGCAGAGGCCTCTTGCCCCTACTTTTCTGGCAGCCATTGCATTTGCCACCAAAGAGCTTTTGCCATCTTATCTGATCTTAAACTGAAAAAAACACCCATTTTCCGGAGTAGGGAATGAAATGCATCAAACTTCCAGAATGGAAAACAGATTTTCACTTAGTATCTGTCTTATTTTTTCTCTAGTCGGCAAGATAGCCATTAAAACGCACGTGGGGGGCTGGCTTCAAGGGGCCTCCCAAACATCCTGGGACACAAAAATGTTTATATAAAGACGTTACCAGCTTCTGCTGCCCAGAACAAGTGTTATCAAAAGAGTCCATCTGGCTCCTGACCCACAGCTCCTCTGTCGCAGCTGCTGGGGTGGGGCGTGCTCCTTCACTGAGGCAGCATGTTCATGGCAGCACCTCGAAGGGAAAATTCGCACCTTCCGGTCTCTGCACTCGCTTGGCTCACTCTGACTACACCGTCTGATGCCCAGATGACGTCTCAGCTGCACATGTGATCCACGGTGGGGAACAGCCACACTCAGAACTTCCTCAGACTGGGGCCACCAGGCTCAATAGCACCCCTGCATTTACAAGGGCTCCTTTCTTGGTCTCTTCCAACAGGGCAAGGGTCCATGGGGCCTTGGACATGCCCTTCTTCTCCCAAGTACTAGCACCCAAGGATTCTCTTCCCAGTGCCCAAAGGCCCACACAAGCAGGCCTGCGGGGCTCTCTTACTCGTGCTGACCATTCCCCCAGTCTGTGCACCCAAGGCTCACCAAGTGGCCAAGGCAAAGAAGGACTAAACCTACCTTGTCTGTTTCAAGTCAAAATAGTTTGTATTGAATGAATGAGACCTTGCCTGAAAACTCCTCCCCAGGGAGAGCTGGTAGGCCCCTCAGCTTATCTGCTTGGTTTGGAGGCTGGTTTGCACTGATCATGACTATGCCTCAAGGAAATACAACTCTCCTGCAAGGCCTCACCACGCTCCAGGTCCATGTTGATGTGCGGGCTGACAGCTGAGAGGACTGGGGCAATCTTCACTGTGTGGGTTTTTACCGCACATCTACTACACACCCCGCATGGTGCCAGGGGCTGCAGGGGGCACACAGATATCAGAGCCATCTCAGGGCCTTACAAGTTCATCCTTGCCCGTAGACTGCAGCTACTCTTTCACTTTGATCTTCTACTGGGTCAGTGTTCCTTTTATTTTTTAAAAAAGAAATATTTTTTTCTTTACAATATTCCCCAAATTGATGTCTTTCTTTACAGCCCACACTCACCATCTCAGCATAGTATCTCTAAATCCCAAACCCATGGGACACTTTTGTCCTTCCTGTCTTCTGTTTCACTCCCTGCCCAAGTGAACGGCATGAGACAAGACTGTCTTTACAAGTTCCACAAGAAAACCTGGGACACTCAAAGGGTGCGCCCCACTTCCACGGCGCCTCACGCCGGTCACTCTCTCCAGCTCTCTCTTCCCCTCCACTCCTTCCATGCCAAGAAAACCTGCTTCACAGAACCTGTTCTCCCAGGAACTTCTGGGAGAGGGATTTTTTTTTTTTAACTAAAACCCACGCTTCACTTCCATCTCTTTGAAAATGCTTTGAAGTTTCCACCATTTTGCTTTATTTCCTTTTTAATCCCAGCTTATGTGGAAGGTGAAGAAAGGCAGTGGAATGGCTATTATCAACATTCTTGAAAAAGAGCAGATACAACACGCTGTTGTTTTGAAAGAACAGATTTCTTAGTACATTTTATCCAGAGAAAATATTTCACTTTTAATCCATCACCATCAAAAAAATTTTAAGAAAAGAATAAAAATCCTATTTATATAAACATTCCCCTATACTGTAGCAGGCTGGATTGTATTCCCCCACTTAATGCAAAAAAAAAAAAAAAATATATATATATATATACACACACACACACACACACAAATGCAGCAGAACCTCTGTAGCTGAATACCTCCCCACACTGACTACCTCCTAAGTCCACCTAATTTTCATAGACTGCACATGCACCTGCTGTATGAATCAGTACAGCAGGCCAACTTCCTTATCTTGACACTTCTGTATATTGACCAGTGTGTTACAGTCCCTTGGGTGGTCAACTTACAGAGGTCCTACTGTATCTATATCTAAGTCCTAACCTCCTGTACCATGAACATGACCTCGTTTGACAAAGGGCTCTTGGTAGATACGATTAAGGTAAGGACCTTGAAATGAGGTTATCCTAGATTAGGATGGACCCTAAATCCACTGTTAAGTCCTAAGAAGAAAGAAGAGGAGACAGACACAGGGACCCAAAGAGGGAAAGACCATGTGAAGATGGAGGCGGAGATCAGGGTGAGGCATGCCGAGGACTGCGGCAGCCCCCAGGGCAGGGACAGGCGTGGAAAGAACTGTCCTTCAGGAGCCTCCAGAAGGAACCAATCCTGCAGACACCTTGACTTGGGTCCTCTCACCTCAAGAACTGGGAAACCATGTGTTTCTGCTGTTTGAAGCCACCAAGTTTGTAGTCCAGTGCCTCAAAAGCTACGGAAAGCAGACTCAGCTGAGTCTCCTGACACACACTTTGAAGAGACAGAGTTTGAAGCTACTACCCCGTTTCCCTGAAAATAAGACATCCTCCGAAAATAAGACCTACTTATAGGAAAGATAAGACGTCCCCTGAAAATAAGACCTAGCGCATCTTTGGGAGCACACCTTAAAATAAGACACTTATTTTCGGGGAAACGAGTACCACATCAGGGTTGAAAAAGATGGCAAAGAGCCAACACACCACTCCACCAAGTAACATTGAAGTTACTGGAAAAATTTCTACTTGTTCATTTACAGATTGACTTGGCCAAACAGAACTAAAGTGAAAGAACAGGACTGCAGATTGACCTCTGCCCTACTTGCAGCCTTCCCAAATGTGTCTGGACTTCACAGATGGATCCCAAAGTAAGCCCATCATCCGATCTTTCCTGCCCTACAAAGTCACCCCTCTCTCCCAAATGCACAACGTTCACCAACGAAACTATTATTTCTTCATGTCCCTCACTTAGAAAACTTGAGTGATCCATATTTGGCTTTGTGGCCTCCAAACCAACATGTCCATCAAGAATATGCACCTCTTCCCCAGTGCCTCTCAGATTCCCTTCTTCCTCCACTGACGGCAGCTGAGACACCCACCACCTCATGCTGAGATGACTTATACAACTTCCTACCCTGTTTCCCCCAAAATAAGACCTACTTACAGGAAAGATAAGACGTCCCCTAAAAATAAGACCTAGCGCATCTTTGGGAGCACACCTTGAAATAAGACACTGTCTTATTTTCGGGGAAACAGGGTAGCATCTTGCCCTCCAGTTCATCTCTCTCAAACATTTCTCTAATTATATCCTTTCTCAAGAGCATGCCATGGCTCCCTGCTACCTCTACCCCTCCATCTACTAATGTCTAAGGCTCCCCCAGGCACCCCTGCTCTGTGAGACCTGACATTCTTTCCTATTCCCCAGGGTGGGGTATCCTCTGTTCTAGGAAGGTGGCTTTTCTAGAGGTCCCCATCCTCATACCCACCTCCATTCCCTTTTCCATGCCATGGAGGGTCTCTCAACCCCACATCTAAAAGAACCCCACATACCCTCCGAGGTCAAATTTCCAACCCCAATTGCCCTAAGAATCCTTCTCAAAAACTCCAGTGTCTGACCAAATAAGAACGTCTGCATGTCTTTATATACTCTCTCTTATTAACTGACTTACAGACGTCTACTGAGCCCTGGGTGGTGCCTGGTGATGCAAAGATGAATCAAACCCAGTCACTGCTCAGAAGGACGCTCAGCCTAAACAGGGAGGCAAGGCAGGCAGACAGGTCCAGGTGAGAGCAGTGGGTGCAGGAGTGACTGGGAATGTGCAGGAAGGAGCAGCTGACCCCTGCCAGGCACCCCCTTTCCTTTATTCCATATTTTTTTCTCATCCTGCCAGTTGGAATGGAAGAGTTTTAAGAATAAGTTAAGTATACATCTGATTCTCCCTGGCCTGTCTAGTCAATCAGAGATGCTAAATGCATTTCATCTACAGGTATACAAAGCGGGCTAGGAAAAATACATATATTAGCTTGGCTGAAAATGATCCTTTATGATCAAAAAACTTCTAAATTGGATTGGTCCCTCTTCCACCCTCACATCTATAGATCACAATGGGTCAAATTATCAGAAATCTATAGGCAAGTTGGAAACACCTCTGAGAGCAGTGGGTACTGCTAAGGCCTTGGGGAATAACCACGGGTTTCAGTAGTTTACTGGATGGGAAACCAAGAGCCAGGGCCTGGGCACCTGCTGGAATCTGACTGAAATATCACCCTACCTCATCTATACACATACAGGCTTCAGCTAAGACTATGGGTGTGTCAGAATAGTCGACGGAAAGTTCTATTCTTAGTCAATACTGTAACTACAGATGCCTTCGGTCCTAGCTCTTCCAGACAATTAACCCACAGCCCGTGCCAATAAAACGTTACATTTATCTTCCTATCTTACTGTAAATAACCCAATTTCAAAGGCAAATGTGCTATGCACCCTCCCACATGCATGTCTTATTTTATACATCCCATCTTGCCTTTCCGTCAAGATAGGAAAGCAATCCTTGAGACCAAAATAAGCCTCCCCTTGCCATGCCCTGAAATGTCCAACTTGTTACAAAAGCAGAAGGCTTCAGAATGCATTCTGGGATTTTTTTTTATAAGTGGACGATACCCAGGATATTCCTTGATCAGGGAGTTCACACTTTTAGTCCGTCTTAGACCCCTTCCTTCTGTAGGGGAAGGATGGGGGATGCCTGTCTCAATGGGCAATGGGATTAAGAGAGGCTGGGAGCAGTGACGCAAGGGGTGCTACCCACTGGGCCCTAGGGGAAGCCTCGGTGGAAAGGCCATCTTATATCCTCAAGGTACGGTACAGCAGATCTGGTATTTTTTGTTTGTTTGTTTTTTAGAGACAGAGTCTCACTTTGTCATTCTCGGTAGAGTGTTATGGCATCACAGCTCACAGCAACCTCCAGCTCTTGGGCTTACGTGATTCTCTTGCCTCAGCCTCCCGAGCAGCTGGGACTACAGGCGCCCGCCACAACGCCCGGCTATTTTTTTGTTGCAGTTTGGTCGGGGCTGGGTTTGAACCTGCCACCCTCAGTATATGGGGCCAGTGCCCTACTCACTGAGCCACAGGCGCTGCCCAGACCTGGTATCAGTTTTTTGGAATGAACTCACTTTAAGAAATTCCGGAAGAGCATGCCACCAACACTGTACTTGGTGGTTTATAACCTGCCCGTGTGATCTCACAGTCTCTGAGGTTCAGGAATCCAGGAGGGGCTTAGCTGGTGGTCCCGGCTCAGAGTCCTTCCTGAGGCTACAGTCATGCTGCTGGCTGGCGGCTGCCGTCATCTGCTGGCTTGATTGGGGCTCGAGGATCCACTCCCAAGCTCACTCATGTTGGCTTAAAGCTCCGGTTCCTGGCCTCTTGGACATTCCTCAGAGCCACAGACCTGCTGACAACATGGCAGCTGGGTTCCCAAGGAATGGGAGAGACAGAGAGAGACAGAGATGGGAGAGAGAGAGAGAGAGAGAGAGAACAGTACAGCCAGAGACTGATGCAAGAGACCTCTCCTGACCTCCTCTGTGAGCTCACACACCATCACTTTCCCCTATGTGTCAGCAGCGAAGCACTAAGGCTAACTCTCCAGGGGGAGGAAAATTAGACTCTGCCTCTTGAATGGAGGGATATCAAAGGCTTAGAGGACATTTTTTAAACACCACGTCTGTCCAAGAGATGAGGTTGCTTTTCCCTGCTGGGTGGCAAAGTGGTCACAGTACCCCATGCTTTGGGTCTGATTAACCAATTATGTGTGTAATTGGTAGGGTACTGTCTTTTTCCAAATTCAAAATTTCAGGAAGGTAGGATGCTTTATCCCTAGTGAATAGTTCAACATTTGGTACATGATGGGGGCCCAACCGATATTAGAGTGTCAGATGCATACGTGAATGAACAAAGAACAAATAAAAAGGGAAAGAATATTGAGGAAAAAGAAACGGAATATAGAAAATGACCATGAGAAAGAGGTCAAATTTGCGATGACCTTTGCACAGCTCAACGCTAGTATCTGTGAAGGCGCCTGCACTCAGAGCAGCGTGCCGGTCAGCCTCAGCCTCTTTTGAATGCAGCCCACATACTCTGAGATGAAGATAAAGCCCTGGGCCCAGCCCCAGGCAGCAGGAAACTCCTTAGATTGACTCAGCAGGCCACTACTAAAACAGAAAATGTTTTCCAATACATGAGACAGAGGAGCCTAGGAGTCACATCTCCTTTATTAAATGAGGCTTCCCTCGTGGTCCCCCTGCTAGTAATGAGCTTCAAATCCACCCCATCCAAAGTGCCCAGGGATACCAGGTGGCAGGTTTTCCCTGCCTTCGTTTCTCAGGGTCACAGCACATACACCTCTGCTCCAGATTCTTGAAAATACAGGTGGGCTGCTGGGATCAACCATGACCAGTAGCCTCCTGAGATGCGATCTCTGCAAGCAGAACCTTCCACCTGTCCCCCAGAGAAATGCCAGGTGAGCTTGTGACCCGGAGAGCGGGAGGCAAAGGCGGACAGCAGGGAAAGGGAAACATGGGTGTGGGGGAGCAAGTTTCAACAGTAGGAAGACAAGAAAACGGGACCCAGGCCCTGGACAGGTCCTGAGAGACGCTGTGGCCAGACAGACCATATACGTAAATCCAGGAGTGTCACCACCTTATACGCTAGGCTGTTCCCGTTACAATCGGAAACACCTGCACCAGTGGAAGCAGCAGGTTACAAAACCCCGTGTCTTGCTTAGCTGAATCCCGCTGCCTCCTGAGCCCCTCATTTTTCCTAGGCATTCGACAGCTTCCTCAGAGTTCACAAGCCTAAAAACATCTTTATTCTGTGAGTCATCGCTCAGGGAATCTGCGACTGCACAGAGAAAACTCCAGGTTTAAAATCATTTGTCATCAGCACTTTAAAGCTTGGAGGGGGAGCTTGAAAGGCTTGGGCCATTCTCTGCAGAGCTGTTTGGTGCCCTTCCCATTTCCCCCACTCCGGAAGCTCCAATGACAGGGTACTAAGTCTCATCTCGACCACCACCCCTCTTTTCATTTATTATTTATTGGGCTGCCAGTTGGGGGCCTTTCCGGCCTTAACAATTCATGCACTTCAGTTTGGGGGTGTTTTTATTATAACACTTTTGCTCTTTTCAAGCTGCATTTTCTCCTTCTAGACCGCCAGTCAGTCAGCAGTAGACCCTTCTGGATTCACTTTGTCTTCATTAGCTTTCCTCCTACTGTTCCACTTTATTTTCTTAGAGATTTCCTCAACTGCATCCTTTAATGCTTCTCTATTTTATTCCAGTTATCTTTTTTTTTTTTTAATTTGCAAGAGCTCCTTATTTATTTATTTATTTTTGCAGTTTTTGGCCGGGGCCAGGTTTGAACCTGCCACCTCTGGTATTTGGGGCCAGCGCCCTACTCTTGAGCCACAGGTGCTGCCCACCAAGAGCTCCTTCTTTTTTTTTTTTTTTTTTTTCTAATAACAAGCATTTTATTTTATCTAATAGTTCTCTGGATTGAATGGGCTCAGCTGGGTGGTTCCTCTGCTGCTGTCAATTTAGATCTCTGGAAACTGCAGTCAGACAGTGACTGCAGTTGACATCATCTGAAGTCTATATATAGGATGCAGGGATGGCTAAGCCTCTCTTCCTGCCTTTATTATCTAAAGGTCTCTTCACATGTTTTCTCCAGGGTAGTTAGACTTCTTACATGGTGGAGGCTCCCCCAAAAACATTAAAAATAGAAATTGATCAAGGACTAGATCCAGGACAGGCACAGAATCACTTCAGCCATAATCTGGTGGTTAAAACGAGTCATAGAGCTACCCAGATTCAAAGTGAGAGGAAACGATATAAAGGCTTAAGAACCAGGAGGCATGGTTCATTGGGAGTCGTCTTGAGAGACTGACTCCCATGGCCCAGTAAGGGAAAAAGTCTGGCCTTGTGTCACATAGCAAGTTACCAAAACAGAAAGAACTTTGTTTTTCTAATATCTAAATGTCCTTCATTTCTAATAACAATGAACTTTGTTTCTAATATCTAAAATGTCCTTTGCAAGAGCTCCTTCTTAATCTGTTTCTTTTCATTACTGAGAGCATCTTCTTCTCACTCTGACGACAGTCATCATTTTTGTTGTTCTTGCTAGTTTTATGTTTTCTTATGATCCCTGCATTGTTTCTGTTATCCCCAAATTAGTTTTTGGTCTTTATCTTTTATCCTGAAGGCATTTTTCAAAAGTCTGAAAAATTCTGGCTACTTGGTTATACTATACTTAAATATTTGTTCTTTGTCCCAAGTTCCCAGCACAGAGCTCCTACAACCCTTGGAATTTCCTGTGTGATTGGAGTCTTTGGTTATGTTTAAGGATCCCCTTTGAATCACACCTACGTCTACACTAATGAGGTCACTTACGGTAGGGCCTAGCTAGTCTCAGGACGGGCTGGTCACCAGAAAGACTAAGTGATGAGAGGAACTTTCAGGCCTACCCACTGACTTCCAGGGACAGTAAGGGGGGCTGAAGATCAATTTCTATAACTCTTGAACAAGGAGATCTGATGAGCTTCCTGACAGTGCTGGAAAGGTGTGAGCCTGGAGAGGCCCTGGAGGCCCACACCTTACTCCACGCTTCTCTGCCACCTGGCTGTTTGTGAGTGGTACCTCTTATAGTAAACTGGTAATCTAGTAAGTCAGCTGCTTTCCTGAGTTCTATGAGACACTCTGGCAGATGACTGAATCCACGATCTTGGGATCTCCCCCTCACCCCCCAACTTACAGCTGCTTGGTCAGAAGCACAGGTGATAACCTGGACTTGTGATTGGCATCCAGGATGGAGACTGAGCCCTTACCCTGTGGGCTCTGACGCTATCTCCAGATAAACAGTGGCAGAATTGAATGAAATTGTAGGACACCTAGTGGGTGTACTGAGAGAGAGAACTGGAGAATGGGTTTTAGGGTTTGGGGGGAAACCCAAACACATTTGGAGACCAGGAATTCTGTGTGTGAGCAGGGAAGAAATGGGCGTTTTCCCTTACACCAGTCATAGTTAGTTATAAGGGATTATTAAGTGGATGGAGGGTTTATGTGCACAGACGCAGCTTGTCTGGTGGTGGGCTACACTCCAGGCGGACTGGGCTTCACGTCAACTTTTTGGTAGGTAGACCTCCAGACATCAGTGTTTGGAATTCATTCCTCTAAGACCCTTCAGTTCTCCAGCAAAGAGTCCTTTCCTCTCCTCCCTGGAGGAGACACACTTGGTTTTGTATTCCATTTCAATCGGGACCTGCTTCTTTCTTTCTTTCTGCCCTCCCAGGCTCACCACCTCCTGGGATTCACCAACCAGATCCCCCTCTTGGTTCATTTATCTGGATGATAACTTTTCTCCTGCTATGGTTTGGGATGGAGGTCTGATGACCCCTCAGGCAGATCACAATCAAGCCCCCGTGTGTGCAATCCCATCTTGTCCCCACCTCCACTCCTCGTCCGGGGCCTTGGGCCCCTGAGACTTCCCAGGTCTTACTCAGCACATTGTGGCTTGGTTTGTGGCTTCCGTTTTGTAGTCACTCAGGATAACATCCCCCTGCTCTCTACCCATTTATACTCCTTCCTCTGCTGCCCGTATTCCAAACATCTGTCAACCTCGCAACACTCCAGGTCTCCGTCCTTTGGTTTGGGAATACCTGTTAACTTCCTTACTGTCATGTTAGTGGTATTTTAGGAAGAAGCTGAAATGCAGGTGTTAAATCTTCTATGTGTAAAAAAAAGTCTGCTTAACTATTCTAAGCCTTAGATTTATATAAAACAAAGAAAACAGAAGTAATAATAGTACCTGAATACTATCTGAATTGATCTATTACAGCTAAATATACACCTACCTTCTGACCCTGAAATTTCTCCTGGAGGTATATTCACAAGAAAAATGAGCATGTGTGTCCATCAGAACACACGTATGAAGGCTCATGGTGGCTTTTTTCCTCACAGCCCCAAACTGGAAATACCCACGTGTCCATTCACAGGAGAATGGATAAATATTTAATAGTAGCATATAAATAGAATACTACATGGTAGGAAAAAAGTAATCAACTACTGCAACACACACTGATAAATCCCAGAGATGTAGTTTTAGGCAACAGAAACCAGATACAGAACAGAACATGCTGTATGATTCCATTTAAATGATAATTGAGAGAAGCAAAATCCACCTGCAGAGAGAAGTTGGAATAGTAATTATCTCTTAGAGGAAGTTACTGTCTAGGAAGAGATATCAGGAAGACTTCTGAGTTGATGGAAACATTTTGTTTCTTGATCTGAATAGTGGCTTCACAGGCACATACAGATATGAACACATTTTGAGCTGTACATTTAAATTTGTCTTACTGTATGTATGTAAAAACTTGGTTTAAAGAAAAAACTAAAACACCATTGTTCAGGCTACTATAACAAAATACCATAAACCAAGGAGATTATAAATAATAATTAATTTCTCACAGTTCTGGAAACCATAAAGTCCAAGATCAAGTTGCTGGCAGACGCATGTCCCAGGGAGAGCCTGGTTTCTGGGCTGCAGACTAGAGACTTCTCACTGTATCCTCAAGCGGTTGAAGGGGCTGGAGAGCTCTCTGAGTCCCTTTTATAAGGACACCAATCCCATTCATGAGGGCGCTACCCTAATAACCTCCCAAAGGCCCCACCTCCTAATACATGGTACCACCACATTGGATATTTAGTTTTTAACATACGAATGTGGGCAGGTCACCAGCATTCAGACCATAGCAATCTAACTGTAATCTTAAAGCTTTGTAGGAAAATATTTTTCTAGGGGAAAAAAAATACTACTTTGTAATCTTAAAGCACTGTAGAAAAAGATTGTTCTAGGGGAAAAAAATATGCTACCTAATCAGAAACCCACCTGGATCTCAGAAGGGGCTGAGGGTCTCTGCATATTAGAGGTGCAGTCACTGAGACACTGTACCTAACACATGGTTTAGCCTCTTCCCTCTCCCTATCAGTGGTGTCATCTTTGTCCAGTTACTCTTCCTCTGAGCTTCAATTTCCCCTTAAAACAAAAGGGTGACTTAGGCCAGCGCCTGTGGCTCAGCGGGTAGGGCACCAGCCCCATATACCAAGGGTGGCGGATTCAAACCTGGTCCCTGCCAAACTGCAACAAAAAATAGCCGAGCATTGTTGCAGGCACCTGTAGTCCCAGCTACTCAGGAGGCGGAGGCAAGAGAATAGCCTAAGCCATTAACTAAGCCTCCAACTAAAGAGTTGGAGGCTGCTATGAGCTGTGATGCCACAGCACTACTGAGGGCAATAAAGTGAGACTCTGTCTCTTAAAAAAAAACAACCCCAAAAAACAAAAACAAAGGGGTGACCTACATTATCTTTAAGGTCCATTCCAATTCTAAAATTCTTTGTCCAGAGGGGAAAATGTTTTTTTCTTTTCCCTTAACAAAAAGGTATTCTATCTTGTTCCTCCTTTTCAACCAGATACCCGCTTTTTTTGCTCTTGTCTGTCCACAGATAAGCTCTCAGGGGTCAGAGGACACATCACTCAAGTCTTTTGTACTCAACCAGCTCAGTGGGATGAATTTAGCAGACGCTGTTAGATGAAAGAGTGTAATTTTGCCATAAAAATATACTGAATCTAAAGCAAAGCTGTGTATCTATAAAGTGAGGAAATTGCATCCACAATAAAAACTCTATCAACAAAGCTATCTAATAATAGAAGGCCTTAGAGAGAGCTATTATTTCTATCAACCAACTCAATGGACCATTGCGTAAACTGCCTTTGTTTCCTCACCTAAACTTGGCCTTAGTATTAACCATACAGTATATTCCTTTGTCCAGAAAAATAAGGAAAACTAATCACATATTATGCTCAGAGACAAAGCTGTTCCCTAAGGTTATCTTAGTTGAACAAGAGCTCATTTCTGAGAGAAGAAAGGTACCCGGGCAGTCAATGTGATGGGCTGGCAGAGTTTTTCCTTCACTGGGGTCAGGTTTAAGATTCATTGCCATCATATCCTAGGCATTCTGGCTGCTGTGTGAAATCAGAGCAATAATAAAAATCAATGTAAATTAGAAGGGTTTAGAATCCAGAGTCTAGGGGTGGATATAATCTGTAACAAAGATGTCTAAAAAATTTAATTGCATCTGTAAAACTGCAATTGAAATGTTTAGCCACACAAGAAGAAACGTGCTTTTCAGCAAGTTGAGAGCATTTGCCAACTAGTGATGCCACATGGGGAGTGACAGGGAGCTCACACTGCAGTCAAAACACCTGTTTCGGTCCTATATCCACCATGACCTAGCCATGGTCAGGCTAACTTCTTGATTTGAGAAGTGGACATATTAAATAATTTTCAAAGTCCCTTTATATAATGAGCTTTAATATTCTATGATGCATGGATGACAATTACGGTGATAAATAAATATCAGGTTTGTTTGTAACTCCCTCCTCTGTGAGTGTAAATACCTTGATATTAAAGAGGCATTGTGATTGGGGGACTTGGCTTCCATCTGCTCGGCACCCCTACCCCCCCTTTTTGGTGACAGCATCCTGCTTTTCTCCATCCTGTGCAGGACTGCTGACCAAGCTGCTCCCCACCTCCTCATGTGAGCCTCTACAATCTGACCCAGATGAGGCCAATCAGATTTTCTCCTCCAGAACTGACCTTTAAGCTGAATGACTCAAGGGCAGAAAATAGTTGTTCTTAAGTCATTCTGATGTCACCCCTTTGAAGAGACTACCAATTAGCTCACATCTATTATTGCAGATTTTGGGTACCTTGCTCCTGCTCTTCCCAAGCATGGCTATCCCACTTTCCCTTAGATTCTTTCCATTACTGTTTATACTTCCAATGAGCATCATAGGATGTAGCTAGCCAGAGCTGACCTCTGTTGCTGGCAACCAACAAATCCTATCTGGTACAGAGCTCTTTTCTTATCCACATGGTAGGGCTTTAATTTGTACTTTGAAACAATAAAATGGAATTCATTTTCAAGTACTTTAAAAACCTTGATTTTTTTTTTTTTTTGTCTAGTTAAGAAATTCCTTTTCTCTAATTGGAATAAGTAGAGTTCTTATTACATTCTTAACATTTCGCTGCTATAAACTATACTTATGTGGTAAAATTGCATGCTTCTTTTTCATGCAGGATCTGAACTAAGGGCAGCCACATTCAAAGACCGGACCTTGGAACCAGCTCTATCCTCCTCAAGTCATGGACAGCACCAGAATGCTGTGGAACACTCAGCAGTCCACCAAGTGCTCCCTGGAGGAAAAAATAGAAGCTGATCGCTCTGCCTCTGAGTGGAAAGCCCATCGTGATTTGGCCTGGGGTTATCTCACCAGGAAAGTGATGAGCTTCTTTTCAAGAGATAGTTCCAAAAATACACTGGGGGCTAAGTCTTCGAAGCTTTCCCTGGAAAGAGTAAAATGCCTCTAGTCGGGACAGGGTGGAGCAGAGAGGGGCTGCACCCCCACACCCCATTAACAAAAGCTAAACAGCGCATGATTTTTTGAACCAACACATGAACCTGGACACTGACAGTGCTGTTCACTATGGGATGGGAGGCCATGGGGACGGCTTTCTTGAGAGAGGAGAGACAATGGGACTTACCTGGTCTCAGAACTGCTGCTGATATTACCCGCTCAGCCACTTTACACTCTAGAGCAGTGATTTTCAACCATGTGCCGCGAGAGGACCCTAGATGCACCATGAACATTCATAAAGATCATTAATTAAATGATTTTCAGAAGAAGTTCAAAGCATAGTAAGGTCTGTTCTTTTTTTGACTCTTTGTGACCAACCTAATTTGAGTGTGCTGTGGAAGTTTAACTATAGGTTCAAGTGTGCGGTGAGACAGAAAAGGTTGAAAAACACTGGTCTACAGCAACACTGGATGTCTAATACAGGAGCCATGTGGCAATGAAACCGTCCATCAGTTCCTAAAACGTCCAGGAGAAGATGGGTATCTACCCATGACATCAACTGGGGGTGGGGAAGGGAAACGAAAGAAGGTGAGAAGGACACTGATGTGAGAAAATAAAGCTGTTCTAGGATTTCATTGTACAAACTCAGAAGATTCCAAAAGGAATGCAGGAGAAAGGTGACAGCCACTGTGTGGGCAGAGGCTGTTCTTGCTTTCCAATATCCATTCTGCCTCTTTCCATAGTAAGAGGACACTGTGATATAGAACACAAAGCAAACAGCATCTGAAGTTGTCCTTCTTGGTACTACTACATGAAGGAAGATGTGATGGCTGGAGCTCCGGGGGCCATCTTGAACTATGAGGTAACATTAAAGGTCCCTGAAAGTGTTCTGTGGTTGCCATACCCATGCTGTGCTCCTGCCCCCGGGCTCCTCTGTACGCCATTGTTTCCCATTCTCTGAGTGTGTAGCCAACCCCATACCCTAAGTCAGAAGTCAGAAATCCCATTAGAGAGAGTTTACCTGAGTCTTAAAAGCCCTGTGGGCTTCATTTAAAATCATCTGTCGACATTTCTGTGGGCTGAGAAAAGTTCCTAAAGATAGTTGCCCACTTATAGAGTGCATTTCTGCCTCCAGGACTGTACTCCTCCATTACACTTGAACTTGGGAATCCCTGCATCCTGGGGAATACAGGATGTTCTCAGAGGAATGCACTTCCAGGTAAGAGTATATTTGATCACTGGTGAATGGGAGAGTTATTTTTTAAAACATTTTTTTTGCTGTTTCTTTTGCTCGCTCTTCCCACTCTCATTTCCCTGCTAGGGAGGAAAAAAAAAATCATCCAGGCAAGAGTATATCCAATTCCCTTTCTTAATTAGAAACAAAACATTTGGAAAGCTGTGGCACAATCACTTGAAGAACATTTGCAAATTATCTATGAGCACAAAGCCAGCATATTAAGGAAAGCAACGGGGGTCACAGAACATGTTCCAGGCTACACGTTCCAGGCTAATGGAGAGGGTCATCCAGATTTGCAGAGGGCCCATCAATCACAGCTGGAGACCCCTCATCCCCTCACCCAGGGCTGGCCATGCACAGAGAAGGGGTCACGTGAAACACAGCAAGCTCGAGCTCTCCCAGGTGTCAACAGCACAGCTATGAAACCTATCATCCCAAACTAATACCCCATGGTGCCTGATGGGTTTTAGGGAAGTGTTCAAATAAATAATCATTTTCTTGTACTGGAGATTAGATTTCATACATCAGAGCCCAGGGCCAAGCTTATGGGAAGAGATATGAAGAACAGAGTTCTTTTTCCAAAAGTAAAATTCACTTCTAATCCACTAGTAAGCATGGAAATAGCTTCTTCCAAACTCTATGGCAAAGAAAGTAGCTAGCTGGATCTGACTTCTGGGGTTCTTCATATTTGATGACTAACAGTTGGCAAAGCCTGGGGTCTCGTTCCCTAGAAAGTGTTAAGTAAAAACAGGTTGTGTCTTAGTCCATTGTGCTGCTAAAAAGGAGTATCTGAGGCTGAGCAGTTTATAAAGAAAAGTTTATTTGGCTTCAGATTCTATGGGCCATGTAAGAAGCGTGACACCAACACCTGCTTCCAGTGAGGGGCTGGGGACGCTCCCACTCATGGTAAAGGGCAAGGGGAGCCCGGGGGCAGAGGTCACAGGGTGAGAGCACAAGGAAGAGAGAAAAAGGGGGACAGACACAGTGAGGGAGAGAAAGGACGTGCAGGCTCTTTTCAATAACCAGTTTGGGGGGAACTAAAAGAGAGGACCCTCCCTGTGAAGATGACACCACGCCATTTACAAGGGATCCACCGTTGGGACCCAAACTCCTCCTAGCAGGCCCCACCTTCAACAGTGGGAATTACTTCAAGATGAGACTTGATGGGGCCATACAAAGTATACCCCAAAACCACAGCAGGTGGGCACGCAGGAAGAGCTCAATGGATGTCAGCTACGACAACATCACACCTCCGAAGACAAACCAGAGTATTTCATTTTTATACAGTTCTAACTGTGAAAAAGACATTCCTCATACCATATCGGCATCTGTTCCCAGCACCTTTCACTCCTGGGTTCTACTTCTAATCCGGGAGTGCAGACGAAGCCAGATTCTCTTCTCCTTGGAGGTGCTTAGAAGACTGCAAGTAGTTTACACCACCTGTGTCTTTTCTTTTCCAGCCTAAAATTATCAGCCACTGATGTTGTGGCTTTGTTTCCAGCCCAGCATGCTGGGGCTCCCATGTGCAAGCCCAAGGGTGCGGTGCTCTCTCCTATCCCCTAGCCCCCTGGACACCTGGCGGAGGGCATATCCATCTAGATGTGGACAGGACTTAGTTCACAAGGAGGTCTTAGACTCCCAGGCTACCTAACGCAGGGAGAAGGAAAGCAGTGAGCACTTCTTGAATTAATAAATGAATGAAAGATTAGGCTTCTTGGGAAGTTAAAACCCAAATTCTTTTTCCCAATCCTGGATATACTTTGATCACTTCATTGAGGGATCTAATTTCAAGACTCACTGTAGGTCCACGTCTGTTCATTCCACCTTATTTAAGCTAATCAGACAAGCTAATCCTACCCTGTTGAGAGCGTCTGGTTTAGCGACTCCATCATCCTACAAACTACCTGTCCCTGCCAGCCTCATGACAACCACAGATTGTTATGTCATTGGTATACTCATCTGAGTGATTAATTAATTAATTTGGCTTATAATCGTATTATAAGGAAGCAGATTAAATATGTTCTGCCCGGTGTTGCCTGGATGGAAGGGCTATGGGATTGAATTATGTCTCCCCCAAACTCATGTTGAAGTCTTGACTCCCAACACCTCATTATGTGAGCCTTTTTGGAAACAGCGTGGTTTGCAGATGGAATCAGTTACGCTGGAATGAGGTCACCCTGGAATAGGGTGGGTCCTAATCCCATTATTACTAATGTTCTTATAAAAGGGGGAAGTTTGAACAGAGACTCAGACACACACACAGGGAAGAGGACGTGAAGAGAACCGGAGGAGACGCCATCCACAAGTCACAGACAGGAGCCTGGGGCAGACCCTCCCCCAGGGGCTCTGCGGGAGCCAGCCCTGCCCACACCCTCACCTCAGATGCTGGACCCCACAACTGTGAAACGACGAACTTCTGCTCTTTAAGCCACCCAGGTGGTGGCAACTTGCTCTGGCAGCCCTAAGAAGCTAACACAGAGGGAGAGGGGACCCGATGGCCCATCCCACCTCTCTGCTCATCAGGGAACCAGTTACGCAGAGACCGGCCCCATTTCAGGAAGGAGCAAAACCAACCCTAAGAATAAGCGAAGGCAGGCCGCCCCCTTCACGGTCCCTCCTGACGTGGAGCGTCTAGAAGCCCCAAGGCTGACCTACGGAAATAATAATGGTACGAACAAATTGTATTTGAGGCTTTTCCGATTGCTTCTGCAACCACTTGCTGGATCCCAAGTCATCTTGGGAAACAGATGGCACAGACGTTATTATTTCTATTGTGCAAAAGAGAAATCATAGTTAAGTCAAAAAGCAGCTCCAGGGAATGAAAGTAGACAGTGGTCAGCTCTAAATAAGAAGCCGGAGGCAAATTCTCCCTCCCCTCTCGGTTATTAGAGGGTCACACCAGGCTGCGCTCCTCTGCTCTGCGCTGCCCCAAAATTCAATCCCCCAAACCCCGAGGCCCTGCGCTCTCTCTGAGCCTCTGCGGGGAGCCGAACTGTACACACATTTAGGGCGGGAGGACCGTAGGTGGGGGGCAGGGGAGATGACTGTGCACACACGTATTTGCTTCCCACCAAGAGCAGGTCCCCTAAAGCCAACACACAAAACCTCCCGTGACTCCCTTCACTTGACATTAAGGGACGACTGACGTGGGTGATGTGATATACGGACAATCGTATTAAAGTAGTCCCACTTCCTAGGAGAAAAAGTAGGCACAGGAGAAATTGCCCACCATAGAATGATCTTTTATCTGTTTTCCCCTCTGGACCCTGAAATTGTCTTCCAGATAACAGAATTTCATTGTGTCCAAAGGGTCATGGGGAAGTCTGGCTTAAGTTATTGGGAAAACCAATCCTCAAGTATGTGTTTGTAGCCATCTTAAGTGAAACAGGAGAATCTTGAGGGACCTCCCTTCTCTCCCAGAAACTGGGGAGCAGAGGAGGAAGGGGTGGGGAGATGCGAGTGAGGGTGCAGCTGCCTCTGGGCCGTGAGCACAGGGTGTCCCTGGGCAGTCTGTGGGGAGTCAGGCCTAAGCACCGGCATGACGGGAGGAGGGGGAATGTGGAAACAAGTCTGAGAAGACACAGTCACCGCACACAGCGTAAGACCGGAGGAGTTCAAAGCCACGGTGTGGCACATGCAGCAGCATCTGCTTTTCAGCGAGGGACAACTTGAAGGAATGAATGTAATAGATCACATTCAGATGCAGTATTTCCTTCAGACTCGGGCAAGAAGGATTCTGGTCCCAGGCCTCACAAATGGGTCCCTTCTCATGAGACAAGGGCTGAAGGATGTGCCCCCTGGAACCTGTACCCCCCTTCCAGATCACACTCTGGGTACTCGGGACCCTGTAATTCTCTGTCCAAAGGTCCCCAGGCCACTGCTGGGGCCGGTGCAGGCCTCTTTCCTGGGGCCACCGCATGGAGGGAAGGCCAAGATACTAGTGTTCATACACCCCAGTCCTAAGCGGGTGCACCTGCTGCACACAGTCCCCCTAAGGTGCAAGTTGGAGCTGGAAACAGGATGAGCATGGGACTGACTAGGGCCCCCTCTCCCTGGGCCACCACAGACAAAGAGACAACTCCAAGGAAGACAAAAATGTGAACCTGGCTTCCCAGTCTCTAGGAAGGTGCATTTGTCAGAGTACAAGGGAAAAATATGAAAAATAATCTCTATGTATCACACATCTGTACATATACACACGGATCACATAATATGCAGTCTGTTAGACTCCTGACTTAAAATATATTAGACCTAGGACATGTGGACCTCCATTTGTACTTTGCTGTGGGCTCTGCAAAATACCAGGGCAGGTCCGGAGGACCCTGAACACTCATCAGCTTCACACATCAATGCAAAACAACCTGGAGAAACAGGTTTCAATTCTCAGAGTAATGTTCTTCCTGGGAACTGTTGCTCATTGCACACTGTGCCTCAGGGCAGGCTCTCCACTCTCTCAACTCTCTAGCTCTCAGCAGGCGAAGAAGAGTGATTTGTGGCCAAAAGAGGGACACTCCCAACCTTCAGCTTTTAAGTAAGTGCCTTGAAAGAACACAAAGTATATGGAAATGGGGAGAGGCCAGGAGGGGGAGAGGCCGTAAGCATCAGCTCAGGGCAGGTACCCACCAGCAAATGGAAGAAAAATCAACAAACACCATGAAAACTCTTCCTTTGGAAGAAACTATTTTTGCTGCAATCAGAGCTAAAGTGAAGTTCTTCTGGGTCATCCACTTGTGACCTTGGGGCATGAGTCCCCTAACTACCACCTCCTCTCCCCCCTTCCCCCAGAGTGTCAGGAACTAAACTTTAGGGTGAATATCCAGGGAGCAGGCTCTGAAGCAAACGGTCTTAGCAGCCTGTCCCCCCCCATCATCTCCTCCTGTGCACTCCCAGGGGTCAGCTCTGTGAGTGGACCTCTCTAGGCCTGGATGGTAAGAGCAGCCAGACATCAACATCTGTGTCTATAAAGCAACAGAGACGCGCAGAGACACTCCCACACTGTACAGTAAGAAATGTCTTTCCATGGGCTAAGGAGAGGCTTCCTATGTTGATGGGGAATGATGGTGCAAGGCCATCTTCTACGATGATATGAAAAGATAACTCGACACCCTGGAATACAGACACTCAGATGGGACATGGCCAGGTTTTACCTCGAGACAGGTGCCCAAGTCCACAGAAGACAGAACTGCAAGAAAGCCTAAAGGGAGATAAGGTTTCTTCCCAAATAAGGAGAACCCAAAAGTGACACTGCTTTGAAGCTTAACACAGGCAAGGAAGATACAGCAGGCAGTGATACCTGGATTTCTGCTGGCTGCAAAGGTGGCCCCCACTGACTCTGGGTCTCTAGGAGTGGCCCATGAGCCACAACTATGCAAAGATAAAAATATGCATGCTCTGGGAAAAAAATATGCATGCTGTGGTAGGCAAAGTGGTGTCCTCCTAAAAATGCCCATCTCCTAACTCCTAGAACTTCTGAATATGCTTTGTTCCATGGCAAGGGGGAAGTGAAGTTGCAGATGGAATTAAGGTTGCTAATCAGGTGACCTTGACATGGGGAGATTATCCTGAGTCGTCTGGAAGGATCTTTGTAATCATATGTGTCCTTAGAAGTGGAAAGGAAGATAGGAGAGTCTGTTAGAGTAACAAGATGCGAGAAAGATAGCCAGTCGTTGCAGGCTTTGAGAAGAAAAGGGGCCACAAGCCAAGAGGTGCAGGTGACCACCAGAAGGTGGAGGTGCGTGCGCTCCCAGAGCCTCCGGAAAGAACACAGCCCTGCTAATGTTTCAGCCAGAGAGACCCACTTTGGACTTCTGACCTCTAAAACTATAATAAATGTATGTTTTTTGATAAAGCTGTCATTTAAGAAAAAAACAAAACAAAACCAAGGCACCTGTCCCAAGGTAAAACCTGGCCATATCCTGTGAGTGTGTGGTCATTTATTATAGCAGCAAAACGAAACTTATACACATCCTTACCTCACTGTCCTGTCATTCAGCCCTAAGTGAAGTGAGCTACAGAGTAGCCTACAGAATTCTCCTTCAGGAATTTGTGGGGTTTCATGAAGTCTCAGCTCCATAGTGCTTTAAATTGTCCTCTCTGATTCTTTGTCTGGGACAATATTTTCCACTTTATGGCATAAAATACACACAGGGATTGGGACTGGTCTGTGGTCCTGCCCTGCCCCTGGAGTAGCAGCCATTTGGCCCCAGTAGAATTAACAGCCACAGTAGAAGTGAAATGGATATGCAGAGAGGCCCACTGTCTCAAGGACACTGCTATTAAGTACCGGGCCACTGGGATTTGAAACCAGAGAGGGAGACTCCAGAGCCGGTGTGCTTAATTAACCTCCATGTGAAGACCACCCCAATCCAGGAGGCTGAGTTTCTGCTCCAGTGTTTCAGGACAGTTTGGATAGTCCAAGTCTGGGCGTTTTCCTAAAGACTCTCTCCCCAGTGGGCTATGGGTCCTCCCTGGGTAGGTGGGCAGGCTACACCACCTTACAGCCAAGGTGTACAGGTGGGAGCCAGGCAGAGCAGGGGCTGCCGCCACCACTGGTGGGTCTCATGCCATCTCCCCTCTCTCCTCTGGAGGCTCCCACCTTGGTGAGCTCTGCACTCACAGATGGGACAAAACCCACAGGATTTGAGGGCTCGGGAGCTATGAGGTGGGGGCTCACATGTGGGGAGATTAAAGAAACTGTGCTTTTCTTTCCCAAGAGACGTGGAGACCAGCATTGAAAAGGATTTCTATTTTCAAAAGTTAGGTCTGGTGGCAGAGTGCAGGGTAGACGGAGAAGGAGAGAAGGACGAAAGTGAAACGGAACGGAAAAGGGCGAGGGTGAGATGGGAGCAGGCGGTCAGCAGGATCTGGTGACTGCCACAGTTCAGGGGTTTGTCCCCTCCAGATCTCCGTGGTGAAACCCGATCCCCGGTGTTGGAGGTGTTTGGGACTCGGGGTGGGCCCCTCGCGAATGGCCTGGCACTGTTCTTACTGTGCGTATGAGTGCTCGCTGGATGGGCTCCCGCAAGAACAGGTGATTCAGAAGAGCCTGGTGCCTTCTTCCCCTCTCCTAGTCCTCTCTGGAGCCACATCACCCCTGCACAACTGCTGCCCTCGCCTCCCTCCATGAACGGGAGCAAGTTGCAGCCTCCCCAGATGGCCCGTCTTGAACCTTTCCAACATCAGGATTGTGAGCCAAGCAAACTTTTTCTCCTTATCAATTACCCAGCCTCAGGTCTTCATTTATAGCAGCATCGAATGGGCTAAGACAATGACTTACTGGCTTTGGGGAGTGAGGGACAGGGAAGGAGCCAGGACACCAGTGAGGCTCCAGCTTAAGGGCACTTAAGAGATTGGAGTTCCAGAGATTGGAACTTCAACCTGGATGGGGACATGGGGAGACAGAGGACGCAGAAGGTAGCAAACATGCTGAGTGTGGGGTGTCTGAAGAACATAGGGGCAGAGGTGCTCAGCAGGCTGAATGACAGAGAGACCTGGGCCCCTCTTCTCTCTCTCCTCCTCCTTTTAAAAAAATCCTTTGCATCTTTTGCTGTGTAGCTCCCTGGAGCTTCCCCATGTTCCAGCCCCACAGGCCCCACGCCCCCCGCAGAGGGAGTGCTCCGTCCTCCCTGCTCCAAGAGCCGTTTTCTCCATGTCATTAGTGCAGTGGCCTCAGTCACCTCACAGCTTGTGCCAAGCTCTCTCACTTGGCTGAGCAATCCTCCAAGTCCTCTGAGAAGCCCCAGGACTCAGTAAAGGGGCAGAACTGAGTGTGTTCAGGAAAGTCACCCTGGGGAGCTGGGGATGTGTGCAGGGCCAGGGGACGGGAGAGGGAAATAGGTCCTAGAGTCTCAGAGCACATGTGATGCTGCACCCGAGGGACACACAGGCGGGAGGGAGGAGAGGGGGCAAGGCACAGTAGGCACACTACACATGCGTGCACACCCGTGCACACGCAAGGCCTGCATACAAGGCATATGCGTGCACACACACACGTGTGTGCTCAATTCCTCAAGCTCCCAGCAGGCTTCTGGCATCAGATGCTAAAACTGCTACCACTAATAACTGAAGAACTTAAACTCCCACTGGGGACCCCTCCTGGGTGTCACCCCCTCCGATTCTTCAGCCCCCTGACACAACAGCCTGGTGCAGACATGATTGTGCCTCCAACAAGAATGCCCCGAGGATGACCACGTAAAGGATTTTTTTTTCTGAATCTGGAACAGCAGAGTTAAGACGACGGTATCTTGGGTCCATTGATTACCACCACCTGAAACACGAAAATAAAAGCTGGAGAAGGGAAAGTGAAGGCAAGCTGCTGTTCATCTCCAAAAGAAAAATCCCAACAGCAGGAAAAGAGAAAAGTGGGGACGATAAAAACTTAGAACTCAATCAAGTTGAAATAAGTTGTATCATATAGAAATACGTTGGGGACAGGGGTTACACAGCTGAGGAAACTGGAAATCGGGATTGAAATGGCTGCTCAATTCTGTCTACACCAGACTGTGCTCACAGGTACAAAGAACAATGCAAAACTCAAAGCCCCCGTTGTCAATGCGGGTGCGAACTCGGCTGTGTCTTACACAACACATCGATTCGGTAAAAATACACACAGAAAAGAAGACAGTTTCTTCTGGGAGTCACAGCAAAAATCCTTTACTCTTCTGTCCAGCAACCTGGAGAAAAACAAGGGAATCTGTGGCTTGGTTTCCTTGACAACCTTATCTCTGCTCCAGACACCATCCTCTGTCTCTAAGCAACAGGGCACACTTCAGAATTACCAGGAGGTAAAACGCAGCACCGACCCTGGGTCCTTCTGGACTCAGCAAATCAGGGCAGTGAAATTGGTCCCTCACAGGAGCCACAGCCCCGACTATCCTCACCAAGCCCCACATGCACCCCGCACGCCCCCAGCTTCCTCAGTGCCTGAAATTCCACCTCCAAGCTCTCCCCCGGGACTTACTCCCCTGTGCTCCCCAGGGGGACAATGACCCCGTCCTGCAGCTGACTTCTCCCACAGCCCTCGTTCCCATAAAAAAGTCCTATGTGGTCTAGTGCAGGGGGTCCTCAAACTATGGCTCGCAGGCCACATGAGGCGGTGTGATTGTATTTATTCCTCTCTTCAAAATAAGATAGGTGCAGTGTGCATAGGAATTTGTTCATAGTTTGGTTTTTTGTGTTTTTTTTTTTAACTAGAGTCCAGCCCTCCAACGGTCTAAGGGACAGTGAACTGGCTCCCTGTTTAAAATGTTTGAGGACCCCTGCTCTAGTGAGTAAGAGACAGATAGGAAAGCTGTCACCAGGATGTCACCGGGATTTACTAATCTTGGAAATAAACATCCAGCCTGAAGAAAGCGTTTGATTGAAAGAGAATGAGCGAAAATGCCTGTATTTCTGTATTGCCATTTAAGTAGACTTCGTTTGCACCTGAAAACAGGATTTAGAGATTTTTTTTTTTTTTTTTCCTTACCAGCGTGCTCTTACTCTTTCCTAACATCTTCAAGCCAGGAAGTATTTTTGAGAATATAGAGAAGAGAAATAAATGAACAAACTCTCTGGAAATGACAGCTCTGAACTTTAATCAGAGCAAGAGAAGAGAGCTGATGAGCACAAAGCTCTGTAGCTGAAAGTGCTGGAATTTGGAAGTGGAAGGAGCTGACAAACAGTGCTTTGAACTGCGGCATCCCGTAATCAGGGTAACTGCTATTTACCTCCTACCTTTATTTCTCAAACAGGCTCATGGCTATGACTCTATTTTCTCCCCACATCACCTGTGGTGCAGGGAGGAGGGCTGGAAATTATGCACCTTCCAGGGAACAGTGAAATCACACCTCGAAGTTGCTCCTACACGCCATCACATAGTTATTTTCCGAATAAGTTCAAAATGATAGATTCTGACTCCCATTGCTCACTTACGACTGATGATGGGGAATGTGGCCAGTCTAAGTTGCTATAATTCAAATGCGATTTCCAAACACTGTTTTATTCATGAGCTTTGAGTTTGTTCCCAATTAAATTTTAGCCCACCAACAAACCTGATCTATCTGAGGTCCCCCCTCCTGGTTCATTCTCTCTTGAGTAGAATTATTAAGGAGAAGTGTCTAAATTCATTTGAGTTCCATTTGCAATAGCTGTGTTGATGAAACAGAAAAACCAGCAGCCTACAAGGCTGACAGTGGAGCGTAAACCACGTGGATGGGCTGCAAAGATCTGCTGTTTAGGGACACCTGTAGAACCACGAAAAATAAGAAGTTCAGGAGGAGCGGGGTGGGGAACGGGGGAGTTACTATGCTCTGGTAATCTGCAGGATGTTGGACATAAGAAGCTTTGGCGCAAGTTCTAAGAAATGGGATCAGATGGATACTCTGATGTCTTACCAACCACTGCATGAGCAGACAGAACAACTTACTAGTATGAGAGCCTGAATGGGGGCGTGATGTTGCCCACTGGGGCAGGTAAAATCCAAAACACACAGGTCACAGGCTTGTCTACTCTCCAAAGAGCTGAACCACTCACTAAGGAACCGGTGGTTTGAAATGGCTTGGAAATCTGCATGTTGGTGCGAGCTCAGATTCATCACGAGCCCCCTGGGGGCTTGGCACAGATTGATTTTGCAGACTTACACCCCCTGGTAGAGTCAGTGGGAGCAACTTATCTTTTTCTGTTCTCTCCCGAACCCTCACGCTGAGCTCATCACCTCTGAATCTGTCTCCATGTCAACAAGGAGAAGAGAGCCGAAAGCAATGAAAGTTGTTTAAGTCATCACACATCTATGCTAAATGGGGAACTCGGCTGGCAAGTACCACCCCGAAAAGTGGGGCAAACAACAGAGTGAGAGATGGGCCTGGAAGTACATTTAGGTGTCGTGTCATCCATTGTATTTAATCAGAGAAAGGAAAAGAAAATGGAATTTTTTATTTCAGAATCCATCCATGGGTTAATGGTTATTTGCAGAACACAAGTAACATTTTAATTATTTTCAACTCCACACCATAACAGCTATCAAGGGAATGGAGGCAAAATAGAACAAACAGGGACTTATTAAATACATAATTAATGTGCACTAAAATTAGCATATATGAATACGAATAAGCCAGTTCTATTATAAGGTATGCGATTCAAATGCTATCAATTGATTAAACTTATCTGCCAGGGCTTAGGAACAAATTAGGCCACCCCAACGGTGGAGAGAGAAATTCATTAGCAGATGAGATGATTTCTTGGTGATCCATCCTGCTTGCAAAGGTGCCAAGTTATTTCCATAAAACCAAAATGTTAGAAACGTTCGAAATCTCTCTACGGTAAAGCAAAAGCAAATCAAGCTCTTCTCAAAGATTATCTCCTAGCCAGCATGGAGCTGTGGGACTCCTCGAGAGAGGATCATACCTTTGATCCATGAGGACCGCAGACACCTAGATGTCTGTAGTAGGGGCTGCACTCTGTGCGGCTTCTCCAAGAGCAGGGAAGGGTCCCAATGTATTTCTCCCCACTGCCTTGCCTATGGAAGAGCCATCCAGCTGAACACAACACCGGTGAGGAAACCCAGCAGACAAGCCCAGGTGCGGTACAACCTCTCTAACCCACGCTCACGGAGGAAGGACAGAGCTGCGGCCACACCCACCTGCTAGTAACCTCCTTAACCAGCAGGAAGACAGAGGCAGTCTGGTATCCAGCCCGCGGCCTCAATCCCTTCTACTTACCTCTAATGGAATGTTCCCGCTGCCTCTTCCAGCAGGAATTTTCACCCTGTACTTTGGGTGAAAATTTTGGCAAGCAGTCCTACAAGGTTTGGGTTAAACTGCAACTCTCAGAGCAGGAGACTTAACTTTTTCAACTGTACCATCTTCAAAGTCTGCCCTGCTCCCCACGCTCTAGGCTTGCCCTCACCCTACTGACTCCCTGTGACCCTCAATTCATTCTGCAGTGCATTATAATGTACGTCCGTGTGGATATGTGTGTGTGTTTCATCTCTTCTGTTAGACTGCAAGCTCTTTGAAGCAGGGACTATATTTTCTCCTCTTTTTTTGTCTCTCTCAGAGCACCCAGGTCTGTGCCGCCTACTGTGGCAGCCGCTAGCCGCGTACGACTACTGAGCACTTGAGATGTGCCTCGTACCACTGACAAAAAGAATAATTTCAGAACACTGAAGATATGTAAATTGTTTTTTCTGTTACATACAACTTTGTCTTGGCCTACATTTCACTTTAACCATTGAAAATTTACCATCCAAACGGAGACATGGCAGAAATGTGAAATAACACACGGGGTCTTGAAGAACGCGAACGAGCTCGAGTTTTAAATATGGTTGAAATGACAATATTCTGGCTATATTCGGTTAGACAAAATAGAGTTTTTTTAAATTAATTTCACATACTTTTACTTATTTACTTTTGACATGCTACAGAGAATTTAAAATTCTACAGGCAGCGTGCATCCTAATTCTGTTGGATGGAGTGATGTGGATGCATCCCACATAGAAAGCGTCCAGAGAAGTATTGGTTGGCTGGCTGAACACTATAAACAGATTGTTTTATGCCCTCTCGCCTGGTCTCCAGTCTCCGCTACAACCAAATGGAAACATTTTGCAGGCACTGTATCTGGATTAGAAAAGATAATCTGCGGAAAGGAAGAAAACTGGCAAAATAGGAATAAAAGCACTCATGCCAATGAATTATAACCTCTCCCCTTTTGAAATGGATTAAAGTCCAGCCCCACAATAGGTTGTAAAATGGAAGAATTCAGACACTCAGACCGTAAGAATGTACTTCATTCTTATCATTAAGTAACAGATGGGGTTCTGTGCTCCCTGGCTGCCAAGGAATAAAACAAAAGGTCTACACAATAAATGACATGTATTGTTTCTACAGGGAGGCAAAGCTTTTCTGGGCAGTGTATTCTAAAATAAATGTCTTATTCAAGGGCACTGAATGATGAATGGGGCAAGGGCTCTGGCAAAAATTTCACAATTGATGCTCCAGTGATTTTCATATGACAGTTGATATCTTGAATTGTTGAGTCAGGGAGGCTCTCCTGGGAGAGGGGCTGAGCTGACACAGACCAATGCCATCCCCTTGGGCAGGGAGGGAGAGAGGGTGTTGTTGGCAGATACCAACCACCTGACACCCAGAGCGGGGCAGGGTGAGCCGGTTCTTTTAGCCCCTGGCATAGCTCCTTCCATTTCCTCCCATCATGGGACACCCTGTCACTCAGGGGCCTGCCACACAACTCAATCCCCATCCTGTTCTGTCTCCCACTCAAGAAATAAGAAAAACAAGCCACAGCCCACAGGAGAAAGAGGCTGTCAACACGGGGATGAGTCTGTACCATCCTTAATTTATTGCAAATTTTGATATTTAAATTATTATTCATTATATATTTGTGACACCACTGTAGGACTGAGAACAGCTGTCTTAGGCTGTCTCCCCAAAATAGTCCTCCCAAGGCAAGCTTAGGTAGGGCCCAGAGAGCAAACAGTTCATGAAGTTACATTTTCTTCTGCTAAGGGTCTAGTACGGTGTTGTCCAAGAGAACGTTCTGTGACTGGAAATGAACCACATCTGTGCTGTCCAGTTCAAAAGTCACTACAGCTTGGCTGGCTACTGAGCACCTGACATGTGGCTAATTAAGGCCGAGGAGCTAAATTTCAGTTTTGATTCATTTCAACTTAAATTTAGAGAGCTACAGGCTGCCATAATTGGGCAGTGTGAGTCTGAAAGGTCTTACTGAAACCACGCTCTCCTCAATATCCAGGGGGCCATCGTGGAAAGACAGCTGGAAGTTACTGGAAACTCTGAGTCCTAATATGAAAATGTATTCAAATTCTCCTGCTTTAATGTTTTAATTTACATAATAGGTGGGAGACTAGCATAATTTTGTAGATGAGGAAATGAGCTTCGATTTTAACCCTAATTCTAGCACAGCCTTAGACCGTGGCTTTGGCTGCAGCTTCCCCCATCTGAAGGCCAGAAAGCAGGGTTTAGGCATCTGTGGTCTGTAGCCGGGGGCAGGAGATCACAGAGAACTGCACAGGTTCCCTGCCACTTTTATTTAGGATCATGCAGGATTCCCAGAGTTGTGATTTTGCCCAGTTCTCGGGCTGAAATCCAACAGCGTCACTTGGAACTGTGCTCCCAGCTTCTGCTGTGGTGCACACCCAACATGATATGTTGAACAAAATGTCACCCTGTACAGGAGCCTGTGCTAATTATAATGTCAGGCTTCCCACTGAGGCCCCAATAATTAAAGGAGAATATTACAGTGTTTTCAAACTCCTGGAGTTAACTGAGAAGCGCATCTTCAAATGTAACTTATTGGAGATGGGAATTAAAGCCATCGGAGATGTCCCAATTTGAGATCCCCATGACCAGAACCAAACTGTCCTTGAGGATCAAAGAAAAGTAAAGGTAAAAGTAAATGTAAAAGTAGGAGGGAGGCCCGGTGCTGTGGCTCACGCCTGCAACCCCAGCACTCTGGGAAGCCAAGGTCGCTGGATTGCCTGAGCTCATGAGTTTGAGACCTGCCTGAGCCAGATCAAGACCCTGTCTCTAAAAATAGCCAGGCATTGTGATGGGCGCCTGTCGTCCCAGCTACTAGGGAGGCTGAGGCAAGAGAATCACTTGAGCCCAAGAGTTTGAGGTTGCTGTGAGCTACGATGCCACGGCACTCTGCTGAGGACAACAAAGTGAGACTCTGTCTCAAAAAAAAAAAAAAGGGAGGAGAGAAGCAGGGGTCGGGGGAAGAGGAGGGAGTGGAGGGGAATTCACAGTTTTGGGTCACACTGTGTTCTGGGTACCACGACACACCTTCACAACAGGAAACACAGTAAGTGTCCCTGCTGGTTGCTGGTGCTGTCATCTATCACTGAACTGCAGGGACATATTATCTCCACTGCAGAGCTGGGAAAGCTGGGACTCCCATGACCTAGCTAGGAAAGCATCTGGTGGCTCAAGGACCCACATCCCAGCCTTTCTGACTCCAAAGCCTGTTGTTAGTCCCAGCTCCAGCTGACCATCTGCTTGGGTCCTGGATCCTCCACATGTGGTGGCAGCAGTGGTGGGTGGGTGGGCGCAGGCCTCCTGGGTGTTCGTTTCACACATGTCTGCCGAGCACCCACAATGGAGGGCCCATGTAGGGATGGGGTTTCCTGTCCAGGTTTCCCTGCCCAAGGCTCCTTGCTGAGCTGAGCCCAAGGCATCTGGACTGAGAACCATGCCAACACGCCAACGTGGCACTGCAGACGTTAACATTTAATGTGGCAAGCTTACAAAAGCAAGAAGTGTTTCCTGAATTCCTCTGTAACCACGTCTGGGAAATCTATGTGCTCTACCAGAAGAAAGGAAACAGCTCACCATGGCAAGAGGCAGGTCGCAGGCTGCCCATCGAGGCTGAGCCCAGCTCTTTACCATAACTGGTTGTGTGGCCTTGGGCTTGATCTTTTAATTTTCTGGGACTGAGTTTCCAAAATGTAAAACAGGGACACAAATATCTAAATAATATACATGGTGCAGTTTGTACAGTGTCTGGAACTTCACAAGGCCCGAGTAAAGTGGAAGCCTTCAGTGTTATTCACGCCTTTGATTGTGGCCTATAATTAGGGCCTTTGTGCACTTCTGGGCTTACTCATTCACCGAATCTGGGCCTCCAGCTGCTGACAAAGCCCCTTTGGCTCCTGGAAGCAGAGCCACATGCAGTAGAAGCTGTTGTATCAGTGTTTTTCCTGGAAAGGTCCACACCTACTAATAAAATACCCTGCCTCGTCTTTGCACCTCTTCACTTGAAGAGCCAGTAAGTTATTTTTTTTTTGGTGGCTATTGGCTCCATCTTGCAAGCCCAGGCCCAGATCTGGTTCTGAGAGCTGCCTCTCCAGAGCCGCTGCTGCAGCATGAGGAGCCCAGGCTGAACACACAGGCTCACACCACCAATGCCAGCACAGCCACTTCCTCTGCCACGTGTAACCATCCCCTGACTTTTCAGCATTCCGTATTCCATACAAAATCGAAATCCAAAAGTAATCAGCACCTGGTTGGAAAGCAGGACTCACAAACACCGCAAAGCTAGAGCCAGGGTGAGTGGTACTGAGTGAGTCCTCAGGGAAAGGATTTATAGGGAGCACAAACGCATCGGAAGTAGCTTAACAAACACAAAGAAGTGTCCTCAATGAGTTTCGAGGTTCCCCTCAGCAATTTTACTCCAAGGTGTGTACCTGAGAGAACATACGGCTAGCAGCGTTATTCACAACAGCCGAAAGGCAGAAAACCCCCGAACGTCCACAATTGATGAACAGGGAGACCAAACGCAGTGCATCCACAGAACAGAACATCGTCTGGCCACAAAACGGAAGATGCCCTGATTCTTGCTCCAACGTAAGTGAACCTTGAAAACTGTGCTAAGTGAAAGAAGCCAGATACAAACTGTCGTGAATTACGTGACACCGTTTATACAAAAGCCCAGGTTAGGGAGATCCACAGAGACAGAAAGTTGATTAGTGGCAGGAGCTGAAGAGAGGGGTGGCAGGGAGTGGCGACCAAACGGTATGGGATTTCCTTATGGCCTGATTATGTGCTCAAGACTCTACAGTGATGATGGCTGTAGTACTGATGTAGTATTGAGTATTTAAAAAACACTGAATTGTAAACTTTAAAAGAGTGAATTTTACGGTATGTGAATTATATCTCAATTTCTAAAAAAAGTTAACAGGAACTCTTTCCTCAGTGTGGAAATATAATTGAATGAAACGTCAAATGGCCATGGGAGAAAAAAGGTAGCTCACACCTTTAATCCCTCAAAGTGGGAAGATGGCTTGAGGCCAGGATTTCAAGACTAGCCTGGGCAACATAGGGAGAGCTCTTCTCTACAAAAAATACAAACATGAGCTGGGCATGGCAGCCCATTGCTGTAGTCCCAGCTACTTGGGAGGCTGAAGCAGGATAATCACTCTAGCCCAGGAGTTCAAGGCTGCAGTGAGCTACAATTGTGCCACTGCACTCCAGCCTGGGAAATAGAGCAAGATCCTGTCTCCTTAAAAAAAAAAAAAGAAAAGAAAAGAAAAGTAGAGGAGATATGTGCGGGAGGAGGTCCAAAGATATGAATGACGATAGCCCCCGAGTCCTGCCTCCCCCACTGCACACAGACTCACTAAGTAAATTTACCTCTCCACTTACCACCACCCAACCACTCTCGATGGATGAAGGACCAGGGGAGTAAGGTGCTGAATGAGTTTGGTAAGTCTGCAGAATTCTTTAGAAGCTCAAAAAGAAATGAGGAAGACGAGGCCAGCAGGCATGGGAGCCCCAGGGTGAGACTAAGCCTCCAGGACAGCCAGCCATAGACCTACAAGGAATGTTGTGCCATTGAAAACATTTCAGAACTCTAAGCATCTCTGGTCTGCATTTGAAAGACACCTTTGGTCTCTGTGGTCAGGCAAAGGAGCACTTCATATATACCTGCAGGTCCTAACCCCCAGAACCTGTAAATGTTACCTTTCAGGACAAAAGAGATTTTTCAGATGTGATTATACTGAATTACCTGTGTGGGACTTAAATGCAATCATAAGAATCTTTATAAGGAGGAAGAGAAGGAGATTTGACACAGAAAAGAAAGCAGGGTGACTGTGGAGGCACAGATTGGAGTGTTGCGGCCAGGAGCCAAGGAATGCTGACAGCCCCAGAAGCTGGAAGAGGCTGGGAGTGGATTCTCTGCCAACCCTTTGACTTCAGCCCAGTGAGATGGATTTCAGATTTTTGGCTCTCAGAACTGTACAAGAATAAATTTGGGTTGTTTTAAGCCACTAAATTTGTGATAATTTGTCAAAATGCCATAGAAAAAGTCCTTCGTTCTATTTCTAAATTCTCTAAATATTAAAACAACCCCAATAAGATTATTTCTGGCATAACAGAATTACTTTTATACTTTTGTATGTTGAAGGGTAGGGAGTGTTGAAGTGGTTAGGTGAAGATAATCTCCCCAAAAATATTTTTACCTGATCATAAGTCATAAATATTTATTAAAGTTTAGTTATAAATCTGATTAAAAAAATGAAGAAAATAAAAATCAGCCATAATCCTAATCACCCAGGAGTAACCAACTACTGTTAACATTTTGGTTAACATCTTGTTTCCTGAAACAAAAATCAATTCTGATTAAAAACTCAAGCATTCCTTTCAAAGTACAATTAGGAACCGGTCAGTAAAGATAACTCAAGTAATTAAAATCAACTGTCATGCTGTTCTGGAGACACAAACAGTGGCCCCTGGGTCCCTACATGAGAGCAACAACCAGCAAAATGAACTTGGCTCTTGACTCTAAAAAGAGGAAAATGACAAGCATGTGATTCACCCAGCCTCTTCTTCTGTGGACCTTTATAAAGAATTTCAAACACAAAGGGGAGCAAGTCTCTACCATGTCACCTGGCAGCCAACATAGAAAGAGAACCAGGAGGCCTGGCTCTCAAGTGGACGCTCCTCTCCTGGCCTGGAGTTCAGGGCCAGATGTACCTGCCAGTCCAGGTACTTAGGCACAAATGCACGTGAGCTATACTGGAACCTCAGTATGGGGTTTAATACTGGATCCGAAAAGAGAGTGTGGCATACAGACCTTTTTGCAAGAAGCTCCATCTATTGGGGAAAACAAACATGTTTAAAAACAGGTATTTGCAAGTCCAAGTAATAACGAAGGAAGGAGTGACTAATTCTATTAAATAAGTGGTATCGATAATGTGCTATTTTTTATGATTCTTCACAGAATCATCCAGTGCTAGGGCTAGAAGGAGCCACAGTGATCATTTAATCCAACCCCTTATGTTTTCAAATGCAGTAGTGTTTGAATGAGATAACCCCAGCATCCCCTTAAGCTTGAAATTTAACCTTCGCACATATAAAACAGGGGTACAGCTCACTGCTGAGACCAAACACCACTCATGGAAAGAGATTGGTAGGAACTGAACAGCTAGCTGATCTTGAATTCCACTCAACCACAGAGGGGGCGTGTTTTCCCAAGGCCCAGATGCAACACAGCAAGATCCTGTCTCTGCAAAAAAAATAAATTAGCTAGATGTGGTAGCACGCGGTTAAAGTCCCAGCTACCCGGGAGGCTGAGACAAGAGGATCGTGTGACCCCCAGAAGTTTGAGGCTACATTGCACTCAAGCCTGGGTGACAGAGTAAGACCCTGTCTTGAGAAAAAAAAAAAAAAGACATACTGAATAACAAGCTCTGGAAAATCAACCAAAAAAATTTACTCATAACTCGAAGGGAAAAGGCCAAGAGGGATACGAGAGAGAAACAAGACCCTGGGGGAAGCCAGCCTATATGATCACAGGACAGAAATTCCTAAGACTGGGACAGAAATAATAAGAAATGTCCTTCTTATCCAGTGAACTATCTGAGCCTAAAAAGTGATTTAAAAAATAGTGTTTCAAGAAGATTAAATACGTCCTAGAATATATAAAATACGCTAGAATTTTCACTCTTTAAAGATGACAAAAAAACTCTTCATTGTTGAAGCAAAACAATGTCAGGTTACACAGAGGAATGAATCCAGTTTGGCCATGCTATTTGCTTCTACAATACCAACGCCACGTAACGATGGAACAACATCTGTCAGAGCTCGGAGGAGAAAAATGTCATGATGAGAACGCTTTGCCCAGTCACACTGTTGCTCCTGTAACAGAGTGACAGGTTGGCATGATACACTCTGCGAGGACTCAAGAAAATGTATCACCCGGGGACACTGTCCGGGGAGGATTCTTGCTCCCACTCGAAATCCCAAACAATAAATGATAGATGCAAATGTTGAAGAACTCAAGATTGAAAAGGTCACGGCGGAAAGGCAGGCAGAGACACCGTCAGTGCTGCCAGTGGCTCCCATTTTTCAAATGCTCGTAAGGCCCTAGCATTGTGCCCAAAACCAAATGCATATTTAGCCCAAAATAAGCCAGTTGTAACAACATTATCCCCTTCCAGAAATGAGAAAACCAAGGTTCAGGGAGTTCAAGCAACTTGTGAAGATAAACTCCCTAGTGAGCTGCCGAGTTGTAGTTTCAGAATGTACCCCCAAGAGCTCAGATTCCCTCAATGTATTTATTTTTATCTTTATTATTTTTACACTTATCCATGTCTTCTAATTTCTCTAAAAGAAACATCTATTATTTTAAAAATGAAGCCTCGGTAAGTCTTTTTCCCAAATGAAAGAAATCCAAAGACATAGGACAAATTACTCCAAAAGGCTAACTAGAAAAGGATAAGCAAGGACATTTTAGAAAAAGACTGACATAAAGAAAGCAGGTGAGGTAAATATCAGTACCAAACTACGTTGCACTCAATACTCTTGACCTTGACTGAGGGGGTCAGAAACTCTGACCTCCTCAACTGTCGAAGATCCCTGTGTAATTTTTGACTTCCCCAAAACCTTACTAATCCTGTCAGCCGGAAGCCTGACCAGTAACACACGCAACCGAATAACACGTATTTTGTGTGTTAATATGTGTTACATACTGTATTCATACAACAAAGTAAGCTGGGGAAAAGAAAATGTTACTAAGAAAAACTTAAGGAAGAGAAAATATATTCACTATTTTTAAAGTGCATCATCGTAACGGTCTTCATCCTGGCCGTCTTCACGCTGAGTAGGCTGGGGAGAGGGGGAGGGTTGGTTCTGCTGTTTCAGGGGAGGCAGAGGAGGGAGAAAACCCAAGTGTAAGCAGGCTCGTACAGCTCACACTTGTGTATTTCTAAATAGCATTAAGTGCAACCAGAGATTGAGTTTATAAAAGGCCCCTCCACAGCAACCAGGCACCAATTAGGAATTTATGCTCCATGTAACGTGGTAGCAAATATGTAAAGAAAGGAACTCACAGGTAGAAATAAGAGAAGTTGTTTAAAGTAATGGGAGTGGTTAAGTTTTAGCATGGGATGATCCAGCTATGGTGAGTAACCCCCCAAAATGAAGTCCTACCTTCACTCCTCTCCTAAAAGGACCTGGATCACTATGGCCCATCCCCGTTTTCCAGGCAGACAAGTACCCTGACAAGTGACTTCACCTGCAGGCGTGGCAGGCGTGCTCGAGGGCAAGCGCTCACCTGGAACGTTGTGTACGGTGATGGCCAAGATGAGCAGCGCGATCCTCCTCCAGCTGGTCCCTCGAGAAGGCACGGGCGGGGCCGGCGGGACAGATGGGGCCGGGCTCTCTGGAAGGCCAGTGGCTGCCACCTTCTTCCTCTGATAGGCCTCCCCATTCTCACTCTTGTCTGAACAGAAGGAGAAGAAAAAGGAAGAGATTTGAACATAGGACGTTGACACTCGGGTGAGAAAGCAGAAGGAAGAAACTTCCACTCCCCAACTTCTGCGACCATGTGTTCTTCTCTTTCTTTCTTCTTTCAGGAAGGAAGGAAAGAAGGAAGAAAAGAAAGGAAAGGAGGGAGGGAGGAAATAGAGAAAAATGCACGGTCTTCCCTTCTTTCCTTCCTTCCTTGCATGATTTGAGTAAACAAATACTCAAAAGAAAATCCACAGCTTGAAGGGCAAGAATGTAGACTGCCCTGTCCCCTGCTCCCAATCAGTTCTCTCTTAATAACATTTGAACCTCAATTCCGTTAGGAAAAAGGGAGCCTTTAACTGACCTTCCACAATGCGAGGAAGCCAGCCCGCTAATGGTCAGTAGCTCGGTGCACAAACCCAGGGTCTGCAGAATGCACCTGTCTCCATAGACAACAACCCCGTCTGGACAACATTTGAAGCTCAATACTCACCCCACTGCGTCATGTACATGTGTGCAAGTTTCCGTACACACACGGAGGGGGTGCTTTTATAACCTTGAAGTTGACAGTATTTGGACAACTCAGTCTGCAGAAGTTGGCTGGGAAACCAAATTAAATACCTGGGATCTCCAGCCCACAAAGCAGTCCTGAATGCTGTCCCCAAGGAAAGCCGGGTGGTGGCAGAGGGCACTCACTCTGCCCTGCCCGTCAGTAAACACTGCTGATGTTCTTGCACCCGTCTGATGTACAGGCCAGGCTTAAACGCTCTCCACTGGGAGTTGATAAGAGCCAAAAGTAAAATCCTTTTCCCTTGAGGATTTTATAACTTAAGAAAGGACAGACAGAGAAGACACGAATTCCTTTAAATCTAAAGGACGGAAGCGCACGGCCCGACAATCACGGAAGGCGGTGCTGAGTTTTGCCAGTGTCACAAAAGGATCCTATTCTGAATCTCCTGCAGATAAAGCACAGGGAGCTACAGAGCTGGGAGGCACCATAAGCGAGTTCTAGCAGCAAGCCTGCATTTAATAGCTACATCAAGAAACAGGAAGAGTTATTAACTGAAGTAAAAATACACGCCTGACCTGAGGCTACCAGTAAGTGAAAACTGACGTCAGCGCATTCCCCTAGCGAGAACTGGGGGGAAAGGGGGTTTGTACTTGTGAGTTAAATTAGCCACCATTTGGTGACAGCCACTAATGAGTCTGCATCAAGGAAGATCAGTCTAAACAAATCATTACCGAGCATAATTATCTTCTTGCCTCTCCTGGAAAGCCCAGTTAACCCATCACAGCCAACAAGCAAAATGCTAGTGGCAAAGGACAACCAGCAAGTGGAGGCTACCGCTGGGGACGGTGTGGGGCGTGGGGTGTGCTGGAGTGACAGAAGCCCTGGGAGATGTCTTGAAATGGGAATGGTTTGGGCGCTTTTCCACTAGGCTTTGGCAAAGAAGAGCAGAAAGGCCTGAAGGAAAAAGACACATCTTTACTTTGGCTAAAATTTCAAGTTAATGTCAAACTCACAAATCAGAAAACAACAGTGATACAAGCTAACAGGTGATATTTGGAACCTCCCATCAATTAATCCTCCATCCTTACAAATGCTACCAAGTAGAGATTAATGTCTTTTTGTTTTTTAATTTATTTATTTTTATTGTTAAGTCATAGCTGTGTACATTAGTGCAATCAAGGGGTACAATGTGCGGGTTTCATATACAATCTGAAATCTTATCAAACTGTTCAACGTAGCCTTCGTGGCATTTTCTTAGTTACCGTATGTAGGCATTTGTATTCTGCATTTAGTAAGTTTCGCCTATACCCGTTCTAAGATGCACCATAGGTGTGGCCTCACCCATTACCCTCCCTCCACCAAAACCTCCCCCCTCCCTTCCCCTTCCTTGGCCCTTTCCCCACAGTCTTGTGCTATAGTTGGGTTATAGCCTTCATGTGAAAGCTATAATTTAGCTTCATAGTAGAGCTGAGTACATTGGATACTTTTTCTTACACTCCTGAGATACTTTGCTAAGAAGAATATGTTGTCTTTTTTTTTTTTTTTTAATTTTGGCCGGGGCTGGGCTTGAACCCACTACCCCTGGTGTATGGGGCCAGCACCCCACTCCTTGAGCCACAGGCGCCACCCAAGAGTTAATGTCTTTTAACACATGAAGAAATCGAAGAACAGAGAGGTGGATTACCTCATTCCAGGTCACATAGTCAGTCTACGGTGGATTCAACAGTCAACTCAGGTCCTTCACCCCGTTAACTAGGGATTGAGTCAGGATGGGAGAGAGGGTTGACATGCTTGTTTGCTTGCACAAAAGGGTAATGGCAGTCACTGCAGTGAGACGGGTGAAGGGAGGGTCTGTGAGCTCTCACTGCCTGGTGGCAGAGAGCAGGATGGCTCGGGGAAACTCATCATCATTCTCACTTGTAGACAAACCTGCAAGCCTTTCATAAAAGAGGCATTTCTTAACTCATTAGACCTACTACTTCTAAGAGTAAAACAGCTGAAAGTAGAAAATATTTACCAACATCAAGCCCAGAACAGAGAGTTGTAATTATTTCAGAAAAGTCCTTTTGCCACTAGGGAAATAAAACTGGCCATCAGAAGAAAAAAAAAATTTTTTTAAATTTAGAATTAATCATCTACAAAATCTTATATCTAGAAAACCCCAAAGATTCAATCAAGGGATTTCTAGAATTGATAAATAAATTCAGTAAAGTCTTAGGCCACAAAATAAATGTATGGAAATCAATGTTTTTCATATACACCAACAACAATCAAACTGATAAACAAAACACATAATATCTTTCTCAGTAGTGATAAAGAAAATAAAATATCTAGGAATATACTTAATAAAGGAGGTGAAAGACTTCTATAGGGAGGATCATGAAACAATGAGGAAACAAATTGCAGAGGACGTAAACAGATGGAAAAATATACCATGCTCATGGATTGACAGAATCGAGATTATTAAAATGTCTACACTACCCGAAGTAATTTACAGATTCCATGCAATTAAAATACCAATGTCATATTTTTAAAAATCTAGTAAAAACAGTTCTATGTTTTGTATGGAACCAGAAAAGAGTCTGAATAGCCAAGGCAATCTTACATAATAAGAACAAAGTGGGAGGCATCACCTTACCAGACTTCAAACTATACAACAAGGCTACAGTACCCAGAACAGCATGGTACTGGCACAAAAACAGAGACCCATGGATTAGAACAGAGAATGCAGAGATGAAAACATCTTCATATTCCCATTTGATTTTTGACAAAATAGATAAAAACATACCCCGGGTAAAAGAATCTCTGTTCAATAAATGATGCTGGGAAAATTGAATAGCCACATGTAAAAGACTAAAACAGGATCCACACCTCTCAGCACTCACAAAATCCAACTCATGATGGATAAAAGACTTAAATCTAAGGCAAGAAACTATAAGACTCCTTGAAGAAAATGTTGGATAAACTTATAGATATTCGCCTAGGTGAAGAATTCACGAAGAATACCCCAAAAAGCAATAAAGGGACAACAAAATAAATAAATGGAACCTGATCAAATCAAAAAGCTTCTGCACAGCCAAAGTCACAATCAAAAGAGCAAATAGACAAACCACAGAATGGGAGAACGTATACACATGCTATCCATCTGATAAAGGGTTGATAAAACAGCTCCATTAAAAAGTAGACAAAAGACATGAACAGAAACTTTTCAAATGAAGACTAATGGCCAACAAACTCATGAAAAAATGCTAAACATCTCAAGACCCTGCTCCACTCACAGCACAAAGCACAGCTCCCTTGCCCTTGGGCTTCTGATAGGTGACCCCGGTGGCAGTCCCCTTGCAGGAGTTGGAAGGTTGGGAAGAGTGTGAGGCTGGGGTTTCCCTGTTCCAGCTCCCTTCCTGCCAAGCTTCTGTTCCTGTGGGGCAGCCCTCTCTCCATCCTGTAACCCTCTCTGGTCTTCATACCCCCACCGCCCTGCCCTTAAGCCCTTGGGCTTCTCTCCTGATGAGAGGCATGGTTGGAGGGAGCCCAGGGTACTTCACCTTCCCCTGCTGATTTATTTTAACTCTACCCACACCCTTATAAATTGTACTGTCATTAACTCTCCTCAATTATCCCAACTAATTACGCCTCCTGTTTTCTTCCAGAAACATCGCTCTCCTTAAGTGACACCTACCCTCTCTCTTCCCTGTGGCTGCCCAGAACACCTTCTCTCCAGGTCTCCTCTCTTGTTGTCTAGCTCGAAAGGATCCACCTAAACCCTAAACTACTCTTTTGCAAAAACCTCTCCTAAGTCCCTCAGGCCCTCATCTGTTATATCGCACATGAAAACCATCAGTAAACTGTCTGATGAGCTTATCTTCAAAATACATCTAGAACAGTGGTTCTCAACCTTCCTAATGCCGTGGCCCTTTAATACAGTTCCTGTGGGTCTCGACCTACAGGTTGAGAACTGCTGATCTAGAATTTAAGCCCTCCTCACCTGGATAGCAACCACCATCGCCCACATACCTTTCTGCTTCTGCCTTCATCATGTTACCTATTCTCAACAAGCAGCTGGAGGGATCCTGTTAAAACCAAAGTCGGATCTGTCCCTTCTCCCTCAAAATCCTTCAACGGCTCCCATCTGACCCGAGGAGAAGCTCGAGTCCCGTGTGATCCAGCCCCTTTCCTGCTTCTCTTTTCACCCTCTGCTCCAGCCACACTGCTGGGGATGTTCCCCAGACACGCCAGGCACACTGCTGCTTTAGGGCAGGCGCCCTCAAACTGCGGCCCGTGGGCCACATGAAGTAGTATGAATTGTATTTGTTCCTGTTTTGTTTTTTACTTCAAAATAAGATATGTGCAGTGTGCATAGGAATTTGTTCATAGTTTTTTTGTTTAAACTATAGTCCGGCCCTCCGATGGTCTGAGGGACAGTGAATTGGCTCCCTGTTTAAAAAGTTTGAGGATGCCTACCTTAGGGCTTTGTACTTAGATTCGTCCTGAAGGAATGCTTCTCCCCTAGAAAACTGCCTGGCCCAGGGCCTCCCCTCCTTCAAGTATTGGCTCAAATATCACATTTTCCTAAATAAAAGTAAAACTCAACCTCACTCTGGAACCCCGGGTCCCTTTTCTTCCTCCTCCTGTTTCTTCCTCCATTGCACTTCAGACCTTCTGATCCACTGGAAAATGTGCCCATCTAGCTTGCTTATTGTCTTTCTCCTCCCATTTTATGAAGACATGCAGAGATTTGTATCTGTTTTGCTTCTAATACATCTGGAGCTATTAGGAAGGCTGACATACATACAGTAGGCATGCAGTAAATATTTACTGGATGTTTAACGAAAAATTGCTCAACCAGACAGTCCATCAAATATGAGATAGTTAGCCTTTCAAAAAAATTTTTAAAAAAATGCTCAACATAGCGGTGCATCTTACAAGGGTATATGTGAAACTTGGTAAACGGTCTGTGAAGCTAGTGAATGATGCCCCATGATCATATCAATGTACACAGCTATGATTTAATAAAAAAAAATGCTCAATATCTCTAATCATCAAGGAAATGCAAATCACAACCACAATGAAATATCACCTAACTCCAGTGAGAATGGCTCATATAAAAAAGTCCTAAAACAACAGATGCTGGCGTGGATGCTGAAAAAAAGGAACTCGTACCCTGTTGGTGGGACTGCAAACTGGTGTAACCTCTATGGAAGGTGGTATCAAGATACTCAAAGAACTTAAAGTAGACCTACCGCTTGACCCAGCAATCCCACGGCGGGGTATATACCTGAGGGAAAAAGGTCATTTTAGAAAAAGTTACACCTGCACTTGAATGTTAATAGCAGCACAATTCACAACTGCAAAGACACAGAAACAATTCAAGTGTTCACTAATACAGAAATGGATTAATACAACGTGGTATATGCCTACTATGGAGTACTGCTCAGCCAAAAAAATGGTGATCTAGTATCTTTTTCGACAACCTGGAGGGAACTAGAGACCGTTCTTCTAAGTGAAACATCACAAGAATGGAGAAACAATCACATGCAATCAATATCAAACTGAAACGAATTGATCAACACTTAAGTGCACATACGGAAGTAAATCTCAATGAAAATCAAGCTGGATGATGGAGGAGGAGGAGCTGGGTAAAGTCACACCCAATGGGTACAGCGCCCACTCTCTGGGTGAAGGGCGCACTTACGTGTATAACTTTGACTCAATCTGTGCAAAAACAAAATATGTAAATAAAACATGTACACCCCCTAACATTCTGAAATTTTAAAAAAGAAGAATAATTTAGCATCTAAGAATCCACACAAAGAAGGGCCCTGTGGCAGAGGCTCAGCCTGTCATCCCCTCATGCCACCTTTCCTGAAAGCAAGGCTTGCAGTGAACAGAGAGAGAAGCCTTGGGCTTGGCTCTCAGCTTTCAGGCTGAATCACCAGGTGACCTTATCTGCCTTATCTGATGCATCTGTTTCCCAGAATTCCTCTTCTCAGAAACAGAAGACATGATTCTTTTTTTTTTTGTAGAGACAGGGTCTCACTTTATGGCCCTCGGTAGAGTGCCGTGGCCTCACACAGCTCACAGCATCCTCCAACTCCTGGGCTTAAGCGATTCTCTTGCCTCAGCCTCCCGAGCAGCTGGGACTACAGGAGAAGACATGATTCTTGCCACAATACATCAAATGATGAAGAAAAGCAGATGTAGGTCCACGGGCGCAAGCCCAGATACCATCAGCAAGCCCTGCTGCCTGCGGGGCCCCTCCACTGTCTACTGAGAGCCCCTGAAGTCCTCTAGTCAATGGCACTAAACCATGTTGGATCAGCATCTGCTTTTAAAAATTCAGCAAAAGTTACAATCCAGGGTAAAAAAAAAAAAAAAAAAGCCAAAGTTGAGATAGGGTTTAAGTTTTTATGGAGTCAAGAACCTCAGACCACAAACATCTTGATAGATAAGTGCCCCGTTAACTCTCGTTTTCATAGCCCCTGGGTCCAATCATATGAGAAAGACAGCAGGTCTGTGGTCCCTGAGATGATGTAACTGGCTAAATCGAATGGGCCCAGGGATGGAATCGCAGGCCTCCAGTGAACACAGCCATGCTAATTAACAGATCACCAGCCACGAGAGAAATTTAGCAACAGTCCCAAGATATTGCCGGAGATGATTTGGTTGGATTAACACAAACTGGCAAATCCTCATCTGCTAAGCACAGAAAATACCACCAAATCCCTGGAAAAAGTCTTTCTAGACCTCTGTTACTAAACACATAATTGAGAGTAGCCAGCAACATCTATTCGCTATGTGGCATCCACACACTAAGTCAAAAGGCCAACCAAACGTAGAGGGAAGGCAATCCATTTACTTATATTTTTCCTTCCCTCTTTTTTTTTCCAGAAAATCAGCATAATTTAGGGGAGGGAACTTTATTATGAACTTGAATGTCACAATGCTTGCTAAGAATCTTCTTTGCCTGGTTCTTGAATCGTATGTAGGATTAGAATGATTTCCCTTATATAACGAGTGTTGAATTTGAATATGAAATCATTACTCAACTTTGGTTAGTATCCACCTTGGCACACAGAGAAACCAAGGTGTACAAAGACCTTAACAGTCATATGGAAATTCAAGACAGAGTCCCGGCAGTTCTCCTGGTCCTGGGAGAAGACCCCTCAGCTTGGAGACAGCCAAGCCCTTGACTGTCTCTAGACTTAGCCAAAATGCCTATACTGTGTCCTTTTTGTCAAGTTGTAAAAATATAACTATTTTTTAAAGGCTATTTCCAAAAGAGAAGAAGTCTCCCATATCCCTAACATAATTGCCTGCATTCATCCCTACCCCTTACCCAGTACATGCATGATGATAATTTGCATTTTTGAAGTCAATGAAGTGTGACAGTGAAAAGCACAGATCAAGGGCCACAGTGACTGCCATGGGGCCATGGCTCTGTCCACAACAAGCCATAAGGCTTCAGGAAAATGCTGTCTTTCTGCCTTAGGTGCTGTCTGCAGAACCCACTGGGCACTTGAGATGTGACCCGACTTACAGGAAGCAGGACGCGCACCTGCTGGAGACCGGCAACGTGATGGAGTCTCATTTGGCAAGAGACCGCAGAAACAGGGAGGGAAAACGATGCTGACGGCTCTTCCCCTAGAAACATTCCCTAGGCTGCTCTGAGTCTGACCCAGGAATGTCCTCAAGCCTCCAGAACTGCTGACATATTGGCTGGAAATGTTAAGTCCTGGCATGAAACCAACAGCAGAACATTCCTTTACGTTTCATCAGTTTAGTCACTTTAATGGTTTAAGTGCCCCCGGGAGAGCTGGGCAGCTATTCCATCCACCCATCTTGACGCTGGGCAAGTGACCCAGATGAAACATTCCTATCAACAGCTTTGTTTCTGATTACACAAGTATACATACACATTATAGCAACCTAAAGGTATATACAAGAAAATTTAAATCACTCAGAATCACACCACCTAAAAACATCATAACGGTTAGAGGTTAAGGTCTTCCTTCCATGCTTTTTCATGTGGTTTTACACAAGTGGGATATCATATTATCCAACAGTAGCTGGGTGTTTGTTCCCACTAAACACAACACAACCACTTCCCCATATGCTTAAAAATGCCTCCAAGCACCCCAAGCAATACAAATGATCGTTTCCGTTCTTTTATCATTGAGCATTTAGGCTATTTCTAATTTTTTTCCTTATGAATACCACCGTAAAACCTTCAACTTATATAAACAGTCATTCGGACAAAGTTCCCAGGAGTTGAACGGCTGACCAAAGGGCCTTGATACACGTGTCTTCACAAACGTCCAGGACATCGCTGCCACTTACACACCCCGGAGCAGAGCCGGAAAGTTCTCATTATGCCATTTCTTAGTCAGCCCTGGATAGTTCTTGCTTAAAAATAAATACATTCACTTATGGGGGAAACGACATTTCCCTTAATTTGTATCTCTTTGACTACAAGTGAAGTTGAACGTTTTTCAGAGTTTCAGGTGTATTTCTCATCTCTTTTGTGAGTTGCCCTCTGCCCAAATAAGGCCTCTTTCAAACAAAAAGTATTTTCTGCTTTTTGTTACCACTGTTTGGTAATGGTCCTGAAGGCTGATTTTCTCGGGTCACTTTCTCTCTCCATATGGAAACATCACTCTTATGGGCGGCGCCTGTGGCTCAGTCGGTAGGGCGCCGGTCCCATATACCGAGGGTGGCGGGTTCAAACCCGGCCCCGGCCAAACTGCAACCAAAAAATAGCCGGGCGTTGTGGCGGGCGCCTGTAGTCCCAGCTACTCGGGAGGCTGAGGCAAGAGAATCGCGTAAGCCCAGGAGTTGGAGGTTGCTGTGAGCTGTGTGAGGCCACGACACTCTACAGAGGGCCATAAAGTGAGACTCTGTCTCTACAAAAAAAAAAAGGAAACATCACTCTTTTCTAAAGCAGAGGACGTACAAGAGTTTCTCTTGCTTCTCTCTTCTTCTTTTACCCCAAGGCACAGGATTTCTTGTAAACAACCCAGAAGTAATCAGTACACATAAACAGAATTTACTGTGAACGGGATCCTTGCTAGAGTTGCTGGATTTTGCAAACCAAAAGACAGTTTATGCATAGTTATGTTTGAATTTCACGTAAGATCCAAAAAAAAAAAAAAAAAAAAGCCCTATTTTTAGTGTAAGTATATCCCAAATGCTATGTGGGATATACTTACACTAAAAAGTATTTATTGTTTATTTGAAATTCAAATGTAAGTGGGTATCCTGTATTTTATCTGATAACCCTGCTTGGGTCCAATAGCCCAAGTTCTGCGGGGCTGGGGAGAAGTTGGGCAAACTAATTGCACTCTATTCTGAAAACAGCCACAAGTTTGTCTCTTTGGCAAATCCATCATGGACCATGCCTAATCCAGGGCAGAAAGAGATTCCATTAGAAACCAAAGAAACTTCAAGGGAAGGTAACTGAAATCTGTATTACATTTTCGGTAACTAACCAATAGGCACAGCAGCACGTGGAGTTGAAGAGGCATGATCCTAGACCTATTCCCAGTCTAACTATAACAGATATTTCCATTTATCATTCTAATAATCACAGGCACATCGCTATGAAAAGTCAGATGCTGCTTGTGTAGGGAGGCTGATTTGACTGCCCCCTCCCTGTAGTCAGGTCATGTTTTTCCAGGCACTGAAAGTCATCTCTGCCTTACTCTGGATGTTTCTGAATAGGCAATTGTTTAGTGACAACACTGATACAAATGGACCTGCATAATTGGGGAAAATTAAATGCATATCAGAAGAAGAGATGGCTTTGCTGTTTGCTGAAGATTTCTCATCCATTAAGCAGACCACCCACTAAAATGTTCCCTGTTCCAAGTATCTAAGTAAGATCATTTCTACTCTCTGCCAACAGAGCCAACATGTTCAATAATATTACAAGTCCGCCTAGCAGGTCAGCTCTTCTGCTTTAAAGGCACAGAAAACCATTTCCTGAACACGAGTCCATTCCTGATTAATGAGATGAGGTCCAAAAATAAACCCCGGGTGGGATCCAGAGGCACCTCTGTACTTCCTCTTAGCCCACCCTGAACACGCACGTTGCTGCAGACACCCCAGGCGAGGGAGGCCATTGTAGCTTTTGGAATGTCCACCAGCAAAAGATACTCGCTTACAAAAAAAACCAAAGTCCCCACATGCTCACTGGAGAAAGGGCATTTTGGAGAACACAAAATGCCTATGAACGCTTCGCAAAGGACTCCAACCTCCTCTGCTTCACTTACATGGTTGCAAATTACCAGGCTGAGGATGAAGTGGACAGGAGAACCGTACCTGCACCGTGGCTCCTGTCCGACTGATGGGATTAACTTACTCAGCACCTGGCTCCCTTTCTCCTGGAGGTGTTGCTGCCCTGCCATCTGTACAAATAGATCTGCATAAGTGGTGAAAATTAAATGTACATCGGAAGGGCTCATGTCCGACTGACAGTATTAACTTACTCAGCATCTGGCTCACTTTCTCCATGAGGTGTTGCTGCCTTCAAGACCGCTGTCTCTCCAAGTGTGAAGACCACCCATTATAGTGCCATGGTAGGAGGTCCCTAAATGCCGATTCCTGGGACCCACTCTAGAGCTACTAAATTAGAATATTTGGGAGAGAGGTTCAGGAATCTGCACTGTACAAGCTATACCCCCCCACACACACACATTCACCCCAAGACAATTCTGATATAGACTAAATTTTGAAAATTAATCTTTCAGACTGCCCAACCAGAAGTTAGTTCAGGTGCTTCCTCTGAACCTAATATACTTGAGCCCAGCTCTTACTGTGCAATTTGGTGTCTCATGGCCAGAGACAGGGAGATTCCTGACTCTTGGTTATATCCGCCCACCTGTAGACAAGGATGCTTCTTTTCCAAAGACACCGTGGGGAAGACAAAGGAATTTAAGACTAGAAGGTGAAAAGTAATTGAATTGCCTTGACAGAAACCATCAATCACTTTCATCAAATAAAAATCTTCTCTTTTTTTAAAAAGGGGCCATGAGCTATCACAAGTGAAATAGCTAAGGAAAGGCAACCTCCAGCAGAGGAAGTGAGAGAAAAATAAATTCCCCTAAACCAAGGCATTCTCTTGCCTCCCCTAAGTCTGTAAACATCTCCCACTTCTTCTCTTGTCCTAGGAGCTGGTCTCTGGGAAACAAAATATGGTAACAACCATGAAAACTTCTGGTTGCTATAATCAAGGGGGTATAGATATTGACAGTATTTGCAATATAAACAACAATAAAAATAAGCTTTCTTTTGTCCAAGGCTATATGTAAATCAAAAGACATGTAGTGCTAAAAGGGTTCAAGTGATGCTAAATTTCCATACAGACATTTCTTAGTTTAGGGTTTTCTTGCTTTTCAGGATGTAAACAACAGACACCAAGCCAGAAGAATCGCTGGAGAGAACAACAAAAAATAAAAAGATGATTACAGGCCTGAAGGTTTAGGTTCTGCTGTCTTGGTTACAAGAAGGTCAAGAGAGCTAGGATTTACCTGGGATGCCAAGTCCATACCCACCTTCAGTGGGGAGCGTTTCTCAGTCACTCATTCTTACTCCTTCTAAGGTACTGAGGGGCTCATGGGACTCCCCACTTTCCACCACATGCTAGCTCCCGCCCCACCACCAGGAAGGTCACAGAAACCCTGTTGGAACCAGGGCCAAAGGAGACCAGAGCTTCCTGCTCCACAGACAAAACGCCACTAAATCAGCCTTGGGCAGCACCTCTGTCCCCAGTGCTGGTCATTTAATAGGCTGTTAGACACTGAATGCTGGCCCCCAGCCGGAAATGTTGTTCCACCTGCTAGTCGGTCCATCCAAGTTGCTAGGCCAAGGTCACCTTAGCTGTGAGAGTACCCAAGTGAGAAAACATCCGGAAGCTCAACTTCTGTCCTGAAAGGCAGGTCCTATAGAGAAAGGGAGAGATTCCCCAACATAGTTAAGGGGCACAGGAGCTAAGCAACCAAGTAGGGAGAAGAAGGGAGAGCGGGAAGAGAGGCATAGGAAAAAGCCACCCATGGGAAGCCTCACTCATGTCCTTGGAGATCTGTGTCTTCGATATACTAGACCACATTAAGTTTATACCTGATCTTCCTCTCCCTTTAGAAAGACACAGTTAAATGAATGGAAGCCACAGAGCAGACTATCCAGGCCGACCCTATCTCTGGTTTTCCATGAGCAACCCTAGGAAAGGTCACAACCTCTGAACGTCTTAACTTCTTCCAACAGTAAATGAGCCAAATTAGATAAACTTCAGGGCTAACGTTCTCCCATTCGGGGGCAGCGACAGCCTCTGACTCGGATGTCCTAAGTGATCACTATCCTTGGTGAGCTGGAGAGGGTGGCTGTTCCTAGTGTTTACAGAATTCTGTTCTAGCCCAAGAAACTCCCCCAAGATGAGCTTCAAGGGACAGCACATTCCAACTGCCCATAGAATATGAACGATCGCTAAATAAGGAACGAATTCATCCGCCCAGAAAAGGTATCTCTTTGTCCCTCAAACTTTAAAAACAAAAACATATTTCTCCTAAACTATATTAAAATATTTTTGGATAATACAGAAATTCTCATATATGAGAGAAAAATTAGAAAACACCGATAAGTACAATGAAACACTAAAAATCATTCATCAGCCAGATGTGACCACCGTCTAAAAAAATCTTCACGATCTTTTTAACATCTACACTAGATACACAGACACAAGGAGAGATGAGAACATAACAGACCCATAGGGATACTCACATGCACAGTTTTTCAATTGGATTTTTCCACCTGACTTTCCATAGCAATAAAGTGTAAACATAGGCCATGTCATGAAACATTCTCCTCTAACAGTGGTTCGCAACCAAATTTCCTCTAGTTACCAGAGATCAAATGGGGAAAGTGCTGAGTTTCCAGGAACCAAAGTACAAAGAATACGTACTCAGGACTCTTTCTTTTTTTGTTAGAAAAAAAAATGTGTTAATTATTCAAATTATTTCAAAGTCAGGCACACCAGTTATCCTGCGAACCTCTAGTGAGCTATGGCACTTAGGATAAGGACAGGAATTACATATCGCCACTTAAAAATTGGCTAAGCATTGGCTGAACTTAAAAGGGCCAATACATCTTACTCTGAGACATCTGCAGCAGAAATGTTATCTTTAGGAGGAGTTTCTTCAGGCTTAGCTTAAGTCATACATGAGAAAGAACGTGTGTGCGCGTGTGCACCTGCGTGTGGCGTGTCTTTCTGCACGCATCTGCTGTTCCATAATACTTAACAGTTTTCAAGGGCATCATTGACCTGCCATCTGTCTCCAGCCCTGCAGCCTCTCCTGCCCCAAATCACAACGACAACGAAGGGCCTGAGCTTGTCCTGCTCAGAACTGTCCCGACAGTGCCAGGCACAGTGGCTGGCACACAGTAGGCACTGTACCTTTTTGAAATGAACCAGGAAAGCCAATGGGCAGTGTCTACACACATCCACACAGAACATTTTATGCAAAACTTACAGGGAGTTCAGGATCTAAAGGTTAAGAACCTTATTCTATAATATCCTATCTTATGAACAGACCAAAACGTATTTATCCAAAGGCCTATTTTATGGACATAAGGATCAAAGGTCAGTAAGAATTTTTGGTAAAGATTTGGATAGAAAGTAGTTAAGACTTTGTGGCTCATTCCGTCTTTGCTAAACTACTCGACTCTGCCACTGTAACACGAGGTAGCCACAGATAATACATAGATGAGCTGGCATGTCTGTCTTCCAATAAAACTTTATTTAGAATGTCAGACAGCAAGCCAGATTTGGCCTGCAGATTGTACATTGCTGACCCCTGATACAGACTATTAAAAGCAGAAGTTTTAAAGTTCCTTTAAAATTCCTATCTTTTTGTCATCACTGGGCCTCAGAGAAGGGTTCCAAAGCCTTTCTGTGCGCTAAGAATTGCCTAGGTTCACCAAGGATTAGCACTCTATAAGGATCACAGGATACAGCCCTTTTCTGGAGGAGAGAAGGAAAGTCATCACCAAGTACACCCTGCCACAAAGGACCTGTAAGGAGCCGATGCACCTGTACTCTTTAAAGTAGAAAAGAAGCCCTACATTAGTACAGTGTGCGAGGCTCACAGGTGAACTGAGCCGAGGTCCTGATGAACAATCAAGGGTTGAGTGGGCTCACTTCTAATCTGCGTGGGCTTATAAATAAGGACCAATTAGCATATTATTGAGATGCAAATAATTTACAATTATGTAAATGTAACCAAATTGTCTCTAAATGTTTGTTTTCTTAATTAGCTAGATATTTCCCCAACAATATTTTCATGCTATTCATCTACTCAAGAAACAGCTCAGACGCGTGCCAAAGTAAACTTCACCAAACCCACCCACATGGCTAAGGAAAAAATCTACAAAGGAAGGGGTCCCAATGAAAGAACAATGACCAACCTGGGTGTTCTCCATGGAAAAGGACCCAAGTCACATGGTGTGATGGAGACCACTTCTGCAGAGGTCTGAGCTGGGGGTGGCAGGAGAGCCTGAAAAGAAAACTCACTGGCACTGGCAGAGGGACACAACGGCCTGCTAGGGCCTGGCCACCACTTCCCCACTCACCAGACCAGCAAAAATGATCCAGACAAGGGATACATCTGTTTCCCTTGCCAGGCTTAACAGGGGAGACAGCGTGAGTCCCAGCAGCTTCCCCTTTTTAAAGCGAGCGTTCTGTGCTGTGTGTGTGGGCCGGTGGAGGGGAAGAGTATGCACACCTACATACATTCCTGCCGCTGTGCGATTATGACCTGGGCCTGCGTAATTAGTAGGGCATTTCCTCCAATCCTTTCCTAGGGACTGTCAACCTAAGCAATGGGTGTGGGCAGGTCGGGGCACAGACAGGGCCCCCTAGATTGCTGGCACGCTCCCCAAAGGCATCCCGTCCTGCCAGCGAGGCACGAACCAGGGAGACGCGGGGAAATCCCACCGCAGGCGCTTGGCGCTTTCCTCTCTTCTCATCTCTCTGGGATTCTCTCTTTTCCTTTTTCTCAGAGGAAGTGACATGGGGGACTCTGTGTGTCACTGCAGGCAGCTCGGTTCTAGGGGACCGAGAACGCACTGTGTAGCGGCTGCTCTCTGCCCACACAGGCTGACACTCCGGCCCACCATTTTCTGGTTCTGTGTCCTTGGTGATGTCCCTTGAAACCACCCCATGCATCAGGTTCCACATTTTCCGAATGGGGATGACAGGGTATTCCACTCTTAGGATGGTGTGGGGAGGAGGTGGGAGTGTGCACAGGACCTGTGTGGCACAGAACACACACAACACAAACCACGTTTCTACAGCTTCCCCAGTGAACTTGTATTCCACTTACAAAAACAGAAAAGAAAGACTAACGCCCGATCCATTCTTAAATCCAAAAGGGCAGAGGCCCATGGTGTGGGAGGAAAATAGTAGATCATGGTACCATTTGGTACAGAATTTCAACATACCACTAAACCCACTTCTCTGTGTCAGCAGAGGAGAACCACGTCTTGGCTATAATGCAAACGCTTTTTAAAATTCCACAATCACGCTGACATTTTTGACTTTCGGAAAGGATCACTTGCTGTTAAGGGTGATAGAGACTTTCCATCAATAAAAGGAGGGGGCAGGTGCCCTTTAAGAGAGTCTGGGTATACGGCTGTGGAATACAAAGTCACTTACTCTTTTTTTTTTTTGTTTTGTTTCTTTCTTTTTTTAAAGTAGATTTAGACTTCTAATTTAGTTTAGTCAGGCTAACACTGATACCCGTTTTCCCCGCCCCAAAAATGTTGCTACCAGGGAGACGGGAACACAGTAGGTTCTCAGCACCCCCGAAGCATGCTGGCTGCTTGCTCCTTATCCTGAAGACCATGATTGATTGCTAGACGATACGTAAACAGATGATATACATATATACATATACACAGGGTGCCAGAAAAATGTATACGCATTTTAAGAAAGGAAAAACACTGTATTATTCAATTTGTAGTATTCAAGTCACGTTTGACTTTGGCAATTACAAGAGATGCTCAACATGACTTGTATTCATCTTTTGTTATCAGTACATATTGAGTGGTATGATTTTAATACAGTTTTTTCCCTGTACATTTTTTGGCACCCTCCGTACATGTGTAAGTATATACATGTTCACACGCTGTATAACCAATGCTATTTCACAAAGTCATTATGCTTCCATTTGCAGGATGAATTTTTTTTCAAAAACTATACATACAAGACTTTTTATATGAAAAATTAAACTGAATGGCTTCGTGAAACAGCATCAGGCAGCTAACTGCCGGGGTGGATAGGCACCACTCTGTCTTCTGCAGATTTGTCCATAAACACAGGTAGGAAGGGAAGTGACCAGGGGAGAACTGGTTTCTGGGATTGAAAAAACAAAAAAAACAAAAAAAAAAAAAAAAACCCAATGAATTAATCCATTAGACTGCAGGTCCCAGCAAGGGAAACACATTTCTTTCTCTGCCATTTTTTTAGTGAATTGGAGGCCACTGCCTTCTCTAAGGACGGCTTTCTCTAAGAAATCTGACAGGCAGAAGCCAAGATATGCAGCTGATTTAGCGAGAGCCCTCTGCTTTCTGACACAGAAACTCGGGGTCAGAAGGGAGGCTGATAGGCAAAGGTGTCTATGCCACCCTGAGGATGCTTGGAGCTAACAGAGCAAAGAAAAAATTGGTTCTGAAACAGAGGGAATCAAAGAAATTAGAAACCAAATGGAGTGGAACTTTACAAAAGGAATGTGGGGCCAGAGAAGGCCTCTGCTTGGTGGGGTCCTAAGATTTGACAGAGCAGAACAGAAATGTCTACCAGGCTGGGAGAATCCTTTCTCATGCTATTCCCATCCCAGGACCACAAAGCACACACAGAGAATGCCTTGGTCCCAGAAGGGGAGCTACGTGGCTGCAGGGACTCTGCATTCTCTCAGCTTCAGTTAAAGTCAAAAACCACTCGCTGAAGATAAAGGCTTCACAAGGACAGATTCTGCTACTGTGTTTAGATAAGTATCAACCTCTAAGGAAAGGAAAAGGACCACAGGGCTGGAAGATGGACGGGCAGCAGTCCTCAGTGGAGCTGCGGCCGTGTGCGCATGCTGGACAAGCCTGTGCCTGGCTGGATGGTGGAAGGCTCGAACTGAGCCCAGCCCCAGTAAAAGAACCTTCCCAGTGGTTCTCAAACTTGAGTATGTAAAAAAACAAAACAAACAATACCCCCCAAACCCACAAAATGTATTTGGGAAGCTTGAGCAAAGTGCAGATTGTGGTAGGGCCGGGCAGAGCTCGGGAGACTGCAGGTGTGACTGGCGCTCTGGGCAACTTCAGAGGAGGAAGACAATCCGGGAAAGCACAGGGAAAACCCATCAACAGTGGACTCCCAAGCTGGGCTCCCCAGAGCCTGGAAGTCTTGCTATTTACTGAGAATCTTCACCGGGGGGCAGGGCCCTCACTTTACTCACCTTGCCCCAAATGGAGCAGACTGCCTTTGTCAGGCATGTGTCCCCCTCTGGTCATCTCCTGTAGGATGACAGTGTCCATCATCTCCCTATTTCCACACCAGGAGTAACACAGGAGCAAGTGTCAGTGTGTGGAACCCACTCAGACAAACCCTGTTTGGGGAGGACCCAAAGGACAGCCCTGCCCCCGAGACACTGGGTGAACTAGCAGGGAACAACCTGAGATATCCACTCATGAGGTTCCCACGTCCAGTCCAAAGCACACAAGCAGGCACATGGCATCCTACCCAGACATGGCTGCCTGGCCCAATTTCTCAACTTATTAGAGTATGGTTACTATAATAAACCACCTAAAGTGGCGAGTTCTGACCTCCCCGCCAGCATGTTATGCCAGTATCGTCCCTCATTTCTGCAGAGAAGCCAGGTCTCAGTTCAGCTGAGCTCACAGCATCGCCCATGCCAGAGGCAGGCCGTGGGGTGGGCTGCAGCCGGCAGTGTGCCCGCTGCCATGGCAACCCAGCACCAACGGGGAGGAGGAAGAAGGTGCTTGGCTTCATTGAAATCCAAGCAACGTTTCAGCACAAACCTGCAGGAAGTTAATGCTCAACTTGATATTCTCCTGCCTTCATTGTCCCCTTTCCATTCATGTCACTAAATGGCTTGGCACCATCCCTTTCCCCCACCAAAATAAAAACACCCCAAGCCCACAAAAGACCTCAAAGTTGAAGCATTCTATAACCCACTGAGACAAAATGCTCTCCCACACCATACTCAGGCCAAAGCAACCTAAAATCCTACTGTTCTCTCTCCTAGTCACCTACCCTCCTTGAAAGAAATTCTGTTTGCTCAAAAAGATTCTTAAGAATGCACTGGGACGCCTGTAGTCCCAGCTGCTCGGGAGGCTGAGGCAAGAGAATCGGGTAAGCTCAAGAGTTAGAGGTTGCTGTGAGCCGTGTGATGCCACGGCACTCTACCCGAGGGCCGTACAGTGAGACTCTGTCTCTACCAAAAAAAAAAAAAAAAAAAAAAAAAGAATGCACCGGGTTTGCCATCACCGCCCCACCCCCCACCCCCGGGGTCACATTTCTCACTTTTCACTATGACTGAGAATCATCTGGGGAGTTTAAAAATGCACATCTCTGCCCCATCCACCAGATGGTTGATTATGGCAAATCAGGAACAAAACAGAAACTTTTGCATTTTTTCCTAGCACCCCAGGGAATTCTGATCCTAAATAGATGAAGATTCACCCTGTGAGAACTGTGGACCGACAGAGTTAGGCTCTTCCCATAGATCTGTGCATATAGGGCAGGCTGAGCCCAGTGCAGAAGGACACCCAGTGGCTCAGCACAGAAAGCCACGGGCTGTGAAAGGGTTAGCAGGAGGCTTTCCACACATGATTCCGAACACAACAAACTTACTTCCCCAGCAGTGTGAGCTCTGAGGTGCATACCTGTCTCTGCTTGCTTTACGCTTGCTTATCTGCAGATATGTGATCAGCGCAGGTAATTTGTAATGAATGAAGCAGCAGGCAGTTTCTAATTTCCTTTAACCTTTTAATTATGTACAGGCAAAGATGCAGCATTCCGCTTTTAACTATATGCTTAAGAAAGCCAAGTTCTTATTAAGGCTTCGTGATTTTTTTAGAGTTGCGTGTATACACCTGGGGAGATTTTGTGCTTTCCATGTGTTCCACTGACCTCCCAGTTTTGTCCCTCTGAAGATAATTTTGTATCACTCTGAATTTCCTTTTGGACTTTATTTGATGAATAGAAAGAAATCGTCTAAAATAAGAGAAGGCGCCCTGGGAGCCTCCCTCCGAAGGCATCCCTCCTCCAGGGCGAAGACAAACGTGCCCAGAACCCAAAAATATTGACCGATGAACTCAATGCTTCCCAAATTAGTCCCCACTAGCTTGACAGATGTCCTAATCCACTACTCCCCCGTCAGTCTTGGTGATTGTGAACATTTGTCTCCATTTTCATTTTAGTTTCAAACTCATGTAAATATCAAGTCCCAAGTCTTAAGAAAGACACAAGAAGCTCCAGGGCGTGAGATAGAAGGAAAGGTCGTTCCTTGGCAGAGCAGAGGACGTGCAGGACCCGGGTAATGACCAAGGGACAAAACAAACATGGCTGTTTTGCAAATTTAAATTTCTGCTAGAGATGCCTCTGGTTCCAGCAAGATTAAAGATAAATTAAAATCTCCCTCTACAAACACCTAAAAATGATGGATGAAATGATCAGCAATAGAACGTGTTTTAAATGCAGATAGAAGCTTGCAACAAAGGAAGGAAATCATTAATGATGAGGAAACCATAAACCAGAACGCTAAACACTGACACTGGTTCAGAGGCTGCCTTGTGGGGAGTAAGGGTCCAGAATAGGGGACTCGGTGTTATTGTCTACATGGGACTAGGGTGAGGCTCTGGGCCACGTGACGCAGAAGGTGAAATTCTACAAACACAAGATTCATGAAATTGTGCCCCTGTGCAGACAGATGGATTAGGGAAATAAAATCCATACAGCAGCTCAGAGAGACAAAAAGGCTGCTCGCGCATGTCTGCCTGGTCTCTGAAAGAAAAAAAATTACTTGAAAAATAAAATCGTTGGGCCTAAACCTTGCATAGGTCTGAGGTCTGAGTTTCCACTTTCTGCATTGGCTAGAAAAGCTGCAACATGAACATCATCAAAAAAAAAAAAAAAAAAAAATTGTTTCCAGGTAACGTGACTCTCCTAGGATCTTACAGAAACAAATGCAAAACTACTCTCACAGGGAGGCTCCCGTGACCCAGGACCCTGAAAACCTTCAAGGACAAATGCAGCTACTAGAGAAGGCTGGAGGTTAAAAAGTTGCAAAGACTAGGAGAAAACACCACTCTAGGCCCCAGAGTCAGCCAGCAGCACCCAGGAGGAGAAACATGACCTTTATATAACAGAGTTACCATTTAAAAATAGCACAAAATATGCCTAAAAGAAAAATAGCACAAAACCTAAAAGAAGAAATTAAAACCACAAGAACCACATATAACAAAGAAAAAACAGACATATTAAAAAGAACCCATTAGAACCACTGAAAGATAAAACAACAGTCATTTTGGTTAAAAACTCTGCAGATACACTGGGGGTTATCAGCTCAGTGACTCATCCAGAGATTTCCAACCATTGTGCTGCAGCACCCTAGTATGCTCAGAAAATTATTAAAGACTATTAATTAAATCATTTTCAAAAGAAGCTCAAAGCACAGCAAGTATATTCTTTAAACATAATTTAACTGTGCCACAGAAGTTTAACCATAGGTTCAAGTGTTCCATGGGATAAAAAAAAAAAAAAAAGTTGAAAAACACTGCTTTAAGGTAAGGAGTTTAACCAGGTGCACCTGACTTAATCGCTGAGCTCTTTAAAAGACAGCACTTTCTCCAGCTGGTCTCCCAAGATGAAGTAGGAGACTCCCCCAGGGTTAAGATTCAGGCATTTGCATTTGAAAGGGACACCCCCAGGCCTCCACTGTCACCCCAGAGTGGCACCAGTAAAGGTAACAAGCTGGCACCCAAGAACATTTGCTGACTGAGCAGGTCCTGGCATTTGTCCAGAGGTCCATTTGGAAGCTGTCTGGGATAGAATCAGGTTCTCCAATACTGCATTCACATAGAATACGGAACCCTGCCTCCTCCTGCAGAGAACCTCATCCTATGGGTGAGCAGCAAATGCATTTTTTAACATTGATTTTATTAATAGGAAAAGAACATAAAGAAAAGAAAATGGAATGCAATCCCAATGCCCAGATAATCCCTGCTGACATCTGAAAGCAGGAAAGGAGCACACACATATACCTGGTTAAAAATGCAAATAGAACAGGAAGGAATGAAGTGAAAGCCAGCAGTCTCCCTCCCCAATCCCTCAGTCTGTCTTCCCAGGTAATGACTCATTACAGATTCTAATGTATTTTTCTAGAAAACAAAATTATCTTAATACCAGGACCTATGTCCTTTTCAACGTTTCTTCCCCAAAGAAATTAACGAATTATATCCAGTTTTGCAGCTGTTTTTTTTTTTTTCTTTTAGGGGAAGAGGAGCTTGATATAACCTGTAGATTTTTCTATGTTTGCACTTCAAAAAACTACCTCCTTCATTTAAATAGGATTCAAGTAGGGAAGGAATCCCATTTGTAGTCAGGGCTTAAGGTGAGTCTGAAAATACAAGAGAGTTAGCAGACCCCACCGAGAGAAAAGTTGACCTGAGACAGGTGTATGCACCTGAGTCAGATAGGTGACTCCTTCCTGAGTCCTATGAGCCATTCTAACAAATGAGTGGGGCTTTCTCGGGTTTCAATGTCAATTCACGCTAAGACCTTGGAAATGTCCTCCACTTCTCAGCAACAAGCAAAGCCCCAGATTAGAGCATCCTTCAGTTAGGCACTGTGGTCACAAAACAAATGGATAAATATTCTGATCAGACTGTTTATCCACCTGCAAAGGTCTCATGATCATTGCCAGGGTCAGGGAGCATGAGGCAGGAAATTACCCCTGGCTTCACTTCTGAAAGCTGTGTGCCCAGCGGCAATTTGTTGTTCGCTTGTGCAAAGCATCTTGGGTAGACTCCCAAATCGCCATGCATCCACTTCCAGCCTTGGTTTCATGCCAAAGTGAAGGAAGCAGCCAAGACCTGGTGCTGGTCCCACATGGCCCCAGATGCTTTCCAGATGCAGGGGGACCTCTCCCCCCCCCCACCTCCTCTTTTGGCTGCACTCCCCTGCAGACTTTTGGCTGACTTTTAAGTGGCTCCAAAGAATGTTGCTACTGATTTGCCTGAAGCATCCTTTTGCAGCCTTACTTATCTTTTAATTGGAAAAGCTTTGCCTGCTAATGACCCTATGTTATCCTTCATCTAATTATCTCAGAAAACCTTTGGCAATCCCCTCTTCCCTGGCCGCAGTGATGATGACATCAGCCTGCAGGTAGAGAGGTGTGATACCGTCATAGAATAAGAAATAGACATTTCGGGCTTTGTCCTGATTCCTGACATAGAGCTCCTAAAATCTTTGCACATTTCCTAAGTGATAAAGGACAATCTTTGTTATTTGTAACAAGCCCCCTTCAACCACACCAGAGTATATGTTAATGAAGCACTTAAGGTTTGGGGGGCTGGTTGGGAGGGAACCATGATGTGATTAGAGGGTGGGAACTTTCAATCCAACACCCAGATATGATCTCCCAGGAGGGAAGAGGGCCTGCAGGTTGGTGACCACTGATGGGCAATGATTTAATCAGTCATGGCTCCATAATGAGCCTTCTATTAAAACCCAGAAGTAGGAGGGTCCAGAGAGCTCCCCGGTTGCTGGACATGTGGAGGAGCTGGAAGGGAGGCGTGCGCTCCTTCCCCCCTGCCTCGCCCTATGTGTCTCCTCCACCTGGCTGTTACCTGGTTGGAGCCTTTTATAAAAAATGGGCAAACCCATTCATTGACTTCCTGAGTCCTATGAGCCATTCTAACACATGAGTGACCCTGAGAAAGGAGTGGTGGGAACCTCCGATTCATAGTTGGTCGGTCAGAAGCACAGCAGACAACTTGGATTTGCAACTGGTGTCTGCAGTGGGGACAGGCCTGTGGGACTGAGCCCTTCACCCGTGGGACCTGACGCCATCTCCAAGTAGACAGTGTCAGAATTGACTGAATTGTGGGACACTCAGCTGGTGCCCACGGAGAACCAGAGAACTGTAAGGAACCCACACATTGGGTCGCAGAAGTGTTCTGTGTTGAGTGAAGAGTTGGTGTTTCCCAGACGAGAGAAAGAGATCAATACTCACGATGGTACTTTGCTCCTGTCCTGGTGTGTGGGGGGGAGGCAGGTGAGCCCAACGCAGCACATGAAGTCCTAGTGGAGGGACTCCAGTGAAGGGAGCTGGAAGCTGAGCCCACATGCCTGGATTTACAGATCCTTTCGATGTTTCCCCAGCTTGCCACCCACACCCCACCTGCACTGTTGCACATGAGTAAGCCTGGGTTATGGGTGTGCTCTACTCTGCTGGGGGGGTCGGCTTGGCAGGGGTCAGCTGGACCAGGCAGGTAACTCACCCAACTCTGCCCACTTCTTAGACTCGACTCTGAGGACACAGCACTTTGGGGCTGGAGGGTAGCTCTTAACTGGCTATGGCATAAGACGCTGAGAAAGCAGGTTTGCAGAAGGCAGAAAGCAGGTGAAAAGCAAAAAGCCCATGATGAGCAGCAGTGGAGAACGAGTGAACAGGTACCCTGTGCCCTCAGCTTCCTACCTCCTGATTCCAGCGCCCTGCAAGGCCCAACTGAGCACACTGGACGCACTGTTCCCTTAGGACACGAAACATTCTGCCTTCTTCCTTCAGCTGGTCTGAAGTGGGTTTCCCTTTCTCCCGACCACAAGCACTTACTTTCCTTGATCAAGACAAAAGCACAGTTTCAATAAAGTCTTGATGGCTGACAGTGTCATAGGAGAACCGGAGCGGGAAGCAATCACTTCAGTGTTTGCTCAAGGAAAGCAATCATCTGGGACCCAGGAGTGTGAGGGACTTCTGCTCCAAAGCAAAGAGAAAAATCCAGAGTCTACTCTGTGTTCCCTGGGCCAGCTGTCCTCCTCCTCTCCCGCCTCAAACAAGCAATTTTATGACTTAAGCAGGGAAATCTCCATCTTTAGCAAGGATGGGTGCTCCGAGGATGAAGGGGTGAGGCATTTATTTGTGAGGCTATGGTAGGAATTCCGAGCACCCCAGGAGATGGGGAGAGGCTCACTTGCTGCTTGGTAATTCAAGATTTTATAAACTCCTGTGAAGGTGAAGGGCCAAGTATCAGAGCCTGGAGTTACGGGACTGTAAAGAAGATTTAGACACCTGACTCCTTATCACCTCAATACCTCGCTTCCAAAGAAACCACAAGGGACAAGTCAGAGGAGAGAGTGAGCAGAAGTGCCCTGGATGGGGAGAGGCGGTAGTGGCCACTTGGGGTGCCGTCTGTATTAGCCATACCTAGCAAGAGCCTGGGCTCCTCCCCTACTCCCAGGAGACACGCAGCCAGGGACTCCGACCCAACTGTGGACCAAGCAAGTAGGACAAAGATTGCGGCATCCAGGAACCATTCATTCCTAGTTCTTTCCTCCTGAAAACAGGGGTGAACAAGTTTTATTCCCCAATTAAAGCTGCAGATTGAATAAACTAGGGAGAGGGAGGGACCACAACCAAAAAGCCAGATGGGCAAATACATGTCTATCTCAAACGTGATGTGAGAGAGACAGGGAGTAAATCACAGCAAAAAAGGAAACAGGGCTATTTGGGAAGGAAAGGTCTGGTGCAATTAGATGCCAAAATAATATTTTTGAAGGGGGAAGTCACACGGAATATAATTAAGTGAACTGTATATGTTATTTTAAATCCTGTGCGCTTTAACACCATAAATACTCCACTTAGTTCATCTTTATTGAAATTGCCAGCAAGGCTGTAGGGCGAAAGTTTAATTATATCCAAGCAGGATGGAACATTTTTCATGTCCCCAAGAGCTGCCAAGGGAGAAAGATGAAGCTTTCCTAAGGGTCAGTGTGACAGGCACTTTTCTGAACACAGCTGTCACCTCCTGAGGACTTCCCAGAAGGCTAGCAGGCTCCCCTGAGGTTGTCCAGCAAATTTGCAAAGTGAGATAGTGTTTTATAATAAAGCTCTTCCAATCCAGTACAGCCGAATGCTCCGGCAATCTCCCCTCCCCTCCCTTCCTCATCTCCCCACATGCACACACACGCCGTGCCGTTTACAGGGGCATGTCAGTCCACCCCCGTGAGGCTCTGACTGATGACCTGGTTTGCACGTGTTTATTAATCATGATCTAACCTGGAGTCCCTGCTGCTTTTTCAACTCATTTCCTCCTTTCCCTTAGAGCACTTCCAGGGTTTACTGTGCTGGTTATCTCCTTCTGTGGGGATCAAAGGTAAACCCATGATTCTCCCATCACCAGTCTCTGCTCTGCCTCAAGCCTCCAGATCACTGGGTGGAAATAAAAACTATTCAGCCATTAAAAAAAATGGAGACTTTACATCCTTCGTATTAACCTGGATGGAAGTGGAAGACATTATTCTTAGTAAAGCATCACAAGAATGGAGAAGCATGAATCCTATGTACTCAATTTTGATATGAGGACAATTAATGACAATTATGGTTATGGGGGGGGGAAGCAGAAAGAGGGATGGAGGGAGGGGGGTGGGGCCTTGGTGTGTGTCACACTTTATGGGGGCAAGACATGATTGCAAGAGGGACTTTACCTAACAATTGCAATCAGAGTAACCTGGCTTATTGTACCCTCAATGAATCCCCAACAATTAAAAAAAAAAAGTTGGATTATAGCGGCCGAATAAAGAATAAATGAAGAGCTCCTGTAGATTATTATGAGGAGAAATGAGCAGTGGTCAAATGCTTCATATCTGGAGCAGACTTCCCCTGGGCCTAGAGCCAAAGTCACGTTCAAAAGTGTCAAGGATGCATGTTCTATAGCCAGTCCTCAAACTTTTTAAACAGGAGGCCAGTTCACTGTCCCTCAGGCCGTTGGAGGGCCGGACTATAGTTTAAAAAAAAACTATGAACAAATTCCTATGCACACTGCACATATCTTATTTTGAAGTAAAAAAACAAAACGGGAACAAATACAATCACACCGCCTCATGTGGCCCGCAAGCCGCAGTTTGAGGACCCCTGTTACACGTTTGACCCTGCTTGTTAGAACTGAGTGCTAATGAGGCCACAATGGCAGGAACCTGAAGTCTATGGAAACCTTTGCAATTTCCCTGTGGCCACAGCCATGAAATGTGTCCACAGCCACCAGTCAGGCACCCAGCAAACGCAGGTCCTTGGTTATGAGGTAGGCTAAGAAAATGCATAATGTGAGTTAGTGCCCCGCTGGGTTAGGTTACACCTAATTAAGCCTGAACAGAGTCAAAAGAATCATCGTCTCCGTAAAAAAGGGCAGCAACACACTTTCCTTTTTCAGATCGCTGCAAGCCTCAAGTTATATTGGAAAAATTGTTCAAGCCTGTCCCATCTAATTGCCTTTCTCTCTCGCCGCCAACTCTTTGCTTCATGAACACCCATCACACTGGGTCTTTGAACAGTAATTCACAAGACAAAATTATTGGTGGCTCTGTAATATGGCCCATTTCCCTGACTCCTTTGAAGGGTGGGCAATTAGGACATCAAGCACAATTATTTTCACTCTGGCCTGTTTCACATCACAATGGGCAGAGGGGGATAAAACGAGGCCCAAACCCTTTCTTTGCGATCAGCTTGTAATGCGTGGTTGGAACCCACCTAGCACTTTTTCTCCTCAATTATTCATGAAAGGTAATCAAGGTGGAAGTAAGATCTGCAGCTGGGCAAGACGGAGAAATTGCATATAATTTTCTTGATGAAAGGGATTTTTCCAGCCAACCTGAGTCCAATGGGGGCTTGCTGGACACCATCCAGGCTCTCACGACCAACTAGGACAGACACGTGTGACAGTGAAAAGAGTGCTTTGATGCTTCACTTCTCTTTGAGATTTTATGGGTAGAAAGCCCACTAGGATATCTTCTTTGCAAATTTCAAAAAAAATAAACAAGGTCCCCAGCCCCCAGCAGCCTCCTTGCTTTTGAACCCACCAAGCTTTCTCCGACCTCAGGGCTATGTTTCTGCTTTTCCCTCTGGTTCAGATTTTCTCTTTCTGCAAACACCCCTCACCCGATTTCCCATTTTGTTAACATCTTACATTATGTAGTACCACTGTCACAACCAAAGCACCAACACTGGTAGGTCACCATTAACGAAATGCACAACTTTAGCTGGATTTGACGAGCTTCTTCCAATCACCTCTCCACACGTCTCCTTAGGTGCCTCTGGGTTGCCACAGTTTCTCAGACTGCTCTAGCTTTTGATGACCTTGACAATTTTGAGGAGTGCTAGAGTCAGGTATTTTGTAGGATATCCCTCAATCTGGATCTTTCTGATGTTTTCATCATGATAATTAGACAGGGTTTGGGGGAGGACGACCAGAGAGGTACAGTGACTTTATCACATCATATTAACAGTACAGGATATCAATGTGACCTATCTCTGATGAGTTAACCTTGATCACCTGGCCAAGACTGTGTCCATCTGCCACCAAAAAACATTGAGTTTTTCCATTTCCATACTCTGCTCTTTGGAAGCCAGGCCTTAAGGGCAGCCCACACTCAGCAGAGAGAGGAAAGACCCATGGCCTTAAAGAGGAGGTGTCTACACACATTATTTGTAATATTTCTGTATAGGAAATTGTCTCTTCTCTCCCTCGCCCCCGCATTTATTATTTATTCAATCACTTGCTTATATTGTTATGGACCCGTGAGTATTTATTTTAAACTGTGGGTTATAATCAAACTATAGTATTGATTTTCTTGCTTACCTTATTCTACCTGTCGGCCTCTGGGGGCTCTTTCTGGGTGGTACACTTCATTACATTTTAAAATCTCATCCAGAGTGGGGAGAATTTTTTTTTTTTTTTTTTTTTTTTTGGGTTTTTGGCCAGGGCTGGGTTTGAACTCACCACCTCCGGCATATGGGACCGGCGCCCTACTCCTTGAGCCACAGGGGCCGCCCAAGGGGAGAATTTTTTTTTCACCCATGAAGCGCCTTCACAATTATACAATGAAAATGCCCCCTCTTCACATAAATATGGAATTGGTTCTCCTCCTATTAAGTTTTCAAAAGATTGAGAGGATGAGACAGTGGCTTTCTGCTGAATGTCTGAGCTGGGAGGAAGAAGTAAGTGACACTCACCCACGTAGGGCCCTGGGCAGCAGGAAGCCAAGCACCTGCCAGTGACATGGGACTTGGGGGAGGCTCTTCCCAGGAGTTATGTGTAGAAAAATCTGGCCAAAATAACAGAGTATCAGAACTGCCCCCAGAGAAGTAGGAAGCACCACAGGCCGATGTCTGTGACAATGCTGCTGACGGCAGAGGCTGCGTCTCATTTGTCTCCCTGGCCTTCAGGCACCGCACGCCGTGGGGACTCTGTTATCAAGGCAGAGTCTCACTCCTCATAGAGTTTACAAATAAGGAGAGAACTTGGACTTGCAGGGAGGGAACATGCAGATACAAAGGGAAAGGTGGAGGGAAGGATCAGGGCTGCCCCGGTTCGGGTCGGCACTTTTATCTGAACTTGTGAACCCGAAAACAACTCTTTGCAAGCATAGGACACAGTGAGGCTGTGGGGGCTGTCTAGGATGTCTGCCAGCCTGCATGTGCCCCTGGCCTCAACAGCGTTTGGGGTGAGAAGAAGTGAGTATGGGGGAGGAGCTACCGCTAAGGCTCAGTTGTGTTGCCTGCCAGGAGGCGGGTGCCACCTGCACTTTGCTAAAGAGGATCTGGATCCTACACCCGGCCCTGCCAGAGCTCCAGACCCAGGCTGTCACCCCACGCTGACACGGTCAGCTCTTCCATAAAGATGCCAAAAATAATTCAATGGGGAAAGGGAAATTGTTTTCCAAAAATGGCACTGAACATAGCTGGATTTCAATATGGGATGGGAAAAAAACAAAACAAAGGAAAATCTTGACCCCACACCCAAAAGTTTTACAGGCTTAACTATAAGGCTAAGACTGTATAGCAGATAGAAGAAAAAAAATACCACAACTTCCTTATTACCTGGGGGAGACAGGTTTCTCAGAGGAGACACCAAAGGTGTGAACCACAGAAGAACAATCTGAAACATTTTATTAAATTACAAAAAAAACATTTTTTTTTCAAAGATGCCATTAAACAACTAAAAAGGCAAGTCAAAGATGGGCAGAAAAACCCTGCAATGCAGACATCTGACAAAGAACTTGTATCCAGAATATATCAAGAACATCTACAAATCAATAATAAAAAGAAAAAGGGCTCAATGAAAAATCACAAAAGATTTAGACACTCAACAGTAGATAGACAAATGGTCAATAAGAATATTAAAATGGGCTTACAATTTCAGTCATCGAGGAATTATAAACTGAAACTATCAGATAACATTTCATACCTGTTAGAATACACAACGGCTTAACAAGACTTGAAACTTAACACGACTTGAAACGCCAAATACTGGCACGGACATAAAACAATGGGAACTCGTACGCTGCTGGTGGGAGTATCATGGCAGGAGGATTTTGGAAAACGGTCTGCCAGTTTCCTATAAAGCTTAAGCATGTATCCCAGGATTCAGCAAATCTATTCCTGGTATTTTCTAAAAACAAATGGAAACACGTCTGCCCCCAAATCTTATATACAAACGTTTATAGCGGTTTTATTCTTAAGTAGCCCCGAACTCAGCATGCAAGGACTCAAGAAAACTTATGGGAGAAACCCACTCATCCAGGGAATGACTGGAAAACCGTCACAGCAGAAGATGTGTCACAAGTGGCCAGACGGGAAGGCAGATGTTAGGAACTCTGAGCAAATAAAGCTGATAAGAACCCATAATCAGGAGTGGGAGGAAAAGGGGGCAGGAGAAAGTGTGCTTTCATAGTGAAGACTCATTCCGTAATGCCCATGACCCTGAACAAGACAGCTGGAACTGCCCGGACCCACTCACACATTCAGATTTTCTTCCGCCTCTGCTCTCCCTCCAACAGCAAGCCCAACCCTCGGCCTGCTCAAAGTGAAGATAATGTGGGTGGAGACCTTCCTGCCCGCTTCCACTTAATGAGCACTAAGTGTATTTGCTCTTTACTTATGATTTTCTTAACATTTTCTCTTGTCTAGCTTACTGTTTTGTAAGCATACCATATGTGACTCAAATAACACAGAAATAGGTGTTAATTGACTGTTTACATTGTCCGTAAGCCTTCTGGTTAAAAGTAGACTCTTATCAGTTAAGTTTGGGGGAGTCAGAAGTTGTACGTGGATTTTCAGCTCCATGGGGAGATTGGTCCTCCTAATCCCCAGGGTTAGTTGTATATAAAATTTCTCTATGTAGTTTAAACCAGTGGTTCTCAACTTTCCTAATACAGTTCCTGTGGGTCACAGGAACCGCTGGTTTAAACAGAAAACTATCTTCTTAAAAACTTCTTGATATTTTTCTTATCTTTAAAGTTTTTTTTTTAACAAATGAATCTCTTTTAGTAAGATGTATCTAAAGTTTAGCAATTCCTTTATACTTTCATTTCTTTTGCTTCAGTTAAACTCAAATAAAATCAAATTTAATATTTATGTTTAAAATTGCCCTTAGGGCGGCACCTGTGGCTCAGTGTGTAGGGCACCGGCCCCATATACCGAAGGTGGCGGGTTCAAACCGGCCCCGGCCAAACTACAACAAAAAATAGCCGGACGTTGTGGCGGACGCCTTTGGCCCCAGCTACTCAGGAGGCTGAGGCAGAGAGTCACTTAAGCCCAAGAGCTGGAGGTTGCTGTGAGCTGTGATGCCACAGCACTCCACCAAGTGAGACTCTGTCTCTAAAAAAATAAAAATAAAATAAAATTACCCCTAAATATGAGGAGGTGGATGTCTAGAATTCTTGTCTCAAGTATGTTTATCTGGATTATTTCTGGAAGGTGGGGCTTGGGAGATCTCTCTCTTTCTTCTCTGAACCCTGCATACTGTTTACATGTTTATAAAAAGAAAGTGACATGTTTGTAAAAAACATTAACCAAGTTGTAATTTTAAAAGAATAAAGCAGGTCTCCTCCTGGTTCTAAACCTAGCATCTTGATTGCTTCTGAAACTCCTCCCAGCTGTGGCCAATATGTGTTTACTTACCATCTGTTTCCACCCCAAGGTTACAAGCCCTGAGGGAGGAGTTGAGAACTTAGCAGTGGACACAGGACACGCATTCTCTGAATACACAGCACACAGGAAAACAAGTGCATAGAATGTGACCGCTTCTCTGCCCATGTATTTTCTCAAGTTGAAAAGAATCACCAAGATTAACCCAGTGTCTTTCTCTCTCTGTCCCTGCTTCCTTTTTTTTGGATAGACCTAAAATGACAGGATATTGTCTGAATTCAGAGACTAAATTCACAGAAACCTGCAGGGCCTCATTTGAGGCTAGCAGAACTGTCACCTAACAAATACCTTCACGTGCCTGCTGAAATGGGACAAATTTTAGCTTCATAAGCTGCTTCTTCCAACAATTATATGTAGGCAAATGAGAGAATGACTCACAGATCTCAACTCTTTGCAAAAACTGGGTCGGAAGCAGCTCCTGGAGCTATCCTGATGGTCCCACTGCTTGACCTTCAGAGCCCATGGAGATGGTACCCAATCGAGAGCCAGGGCCACATCAAAATACAAGGGTTTGGAGGATGGGGGGAGTCTCTGTTCTCCCCGATTTTAAGGATTCTCCCTCCTTTCTTACTTGTAAACCTTTCTGCAATGGTGAATTCTGCATTCCTCCTCTGGAAGGAGGGTCTCAGTCATTTCTATCTTTTTTAATAATGAAATTGTTCTAACCATTCTTAGCATTTCAAGTGGTCTTTACTGTTGCTCCTTAAATTTCTACTTGGAAGAAAAATAGAAAATGTTAAATGTCAGCATCTAAGTGGTTCTCTCATCTATCACAGAGAGCACGGCAGTCCTGGGATTTTTTAAAAAAAAAAGAAATGTCATTGCATTCATTAAGTGTGTCTCCTTTGGGTTGGGTTCTGCTAGTCTGACTCTTTGAAGCCCTGGAGCTATTCCTCTCTCCAAAGTGGATTCTCCCCCAAAGGATTGGGACGAGCTTCTCAGGCCAACAGCGTAAGAGGTTTGAGATCGGAAGGGAAAGCCTGGGAAATATGACCTCTGATGAAACCTGTTAGTGGCTGCATTACTTTTGTGTTGACACCTGTCTTCCGGGGTCCCAGAAGTCACTGTCTCAACAGCTAAGGCAGATAACAGGATTATCCACCAATGCAAGTTCCCTCATACCAACAGGGTGTCAAATAAATGAGCGTTCACCTTCCCACAGATGGCTTCCATATCTTCTCCCTAAAAAGTGATTCTTAACTTTTTGCTTTAAAATTTTGATGAAAGGTACAGACCATCTTTCTTAGAAAAATGTACATATGCATAACAAAATCATGAAACTCCCTGGTTACTAATTAATCCTGGGCTATTAACTCCTGTTCGAAAGATAAACACTTGCAGGGCCAGAAATCTCAGGACCCTGTATGAAAGGGGCTTCAGCTGTAGTGGGATGCCTGCCCCATACAGTATCTTGAGAACTAGTGCCTACCTGACTCTAACCCCATTACTAGAAAATCAACATCAAATTTTAAGCAAAGGAAAGTTCACTTCATACAGTACTTGCAATTCTTCATTAGACTCAAAATTTAAATCCAGTGAGAAATTAACCCACATTTAGAAAGTTTATGGTGTTTCCTTGTTGATACTTAAGCTTTTCTATGTCAGCTACCACTTTGAAAAAAAAAAAAAAATCGTACTCCACTGCAACTTCACTGCTTCTAGAAATCTATCCGAGAAAGATGACTCTCTCCATTTGGGAAGATATCAAATGAGGGTCATCTTGAAGTCATTATATAAACATGGATAAAATATTCTCTGTGGAACGACCACAATGATCAACTTCAATACCAAGATGTAACACCTCTTTAAAAACAATGAATAGGCCAGGCATGGTGGCTCGCGCCTGGAATCCTAGCACTTTGGGAGACCAAGGTAAGGAGATTGCTCAAAACCAGGAGTTCAAGACCAGCCTGTGCTGGTTTCAATGACTTAATTATTTAATTTAATTAATTTTAATTTAAAATTAGCTTTAGTCCCAGCTACTTGGCAGGCTGAGATAGGAGGATTGCTTGAGCCCAGGAGTTGGGGGTTCAGTGAGCTATGATGACACTCCAGCACTCCAGCCTAGATGACAAAGTGAGAACCCCATGTCAAAAAAAAAGAAGAAAATCCCAACACAAAACACCACCTCATGAAATAGGACAGATAGTAAGGGGTCTTGATGTAAAATTCAACAAAGCTGATCCTCTCTGGGAGGGATTGAAAAAAGAGACAAGCAGGCTAAAAAAATGAGCTACTCCAAAAGAATTCTTAGAAGTTGTGCTTACACTGCCAGGTTGTCACAAACAAGCCACAGAGAGGCACTGGAACTTGTGCAAGAAAAGCTCCAGTTCACCTCTGTCATGTTTACATGGATGGAGCTGGAACATATTCTTCTTAGTAAAGTATTTCAAGAATGGAAGAAAAAGTACCCAATGTACTCAGCCCTACTATGAAACTAATTTATGGCTTTCACATGAAAGCTATAACCCAGTTATAACCTAAGAATAGAGGGAAGGGGGAGGGGGGAAGGAGGGAGGGAAGGAGGGAAGGGGGAAGGGGGGAGGAGGAGTGGGAGGGGAGTGGGAAGGGGAGGGGGAGGGAGAAGGGGAGGGGGAGGGGAGAGGAGGAGTGGGAGGGGAGTGGGAAGGGGGAGGGGAGAGGAGGAGTGGGAGGGGAGTGGGAAGGGGGAGGGGAGAGGAGGAGTGGGAGGGGAGTGGGAAGGGGGAGGGGGAGGGAGAAGGGGGAGGGGGAGAGAGGAGGGGGAGAGAGAAGGGGGAAGGGGGAGGGGGAGAGAGGAGGGGGAGAGAGAAGGGGGAAGGGGAAGGGGGAGGGAGGGAGGGGGGATTACACCTGTGGTGCATCTTACAAGGGTACATGTGAAACTTAGTAAATGTAGAATATAAATGTCTTAACACAATAACTAAGAAAATGCCAGGAAGGCTATGTTAACCAGTGTGATGAAAATGTGTCAAATGGTCTATAAAACCAGTGTATGGTGCCCCATACACAGCTATGATTTAATAATAATTTTTTAAAAGCTCCAGTTCAGTGCAGTTGTGGTCCCCAATCCTGAGACCATGGGCTGGTACCAGTTGCTGGCTTGTTAGGACCTAGGTCACACAGTAGGAGGTGAGCGGTGGGCCCACAAGGGAAGCTTCGTCTGTGTTTACAGCTGCTCCCCATAGCTGGCATCACTGCCTGAGCTCCACCTCCTGCCAGATCCACAGCAGCACCACATTCTCACAGGAGCACAAACCCTACAATAAAGTGCCCATGTGAGGGCTGTAGGTTGCACACGACTTATGAGAATTGAATGCCTGATGATGGATGTAGGTTGCACACACCTTCTGAGAATCGAATGCCTGATGATCTGAGGTGGAGCTGAGGTGGTGATGCTAGCCCTGGGAAGAGGCTGCAAATACAGATTTCACTAGCAAAGAGGTTCGATTGCACAGAGACCACAATAAATCAATTGCTTGCAGGCTCATATCAAAACCACCCTCCACCCTGTCCCATGAAGAAACTGTCTTCCATGAAACCAGTCCTGGTGCCAAAAAGGTTGGGCACGGCAGCAGTACAGAACGCACAGTACCTGGTGAGGAACCACTGAGACTGCCCTGAACTGCAGAAGATTCAGGGTCAGAGCTGAGTGCTCGTCTGTGACTGTCTTCTCACACAGACACACAGATGCAGCCTGGGGAAGTCTGCCTGTTCACTCAGCCATCTAACCATGTCAGCACACTTAGCAAGCTTTACCGACATCTGCTGATTCCCCAGCAAGCTAGGTCTACACCGGGAAGAGAATATGGCCTTAGTGTGCTTGTTCCTTGAGAGTCCCTATGTTCCAACCACTGTCCAAGGCATGCTAGAGAGGGCTGGATGAACAGAGACCAAGTCCCTGGCTGCAAAAAAAACTCACCAGCCAGTGTTTCCAGAGGGAAAGGAAAGGGTTTGGGGGATAGTTGGGGTTCAATGAGGCACTGAAGGAGCAAGTAATGCTGGACCTTTGCCTGAGAGGTCAAAGAAGTCCTAAGATAAGAAAGGCTACACAGAGCATCTTGAAGGGTCAGGGGTTTTCTAGACAGAGGGAAGATCATGTGTTATAGGTAAAGAAATGTTAAACAATTTGAAGCATTCTTTTTGGAACCACAAGTAGCCCTGCATGGCTGGAATGTAGGATGAATAGGGAAAATTAAAAGATGAAGCTACAAAAACAGGCACAGACAGGACTTTAGACTTTATCCTACAACTGTTGGGAATCTGATCCTCTAAATTAAAAAGAAAAGAATGACTGGGATCAGTGCCCATAGTTCAGTGAGTAGGGCACCAGCCACTTACACCAAAGCTGGCAGGTTCAAGCCTGGCCTAGGTCTGCTGAACAACAATGACAACTGCAACCAAAAAAAAAAAAAAAAAAAGTAGCTGGGCTTTGCGGCAGGCACCTGTGGTCCCAGCTACTTGGGAGCCTGAGGCAGGAGAATCACTTAAGCCCAAGAGTTGGACGTTGCTGTGAGCTGTGATGCCACAGTACTCTGAGGGCGACATGGTGAGACTCTGTCTCAAAAAAAAAAAAAAAAAAAAAAATGACTGCATTGATCATGCATTTTTAAAAAGTTCACATTCATAGCAGTATGATGGTATATTAGAGCTAAAAAAAACACATTGGTCCTAAAATCCAATGGTATATCCTTCGGAGTCTTCAATGCAACCAGAAGGCAAATGATGTATTTCTGCACCTGTATTCACCACTGAGGATGAGTTATCACTAAGAGATTCACTGTAATACGTATGACGTCCTTTTCTCATTTCTAAAATGGAAAAGATGACATCCGCCTCAACTCCAAACCTGCTGTGTGGAGATGAAATATATGTGTCACATACCTTTCACATAATGAAAATTCAAGGGAGTTTTATTACCGTGGGGAGAATTCCAATAAACTTGACAAATGTGAATTAAAATCACAGGGCCCTCTGACCAACTCTATGACTGTAATTTCATCTTTGCCGATCTGTTTTCCATAGAACAAAAGTTCTGTGAAGTAAAAACATATTAAAAAACTAATTTTCATACTCAAATGAGCATAAACAAATATGCTGAGAAGCTTCTATTTACAACAAAGATGCAGCAACAGAGACTGGATTTACCCTCCCACTTGAAATGGCCAAAACAAAGCAGATGAAGTCTATGTGTAAAAATAACCATTTCAAGACTGTGGGTGAAAGACAATACATACATATACAAGACAGAAACGTCTGAGAGACAGGAAGGACGAGATAAGATAAGCCCGGTGATTGTTCCAGCTTATTGTTTTGAGAGTTTCCAAGTGTGCAGAATAAGGAGAGGGCCCTTGGGTGAAGTATAGCAGACTCCCTGAATTAAAGAAGAGCTGAAGGTTCAGAGAGACAAGGCGGTCAGATTACACAAGACAAAGTACCGGAGAAGAAAGCGTTGCACAAAGATGGAACATCAGCATTATACAGAGGGTCCCCCTAAAGTATCCTTCAGAGTACTTATAATTTCACGCATAAGATAAAACTCTCTAAGGTTAGGGAAAGAACAATCTGAGAGGGTTATAGAGAACAGGTTCAATAACAGTGTCTACATTAGTTAGAATAGCAAGAGGGGTCTTCCCTAAGAATGACTAGCCCTACGCTAACCAGCTCCAATCCTGCCTAGAAAATCGTAAAAGCAACCAAACTGTTTCTAAGAAACTTATTGCATTGCAGAACAAAGCCCAAGAATATTTATAGAAATTCAGAAATATACGAGATAGGATTCACAATGCTATCATCCGATCAAAAATTACTAGACATTCAAAGAAGCAGGAAAATTAAAATCAATCCATCCAAACCAACTCAGAACTGAGAAAGATGTTAGAACTGGGAGACAAAACCATTAAAGCGATTATTACCATTGCATTCTACATGTTCACGGTGTTAATGAAATGGACATTTTAAAATGGCTTACACTGACGTCCTGCAGATAAAAACCACATTTTAGGAAATCTTAAAAAAAATACACAAGGAAGTATTCATGAAAAATTAAACATTGCAGAAGAAATAATTAATGGACTTGAAAACAGAGCAATAGAAACTCCCAAAAGAAACACAGAGAAAAAATAATTTTAAAAAAGGAACAGTTAGTCAGGCATTGTAGCAGGTACCTATAGTCCCAGCTACTTGGGAGGCTCAGGCAAGAGAATCACTTAAGCCCAAGAGTTTGAGGTTGCTGTGAGCTGTGACACTACTGCACTCTACCGAGGGCGACATAGTGATACTGTCTCAAACAAACAAACAAACCATGAACAGAGCATCAATAAATGGGCTCACCTGTTCTTTTCTTGCTTATACGTTTGAGGTCTCTGTGGATTCTGGTTATTAAACCTTTGTCGGAGACATAACCTGCAAAAATCTTCTCCCATTCTGAGGGCTGTTTGCTTGCTTTACTTACTGTGTTCTTGGCTGTGCAGAAGCTTTTTAGTTTAATCAGGTCCCAGTAGTGTATTTTTGAAGCTGCTTCAATTGCCCGGGAGGTCCTCCTCATAAAATACTCGCCCAGACCAATTTCTTCAAGGGTTTTCCCTACACTCTCTTCTAGTATTTTTATAGTTTCATGTCTTAAGTTTAAATCTTTAATCCAGTGAGAGTCTATCTTAGTTAATGGTGAAAGGTGTGGGTCCAGTTTCAGTCTTCTACAGGTTGCCAGCCAGTTCACCCAGCACCATTTGTTAAATAGGGAGTCTTTTCCCCACTGAATGTTTTTAATTGGCTTGTCAAAGATCAAATAATGGTAAGTAGCTGGGTTAATCTCTTGGTTCTCTATTCTGTTCCAGACATCTACCTCTGTTTTTGTGCCAGTACCATGCTGTTTTGATCACTATTGATTTATAGTATAGTCTGAGGTCCGGTAGCATGATTCCTCCTGCTTTGTTTTTATTTCTGAGTAATGTCTTCGCTATTCAAGGTTTTTTCTGATTCCATATAAAATGAAGTATTATTTTTTCAAGATCTTTAAAGTATGACAGTGGAGCTTTATTAGGGATTGCATTAAAATTGTATATTGCTTTGGGTAGTATGGACATTTTAACAATGTTAATTAGGGAGAGAATCTTCCTAGCCATGAGCATGGTATGTTTTTCCATTTGTTAACATTTTCAGCTATTTCTTTTCTTAGAGTTTCATAGTTCTCTTTATAGAGATCTTTCACGTCCTTTGTTAGATAAACTCCCAAATATTTCATCTTCTTTGGCACTACTGTGAACGGAATAGAGTCCTTAACTGTTTTTTCAGCTTGACTATTGTTGGTATATATAAAGGCTACCGATTTATGAATGTTGATTTTGTAACCTGAGACACTGCTGTATTCCTTGACCACTTCTAAGAGTTTTGTAGTAGAGTCCTAGTGTTTTCCAGATATACAATCATATCATATGCGAAGAGTGAAAGTTTGATCTCTTCTGACCCTATATGGATACCCTCGATCACCTTTTCTTCCCTAATTGCGGTGGCTAAAACTTCCATTACAATGTTAAAGAGCAATGGAGACACTGGGCAACCTTGTCTGGTTCCTGATCTGAGTGGAAATGATTCAATCCCCCTGTATTTTGTTGAGGATTTTTACATCTATGTTCATAAGGGATGGGTTTGTAGTTTTTTCTTTTCTTTTCTTTTTTGTATCCTTTCCTGGCTTTGGTATCAAGATGATACTGGGTTTGTGAAATGAATTAGGGAAGATTCTCTCCCTAATTAAGATTCCTATTAATGTGATGAAACCATTTCTATAGGATAGGTACCAGTTCTTCTTGGTAAGTCTGGCAGAATCTGACTGTGACTCCATCTGGTCTGGGGATTTATTTGCGGTTAGGTGATTTTTATTGCTGTTTTCATCTTGCCAATTGTTATTGGTCTGTTCAGGATTTCTATTTCTTCCTGATTTAGCACAGAGTTTTTCTTCTGTATTTTGTATTTCTGTGATATCAGTTGTAATGTCTCCCTTTTCATTTCTGAAGAAACATACCACAGAATTACAAAAGCCATATATGACAAACCCACAGCCAACATCATACTGAGTGCAGAAAAGTTGAAAGCATCCCTGTTCAACATAATACTGGACGTTCTAGCCAGAGCAATCAAGCAAGAGAAAGAAATAAAGGGTATCCAAAAAGGAAAGAGCAGGCAAAACTATCCCTGCTTGCTGATGATATGATCTTGGGGAAATCTCCTATAGACGCCACAAAAATATGCCTGGAATTAATGAATAAATTCAACAAAGTCTCAGGTGGAATCAATGCACACAAATCACAGCATTTCTATACATTAATAGCAATCAAGCTGAGTGTCAAATCAAGGACTCAATGTGATCTACAATAGCTACAAAAAAATTACCCAGGAATACACTTAAGGCGATGAAAGATCTCTACAAGGGGAACTACATCTGATAAAGGGCTAATATCCAGAATCAACAAAGAATTCAAACAAATTATCAAGGAAAAAATAAATCATTGCCTGTTAAGGGGTAGAAAGTTTCCTTTTGGCCCGTTAAAAAGTGGGCAAAAGATAGCTGAGCATTGTAGCAGGCACCTGCAGTCCCAGCTACTCGGGAGGCTGAGACAAGAGAATCACCTAAGCCCAAGAGCTGGAGGTTGCTGTGAGCTGTGATGCCATAGCACTCTACCAAAGGCAATAAAGTGAGACTCTGTCTCTAAAAAAAACAAAGTGGGCAAAAGACATGGACAGAAGTTTTTCAAAAGAAGAAAGATGAATGCCAACTAACATACGGGAAAATGTTCACCATGAATCATCAGGGAAATGCAAATTAAAACCACAATGAGATCCCACCATACCTTTGTCAGAATGATCATTATTAAAAAGTTTAAAAAACAACAGATGTTGGCATGGATTAGAGAGAAAGGAACACTTACCCACTGCTGGTGGAACTGCAAATTAGTACATTCTCTATGAAAAACAGTATGGAGATGCCTCAAAGAAATAAATGCAGACTTACCATTCAATCCAGCAATCCTGACAATGAAGTCATTTTATTAAAAAGACACCTGCTGTCAAACGTTTACTGCTGCACAATTCATATTGCGATGATGTGGACTCAACCTAAGTGCCCGTTTACTCAATGTGGATAAAGAAAATGTGGTGTATACACACACACACACACACACACAGTGGAGTACTATTCAACCGTAAAAAGTAATGGAATGATGTCTTCTGAGCACCCTGGATGGAACTGGAGATCATTATCCTAAGTGAAATATCTCAGGAATGGAAAAACAAACACCAAATAGTCTCACTAATAATTGGGAACTAAATCATGGGCACACACAAGCACAAAGAAATGTAAAGGATATTGGAATACAAGAAGTGGGGGTGGGGGTAGAAGAGGGGTAGAAAGTTTCCTGTTAGGATTCAATAAACGCTGTTACGGTGACCAAAAGCCCTAAGTTAACCATTATACAAAGTATCCGTTAACAAAAACATTTGCACCTCTTTAATATTTTGAATTTTTTTTTTTTTTTGTAGAGACAGAGTCTCACTTTATGGCCCTCGGTAGAGTGCCGTGGCCTCACACAGCTCACAGCAACCTCCAGCTCCTGGGCTTAAGCGATTCTCTTGCCTCAGCCTCCCGAGTAGCTGGGACTACAGGCACCCGCCACAACGCCCCGCTATTTTTTTTGGTTGCAGTTCGGCCAGGGCCGGGTTTGAACCCGCCACCCTCGGCATATGGGGCCGGCGCCTTACCGACTGTGCCAAAAAGAAGCCAGAGAGAAAATACATGTTATGTACAAAGGAACAGAAATAAGGCTAACAGCAACATGGCAATGAAATATCATTATATACCTAGTGAGATACAATGATAAAAACTGACCATTCTCTGATTTCTTTTCTGAATGTATTTACGTTCGTTCATTCTTTATGAGGGTTTTGTTTCTAGTCCTTATCTTAAACATTGTTACTGTTATTAAAGTTTAAGCCTCCTTAATTTTGTGAAGGCAAAAAATGGAAACCTAATAAACACATGTATGTGTAAAAATAAAAAAACAAAAACTGACCATTTTAAGTGTTGGTGAGGATGTGGAGGAGCCAGATCTCTCAAACACTGCTAGTGGGATAACATGAAAAGGCCTGAAAAACAGTTTGGTAGTTACTTAAAAAGTTAAGACATATCCCTACCCTATCACCCTCCATTCCACTCCTTGATATTTATTTAAAAGAAAGGACAGCACGTGACCACACAAGGACTTGTGCGTAAATGTGGAGTGTGGCTTTATTTGCGATTCCCTCCAACTGGCAAACAGCCTAAATGCCTGTCAGCAAGTGAACGGATAAACGATTTGGGATATCCATGTAACAAAATAACGCTTAGCAATGGAAAAAAATCATCTTGTTTGTAGTGACGTTTTCACAGATGTACACAAATGTCAAAAATTTATCAAACTGTACCCTTTAAATGTGTGTAGTTTTTTATATGTCAATCACACCTCAGCAAAGCTATTAGAAGATGTTGAGAAAAATTCTGAGTTAAATAATATTAAGTTTCTTCTCTGCTGGATTTCCACAGCCTCTCATCGTTAAGTGGGTATGATTATTCTGCCAAAAGAGAATATGATATATGTCATTTCCCTAACTTATTCTTCCACAGGGCCTTTTTAAAAAAAATTTTTTTTTTTTTTTTACTGAGTTATCTCATGGAACTGGCATTCCACGGAACACTTGGGAAAAATATGACAAAATCTGTTCTTGATTTAGAAACTTCCAAATGGCAAATGACAAGAAGACACCTTCTAAATTGTCTTCAAAACAGGAGAGGTCCTCAGTTTCATGAAAGATGCTCTATTATATGCAAACCCATTCCAGGTGCCTAAATAAAAGCAGGTGCTTTGCCGCGCAGGCTACAGAGCAACCTCAGCTTCTCTTCTGTACCTACAGACTGTGCTTCTTACAGTTTCTACTAAAAATTAAGATCCTGGCTAGCATTGCTTGGCCTGTCTTATTCCTCCACCCTGTGACACCTGCTAGAGGTAGACATTATTGTTAATAATAATCATACTATAATAGATTATTTGAGCCCTCCAGAGTGTGACATTTTGAGCACACGCTCCAACTAGCCGCTCTTTGGACACCTTCTGTAGGAGACACATCACATCGAAGCACAATTCAAGAGACAGGGAGAAGAGAAAGGCTCAAACACCTGAGTACGATGATGAGAAGGAGTTTTCTGAACTCACAGACTGCCAGAGTGCGTAGTACTCAGTTCATGTCACTGCTGCTTGCATATTTCCTCTGATTCTGCGAGGACTGACTCCAGAAGGCACAGCCTTACAGGGCTGTCTTTAATCAGTGACTCAGCTGGCCTGCTCTGCTCTATCTTACTCATTCAAGTCACTTTGTGCAATCATTTCATCTGGCAGTCTGAGTTTCATTTGGAGCTCTAATCGTTAGCAAGGAATAACATCTAACTGCTTTTTGTAATGAAGACTCTCACAACCTGCTTGAAGCAGAGGACGCTTTTAAGTGGAATTATCATGAGAGTTCATGACGCAGCCCTGCAACTCCTGGGCGGCCTGGCTCAGCGCAAGCAGGGGCACGCGTCAGTGGAAACCGCAAAAGCCTCGGCCAATCCCTGTTTTCTATGCAGAGCACTGCTCGTCTTGTTAACACACACAAACCCGAGTCTACCTGCCCTCGCAGGAGGCTCTCAGAGCTGTCTATGCCAGCCCTGTTTTCTCAATACCTGAAACCCTCTGCACCACCAGAGAGGGCTGCAGCCACAAATCTGCATGAAAATCACACACATGACCAGAGTGGCATTGTCTTTATGAAGGAACCAGTTGAGCCACTGTCCAGGTCATTTTTACATGGTGTCAGACAGATGCTCAGGCACCATGAATACTGAAACTTTTCAAAGTTTCACAGAGGCAGGAGCTAGCCAGTTAACTGAAGGGAATGTGCGGAAGTATTCCAGGTCTGAGTCTCTGTTCTCCTGATGGGTTGTAACTGATTCACTGTAAGGTTGACCATGTTTTCTGAGGCTTGAATAAGAAAAGAGTAAGGAATCCCTTCAAGCTGTCAGGGTGAAACAGCCAATGAAAACAAGTTCCAGCTTCATCAAAAAGATGTGGTCTAATGGAAAACCATGGAGATGGCTATTACATGTGCCCTTCTCCTCTTCATTGCGGAGGGAAGGGGGGGCAATCTTTATGTGCTGTTTAAAGGCTGAAGCATGATCTCCTGTGGGCCCAAGGAGAGACTGAGCTTTAGTCTAACTGCTCACAGGAAGGAGAATCTGTCGTAAAGGACCACAGCTGCTAGGCTGTCCCACACTTTGGCTCGCAAAAGGCTTGTACATCACTGCTGATGCCATGTGCCACACTGACCAACTCATTGTTGGACGGTTGGCCCCCTCCGCCCGCCCCCCCTGTAGGAGCAGTGCATTGCTTTAAACTGCATTTCAGACAGTGAATCCTGAGAGCATCACTTCCCATCACCCTGCTCTTCATTTATGGCAACGTTCAAGGCTGTGGTTCAAGAGAGCCTTTAGAAGATATCAAGCCCCATGAACAAAATGGCAGCACATGCGACCACCCAGAGGCAGATAACCTGCTCTCTACTCCAGTGTTCAATGCAAAGAATGGCCGTATTAGTTCACTGGTGTTGGATCTTGCTTTGGATTTGTCAGGAGGCCTTAGGTCCTAAACTATCACGTTCAGCATCTTAATGACCACACTTATATTACCGTGTTGAGATAAATGAAGCATAAAAGCAGGAAAGTTCTGGGATCTGTCTTGAGCATTAGAGTTTAAATAAAAAGGAAAGCATGAGACCAACTGAAAAATGCAAAAGAAGAAAAAGGTGAGGCGGCCATCTGTACTCTCGAATAGGAAGGCTGTAAACCGTAAAGCTACTCTTTCCAAATTGACAGCTTCTATATAATGCTGCACAAAATCACAGCAGAAATTTAAACTGGACAAAGGGACTCAATAGCTCATCTGGACAAAGACAAAACACCTACTGAGAGAGACTCATTACCAAAAAAGATTATAAAGTAGTGGTAATTAAAACAGATCTTTCCCCCTGCAGAGAAAAAATCTGCAGATAAATCTGCAAATTTATCATTACCTTAAAAATCCTGTTTAGACAAAGGGAGCTGGAGCCCTTGAATGATTGTGTGTGTGTTTCTAGAGGACTATCAAAACAGCAATTCTTTACCTGGTTGTCTCAAGGACTTCTGATGATACTTGTAGGTTATCGAAATGGAAGAGATTTCCTGTGAACTAGATCTGGATTCTAAAATCAGCTGCTAGGTCTTTTCATTTCATTTTTCAGACAGCAATTCCTTAGCTCATCTCCTATCTGCCTCTGGATTAAACAGCTTGCTACGGAGCATAGATCAGTGATGCTTCCTGCAAACTCCATCCAGTTCCACGTTTAGCCAAATCAAGTGTTGGGTCTATGTGGCTGCGGAGTCCATTCCCCAAGCTGGGAATGATTCAATTAGTGCTTTTGCACCCCAATCCTATAGACCACTGATTTTCAACGCTGTGCCACAAGAGGATCGTAGGTGCGCCATGAAAATTTTAGATCATTAATTTTTGAAAGAAGTTAAAAGCACTGTAGGCATATTCTTTATTAATTTTTTTATCTCTATACTTTAATTGTGCTATGAGAGTTTACCTATGAGTTCACATGTGCCATGAGATTAAAAAAAGGTTAAAACACATTGCTATAATCCAGGTGCAGCAGCTCACGCCTATAATCCTAGCACTCTGGGAGGCCTTGAAAGGCAGATTGCATGAGCTTCAGGAGTTTGAGACCAGCCAGAGTGAGAACCTGTCTCTACTAAAAAATAGAAAAACTAGTCATGGCAGGCACCTGTAGTTCCAGCTACTCAGGAGGCTGAGGCAAGAGACTGCTCAAGCCCAAGAGTTTGAGGTTGCTGTGAGCTATGATGCCATGGCGCTCTAGCCTGGGTGACAAAGTCTGTCTCGAAAGGAAAAGGAAAGGAAAGAAAAACACGGCTATAGACTAAGGGCTTACCTTTCATGATTACCTGCTTCTCACCTAAACACCCCATTCACTGAAGATTTAAGTCCCATTATTCAGACTCCAATATTCATGTGGACATGCCATCAGATACCTTCGTTTTGGCTCCTTATTTGGTTCTTTGCCTGCCTCACCTCCAGTGAACTTGTCCCGCACACTATCTCAACCCACTAATCCCAAGGGCATTACTACTAACAGAACGACCTTCACAATCTCAACTCCAGGCATCCCGGTGGCTGGCCACCTGCCCTGTATTTCCAGAACCCTTCTTGTGAACCCTCAGCCTCCTTCTTCTTTGGTCCAACCATCTTTGTACTTTGATCGTCCACCAGTGTCCTGCACTTCCCTCCTCATTATCGCCACCCTCTGGCACGTACCTGCACACATGCCTACAAACGCTCCGCAACAGAATCTTCTGTGTTCAGTCTTCACTTTCCAGTCTCATCCTCTCTTTGACCCGCCCTAACCGCCCTCACATCACCACCGTTCCACTGCGGCTGCTCTCAACAGGGTCATCACTGATCTCCACCAGGCACAATCTGGTGGCCCCTTCCCAGATCTCATCTTGTTCATCCTCCAGGATTTCACACGTCAGATCAATTCCCCCCTTTCTGAACATTCTGCATTTGGCTTCCAAGAAACAATCCTCTCCTGGGATGCTGGACCCTCCCTGGCCACTCCTCTGCTCAGCTTCCTCTGCTGGATTCTTCTCCGTGTCCTGGTTTTTAAATGGAGGGCCTGGTGCTCAGTCCTCAGCCCCCTTGCCCTCCTTGCTACACTGACTCCCTAAGTGATCTTGGCCAATCCATGGCTTTCATCACTCCCAAACTTCTATCTCCAGCCCAGACATCTTCTATGAACTGCAAAGACATGGATAAACTTGCCTACTTGATAGTGCCACTTGAGGACTCAAAAAGCATCTCAGATATAGTTTTTTTTTTTTTTAAGATAAAAAAAAGTGCCATGGCATCATCATAGCTCACAGTAACCTCAAACTCCTGGGCTCAAGGGATCCTCTTGCCTCAGTTTTTCTATTTTTAGAAAAATGGAGTCTGACTCTTGCTCAGGCTGGTCTGGAACTCATGAGCTCAGGCGATCCGCCTGACTCGCCTCCCAGAGTTCTGGGATTACATGTGATATTCTTCTACCCCAAACTTGTTCTTCACCCCAGTCACTAAACCTGAAAGCCTAGGAACCTTCCTTCCCCTTTCTCCATCTCTCCCGGCTCTCTCCTCTTAGCACAACCCATCGGCAACCTTGAACTCCACCACTCCTTCAGCTCAAGCCATTCTTCCCAACCACAAACATATACTCCCAACTAATCGTCTATCTAGAGTCCACTTTCTTGCCCCCAGCTTCCAGAGACTGTTCTTAACAGAGCCACCAGAATAATAATCCATAATGAAATCTCCCAATGGCTTCCTGCCATCCTCAGGACAAAATCGGAAGGCCCTGGGGGGCAGCCCTGTCCACCTTGCCCACCCCTCCTCCCACACACTGGCCTTTTGACATTCCTCAAATACACTAAGCATACAGGGTCTTCTCACGGATGCTCCATCTTATTAGGGTGCTCCTCTGGTGGGGGTGCTCCTTCTGGCTTGAGTGCTCCCTCTGACCAAGATACTCTCTCATGGACACTCTCATCGTCTGCTCCTTCACACCATTCAGATCTCTTCTCAAAAGCCACCTTCTCAGAGAGGTCTACCCTAACTGTCATCTAAAGTAACAGCCCAGGCATGCTTTCATCCCAGTACTGTGCTTTACTTTTCCCCGTAGACCCAGAGAACATTACATCCCGTACCATTGTCTATTACCTGTCTCCCTCCCTCACTGGACTGTAAGTGCGCCCCTGTGAGAGCAGGTGTTTTGACATTTCTGGTAGACCAGTGTAGTCCCAGCCAGGGTTTATCAGGGCAGTGCAGAACAGATGCCCAATGAGTGAGTGGAGGAATGAATGGGCAAATGAGTGAAGCACCTGGTCCTTGACTCAGTTGAAAGTTGGACCCCTGACAAAGTCTATCTGCCTCTTCCAGTCTGTATCAGAAGGGGGATATGCAACTGGGTGGAGAAAGTGTGTCACCAGCTCTATTTTCAAGTCTGTAAACTCAGCCCTACAAAGGAGACATAACCAGAGATCAGGGAGCACTTCCCCTAGGGGCTTTGTATTCCTTCTCGTCCATCTGCATCACCTTTCCTTGCCTGTATAAGCAGCAGATGGCTCTAAGAAGCCGAGGAAAATGTCAGTACACAAAGCAGGCACAATTCTCGGCCTTCCTGATGAGAACGGTCCCTGCTACATCTGTAATTTTCTGTTGAGGTAACATCTTATTTGCATGCTGAAACCATGTTCTTTTTCCTATTACTGATGCAAAAGACTGCCTATTTCTAATTATATTGGAATTCAAAGAGCAGAAAATGTGTCAGGAACAATTTACAAATTGTGGCTATTTGTGTACGTGTTTGCCTGGACTGCAGCAAATATAGAAAGGGAAAAAAATGCTTATTAAAAAGACTAGCTCTCCTCAGCAGATCTGCTTCTGTTTGGTCTCCCAGTCCTAACTAAATACAAAGCTAAACCCTGAGTGTGAATGTGCTTGTGGCAAAAATAAAAAAATAAAAAAATAATTATTTTTCCCTCTCTCTCAATTGTTTTAAGTGGGACTTAAGAAATGAAATTTTCCCCAATTGCTCCCATCTTTCCTTGGAAACTCCATTTCTCTCACACTCAAGTCACTGTTTTTAGGTGGGAAAAAAAAAAACCGGCATTTTTCTGTGTTTATTAACTGAGATGTCTTATGAGCTGGAAGATTCTTCGCAGAATCGTGTGAGTCAGGACTGAATCATTATTCTGTGGACATCAGGATGAAGATATTGTGCAGGAGAGGGAGGGCCTCTATACTCATATTAAAACCCTGAATCAGAGCTCTTTTTTTCTACATTTTATACTCTGTTAAATTATAAAGAGCACACGGGTATAAAATATGCCTTCTATTCTTTGCTACTTTTCACAGGGCTAAGAAAAGGATTGTACAGAACTTTCAACATTCTAATTTACTAATTTTCAATCTAGGAACTTTCACAGATCTGAACAAAACTACTCAACAGAGCCCAAAAATGTGGCTGCCCCCATTACCAACTGATGGGGTTACTGGTTTGATTTAGGATCAAGAGATCTTTCAAAAGGCCTTCTAGCACCTTCCCCGCCCTAAACAGAGAAGCTTCTAAGTATTTTATAAGGCACGATCTTTTCAAAGGGCCGTGCAATCACGCTGTCTGGCTGAGATTGAGTGCAGAGTCCCGTGCAATAAGACATCACTGTGCCACTTGAAATCTCTAAGCTTAATTCATTTGAGGTAAGTGTTGGGTAGGAGCAACCAGGTACAGTTGCAGAGACATGGTGCTATAAAGCTCAAATACATTCATAAGAAGGCCTAATAGGGGCTGGGAGCGGTGGCTCACGCCTATAATCCTAGCACTCTGGGAGGCCGAGGTGGGTAGACTACCTGAGCTCACAGGTTCGAGACCAGCCTGAGCCAAAGCAAGACCTCATCTCTAAAAATAAACAGGTGTTATGGCGAACACCTGTAGTCCCAGCTACATGGGAGGCTGAGGCAAAAGAAATGCTTGAGCCCAAGAGTTGGAGGTTGCTGTGAGCTGTGATGCCACAGTACTCTACTGAGAGTGACAAAGTGAGATTGTTTAAAAAACAAAATTCTAATAAACCCTTCTAATGTCCAAATATATGCTGACTCTGAATGTAAGGCAAATCTCCATTTTCCCATCAGAAAAGGGAGAGAGTTGGCCAGCTTGAATATATAAGCTTTCAGAGATACAGCTGTGGAAATGGTAGTCAGATACTATTTGCCATATTTAACTCATTAATTACATATGCATATTTAAAATAAAGCATTACACAAAATATATTAAGTAAGAAATTCTGCTTTCACTCATTCTTATCTTTCACAAAACAATGTGACTCAATCTTGGATGCTAGTGTTGTTGCATACAGAAGACAGACTCCCTTGAGTTATCAAACAATTATCAACAGCACATAATTTTCACATCCGTCTAAATCATTTAAGATGTGAGTCTTTCATAATCCGCATGTCACTAGTAATTTTATCCTAAGCCACAGAGATTCACTTGCATGACACTCGGATAGTTCTTTAATTTTCATTCATCCTACAGACGCGCATTTGATTTGCACAAAGTAATTACACCATGTATTGATTCGCATGGCTTCAGTGTCAAGGAAGGACCAGTGGACTCTGACCCAATAAAGTGATGAAGGCAATTAAATGCAAGGAGTTAGGCGGGTGACAGAGCAAGATCAGACGTGGGGAAACACACAGGGAGGCTGCTGAAATGGTCCCGGCAAGTCAGAATGAGGGATTCAACTAGGCCAGCCATAGTGGGAAGGGATTCAAGAAATATTTATGAAGCAAAAGCAGCGGGGCTTGGGAAGTAAATGGATTTGAGGGATTAGAGAAAAGGAGGAGAGATCAATGATGTGTGATGGGGAGGTTTCTGGCTCGAGAGGCTGAATCGATTCGGTTCTATTAAATTCTTCCTGCTATGAGGAGTAAAGAAGACAGATAAAGCTGAGCTTGGGGAAAAAGGGCACCAAGTAATGTATTCCACTTCAGAACTCCTCAATCCAAGGGCCTGCTAGACAAACAAGTAAAGCTATCTAGTAAGGGCAGGGCTACCTCGTTCTGACATTCATGGAAGAAACCTTGGCTAGACAATCAATTTGGGAGCCTCGGCCATCGTTCTAAGATGAGCTGTGGTCTGGGTGAGATTCCCAGGAGAGATGTGAGTTGGAAGAGAAGAGGTCTGTTGATGAAATGTGCGCGGGGCAGGGAAACTAATGGACAAAGATAGACAAAGAAAGAGCAGCCCAAAAAGAAATTAGTAAGATCTTGCCAGAAAGGAAGGATGAGAATGGCTATCTATTGCAAATGTGCTGGGAATTTCAGTAAAATGAGTTCCCACTAGATTGGACATTTAGGTCAAAGGTCAGGAGGTGACAGGTGGTGATAAAGAAATGAAAACGGGGCAGCACCTGTGGCTCAAAGGAGTAGGGTGCCGGCCCCATATGCTGGGGGTGGCGGGTTCAAACCCAGCCCTGGCCAAAAACTGCAAAAATAAAAGAAAGAAATGAAAACAGCTCATGTGGACCTCTATTTTGAGAAGTTTTACTCCAAAAAATAAGAAAGGAAAGTGGGTACCAGCTAGAGGGAGGTGGCAGCGTTGAGATAAAAGACCTACGAGCTCATATGGGCCCAATGAAGCAGCCAGAAGTGGGAAAGACACCAAGGCAGGGAAGAGACCAGCTGAGAAAAAGAGAAGGGACTCCAGCCGAGGGAGCCGACACCTCACCTTCCGGGCCCTTGCAAAGGAGGGTGGTTAATAAATGCGTAAGTTTGGAGCAAGGGGAGCAGGAAGCTGAGGGTGCCCTATTTACTATGTATGTTTTTTTATTGAAACCAGAAGGAAGTTGTTTGCTAAGAGTGCTGAAGATGAAAGTGGGGCTTAAGGAGCCTGGCAAATCTTTGAATAATCACCAAGTGCTCAAGAGAAACAGCCGACCAAGCCTCAGGGGCCCACCAAGTGGGAGCCCTGGGGTCTGGGAGTGGTGCTAATCCCTGTACCTGGCAGCTTGAGCCAGGAGATGAACCGTGGGATGGGGCCAAGGCTGAGGTCGAAGAACATGGCATGAGGAAGTGAAGGTTCTGGAAGAGAGCAGTCCAGAGGATGGGGCAAAGGCAGGGAAGGAGCCTAGGAAAGGAGGGTGGTGACTATGAGAAAATGCCCCAAACAAAGGTCTCTGGAGGAGGGAAGCTAACAAGGGGCAGGGAGAGACAGGACGCTGAGCTCAGCGAAGAGGGTAGTGAAGTTCACGTGTGAACTGAGCAGAAGGCTCAGGGAGTGACCGCAGGAGAGGAGACTGGGAACCATGCCGGTGGAAGCTGCCAGCAGCGATGGGGACTGCTGTCTGTCCATCAAGTCCTGTGTCCTCTCCTCCCGGGCATCCAGATGGGCTACGTGTGGCAGGAGGACAGAGGGCTTTTCTAGATGTGGCACTTAAAATGGTCTCTCACTGAGCACACCTGGCTGTGCTCTTCCTGGTCCACAGCCCAAAGGCAGAGGATCTGGCGGAGAACTCCAGACCCTAGGAGCCAGGTGAATGCAGTCCAGGGGCCTAAAGGATGGCAAGGGGCGTGGGGTAGTGTATGGAGAAGAACTCCACCCGACACACACACCCACACACACACCCCATCTCACCCTCAGCCTGCCCAGTGGGACCATGGCTGGAGCAAGAAGTAAGCCTTCACTGAAGCTGCAGGGGCTGTCTGTCAGAGTAGCTAGCCTGCCCTGACTAAAACGAGGTGCTATGACCTGACAGCCTCAAGGAGGAAGGGCTTTTTTTGGTTTCAGACAGTCTTGCTCTGTTGCCCCCCAAAGAGTGCAGTGGCATCGGCCCAGCTCACTGCAGCCTCGAACTCCTGGGCTCCAGTGATCCTCCTGCCTCAGCTTCCCAAGCAGCTGGGACTGCAGGTGCCTGCCACCATGCCTGGTTAATTTTTCTCTGTTTTTCAGTAGAAATGGGGTCTTGCTCTTGGTCGGGCTGGTCACAAACTCCTGACCTCAAACAATCCTCTGCCTCGGCTTCCCAGAGTGTTGGGATTATAGGAGTGAGCCACAGCCCTCACCAGGAATGGCTTTTCATTGAGGGTGCAAATAAGAGCACTTTTCCTCCTGGCCTTGTGACGAGAAGGTCTGGGAGGAGCAGCTACAACTGGACTGGAAAGTAGAGTTGGGCAGGGCGGGGGCACAGCAGGCAGGACGTAAAGGGGAAAGGTTTTTCCAGCAGATACGACAAGGCAGTTAAGGAACTGTTTTCCAGAAAGATCTAGAAGGGAAGACGACAGGGAGTGTGTAAGCCAAGGAGGAAAAGCAGGAAGGAGAGGGCTAAGGCAGGGCAGGGTGAGATGGGCCATCGGCGCCAGGTGTGCGGCATCTGGTTCAGACAGACACCCAGCCATGTCTGTGCCGGTGGAGGGGAGGGGGGACACAACCTACCAGGTGCTGCCGGACCCTGTGACAGGTGTGCTCAGAGACCTGAAATCCTGGAACTGACCAGTGGCTAAATGATTTGAATTTTCCCTTCCCACTACCCACCTCCAATACTCAAAAAAAAAAAAAAAAAAAAACTATTAAACAGGGTGGCACCTGTGGCTCAAAGGAGTAGGGCACCAGCCCCATATACCAGAGGTGGTGGGTTCAAACCCAGCCCAGGCAAAAAACTGCAAAAAAAAAACAAAAAACAAAAACTGCAAAACCTATTAAACATACAGCTATATACACACACATACAGTGATACCTACAAACGTGTATAATATACATCTAACCGATGAACATGTTTATAATGAATGTATAATTATTACTATTTTTAAATTTTTGGTTTTATGATTTTCAATTTTTAAAAATCTGTCTCCTCATGATCCTGGAAGCCAGGAGCCTGAACATGACTGTTTTGTGACGTACCTTTCTGTGTCCCCAGGCTCAGCATCGTGTCTGGCACGTAGCAGGTGCTCAGTGAAGACCTGCTGAATGAGTGCTATAAAGAACCACTGTGGAGATGAGATTCTTGTTTCTTTTTCCCCAAGGATTACACATGAGGGAATCAGCTTCCATGGCAATATAAGAAAAAGCATTTATATAATAATTTTCTTTTCTAATTATAAAAAGTTATTAGAGACTAGAATAGATAACAGATGTCAAAAAATGAAAAAAAAAAAAAAAAAAACAAAAAAAAAACCCCATACAGAATTTCCTTTTCAGAGTCTTAGGATAGAAAAAACAATGAGATAATTATCTTTCTGGTGTAGAAAAAGGACAAAGATTAAATAATATTATATGGTTCTTTCCAGAATGAGGAGTTTATTTCCCCACTGATTTGGGGTTATTTTTTCCCTGTCTTTTCTAAGAGAACAGCAGATTAAATTGAATCTCTTTGTTCCAGGGCTAAAAGATGCTATAAATTTCCATGGATTCTAGGTGGCATGACATAACACAGAAAAAATTGATCCATGAGCCATCCACTAAGCTGGATCACACACAATTTCTAAAGTTTTTAGAAAGAGCTTAATGAGACACTGTTCAGATTTCTTGGCCGTCGCCCACCAAATTCCTTCCTACAAGTAACCAACTTGTTGGATCTAAAAGGTAAGCTGGAGGGAGGGGAGCGGAGGGAAGGGAAGGGGAAGGGATGTAGCCAGTTGCTCATTATCCCACTAATGTGTCTTCCACGGCAGGTTCTCCAAGAGGCAATTACTTTACATCAATCATCAAGAAATGAGATCTTCATAATGATAGCTCTGACTCCTATTTCAAATACCGTGCCAATCAGAATGAGGGCTTTTGTTCCACTGTCAAAATGATCATTTATATGAAGTTCTAAGTAAACAAAACCCCCCCACTCCCTCCCCCCCCCCCAAAAAAAAAGAAAGAAAAAAGAAAAATGGAAAAGAAGCCTGATACTATCGACTGAAGATACACAGATCATATGTAAGCCATACGTTCCTCGGCTACCTATAACATCCAGTTTATTCTCTAAATCTCATTCCTGCTACACCGATAACCCTATGTTGGAAGACGAATGGGTAAAAAACGGGTAAGGGTAACTTTGATTTGCTATCAAAACCCCAAAAACACAACATGAGAAAAGCCACAGTTAGAGAGAGATGAAAACAAGATTTAGTCCAACACCTTGACAATGCCATTCTTTAACGGGGCATTAGACAGAAGCGGCCAAAAGACACCAGTGGGGCTGGGTAAGTGTCATTGCTGGAGAAAAAATCAGTGAGTGCTCTAGACGACTAAGGCATTTACAACTCCAGCCGGAGTTCTGCTTTCCCTCGGACATTTCCTGAATGCCAGGTACTGCTAGTACCGGGGAGGCAGAGACGGGTAGCACACAACATCTGAACTTGAAAAACCAAGCAGTGAGTGTGAGCGACAGGTAAATTAATAAAGTGCAAAAGTGCAATGCAAAATAACCGATGCTTACAAAAAACAGGCAGAAAGAATTGCAGGGGACGTCCAGAAGGACCTGATATCTCAGCCTGAATAAGTCAGAAACATTTCAGGGAAGGGTGGGAATATTTTAAGTCTTTTAATGATGACTGGGAAGGTGCCAGGCAGTGGAGAAAGCACCTCCAGGGGAGAGGCCAGTGTGGGCCTGGAGGGGCATGGATACTCTCAGGGTGGGGGGGTGGAGGCGGATTTGGAAAACCTAGTACATGAACCCCAGGTTGGGAATGATCCTATAAGCAGCAGGAATCAGTTGGGGTAGAGCCAGAAGGTGGGACCACATTGATCCTTCCTCTGCTGTTTCCCTAAAGCCCAACATAGTGACTGAACACATACCCATAAGCTTGTTCATTTATTAGCTAAAAAAAAAAAGGAAAAATGTTCCCTTGGCTTTTTCAAGGTGAATCACACTGGCTGCATTGTAGGGGATGAGGAAGGAAAGGCTGGGAGATAGCAGTGGGGTGGGATCGGGGAAACCTGCGTGGAAATACATGCTGGAGATGTGAGCAGTGCCGAGACAGAGAAGCATCCCTGTCCTGGTTTGAAAACTGCCCACATGGACCAAAGACCCTGCTGATCACACTGCCATTCATATCAGACAGAGCCGTTCCCATCGTCCCACTAAGAAGCAGCAAACACCTGAGCTGCCCGCCCCCTGGCGTCCACGGTGAGCCGGCCGCGTCCTCTTCCCTTTCCTTTTCCTGTCCTTCCAAGTCGCTGCTCCTCGCCGCCTTTGCTTTAACTTCAAAAAAACATTACCTTCAGCAAAACCCAGCTGAGAATGTTCAATAAACTCTTTCTCTTTGAAGAATGGTATTTTATTTAACCAAATACTGTAGTTAAATGAAAATTGCTAATATAGATCATACACAAATTGCCAATTTTGGAAGAATTAGTGCTTAATAAAGTGCACATAATCCCAAAGCCCTATTAAAGATTTTTTTTTTAGTTTTTCTTTTCAGGGTGTTCATCGATATGATTCAGCATCTTAAAAATCAACAGTCTATAGGGAATTTAACTTATTTTGTGCTGCTGTGAAAACTCAGCATTCAGGTCAGATGATTTTTTTAAAAGATAGGATTTTTACAACACATTATCAGAAGCACCCGGATGGAGCCTAAAGCAAAAGTGACAAAATTGGGGGATCACGCCCACCACTCCTTCGTTTTCTCAGTCAACATTTTGGGGTACTATACCCCAAAAGGGGGACAAAGAGGCGAAGACCAAGCCTGTTCTCCAGTTCACTGAGAGGGACGCAGGTCTATATTTAATAATATTTAGAACCCACTTGCTGATTTTGTTAATTGGAATAACAGAAGTAGGAAAAGAGACCCAGAAGAGAAAGTGTTCTACTCTGCCTGTCAAGGGGGTGGGGAAGGAGAGGTTGGCGTGACAGATGATGCTTAAGAAAAGTCCTCAAACGTGAGTGGGCATGCTCCATGGACACAAATTTAGAAAGGATCAGAAAGCATGGAACGGAACCTGGGAGCTACTGTGATCTGGGAGAGATGACTGAGGCCGGAATTGAGGGAATGCCAGTGGGAACAGACTTTGACCCAATGGACACTGGGGGTGGGGCAAGGAAGCCACCGACTCCTTGCTGTCCAATATGGGAGCCCGACCTACATGCAGCCATTCGCATAAAAACCCATTAACACTAGATAGAGCTAAAATGAAATGTGGCGAGTCAGTGGTTTCAAGAGCTTGCAGCTCCTGTACTGAGAGTGCAGACACAGCACTTTCCTATCATCACAGAGAGTTCCCCCGGGCAGCGCTGGCCTGAAAGAACCAGGCGTTTCAGGCTGAGACAGATCCCGAGTGATGGAGAAGTGACTCGGGGTTGAGAGGAGCTGATGGGTCCAGCTTTGAACTTGCTGAGTTTGAGGGGAGAGTGGAACACACAGGGTGTGGGGTTCTAAGGGAAGTGGAGGCTAGTGGCACAGGGCGGGAAGTCGGTGGTATACAGAGGGCAGGGACCGCATCTGACGTGGAAAATATTACTCAAGAGAACAGGGCAGAGGAGGAAGCCTGGAGGAGGGGAAGGGCGACACAGAGGGATGGATGGGGGAACGGGATCTGTGGAGGAGACTCCAGAAAAGTAGAGATGAGAGACAGAAACAAGAAGAAAGTGGGGCCAGTAAAGACAGGGCTGAAAAGAAAAGGGACGAGCCACGCGAACCAAATGCAGCAGAAAAACAGGTAGGCACTGAAAAGTGTCTACCGCCTTTGGCAATGAAGACTTTACCGTAGTAAGACCAGATCCAGGGGCAGAGGGTGAAAAGACGACGGAGCACATTACTATGCAGAAGGAAATGCTTGTTTTTCATCTGGCAGCTCCCAAGCAAGAACGCCCTGGGGACTTCTCAGGGGGCTGGAGTCATTCATCGGGACACTGCAGGCCTCCAGGCCAATCTGCTCCAGTTACACCACTGCTGAAGGGGACGGGCCATACGGCGACCATGGCAGCACTTTAGGACAGCCCCAAGGTGGTCCCGGAAGGAGAGGAGGCACGAATTTCTGGGCTTCTCCCCTCATCTGGACCGGACCCAAGCATCCCAGTGAAAAACATGGCAAAAACTTTCTACTGTGGCAGAGAGGCAGGGATTCTGATTTTACTAAAAACTCTTGGGCTCGTCAAGCGCGCGCACACACAACACTATGTATGTGCACGCTGTGCACACGTGCCCAGGTTATATACACATCCACACATCATGCAAAGTGTACACGCACACGCCTACACATGCACCTGCCCACACATACCAAACATAACACCACTTAATTCTCTTTTCAGCAATGGCAGAGCCAGGTCAGGAGCCCAGGTCTCCTGACTCCAGACTCACCACTCTTTCCCGTCCTACAGCTGCTCAGGGCTCAAGGAGGAGACTGCAAAGAGGAAGCAGAGATTTCTTGCTAGGGCAAGGTGACACCAGCCTGAAGCGGCAGCTGAGCATCCAGAACTATTCAGGTAAAAGCACTTGACCCACCCCATCAGCCTAAGAAACTGGGCTGTCGTGTCCCAGCCTTCAGCCAAGAACTCCCACAGCTTTTTATAGGAAACCAAGTGACTGCCTGAGGGGGACGCTACCTGTCCCATGCTGCAGGGTGCCTGGGCTGAAACGGTCCTGCCAGGTCTCCAAGCTCAGTAAAAGGGCAGCTCCCCTGGCAGCAACCCCTCCCCACCCACACTGGGGTGGAAACGAGAGGGTAAGGAAGAGGCTGTAGGGATCCACTTCCCAAACCTGAGCTCCAGACCGAAGCCTACTTTGCCTTTCTCATCCTAACACCAAACATCATGATCATTCAAAATTTTTTGCCCTTAAATTCCACATTTTTTTTTTTTTTTTTTTTTGGAGAGAATTTCACTGTATCGCCCTCGGTAGAGTGCTATGGTGTCACAGCTCACAGCAACCTCCAACTCCTGGGCTTAAGCGATTCTCTTGCCTCAGCATCCCAAGTAAGTGGGACTACAGGCACCCACCACAATGCCCGGCTATTTTGTGGTTGCAGTTTGGGTGGGGCTGGGTTTGAACCTACCACCCTCGGCATACGGGGCTGGCACCCTACTCACTGAGCCACAGACGCTGCCCTAAATTCCACTTTTTTGTGTGTCACCCTAACTGGATGATCTTGTGGGAAGCGGAGGGTCTGACGACTCGGTGGTTTTTCCGCATTACATACACAACAGTCACTCTTCCAGGACATCCGCCACATGTAAAGTATTACTCCCCTCATCGGGGTTACAGCAATGGGCAACCATGATAAATTCAGGAACAGAAAGGGCAACAAGAGAGTACAACAGAACATGGAAGGGGGGGGAGGGAGACTGTGGCGGAGGGGACAGGGGTGACCTGGGACGCTCTTTGGGAGATGCCAGTGATGGAGGAACAAGCTGTATGGATACCTGGAGGGGAGAGAAGCACAAGACCCCTATGAGGTGTGGTCTGAGGACCTGCAAGGAGGCCCTGGAAGGTGAGGGGAAGGGATGACGATGAACGAGGGCAGAAGCGTAGCCTGGAGCCTGACTGCCACGAGCCTGAAGCCTATACTTAGGCTGTGGCACAATCCAATTCCCTGTTACGGGTCACTCTGACTGCTCAGTGACGGACACCTGACCATAAGAGGGAAAGAGTGGACAAAGGGCTCAGTGAGGGGCAGGCGTGGCCCTCCAGGGCACAGGAGATGGTGGTAAGTAACAGGGAATGCTCATTTGGTGGAAGCGTCATTGGTCTCCATAGTTATCAATGCAAAAACAACAATAAACAACAGCATCTGTGCGGCAGGTGCTTCTGAGCCACCGCGCTGGGAAAACAGACACTAATTATGAAACAGGGGCAATTAGGGAGTCCAGCACCTCACAGGCGACAGTGGCAAGAGGGCCCTCATTTGCAGTATCTTCCTTTTCCTGAGCATAATCCAAGCTTCAAAATGTCACCTACATGTCTGCACCTATTACAGAACGAAAGAACGTTGCTCTCCAGAAAGATAAAGTTGCAGCAGGTCACAACGCCAAAGAAACCCATCAGAATATCAGCAATGCTGCGGTAAAATTTGAAAAATTGGGTCCAAGTAAAGTTGGAAAGAAAGATTTCCTCTTGTAGGCTGGTGAGAATGATGTTGAAAACTAATGAGGTGACCTCGGCGACTTGAATTCCAATGCAGGGGCCAGAAGTGTGGGACCTGGAGCTCATTAAAGGTAATGGACATTCCTCCATCAGGTAAGGGGCTTTGCTCACCGACCCACTGTGTCCCGCGGAGGCAAAGCCCATTGCATTCTGGAGATGGTCAATGCACAGCTCAGTGTTACATGCCGAGAAAATTAGAGGTGCGGGCTCTGGTTGGAGGGCAGACACTGGTAACAGGAGTCCTGCCCTCTGGGGCTTTAAGCAATGACCAAGGATCAGGTACCTACTGACTCTGTGTACAAGAAGTGGAGACCTGGAAGCGGTACAGATAAAAATGACTACCTGGGTGGGAGGGTGGGGAAAGTAGACCTCAGGGGAGAGGTTCCAGTTAGTTGCTGGATGTTTGCGTGATGACAACTTAGCCATTGCATCCCCCACCAGACTGCAAGTTCTAGCAGTGTGGGGCCATGGCCCTCATTGCACAGAGACATACTGCCAGCAGACGGTACAGAGCCTGGCATCTGGTAAGCACGTCCACGAACACAGCCCTAGCGGGTTGAACAGCGTCCCCTCAAGGTCCATGTGATCCAGGAGCTCAGAACATGACTTTGACTGAAAATAGGGTCTTTGCAGACATCACAAAGATAAGGTCATGTTGTACACACATCGGGGTGAGCCCCAAAGCCAGTGAGCGTGTCCTTACAAGGAGAGGAGAGGACACACGCAGAAGGCCATATGACAGCAGAAGCAGAGACTGGAGTGATACAGCTACAAGCCAAGAAAGCCAAGGGCAGCTGGACGCCCCCAGACACCAGAAGAGGCCAGGTCGGACCCTCCCCTGGAGCTTTCAGAGGGAGAACAGGTGGCTCTGTTGCCACCTTAATTTCAGACTTCTGGCCTCCAGAACCAAGAAAGTGATTTACTATGATTTTATGTCATCCAAGTTTATAGTAAATTCTTAGTGCCACTAGGAAGCTAAGGCAGCCTATAAGGGAAGAATGATCAAAGGAACAACAAAGGGGAGGCTGGTGCAGACTAGCACAGGAGAGCAGACAGCTACAGCCAGACTACGTGGGCACACTTGGAAAACCAGCAAACGAGGGAACAGCCTAAACCTACTGCAGCATTCGCTGAAAAACCACCCTTTTCTGGAGGGTCCCCTTTATTCAGGAAGGACACTGTGGGAGGCCAAGGCACGGATTTCCTCTTCCCGTACCATGACAGGCTGCGTCTTGCCTCGCAAATCGGTATTGGAACCCAAGAATTATGTTGGGTATTTTTTCTTCTTTGTCAAAAATGATAAATTGTAATTGGGAAAAAAGTCATTAAGAAACTACATCAAAATATACAGGGAAGGGCCAGAGGTCAAACAGGATTGTGGGGCAATTTCATCTTTTTGAAGGGATGTCCAAAGACAGAAGCCCGTTGCAGGTTTTGTGCCAGTCCTCCGAGCTGTGTCCCCATCTACAATATTTCCTGGTTTCTTAGACACCCCTCGTCAGACGGGGGAATAACCATCTAAGTTCACTTGTGCTCCGTGACAATCCTCCCTGAAAGGTCTGTTTGCCGGGCTGTCACAAAGGGATGGCCGAGCCTCCCATTTTATTTTTTTGAGTTGATATTTTTATTTAGGTTAAGGACAAAGGCAGAAATGAAACAATGAAGATGTGTGGGAATTTCACTTAGTTCTCCATGATATGAACAACTTTTTGCTAAATTGGACAATAGTTTCAAACTAATATCATACTGAATGGGGTAAAACTGGAAGTCTTTCACCACTGCTGCTCGGCACAGTGCGGGATGTTCTCGCCAGTGCAGTCAGGCAAGAGAAGGAGATCAAGGGCATCCAAGTGGGGACAGAGAAGGCCAAACTCTCGCTCTTTGCAGATGATATGACCTTACACTTAGAAAACCCTGGGGACTCAACCACAAGGCTCCTGGAAGTAAACAAGAAATATAGTAACATCTCAGGATACAACATCAATGTGCACAAATCGGTAGCCTTCATATATGCCAATAAGAGTCAAGCTGAGAATCAAATCAAAGACACAATACCCTTCACAGTCGCTCCAAAGAAAATGAAATGCCAGGAATACGCCTCCTAGTAATTAGCAGACACCAGATCCGCCAGAGCCCAAGGGCGCGGGTTGTTGGTTTCCCTTCATGTTTTTCTTGCATTACACTGAGAGGTGGGGGGAGGTGGAGAGAGACGGTAATGGAGGAAACAATCTGAATTTTTCAAAGCTACTGGGCTTGATTGGTCTTTTTGTTTTTCTAGAAGGTCAGGTCTGTCTGCCTAGAGGATTAGGATACAAAATAGCCTGAGGTCTCCATAGCCAGCCTCCTCACAGAACTGGTAAACGCAGCTCCTCTGGCCCTAAAACCACTCACCCGCTTCCCCCCTGCTCCTGCCGTACACAGTTGGGGAGCCAAAGAGCTCCTGGGCAGGAACAGGTTCCCCTGCGGCCCCGAGGGGGGTGACTGTGGGATATGGGTTGCTCGCCCCACAGGCCCAGCTCTGTGCTACACACATGGGACCCTGAGATGAGATGACACAGCCAGGGCCTCAGTGGGAGGCACCAGCAGAGGAGGTGACGCAGAAGGAAAGGGCAGGGGAAGGGGCCATCTCAGAGGTGAGCCCCGCGTTGAAGTCTGAGAAGGATTCTCCAGGAATGAATGGGGGGAGCATTTTGGCAAAACAGCCTAACATGTACTATGCCTGCTGACCCTTCCCCATACAGAGTCCAGAATCGGGAAGAGTGGACTGGAGACATCCTTTCGTGATGACAAAGTGTACCCCATCAGCTTCTCTCCTGTTCACAACAGGAGTATATTTGTCACTAGACACGGTTGCTCTACAGAGGCCCTGGGCCCACCTACAGAAGCCAGTGGTGAAGGGAGGGTGTGCCTCGGGGCATGCAGTAAGGTCCTGGAGCACCTGTGCCCCATCGGCCGGCGGAGCCATAAGTCGGCCTCTCTGAGCTCCACTGGGCCTCAGCTGACTTTGCTTCCTTCTGGGGTGGCGTTGCTGGGCCAAGGTACCCAGCATCTCAGAGGGAGATATACTTCAAAGACACAGGAAAGGCCTCTGATATGAGTAATTCTCTCATAAACATGGAACTCCAGGTGGAAAAGAGAGCATGGCTGCGTCACAGCACCCAGTCCTGCCCCCAAAAAGCTCAGCTCTCAGCAGGGATTTCCCTCCACCAGAACACAGGACACGATCCGCCCCTCCCCAGGAGAAGAGGTGTGACGGGGACGGCCGAGCGTGGGAACGTGGGTGCGCTGGGGTTGCGTGGATTCTGCGCTTGTTCTGCAGGAGTCATGAGGATTAGAGAGGGAGCTGGGAGGGGTCATGGGCATAGAGAAATGTGAGCCAGTAAGTGATCCCTGCAGCTTGTGACTGTTCCCTTACAGGGCAAAGGGTCTGCCTGTGGGATTAAGCTGAGCATCCTAAGATCGAGAGACTGGCCTGGATTACGTGTGGGTAGTCTCTGCGAAGCGGGGAGGCAGGAGGAGTCAGAGGCACAGACACACACAACAGAAGCAGAGGTGGGAGCAACGCAGCCCCCACGTCCAGGAGCACTGCAGCCTCGTGAAGCAGACGGAGGCAGACTCTGCCCTGCAGCCTCCAGAAGGTTCCAGCCCTGCTGACATTTTGAATTTAGCAGATTCAACTGACTCAGTACTTCTGACCTCCAAAATTAAAAGAGAATAAATTTGTGGGGTTGTTTTTTAACCACTAAATTTATAGTAATCTGTTACCATGGCAATAGGAAACTAACACAAATAATGTTTAGAAAATAAAAACCCGTGACAGCACAGAAGCCTCTTTAATGATCAGTAATTGGCAATGTTGCCCAGACCGAAATTAAAGAAAAAAAATCAGCGATGTTTGTTTAAAAAGGCAAGGATGACTTTCTCCAAGGCTACTGCCACAGAGGAGAGACTCCGACCAGCAGCAGTGACAAAAAGGGATTTGGTCCGTCAGGGAAAGGGAAGGGGCTTCCGGCTAACCTGGCCGGACAGGAACAGGATTCTGGCTAAAGGCCAGCCGAGGAGGTCAGATATCAAGGGTGGAGGATTCTCAATAAACTGAAATCCTTTGCTAAAACTGGGCTCAGCAGGCCAAGGTTGAGGCTGCTGAGCAAAATCTGGCCAAGGATTTGTCCCTGGGCAGAATGGTCACTAACTCCAGAGAAAGGCAGTGGCCGAGGTCTCTCCAGTCATAGCTGCTCCTGGGTTAGCAAGAAAGTTGGAGGCTGCTGCTGACCACAAGCTCCTGACAGCTCACCCCTTCGCTCTTGACTTTGATCTCTACTGTACACCATGTGCAGGAAACCTCAGACAGCGCCTCTTGGAGAGGCGAGTGCAGGGGGCGAGTGCAAGAGAATGCTACTCCCTGTTCCCATCTGCCACTCCTGCGAATGCCAAGCGCAGCACCAACCAGCCCCTGCAAATGCCCTGATGTGCCACGCTGGGCTGCCCAGGAGGAGGCAAAACCTGCCAACCCCTGCCCTGTCCCCTTCTCTTGTGAACAAAGCTCCACGTGGATTGCTAGAAGGAACCCTGCTAAGGAAAAGGGGAAACAGGATGGAGGCTGTGTCCACCTGGGCTTCCGGTGAGCCACGCTTACAGCGCCCCAGGTTCCAGTCCCAGCGCTGCCAGCAATGTCCCTGTCACTTTCTACCCAGCTGCCTGTAAATTCCAGACAACTCTCATTTGTTAAATAGAAGGGAATGCTGACCTCTTACTTATCTTCAGAAAGATCATTTCATCGATAGGTTCTCATCCACTTAAGGCTCTTTATAAAAGTCATTGCAAATATCCCAAGTGCCCCCTCTACGGTGGAAGCACACACCCAGGACACAGGACACGCTCAGGAAATACTTCCAAATGCAGATGTGCATCTCTGGGTACTCATCATCTCGGGCCAGCCCTCAGTTCCAAGTCATCGCGGGTAATCACTTTCAGCTGGACTTCTAACCTGACCCCAGCTCTTACATGTCACGTTCCAAAGAAAGGTGCGTTTTCATCATGTCTCTTCTGGTCACCTGTCTGGGGGAACAAGAGCCACCACTTTTGTGTTGCTTTACCTAACATCTAGTGTCAATCCCTGACCCCTCCAACTACCACATTCACTTGGCATGCAGAGGGAGAATATCCCAAAACTTAATGCTCATTTTAAGCTCACAACTAGGTACAGTGGACCAGAAGGTCAGAATAAAGAGTCTGACTAGAGAACATCTAAACATTTTCTAAGGGACACACAGGACAGAGGTCAGACCCAAAGAGGTCTGTGATGTCAGAGGAAAGCAGATGGGAAACTGGCTAAGACTAGGTGTCCAGACTCTACCCCGGAGTCCACAGGAGAAGATAAGGAAGTCAGCCAGAGGTCTAAGCCACAAACGGCCAGGACACCAGGCCTGGGAGTCTCAAAGAGTCAGGATTAAGATGGAGACACCACAGGAGAAAGGTGCCTGTACCTGAGCAGGCAGGGTTTCCTCCCAGGCTTCCTTCCAATCTCAAACCAGAACTGGGCTCAGTGCTTGGCTGGGTCTGAGCACCAGGAGGAAAAAGTAAACAGATGCTGCCACAGAGAGCCCAGGTGTCGGACATAAGCTATTCCCGACCCAGTGCCTGGAAGGAAGCTTGGGCCAAGGGTATTTCACTGGCCTATGTGCTGCGAGAAATACACCCTGAACCCTCCCAACTCCAAATGACGGTACCAGGCAACCCGCCTGCAGACAAGACCTTGTTTCATGAAACCTGACTCTGCTGGACAACTTAGAGTAACACTGCAGGCAGCATTTCCTTAAGAAAATCTCATTAATGGCTTAAAATCAAATCCACGTAGGTGTCAGATAATCCTTCCCCTTGACAGCAAACTTCATAGATGACTACGGTATTTCCTTGTTTTGTATGTGCTCGTGTTTGGTTGGACGCTACCACGTTAATCTGTACAACAAGGACATGGAGAACACCCTTCAAGCGACCAGTCCAGCCAGCAATGCCCCGAGCCAACTCGTGCACCCGAGAGCAGAGCCACCTAACTGAAACACCTGCTCGTGCCCAGAGCGCTCTGAGGGCCAAGTGCACGGCAGCAGAGGACACGGGCACCCAGAAGAAATAAAATGGGCACAGAGGAGGAGTGTGAGGGCAGAGCTGGCATTCAGGAAGCTGTGACTTTCCTGCGTTTTCCTACTCACATCTCTCCTCCTCCCAGCAAGGGTGTGTGAAGAAAACACTGTCAGAAATGAATGCGTCAGGAAGGTGGCATGCGACCTCCATCCCACACGGAGCAGCAGAACTAAAGTGGGAAACCGGCAACGATCTCCCTGCCTCACGAACACTCTGAAATAGCTGTCCTTTCTCCCCCTCCTCCCTGGAACAACCAACAGAGCCAAATGCTCCCCTTCCGTCCACCTGCATCCGCTCAGGTGCTCCAATTCTGCTTCCCTTTGGTCCTCCTGTGGACAAAGCCAGCAGCCAACAGAGCATGCCACATGGCGTAAACAGCCACCGGCCGTGGGGCACCAGCACGGGCCGTCGCTGGAGGAGGACGAAGGCAGGGATGGGAGGAGACAGCGGTGCGTCCTGGGCGTGGCAAGGTGCACACGTGTGCTCAGGGCCATATGCAGCAGCACACAGGAACAGGGGCACGGAGAGCAGGAGAGGAATCGCTGATCTACAGCTTGCTTTTGGTTTCCATGTTTCCTCCAGAGCACTGAGCCTTCCATGATGTTATCCTTGTGAAGCCCCAGGCCAGGCCCACACTTGGCTAACACTGTGGTGTGGGGATTTTCCTTCTGTCATTTCTGTCTCCCCGTGGATGTTCCTTTCTCCTGGACATCAGGGCATCCTCTGGCATCCACAGCTTGTCCCTTTGGTGGCTGACCTCACAAAAACCCAAGGCTTCTGTGGCCTGTGTCCTGGACAGGTGCTCTCTGCCTCCTGGGATACTAACCACCCAGCCTAATAAATCCAGGGGCATGAATGGGACGAGCATGGGAGCCTCTGTCCTTTCTCAAATAAAGAATATTTTAGTAGTATTTTCCTGGAGCGTAAAAGCAGGAGGAATTGTAGGAGAGAGATTTCAGGGGTAGGTGAAGTCTTAGAGCCCCCTTCAAATCCCTGTGGCAACCTGCTTAACACCCACATGGGACTGGACTTTCCACGTGCACGGGCCAGGCTTCAGGGCTGGGGTGGCAGCGCTGTATCTGTCCAGAATACCATGTGGTCTGCTACGGGACACTACCATGCAGTCTCTGCCAAGGGCCTATGGAGAATTATCCAGAGATCCTTGCCTTAGCAGGCTGGATCAACGAGAATCGATCACATTGGCCGTCAGGGTAGACAGGTCTCTTATGGTCCATAGACACGACCGCCACAGCCAGGGACAGAGGAGGCAGGGATGGTGGGGACGGTGCTGGGCGTGTGCCACACACCACGGTAAAGTGCCCAGCATGGTCCCGAGCACACAGGTGAGATCTGTACTTCGAGTTGTCAGGACTGCAAATTCCAATTTGATGAGGAGACCTTGGGCTGCCAGATGCTGACCCAAGACCGTATCTTCCCAGGCAAAAAAAAGTATGCATACCTGAGAAGGTTCCAGATCTTCTCCTATGACGAGGGATGTTTCCCAACCTCCAAAGTATAGGAGTCCAACCTGGTCACTTCACAGCACATAAAGATTGACCCAAAAAATGCCCTTATACATGTAGCACTGGTGCTAAACAGAGTTGTCTCAGAACCATCCTTCTCATACAACAACAGAAACCTAATCTCAGAGAACCATTTCCTAAGAGCTGGTTTCCTCCAAGTACGTTCTGGAAAATTCCCACGGGCCCAGTAGGTGTGAGAAATGCTATCCTCGGGAGAGTCCCGGCGCTCGTCAGCAAATCAACCTTAGAGAAGAAACACAGGGCGTGACCTGAGTCCCACTTCCAAGCTCATTTGACCAGAGAGGACTTTTTCTCCTCAGCAGCCATTAAGGCCCCACAGAAGGGTCTCTGCCACATGCCCTGGGGGAGTGATGTGGAAAATTACAAAGAAGGGGCTGTTCCAGGGGCTCTGAAGCTGGGCTACAGATGTTCAGCAACTGCCCCAAATCCTAAGACACAACCAACCTGCATATTAGAGTGTTTCTGTTAAGGAAAATCAGCTTCCACAGATCCCAGCAGGACCAGATTGGCCAAGGAGAAAAATCTCTGATCCACAGCCAAGTCCTCACTTGCCCATCAGGAAGCAGAGGTTCTCACTTTGCTGCAGATTCTCTGGCAATTACCACAGGAGGGCAGACGGGACTGGGATGCCCTCGTTCCAACACGGTGTCTTCTGCAACTCAGTCACATCAGCCACTGCAGTCTGCTCTGCCCAGGGCCTCCTGGGGACTTTTACTAGTAGTGCAAGACAGATTCTTGCTTAATGCATAGTATTAATAAAACCTATTTATAAAAATGAGTAACAGAGTAATCACACCTTTATAAACAGACTTTGACACACACACACAAAAAAAAAAAAAAAAAACAGAACAATATCGCCACCTCCACCATACCGATCTGGAAATTAAATTTCATGCAGAAACATCCTCATTTCAACCATCCGGTACCATCCCTCATCTTCATACTCCAGTGGCAGCACAGTCCCGTCTAGGCTACCCTTTCCCTCCTGACGTCCCTTCTCTGCTCCCAGCCTCTGGGTTCCTCTCTACCTAATCCAGGTAACCTTCAAACCTTCTGTCCCTCTAAGACAGTGGTTCTTCCTAATGCCACAGTGTATTTTCACTGTTAAAAAGGGGTCGTGACCAGACCACTCTGACCACATCCCACAGAACACACACCTCACCCCACTCTGTGTTTCCCTGGGACTTGTCTGATAACTGTATGGAAGAGCTGTTCTCATCACCTTAGACGCTGCCCAGAACAGACACTGCACATTCCACAGAGTGCTCATGGGGCCGAAGGCTCGGTCACTGAACCAATACTCCCCAAGCATCCACCAAGGGTCAAGCACTGTCCTGGGCACCAGGAACATGGCATGAAAAAATAAAAGACAGACGGAGAAGGCTCCTGCACGCAGAGAACTGACGTTCTAAGGGAGGGGCAGGTGGAAAGTCAGTAAATAAACAAGATCCTTTCGGACAGAACAAGCGGAGAAACTGATGCACGTGATCCAGAGAGACAGAGCATGAGGCGTGAGCACACTGCTGTGTGAACGAGGAAGAGCAGCTGGCCACAGGGCAGGCAGAGGGACAGGTGTCCCAGGCTGAGGGCAAAGGCCCCACAGAGGAAATCAGCTCGGTGTGTGTATATGACGTGGCTGCAACAAAGTGACCGGAGGGGAAGGGTGTGGGCTGGAAAGGTAGCTCAGAGCAGAGCACGCAGGGCGTCATGGGCCAGGAAAAGGAGCTTGGCTCTGTGCCCTATGCCTGCCTTCCCCTTCCCAGAGCCAAGCTCCCTTTTGTGGGGTACAAGGCCCTGCATATTCCAGACCTGGGCTACCCTTCCGGCCTCAGCTCTCACCTTTTCCCACTGCTCATTTTGCTCCAGCCACGGTGGCCTTCTTTCTATCCTACAGACACATTCACTGCCACCCCAGGGCCTTTGCATATGCTGTGCCCGCTGCCTGTCTGTGGACTGGCAAAAGCGCAAAGGGACTGGAGCGTAGACATTAGTGAGCAAGAATGGTAGAAGCTGAAGCCCTGGGCCAGTGTGCTCAAGCCTTTAATTCCACGCTGAGGGTTGAGACTGGGTCCTGGAGGTGACGTAAAGCCGGTGACTGATTTTAAGCAGGGGAGCGATCAACTGGAGAAGCAAGTCTCCAGGAGGCAAATCAGTACGGAGTCCATGTAAACAGATGCTGCTCAAGATGACATGGGCCTGACCCAAGGAAACAGAGCAGAAGCTGGGAGAAAGGGGAGAACTTGAGAAACTGGAAGGCTGAAAGACCCAGAGGCCTGGGCATGATACAGTCAAGGGTGACCCGCAGATTCTGACTTGAGTGACTGAGCAACTTCACAGAGCAATAGAGGGAATACAGAAGGATTTGGACAGTGAGAAATCAGTTTAGTTTGAAATAAGCTGAATCGAATGGACATGTCAGTTTGGACATGTCAGTTTGGAATCTAATGGACATGTCAGCTCCTAATAAGCAGCTGAAAATGCAGGGCTGGCACTTCAGAATCAGCTGGAAGCTACACAGTAGGATGCGGGATCCATGGGCACACCAGGGCTGGTCGCTGGCACTGTAGGCATGAGGGGGATGGGCCAGGAGTGGGCAGGCAGTGAGCTGAGTGGCAGACGAGGGGCAGGCGAGCTGTGGAGCATGGAGGACAGACCTGGGGTATCCTCTGGCTTTCCTAGCTAATAAATGAGCAAGTCAGCCTCTCCAGGCCCCTCTTTCCTCATTTCTAGCCAGCACAGGCCTATGATATAGACCTTGCAAGAGTTTGTTGTTCACAATGCCTGTAAAGGACACAGTAAAGCAAGCAGGATGAACCGCAGTGGTGGGCCCTCTCAGAGGCCTTCAAAGACACAGGAGAACCTGGAAAAGGAGGTGCTCTTCAGTTAGAAGGGGAAGTATCTATTAATATAATTTACACTCTGGAGGTCACGTAAAGCAAGATCATTAAAGTGCAAGGCAGAATCTTCCATGGGAGGAACTTCAGCAGAGTCGCAGAGAACCTGAACGTGCTGGGTAAACAGAGCCAGAAGCATCCCAGGGCAGAGCATCTAACATGGCCCCATCCATGCCCAGGACAAGCTGACACGGAGAAGGCAGAAAATGGTCTCGAGATATGAGTGACCAGCACGGCCCTACATCCCAGCCTGAGTCATCTCCTTGCCCCACCTCCTCCGGCCTCCCTCCTGCTCCCCTGGGCAGTCAGCCCCAAGGCATTGACTTGAGAGACACTTGACCAAGTGATTGAGAGGGTTTCAGGAGGAGAATCCGGAAGGCTGAAAGGATGGGAGCAGAATGCACATCACATTGGCTTGTGATTTTCTTAAGTAACAAAGTAAGAATAAGACCATTCTGATATTTCCAGCTATTTCCAAATGTCCTAAATTATGCGCTCAATGCCAAATGTCCTTGGCCCATATGCAGGAATGACTAAAGAGTTGGCTAGGAGACCGTGAGAGTCTGGAGGGTGTTGAGTCAAGCGCCCCCCGCCCCATTTTATTTATTTATTTATTTATTTATTTATTTGAGACAGAGTCTTAAACTGTCGCCCTAGGGAGAGTGCTATGGTGTCACAGCTCACAGCAACCTCAAACGCTTGGGCTTAAACGATTCTCTTGCCTCAGAGAATTGCCACCACAACACCCAGCTATTCTTTGTTGTTGTTGCAGTTGTCGTTACTGTTTTTTAGCTGGCCCGGGCTGGGTTCGAACCCTCCAGCCTCAGTGTATGTGGCCGGCGCCGTAACCACTGAGCTCCGGGTGCTGCCCCCTGCCTTTTTAATGAGAAGTCTTGAGCATCTTTGTAAGCAGAAAGACAAGACGTTGCTGCAGAGGACACTGTCACAAATAGAACAGAGGATAATGATAACTGCTCAGGCAGGCTCCCTGCAGAGTCGGGGGTGGAGATCAAGAATGCAGCCAGAGAAATTAATCCTGCAGGAAGGGAGGGCCCTGACCTCCCCTAAGCAGGCGGCCAGGAAACAGAGAGGAGGAGGAAGTCAGGAAGAGGGTGGAGTCTCCTCCCGAGAGGATGATGTCACCTGTTGAAAAGGAAAGGCCTAAAGGGGCAGGAGGTAGGAGTGTGGAGAGAGAGGGAAGGATGTGGACTGATCACCATGGGAAACAAACCTGGTAAGGACTCCCCCAGACTCCTCCAAGGCTGAGGACCAGGACCCTGACATGGACCCCAACACGAGGCCACCTGCAGTGTGGTGGGGTCACCTGCCAGTTCTCCTGCAATCAAAGAAGCAGGGGACCCAGTAGGAAAACCTCAGTCTGCACGTGACAGAAGAATCTTCTGTTCCTGATTCTTCAAATGTCCGCAGTTCCCATCAACAAGGCAATTTGTAAATGTCAAAAAAGTCTAAATACCGGCACTGGAAAGTTAAAATACAGAGCTACCAGAGAAGGTGGGCCCTCCACATCAGGACCCATGGATTCAGTCAACCGTGGATGGAAAATATTTGGGGGAAAAAAAGAAGTAATAGAACAAACAAACCCAAAACAACAATAAAAAATAATACAAAATTTTAAAAACCCAATATTGTAAAACAGCCATTTACATAGTATTTACTTTCTATTAGGTATCATTAGTAATCTCGAGATGATTTAAAATTTATGGGAGGCTATGAGAAGGTTGCATGCAAATGTAAATGCTATATATTACATCTGCAGATTTTGGTATTCTCAGGGTCCTGGAATCAATCCTCCGGGGGACCAAGGGACAACTGCATAAATATTTAAATATCTGGGCCTTTGTTCACAGAAGAGGTTTTTTTGGGTTTTGTCCTTCAAGTCATTCCACTGCTTTTCTAGTGGCAAAGTAGGACTCGCTTCTTTTTCATTAGGAAAAATGGGGTTTATTTTTACCCATAGATGTTTTGCTAGCCCAACCTGAGTTTCCAGGTTGTCTTAGTTACACCAACCTGTTGCCCCCACCCCCACCCCATGTATCAATCATGGAGCTGGGGAGTAGGGTGTGCAGAGGCTTCCAGACCCAGGGAGAGACCGCCTCCCCCAGGGCTAATTTCTTTTTTTTTTTCCAGTTAGAATGGCTTTTATTAAAAATTCCTGAAACAACAGGTGTTGGTGTGGATACAGTTTTGACACTAAAATGTCTAAAAAATTGAAATTTTCAAAAATTCCTTATTTCACAGCCATAGGAACATGTTTCACATTGTTAAAGGTTTGTGGACTGTTAGAGTCCAAGGACATTCGAGTTCACTCATCAGGTCCATTCTGCGTGCAGTGTTCTCACTGGACAAGACATGTGCTTTCTCCTTGAATTCGTTAATTAGGAAGTCAGCGCCCAAGGCCATGCCACAGTGCCTAAGATTCCTTCCCGAAGGGACAGGATGTTTGTTGCAGATGTAGTCTAAGGCTCCAAGGGTAAAGAGTTCTTGGGATATGGCTGCCATGGCAATGGTGTTGTTGGGATAATTCTAACAATCACAACAATACAATTACAAAAATGATAATCCACATCATAATCCTTCTTGCACTCTGGAACGTCCATGGCCATCTCCCAGTGATTTCCAGCGGGCACTATAAGGGCTCCTGGGCTGCACTCCCAAAATAGACTCTGTGCTTTAGTTTACTCTGCTGTGGTCTCCACAAACATCTCAGACAGCACTGAGTGGTGCGTTCTTTTTACCCGAAGATGTACATAAGTTGGGTTCCCACTCTCATCCTGACGAAAACTTTGTTCAGTGAACTTTATTTCAGCTCAAATTTAATTAGCCGTTTTCTTGATTTCTTTATTCAGATCTTCAAAGTCTTCTTTTATGTTTCCTTCTAGAACGCAAGTATGGGCTGCCCTTGGTCCCGGGAAGGATACTTCGTCAGAAGATGACAGCGTGTGCATCCTGGCTCCCGGCCGTGTAACTTCTTAGAAAGCAGAGCCTGTTTTCCTCACGGGCCGCCAAGTCAGCAGCGCCATGTTGGTGCCACCGTGGAGACTTCTGGGAAGTATGGTCTTCCGCCCTGGGCTGCTAATTTCTAAACAGGACAAACAACTTACTTGGGAGATGCCTCCGCTATGCCAGCCTCACCTCCTCATCACACCAAGACACTGTTTCCCTTCCCAAAGCCTGGTCAGCTAAGGATAACTCCGATAGCCTAAATCCTGCTGGAATTATTCTAACCAGCCGGCCCTACCTGTTCCCCCTGCCCCATTCCTGTCCTCCAACCCCTGGGGCTCTCCTGTGGCCCTGTGTGGTGTGGTGCACCATGGCCCCTTCTCTTGGGAAATGGAAGTGATCAATTCGTCTTTCAATGGCATTGGCCTCTCTATGCTGTCACTTTGTCACCTCCATAAATCATGTGAGTATAAATGAGACATCCCTTCCCCACCCCACCCCACACTGGGGTTCCTCCAGCCAACCCCCCTACCCCGCTAGCTGTCATCAGGCACTTAACTCACATGCCAGCACCTTGGGCTTCCCAGCAGTGGGCGAAAGCTGAGCCAGTCTGACAATACCACGCACCAGGGGGCCCAGATGGTCCCCAGTGTCGTCCGCCCCAAGCAGCTCACGCTCAGCAGCTCCTGTATTCACACCTTTGTGACTGTTGTCACTGAAATGTCCCTGAATGCATTATTTAAAAAGTCTGCTAAGTAGACATTTTTCAGAAACCTTCACTTTCTCTTTGTGTAAATAGGAACCAGCCACTGACACCCACACAACCATATGCCAGAGTCTGGTGCCGTCTCCAGAGGCACACGTTCCCACGTCGGCCTCACGATACTCCCTACACTAAGGAGACCTGGCCTTTCGTGTTTTAAGGAGGGGTCTGTGTGTGGGAGTTGCCCATCTTTTGGAACAAGGGGAGTTTCTGCTCGGCTGATGAGCCAGTGCTGGAGTTTGTCCCATCTGAGGGCTCCAGGAACCTCAAGACCACATCTGACCTCTGAGACTCGACAGTGTCAGCTGCAATCACAGTAGTAAAACATGTGCACGCACACACATCACACACATACAGATACAAATCTGAAACCTTGTAATAGGAGAACAAGACCTTAATCCCCCATTTGAACACCTTAAACATAAATACAACTGTACGTCACTAATTCAAGCCATGCTGGCTTAGGCAAGCTGTCACAAAGTCTTTCCAACAGGCAAGTCTGGGAGTGCTCAGGGCCAGCCCCAGGAGCGCACCGATGGCTGTCATTCGTGTCCCCTTCCACTTCTTTTACGGTGCTTTTCTGAATGGGAGGCAGCCACATCCAGCCGTCCACTGCTGCCACTTCTCCAGAATGTTACTGTCTGGGGCCACCAGGCTTACTTCCTTCTGGCTTCTGTTTCAGCAAAGCCCTCTTCCCCCTCCCTCCTTAGTATGTGGCAGGAATCCAGAATTGAACCAGTGGCCAAATTGAAGAGGTAGATCCTGGCCTTCCCCAGCCACCAAAGCTGCCTTCCAGGATCCAGGTGGATTTGATTTCTCTTTGCCAGGCACTGACCCTTCCCCCTGTTGTGCCTTGATTCATGGCAAGCCCACCTGAGTGACTGATCAAACCTGGCCAGACAGGACAGAATCCCACTCGCAGACACTTCTTAAATGTAATCTAGGAATAAATCCACAGGCTCCAGACACACAGGGAGACTTTACGTTACTGTAACGGAATTGGTGTATTTCTTAGAACATTTGCAAATTACAGAGGGCTACGAGGAATGGCATGGGGTAGAGAAAAAAGGGACTAGCATAAATGTCATATGTGCTAAGGACTCTATCCTCAGTGACCCGACGGGGGACCTGTGTAAATGTCATGTCTGCTAAGGACTCTATCCTCAGTGACCCGACGGGGGACCTGTGTAAATGTCATGTCTGCTAAGGACTCTATCCTCAGTGACCCGACGGGGGGCCTGTGTAAATGTCATATCTGCTAAGGACTCTATCCTCAGTGACCCGATAGGAGGTGCCCACCCCTTGGTAAAATGACACCCAAAGGGGAGAGCAGCCCCATGACCCACTGTGATGCCACAGTCAGTTCATGACAAAAACAGCTGCTGGGAGAGGCAGGTGAATTGTCATGTTCTCTACAGTCTGCCAACTAAAGCACAGGAATCAAGACACTCTTTACCCTCTTCCTGGGGTGAGCCTCTAAATAATTTGGCTTTCCTAACATTTGCTGAACATCTCTTGTGTACCAAATGCTACGTTTAAGCTGTGGATACACAGGCAAGGGAGGCTGGATCCCTGCCCTCTGGAATTTATCCTACAGCAAAATGTTTCACCTAAACTGAGTTGGGAGGAATCTCTGAGGTGAGGAGGACGATTGGAGAGAAGAAGTCGGGGGAAGTGGGGCTTGGGGAGCCCCTGGAGCATACAGAGCAGTGAGCATCCCCCCTTCTCCACAGAGCAGCCCTGCTGGAGAGACCTGGACAGCCAGAGGGCAGCGTGCAGGACACTGGAAAGGCTGCAAACAGGGAAAGGAAGAAAGAAAGAGGGAGGGGACATTCCAAAATAAAATTCCATTTGTCTTACAGTTCAGCCATGGCCCCGGTGTGGACAACATTGAAATTCACCGGCTGCTCCTTACTAGGTAGAGTAAGAAGTAAGCAGAGGGTGCAGGAATCCCCGGGACGTGAAGCCGTCACGCTCAGGATCTGCTGAGATACGGCCCAAAGGCCAGGATTAATGAGCGAGAGAGCTGTGCTATTTGCTCCCGTGAACATTCTTGAGCCGATCCATCGGCCAGTTATGTCTGCCCTATGACCACCACCTACCTACACCAGGAAGGGCTCTGGCTAAGAGGAGGGGCTTGGGTGCTGGAGGTGGCCAAAGATTCGGATAAAACTAATGGGGTCTGCAGACCTGGCCTCCTCGGCACCCTCACCTGTCAGGGGCAGAACAAAAAGACAAGGGTGCAAACTAACAGGCTGAGCTCACGGGATGCCCCTTTTTCCCTCAAAGGACATGGTGCCCTTAACTGTAATAGAAGAGCATTAAGGTGGTGATATCAAAGGTCCACTCAAACTCCAAATGTCCCTGATGTGGTAGCCAATAAGCCTTTTTCTTAAATTTCAGATTGATTAGAGTACATATGCTTGTGTTTGTAAGGTAAAGTCCAAGACGTAGGGTCCTTCACCCAGGAAGTCTCCTATACACCTGTACGTTGTACTCCTTAGGTGGGAACTTACTGAGCCCCCTCCCCACCACGCTTGAATTTGAATTTTTCTCTCACATGGGTGTGTAGTTATCAATCTACTAGTTTCAACTTAGTATTAAGTACGTGAGATGCTTAACTTTCCATTCTGTGACACTTTACTTAGGTGAATGTTCTCCAAATCCTTCCAGGTAAATACGAAAGATTCAAAGTCTCTATCTTTACAGCTGGGCTGAACAGCGTTCCATGGTATACATGCCAATAAACCATTTTAAAGTAAAACAAATGGTCCCCCATGGGCACTGTGGTCACATTTAAGCTTTTTCCTGCCCAATTGTCATGCCCAGAAAATCCTAGAGAACTTCCTGGAAAATGTGAGGAACTGGGCTGCAACTGACCCCTGGTCTGGTGAGAATTCCCATGGAGTTAGCTGCCCCTTTCAGCTGACTCTCCTGAAGGTCCGTCTCCAGATCTTACCACCCTGTGTTTCCAGTTATGGGCTTTTCAGCCACGTGTGGCCTGGCCACAGACACGGAGGTGAGACGTTGGGGCCCAACCAGGGCCTGGCCCCGGGTGCTCGCCATAAATGAGACCTTCAAGAAGGTCAGCAACAAGACAAGACAAGTAATATCTTCATGTGCTATTTTACAAATTCAAAATTAAGGCCAAGAAAACCCCACATACTTAACGCTAATGAACTACATACACTGAAATGGTGACAATGGTAAATTGTGTTCTTTTTTAACATTAACAAAAAAAAAAAAATTGAAAACTAAACCCAGTTAAAATTTTTAAACACCGATGATGAACAAAGTATCAAAATGTTCAACAAAGGCCCGACTGAGGCTGCCATTTACACAGCCCACCTCCCTTGCCTCCTCCTCATCCCCTGGCCACTAAGTACTGTCTTATTTAAAGTTTTGACATTCTGCTCATGCTGGGTCTCTTGCATCAATTTTGATTTTTTTTTTAAATATTGCTTAAAATGCTATTTACCTTGACTGCTGAGATTTTCGGCATGCACTCAAATTGTGAGCCAAGATCATGTCTTGCCTCATCCTGGTCCTGACCCTAAAATTCATCCATCCATCCATCATGGCTAATTTAGATAATTTAGGAGCGACAAAAGAAGGCCATCCCCACCTTGGCAGCCCCCAGGTAACTGAGTTGCAAAATTACTAGAGGTCTTCCTTCCTGTCCCCCCGCAACCTCTCTTTATTGGAGCACAAGAAAGACTAAACACTAGGCAGGTGCTCATAGAACATCACTTAATCCTTAATAAACACTAAAGGAGGGAGTTAATATCCCCATTTTACAGATGAGAAAAGTAAGATCAGGAACCCTAATTATCTTGCCAAAACTACATAGCCCCGGGTGGGCAGTGCTAAAATGAGAACAGTGGTGTGTCCAACACTAAGGGCCGGCATCCGTGCACTCTCTAACCCTGCTCACGAGATGGCCCCAGGGACCACACCCTGAACCCACCTGGCCTCAGCAAGACCCCTGGGGCCAGGCAGGGCTCTCAGCATTTGGGAAGAAAGTGAGCGGCATCCGAAGGATAAAGAGAAGGAAGTGAGTGAGGAGAAATAACTCTTATACTTCTTAATGATCTTGAGAAAGCAGCAAGCAGCTTCAGAAGAACTCCTTCTCCAAAGAACAAACTTTACACTGAGTTAAAGTAACCTAAAAAAAAAAAAAAACTACGTGGGCGGCGCCTGTGGCTCAGAGGAGTAGGGCGCCGGCCCCCTATGCTGGAGGTGGCAGGTTCAAACCCAGCCCTGGCCAAAAACTGCAAAAAAAAAAAAAAAAAAAAAAAAACTATGTAACAAATAACGGCACCCTGATTTCTTGACTAATACAATCATGAATCCTTTATATTCTTTGTTGTAACTGTAGCTGTACGGCTGATACTGAGCTGAAGAAGAAAGTATAAAAAAGTCTGGAAAGAACTCAGATTTTATGCCTGGAGGCACCTCAGTTCTCCTGGGCAATTAAAAGATGCCTTCCTCTATATTTTTGGTGTTAAGTGTCTGTCACTTTTAATTCGCCATTTTACTGCAACAGAAGGAATGTCCCTCTAAACTAGTCCCAGCTGTCCCCAAACTGTGCCCTTTGGTTTGCACTGCATGGTAGCAGCAAGCTCTGTTACTGATAACACATTTATAATCCAACAACAGTCAGCCCACAGAGCACCTCAAACCCAAACAAAGAGGGGGCCCTGGCTGGCCTTATAAATCCACTCAAAACCCAATTCACTTAATAGAATATGCCTCTCCATGTGGTTCACTCAAGGCCACGGTTATAAATTTCTTAATTTGCAGGCCTGGAGTGGTGACTCACACCTGTAATCCTAGCACCCTGGGGGGGGCCAAGGTGGGTAGACAGCTTGAGCTCAGAAGTTCAAGGCCAGCCTGAGCAAGAGTGAGACTCCATGTCTACTAAAAATGGAAAAACTAGCCAGTCATGGTGACAGGCACCTGTAGTCCCATCTGCTCGGGAGGCTGAGGCAAGAGGACTGCTCAAACCCAGGAGTTTGAGGTTTGACAGCACAGCACTCTACCCAGGGTGACAGAGGGAGACTGTCTCAAATAAATAAATACATACATAAATATATAAATAAATAAGTTTCTTAATTTGCCATACATGTTCTTAGCATGTGAGAGAAGAAAAGAGTATGCTTAAAGTCTCTGCCCACTCCTCCAAAATAATAATAACAACAACAACAATAAAGTGTAGAATAGAAAATGGGTAAGCCATTTGGGAAAAACAGAAACCACCAAGGAAACCACTTTACCAAGACCATAAAGATGATGACAAAGGAGGAGAAAGGAAAGGCGAGAACTCCACAAGGATGAGCTGTGTGGAGAAGCTTCCGGTAAGACCCATGTGGCACTGAGAACCCAGAGGGGACTTTCCTTCAAGAAGCAAAGAGGAGATCAGGAATTGACAACCCAGAGGTAGAGAAGTTCAGTGGTCTCTGTCAGTGATGAGCCCACCTGGGGTGCAGGCAGAGCTGCGTCTCTGATGCTCTGGTTAACCCGTGTCTTACAGAGAATGCAGGATCCAGCTGGAGTTTTGCTCTCCGAGAGGACAGACCCAGTCGCAATGAATCTCGAGGACGTCCTCAAATACTTCTGCTGCTGTAGAGTCTCACTGCACTGAGTGATATTTGAGAGACATGAATGGCAGGCTAGAGCTTGGGTTGCTTTCTATTTGGAGAAAGAGCAGTTTCAATAGATTTGGCCGGCATGACCATTTCCAAGGGGGCTGCTCTTTTCATGGTCTCACTGAACATTGTATAAACTTACAACTTCTCTGTCCACCAAACATAGCCAGGGGGATGCAAGTAGAAATATATCAGGAAAGTAAGGGGAAATAGTCTCCCTGTCACAGTCTAAGCCCAACACAACAGCCAGGGTGATCATCTTAAAACTTAAGTCAGGCCCTGTTAAACCAGCAGCAGCCCACACACTTTTTGGCACCAGGGACCAGTTTCACAGAAGACAATTTTTCCACAGACAGAGGGTAGAGGGGGGTGGTTTCAGGATACTTCAAGAGCGTTACATCTATCATCAGGCCTTGGATTCTCATAAGGGACGCTCAGCCTCGATGCCTCACATGTGCAGTTTGCAGCAGGGGTGGAGTGCCAGTGAGAATCTAATGCCGCTGCTGATGTGGCAGGAAGTGGAGCTCAGGTGGTGACAGAAGCCGAGGGGAGCGGCTGTAAATACAGATGAAGCTTCTGTTACCAGCCACTCACCTCCTGCTGGGCAGCCCACTTCCTAACAGGCCACAGACCCACAGACCGTACCAGTCCCCAGGGGGAGGGTTGGAGACCACAGTGTTTAATCCTCCAGTTGCTTGTCAGAACCCTCAGCACAGAGGCCAGTGTCATCCTGTGACTGACAAGGCCTTATGTGATCTGGTCCCTATTTGACTTCCCACCTCTTAAATCCTGCTGGTCTCTTCTTGGGCCGTATCTCCCCATTGGTTTTCCTTCCTTCCCTTCTTTCCCTTTCTTCCTTTCTCTTTCTTTCTTTTTCTTTCTTTGTTTGTTTGTTTCTTTGTGTAAGCCAGGGTCTTGTTTTGCCACCCAGGCTGGACTACAGTGGCATCATCATAGCTCACCGTAGCCTCAAACTCCTGGACTTGAGAGCTCCTCCACCTCAGCTGCCTGAGTAGCTGAGACTACACTACACCACCACACCTGGCTAATTTTTTTTTTTTTTCCTATAGAGACGTGGTCCTGCTATTTAGCCCAGGCTAGCCTCACATGATCCTCCTACATTGGCCTCCAAACCTCTTGGCTGTTCCTGAACATGCCAGGTGCCTGCACCTCCAGGCATTTGCATCCGCTGCGTCTTCTCCCTGGAAAGCTCTTCTCCTCAGATACCAGCATGGTTCCATCCCTCGCCTCTCTCAGGCCTTTGTGTAAATGTCACCTTCTCCGGTGTTCCCTAACCGTGCCACCTAAGTCTACCACACCCCCACTCATACACATACACATCCCTCCTGTCCCCACACCAGCTTTGTCTCTTTCCACTGAGCAGTTAACACACCAAACATATTGTGCGTTTTGCTCATTTCTAACTCATTCTCTGTCTCCTCTGCTGGAATGTCAGAACTCTGCGGGCAGGGACTTCCGTCTGCTGTTCTTCTTCTTAGGCTGGCTGCCTGCTTGGTTTTAGTGACTGTGGTGTTGTGCGGTTCCTAGAATACACTAGCAAGAACACCAGGAAACTGTCAATTGCATGGAATAAATGAAAAATTAAGAATGCAACTCCTTCCTCTACCTGGACTAACAAACTATAGAACTGCACTTCATGAAAACCTGTTGGCGATGCTGGACTCAGGGTGGGACCTGGACAGTCTGACGCTGAAGGCTAAAGCGTCTCCTGGAGGGGATTTGCTGGTGATTCTGAGCCAGAAGAGCATGTGGGCAAGGAAAGGAGAATGAGGCCAGTGAGACGTGTCACAGAGGACTATCGCAGCACCTTAAAATCACAGAATGAAAACAGCTACGACTTTAAATACGACTCAGCAAGCAGGTTGAAATGGATAGAAGGGGGAGAATATAAGAGCAAATAATAGTAGTAATAATAACAAACATGACATCTACGCCTTCTTCCAAGAGAGTGAGTCCAAGGAAAAGCCCCAGGACATTCTATGAAACCCTAAAATCGTGTGCAGAGTTTTGTAGGAATGTGTGTATTTCAAAAAAAAAAACGACTTTCATCAGGATCTCAAAGTGGCCCTTGAGCAGACAAAACATGAGAGAAACACCAAAATATGTGAGAATGATTCTGTAGCTCTCTTTAGTTCCGCTTACACCCATGTACTGAGTGCCTATTACCATATTTCCCCAAATCTTAAGACATCAACCATTCTAAGGCACAAAATTATTTTATGCGTGCGTCCATTCCACTATGACACGCTGCTGGTCGCAAGGCAAACAGTAATTTCAAAGATGCTAAAAATGCAAAATAGTGTGAGTCTTAGAAGCTAGAAACAACAAATACGTCCAGCACTGTGCTCGTCCCTTTACATATAGACCTGAATCCCAGGGTGATAAATATTATTATGCAATAATAATTACAAGTGAGGACAAAGCCAGAATTCCAAGGAGAGTTCAAGCCCATGTCTGAAATTTTCCACACCAGCATTATCACCTCCCATCAAAGATCTTATAACCAAGTGCAGGAGAAGAGCCTCTGACAATAATCAAGACACTGACAAGCAATGAGAATAGGATATCAAATAATCACCATCCCCGAGACCGGGGTCATTTTTTAAAAATAAATAACTAAAATTTAAAAGCAGTAATCAGCAGAAGAGCCCAGCTTGTATCTGGAAGCAATCCTTTACACAAACTTCCGAAGGCCCAGAGGAGCGTTCGGCATTGATTATTCTAAGGCACATCCGCACTTACATCAACTTTATAGTCTTCTCTGACTTCAATAAGCAAGTACTTCAGGGGAATTTAATGATCCAGAACGGAGAATGTTAATGATCCAGCTCTGGCTGGAAAGGGGAATTTAGAAACAAAAGGTGCATGATTTCTCATCAATCTGAAAACACATCCCTGTCATCAAACAATGAGCAAAAGAAGGTCTTAGAAAGCCAGGGTGGGGTGTGGGCATAAGCACACATGGTCACACACCGCAGAAGCTGAGGGGAGGCAGGTGTGGCGGGGGAAACCCACCGGTTTCACTGGATCACTTCGCAAACAGGCCACACTACCATTTCCCTAAGGGGCTTCTTAGGGAAAGTCAAGGAGTAAAACCACGACCAGGACAGGACCTAACGGAATTCTCTCCACGGAGATACGAAACCCCTCCTCTCTAGTTCTGCTTCATTTGGTGGTTTGGGTGTGACTGCAGGTGGTCATTCAGCTCCTTCTTGTCACTGTGTAACACTGCAAGGCCTGGTTGTAGATGGCAATGTCTGTTCACTGTTACTCAATCCTCCTCTTTGCTGTAAGGGCCACAGGAGAAACTCTGTAAGCTGACCACCCAAGGGACTGTGACAAATTGGTCAGCACACAGAGGTGGTCACTAGGTCCACTGTACTGATCTGTATGTGTGGCGCGTGTCTGGTCTGTAGAAGTCAGGTCAACCTAAGGAGGTAGTCAGTGTTGGGAGGTGGTCAGCCATTGAGGTTCTACTGGACACATCACTATACAATGGCATACAACATGTGGGGCTAGGGGCCACCTACACTTCCCCGCCCACCATCAGCCGCCAAGACGTGGGCCTGTATGTTGCTGCAGCAAAGCTGGCTAATACCAAAATTAGTACCAGAAGTGGGATGTAAATAGCAGAGCAATCCCAAATAGGAGGCATACGCTGTAAAAGTGGGCAGTGAACGGTGAGGAAATTGTTACTAGAAGGCAGGAACATAGTGACCCTTGTTATACAGTGGCAACGTATTTGGTAAAACCATCCCCTGTGATAACTTCAAACGACTAACGAACTGTGGCTTTTGGTGAAAAGGCAACATTATTTGAGTGACTTAGCGGCTATTAGGTGCATTTGACAAAGTGCTGCAAGAAAGAAACGAGCTGGTTTTCCAATTGGATTGAGAGGGAAATGAGAAAATCCAGGCAACATGGAACTCAAAAGGTGGCAAAATGCAACTATTTTTCATCTCCTATCAATAAAAAAAAGGAAAAGAAAAATGCCCCCTGAAGAAAAGATGATGAAGACCTGGCCTCAGGACAAAGCCAAGAGCATCTCTAAATGGATTAAGACACCCCCAACCCTGTCTTGTCCCAGACCACCCCTCATAAATCCTTTTAACTGTGTAAAATCACTGCAAAAAAAGTGATTAGTGGCCTGGCTGCCCAGAAAAACGACAAGCTTGAAGTACTTGTAATTAAATCTGGAGGGGGAAGTACATCTAGAAAAATTTTTTTCTCAAAAAGAAGTGTAGGTGTGGCTGTTGGCCCAGAGAGTAACTGAAATCAAATGGAAATAAAAAGCAGTAATGGTAAAATGAGTGATGTCACCCAGAGTCACCAGCCTGATCTAAAAGAGACAGTAACAATTGGGGACCTAAAACAACCTTTGGGGTCCTAAATTTTCTTCATATTTTTTTAAATTTCTTAAGAAGTGGGGTCTCACTATGTTGCCCAGGCTGGTCTCAAATTTATGGCCTCAAGCAATCCTCCTGCTTCAGCCTCTCGACATGCTGGGATTATGCTATGTAGGGATGAGCCACCTTACTTGACCCCAAATTTCTCTAGACAGGATGCAGTCTGAGAAAGTTGCTAGCCCTCGAGGAGAGTATGCGCTCTAATACTTTTGCCGATGTGTACAAGGAGAATCATCAAAAAGGAAACATCTCCCAGAGGAGAAGTTAAGTGCTCTGAGAACAGTGGACTTGAGGGCTTCCTCTAGGATGCAAAAACAGGGCCCACCCTACCCCAGGGTGGGCAGCCCTCTTAGGTTTATCCAGTGGCAGTTCAGAACTGACGTGTACCAAGGGCAGCTACGTGGCTACCACTCTTCCTCTTTCCAAATGGAAGTGCTGGAAACAGGGTTAGCCTGCTCCTGTTCCCCTACGTTCGACATGTGAGCCAGGTAACTAACAGATCAAGAACAACCAAAGCCAGATCTGATCTTGAGTCTCTCGAGATCCTGACATTCACACTCGATTCCATGATTAGATCAGAATTTTGAGATGTCTTCCACTGAATCAGAAGTGCATTTATTTTGTACATGGAAGAAGAGAGAGTGATTACTTGTGACCAAGCAGTCTGCAACACTGCTGTAGACTATTATGCAGCTGTCCCTTGGTACCCATGGGGGGACCAGTTCCAGGAATCTCGTAATCCAAGGATGCTCAGGTTTCTTAAGTCAGCTCTCCAGACCTGCAGGGGCCTCCCTTCCCTTTCCACATCCCCACCTGGACTTGCAATGACTCCCTAACAGCCACACACACTTCCCTGCACAGTGCCAGACTTCCCACATGATTTCTTGGGCAACAGAACATGGATATGAACCGTCCCTATCCAGCAGGATTCTCACAGGGCATCCCGAGTTTCCACCAGCTCCTACTCTTCCCCTCCACTGTGACAGTGGACATGACCTTCTTCAGTCAGAGACCCAGATAGGGAAAAAACAGATGGAACAGAGATACAGCCAGTTTGCAGCCTGCATGTTATTTGAAAGCAAAATAAACCTTCCTGATTTGTAAACCACTGAGATTTGAGGACTGCCTATTGCACCCATACAGCCTGTTCCACACAGATAAATGACGTCAGCGCTAAACTCTCTGCACACAATTTAATGCAAGAAATATGCCAGGAGTCTGCTGTGATCCCTCCGGCCTTTAAATCATCTTTCCTAACAAAGACTTACACTTTGAGCACGATTAGCTCTATATAAATGCTTCCTCAAATTTTGAGTAAATTCCATTGTCTTCGTGAGTCATCTAACAGTGAAACTTAATCTCAAAAACCAAAAAAATCCAAACCATAATTTCTTTATTTTGAACCGGCTTTTCTTCGGATAATAAATATACGGAGACAGTGTCTTCTCCTCTCTTCTCACTGCATTCTTCCTGTAACTTTCACCTAACCTCTCGGCCCAAGAGGCCAGCAGAAGGCTGCTGAAACCCACAAAGGCCAAGCAGACATAAGAAAATGTCCCAGAAATACAGCTCCAGAGACCAGGATCACCGGCACAATCCACCTCCCTCCTTGGGGACGAGTGAGTGGCAGCCCCTCTGGCTTTAGAATGTTTGGGGGGAAGAAAGTTGTTTGGGGAAGGTGGTTATTAAAATGATGCTCAACCACAAAAAGCTTAAAATTGCTTTTGTGCTTAAATTTGGATTGTAAATCAACCCTGAGATGCCTTCTAAGTGACTTCCCCAAGTCTTGTAAATAATGCCATCATTCTGAGTTCTTCAGATGGATTTTGCCATAATTGTTCACATAATCATCTAGATTGCTTTTTCATCAAGCTGTGATTTCTAACCCAAAAAGGATTCCTGAGTATCTCAGTTTAGAGCTGTGGGGCACTGTTCAGGCCTCAGCAGCCCCTTTTGCTCCTGATACCAGGGGACACTCCGCAGGGTTGAGATAAGGAACAGACTGAAAGTGTTCTGGTAACAAACACACCTTGTGACTTTGCATACAAGTTGCTGGATTAAAGAGACCGTTACTCTGATCTGAACAGTGCCAAACACAGATCTGCCAACGAAAATATGCCTCCTGCAGATGACGACATGTGGTTTTCCAGCTCTGGATTTAAGCTAGTGTGCACAGAAGGGTTTCCAAGCCTGTCACTGTGCTCTTGAGTACACACATCGCATCTCCTAAAAAGGTCCTCGCTGGTGTTAAACAGAAGGGAAACTAATCCCATTAGTTCCAGAAACAGTAATATTAATTCTGTTTTGCAAAAAAGAAATTCTGGTAATTGTAGGACTCACCTGGAGGACCCCCCGACACTTCATGAGTGAGTGTTCCCAGACACGGCCCAACAGCACTGGGGACTGCGTCCTGCAGTCACACTTCCCTGCCCACAAGCTTGTTATTCACGTGAGCTTCCAGCGCATAATTACTCTTCATTTTCCGATCAGATTTCAGGGAGAAAAGAACAGGGTTCTCAGGCAGTCTGTGAAATCAATAGGTGATTTCATCTCTTACATGCAACAGCAATCAGCAATCAGTTCTATGCCCACATGCAATCAGTTCTATGCACACATGTAAACACATGTACGTGCACACGTACACACATGCACACATACAGACACACATGCACATGCTAGAACCCCCACATTGCCCTTAACACACACTGGGGATACCCATGACAAGGAAGAATCTGGAGAGTCACCCTGAGCCACATCCCACAGTCCAAATGACATGGAAGAAAACCGTCTGATTCTCAGTAACACTGTAATTGATGTGCTCAAGTAGCACTCATTGGCACAGGAAAATGATAAAATTCCTGCAAAGAAGAGGATCCTAATGCCTGGGATCTTTTCTAGGCAACTATAAGCACCCTTTGGAGACCGTAAAAGAAACCAAGCATCAAAATCACAGGACAAACAAGCAAACATAAAAACAAACAAAAATTGCAGGACAACTATTTGTAATTCCTTGGCAACTGTCTGTTTTAGGTGTGATTCTCCCATGGCCCTGTGAGGGTAGGAACCATGTTCACTGATCAGACTCCTCTGAGCAGAGGGGCTGGCTCAATAAAACACGAACAAAGGAATGAACTAGTAAAAAGAAAAGAACATGAAAGTTCTGTGCAAAAGGGAAAGAAAAGAAAACTGAATCCTGGCAACAGACAGCCTGATCCCGTCCCACCAGACCACCGGCCGGCGAGTGATAGAACAAGGGGGTCATCAGGAATTCTTCAGTTAGAGGAGGATGCAACTGCAAAATGTCACATGAAAGGGCGGATGAGACCTGAGAAGAGAAGGAGGAGGGAAGGAAAGCCAGACTGGGTAGTGGGTGGGGGGAAGGCGGGGAGAGAGAATCTTAGGACCAGAAGTGTGTGCTGTGGCCTCAAAGGAAAAATACTGAGTTTCCAGGTTCACAGTGCCCTAACCACGGGCTTTCTACCTGCCTCCTCCCAGTCTTCATCAATCAGGCCTCACAGCCTGACCTCTCTGGCGGTACCATGACCTCCCCACTGTCTGAATCTCACATTAGCACAAGAGGGAGAGTGCTTCGTTCAGAATGGAGGTGGTGCAGAGGGCCGTGCACACCTCTGGAACCCAGCAGCAGCTCCTCACCGGGGATCTCTGGACCCCAGACAGAACCATGGGTGGGCTTTCCCCATTTCACTCGGACATGTCCTGAGCACTGCTGTGTGGCAGGCAGCACAATGGGCCAGTCTGGAGACACTTAGAAACGGAATGGGAAGTACACGTGAGCCTACACAGTGTGCTTTTTCTGGGAGTCAATCTCCAGCAGTAGTTCTTAGCCAGGGGCAATAGCAAGGTGGCAGGTGGCCCATGGAACACCTCAGCTCACCCCAAAGACAGCCCCTCACCTCTGAGCAGACCCAGCCTGAACCCAGGCCGACCACCTGCCAGGCAGAATCTCAGCTGGAATTCAAACTCCCTGGGTCCATCATCTCTTGCCCAAGACCCAACCTGCCTGAGTGTATCTGCTCCCTTGTGGATGGTCCCCGAGGAGGATTTGGGAAATATCTGGGGCAGTTCTGCCCCACTGGATGACGGGGGAATGCCCAGGCTAGAGACCAGGGGTGCTAAGTAGCCTGCAACGTACCAAACTTACGTGGCCACCCCACAAAAAACTGCCCCACCCAAATGCCAATAACCCAATAGTCTATGGTTTTTATTAGGGGCTTGGGTGGTCTACTTCCCACAAAACTGTCAAGGTAAAAAATAATAATAATAATAATAATCAAGGTAGATGTCCTAAGGGTCAGGGGCCATCACGTGAACAGCTACTTCAGAGAGTCTAGACTGACATCACAGCAACCTTGGAAAACCCACTTACTACTATAAGCCAGAATTTCCATTTCATTTAAAATTCTGAAATACTGAAATCTCATATTTAAGCTTAAGATTGTATCTCTTTCTCTTAAGAACAGAAAAATAAGAATCAAGGCCCCTTGATAGTCATAGCAGGTGACTCCCCTCCCCTCCAGCAGTGCCCCAGGGGGTCTTGCAGCCCCAGGAAACCATGGATTTCATTTCTGTTAAATACCCTGTAGACTAAAGAAAGTAATTGCCAATTGGTTTAAAGAAGATACTGTGCTTAGGAAATAAGACATATCCCTGTGTTTAATGTGCAGTACTGGAGAGCTTCCCCAAGGGAAGAACGTTGTGTTTGTCTGCCTCGGTGTACCCAGGGAAAAGGGACACCGAACATCCCTGACTTTGCAAGGACATTAGACGGGATCAAAGATGGGAGGAAAGAGTGAGACAGGGGCAACAGAGACCCTGCAGCACTTTGCTACAACTCTCCTAACCAGACTTTTAGAATATACGTTCTGAGTTGAAATGCCCTGTTCTGCCGGTGGAGATGTATGATCAAAACTGGCCTTTGTGGATTTTAGAGCCCACCACTTCCCTACAGGGCAGCAGAGCAGCCAGCGGCAGCTCATTAGTTCTGGGAGAACCGTTTCAATTACACCTTTTCCCTCTCTTTGTTGTTAAACATTCCACCCACCAACCCTTTGATCCACTGGCCCAATCCTGAAAACTGGTTGAGCTACAGGGCCGCCCATCACTGGCAAAGACGGCTCTGAAGTCGTGGTCGGAGCACAGGAGGCTGGCAGATGGTAGCAGGACTCTGTCCTCATCCCCACTTCCCCTGTCCAGTCCCAGGCAGGTAGGTGCATAGCGGAATGGGAAGAGCTGCACAATTAAGAAACCTCAAGCTGAGTAGTATTCGGACACAAAGCCCTGCATAAAACAGAAATTAAGACGGCAAATCTTTATTCCCTTTGTTCCCCGGCTGAGAAAGACACAGAAGAAGCAACTACAGTTTGACGCTAAGTGCTGAGTAACTCTAATCAAGTAGGTCTGGATGGGGGGCACGGAGGAGGAGGACTTCGAGGAGAAAGCAGCTCGTGCTCCATAATAAACCAGGGATTGCCAGACTCGCCTCTTCCACCCCAATGGACGGCGGAGCCCTAACAACAGATCATGTGGATGCGTTTAATTACCCCTGCAGGCTAATGAGCTTCCACTCTGCAAAGCTAATCCAAACCAAGAGCCAGGAGGAGAACTTTACCCACATCTAATTTTCCAGAAAGAGGGGAGGGACCCCAGGGTGGAATCTGCCCACATGGATCTCCATACAGAGAGAGGAGAACGTGCCCCTGAAGAGCTTTTCCAATTACTGGTGCCACCCACGAACAGCTGCACTGGGGCTGCAACAGCACCAGGGGGCCCAACAGAGCCTGAGAGGACTCTCCGCTCCAGCCTCAGAGACTACCCGGGAGGGGTGCAGGCAGGAAAAGAGGGGTACAGAGAGGTGCAAAGGAGTGGGTGGGAGACACCAGAGAGACAGCGAGAAGGGGAGAAAAGACGAGATGACAGTAAGCTAGAGGAGATGCCTCGTTGACCAACGCGACTTGGACTGGTGGACTGCGGAAAAGGACAACGTTGCCATGGTAACTCCGGGCAGAGAGTGTGGGCTGTGTAGCTAAGGAGCCCAGAGAAGGCGTTTGCAGCAGTGTCTGCCACTGCCTCCACTCACCTGTGGGACTACACCTTAAACCCTGCATCCAAGCTTCCGCTCCTCACCCCGAAGGTCTCAGACCAGAACCTACTCTCCATGAATCCGCTGCCCCAGATGTCAAGGTCACATGAGCCCTTCCCTGCTGGGCTAGGCAGACAGAGGAGGCGTGGGAGCCATGGGCTCAGGCACCCTTCCCCTCCCCAGGTGTCTTTGGTAGGTTCATGGGTGAGGAATGTTGGACCATAAGGAGAATCCCCATAAGTTTCTCCATACCACACAAGAAGCCCCGCAGTAACCTCCCTGACCACTGGCCACGCGCCTCTGCTTGAATCCTCTCAGCACTAGGGAGCTCATTCCATGGTGTGATTCAGATGCTTAACTTAACCTATGGTTGAGGTCACGGGTTAACGTGTGTTTTCATGCCCAAACATGTTGAGTGATCATGAGTTAACGCATGTTTGCACTTGCTTTAGCTACTACAATTTTTTGTTTGTTTTTTGACACAGAGTTTCACTATGTCACCCTCGGTAGAGTGCCGTGGCGTCACAGCTCACAGCAACCTCAAATTTTTGGGCTTAAGCAATTCTCTTGCCTCAGCCTCCCAAGTAGCTGGGATTACAGGCGTTTTTTGGTTGGAGTTGTCATTGTTTGGCAGGCCTGGGCTGGATTCGAACCTGCCAGCTCTGGTGTATGTGGCTGGCACCCTAGCCCCTGAGCTACAGGCGCCGAGCCTAGCTATTACAACTTTCAAATCATGGGGTAATGTAGGATATTGTAAAAGCTTTTGCAATCAGTGACGTGGGATAGATCCTGTGCTGCATTGCCGGTCAACAATGTGTGAACTTTCATTCTAAGACTTTGCTCTATCTCCTTAGCAGAGGAAAGAGAGAGAAACAAAGTTTATTCTGATGCCAGCAGACCATGAGCCCACGTACCTCTCACATGCTGTGCCTGTACCCCCTGCTATTATCACACACATCTTATCATACCCCGATGCTCACATCCACTTTATATTTTTCCTTAACCACACATTATGCTTCTTTAATTTCCTTTGGGGGAAAGGGGAGAGGGGCAGGGGAAGAATAAAGTCTCGCTCTGTTGCCTCTAGAGTGCACTGGTGCATCACAGCTCACTGCAACCTCAACTTCCTGGGCTCAAGTGACCCCCATCTCAGCCTTCCGAGTAGCTGGGACTACAAGTACGTGCCACCGTATTTGACTAATTTCTCTATTTGTTATAGAGGCAGAGTCAATTTTCTCCAAATTGATTTATAGAGTCGGTGCAATCTCAAACAAAATCCCTTTAAGATTTTTTGTAGAAACTGAGAAACAGATTTTAAAAGTGCATGTGTTTAAAGGCAAGGGTACTAGAGCAGCCAGTACAATTTTGAAAAACAAGAAAAAAATGGGAAGACAGAATGCCTGATTTTAAAACTTACTGTGAAGTTAGAGTAGTCAAGAGTGTGTGTTATTAGTGAAAGTGCAGACACATGAACCAATGAACCAAAATAAAGAGTCCCAAAATAGACCAACACAAAGATGGTGAATTCATTTTTTACAAACCACAAAAGCAATCCAATGGACAAAAAAAATTATCTTTCCAATAAACGGGGACGGTACAAATCAATATCCAAAGGAAAGAAACTGAAATCTGATTTAAAAAAAAAAAAAAAAAAGGAAAGGAAAAAAAACACTCAAAATGGATCATAGACCTAAATGTAAAATGTTAAACTTTTAGGAGAAAAAACACACAAGAACGTCTTTGTCAGCTTGGGTAAGGAAAAAAATTCTTGGACATGATATCAAAAGCACAATTCATTTTTTTCAAAAACCTGATAAATTGGACTTCACCAAAATTAAAAACTTTAGTTCTGCAAAGGCACTGTTAAAAAAATGATTGGTACCAAGTGGGAAGTTGAAATAAAAAAAAAATATATGTCAAAAAGAACGAAAAGACAAGCCACAGCCTGGAAGAAAATAAATGCAAATCATATGTCTGACAAAGGGCCTGTATCCAGAATATATATAAAGAACTCTCAAACCTCTACAATATGTAAACAAGCAGGCTGGGTGCAACGGCTCACACCTGCATTCCCAGAACTTTGGGAGGCAGAGGTGGGAGGATTGTTTGAGGCCAGGAGTTGGGGATCACTTTGAGCAACAGAGGGAGACCTCGTCTCTAAAAAATACATATGTTTATAGGGGCAAGACATGATTGCAAGAGGGACTTTACCTAACAATTGCAATCTGTGTAACCTGGCTTATTATACCCTTAATGAATCCCCAACAATAAAATAAATAAATAAATAAAAAGCATATATTTTTAATTAGTGTGGTGTAGTGAAAGGTGCCTGTAGTCTCAGCTGCTCAGGAGGCTGCAGTGGGAGGATCACTTGAGCACAGGAGTTTGAGGCTACAGTGAACTACGATGATGCCGCTGCACCCCAACTCTGCTTCAAAGAAAAACGAAAGAAAACAAACTGATTAGAAACTGGGGGAAAGATTTTGATGCCAAAGAAGACAAAAAGTGAGCACATGAAAAGATTCGCAACATCATCCCTCATTAGGGAAATCGTATTAACATCATGAAGACCACTATATTCATTAGAATGGCCAAAATCTAAAAAAAACAAACAAAAAAGCAAATGATGCCAAGGGCTGCCGAGGACACGGAGCAACCCCAACTCTCTGGGGATGGAAGCATGGGCCACCTGCCCTAGAAGCCAGTTTGGAGGCCCCCGTAAAGTTAAATACGCACCTGTCACGTGACACAGCTCTCTCCCTCCTAGGTACGGACCCAGGAGAAATGTAAACTCAGGATCACACAAAAACCTGCATGGAAATAGTTATAGCAGTTTTACTGCTAATTGCCAAAAAACTAGGGAGCAACACGAAGGTCCTTCAACTGGTGAAAGAATAAACACGCTGTGGGACAGCCATACAGAGAAATACTGTTCACACCTGCGACATCACGCAGAGCTCTCAAACACACGCTGCCGAGTGGAGGAGGTTACCCTCAAAGGCCGCACACCGTAGAATTCCATTTAGACAACATTCTGAAAGAGGCGGAACGGCAGGGGTAGGGAAGAGCTCAGAGGCTGCTGGGGGCCACACGACAGGGGCCAGCAGAGATTCATTCCAAAGGGCCCAAGGGATGTGGGGGTGACGGGACTGTCCCATATCCTGATGGTGATGGTGATTACACACGTCTGTGCAATTTTTAAAACTCACGGAAATTCAGCAAAAAAAGTGAGCTTGACATACAAATTTAAAAGTAAACTTTAGGGCGGCGCCTGTGGCTCAGTCGGTAAGGCGCCGGCCCCATATACCGAGGGTGGCGGGTTCAAACCCGGCCCCGGCCAAACTGCAACCAAAAAATAGCCAGGCGTTGTGGCGGGCGCCTGTAGTCCCAGCCGCTCGGGAGGCTGAGGCAAGAGAATCGCTTGAGCCCAGGAGTTGGAGGTTGCTGTGAGCTGTGTGAGGCCACGGCACTCTACCGAGGGCCATAAAGTGAGACTCTGTCTCTACAAAAAAAAAAAAAAAAAAAAAGTAAACTTTAAAAAATATTCATGCTAAAATAAATAAAATTTAAAAAACAAAAATATAAAAAAAAGTTAAAACTACCTATGTTCTTCATCACCTTGGCAACTATACAAATATTTTTGAAATAGCCACAAAGCTTGGAATCCTACAATTTGTGTGATTTTGTAGGGTTTTTGAGACCAAGTTGCACCTTTTTAGAGATGACCCCAATGTTATTATACTAATGCCAAACTAATGAATACGGACGTCCTTGCTTCCATGAGATCATAGGGCAGTGTTTTTTGACTTTTTTTTTTTTTTTAATCTCAGGGCACACTTGAACCTCTAGTAAAACTTCTGTGGCAGACTTAAATTCTATTAAATCAAAGGAAAAAAGAGTTTAAAAAAAAGAATATACTTACTGTGCTTTCAATTTCTTTTGAAAATAATTTAATGAATGATCTTTAAAACTTTTCACAGCGTACCTAAGATCCTCTCACAGCACACCAGGGTACCTTGGCACACAGGGTAAAAATCTCTGCCACAGGGCATAGCTACAGGTGGTCGGTCCAGATGGAGTCTCATCAGAAAGAAGGGGAACCACCCCCCCCACCCCCCAGGCAATTACCCCAGGACAGGCACTGCATTTGGAAGGCCTAGGTTGGGGGGGGGGGATGGCCTCTTTTGGGGGAGGCAGGTCTGAAAACCTGGAAAAACCTGAACTTTGAGCTCCCCCTCTGGGCAGGATTTAGGCAGAACCAAAGACATGGGACTAAGTAAGGTCCCAGCCCTGCCGCCAGACGGGACACTCCCCATCACACAGAGGTTGACAAGGACCAGTGTGTTCCCCAAGCCGTCTTTGCCTTTGGCCAACTGAAATTCTTTATCTGTTATTCCTTTGTTTGTCCCCAAGCCTTGAATAAAATCTCACTGGCCTGCTGGTCTCAGAAGGGCTCTAAGGCAGCCAGGTCTATGTTCACGTTTGGGCTGGAGGGAAGTTAGAAGCACAGGCCACTGAGGCCAGAGTGGCGCTGTGGGTGGTGGTAGTGGGGACCCTACCAGCAACCGGGAGAGCTGGTAGCTCAGTGGACTCCGAGTCGGACTCTGTGTGGGGGCACCGAGGAGATAGACATTCAGGACCCACTTATGTGATTGTTAGGAGTTTATGGAGATCACGTTGAACTACAAAATGGCCCAGGTTTGTTTCCCTAGGAGAGATGGGATTTATTTGCCTAAAGGTACGTGACTCCTCGTTTCATGTGTACAACGGGGGGACCCTACAGGAAGGAACACAATCCGTCTCTACTAAGATGAAGCAAACCTCCCTGGGGCCCACTGAGGAGTCATGCTGGAAAACCACCGGGCGAGACAGCAGAGATTCCTGGGTCCCCGCATCTGAGTCAGAAGGGTCCATCCTGGGTGCTTCCCTCTGCTGCCATGCTCCAGAAAAGCCTCCGCGTGCCTGACTAGCCCACGGTGAGGTTACAGTGAATCTGGGGTCCAGAATGGGAGCTCCATCTCAGAGACCCTAAAAGGAGTTGCTTTCAAGTCCTGAACATCCAGCTCCAAGATGTGACTCTCAAAGTCATGTCTCCTTGAGACAACTGATTTAGTTTTCAGATACACTAAGCTACTTTCTTTCTCTTATCCCAGGGTGGAAATATGCCAGACAGAAGAAAGTAGAAGGAAATACTAGAACACAACCTGAAGAGGAGACAGAAAGTCAGATGGTGGTGTCTGCTGGCAAAGCACGCCGGGTTGAGTGGAGCACGGCAGACTCCCTTCCTGGAAGGCAGTGGCGTGAGTTGCACAGCACAGGTGGCTGCTGTGCTTTACACAGGCTCAAACCCCCTAACCCTTTGCTTCTGAAGGCTGACTATTCCAGTAAGTGGCATCAATTTCCTCTGGGTTTCATAGACTCAAAACCAGTTTCCTTTTCTTACTAGGCACTTTTTTATTTTCTGAGACAGGGTCTCACATTGTTGCCCAGACTAGAGTGCAGTGGCATCATCATAGCTCACTGCAATCTCAAACTCCTAGGCTCACCCAGGACGACAGATGCATGTCACCAGACCTAACTAATTATGTTTTTTTTTTTTTTTTTTTTTACAGATGGGATCTTGCTATGTTGTCCAGCCTCAAGTGATCTTGGTCTCAACCAATCCTCCCAAAGTGCTGAAATTACAGCTGTGAGCCACGAGGTACAGACTAGATGCTTTCAGTAACAAGCAAAATGGGGGGGGGGAGATGGGAGCAAATAAATAAAAAGTATTACCTAAAGATCCCAAATACTCAAAACCAGAGTGAAACCATGAACCTCCCCAGCTTAAGGAGCTTCTGCAAAAAATAACATTTGAAAAGCAAAGCAAAATCACATGAAAGAGCCCAGGCTGCCTGGCTTTGGGCACAGCCTCCTAAATCTTCGGTGATAAAAGCCTGGCAAGAACATCCTAACGGATGCTGGTGCTACCCAAGCTCCTCATCTGTTCTATTTCCCAAAAGTACATTAAAAACACATTTCCCAGTTTAATAGACTTGGGAGCTGAAATGAATGTGTCAGAACGCTTATAAATATGATAGAACCTGCTAACCAAGCAAATGTTAAATTTTGCATAAGGAGACAGTATCCCTAACTCCTCGGTAGACACTTAATGAATATTTCAAATGAAGCACCCTGCAGCTGCTCAGAAGGCTCCAGATGAATTAAATGGCTTTTATCACTGCCAAGATTGGTGTCCTCTTGCTCCTCATTGTCTCCACCTCCCTCACTTGTACAAGATAAGCATTCCTGTCCAGACGAGCCAAGCTGGCAGGGTCAGTGTGTGGGGCTGGCCAGTGTACTGGGCTGAGCAATGTCCCCCTCAAACGCATGTCTACCCAGAACCTCAGAACGGAACCTGACTTGGAAATTGGGTCTTTGTGGACATAATTAGTTGAGAAGCAGACATCCTGGATGAGGAGGCCCTAAAATCCAAATAAGAATGATTTCTGGACACTGACACCCAGACACACCCAGGGAAGGAGGATGTGTCGCCCCTGCGGGAGAGACAGGCGTGATGCAGCTACAAGCCTAGTGACACTGGGAGCCATCGGGAGTGAGGAGAGGCGAGGAAGGGCCCTTTCCTAGAATTTCCAGAGACAGCATGGCCCTGGCAACCACAAGCTCAGACGTTTGGCCCCCAGAACCAAGTGAATAAATTTCTGTTGTTTTAAGCCACCCATTTTGTAGTACAGGTTGGGTATCCCTTATCTGGCATGCTGAGGACCAGAAGCATTTCAGATTTCAGAACATTTGCATATAGTTACCAGTTGAGCATCCTAAATCCAAAAACCTGGGATCCAAAATGCTCTGATGAACATTTCCTTGGAGCATCATGTTGGCACTCAAAAAGTTTTGGATTTTGGAAATGTTCAGATTCGGGAGGCTCCACCTGGATTTTGTCACGACGGCATCAGGACTACGTGGTGAGGTGAACACGTGTGTGTGTTGGAAGGTGTGTCCCTGTTGGTCTCCCCAAACGTTACCCAAGCCACTCAGTTCGGGTGATGGTGGAGAGCACTGTGCCAGCCCCACTATATCCCCACCACGGACTGTCCGCCTGCCAGCACTCTCAGTAAGAGCAGACTTAAATCATCTTTCTTCCTCACTGCTTTCTCCAAGGAACTTTCCGCTTCACTCAACTCTTTCCCATCCTGTGTACTCAGCAGTCCCAGCCCATCTAGGCAGGAGTCTAAACACAAGGAGGCAAAAATTCAGCGAGAGAATCTGAAGGGCAGAGACACAGAAACCCACATCCTCTCCCCAACTGCTATCCCTCCAGGTTGATGACCAACCATGGGAAGGCCACTTCTCAGAGAACTGTCCAGGGCTGTTACAGGTTGAATTATGTTCCCCCCTCCAAATTCACATGTTGGAGTCTTAGCACTCAGCAGCTAAGAAGGCCACTGGGTTTGGAGATGGGAGCTTGAGTAAGTGGTAATTAGGTCCAAATGAAGTCCTCGGAGCGGGCCCTAATCCGACATGACAGGTGTCCTTAGAAGAAAAGGAGAATGGGACTCTGGCAGGCAGAGGGAAGCCACCAGGAGACAACGGCCATGCTCCAGCTAAGAGGCCTCCGAAGAAACCAGCTGACCCCGCTGACACCTGCACCTCAGACTTCTCACCTCCCGAACTGTGGAGAACTCAATCTCTGCTCCCTAGACCACCCAGCTCGTGGTACTCTGGTACGACAGTGCTAGCAAACTAACGTTAAGTGCCAAATTGCCTCTAGGCCCTTGCCCCATGGAAACTCACTCTGAAATGACTGCCTAGCTTAAAAGTCAGGACTATTTTTTTTGCTTTTACAGAAAGGAAAATAAACATGGTAAGTGCTATGTGGCTACTAAACATTTGTCAGGCCAAACAGAACACCCCTCAGAAGTGAAAGAGTCTACAAAGCGTATCCACCTGTCAGTAGTGACAGCAGTCCCATGAGCCAGGACACAGACCTTCTCATCTGCCTGAGCACAGCTTGTCCTAGAGGGTATTTCTGTACTAGTTCCTAATTTTATTTAACATCCATGATGTTAAAGAGTTCTTGGAAATTATTATTATTGAGCCCTTTGCCCTGCAGTCTTCTTCAAAATATTTTTTAGCCAGTTTGCTTCCTTCCCACCCTTTTAATAAAGAATCCCAAGTTTCAAGTCCAAAGCCAGGGCCAACCTATCTTCCAGTTCCTAGGCCAACTACTCTAAGGCCAGCAGAAGATGTTAAAAATCTCCCCCTTAAAAGAAAGAAAGAAAAGGAGGTATAAAAAAAAAGTCTAATTGCAAAAACCATTCTCCAAGATATTGAATCTACAAGAATTACTGTGAAATTATTCTTTCATTTGTAGAGCTCTTACTGATAAAAAGTCAAAATTAATAGCATCTCAGAGATTTCCCTAAATGCACTATTTTGGAGACCTAGTTATAACGAAATTCAGAATTTCTCCTAGGAGCTACATCCAATTCGATCACATTTAAGTTCCTAAGTTTGGCAGGAAATATCAGTGATAAATGGAACATCTCCTTCTGGAAGACATGGAAAGTTAGAAGATACAGAAGAAGAAAACGGTGATTATCGTCAGCACCTCGAAGCTGTCTAAATGCTCCTGTTTGCTTCCAGAGGCTTAGGCTATTCCAAAGAATTTCAGTGCCAAGGAAGTCTGAGTTGGAAGTTGAATGCATGGGGCTGATCTTTCACAGAGAACCAGCTGCTCCCAAGGAGAGATTTCATCCTACACAGCCTGGCCACCCTCCCTAAGCCCCACACTTGTGCCTAAAAATACAATCCTCCAAAGCCAACCAGGGTGAAAATCCACTGGGTTCATCGTACAACTAGAGAAATTGTTCCCAGTTAACACATGAGCACCTGAGTAGTAGTAAAGTGTGAAGACATTTGTCAGTATCTCCCTGTTCATCAGTTCATTAGATCTTTCCCCTCGGGCACCTAAGGGAAGATGTTTAACAGGGGAAATGGGAGAAAGGGATGATTTCAAGTACAAGATCAAAACAGGGCAGTGTGACTGATACCCAGAGAAGAAAGAGGGCCTCGGGGTGGAGGGGATCAAGGAACACGTGAACTCCATTGTGGTTCCAAATGGGACAAGCCCTGTCGTGATGCTGATCAGGAGTCAGCCCTTGGGAACCTTAAGTAAGAAAGGAAAATGGGCTGGGTGCAGCACTTCACGCCCGTAATCCTAGCACTTTGGGAGGCCAAGGTGGGAGGACTACTTAAAGCCATGAGTTTGACATGAGCCTGGGCAACATAGTAAGACCACCCCCCATCTCTTCTTTTTCTTTTAATTAACTAGGCATGAAGGTGGGTGCCTGTGGTCCCGATTACGTGGGAGCTGAGGTGAGGATAGCTTGGGTTCAGGAGTTGAAAGCTGCAGTGAGCTAACAGAGAGAGACTGTCTCTTAGAAAGAAAAAATAAATAAAAACAATCTCCCCCAAGACCATTTCCACAGGGAAGTGCTACCCAGCAAATCGGTAGCAGTACCAAGAAGGAACTTAAGATTTTAGAATAGAAAACAAAGAAATACACGCTGCTAATGGGTCAGAGATTGCAGTTCTGTGCTCTAAAACTCACTCAACACCAGCTCTGCCTTGGCTTCATTTTGCAAAATGCGGCTTCAATAACTGCAGCCAATCTGCGAGGCTATCTAGGGAGAAGTATTATTGCCAACTGAACTCTCCTTCAACAGAAGAATAGGGCATTATGAGAAAATCTGTTTCTAACTGGAGTAGCATAGAGCTTATGCCTTCCTGACTTAAGTACCCATTCGCTTTCCCCCTGAACCCCTGGGCAAGCTTTAGAAAGATTTACAGAAAATATACAGGTGCCACCTCACAACTAAATAACTTCCTCACGGAAATCCACCCCCTTACCTACCGGAAAACGATGCCCACTCCTGTACCTTCCACAGATGCACACAGTAACGGACAATTCTCCACTCGCTGCGCTAACGCATCAATGAAATGCACCAATGATTAATAATGAAGTTCACGCGTAAAAAGGGTTCCGCTTTCCTACCCTGGACAGACCACACACTTCAATGGGGCAGTTAACAATTAGTAAAAGATGGCTGGGTTTGCTTCTTACTACACTCCCCTCAGCCTAAAGGGGGTGCTGGTGGGGGAAAAAAAGTTCACCTTGATAACTAAATAGGAGACGTGGCGGCAAAAACTCATGTTCTGTTCATGATGACAGAACACTAGGGTCGTGGAGCCATCAGGAACATGATGAAAGTCATAGTGCTTTGAATAAAATGTTACGGGGTTCCTGAGCTCTGTGGCACCCATGGATGGGCCTCAGATGTAAAGAACCCCTGGCCTAACTTCTGCAATTTACTCAACGGTGTAACCGGCCACAGAGGAAATACCCTCCTGGCCAGAGCTTGTCCAGGCAGCATGACAGGGTTAGTGTCCTTTTTCATGGGACCACTGACAGCTGGACACACTTGATTGACTCTCTTGCTTCTGAAAAGTGGTATATTTGGCCTGAATGTTTAATACCCACATAGCACTTTCCCTGTTTATTTCCCTTTTTATAAAGAAAAACAAAAGTCCTGATTTTTAAGCTAGGCAGTTGAATGCTGTCCGCAACATTCTTTATAATAGCAAAACACCGTAATTAATCTACAGGGTATGAAGGGGGGAAATACCCAATTAGGTAACGTTACGGCCAATGACAAGGATGGGATGGGTCTGTGAGTGCCCCAGGAAACAAATGCCAAGTGGAGTGAGTGGAGAGACACAAGGTGGTATGGAACAGTGGGTCAGGGGTGAAGGGATAAATAGGATATTTCTGAAGGGTTATATAAGAAACTAGAAACGGTGTTCGTGTCTGAGATGGCGGACTGGACCGTAAGGGATTTAAAGCTAGAAGAAAAACTCTTTTTTCTTTGTAATCCATATTATATTTTTAATTAAAAGAGAACTAGGTAGAGATGGATGGATGGATGGATGAGGAGAGAGACAGGAAGAAAAACAAGTAGTTTTAGAAGAACTTCTGGCCTACTTAAGCCTCAAAATATCTCCAGCGTTGAGAATAGTTGATGTCATAAAACATTTGGCACCAAGACATAAATAGGGAAGTAGCTCATAAATGCTTTTCCCAGCTCGGTGGCTGCTGCTGCTCAGAGCAGCTGAACTTCCCCCCCCATAGCACAGCTCTTCTGGCCTTTCCTCTTGCTGAACCAATTACAGGCCATTACAGCAGCAGCACCAATATTTTTTTAAAGGCTGATGTTAGTCACTAAATACCCATTAAACCAATCTCCTTGCTCCATTTACAGCAAGCTTGAGGGCAAATCCAGATGGCATAAACAATGCATATTCAGTCTCCATCTGCACGAGGCCAGTCGCCAAATAGCCATTATCAGGTTTAGAGCCCTGAGCTGCCTGACACCCACAGGTGTGTCCAGGTGACAAGAGCCGCGACCTTTCAAGAGATGGCTGGGAGACCACCTTTATGCTTCCCTCAAGGACTGCTTTTGCCTTTGTGTTTGAATAGCCAGCAACAGTTACAAGGGTTGCTTGATAACCTGGTAACAGGCTATGCCTCGTGTCCTTTCAGCAGGCGGACAGGACTGTGTCTCCCTCCCACCCTCTACCCCCTCTACCACTCAACCCCGAATTGGCCAAAAAGATCCAGTGGTCCCAGGTGCTCTCCTGCAAAACCCACTCCCCGTGCCCTGCCTTGCTGTGGCCCCATTGAAAAAGGGCCATGGGAGAATTTCCCACTTCTTGATTAACATTGACTCTCCCCTCCTCTATAGCCTCGAAGATAAAAAATGAGATGGAATAAAGTCTGGTCACCCTTTTTAATTTAGCAAAGGCTCAGAATCAGTATCATAAAGTCTTCACAGGGGCACACAGGGGCCCTGGCACCATATCATGCTAGTGAGAATCAAAGAAAGGCCTGTGTCTCCACGTTCCTGTGAGAAATGACAAATTTCACTTGAATCCAGCGGCACACTCTCACCACTGCTACAATCCCCAATGACACTCCAATAAACAGGGAACAGAAGTCAATACCTAAGCCATGGGATCTGAGGATGAATGCCGTGGGTGAGGGGAGCAGAGGAGGATTTATCTTCCTAACCCTCTGTGACCTAAGCAGGTGTCAGATGAAATTATATTTCCCGGCTCTCACCCACATAAAGGTGTGGGAGGCAGTGAGGATCAACCCACGCAGAGAAGACATTCAAGTTCCCCATGAATAATTCACACAGGACATAATCTGAAGGCAGACACCCGAGAACTGAGGCTGTACCTTTTTTACATTTGCTCTCCCTCAGGGCTAGAGAGCATCTTGGCCTAGAGACAGCAAAAAGATTAAATTAAAAGGCCAGCATGGAAATGTGAAAGGGCTTTTCTCCCCTAAACCACTCCTGGGAAGGCACTGACCAGCCACCAAGTTAGTTTTCCTCCATTCTTTGAAGAGAGTGCAAACAGGCACCCGTTCTCAGAAGTCTTGGTTGCAGGATTAAATGGGGGGACGTCTTACAGAAATTCACAGGAAAGGAGAAACTCACTCCACTCTCCTCAGGCTAGTTGGCCCTTAAATTCACCCAGTGCCCTGAACAATGACAGGGCAAGGAGGGGAGAGTCTGACCTGGAGGCTGGAAAACAAGGGCCCGCTTCTCCACAAGGTTCAGAAATTACTATTTGATTCCTCCCCAGGGACACGTTCCCTCTAACTTAAGAGAAAAGGCTCTTAGTCTTCAGGTTTTCTGGCTCCAAACATTAGTCAATGACAGAAACATCAAAAAGATGGAAGCCACATATATGAAAAGCAGCATTCAGGGTTCATAAGGAAAGGGAACATTGAGGTACAAATGCTGACACTCTCTAACTCAAATCAGCTCCAGCCCCATCAGAGGGACCCTCATGTCCACGTCTCCAAGTCCAAAAGATAATCAGAAGGTTCCATTACCGCCTATAGACTAAGCAGGTCATATGGGGAAGAAATATGGTGGCAGGGCCTGATGCCAGTTTAGTTCTACACCATAGAAGTGTAAGTGGTTGGGAGGGATGGGACAGATGGCCTGGGACTCCCTCATTACTCATCCCACCACTGGTACCAAGTCTACCCCGCCAAACCCAGCTCAAAGAGCTTGCCTGAAAGAATCCCAGCTCTACCTATCCGGATGGAAAGTTCACTCTCAGGGAGGAGAAGCGTGGGTCCCTCCGGATCGGACTTCTTCTTTAGCAACGTAGAATCAAAGTTCAGGGCCAGGGCTGTCTGGGGGTCTTCCGCGGCACCCTGCAACAAGAAACACCAGCATCACTACAGCATGTCTGTGGAGTCCACTGCCCTGACCCTTCCGCTCACAGGTACACGGGGCAACTCACCAATCTCCACCAAGGGTATCAGGCCTAAGCTGTTCCCTGGCCAACCTGGGTCATCAGGAAGGCAATAAGCTTTCTGGGTATAGGACTTCAAGGGTTACAAAAAACAAGATCTGAAGAGTCAGCGCTGATCCTGGCTGATCCTGGAATTGGGAAAATATGTCCCAAGAAAGATCGAGGCCCACAACCAAAACCTCACTACAGTCATCACCACCAGGCAAACCGCACAATGGACTTAGCTCCTGACATATCAAGAGAAGACCACAGAGCAGGCTCACCTGGACAGCAGCCTCAGTACCGGAACCCTGGTCAATGTGTTTAGGAATTCACCACCTCCATGTTTCCCAGGAGATCCAAACAGGAGCAAACAAAGCGTCTCAAACACACAAAGCAGGAGAGTCGCGGAGAATGTGCACATATTTGGAGCCTTCAAGTCCAGATGGCCTGAAAAGAGTCGTGCCACCCTTCTGCTTTGTCTTAATGAATTAATTCCACTATTTTGCATTAATCAGGCAAAGTTGTGCATTTGATCTGCATGTTTACTTAACAAATATTTATCGACTGTCAGCTTTGTGGGTGTTTAGTGAACAAGATGAAGTCCCAGCTCTTACAGATCTTGTGTTCCACTAAGGAGCAAACAAATGAATCCACAATGGGGCAGCCAGCTGCTCTTCCAAAGGCATCATCCAGAAACCCCAGCCTGGGACCACTCACCAACACACAGGGTCTCTCCAGGAAGGAACCAGATGACCACCTCAGCTAACGATACAAGCGGCTTCACTTTCAGCCCCAAACCCCAGACCAGGGGAAGGTGGGGTAGAGTCATCTCAAGGATAGCAGTCTGTTCAGGCTGCTCTAGAAAGTCATCATGGCTCTGGAGGCTGGCGGTCCAAGGTCACGGCTGGCAGAGTCTGTGTCTGGCGAGGACCCACTTCCCGCCAATTCATAGACGAGGCCTTCTACTTGTGTCCACACTTGGTGGAAGGGGGAAGGGGTCTCCCTTGAGGCATTTTGTTGTTGTTGTTTTTTAGAGAGATAGGATTTTACTCTGTCACCCAGGCTAGAGTGCAGTAGTGTGATCATAGCTCATTGCAGCCTGGAACTCCTGATCTAAAGCAATCCTCCTGCCTCCGCCTCCTCAGTGGCTGGGACTGCAGGTGTGAACCACCACTACACCTGGTTAATTTTTCTATTTTGGGTAGAGATGGAGTCTCACTCTTGCTCAGCTAGCCTCAGACTCCTAGCTCAAGCCCTCCAGCCACAGGCTCTAAAGTTGCTGGGAATAGAGGCGGGACCTTGATTTGCATTATCCTCCCAATCTAATCAACTCCCAAATACCCTACCTCTAACACCATCCCCCGGAGGCTGGAATTTCAACACATGAATTTTGGTGGAAAGGACACGAACATTCAGACCACAGGCCCAGGCAAAAACAGTTCCAAAGGAATAGAAGCTTCCACTTAAAATAAGTGACTCTCATATTGGGAGGGGAGAAGGTTTATGATCCAATCACAGAATGCATCCATTTATACAAAAAAAATTCTAAGACTGTTTTCTTGGTTAAGTTTATTTATGAAGGTCTGACACAAACAGTGTGCTAGGCTGTGTCTCATACACACTCACGCTCACATACACTCCTCCAAGGCCATGACGGTCAGAGATAAGAGAACCTAATGATTTTTTATTTCATTATTTCTTTCGATTGTTAAAAAAGCATACGTACACTTCCCTTGCTTTCACATATTTAATACACTGACACTGTCGCTACCATATATTTGCAATGTCCTCTATAATATACTTTAATAAGGGTGCCAACACCCCATCTGTTTTTTTAAGCCTCCTAGCCCTTTGAGCGACAGTTGAAGCTTGGGGGTCCCTGTGTAGAATCCTGGGCATCCACCTCTTCTGTCACACACAGAGAGGCAGCCGTCACACCGTATCGCGGTCGAGGCAGACACTGCAGGTGGATGGAATCCTGGGGTCAGAGGGGCTGAGGGAAGGCCAGTCTCTGCCTCTGCAGGAATCCCCCTCACCACCGCTAGCTGACAACTGGTGTCTGTGTGATACGCCGGGGGCCACACAGTCACAGCTCTGTGTTTATTTATGTGCTTTAATTATTTCTAATTCCACATCTCCCGCTGACATTTGAGGAATCACTGCGGCAGTAAGAAACGTGTTTCACCATGAAGGCGTGTCAGGTGATTCTCCCTCCTTCATCTTCCTTCTTTTTATAATGTGATTGATGCGTAACTGGGGGGAGGGATGGAAGGAGAACCGCTTCATCACAGCAGAAAGGCCGCAGCCTCCATGCGCTCCGAGCTGCGACTGCTTCTTTGATGGGCGCCCATCTGGGAAGGTGCAGCATGTAGACTTCAGTTTCATTTGGAACAGTGGTTTTCTTTCACCCGGGTGGCTTTGCTCCCGAAAATCCTGATTTCATGTGATCAGGACCCCAAAGTTCTCTACATTATTGGCAATGCTGGGAACTCACAGACCCTCTTTTTATTATAAAGAGAAGTTTGCTACAGGAAGACTGCCTGTTTGCCTTCATGTATTTAGTACAGTTTTATTATGCACCAACTGTATACCAGAGCTATTCCAGTTACTCACAACATAAAAGAGCCAAGTGCCCTAGCCTTGTGAATCTTGCATTCTTCTTTGAGAGACAGAGGATAATAAACCCATCCACAATAAACTACAAAATAAGAATGCCAGGTGGTGCTAATGCTATGAAGAAAAGTCAGCCACAGCCATAGCTCATAGCCAGCACAGGAGGAACAGATGCTGGCTTCTGGCTTTGTGCCAGGCAATGTTCTAAGTTTTACATGAGCTATTGTTAAACTGGGTGTATTCCTTCAGATACCTCGTGGAAAGAGGCCTCTCTGAGAAGGGGGCATTAGAGCAAAGACCTGAACGTAGAAGAACATTGACCCTCCTTCCACTTTACCAATCTGTCTTCTGTTGGGTACAAGGCTTTACTTTAGTATTGGGGGCAGAGGGCCACAAACAAAGCCCCCAACTAACTTCACTTAGAAGCTGCCATTGTTAAAGCTACACAGCGAGCTGGCAAATCCACCTGCACCCCTCCCACCTGCACTCCCTCCCACACGTACCCACCTGTACACACTCCCATCTGCACACAACATCCCCACCTGCACCCGGTTCATACACTCAATTTCATCTTCAGCCTTCAGAAGGGCCAGGGTTGCTGTGCTGCGTGGGAGCTGCAGGGAGCATCTCTGGAATGATGCCAGTGACAGTTCCTTCCAGATCTCCATGCCTGGCAGCACTTTCCCAATCTCTCTCACAGATACTGACTCCCAGGGTGCCTTTCAGACTCCCTCCTGGGATTCTCAACATTCCCCACCCTCCGCTCTGAACTGTCGGTGAGAACAGAGAAGCAGGACCCTGGGCATTTCAAGGAACAGCCCCAAAGGAGATGCCACCCTGCCTTGGTGGCTTGGAAATAGTGTCCCTGGTGGTGGCATAGACTCAGGAAGCACCTGCTGGGCTAGCAGCCCTCCCTCCAGGAGTCTGTCCCTGGACACAGGGACCTCAGGTGGACACACAGAGCTCTTCACTGGGACACTCTGAATAAACACAGCCTGGCCTGTGCAGGAGGGACCAAGATCCCAGGGAGGAATTCCTTCTCTACATTCCCCTCTGCCTTGATATTTTTTCTTACGTGTCTGGGGCTTTTCTCTTTCTTTCTTTTTTGTAATCTCTGCAGTGCTTCCCTAGCCACACTACCTCACCCATCTCTTACAGCCCTGTGAGGTGTTTAAGGTGATAGCGTGATCCCTACCAGGGCAGCCATGACTAACACGGGCCGTTCTTGACTTTTCACTACAGCCCTGGCGGTCTGCTCGGCTGCCCCTCAGAGGTCCAATGGGTCCCCTACCCGTCCCTCCCACACTGCATCAGGTGGGCCACGGGAGCACTGGATGGTTCAGGGGAACTGTGCACCTCCCGAATGTCAAGGTGCTGAAGTCTGCGGGCTCCTTCCCAGGCTGTAAGAAGCCCCCTTTCCTTCTGCACAGCACTATCCCCTCAACCCACCCACTGCTCCAAATCCAGCTCAGGGAACAGGATGGGGTGGGATGTCCACCAGCCATCCAGGAACTTGAGATCACCATCCTCTTGTGATAAAATTATCATTCTTCTTTTCTATAGTTTGGGGCCAGTCTCTGGCTGAGAATAAACAGAGCAACTTCTACCCTCTCTGGAAAAACTGATCAAAGAGCAGGCATTAGAGAAGAATAACACGGTCCAGAACAAAGAAAGAGGAAAAGGAAGGGAAGGAAGCCTGATGCAAAGGACTGAAGCCGGGGATGGGGCAGGAGACAGCAAAGCAACCTTGCCACAGGCCTCTATTAAACCAAAAAGGCTTCAGAAAACAGTATGTGCATCTCCTTCAAGAACTAAAATGCAGGTGCTGTTCAGTGCAGTGTGCTGTCCCAGGCAGGAGGAACACAAGTGCTGGTGGCTGACGTCACCAGAGCCCCAAAAGAAACACGAGGACTAGGCCAGGGCACCAGCAGAGAGGCAAAGCTGCCTGCAGCAAACTAAGCCCTCCCACCTTGCAAAGCACAACTGGGGAAGTGTCATCCAGCGCCAAAGCACCACATGCCCTGCAGAGCCCCCAAGATCACTGCAAACAGCTTGGTGCAGCTGCTCTGAGTCCCGGTGGCTGTGGATGTGTTTTCCGTGCCATTTCCTGCTCTCTGCTTCTTCCCACTGGGCTGGTGTCGTTGCTACCAACAACCCTGTCTGGGGAAGGCAATGCAGACCAACCTCAGAAGCTCACCAGGCAAGCCCGGCCTTCACCAAAGCCACACACACCTTCTATCACTTTAATGCAGGAACAGGGAGCTCTGGCAGCCTTTTCACAAGGTTTAGTTCAAGGAGGGCCTAATGATGGAGTTCCCTGGCCCCATAGGGTGCAGTCTCTTTAATTGAGGTTTGTCAACAGCTCAGAACTCCCTAGGGACAAGCCAAGAAAAAGGTCAGGGGATTAATTAGTGCCCCCTGCCAGCCACAGTGAAGATGAGGCCAAGCATTACCCACCAGTCGAGAAGGGAACATGGATCCCAAGTGGAACGCCCCCCACACCCCTGCCGCCACCCTCTGCCCCTTGGACTTGGGACACGTGGATGCCAGGGAGGGCCTGATAGGCGCCTCCCCCACCTGCCTCCTCCTCCACCCCAGCCTCTGCCTCTCACCATCCCCACTTAACCCAGACACACAGGCAATGTTAAATAATTGATGCTGTTTTTATTACCGAGAAGTTGCCATAATAATGACACTCGTAACACAATCTTAAATTATTCCACATAATGGAAAAAAAATTAAATGTCGCCCCCGATCAGCAGCCAGAATATGGATGACACTTACATAATAGATGACCTTCTCCTGCAGGGAGCCCAGCAGCAGGCTGGGTGATGGACGGCCAGCCTTGAAGCAAATGGGGACACAGAGTGACGTAGACACTGAAGCGGAGGGGACTGTCCTGCTTCAGGCAGATCAGTCAGATCTGTCAGATCGACCAGGCAGATCACTGCTGCCTCCTCACCTCAGTTTACCCATATGTTCAGAGATCATGGTTTGCAGTCAGGGTCCCTGAAGACAAGGAGAAGAATGATTCAAAGTAGCTGGGCCCTGCTGGTTTCTGAAATACAATCCTTCCTGCCTCGTCCAGGGCACCAGGACCACATCTCTAACTCTGCTTCAGCCCATCTCATCCATGGTCAGTGAGGCAGGTTCTAAAGCTGCAAATTATGCCATACTTGAGACTTTTAAAATCCTGGCTGAAGAAGCCTGGGTTCTCTCCTCCAGGAGGCCTGCCTGGACACACTCAGCCTCGTCTGGATCAAATGTTCCCCCTTCAGTCCTCCCCTGACCTCCCAAACATGCTTCTCTCATACATTTACAAACTGCAGAGTAACTTCAGTTCAACCTAAAAACCATGATGCTCTTAGAACAGGACCTGTGTCTTGCGGCTCTACTGGCAGGGCGCAGCACAGGGCCAGTGTTCAGTAATTCAGTTAAATTACCTATGCTACAGCTGGAGGCGCCAAAGCAAGAGGAAAAGGTCACCTAAGACAGAAAGCAAAGATTCAGGTAACCACAAAGTGGTTAGGCCCCGAGAAAAGAGAGAAGGATTAGTGCCGAGAAGGAAAGAAAAGCCTTAAAGACCTTCTAGCTAATGACAAACACTTGACTTTCTACCCGCCATTGGCTTCTATCCTCTTGATTTTTGTAAGATCATCCGTGTCAGCCCTGAGACCCATAAGGATGGGCAGATTCCTATTCCACAACTCTCTGCCCAAGTGCCCCAGCTCCAGAAACACTCAGAAAAGGGAAGCCTAGCCTACTTTCCGTTAAGTAGGAAAGCACTCAACCTTTCCACCCTGAAGCTCACAGTCCTCCAAGGCCACATCTTCCAGCATCCTCCCCATTCTCTTTCATGACCTTCATCTGAAGCCTCACAACACTTCTAGCTATACTATTTAAGCTATGTAAGTACATCATTACTGAAACTACTTTTTGAGGGATAAAACTTTCTCCTATTTCTGATGCCAAATTACCATTCATAATCAAGCCTATTTAATCTCATAAAACAGATTTTAAAGCACCACACAGCTCTGCAAAGATAAAGCACTGTGAGAATCCCCTGATTGCCATGTCAGGTAAGCAGCCTGTATTCTGAAGAGCAAGGTCTCCCACCAGCAGGGCTGACAGAGAGAGGAGGCTTGGCAGAGTTTTCCAAACCATATTGCTTTCTCTTTTAGCTCATTATAATTTCCCTTCAAACAATAATGGAAACTAAAAGAATACACAACCCTAAGCATAATGATGTTATTTGCTTTCTGGTCCTCACTCTACACTTGATCTAGGCCCAGTCTTAGACATCATGAAAATACAGCCACGGAATCCACTCTGAGCCACTCTGGCTCCTGCACAGTCTGAGAACCTCCAGCTCGTCTTTCTCAGGCAACCTTTTCTGACCTATGTTATCCCTTCGGAGGGTATTAGACCCCTTCTGAAATCCACTAAATGCCAGGATTTTTCTTCCTATAAAAATGCATGTGTACTCAGCACCTATTGCTGGATAACAAAACACCTCAAAACTTAGTGGCTTGAAACAACAACCAGCTGTTATCGTTCACAGTCATCTGGGCACTGCTGCTGACCTGCTTGGGCTCCCTCATGCATCTGCGGTTAGCTGGCGGCTCTTCCAAGGGTTGGATGGTCTGAGATGGCACATGCGCCCGGCAGCCAGGAGTCAGATTCTTCTCCATGGAGTTTCTCGTCCTCCAGCAGGCTAGGCTGAGCTCACTTACACAGTAAACTCAGTGTCCAGTAGCATTTTTCAAGTCTGTGCTTGGGCCACATCTGCTACCCTGTTTCCCCGAAAATAAGACAGTGTCTTATTTTAAGGTGTGCTCCCAAAGATGCGTTAGGTCTTATTTTCAGGGGACATCTTATCTTTCCTGTAGGTAGGTCTTATTTTCGGAGGATGTCTTATTTTCGAGAAAACAGGGTATTATCCCTCCCCCCACCCCCCCGAGCAAAGCAAGTCAGGGACCATCCAGATAGAAGGAGCAGACAGATCTGCAGCACCTCTTGCTGGGAGGATCTACCATGTCACGTTGTGGGGTACTGATGCCCTTTGCGATCGATAGCAGCACATAGGCACAGACATATACAAATTTGTGTGTAATATGAGAAGTTCCCGTGAACTCCCGGCAGCTCTCCACAGATCCAGGCTACAAACAACTGCTTCAACTCACCGACACAATCGGTGGCTTCTCCAATGGGGACCTAAGGACACATTCCCAGAGCTCTGAAAATTTCACGCAATTTATTTTTATTTCGTATTTTCACTTAAATGATAATCTAAAGAGAAAGTAATAGCAAGCATCTGGATCACTAGGGTGACCCCTTTCCACCCAAACCCTGCTGCCGGAAGGCCGCGTCTTTGTTTGCGCCTGGCTGTGCGCTGGAGCTGGTACCCAGCAGGGCTGCTTTAATTGTTTAGGGCAAACAGGAGATGCAAGAGACACATGGGAAGTGCGAGCCAACTGCAGGCCAGACTATTTCACGGATCCCCATAGAGAAGACAGAGGTTTCCAAATAGTTCTAGAACAGCGCTGGGAGAGCTGACCGCATCGGGCAGCTTTCATGGGATGAGTTGTCAGAACCAAACAAAGCTGGCATGTTGCAACTGGTCATTACTTTTAGCAAAATATCACCTACCACATGAAGAAAATATTGTTAGTTTCGGTTTTATTGGTTTTGTTGTTTTGCTTTAGACTAACAAGTGTTTGGTTTTATGACTATCGAAGAGCCAAACCCCTAACAGCTGATGTAGACCTAATTTTGTACTCATGAGCATTCACACAGATGAGCTCATATATGACAGCACAAATATTGAGAATCAACCTGGGGGAAGTGTGGGTTTTATTTCCTTTGAAACAAATGCGTATATGAGTCCAACAGGAAAACGCACCAGCCTAGAGCTTAAAACAACGGCCTGCCCTTCACTCGGCTTCCTTCCCTGTCAACGGCTGCTCAGAAGAGAGACGTCTCTGTCTTCAAATTATGCACTGAGAATCTAACAGTCCACAGTGATCGAATAATTGTCCTTCTTTGCTCAAATATGACATAAACTGCATTGAGTAACAGGCTGACCAAGACTCCACGTGGGCCTCTGCGCATGGACAAAAATCTCCTCCACTCCACGTTTTGTCCTAAACTACAATTTCCCAGAGTTCCCTGTTTCGTGAGCTGCTCCCAGGGAAAAGATTCCAAGGCAAACGTGTTCGGTAAAGTCTACTCCTAAGCAGATAACAGCTCTGAGAAATTCCACAGCAAAGAACATGGTTTCGTTTAATCCTGAATTTCCTATACGTATTTGGCCATATATAAAACCTATTAAGATTCAGCAGATGAATTCTTAGGGAACAGTGTTCAAAGCAATCCTATGATGTGTCCAATGCTCAGAACACTCAACAAAGCACTGTCCTTATAATGGAACATGGTCATATTTTATCCAGGAAAAACAACAACAACAAAAAAAAAAAAGCAGTAGAGCCTTTGGAGCCCTTGGCTTCTAAATATCTATCACTTTCACAAATATATGTCTGTGTTTATCATCCTTAAAAATGATTCAGAAGAATGTATTATATGTAGATAGGGAGCAAGCTACCCCTGGTAGTCACAGCAACCAGAGATTATAAAAACCATTTTAGTCTATAAAACCCTGGCCTTCCCTTTTCTATACCACAATTTCTAAAAATAAAACTAAATAAACCAGCCTTCTATTACCAATGCTGGGGAAGAGATCCTCCACAATCTTTATAGCTTTGACAATCATAAATGATTTTTCTTGATTCTAGGGGGAAAAAAGAGAGAGAAAAAGAGAACGTAAACGAAAGCGCAGCCCTAAGGCAGGCCCAAGCTACAAAGCGGATTGATTCCTCCAAGGGCCTGTGGCCATCAGCTTCCGGTGAGGAATCCCAGTATTAGAACAGTGTGGCAACAGATCGGGGTGAGACCCGGCAGAGAAGATGAATAGGGATGCAAAAAAAGAAAGACGTTGACCTCCACGTTTTAAAAACCAACTCTCTGCACAGACTCCCTGGTCTATCATGAACTCTCTCTTCATCTCTAATGTGACTTCTCTGATATTATCAATATGAGCATCAATATCTTCTATTGATGGAAACACACAGGCACCATGATATGGCCTGAGCCACGTTCCTCCCTACCAAAATTCTCACGTTAAAGTCCTAACTCTTGGAACGTCAGAATGTAGCCCTATTTGTATTTCGAGATTGGGTCTTTAAAGAATCAGTCACATTAAAATGAGATCACGTGGGGGGTCCCAATCCAACAGGACTGGGGTCCTCATGAGAAGAGGATGGACACAGAGACACACACAGGGGGACGATAGCGGGGAGACACAGCCAGAGATGCCCTCCGTGCCGTCTAAAATAAGATCATGTTCCACTGTAAGGCACCCATCCCACTCACACCTTGATTCAGATTTCCAGCCTCCAGAACTCTGAAAGAATAAAATCTCTGCTGCTTTAGCCACCCGAACAATCTGACAGCCGTAACAAACTAACATAGCTGCCGTTTTACACATTCTGAAACTAAGTCATAGAAGCTAAGGAGTCACTGGACACCACAGCGCTAATCAGAGGCACAAACAGAATTTGAACCCAGAACTGCTGGTCTCAAATCCCACCCCTCTTCCGTTACCAGGCCACCTGGGTGATCAACAAGCCATGAACAGATATGGAGACAACATAGCTTCAAGAAGTAAGGCCATCGATGCAGACCCATGGACGCGTGTGCATACGCGTACACAGCACCAGTGCCGTCGATGCAGACCCAAGGACACGTGTGCATACGCATACACAGCAGGCACCAGTGCCGTTGATGCAGACCCAAGGACGCGTGTGCATACGCGTACACAGCTTCAGTGCCATCGATGCAGACCCAAGGACACGTGTGCATATGCGTACACAGCACCAGCGCCGTCGATGCAGACCCAAGGACATGTGTGCATACGCGTACACAGCAGGCACCAGTGCCGTCGATGCAGACCCAAGGACGCGTGTGCATACGCGTACACAGCAGGCACCAAGCTGTGTGCAGAAAGAGCAGGGCAATCAGTGCTCCTGTTCACCAAGAAGAACCCCAGCAAGTGGAACCACAGACCTCAACCTCTTCTCAGCCCGCATGTGACTGCCCACAGAGCCCCCAGGGCACTGGTGCACAGAAGCGGAAATTAATGCAAGATTCTGTGGGGCGAGGGCCCCGCCTGAAAATCAGACCTCCAGGCAGCAATAGAAGAACCAGCAAATGTTAGGACTGTCATGAAAGATGGCCTACCATGAAAAATGGGACAAAGGAGAGAGTTTGGTGCTCAGAAGGGACAGATGCCCTTTGGAGGCACTAAACCATCAGACGCCAAGAAAATCAGCATTGAGGGACTCAAAGATAAGCATTAACTTACAAGGGATCAAGAGAGAAAATTAGCTTTAAAAAGAAAAAATTTAAGAAGTCAAGAGGGCTTCTGTGTTTGTCTCCTAAACCACTTCAGGCAAAGCAAAAGGTTGCCAGCGTGGGATGGGGAGCCGGTGGGCAAGCAGGCCCACCCAGACTCCCTCCCACACTCACGGCCATGGTCTCCCTCAACCCCTCAGCCTCGGCCCCTCCTCCCGAGCTTCTCAGTTGCCCATCCCTGGGAACCTCAACCGCAGGATCTGAAACTTAAAACTGCAAACCATTTCTGAAAATAGCTTTTCTGCCTCCTGATAATCGCCACCTCCCCAGCTGATACAGCTTCCTAAAAGGAAATGTTTACCAGGGTATTCAGCCCAAACCAAGCCTGCTAGAAAAAAGTGGAATCAGGGAAACAGTCAGTGACTCCAAGGAGGGTGGGCCAGGGAGGCGGACAAGCTTTTGGTGAGAGTGGAAATCCCTGTGCATTTTTATGCTAAGGCAATAACATGCAAATAGAACATGAACCACTTCAAAAGAAAAGCTGTGACTTTGAAGAATGCATTTGATTTTTTTTCTAACCATTTGATTTTTTTTTTCTTTTCTTTTTAAACATGGCTTTATCCACAGCATTGCTCTGCTTAGAGCAGAATTAATTATTAAACTTCTCTGGGCTTGACGAGGACTTGGCAGCTGAGAAGGTATTGAAGCAGCTTGCTTCTAAAGCAATGTTTTTCTACTTCCTGCCATGGGTATGTGGGGATTGACATCTTTCCCTTTTCTCTTTTTTCTAAAAGCCTAAATTCCAAAGCAGATAACCAAATTGAGACATGTGGCATGCCTATATAAGGTTTCTGTTGCTGCATGGCAAATTATCACACATCCAGGGCTTCAAACAACACTCCTTTCTCCTCTCTGTTTCCATGGAGCCAGAGTCCAGGTTTAATCTGGGTCCTCTGCTCAGAATCTCATAGGCTGAAATCAAGATTGTGCCTGGGGCCATGGTCTCCTGTGAGGATCAGAGTCCTCCTCCAAGCACACTGGTTGTTGGAAAAATTTAGCTTCTTGCAGCTGAAGGACTGAGATCCCCATTTCCTTGCTGGCTTCTGGCTGGTGACCACTCTTGCCTCTCAGATGCCGCCCTTAGGTTCTTGCCACGTGGTCCCCTCCATGGGCGATACACAGCATGGCTGATTGCTTCCGCAAGGCCAGGAGGAGATGCCTCTCTTAATTCTCTAACCTCAGTGACAGCTCAGTCCCTCTTTTAAGGGGTTGCCTGATTACGACAGGCCTCTCTAGGACAAATGAATGATTCCCCTTATGATGAATTCAAAGTCAACAGATTGATAATCGCCTGATTGATAACTTAATGGGACTAACATCCCATCCTAGGGAAGGGATTCTAGGGCACATCAGAAGGTACTTCTTCAGAGCCAGCTCAGATTTCCACCGAGACAATGCCTGTCATACAAACTCCTCTCCAACGTCTACCTCACCACCCTGAGGATTCTAGGGTCTAAATGTTTCTTTCAGAAACTAATCCTGGAGTCGTGTTGTGAACAAAATGAGGCACTCTACCGATTATTTGTGGCACAAACTTAACAATCAAAGTTCCAACCTCAGAGAATGAATTCCATCTCTTCTGACTGATCAGAAAAAGAAAAGGTGGGATACTCCAGAGACTCTGCCAGGCAGAGTCTTTGACCCAACCATCTTCAGTGGCCTCAAGACCAAGGGACACAAGTTGTCCCCAGTGGACACAAGAGGTGCAATGCCCATCAATGTTTTAGGAACCTACAAAGAGTTTTCATTTCTTTTCAAATCAGAAGAAAAATAATGAATAATGAATTTGTGTGCAATAACTTTATGGCCACCCTGTATAATAATGAATCCAACTGGGATCATTTTCATCTTTCTTACCAACACAGCTATAAAATATAAGTTTTAGTCTTTTTTTTTTTTTTTTTTAATGAAGGAAGGTACCCAGGAAGGCAAAAGTTCGTAGGATCCACACATGAGTTTTCTTCCTAAGTTACAAGCTGCACAGCAATTCCCAAGGGCAGCTGAGCCTGCCTCAGAAGGAGAGCTCAGGCAGGGCTCTGGTCCTACAATGCTGGCCTTTGGACAAACTGAATTTAAGTTACTAAGTGACAAATCAAGATTGTTCCCAGGCCACTGTGGGACAGTACTGATATGCCAAGCAGTTTGATGAGAGCAAATTAGCCTAAAGCCATTAACACAAGAGTAATAAGGCCAAACAGTCCCTGGATGGGCCACTTCATTTTGCTGGGCTCCAAGGTGACAGCCACCCTATCACCCACCTAACAGCCTCATCCTTATCACCCACCTAATAGCCGTGAGCTGATGGCCTTCAGGGCAGGCCAGGACACAAATGGAGCAATCAACCCTTCTCAAATAGGGGAAACAAGCATAAAACTATTTATCAGCAACAATATCAACAGGAGCTTCATCCTGCTAAAAAGAAAGAAAAGGGAGAGAAAGGAAAATGAAGTAAAAGACTATAAATTGGGCATGAGGGTGGCCCCAGCGCCTAGAGATGAAGCGTCCATGTGAGATGTCCGGCTGCTCGTATGACAGGAGGGAGAGAAAACGACAGCCAGAAGGAAGGACAGAAAGATGCAGAGATGGAGGAGAGAACAGGTGGTCCCCAACTGACGGAGTTTCAACTTAAGATTTTTGTTAGTCTACGACGGTGCAAAAGTGATGTACGCTGACTAGAAAGCACCTTTGAGTCCCAATACCACCATTCTGTTTCTCACTTTTATAGTTCAGTTTTCCACAAATTACATGAGGTATTCAACACCTTATTATAAAATCAGCTTTGTATTAGACGATTTTGTCTAGTTATAGGCTCAGGTAAGTGCTCGGAGCATGTCAAGGTGGGCTGTGTCACATTGGGTGTGTCGAATGCAGTTTTGATGTATGGCATTTTCAACTTATGGCGGGTTTATGAGGATGTGACCCCACTGGAAGTCCAGGAATGTCTGTAAATGGTTATCTGCCGGGAAGGACAACCTGCCCACCACAGGGGAAGGCCAAGGAAATATACTCAGCTGGACGAGGAGGATGTTTGGAGATGAGAGTATTCAGAATTCAAGGGTCTGCTGGAATGAGATATTATACCCATTATAAGAAGTGCTCTACTGAGGTGAGCACATATACAGCGTGTGCAGTTGTGAGCCTGTGTGTTTACCTGCAAGACCCAGACAACTAATATACTCTGGCAGATACCCTAAAACTGGCCTCTACATCAAAGTGCCCTCCCAGGAAGCAGGCAAAAAGGGGGTTGGGGTGGGGTGGTGTCCAGTTACCTGGGGGGGTTGGGCGGACTTGGGCTAGAAAAGAATCACAAGCGTGTCTTCCTGAGCCAGAGAAACAATGCATCATGAAAGCCCCCCCCCCCCCGCCACAAGGAAAGGTCCTTTGCAAAAAAAATGCAAACCCATGAGTGGCAAAAGGAGCTGATGGCGTTTCTTCAACACATATCACCGGGTGTACTTTTTGCGCTGTCCACCCACAGAGCGATGTGCCGGGCCAGCAAATCAGCTCTGGATTCATGAGAGAGGCCCCAGAGAGCTGGTCATCACCAGGACACATGGGCTCACCCAGGAGGTTCATAACTGTGTCCTGGGCCCTCGACTGCAGATCCGCTGAGAGCTCTGTCCTCTCTGCAGGCTCCGTGCTTTCCACCCTCGGTTGCTGCTCCTGCCTACACATGGGAAACTAATACCATTCGCCACCCCTACCCCGCTCCTGCTCCCGCCATCCCCACCTCCACCCCCCCACACCCCTGCCAGCAGCAGCATCCCTGATCCAACCTGTAACATCATCCTACATCCCAGCCTGGGCACAAGGAGAAAAGATTGCCGTGTTCCTGTGGGGGCCCGGAAAGCAATGTTTGCTTATGGTAGGAGGAACAAGTGCATGGCCAGAAAATCAGCTGCTGCCCGAGAAACCCCACGAGCTGAAGAGGAAAGCCGGAAGGGAAGACGTCAGTTCTAGGATTTAGAGCAGTGGTTCCCAACCTTCCTAATGCCGCGGCCCTTTAATACTGTTCCTGTGGGTTGCGACCCACAGGTTGAGAACCGCCGATTTAGAGGGAAAGCCCTAGCAAAGGATAAACCCATGAGTCTCGGGGATCAGTCAAGAAGGGAACAGTCGTCCAGGTTCCACCAACGCGAGGACCAACTCATGGCAAGCTGGCTGCTTGATGACCTCGTCCGTCTATCTCGCACACGCATTCTTTATTCCCTTTCTAAAACCAGGACTATGGGGGTACAGGGAACCAGTGGGAGACTGAAGAGCTACAGGTTGTGTTTAAGGTCATGTGGAGGGAAGAGACTATGGTCTGTCAGTCTGCTCAATCCGGGCAGACCACCGTCCAGCTGCCTCAGCCCCGGGTGGGAACTGGCCTGTTGTCCAGGCGGCAGACTGAGCAGGGAGCCATGGGGTGCTTACCACGGCCTCTCCCTCTACACATGCCTGTGCATTTGGTCACTGAGTCCTCCCATCCCATCCTCCCATGAGCATCCACAGCCTACAGAACTCGGCACGAAGAACAAAAAAAAGAAGGCATGGTGTTTGCCCCCACCGTGACAGAGAAATGCGCGCAGCACAGACGTTCACACGGAGCAAGGCATGAGCAGCGTCAGCCACGGAAAAGTCCAAATACATGCTGACAATGCTATCCCTGGGCCTCTGAAAGAGTTAACTGAGAGGAAAGAATTATTTTTTATTCTTTTCTAATCTGGCTGACTCCCAGCAGCAGCTAGTGCTGCTCCGCACTGTCCCCGCAGTGTCCCTTGCCTGAGTGCGAGATCAGAGCCCAGAGGCCTCTGGCTCCCCCATCTAAATGCACACATTAATGGGTCACCAGGGGAAGCCAACCACACCAAAGGACGGGCCACAGTGCCCCATGTTCTGGATGCAGAGGGCCCTTGGCAGCTTTTCCCACATCTGGGACACATTCCCCCAAGTTAGGGAGCCACGCTATGCTTAGGGAACATGACCGCAGAAAAGTTATAGCACTGGACATTTTAATGAGCCCAAACAAGAGGGCTTTGGCACAGGGGAAAAGATGAGAAAACCAGCTGCTTCCAGGGAGAACGAAACCAAATTGGTTTCAGTTGCAAGAGCCAGATTCTGAGCTGCCCAGCAGAGGACTTACCAGGCAGGCCCGCAGGACCCAGAGAGAGGACGAGAGTCAGAGAAGGCAGCCAGGGGCAGGGGAGATGCAAGAAAGGGGGACATGGGACCAGCAGAAGATACCACTCCTCTCTATTACCCACCAAAGCAAGTCCCTAGGGACAAAAATCAAGGCCTTGCCAGAGGACAGAGCCGCCTCTGTCATGCCTGATGAGCACCACCCAGGAACCTCAAGGTGCACAGGATACGCCATTCATGTCTCCTCCCGCTCCCTCCTCCCTCATCTCGCTCTCTCTGTAACACGCCTCTATATTTCCTATACATGTCTATGTAAATTTTCAAGACATACGTATATAACCACCCAGAAAACAATCCAGAAGGAAACGCACCAAGCTCGTCTCCCTGGTTACTAGGGAAACGGATTAAACGCTAAGAATAGATAGTCGTCAGAGAGGATGTTGGTCTTATCTTCCATACTTTTAAAAATCATGAAGCCCAAAGGGCTTGCATGTTCCAAAGAGGCCACGGTGAGGTAGGTTCACCCCATAATATGACAGCCTCTGGAATATTCTACCGAAACCTGGCAGAGCCGCCTCTGGCACAGGGATTCCTCCTCCTAAAGTGGGATCATTCTTCAGCCGTGCACCTGAGAGAGGGCCTTCCCGAGATCCACAGAAAACTCACTTTTTGCTCAAATAATCTTTCAACTATTATTTCTGTGAAATAAGTCAGGAAAAATAACAAGCATGCCAGGACCACCACGCAGGAAAAACAGCAACAAGACTTTATATACACTGTTTCTCTCACCCCCATGAAAAAAGAAACTAAATTTTTGCTCTGAACCAGGAACTGGATCCTCATTTTACAATGTCCTGCACCCCATGGTCACAACTTCCACCCCTTCACATCTGCAATGCTGCTTTTTTTGGGCCCAGAAACATGAGGTTATCCAGGTGCTGTGCCCCTCAGAAGCAGCAGCATCAGCAAGCAGCCACACCACCCCAACACAGGAAACCCCTTTTATGTCTGAAATATAGAGAACTCGGAGCAAATGTGTCATCGAACTGCCAGAGAGGCAGAGAAGAGAAAGGCTAATAAGAGAAAACACGGATTAAGCCCCATCCACTTAAAGCTACATGAAAAAAAGCAAGCTTTTGACACTTGCTGGGGACAAACACGCTGATGAGAATTAAGTCAGCTGTAATGCAGCAGGATTTGCCTGGAGGACTCTCATTTTATGCCTATTAAAAAGGGGACCGGAGGATTAGCTACAAGAAAACAGCAATCCAGGAGGGCCTGGGTCAAAGCACCGGGGAGACCTGCTGTGGGCTTCCAACCTCCCCAGGGGTTAAACACAGTGCAGAGAACCAGTAGGAACTCCTGTCTCCTTAAAATGCTCCTTAGAGGCTAAGCGTCATGGCTCATACCTGCAATCCTAGCCGAGGGAAGCTGAGGCAGGTGGATTGCCTGCACTCAGGAGTTTGGGACCAGCCTGAGGTAGAGCGAGATCCCGTCTCTAAAAACAGCTGTGCCTGGAGCCTGCAGTCCCAGCTACTCAGGAGGCTGAGGCAAGAGATCACTTGAGCCCAAGAAACTGAGGTTGCTGTGAGCTATGATGCCACAGCACTCTACCCAGGGTGACAAAGTAAGACTGTCTCAAAAAAAAAAAAAAAAAAAAAAAAAAAAATGTTCCTTGGAGCTCTCCCTGTGGGGCCGTGTCCTCAGAGCCTGGCTCATGAGGCCCCCTGCCCCGTCCTCTTCTGGCTGTACTCCTGCTGGACATATGGGATTCACAATGTCCCTACCACCTCTCCAGCACCCACAACAGGGTCAGAGCAGCAGCAGCAGCACCTTCCTGGTGCCACCAGATGTTACATCTGAGAAGCTGACTGTCCTGCCCCTGAACCAGGCAGACTTCATTTTTCTCATATTCCATACTCTGCTGACCACACAAGTGATCCAAGAGAAAAAGTAACTGCTCACTTACCAAGACCATCTCTGATGACAGATGTGGGAGTGGTTAGGAACTCAAGTTCAAATGAGATTTCTGATAGCCCCTAGAATCTACTTAGAGAAATAATGTTTGTATTCACGCTGGCTCCCCTAAAACACACATGTACACTCACATTCTCGCTTTCTGAAAAACTGGCTTATTTCTCAGGTGGCAAGAAAGCAGCTCGGGGTCGATGGTTCAGCTCCAACTCCCACAGGAAATGGTACAGGGCCCCCAATTTTAATGAAAATCTCAGCCCTGTATTTTCAAACCCCTCTGGACTGAGAACATGTTTTCTCCTGTTTCCCATCCAGATGGAGATCAGACATAAAAACCATGGACTAAAGCCTCCATCAGCATATGACCAATAGCACATCGAGGATGTTGGGCTCCCGTGAGAACAGACAGCGAACCAGAAGGATGTGGTCTGAGCACCTCCCAGCCATCCTGGGTGGGAACCCTGCAGACCACACCGGTGGAGCCAAGACTCCCTTCCCCAGAAATGCAATCCCTGGTTACAAGCCCCGGGCTGCCTGCATGCTGCCCCACACTCTGCCTGGATAGCTGGGCGCACACCACCACAAGTGGTTTGCAGTTTAATTACAGAAGAGAAGCCTGGGGACCGGGAGGCTGCAGGCCTCCAATTTAGCCATTTGTGAAAGCAAGCTTTTTGTCGACAAAGCACCCAACAGTTTGCAGACCCAAGTTCTGTTTCCTGTTGGGACCTGAGTTTTTCTCTAAAATGAGAATAAAGGCAGTCTGTATAAAATTTAGCCGGATGCCTGGCATGTAACAAGCCCTCGGTGAATATGAGCTGTGATTATCATCACCATTATTATTAATGCAAAATACTATTCCTGGGACTGTCTTAGCAGGGAAGGACAAGGAAGATGGACTCAGTGTAGTTGCGACAAACTCACAGCTGCTCAAATCTGAGTGTATAATAAGCATATCGCACAGGAGAAGAGAGGGGGACAGGGAACTCATGGTCACAGTACCACCGCCTTCTCCCTTCACCATGATGACAGTCATCACGGCCTGTCTCGGTGGGAGAGCTGAGGATGCAGGTCAGAGGGCGGGAGGTGGGAGGAAGGGTCACAGCCCAGCTGGGTCTGGTCCCCACAATATAGATCACTCCCCTCATCCTTCCATTTGACAAATGTGTTCTGTGGTCTCTTCATCCAATCGTAAGCCTAATATTTACCCAGCGAACGCAGTATTTGTGTGCGTTGCTATCCAAAATCCAATAAGTATGGAGACAGAAAAGAGGCTGTCTGCTCATGAGGCATGAGGGCAAACACGGCCAGCTCTTTAAAGAGCCGTTGAGCTAATCAATGCCCTCTCCCATCTCCACTCAGGGGCCCTGGGCCAACTGAGACTTAATAATTATTTTCCATCATTATAGTCCTCAGAGAAGCTTAAAAAGAAAAGGTCACCGTTTCTAAGTTCTCCTTTATTTGCCAAACACAGATCATTTCCTGGGTCCATGAGGCTCCCTCCCGAGACTGTAGCAACCAAAGGCAGCCCTCGCCAGGCCCTGGGAGCAGGATATTGTTCCGCCCGTGGAAACCGCTGGAGTCATCACATTTAGTGGTCTGGCCTCCTCCCGCTCCCACCTTCTCTGCCAGGGTCAAGTTTTGGCCAGACCTCCTGGTAGACATTTCCTCTTAATTTTTCCAGGGCATAAAATAAACACAAAATAAATAAAACATAAAATAAACATAAAAATAACATAAAATAAACAAAAATAAACATACAAATCTGTGGTAGGCCAAGCAGGAAGGAAAAGGAGGCTGTGGGTTGCTGGACCCCATGACCAGCTCCTTGGGCCTGACTCCGTGGCAAAGACCACACGGGGCTCCTTGCTGAGCCCCTCATACACACCAAGGACGCCATGAAGCCCACCACGAAAATCCCTACAAAAGCCGCCCTCTGCGCCTTCTCTCAGGGACCTTGGCTAACAGGAACATAACAAAATCACAGAAGGCTTCTCCTGCTTGAACAAAAGTCAGTTCAAGTCACTGGTGAAGAGGAGGTTTGATGAAGAGAAACAGAGAGCCCTACGGCAGTGACTTTGACGCAGGGAGGGCTTCTCTCTCTGGGGGTCAACGATCCGGCGGGCGCAGCAGCTTCAGCACCGCCAGGAGGACCAGCCTCCCCTGCCTCCCTGCCCTGTCCCCACAAGTACAGCCCTGCTGCTCCAGGAAGGGAGAAGGGGGAGGAGAGGATGACCCCTCCCTGAAGACTGCTGCTGACCTGTCACTAGGCTTCCTGGGGCTGCAAGGGAGGCAGCTAGGTCTAGGAGCTGGATGTACAGCTGAGCACACTGCTGGATCAAATAAAATAGCAGCTCTGTTAAAAAAACAAAAAAAGGGCGGGGGGAGTAAGTGGATATTTGGTGGGTACCCTAGTCTGAATGTTTGTGGCTCCCCCAACGTCCACAAGGTGAAATCCTATGGTGGCAGTACAGCCACACATGCAGAATGGGGCATCTTGGTCACCAAAAGACCACGCATACAACAATGGTCCAGGTCCTCCCTGACTTCCGGCTTGCAGGGCTGTGAGCACATAAACCGGGGACATTTAAAGGCACTGTGTGTGTAGTAATTTGCAGACAGTGAGGGAAAACTAAATTACCAGGGCAGGGAAAAGTTCGTGTGGAAAGAAGCCTGTGTTGGAAACCACGGGGGCAAGGCGAGAACAGCCCCTGTGCCAGTGAGCCAGGCCAGGGAGGACAGCCAGATGACCCACCCTCAGGGGCCTTCAGAGCATCAGAGGGAGCAAAGAAGCAAAGGGCAAAGGCTCAGGGAGGTGCACGGAAAGAACCGTGAGGTGCCAGACACCAAACAAGCAGGTTTGGGAAATGACTGTCACATTAGTGACACCATCCAAAGGGCAACGGCTCCCACAGTGAACAAACGCTTCATTGGATAAAGCAGCACAGCACCGAGGGGCCTGGAGAACACCAGCCACCAGCTGCCTGGGCGGCGGAGGCCCTGGGGGACCCACTCCATCAGCACTGGCTCCCAGGAGCCCCACCAGCCACAAAGCCCTGGGAAGAGCAGCCAGCCATGAGTCACCGGGTCACCAGAGAAAACTAATAAGATGTCATTCCCTAGCTTCTCCATCACTGTTGTTGTCCTAGGTGGGACAGCCATGAGGCTCCCCCCCAGCCTGCAGAATGCTGAGGACTACACAGAGCTGGGATCCTAGCTTCTATAAAGCCGAGACGACAGTCCTCCTCTTCCCTGACCTTAGGGGTTTCCTGCCTCCATCCTTCCCTTCCTCAGATATCTACTGAGCGTCTATCTGTGTCAGTCACGGTAAGTCAGTCACAGCTGAGCAGAAGCCTGGCAAGTCCTTATCCTCAAAGAGCCTCCATTCAGGTGGGGAAACAGATGATGAACAGAAAGAAGGGGGAGGGAGAGGGAAGGGAGAGAGGGAAGGAGAGAAGGAGGGAGGGAGGGAAGGAGAGAAGGAGGGAAGGAAAAAAAGGAAATAAAAGGAAAGGGGAAAAGAAAGAAAACTGAGTAATGGAAGATGAGGACAAGCTGTAGGAAGGAAATAAACAGGGAGAGCTGTGCACATTGCAGGGGGTCTGGGGAGAGGTGGGGAGGTGACTCTGCAGGGAGGCAGCCAGGCAGGAATAAAGAGTATTTCAGAGAAGGCGGCCAGCAGGTGAGAAGTCAGGGAAGTGGGCGTGGCTTGGGGAGCTCACAAAGCAGAGGGGAGGTGGGCTTAATTCTGAGTGCAAACGCAAGCTGTCAAGGGTTTCAAGCAAAGGGGTGGTATGATGTGCTTTCTATGTGGCTGCTGTACAGAGAATGGCCTGGGGGGGAAGAGAGGAGTGAGGCAGGGAGATGGGTCTGTCTGGAGGCTCCTGCAGAGGGAGCTCTGGGAACGAGGAGCCAGTGAGGACGCATTAAGATGTCAGCCGAGGCAGTGAAAAGGGGTGGATGGATCCATGGGACCTGCTGGGAAAAGAGCCACCAGCACTTGTTTGTGAGAAGAAAGGCAACGACAGATTGTCTTGGTTATCATCAAACGCTCACTGCCTGCAGCTAGGAGATGTGAACAGGTGTGAGGCCTGGGTCTTGCCTTTAACAAGATGACCCACTAGCCAAAAATAAAACTTAAAAAGGTTAAAAAAAAAAAAAAAAAAAAAAACAGAAAAAAGGAGGCACTTGCCCCAGAGCCAAATAAGTGACACCGATAATTCTTACTCCAGGAATGTTAAGATAGAGGAGCAAGGGTGTCAAGAGTTCATCTGATCCAGGGAAACATCATCCATCCTTACCTGGCCTTGAGGAGCAGAGCTCACAGGGGAACCTTCTATAAAAGGGAGCCGAGGAGGCGCCAGAACATTCTGCAGTGTGAAGCACCAAGGGAAAACCAGCGTGTTCAGGCCCCCCTTCCTCCGCCCTACCCGGCCGACTGTAAGGAAGCTGCTCACCAGGGCTCACCCTCTAACCTACTCTGTCCGACACAGGGCTCCAAAACGTAATCTGGCCTACAGCAGGTGGCATGCTGAGAAACTAAGACCTCGGACCAAGCAGCTGGCAGATTCTCAAGACAACACTACTGCCCAGGGTATGTAAAGGTAAAGCATCATGCCCATCTCCCATGACCTACTGCTGGGTCCACTGATTCCTACACCAGCTCCTGGGCAAGGATAGCAGCCCTTTCTATCCAGCCAGCCTGCTCTGTTAGGACCATGGCATCTTGTACACATCTGTTACTGCCTCCAACAAAAGCTGGACTAAGCTGCTTATTTTTGAAGATATTATTGTATATATCCAAGTCTCAGAGAAATCATCTCAAGAATAACTACTCGTGATAAACATGTTTGGCAGCTCAAGACAAAATTAGTATTTCCTATGCAAAAATAACAGCCAGATGGAACATGTTATCAAAGAAAAGATCCCATTTGCAACAGTAATAAAAGGAAACACAATACCCAGGAATACACTCAACCAGAAATACGAAAAGTCCTTATGGAAAGAACTTAGAATGCTGCTGGGGGACATAATTAATGACTTGAATAGAAGAGTGGTAAAAAGTATGCTTAGATAAAAACTCTCATCATCATAAACCTGTCATTCTGCCTAAAGGAATCTATAAATCTGAAGCAAAGCTTGTGAAAATACTGGTTTTGAAACTAAAAAGCTGATTCTGAACTTCATGTGGAAAAATATGCTGTAAGACTAACCAAGAAATGTTTGAAAAGGAACAGGGGACTAAAAGATAATAAAACATACAATTTCAATAATAGAAATAGTGTAAAACCTGAATGGACAAAGATCAGGACAGCACACAGACACACACAGCAGGCCAAGCACACTGGCTCACACCTGTTATCCCACCCAGACGGCTAGATTGCTTGACCTCAGGAGTTCGAGACCAGCCTGAGCAAGAGCGAGACCCCATTTTTTTGTTTGTTTGTTTGTTTGTTTTGTTTTTTTTTTGGCCGGGGCTGGGTTTGAACCCACCACCTCCGGCATATGGGACCAGCACGCTACTCCTTGAGCCACAGGCGCCGCCCAAGACCCCGTTTAAAGGAAACAAAAAACTAGCTAGCACGGTGGCACATTCCTGGAGTCCCAGCCACTTGGGAGGCTGGAGTAAGAAGATTGCTTGAGCCCAAGAGTTTGAGGTTCTGCGAGCTGTGATGACACCATGACACTCTACCCAGGGCCACTGAGTAGAATCGGTATTAAAAAAAAAAAAAAAAACCACTACAACAACAAAAAATATATATATATAACACAAATATAATGTGAGCCATAAATAATTTTAAATATTCTAGTAGCCACACTAAACAAAGGGAAAACAAATAGGTGAAATTAGTTTTAAGGATATATTTTACGCAGTAAATCCAAAATATTATCACTCTAGTTTATAAGTGATATAAAAATTGGCAATGAGATATTTTATATATAAATTTTAGTAAGTCTTCAAAATCTGGTGTGTATTTTATATGTAACAGCAAGTCTCAATTTGGACCAGCCCCATTTCTTGCAGTGTTTTGTTTTGTTTTGTTTTGTTTTGTTTTTGTCTGGGGCTGGGTTTGAACCTACCACCTCTGGTATATGGAGCCAGCACCCTACTCCTTTGAGTCACAGGCCCCACCCGTGGACCAGCCCCATTTCAAGTGCTCAGTATACACATATGGCTAGTGGCTAGTACCTAATTCACCTTAAGAGTAAAATAATCCAGAAACAAATATAAAAATATGTCCTCTGATTTAGTAAACTAGAATAGGCATTTCATATCAATGGAAAAAAGATGGGCTAGTCAGCATACAGTAGGACTCTGGGAGCCATCTGGAAATGCATACATTTTAATCCCTAGTTTACTTCGTATACCAAAATAGATTATTCTAATCCCTATCTCCCTTCTTAAACCAAAATAAATTTTGGATGAATCAAATATTTAAAGGCAAAAGAAACAAAGTCATAGAAAAAAAACAGAAAGTATTTTTAATCTTCTTAGAACGAGGAAGACTTTAATGAGTCAAAAAGATCAATAAGCTCCAATATGTACAAATTAAGTAAAAACCACATAGGTAGAAGCACCATCAACAAAGTCGTAAGTGATTAACTGGGAAAATGCAGTAATGCGACAGATAATTTCCTTAGTATACAAGGAACATCAAAATGTCACCAGTAAGAAAAGACCAATAGTAAAGCCAAAAAGAGAAAGACACAGACAGTTCACAGAAAGGGAAACACGACAGCTTTGAAACATGCAGAAAGAGGCTCAGGACCACTTACAGGAAGACTCCAGGAAGCATCACTTTTCACCTATCCCTATTAATAAAAAAATTTTTAAAAAAAGCAAAAAAGGGGCAGTACCTGTGGCTCAAGGAGTATGGCACCAGCCCCATATACCGGGAGTGGCGGGTTCAATCCCTGCTCTGGCCAAAAACTGTAAAAAAAAAAAAAAAAAAAAGCAAAAAATGTGCCAAAACCCACAGTGCTGAGGTATTGAGAAAGGCGTTCACAAACACAGCTGGTGAAAGACTATGTGCGTACAGGTTCAGCAGAGGGCAACTTGAGAGTTTCTGCAAAATGCAAGATTCACAAACCATTATATAATCCCATTTCCGGACAAGTTCCCACGGACCCAAACGCACACAATAGATGTTTTCTCACCTGAAAGGCCTGAGCTAATCATTAGTGTGTTGATTTTAAAATGGATAAAGGGAGGAGCTGCCTCTCAAAATGTGTTTTGATTTCAAGCAAATAAACGTACACTGACCTGCCTGTCTAACGTAGGCTACAAGGCAGAGGCCTTTTTGGTTCATAAAAATCAATGGCTAAAGTTCTGCTTCACCTGTTTTGCAAAGATCTTGCTCATAACACTTTATTTACAATCTTCAGATTTGGTCTCTTTAAAGCTGTGGAAGAAATTAAAGATAACCCGGGAGGAAATTGGAAAACAGGGTCAGTCTCCATTTGTCTGATTTGCTGTCAAGTCTGTTTCGACAGCTGTCTTTGCTATGCCTTCATCATCAGAAAGTTGGTGATTCAACATGAGCAAATCTATTCAAATCAATTGACTGAATTCTCATCAAAACTTCTGTAACCTTTAATTCAGGGGTGTCCTACCCGTGGCCCATGGGCTGCATATGGATTTTATGAGGACTTCTTTGCTTATCTGTGGTGCCAGATGTCATAAACCTATGCACGGAATCTTTTTTTTTTTTTTTTTTTTTTTCTGCTGATCAGCTTTCATTAGTGTTTGTGTATTTAATGTGTGTGGCCCAAGATAACTCTCCTCCTTCCAACATGCAGCAGAAAAGAAAAAAGGTTGTACACCCCTGACAGCAACAAATACAAGTGAATTTAGCAGTTTGGTTAACAAACTATTGACATGAGGTTGAGCTGATGACACAGCAGCAGGTGTTCAGAATGTCACAGCAGCGGAAACACAGAGCCTGCAGTAATCAAGCAACTCCACCAAGGCAAGGTCAGCCATGAGATGTCATTAAACAGTCAAGGTCTGTTTAATGGGCCAGGGTAGTTCCCGCATCACTGTTTGCAAGAGAAAAGCCTTCGAAACAACTGAAATGTCCCTCCACAGGGAACTGGTTAAATCAGTCACAGCTCCTCCATTTGATGGAATACTGTACAGTTGTTAAGAAAAAAAAAAATGAGGCAACGATCAGGCTTCAGAGCATATCGATATATTTAAATTTACACGCTTGGGGAGGCACAAAGCACCTCTAAGAAGGGAGAAAAGGTCTGGTTAAAAGCAGTAGCCTCTGAGGAAATGAAACGCATAACTGGGAGCCCACAGGGTGGGGGAGAGAGACTTTTCATTACAGACCTTTTAGCACCTTCTGGATGTGAGCTGTGGGTGAACAATTCTGTTTTTTCACATAAGAGTCAGGTTCTCCCACCCAGTCTCAAGGAAGACTCCCAACAGTAAGAGTGAAGTCAGATGGGAGGGAGGAAGGGAGGGCTAAAACTTGGGCAGACAGCACTGGCATCTGCCCTTGCCCCCCGACCCCACCCGCCAGAACAGGCCCCCAGGGTAGAAGGGAAACCGTACAATGCCCAGATGGATTTGAGAGTCAAAGACCAGAGGCTCCTGCCCCTTACACACACACACACCCTGGTCCTGAATGGAGCCCAGGGTGGTAGCAAGCTCCAGAGAAATAGTAGCAGAGGACCACAGGGTACAGAGGACCGTAGGGAGCTTTAGGGTTTCTTAGGGTGGCATCAGGGCAGTGGAGTATTCCTGGGAGCCTCAAAGGCACAAAGCAATAGAGAAATTCAGGGCAAGCCCATTTCTCCCATCCAGCAGCATAAAAGCAGCCCTTCCCCTTATTCTTCCCTCATGAGAAAGACCTTAAAGAACTCCTTGCAGCGTCCCCACTGCACACAGCATGGGGCAGGAGAGGGAACCTAGCCAACCCCAGGTGGGCACAGAAGTAGCCAGGAGACCTGGAGGGGCTTGGCCAAACCTGGCCCACAGCCTGCTTTTGCATATAAAGTTTTATGGCCCACGTCCATTCTTGTACGTATTGTATAGGGCTGCTAGTGTCCACAAGGCCAGAAATATTTACCATCCGGCCCTTTACAGGAAAAAAAGGTTGCCAACTCCTGATCTTGGGAACAAGAACAACTCAGCAGTGATCCAAAGGAGGTCAAAGAGGACCCAAAGCAGAGGCCTGCAGCCCCCTGCAGCTTGAAATCATGTGGGAAAAACTCCAGATTCACTAGGACTGAGTTTCTGCCATCCCAAGAGAATGGGAACTCAACAAAAGATACCAGGTTGATGTGGATTTGTAGACTGAGCCGCACACTCAGGACCCTGACAGGGCTGCAGTTAAAGTGCAGTCACCACCAGCCCCCCTAAAACATAGTTTCTTGTGATATCAGGCCAATAAAAACTAGAGCCTGGATGAAGGAACTGGCTACAACCTGAATACAGGCTAGAACATGTCCCAGCCCATCACATTGAGTACAATGTGGACTATTTGCTAATTATGGAGTCATGTGGGAGGGCACTTCTTAAAACCCCAATGAACAAGATTCCTGTTCCCTGGATGTTTGGAACTATGCATGAGGCATGCTGAATCCAAAGGCTTCCTATTTCAATGAGTGTTTAGGGAAAAGAAAGTCTCAGCTCAATTCTAAAGTTGCATTCAAATGTGGGCTTGATTTGTCAAGATGAAGCTAAGCTAAATGGTCAAGCCTTCTCCCCTTGCTGTACAGAATATCTCCGTCCCCCCAGTGGGTGACCCAGATGTGAAGATAATGAATTTATACCTGGGAAGAACTACATAAATAGAGAATGTTATATCCTTTAATTCAGGAAGGCAGCAGTTTTCAAAGTGGGGTCCCCAGACCACAGCCATCAGCAACACCCAGGAGTTTGTTAGAAATGCAAATTCTTAGGTTGTAACTGGGTTATAGCTTTCATGTGAAGGTCCTACATTAGTTTCATAATAAGGGCGAGTACATTGGGTACTTTTTCTTCCATTCTTGAGACACTTTACTAAGAAGAAGAATAGGGAGAAAGGGGAAAGGGAGAAGAGGAAGGGGGAGGGAGGGGGAAGAAGGGGGATTAATGGGATTACACCTGCCGTGCATCTTACAAGGGTATATGTGAATCCTAGTAAATGTGGAATGTAAAGGTCTTAGCAAAATAACTAAGAAAATGCTACAAAAGCTATGTTAACTAATGTGATGAAAATGTGTCAAACAATCTATGAACCAAGTGTATGGTGCCCCACGATCATACTAATGTACACAGCTATGGTTTAATAAAAATAAATAAAAAAAAAAAGAAATGCAAATTCTCAGGCCCCATTCCAGACCTCCTGAGCAGATGCTCTAGGGGTGGGCCCAGCAATCTGTGCTCCAGCAAGCCCTCCACGGGCTGATAACATGCTCTCAAGTGTGAGAACCACGGCCATAAAGCAAGTGGTGGCTGAGAAAGGCAAAAATCACACAACACGTAGTTGCTATTCTTCAGTGACACAAATTATTTTACCAGTCCCTGAGTCATCTGACGTTTCCCTCTGGAAACAGAAATGTTAAAAGAATAAGGAGGAAGGCCATTTGTTTACCCGAAACATAACAATATCCCAAGTCTATTTCATTTACTTCTAAAGCTAATGATTCTCCTAACCAATAACTCTACAAAATTGCTGGCAGCAGCAATAACCCTCTTATGGAATTGATTTTCTCCTGCTAGAAACAAAGAAGTCCACCCTCTAACAATCTGACCCTCATCGATTAGTAATTCATCAGAGCCCTGCGAGCACATTAACCATTAACGTGTCTGCAGCTGCACCCACCCACGAGTGTGCCCACTCAGGGGGGCCGTGCACTCTCCGCCAGGCGCCAGGTATAAGGCGATGACGTGCTCATGCTGACACCGGCTGGGAGGGAGACCCAATGGGACAGGGCAGAAGAAGCCGGCTGAGCGAGGGCCGTGCAGGCAGCACTATGACAGAGGCACACAACTCTGTGCCACACTGAATTTTGGCCCCCAATCCTGCAGACAGGGCTGGTAGCTGTATTCCACCCTGTCAGGTAGGGCTCATGTACGACATTCATTCCCAGCCAAACTCTTTTTATATGCCCCGATTTCATTTTCCCTCCATAAACACAAGTGTCTGACTTTTTATTATTGCCTTTAGTTTATTTCTCTTCCAGCAATCTCTGCCCTAGCTCCCTGTTACGGCTTGAACTGTATCCCCACAAAAGATGTTACGGTCCTCAGCCCCAATACCTGTTAATGAGACCTTATTTTGAAACAGGGTCTCTGCAAACAATCAAGTTAAGGTAAGGTCACTGGGGTGGACCTAATCCAATATGACTGTCATTGGATAGTCCTGAAAAGAAGAAATGTGGACACAGAGAAACGCACCAAAGAAAGCCGGGAAGAGCGGAGTTACGCTACTGTCAGGCAAGGAGCTACCAGAAGCCAGGAAAGAGGCCTGGAACAGATGGACCTAGAGCCTTCAGAAGGAGCGTGGACCTGCTTACAGCTTGATCTCAGACTTCTAGAAGGTTCTGATAGAAAAAAATTTCTGTTGGCCACGCTGCTCATATTGTGGAACAAGGTTACATTGTTTTGGCAGCTCTTCCAAATTAACACACTCTCCAGTGAGAATCTATGTTCCCCCAAAGGCAAGGTGGCCCACAGAGCTCCCTCTGAAAGCCAGGAGTCCCAGTTACTTTATAGACACTGGGAAGGGAGGACGATATTGCCAAACTATGGTTGGAGGCTAGACAAACTGGTGGGTCCCAAACTTGGCTAGGCATACAAAGCCAGGCAGGTATAATCCCAGCACTCTGGGAGGCCAAGGCAGGAGGATCCTTTAACCTGAGGAGTTCAAGACCATCCTGAGCAAGAACAAGACCCCATATTTACTAAAAACAGAAAAACTAGCCGAGCATGGTGGTAGGTGCCTGTAGTCCCAGCTACTTGGGAGGCTAAGGCAAGAGGATTGCTTGAGCCCAAGAGTTTGAAGTTTCTGTGAGCTATGATGTCATGGCATTGTACCATGAGACTGTGTCAAGAAAGAAAAGAAAGAAAAGGAAAGGGAAGAAAAAAAGAGAGAGAAAGAAACACAGTCTTACACCCCAAGCCTCCTAAACACGAATGTTAGAGGGTCAGATGTGATGTGCCACCTGCCAGGCACTGGCTCACAGAACCTTCAAAGTCTCTTCTGACTAACAGGGAGGGTCCATTACTGCCATCCTGCTGTGCCCTCCAGCCTGGGATACTCTAAGTGGGCTACATGGACCAGGAGCACTGGCCACACCTAGGAGCCTAAGAGACACACAGAGGCTCCCGGGCTCCACCCCAGACCTGGCAGATTACACTCTGAATTTTAGCAAGATCTCCAGGCAAATTGTGCACACATTCATGTGTGAGAAGCACTTGTAGATACCCATGGTTATGAGGAAAGCATAAATTACAATAAAGAATAAATTATTTGATAGGCAGCATGGACTAGTTGCCAGTAGCACAGGCCCTGCAGCTGGACTCCTTGGTATCAGTGCTTTGGGCCTCAGTTCCTTCATCTGCAAACGGGGGGTAATGCAGCACCAGCCCGGGCCTGCTAAAAAACAATGACAACTACAATAATAAAAAATATATATATATATATATATATGTGTATAGCGCCAGGCATTGTGGTGGGAGCCTATAATCCCAGCTACTTGGGAGGCTGAGGCAAGAAAATCATTTGAGCCCAAGAGTTTGAGATTGCTTTGAACTGTGACGCCAGAGCACTCTACCAAAGAGGTGACATAGTGAGGGAAGGAGGGAAGGAAGGAAGGAAGGAAGGAAGGGAGGGAGGGAAGGAGGGAGAGAGGAAAGAATAGGTTATTACCCAAAAAACCATGAAGCTCTGCAGGGACCTGGAGTTTGTCTTAGGAGGTGACCATCAAATGTACCAGTGCAAACAGGATCCAGTTTGATCGAGTGGGATGCGGGATGCTCACCGCAAGATTCTGGGATAGAAATAAAATGGAAGGCTGGGTGTGGTAGCTCACGCCCATAATCCCAGCACTCTGGGAGGCTGAGCTGGGTAGATTGCCTGAGCTCACAGGCTAGAGACCAACCTGAGCAAAAGCGATACCCCATCTCTAAAAATAGCTGGGTGTTGTGGCAGGCACCTGTAGTCCCAGCTACTTGGGAGACTGAGGCAAGAGAATCACTGGAGCCCAAGAGTTGAGCTTGCTGTGAGCTATGATTCCACAGCACTCTACCAAGGGTGACAAAGTGAGGAAAAAAAGAAAGAAAAGAGAAAAGGAAGGGACAATTGACCCCACAATCCTCTAAAGAAATGAGCGAAGGGTACCTAGCCCTCTCACAGCACATCTAGAAATGTAGCAAATGCTCTCCAGCCCCCAAAGGGAATGGAATGAACTATTATAGGAACATGTGGATTGCCTTAGATTTCTTTGGAACTCTCTGGAAAACACGAACTTATTTTTGTTTGCTTAAAGACAAAGTCCTGAGTCAGAATGCCCTTTCCTCTCCATACCAAGTCCTTTCCCACTCCAAAAATTCATGACATTTACAGAGAAGTCAAGCAGACTCCATCTCCCTATCCAAAAATGACACCCCTTAAAACGAGCCACAGGTGGAGGAGCTATTTCTTCACACTCTTGTCCCACATCCTGGAGAAGTGAACCTACTTTCCGTTATTACACTTGGCATGAAGAGTTTAAAGAGCGTCCACAAATCAGAAAAGAGCGCCTTGTAACAGACAGCAACCAACTCTTTGGCTCTGTTTCTTTGTTAACTGAGGAGATCTAAAACAAAAGAAAAAAATCCCTAGGCCTACGTTTTGTTTTAAACACTCACGGATCTTTCATTTTATAAAATCAAAGCCTTTTTTTAAAATACGTTCAGCTATAAACAGGCATTTATTTTTAAATAAGATCCTACTTTGCACCGACTTTTCTTTTTTAAAACAAAGACATATTTGAAAATAAATTCCTCCTCTAGTAAATTAAATTGAAAAACCTAGTTATGAAAAAAGTCGGAGGGCAGAGACAAGATGGCTGACTGAAGCCAGCTTTCCACAGAGGCTCCCGTCCAGAAGGAGAGTTAAAGGATAGAAATTTAGCAAGTAACCTGGCAGAATAGAGCTGCACAAGAAAGAAGGTTGAAGACACACATCAACCTCGCTGAGGTGAGCTGCGACCCCAAGGATATAAACAAAAGGTACAAAATCCATCACCAAGCAGATAGGAGTTCCCCTCCACCATGAGAACGGCTGGGAGTGCCCCACAAACAAACAAGCAGAGTTCAAAGGTCCTCCCACCACACTCCACGGGAGAGACCCTCTAAAAACTGGACCTGCCTCCCCTCCTAGGGTGCCACGGCGTTCTCCTGCCAGGCATAAAAGTGTACAGAACTGTATATATTCTCTACCTGCAATTCTGGGCTCCCAGAACTCCCCTCCACTCTCACTCTGGGAGGCCTGTCCCCAGGAGTCCAGATTCTTGGGTGATTTCTCGAAGGGTGAGGACATGGCCAAGACTGCAGCTGGTCAGTGCTGATTCTGCAGCACGGGAGTGAGGAGAGGACGGTTGGCTGAGAGGGAACCACACCGGAGCGGCGGTACCCGAGGCGCAGGGCAGCAGCCATTTTTTGGCAACAATAGGGCTCACTCCCAGATATTCCGAAGCCACACTCCCTCTTCCCCTGGGCATCTTCTCAGGTGACAACCACAACAAAACAGATCTGGGACGGAAACACAGGCCCTGTGAGTAAAAGGTTTGCCTGAGGTGGTACCCGTGAGTAAAGGGTTTGCCTGAGGCGGTACCGGCCTGGGAGGAGCACGGGGACTAGAAACGCACGCACAGGGCTGGCAAGTTCCCAGGGCGGGGCTGACTGCTTTACTGAGCTTAAGACGCACCCGGCCCTCAGGGGATGGTCAGCCTATAGACAAAGGAAGGCAGGAGGCTAGAACTGACAGCTAACCGAATATAAACCTGCAGGAACAAAGACAGGGCTTGAGGCACAGGCTCTGGGAACTCAAAACAGCTTCTCTTCTGCACGGGAATTTAGCAGGGTCAGAAACAAATTCCCGCAAAGTTGTTCTGTTCTGTTCTGTTAGTAACATCAATCAGGGGTGGGGCTGGAACAGAATGAACGCTCCCCAGCCTCCATCAAGCGCCCAAGGTTGTCAGGCCTCACCTCCCCCTGCTGGACAGAGGCAGAGCGCAGCAGCCTCGCTGAGCAGAAACAGATTTCCTTGTGATTCAGGCAGGTGCAAACACCTGGAGTATCTGTTCATTAGAGGCAACTGGATCACAGCCCTGCGGGGCTATCAGTGACTGGGTGTGACAGAGGTGCAAGGTGGGGAAGGAGGCATCAACCTTCCCAGACTAATCTATTTGCTGGGTGGGTCCTCCTGCCTCCACTGAGCACCGGAGAAAGCCATATCTGAGTTGTCACCAGAACCCTGCGATCCAGTTGCCAGAGACCTTTTAAACTCTCCCACTTGAGACAGGGGCTGACTGAGACGATTGATTTGGACCTCTGGGATACCACAAAGGCAGTCCTAAGAGGGAAATTTATAGCACTGCAAGCCTTCCTCAAGAGAACGGAAAGAGAGGAAGTTAACAACTTAATGGGACATCTCAAGCAACTGGAAAAGGAAGAACATTCCAACCCCAAACCCAGTAGAAGTAAAGAAATAACCAAACTTAGAGCAGAATTAAATGAAATTGAAAACAAAAGAATTATACAACAGATCAATAAATCAAAAAGTTGGTTTTTTGAAAAGGTCAATAAAATAGATAAACCTTTGGCTAACCTAACCACGAAAAAAAGAGTAAAAATCTCTAATCTCATCAATCAGAAACAACAAAGATGAAATAACAACAGACTCCTCAGAAACTCAAAAAATCCTTAATGAATATTACAAGAAACTTTATTCTCAGAAATATGAAAATCTGAAGGAAATTGACCAATACTCAGAAGCATGTCACCTTCCAAGACTTAGCCAGAATCAAGTGGAAATCTTGAACAGGCCAATATCAAGTTCTAAAATAGCATCAACTGTACAAAATCTTCCTAAAAAGAAAAGCCCGGGACCAGATGGCTTCGCGTCAGAATTCTACCAAACCTTTAAAGAGGAACCAGTGCCTATATTACTCAACCTGTTCCAAAATGTAGAAAAAGAAGTAAGACTACCCAACACGTTCTATGAAGCAAACATCACCCTCATCCCCAAACCGGGAAAAGACCCAACAAGAAAATAAAATTATAGACCAATATCACTAACGAATATAGATGCAAAAATATTCAACAAGATCCTAGCAAACAGAATCCAGCAACACATCAAACAAATTATACATCATGACCAACTCGGTTTTTTCCCAGGGTCTCAAGGCTGGTTCAAGTATAATTCAGCACATAAACAAATTAAAAAACAAAGACCATAAGATTCTCTCAATTGATGCAGAAAAAGCCTTTGATAATATCCATCATCCCTTCATGATCAGAACACTTAAGAAAATTGGTATAGAAGGGACATTTCTTAAACTGGTAGAGGCCATCTATAGCAAACCCACAGCCAATATCGTATTGAATGGGGTTAAACTGAAACCATTTCCACTCAGATCAGGAACCCAACAAGGCTGCCCATTGTCTCCACTGCTCTTTAACATTGTTTTAGCCACCACAATTAGAGAATAAAAGGCTATCAAGGGTATCCATGTAGGGTCAGAAGAAATCAAACTTTCACTCTTTGTAGATGATATGATTATATATCTGGAAAACACCAGGGATTCTACTGCAAAACTCTTAGAAGTAATCAAGGAATACAGCAGCGTCTCAGGTTACAACATTCATAAATCTGTAACCTTTACATATACCAACAATAGTCAAGTTGAAAATAACAGTTAAGGACTCTATTCCGTTCACAGTAGAGCCAAAGAAGATGAAATATTTGGGAGTTTATCTAACAAAGGACGTGAAAGATCTCTATAAAAAGAACTATGAAACTCTGAAGAGAAGAAATAGCTGAAAATGTTAACAAATGGAAAAACATACCATGCTCATGGCTGGGAAGAATCAACATTGTTAAAATTCCATACTACCCAAAGCAATATACAATTTTAAAGAGATCCCTATTAAAGCTCCACTGTCATACTTTAAAGATCTTGAAAAAATAATACTTCATTTTATATGGAATCAGGAAAAAACCTCGAATAGCCAAGACATTACTCAGAAATAAAAACAAAGCAGGAGGAATCACGCTACCAGACCTCAGACTATACTGTAAATTGATAGTGATCAAAACAGCATGGTACAGGCACAAAAACAGAGAAGTAGATGTCTGGAACATAACAGAGAACCAAGAAATTAATCCGGCTACTTACCGTTATTTGATCTTCAACAAGCCAATTAAAAACATTCAGTGGGGAAAAGATTCCCTATTTAACAAATGGTGCTGGGTGAACTGGCTGGCAACCTGTAGAAGACTGAAACTGGACCCACACCTTTCACCATTTACTAAAATATAGATAGACTCTCACTGGATTAAAGATTCAAACTTAAGACATGAAACTATAAAAATACTAGAAGAGAGTGCAGGGAAAACCCTTGAAGAAATTGATCAGGGTGAGTATTTTATGAGGAGGACCCCCCAGGCAATTGAAGCAGCTTCAAAAATACACTCCTGGGACCTGATCAAACTAAAAAGCTTCTGCACAGCCAAGAACACAGTAAGTAAAGCAAGCAAACAACCCTCAGAATGGGAGAAGATATTTGCAGGTTATGTACCCAACAAAGGTTTAATAACCAGAATCTGCAGAGAACTCAAATGTATAAGAAAGAAAAGAACAAGTGATCCCATCGCAGGCTGGGCAAGGGACTTGAAGAGAAACTTCTCTGAAGAAGACAGGCACACGGCCTACAGACATATGAAAAAATGCTCATCAGAGAAATGCAAATCAAAACTACTTTGAGATATCATCTAACTCCAGTAAGATTAGCCCGTATCGCAAAATCCCAAGACCAGAGATGTTGGCGGGGATGTGGAGAAAAGGGAACACTTGTATACTGCTGGTGGGAATGCAAATTAATACATCCCTTTGGAAAGATGTTTGGAGAACACTTAGAGATCTAAAAATAGATCCGCCATTCAATCCTACAATTCCTCTACTAGGTATATACCCAGAAGACCAAAAATCACATTGTAATAAAGATATTTGTACCAGAATGTTTATTGCAGCCCAATTCATAATTGCTAAGTCATGGAAAAAGCCCAAGTGCCCATCGATCCACGAATGGATTAGTAAACTGCGTTATATGTACACCCTGGAATATTATGCAGCCTTAAAGAAAGATGGAGAGTTTACCTCTTTCATGTTTACATGGATGGTGCTAGAACAAATTCTTCTTAGTAAAGTATCTCAAGAATGGAAGAAAAAGTATCCAATGTACTCGGCCCTACTATGAAACTAATTTATGGCTTTCACATGAAAGCTATAACCCAGTTATAACCTAAGAATAGAGAGAAGGGAGAAGGGAGGGAAGGGAAGGGAAGGAGGGGGGAGGTGGGCAGAGGGAGGGGGATTGGTGGGATTACACCTGCGGTGCATCTTACAAGGGTACATGTGAAACTTAGTAAATGTAGACTATAAATGTCTTAACACAATAACTAAGAAAATGCCAGGAAGGCTATGTTAACCAGTGTGATAAAAATGTGTCAAACGGTCTATAAAAATGCCCCATGATCGCATTAATGTACACAGCCATGATTTAACAATAAAAAAAAAAGAAAAAAGTCAACATCACCACCAACAAAATCAAATAACTATTAAAAAATGGGCGAAGGACTTGAGTAGACAATTTCTCCAAAGGTGATATACAAATGTCCAAAAAGCATATGAAAAGAGGTTCAACCTCACTAGTAAGAGAAATGAAATCAAAACAATAATGAGATATCACCTCATACTCATCAGGAGAGCTATTATCAAAAAGCAAAAAAGCAAAACTCCCCCCAAACCAGAAAATAACAAATGTTGGAGAGAACATGGAGAAGTAAGAACCTTTGTGCATTGTTGGTGGGATTATAAAATGGGACAACCACTGTGGAAAACAGCACGAACGTGCCGCAAAAAAATTAAAAACACAACTACCATATTATCTGGCTATCTCACTCCTGGATACATACCTAAAAGAATTAAAAGCAGGATCTAAAATAGATACTTGCACACCCACATTCACAGCAGTACTATTCCTAAAAGCCAAGAGGTGAAATCAACACAAATGTCCATTGGTGAATGAATAGATTAAAAAATGTGATATATACATACTGTAGAATATTCAGCCTTAAAAGAAATCCTGTGACATCCTACAATGTGGATGAACTTGGAAAACATGATGCTAAATAAATAGGCCAGCCACAAAAAGGCAAATGCTGTATGATTTCACTTACGTGAGGCCTCCAAAGTACTCAAATTCATAGAAACAGAAAGTACAGTGGTGGACGTCAGAGGCTGGGGGTAGGGAGAAAAGAGATTTTTTTTTATGTTGGGGATTCATTGAGGGTACAATAAGCCAGGTTACACTGATTGCAATTGTTAGGTAAAGTCCCTCTTGCAATCATGTCTTGCCCCCATAAAGTGTGACACACACCAAGGCCCCACCCTCCTCCCTCCGTCCCTCTTTCTGCTTTCCCCCCCTCATAACCTTAATTGTCATTAATTGTCCTCATATCAAAATTAAGTACATAGGATTCATGCTTCTCCATTCTTGTGCTTTACTAAGAATAATGTCGTCCACTTCCATCCAGGTTAATACGAAGGATGTAAAGTCTCCATTTTTTTTAATAGCTGAATAGTATTCCATGGACTTCATTAAACTGAAAAGCTTCTGTACAGCTAAGGAGACAATAACCAAAGCAAAGGGACAACCTACACAATGGGAAAGGATATTTGCATATTTTCAATCAGACAAAAGCTTGATAACTAGGATCTAGAGAACTCAAATTAATCCACATGAAAAAAGCCAACAATCCCTTATATCAATGGGCAAGAGACATGAATAGAACATTCTCTAAAGATGACAGACGAATGGCTAACAAACACATGAAAAAATGTTCATCATCTCTATATATTAGAGAAATGCAAATCAAAACAACCCTGAGATATCATCTAACCCCAGTGAGAATGGCCCACATCACAAAATCTCAAAACTGCAGATGCTGGCGTGGATGTGGAGAGAAGGGAACACTTTTACACTGCTGGTGGGACTGCAAACTAGTACAACCTTTCTGGAAGGAAGTATGGAGAAACCTCAAAGCACTCAAGCTAGACCTCCCATTTGATCCTGCAATCCCATTACTGGGCATCTACCCAGAAGGAAAAAAATCCTTTTATCATAAGGACACTTGTACTAGACTGTTTATTGCAGCTCGATTTACAATCGCCAAAATGTGGAAACAGCCTAAATGCCCACCAACCCAGGAATGGATTAACAAGCTGTGGTATATGTATACCATGAGATTTTTTTTTTTAATAGGTATAGACTTTCAGATTTGCAAGATGAGAAACCACTAGAAGTCTGTACTTTAACGTCACTGAACTGTACCCTTAAAAATTTTAAGTTAAGAGGGTAACTTAATGTTGTGTTTTTTACCACAATGAAAACAAACAGAAATAACCACCACCCACCCTTGCTCAATGCTCTGCTGAAGGTTGGGGGTCCACAGCACAGCTAGACTTTGGCTGCATTTTACAGTGTTCTCCTGATGCTAGAATCTTCCTTCCTCTACTTATTTAGTCCTTTTATTTGCAATGAAATAATTTTACCATGATAACAGTACAAGTTTCTCTTATAATGCTTGGGGCCATGGCCATGCCTTATAACACCATAGTAGCCAGGGTATAAATATTCTATGTCAAATCATTTTGTTTACACCATCCTAAGATTTGTCTTAAGGACACAGGTTACCTTTAAATAATCTAGTCTTACTTGTTTTTGCCTTCTAACAGAATTTTTAAAGGGCATCTACTGTTCTAAGAAATTACCATTATACTTAGGAAATATGCTAATTTATAATGACAATTTTGTCACACATCCTCACCTTCTGTAGTTTATCAACCCAGCTTTGAGTGGATACTATTTTTTTTATTCTCCTGTTTCCAGATGTAGAATTTGGCATTCGTTAAGGGAAAGTGATAAATTCCCACCTTGAAAATTAAACAGGCCACCGCATAGAGTGTCCCCCTAGGAGGTGAGCCCCTGGTAAACTGTTCTTCCAGCAATGGCTTTCATATGTGGCATATACAAAACTTATTTAGGGAAAAACTGTCACCTAGGATAAAATGAATGCTCTCATAAGAAGCTCTTCAGTAATTTCTTTTGTCTTCATCAGTCAAGTAATTTACTCTTTCAGTGGGAGATCATCTTAAATTACACAGCCTAAGAATGGATGATGCTGCACATATAATCAAGCGATTTGCCAATGCTGCTGTAAAATGGCTAATCTATCTCATTCCAGGAGAGACAGAACGGCACAAATATTCTGTCGCAATAGCAAGCATTAGGCTGCAAACTTAATGAAACAAAAATCGGTGACGTCCACTACCCTGTGTCCCGCTTGGGTCTCACAGTTAGTTAGAATGCTGACATTCAGACCAGTGTGGCACACCAGGAGAAATTACTACAAAGAAATTCTTCCAACCAGTCGCAAACCCAAAGACTGCCAAATTCGGACAACTGGATCCTTGGTAGTTATCCAACTTAGAAACAGAGCAATGACCAGGAAGAAAAAAAAAACACAAGGGATTCAAGTATAATGGTGTAAATGTAGTAAAGGTGGTCATTTCCTTTTCTTAATAGGATTTTCTACTAATATTCTCCCTCCTCCACCAATATACACATAGACACCAAAGCTTACAGACTGGTTTGTAACATAGATTCAAAAAAGTACCCAATGTACTCACCCTTACTATGAAACTAATGTAGGACCTTCACATGAAAGCTATAACCCAGTTACAACCTAAGAATAGGGAGAAGGGGGAAAGGGAGGGGAGGGAGGGGGGAGGTAGGTGGAGGGAGGGGGATTAATGTTATTACACCTGCGGTGCATCTTACAAGGGTATATGTGAATCCTAGTAAATGTGGAATGTAAAGGTCTTAGCAAAATAACTAAGAAAATGCTATGAAAGCTATGTTAACTAGTGTGATGAAAATGTGTCAAACGATCTATGAACCAAGTGTATGGTGCCCCATGATCATATTAATGTACACAGCTATGATTTAATAAAAATAAAAAAAAGGAAAAAAAAATTTTAGGATACTTAAGTTACATGACTGTTGAGCACCAGAGACCATTACTACAACTTAGGGAAGAGATGTTTCATGGAGCTATTACATGAAAACATGAAGTTCACTTACCTACCATCAAATGCAACTTTTTTTCCCCTTTATTTTGATGTCATTAAGTCTAGTTTTTTAAGACTCCTTTTCTGAAGGAAGTCTCTCAGAGATGCAGAGAATAAGACGACAAAAGTTCATGTAGCTACCACCTAGATATAATAAAGGTTAGCCTTTTACTACGTAGGACTCAGATTTCTTAAATTAAGCCTTACTGAAAGAACTGCAGCTCTTCTCTCCTCCCAAGAATTAGAGGTACTTACTATCTAGAAAATTCCAGAGGTAACCTTCATAGACATATTTTTATACTTCTTTTTCATTTCAGATTAATATGAGGGTACAAATGTTTAGGTTACATTATATTCATCTCTAAGGTAAAGTTCCGGTGGTTGTGGAGCCCTTCATCAGGAGGCGTGCTGAACACCCTCACATTGTGCACGTTAGGTGAGAGCCAATCGCCCTCTCCCCTCCCTCTTGCTAGACTGTCCTTGTGTTTTTTCTTTCATGTGGGGGTGTAGTTGTCTACATATTGATTTCATTTAGTAATTTAGTACTGAGTACACTGGATGCTTTTTTCCCCTAATAGTGATGCCAATGTCTTCATATGCCCATAAAATACATACTATTACTTTATATAATTTCAAACTTTTTAGTTAAATAGTATTTTATTGTATGCAGCATTCTGCAACTTACTTTTTTTTTTTTTTAGAGACAGTCTCACTTTATCACCCTCGATAGAGTGCCATGGTGTCACCCAGCTCACAGCAACCTCCAACTCCTGGGTTTAGGCGATTCTCTTGCCTCAGCCTCCCGAGCAGCTGGGACTACAGGTGCCCGCCAACACACCTGGCTATGTTTTCTTGCAGTTTGGCCGGGGCTGGGTTTGAACCCGCCACATTCGGTACATGGAGCTGGCGCCCTACTCATTGAGCCACAGGCACTGCCCTGCAACTTACTTTTTTAAATGGCTCTTTAATATGCTATCTCATGAATCTACCACAATGATTACTCTTCTGCTGACTAATACTTTACTCTTTTCCAATTTTTCACCATTACAAGAAATGCCACAGTGAACATTCTCATGCATGGCTTGTGTACACTTGCAAGGGTGTTTTGAGAGTAGATACTTAAAACTGAAATTCTTTGCTCGTGGACAAGTTACTTCTTCAATTTTATTAGATATTAACAAATTACTCACCAAGATAGTGCATCAATTTGACTCCTACAGCAGGGCAATACAAGTTCTCATTTGCCCAAATACTCTTTTGTCAATACTGAGTATTTTCAAACATTTTTTCATTTTTTATCAAACAAAAAAGTGAGAATTTAAATTGTATTCCCCTAATAACTACTGACACTGAGCATCTTTTCATCTTTTTATTGGTCCTTTAGGATTTCTTCCTCCTAAATTCCTAATCAAATAGTTTGTTCTTTTTTTTTTTAATTGAGAATGGTTTGCCCTTTTCTCATTGATTTGTGGGAAATCACTATATATTTTGGACATAACATGTACTGCAAATACATTCTCACAAGGTTTGGGTTGGATTGAATTTGATGATGTCTTTTGTCCTAAAGAAGTTTGAGGTTTTTCGTGTAATCAATTCTTTTATCATTAGTTGGCTACTCATCAATATCAGCTGGAGAGATTTTGAAAAATACGGATGCCTAAATTTGTAGTGTCAGAAAGACCCGGCTGTAGACTGCAGCATGAAGGATGCTGACCCAAAAGGAGCACAAGGGCATTTGGGGAATATAAAAACCTTCAATTTGATTGTTGTAAAGACTGCACAGTTATATGCTTTTGTCAAAACGCACCGAATTGTAAACTTAAAATGAACGCATTTTATGCAAATTAAACTTCATTACAGTTGATTTGATGCCTGGGCTCTAGCACATACAGTTTTATTCAGAAAATCGCTGGGGGGGGGGGGTCACCCAGAATCTATACTTTTTGAAAGTGTTCACAAATGATTACGATGTGCAATTGTCCTGAATGTTTTGTAGTTTAGCACTGTGACCTTCACCTAGGATTATTTTCATAAAGGATATAGGGAAAGAATTTAATCTTGAAGGCGATTCAATTGTGTCAACACTTACTAACCAATCAATCCTTTGCCCATTGACTCATAATGGCAACTCTGCCAGGCCCTGTACATCAAGTTTCCATCCACACATGAGGCTGTTTCCAATCTGTATGGATTTCCATGGATTCTGTATGTCCATGGGCGATGTCACACTGTTTTAATTACTAATAAATTCTGGTCTTTGGGAGGTCAAATCCCTCCTGCCTTCTCTTTCTCTCACCCTCTTTTAGAAATTCCCTGCCTAGGCCGGGCGTGGTGGCTCACGCCTGTAGTCCCAGCGCTGTGGGAGGCCGAGGCGGGTGGATTGCCTGAGCTCGGAGGTTCAAAACCCATATGAGCAGCAGTCAGCCAGAGTAAGACCCCATCTCTACCAACATCATCAAAAACAGCCAGCACCGCAGGAGAAGGAAGAAAATCACCAGAAAAGGAGTACTTCGAACAAACATGAACAAGCACACTGAAATTAAAAAAAAAATTCCCTGCCTATTCTTGGTCCATATTTTTCCATAAGACTACATGCTCAACTTCGTAAGTTTTCACCCAAAAATAAGTAACTGTGGAGATGTTTAGTAAAATTATATCAAATTTATATTTGGAGAAAATGTCTTTTTTTTTTTTTGAGACAGAGTCTCACTTTGTCACCTTGGTAGAGTGCCGTGGCATCACAGCTCACAGGAACCTAAAACTCTTGGGCTTAAGTGAACATCTTGTCTCAGTTTTTCATTTTTAGTAGAGATAAGGTCTCACTCTTGTTCAGGCTTGTCTTGAACTCCCGAGCTCAAGCAATCCACCCACATGGGCCTCCCAGAGTGATGGGATTACAGGCATGAGCCACCACACCTGGCCTGCCCATTTTTTTCAAGGAGGTCTCTCATTAATGAACATAGTCTCTCTATTTGTTCAAATCTTCTAGGATCTTTAGAAATGGTTTCTAGTTTTTCCCATTAAACATCCTGAAATGTTTATTTGCTTTGTACATAATAGCCAAAAACTGAAAAGAACTCAAATGTCCACCGACAACAGAATGAACTGATTATCTCATATTCGTATGGTAGAATATTATACAACAGGCAAAATGAGTTAAATGAGTTATAGATAATGATGGTGATTGATTTTATTTTTATGATATTGAACAAAAGAAAAAAAGACACAGAATATACACAGAATGTTCCCATTTATGTGAAGTTGAAATGCTAAATTATGTTGTTTATGGATGTGTACATAAGAGCTACAACTATAAAAAAATGAAGTAATTATCATAAAGTCAGAATTGTGCCTTAGTAGCAGGTAAAGAGGAGGATCGATCAAGAAGGAAACACTGGGCTTCTATTTCTTGGCATAGTGGTGGTTACAAAGGTATCTGGTTTAGAATTACTCATTATACTTATTGTATACAGTTTTTATTTGTGGACATATTATATTTTACAATTTAAAAAGTTAAAAAACAGCCAGGCATAGTGGCTCACATTGATAATTCTAACAGTTTGGGAGAACTGCTTGAGGCCGGGAGTTTGAGACCAGCCTGGGCAACATAGCAAGACCCCACCTCCCCATCGCCACTAAAAATTAGCTGAGCATGGTGGCACACCCCTGTAGTCCCAGCTACTTGGGAAGCAGAAAGATTGTTCAAGCCCAGGAGTTTGAGATTGCAATGAGCTATGCCGATGCCACTGCTCTCCAGCCTGGGTGAGAGAGCAAGACCCTGTCTCAAAGAAGAAAAAAAATGAAAGAGGGCTTTTAATTAAAAATCCAAGCCATGTGGAAATCATGGTACTCCACAAATAGGATCCAGCCTACTCCAAATAGAAGGTTTTCTCTAATAATCCATGAGGCTTTTAAATGAAGTGTCCTGTACAAAATAGGTTCTCAAGCTTTTAGCTTCTTGATGCTTTCAGTAGACCCTCTGTACGCTGGCCACCCCAAGGACTGTAACAAACTGGTCAGCATACAGAGGTGGACAATGTAAGGAATTAGGCCTACTGTGCTGATAAGTACATGGGGTCCATGTCCAGGCTATGAAAATTGCGTCAACTTAAGGAGGCAGTCAATGTAGGGAGGTGGTCAACTATGGAGGTTCTACTATACCATGGGGGGAAGGGAGGGAGTCCTTTTATTGACAAAATTAACATATTAATAGCCAAAGTGTGGTGCTACTTTACACCTGAATACAAAAATGAATGAGACCATATTCTACCCTCAAAAGGCTTGCAGTAGACAGGTAGCCAACAGGCATTCCCACTAACAGTGAGGTTTTCCTCCTCTTCCTGGACACAGAGTTAGGCTGTAGTCCTGCCTACCCCTCTTGACCTCATCTCTTAGCACTTCCTCACTCCCCGTGGCAGGTGGAATGACTGGCCTCGGTTCTTTATCCCTCCATGCAAAGATGCCCTCATCTTGGCCTTAGAGTGAGCAGTGTTTCCCCACCCCTTGACATTGGGCTCAGCCATGTGACTTGCCTTTCATGCAAGCAGACATGCAAATGGCTAAAAATTGGCCAAGACACTGTGAGCAGGTGTAACGGGAACTACATCATGCCTGAACCATAAAAACCAAACCGTACTTGTCATCTCCCCCACCTCCATATCCAGCTCCAAGGAAAGGGATCAAATCCACCCAGCTCCCTAGCACAGTCAATTTCACATGTCTACTTGACTCAGCTAAGGGGTGCCCAGACAGCTGATAAAACACTATTTCCAGGTGTGTCTTTGAGGGTGTTTCCAGAGAGATCAGCACTCAAATCAGTAGACCAAGGAAAGAAGAATTCCCTCTCCAATGGGAGTAGGCATCTCCTAACCCACTGAGGGTCTGGATAGAACAAAAAAAGGTAAGGGGACAGTCAAATCTCTCTCTCTGCTCAAGAAGGTGGAAACATCCACCTTCTCCTGCACTCAGACATTGGCACTCCTAGTTCTCTAGCTTTTGAATTTAAACTGGGAGTTACACTATCAGCCCCCCTGATTTTCAGGCCTCTAGTGGATAAATTACGCAACTGGCTTTCCTGGTTCTCTAACTTAAACCAATTCCTAAAAAAGTCTCCTCAGTGTGCATACACATGTACACACACACATAAACACACACACACACACACACACACACACACACCCTTAGCTTTTATTTCTTTCGAGAATCCTAACACATTAAAGAATCAGTCCCCCAAATCCAATTGATTACCAGGTCCAGCTATTTTGTTTAAATGCGTTTTTAGATCTTCCCCTTATTTTTTTTCCTTACGTGACACCCTAATTCCCACACTCCTCTCTTCTCACCTGGTCTATTTTAGTAGCTTGAGTCTAGCCCAATGCCCTCCACACCAAAAGTGTCACTCCCTTGCCAAAAGTCTTATCATCATCTACAGAATACAAATCTAAACTCTTTGTATAACATGCCATGTCTCTGACCATGGCCATCTTCTTGGTGACACACTGAACTGGTCCCTACCTGGCACCTATGTCCTTTCCACAGCTTTATCATCGTGAGCACCTATATTTTCCTATCATATTAGTATCCTAGGGCTGCCAAAACGAATTGCCACAAACAGGGCAGCTTCAAACAACAGAAATCTATTCTCTCAACAATTACGGAGGCCAGAAGTCTGAATCAAGGTGTTGGCAGGGCCATTTTCTCTCCAAAGGCTTTAGGAAAAGAAAATCCTTCTTGCCTCTCTCAGTTTCTGGGAGTTTAGGGCCATTTTGGTGCTCCTTGGCTTCTGGCAGCATCTGTCCATGGCCATGTCCCCTCTGTCTTATATTCCCGTGTCCTTTCTCCCCTTCGTACAAGGACACCCATCTCCTTGGATTTAGATAAGATCTCAATCCTTCTCCACATCTAATTAGTTACATCTGCAAAGACCATATTTCCAAGTACAGCAACATTCTGAGGTTCCAGGAAAAGAGACAAATTTTAGGGAACACACAGCACACCCACCCTTCAGTGTGTGCACATGCCAAAGAGAAGCCATGAAGTCCTTCCTTTAAGACAGCGGTTTTCAACCTGTGGGTCATGACCCCTTTGTAACAAGGAAAATACATCACAGCATTAGGAAGGTTGAGAACACTGCTTTAAGAGAAAAGATGAAAGTTCTTGACTTTATAAGGAAAGGAAAAATTACATGCTGACGTTGCTGAGATCTACAGTAAGAATGAATATCCTATCTATGAAATTGTAAAGAAGGAAAAGAAATCTGTGCTAGATTTGCGGTCATACCTCACACTACGAAAGTTGCAGCCACAGGGCATGGTGAGTGCTTAGTGAAGATGAAGAAGGCATTCATTTGTGGGTGGGAGACAGGAACAGAAACGCATTCCAATTGATGGCAATTAGGTCTGGTATTATCCACAGTATTGGGCTTCTTCTGGGAGTCTTGGAATATACCCTCCATAGATAAGAGAGATGACTGTACATTCTTTTGTCTGAAATGCAAACCCCACCACCTCCTGTCAAACACATCTGTCTGGCAAATTCCAACTTAATCTTTAAGTAAGACAGTGCACTAATCTTACTAACCTCATGCACCAAATCCAGGAAGCCTTTCATGACCCCCCCCCCCCCCTTAGACTGAGTGGCTATTTTCCAGGGCCCCACCTTCCACTCACCTCTGTTATAGATGCCAATTACTGCTCTGGAATTGCTGGTTTATGCAATTACAAAGCTATCGATCCTTGGCACTGACAAAATGTCTGACACCCCACATTGGCACTAAATGAATCAGAGAAAGCAAAGGCCTGCAGGAACTGGGGCAGGAGGAGGTGGTGGGGAAAAGGAGAAGCTGATCCCTGGCCTAGAATGGAAGACAGCAGCAGTCTGACAAGGTCTCCCAAGCCAGACTCCTATCTCAACGTGGGTGCTCCTCAAGGTATACAATTCACTCATCCAGTCGCTGAACAAAACTCAGGCAGTGGAACGAGCGTCCCTGCTGAAACAACCCAGAAGAGGCGTGATGAAAGCTGGACTGCATAGGATTCCCACTTCTGAGAGGTGGGAAGGAGCTGGTGGCATTTTCTGTATCCAGAGAAGGGATTAGATAAGAAAAGCAACAACTTTCAAAGCAGTTTTCTTTTTTCCTTTTGATTTTATGTTTTTTATTCAACATAATTCCCTGGGATTCATCTAAATTGTTCTATCTATCAATAGTTAACTCTTCTTTATTGCTCAGTAGCATTCCATAATAGGATGTAGCTCATGCATCTGTTGAAAGACTTCCAGACTGTTTCCAGCTGTTTCAGAAATAAGGCTTCTGTAAACATAAATTTCTACGTATCTGGGATAAAGGCCCAAGAGCATAACACCTGGATCAAATGGTAATTGCATGCTCTAGATGTTTTTTTAGAAAATATCAAACTTTTCCAGAATACCATTTTACATTTCCACCCATGATATCTGAGAGATCCAGATTGCCTGCAAACTCACGGGTGTTTGGAGTTGTCACTATTTTCAGTATTAGATAGGTATAAAATACCTCATTGTGGCCTTGATTTGCATTTCTCTAATGGCTAAAGGTAAAGCAGCCTTTGTTAAAGGACTTTCTGACTTTAATGTGATAAAGGCAAAGCTCACATCAAAGGTGCCATGGTGTCTGGGGGGGAGGGGGCAGATCGACAATTGACAAGAGGCTGACATGGGGTAACATGGTCCTGCCTGCCAAAAGGAGGCAGGTGGCTAAAGTCTCAAGCCCTAGCTCCCCAGAGAGCAGCCTGTTAGAAGAGAATGCACACATTTCCTTACAGCAATACAAAGAGCTCATTTCTAAGCTACCAGGGGTCTGACTTACAGTCTTTACTTATTGACCCTCCCTCATTCTCCTCCTACCATGCCCAAAAGTTCACTTCTCCTCCCAGCTGTGTTTTTGGCTGGAATGCTTTAACATTTGATCCTCCCACTCTGTGAGCCTGCTGGAAAATTAATTAAAAACCAGGCTGCACTCTGAGGCTCCTGCAGCCCAGGAACCTCAAAGGGCTTAGCGCTCTGTGGAGTACAAGCCCCTCAGGGCCCCTGATAATGCGTAAGCCTGCCGAACCCCTTGAAACCTAAACCATCAAAGGGTTCTCCCCACCAAGGGCTTACTGAGCCCCTATATTTGGAGATGACTTTATATACGTGTTTTGAGTGAGCGTAAAGGAACAATCCTATGCAGTTCTCAGTGTGGTGGGCGTCACAGGCTCTCAGGAGAAGCCCCTGAAGGTCACGGACCCATCACCCACCGTGGTGAGCACTGCCAGAGCAGCCGACGGTGTCCTTCCATTCTGGCCATGCTGCGTCTGAGCCCTTTCCATGTCTAGGTGATTGCTCACGTTATGAAGACTTGGGGGCGGCGCCTGTGGCTCAGTGGGTAGGGGACCAGCCCCATATACCGAGGGTGGCGGATTCAAACCCGGCCCTGGCCAACTGCAACAAAAAATAGCTGGACATTGTGGCAGGTGCCTGTAGTTCCAGCTACTCAGGAGGCTGAGGTAAGAGAATCACCTAAGCCCATGAGTTGGAGGTTGCTGTGAGCTGTGATGCCATAGCACTCTACTGAGGGCAATAAAGTGAGACTCTGTCTCTAAAAAAAAAAAAAAAAAAAAGAAAAAGTATAAAACTTGGTAAAAGATGAAGACCTCCTCCTATAACAAGATCTGAAAATGCCAGACACTCCTTCCTGGCACTGTCACAGGCAGGGCACAGCCACATGACCAAGCTCTGCCTACCAGAGACACCCAAGTCAGACCATCTAAGAAAGTAGCAAAATCAGCTGGAGATGCCCCTCTCCTCGTCCCTACTCTCTCTTTCTCTCCCTTGTTTTCTTTGTTTCTCTCTCTCTCCTTCTGGTGTTGGCTGACACAAAAGTGGCAGCAAATATGTCCAAGTCATGTGTCTGACAAAGGTGTGGGCACAGGGCAAACTGCGGCCATCTGGTGCTGCGTGGCCAAAAGTAGTTTGCTCGACAGTACAGTTCAGTGACTTGATCTTCAGTGTTACGCTTGGAAGCTGAGCCCTGGGCGTGGTTCTCCAGCTCCCTCCTCCCTCCCACCAACGTTCTGGAAGCTACTTGGTGTCCTTTCACAAGCTCTATCTCTGTTTCATCAGCCAGAGACAGTATCTGGGTTCTGCAACCCAGAACCCTGACTGAGGAGCACACTCATTTCCATATACAGTATCATGCAGATCAGAGGCCAACTGAAGTTGTTTAAAATCCTACACACCAGGAGGCTGAGGCAAGAGAATCACCTAGGCCCAGGAGTTGGAGGTTGCTGTGAGCTGTGTGATGCCATGGCACTCTACCTAGGGTGATAAAGTAAGCCACTGTCTCTACAAAATATATATATATATATATATATATATATATATATATCCTACACTAGCTCTGAGCCCAAACATTCCTTCCTGTACTTCTTTGATACCAGGCCTAAGGCTTTGCAAATCACGTTTTTGTTTTGCTGACTGTTCTTTGTTAGGCTCTGCCAATTAAGGATGTTAGAAGAAGATCACAGGCTAGAAAAGGGATGAACTCTTTCTGTCTTCTGGCTACTGTTATGATCATCGCCCCCAGAAATGCCTTTTTGCTGTGGCAGCAGCAAGTCCTTCCTCTAGTATTGGCTAAATCCAATTTGGACTTTTTCCAGCATTTGCAGAATTGGTTTCATGGTGCCTCCTCCTAAGATAGCATCATCAACCAGTCTGCAGGCTCCTCCTCTTGAACAGCTGAGTTTCAGCTCTGAGGGGACCCTCCTCTAAGTCCCTAACTTTTCAGACTTCTAACTCATCTAGTTCCTCAACTCTAGGAGTGGTCCAGCTGCCTTCAGAAGTTACTACTTCTGTGATCCCTTAGCGCGCCTCTTTTACCCGGGATAAAAACTTTATTCCTAGTTAGCAATTCTATGTGTCAAATTCCCTCTGCTCAAATAACTGGTGTGATTTCTGTCTGGGACTAAACCCTAAGCAATAGATACTAGCCTTAATAAAGGCCAGTATAATTATCACATTTGCTATCAAAAGAATAGAAATGACAGCCAAGTCAGGATGTAAGAGCTCAGACTCAAAGGCCTGAGGAATGAGTTCAAGCTACCCAAGTCCAGCAGGCAAATTAACATATATACCCAAGGAGTTTGTCCAAAGTGGGGAGGCAAAAGGAAGACAGGACCAGACACGTCCTAGAAGATGCTCGGGCATAGAAGAGAATGGAGTCACACCCAAGACCCTCTGCTTCTCTGCCACAACAGAAATGACAACAGCACCATTATCAATAGTTACTGAGCTCTGAGAATGTGCCGGCATGAACCTGGGCACATCCATATGGATTACCAGGGGCATCGATTCCAAGATGCCTCCCATTATAAGACATACTACCCCCTGAAGAATCACTAAGAAAGAAAAATATGCTGCCATTTAAACACTGATCTGCTATTACCTGTAAGATGCAGCCCAATTTTCAAGATGGGAAAATGGGCTCAATGCCTGTAGCTCAAGCAGCTAGGGTGTCAACCACATACGCCAGAGCTGGCGGGTTCCAATCCAGCCCGGGCCTGCCAAACAACAATGACAACTACAACCAAAAAATAGCCAGGCGTTGAGGCAGGCACCGGTAGTCCCAGCTATTTGGGAGGCTGAGGCAAGAGAATCACTTAAGCCCAAGAGTGTGAGGTTGCTGTGAGCTATGATGCTATGGCACTCTACCGAGGGTGACAGCTTGAGACTCTGTCTCAAAAAAAAAAAAAAAAAAAAAAAAAGATGGGAAAATGTGGGGGGGGAAATGCTTCTTAGAATGAATGAAACATGGCAGCTCACTCAAAACTTATCAACAATCCCTACGAAGTAGGCACAGCAGGGCTGAGTGGCAGAGGCTGGGTAACTAGTTCAAGGTCCTACAGTCAGCAAACAGCAGAGAATTTCGGCCTGGGGCTAAACCCTGACCAATAGATACCAGCCTTAATAAAGGCTAGTATAAGTATCACATTTGCTACCAAAGAATAGAAATGCTTGGGCATCTTGCAAGGAACGGCACCCTCTGCTCATGAAATACGCAAACAGTCCACGAGGGCCAGGACCTGCAGACATCACCACAAGGCCTCCTCCTCTGAGTTCACCAGCTAAGTTAACACGTAGGCCTGACCCAACACACACACGCACGTTATTAAGCCTGAATCCTCAACTTGTGCAAATAAGGAATATGCCTGGTTATCCCCAGGAGCTTCCACCACTCCTGACATAGGAGAACTGCCATATTTTAATACCTACTGCATGTAGGTATACCCTATACACTAATCCTCATGGCTGCTCTCTCAGGCAGGATTACATTCATTTCACAAAGCGAGATACTGAGGTTCAGAGTCTTTTATTATGACATAGGAAGACTTTGGCTTCAAAGGGGCAGAGGAAGAGACCTGAATCACAGGGAATCACCTAAATCCCAATACCTGGACAAAATGGCAATTCAGAAGGAGCCTTCAAGCCGAGGTCCCTAACCTTGGCTGAATGTCACAGTCCTTACAGGGATTTTTTAAGCGCCTTGGCCTCACCCTGGACACAATGCATCTGAACTTCCACAGGGAGGCCCAGATGTTAATATTTTTCTAAAGCCACGCCAGTTCCCCTATTCTATACCTCACATTTCTGCTCAAACATCACTCAAAAAATGCTCGGTGTAAATGGCAGTATGAGTCTCTAGCTTCTTGGGCAAACATAATCATGAAAGTAAATAAAGAATGAAAATTACGTAACACATTCAGACTTCAGACCAAGCATTTCTTTTTTCCCCCTGCATGTTTAAGTAACTGTACCTTGCGTCTGTGTGCCAAACATGTGGTCACCTGCAAAGGGCATGAATCTGCTTCCCGAAAATGACTCACACATGTAAAGCACTTTCTATTTATATGCTATATGGAGGAGTTTTCAACCTTCTTTGAGCTTATTGACATCCCCATTCATTCATTTATCCACTTGTCAACCCTCTCCTGAAGATCTACTGTGTGCCAGACACTATAGTGCTGTGCAAGACACTTCAGAGACTACAGTGGGCCTATTGGTGCCCCTATCCCTGCCCTCAGGTCACAAGTGATCCCCCCACAGGTACACAGGTGACAACAGCTCAGGGAAGGTAAGGGCCAGGATGGGAAGAAATGGGGTGGAGCCAAGACATGGGGCAGGTCTGGGACCCCTCCTGGGGAAGGAAAACACAAGCTCCATCCTGAGGGGTAGGCAGGAGACAGTCTGGCAAAATGGTGCAGGGACAGTGCTCCGGGCAGAGGGTACAGCAGGTGCAGAGTCTGGGGAAGGGAGGATAGAAACCCCAACCTGTGGTGAGAGATGAGAAGGGCTGAGAAGAGGGAGGGACAGCTGCCAGGGCCAGACCAGAGACTTTGGTAAAGCTCACTGTGGAAACAGAACTGTAAATAGCAGGTCCAAGAGACCTTGAAGAGGTTTAAGCCAGAACCATGATCAGACTCACAAGCTGTGAAGGATGCACTGGGGCTTATGGCAAACAATCTGGAGTGGGGAAGAGAATGGTCCTCTGAATAGAGAGGAGACAGGGCCCAAAAGAAAAAGGATCACTTCTACACTGCTGGTGGGAATGCAAATTAATACATCCCTTTTGGAAAGATGTTTGGAGAACACTTAGAGATCTAAAAATAGATCTGCCATTCAATCCTATAATTCCTCTACTAGGTATATACCCAGAAGACCAAAAATCACATTATAACAAAGATACTTGTACCAGAATGTTTATTGCAGCCCAATTCATAATTGCTAAGTCATGGAAAAAGCCCAAGTGCCCATCGATCCACAAATGGATTAATAAACCGTGGTATATGTACACCATGGAATATTATGCAGCCTTAAAGAAAGATGGAGACTTTACCTCTTTCATGTTTACATGGATGGAGCTGGAACATGTTCTTCGTAGTAAAGTATCTCAAGAATGGAAGAAAAAGTATCCAATGTACTCAGCCCTACTATGAAACTAATTTATGGCTTTCACATGAAAGCTATAACCCAGTTATAACCTAAGAATAGGGGGAAGGGGGAGAGGGGGGAGAGAGAGGGGGTAGGACGGGTGGAGGGAGGGTGATTGGGGGGATTACACCTGTGGTGCATCTTACAAGGGTACATATGAAGCTTAGTAAATGTAGAATATAAATGTCTTAACACAATAACTAAGAAAATGCCAGGAAGGCTATGTTACCCAGTGTGATGAAAATGTGTCAAACTGTTTATAAAACCAGTGTATGGTGCCCCATGATCACATTAATGTACACAGGTATGATTTAATATTAATAAAAAAAGAGAGAGAGAGGACCAACTGGAGAACTATTTAAACCAGGGCTCAGCAAACTGCTGCAGTAAAGAGCCAGAGAGTATTTTTCACGTTTTGGTCTCTATCACAACTGTCATAACCACTTGATTCTGCTGCTACAATGCAAGCGCAGCTGTAGGCAATTCGCAAATGAACGGGGGCAGCCGGATGTGGCCCTCAGGCTGTAGTTTGCCGACCTCACAGTAAAGGATCAGGTCCACAGGGGTCGGTGGCTAATGAAAGGATAATGAAAAGTGACAGCAGGGTCATCAGGGAAAGGGAGAGAGCAAGTATGTCACCATGACTCACAAATCATGAACCTGAGATGCAGAGAGGGCCAGCTATGGGACCAAGGACAGGCACACACCCGCTATGAGGCACCTCCTCTCAGCTGCATGCTTGCTGTTACAGGAAATTACCAGTAAGTCACACCACACACTCTGGCACATTCGACTTTCCTGACTTTGGCCATACTGCCTTCAAATAACTCCCTTAATTGGTTCTCTGCAGAGCTCACTGCAGTATAACACAGATGCATCTACCTGAAATTCACGCCTCAAGGGCCTCAGCCTGAAAACCTGCAGAGAGAGATTCTCAAGCAACCCCACCACCCCAAAAAAATATGCAGCTTTTTTTAAATTTAAATAAGCAGAGTCTTGCTTTGCACAGCCCACGCTGGAGTGCAGTGATGTGACCGATCACAGCTCACTGCAGCCTCCAACTCCTGGGCTCAAACTATCCTCCCACCTCAGCCTCCCCATTGATAGGACTATAGGAAAAACATGTTTCTGGGAACATTGAGTCCTCTCTCCCTCCCCCAGGACAATTAACCCAGCCCATGTGTCCTGTTATGAATCACCTGAGTATCAAAAACTAGATACCCTGGCAGCCACGTGGGTGGGCAAATACAAGGAGCTTCAGGGCTTGCACTGCCTCACCACAACCAGAGGGTCCAGCCAGCTCTTGAGGTCCTCATTCTCTTCATTCGCTGCTTCATCTGACCCTCTGGCTGCCATTTCTCTTGGCTCTGGACTGAGCGCAAGCCCTCGGCCAGCTGCACCTACTTCCTGTCCCATGTATCCACACGTTCACCCATCCCTCTCTGCTCTGGGCTCTCCCCAGTACTGTAAGTATAACTCCAGCCTCCACCTGTGCCAAAGCCACTGGCTCGTCTTCCCAGCCTCTGATAGGCACCTCAACAGTGATACCTGGCCATCAACACAGGCACAACCCATGCACGGTCTACCAGGCAGAGCTTCCTGAATCCGTGTTTCTCCGATTAATTGTATTCCCCTCCAAACCCATCTCTCCCTCCCAAATATTAAGTCTTTATCCTATTCTGGCAAAGTCTCCAACCCAATGGAGTTTGAAACCTTGGAATTTCCCTGTACTGTTTTCTCTCCTCCATATACCCAATCATCTGGTCTGTGGCATGATGCCTCTTCCTTCTAAATGTGTCTCAAATGTCCTTCTCTTTCTATTCTCGTAATCCCAGGCCCTCAACGGCTATGGGTATGATACTGCATTCATTGCCTAATTAGTCCCTGGGTCTTTTGTTTCTCACTCTTCCAAAATTATCCTATTATCCGGTGCCAGAATAATATACAAAAACAACAGCAGATAATATCACAACCTACACAAAACTCCCTAACTTCTCCCTGATCCCAAGTTTGAGGGCTATGTTGGCATACGTAGTTTATGAAGTGTTTTAATGTATATGTGTACTACATACGTGCCATCCTATTCTCTCTCGTAGCCTGCCCTTAACAAAATGCTACACAGAACAGCATCTCTACATCAGGAAGAAGGTTACAGAGGTATAAAGAGAATGAGGAAAAGTGGCACCTTCCTATCTTAGAACATGACATCACCAACCAAGATCAATGCAGTCCAAAGAGAGGAATACAGCCAGCCTGGACAACTGGGCTCTACCCAAGCTCTACCACAAGATGCTTCCAGAACCTCGGAAGGCCATAACTCCTCCAAGTTTCAGTTTTACTATCTTTATCATGGGTTAATAATCATTACTCTGTCTAAATGCTTCCCTGAAGAATATGCACTAGATACAACAGGATCTCCAGCTGTTCATATGGAAGCTGTTGTTAAAAAGCCACTATACAGTGTTTCTCAAAGTGAGGTCCATGGATTACCTACATTAGAATCTCCTGGACACTTAACAAAAATAGGTGCCTAGGTTCCACTCCAGTTCTCCTGAATGAGACTCTTGGGTGGTGGAGCTTCAGAAAGCCAAATTTTAAAAAGCAAATCATTCTAATGCATACAGAATAACAACATCTGTCAAGGAATGCTTAATTGAAGGGTTGCAAAGATGTGATTTTCTAAATGTAAGCTGTCTCCCTGAAGTGGAGATGCATCAAGGCAGCTGAGGCAATACTTCAGAACCAGAGAACCAAAGCTAAATCTAGTCGTCTTCCCAAGAGCACTGGCCTTCAGCTGATTCTCTGAAACATCCAGCCTCCCAACTTCTGTGTACAGGGTTATCATCCAATTATCCTGATTCCTACCATCTGAGGCAACACGCCATTAACTCCAGGGATCAAGAGACTCTAGCTCCCCACTTGAGTGTCTGCTAATTAAAAGAAATATCTGTGGCCAGAATGCAGCAAAAATTCCAAAGCAGATATCAGTATTACAAAGAGAAAAACAGAAACTTCTGCTCAAAAACACATGTAGCTTCTTCCAAAAATGATCTTCCAAGTTAAACAACTCATTTAAAAGGCAAAGGGGATTGTAGGAGAGACAGAAAAGACAGGGAAATGATGAGGCTAACAATACCTGCAAAGAATCTGCAGCAAACGGGGCAATGCCTGTGGCTCAAAGGAGTAGGGCACTGGCCCCATATGCCAGAGGTGGCGGGTTCAAACCCAGCCCTGGCCAAAATAAAGAATCTGCAGAAAATGTTTCAAATTAATTCCATTGTAATTCTTAGTCTTGATGGAAAAATAAGTAAACTACTCTAAAACTGTGTAAAAAAAAAAAATATATATATATATATATATATATATATAAACTACTTTCAGGGCTTGTACAATATACTACATAGGACTGTGATCCTTGTTAAGTAGGGAAACACAGCAGGGTACTCCACATTCACCTGAGCATGCTTCATGGGGACAGTTTCCAAACTATAGCATAAAGAAATGAAGCAATATACAAAAAAAAAAAAAAAAAAAAAAAAGATTAAAATTCAGGACTACTGAGGCAACTAGAATTTGCAGCAGAGGATACCACAGGGAATGAAGGAGCACAAGGAAAGGAGTCTTAGAAATCTGCAAAAGGGTACCCCTGAGTTACCAGCCAAATACTATGCTATTTGAGACCTGGAAGAGAATCATTTCTACGGGGACTGTGACCTGGAGATTCCAGAAATTATATGACACCAGCAGACACCAGAATTCCCATGGTCCAGTGGAGATATTTCACTGTATAGCCTTGTTATCCAGTTAAATCTCTAAAGATCCTCCTTAAGCACAGAGCTATTCTAGTCCTAGAGTAAAAACTATTCTACATTCATCCTACAAAACCTAAAACCAAGCCTTTGCAAAAACAAATTGAATCACCAGCAAATCAACTGCCTATCAGAATAAAATCCAGAACTCTTTAAGATGACAAAATCCATTCTCTCAATAATATAACGCTGGAAATGTCCAACATACAATCAAGAATAATTAGACATGGAAAGCAACTCTAAAATATGATCCGTAACCAGGATTTAAAAAAAAAAAAAAAATGCCAATAGGAATAGACACAGACTACATAGAAATTATTCAACTAGCTGACGAGGCATTTACAACGCCTATTATAAATATGTTCAAAGATTTAAAGGAAAATATTAACACAAGGAGTGGGCAGATGGCCAGATTGCAGTAGAAAAAAATGAGAACTATTTAAAAAAAAATAAAAAGAAACCAAATGGAGATTTTTAAAACTGAAAATTATCCAAAAGTAAAATCCTTGGATGGGCTTAATAACAGACTGGATACTATAAGCAAACATATCAGTGCATCTGAAGACCAAATAATAGATACATTCAAATAAAGGCACAGAGAGAAAAAGATGAAAAAAACAAGCAAAGTCTCAATGACCTAAGAAACATCATTAACTAGTCTAACATCCATGTGTAATTGGTGTCCTAGCAACAGAGAAGAGGGAGAATATGGTAGAATTTTTTCCCTAAAATTTGGACTGATTTTTTTTCTAAATGTCATTTTCAAATTTCTACAGGTCCAAGAAACATAATTAATCCCAACAACAGGGCTACCCATCCCAACAAGGCCAAGAACCAAGCCTGAAGAATATCAAGATGCACCACTAAATTAACTACCTGCCACAGTAATACTCAAACTCCTTAAGAAACAACAACAAAATTCAGATTCTCAACAACATAGAAATCACCACATCCAGCATACAATGAAACATTAGTAGAAAAGAAAAAGCAACATTTTCATATTAAGAAAATGTGACCCACACCTGGGAGAAAAAACAGTCAAGAAAAATAAACATAAAGAAAACCACCCAAAGGCTGAAAATTAAAGTCTTAAGAGCAGCGGGGGAAAAAAAATCACATTACATACAGCAGAACAATGCTAGCATCTCATCAGAAAGTAAAACTTCATATATAAAATCCAAAAAAAAAAAAAAGAAACAACATAAACCGGAAGTCCTTGGAATGTCACCTTTAAATGCTTAAAAGCAAAAACTGTTAATACAGAATTCCATATCCATCTACAGTGAAAATATTCTTTAAATAATAAAGGCAAAAATAAAAACATAGTCTGATAAATAAAAGCTAAGAGAATCTGACACCAACAGACCTAAGCTATGTTAAAAGAAGTGAAGAAAATGACATCAGATGAAAATTTGGGTCTACTGAGGACTAACCATTGAAAAGCACTAAAAATTGTAAATATATAAATAGATATAAAGCCTTTTTCACATTTAAAAATTTTTTCAGACAATTGTTTGAAGAAAAAATGATGGCAATATTTTAAACATTTTATAATACATAATGAAATGTATGACCAACAGGATACGATGAACCAAAGAGGACCAAAAGGAAGTATACTCCTATATGGCTCTATGTTACATATGAAATGGTACAATGATAATTCAGGGTGGACTATGATAAGTTAAGGATATTATAATCTCTACAACCACCACACAAAGATAACGCAAAGAGATCTATTTTTAAATCCAGTAGAGAAAAATACTAAAAACTATTATCCCAAAAGAAGATATACAAGGAGGTAAAAAAAGGCAAAAACAAACAAACAAAAACCAAATTAGATAAAAAGAAAGTAAATTGTAAGGTAGTAGGCATGAAACCAATCAAATAATTACACTAAATGTAAACCGACTAAACATTCCAATTAAGAGACTGAGATAATCAGTAAAACCCAATTCTGTACTGTTATTAAATATAAAGACTCAGATATGTTAAAAGTAAGGAAATGGAAAAAGATGTACCATGCCACACTAATAAAAAGAAGTTGCTGGGGCTATATTAATATGAGAAGGAAGCAGACTTCAAGACAAAGAGTATCATCAGTTTAATTTTATTGAGTACAAAAGTGAGGAACTACACTCCTTTTCCTGCTACCTAGAGAGGCATCCATTCAGAAATTTTTACCAGATCCAGAGCCATTTATGCCCTGAAGGTAGTGGAAGAGAGTGTCCTCAACTTATTTATAGCAGATGTATGAGTATTTGTATTTCCTTTCCAAAATTCATGTTGAAGCACTGAAGTCACAATGTGATGGGAACCTTTTGGAGGTAATTAGGGTTAGATAAGGTCATAAGGATGGGGCCCCCGTGATAGGATTGGTGTCCTTCTAAGAAGAGACAACAGAGAGCTCACCCGTCCCCTCTTCATCATGTGGGGACACGACAAGAAGGTGGGCATCTACAAGCCAGGAAGAGGAACCTCGCCAGGAACTGAATTTTTCTGTTGTTTAAGCCACTCAGACTGTAGTAGTTATATTACAGCAGCCAAGCCAACTAAGAAAGCAGGAACCTACCTACGGGGCATCTGCCTTGATGCTTACATGGAGCAATGTTTCTAAAGGAGAACAAAAATAGCCGGGCACTGTGGCGGGCGCCTGTAGTCCCAGCTAATCGGGACGCTGAGGCAAAACAATCACCTAAGCCCAAGAGCTGGAGGTTGCTGTGAGCTGTGATGCCATCGCACTCTACCAAGGTGACAAAGTGAGACTTTGTCTCTAAAAAAAAAATAAAAAATAAAGGAGAACAAGTGAAATCTGAAAAGAACCTGGGAGACTTCTGCTTCTCCTGCTATTACTGGCACTGAAAACCTAAACTGTTCTCTAGCAACAATGGCCATGGGGATGTTCTGAAATTTGCTGCAATCCCTAGGCCCAAAAGTATTGTTGTATGTGCAATGCCTGGAACCATTCACTGGCCCTATCCCAGCTGCTCTGTGGGATTTACTGATCCTAGATAAAGCCAGCTTCTGACAGAGGCAGCTTCTGCAAAGCGGCTTGTGGACACCCCTCTGTACTGAGTGGACACTGCTACCCTATGCAACAGTGAACTTAGTCAGGGGATCTGACATGATGGATGCCAACCTGAAAAGTCATGTGTGTGTACACGTGTGTGCATGTGTGCACATATACAAGTGTGTGTGCATATACCCACGTGCAAGTGTGCCATCTTCCATGGCTGTTGGTGAGAAGACATGGCTTATCTTCACTTTTTCAGAAAAGGAAGAGCAGGCAGCCGCTGAACAGGCAATGACCGAGGAGTCTAAGGCAAATGACTGTCCCAGCTCCCAAATCTACTCTTACACATCCTGAGGTGGCCGACTGCTCTGGGGGTACACAAGTGACCTGGTGCCAGCTGAGCAGGTCTCCAGCACTAAGAAGGGAACTCACCCTGCCCATGAAGACCCTCAGCAGCGCTCACTACCCTGGTACTGAAGGGGCTGGAACGAGTACAGAATGGTCTGGAGCCATCTTCCCAAAGGCTCTTCATCAGAGCAGAAACAAGGGTAAGCAAAAAATGAGTTTCTGTTACATCAACACTAAAATAAAATGAATTAATAGTAGGTCAGAAGAACTCCCACCAGGAGCGGGTGGCCAGCTCGTGGAAGTCCTAATGCACACCCAGCCATGACAGATCTGCAGCTACCGTGGCTATCAAGGGATGTTCATCCCATCCCAGAGGCATTTTGGCCACTGCTGTGTCTTCCAGGTTAACATTCAGAGAACACCAGAGGCTCCCCAACCGTCTCCAGACCAGGAGAGACGACGGCATCTGTGGTACCAAGAGGCAGGCTTGGATCTGCAGGACGACCCTCTCTGGTTTTCAGAGTGCCAGGTCCAGCTTCTATGCTGGCCTGGGCCAGAAGATGCAATGTGCACCATCCCCACCAGCAAGAGAGGGAGCATGTGAGGACAGCTACTGGCAAGGAAGGACATCACTGCAGAGTGACGGGGTGGTGGGGCCAGAGGGCAACAGGCCCAGCTCAGTTTGCAGGCACTCTCTCCAAGGCAGACCTCATCTTCAGGGCGAGGGCTGTGTGTCTAGCAAGAAAGACACACATGCTCAGGCCCCAACCTTCCCACAGGAGGAGAGGAGAACCCCCTGGCTCCCAGCTGCTGTAAACCACCGCCACCATGTTGACAATTTGTTCATTCAGTCCAGAACACCTCAGTCTTGCCCGGGTCAGGGTAAGGGGAGTCCTCCCTCTTGCCCACATAATTGGGAAAAGGGCCCTGAGGAGGACCAGCTGTAACTGGAGACACACCATGCCTCGGAGATACAGCGGTAGGATCCCTTCCTCTCCACCCAGGTCCCAGGGTTAGGCCAGTGAGGGGAACCACAGACATGTCACAGGCAACCCAAGCCTTTCCAAAGTGAGGTTCCACATCCTACTATTGGCGTTCCCAGGGCTCCATATGGGAGAGAACGACGTTTTCATTTTCCCAGCGCTTTTAGCTGGATTCCCTCCTTCCTAGGCATTGGCCAAACCACCTTTCCATTCCAAACCTTCCCTCCTCCTTTCTTCCTGACACTGGCCTGAACTCTTTATCTAACTCCCCTGGGACATCAGTTGCCCAGCCTTGGGACACACATCCATACCACTGCCACCACCACAATCGATCCCAAGGAAGAGGGACCGCACAGGCCGGGCTGGGGAGAGCGCCGAGGCACCAGCCACCAGCTAGGAATATGGCTGGAAGCAAGACAGGCATGGTCCCAGCCACCGTGGGAGGAAGGTGGGGTGGACACTCCATTCCTTCGCCCGACCACCCACGGAAATCATCTTCGCCACCCCCTCCCATCAGCTGGCTCAACACAGCCCATGGTGGCTTCCGGGTATTTTTCATAAACGTGTTGCCTGGCTCAAGAGATGGCAAGAAATGACAAGTGTCCAGTCACAACTTTATGACTAACATATAAAAAGGTTATCTCCCAAGCACAGAGAAGGAAATCCAAGTCCTAGAAGGTTCCACCCGGGCCAGTTTGCATTTAAGAATCCCTACCACACAGGCAGCGCCTGTGGCTCAGTCGGTAAGGCGCCGGCCCCATATACCGAGGGTGGCGGGTTCAAACCCGGCCCTGGCTGAACTGCAACCAAAAAAATAGCTGGGTGTTGTGGTGGGCGCCTGTAGTCCCAGCTACTCGGGAGGCTGAGGCAGGAGAATCGCTTAAGCCCAGGAGTTGGAGGTTGCCGTGAGCTGTGTGAGGCCACGGCACTCTACTGATGGGCCATAAAGTGAGACTCTGTCTCTACAAAAAAAAAAAAAAAAAGAATCCCTACCACTCTCATCACAGTAACAAAAAATAGCGCTTGGGGAGTTCCCTTCGGCAAGCCAGCCTAAGCTGCCCAAGCAGCTGCAGAGTGAGTGTGAGAGAGAGTGTGTGTGTGTGTGTGTGTGTTCGGGCACACGTGCGTGCTCATGCCAGACCCACCGAGCGCCCTTTAGGAATAAACATCACCCCCACAGGTGATTTTCTGAGCCCCGGTCAAAAGCCAGAGGGCAGGCACTCTTGAAAGGCTTTGAGCAGCTGACTGCGAAGCTACAGATATTTTTTCCTGCAGCCTCAATGAGCAAGGACTCAGCTAACACACACAGCATACTAATGTAGAGCTGTGTTCACCAGAAGCCCTAGAAAACAAAGAGCATAAGGAGAGGGAGGGAGAGCGCTCAGGCACGCATTCCGTCACCTGCAGGCATCCACGGAATGGCCAAACCCACTGTTCTCCCTAAGAATCCACCAGCACACCACACCAGGAAACTGCCTCCACCCCCTTTTTTACCCAGAACAACATCTGAGCATCTTTCTGAAAGTCACAGAGACTGTGGAAGGCCTCCCAAGGCATGTGGCTTCCACTTGCACGTGGGACTAGATACTTGGCACCAAGGGGGGCCTGAATGCTAGTTCTCCCCAAAAGTCAGATAGTGAAGGGGCCTGTGACTGCAGTACATCAAGACCCTCTGCATTCCCATGCAATAAAAATACAGTGTTTCACAAAAAACTCAGAACTTTCTTCCCAAAAAGTCCTTCCAAGCCATGAGCTTTCTCAAGATTCGCCCAGCCCAAATGCATTTGCTATGGCATCCATGACTGCAAGCTGCAGGGTTTCCTCCCTCAGAAGCTGAAGTATTGATTAGCACTGTGCATTCATCTCCACGCCCTACCCCTCGGCACACCCAGCCTGCCCACTGTTCAGATGACAGGGGACTGCCTCTTGCTCTGAATGCCCAGTCCCCGAGCTCTCTCCACCCCGCCATCTCTTCTTAGTACCATAAATACCAAAAGAAACTAAAAGAATGTTGTCATCAACTGAATTGTTTCCCCCCAAATCCATGGGTTAAATCTCTCCAACCCCCATCCCTCAGAATATGACTGTTTTTTGGATATAGGACCTTTGAAGAGGTGACTAAACTAAAATGGTGCCATGTGGGTCCCCTGCTCCAATCTGACAGATGTCCTCATAAGAGGAAGAAATCTGGACACATCAAGACAGCAGGGATGTGTGCGCAGAACAAGACAGGGTAAGGACACAGGAATAAGGCAGCTGTCTGCGAGCCAAGAAGAGAGGTCTCAGGAGAAAATAACACCCTAACTTTGGCCTTTCAGCTTCAGGAACTGTAAAGAAAGAAATTTCTGTTATTTCAGCAGCCCAGTCTGTGGTTTTGTTGCTACAGGCCTAGTGAGTGATGCAGACATATACAGAAGGAAGCAAAAGTTGCAAAAGGTTGCAAAACTGTAAGCTTCTTGGGCTTGGAGCTGCCCAATCCATCCCACAGGCCAGGCTGTTCAGGGGCACAATCGGGTCCCCATGTTGGAAGAACCTATTGCTATGGGGGCTCTCTCCACCTGTCACCAGGAGCGCCTCACAGTAGGAAGCAGCACTGCTTATCCTGAGCCTCAACCAAGTATAAAAAAAGAGCATAAACGTGAGGCAGGGGACCCATCTCCACTTTCACTATGAACCAGTCGGGCTTATCTCACACTATCAGGCTTACCCTGCAGAGTCTCAAGTAAAGGCAGCTGCTCTTTCTCCTCTGTGCTTTCTGTAAGATGCGCCTGCCTGTCCTCTTTTCCGTTCTGCCCTCAAAATACTCTTTTGTGAACTAGAATCCAAATGCTAAAGAGGGAGAGAATCTATGAAGGAGAGAGACATGTGTCCTTCACTTACAGACAGTTGTCACACGTGCTCTTCCATGGCAGCTCTGGCCAAACACTGACACCTGCAAAAGTTGGGTGCACGCTAAAAGCACGTGCAAATTCTGCCTAAGTGTTCACTAGAGGTACCTTCTCTCCTGTCACGAGGAGAACTAACACAACTGAACACGGTGGGTGATTCAGATGAATTAAGGAGAGCCTGGTGCAGTGGCTCACATCTGCAATCCCAGCACTCTGGGAGGCGAAGCTGGAAAAATTGTTTGAAGCCAGGAGTCTGAGACCAACCTCAGCAACATAGCAAGGCCCTGTCTCTACAAAAAAAAAAATTTTTTCAATTAGCCAAGTGGTACAGAAGTCCGTAGTCCCAGCTACTTGGGAAGCTAAGGCAAGAGGATCTCTTGAGTCTAGGAGTTCAAGGATGCAATGAGCTATGATAATACCACTGCGCTTGAGCCTGGGCTGAACAGAAAAAGACACTCTCTCTATAAAGGAAAAAGAAAACTGAGGAGCTGAGAAGTGGTACCCACTTGCTGGCCCCTCTTGACCAAACAGGATTATATATAATTCAAGTCGTCTCAGACAAGAGAAAGCTTCAGGGAGTGTCACAGGCACCTGCTACCTGCAGTCTCTTCAAGACTTCAAATGCCAAGGGGCGGGGAGGATGAGGCGCACACATCCACCAGGGGAAAAGCTGCCAAGATGCAAAACAAGCCGAAAAAACTAAGTGGCAACAACGCAGTCAATATGTTACCACTTGTTCCTCAGAAAACAAAATTGCATTTCCAGAGGTCCATAGAAACACCCGTTAAAGCCCAGGGCAAGTGAACTGATCAGAGATGGGAGATTATTGAGCAAAGTACATTTAAGCTACATTAAGTTTTGATAAAAGGTCATAAATAAAATAATTTTAAATTTAAACATAATACAAAAAGAAAATGCATGGACTGACTGCAACTGTGTTAAAATGTTATCATGCGCATAGGTTTGGAAAGGGAAGGAACACCTAAATGGGGTCAGGGCTGGTAACTGCCATAAAGATAATCTAAAGCCTGCTCAATCAACACAAACAAATGGGGGAAGTGTTTATATTTCAGTATTTAAGAGACATAGCATAATTGGTTTATCTTTTCAAAAAAGTCTAGAATTTGGCTCGGCGCCTGCAGCTCAAGCAGCTAAGGCACCAGCCACATACACCAGAGCTGGTGGGTTTGAATCTAGCCCAGGCCCGCCAAACAACAATGACAACTACAACCAAAAAATAGCCGGGCGTTGTGGCAGGTACCTGTAGTCCCAGCTACTAGGGAGGCTGAGGCAAGAGAATCGCTTGAGCCCAGGAGTTGGAGGTTGTTGTAAGCTGTGACACCATAGCACTCTACCCAGGGCAACAGCCTGAGGCTCTGTCTCAAAAAAAAAAAAAAAAAAAAGAAAAGAAAAAGAAAAAAAGACTAGAATTATATCCCCTAAACCAAGAGTATTCAACCTTTTTTTTTTTTTTTTTTTTTTTTTGTCTCTACCACACAAACACTAACAAAAGCTGATTCTCCCGAGGGCCATCCTCGGGGAGTGTTGGCTCAGGCTGCCCTCTCCCTAAGTCTTCCCAGGCCTAGCAGGTTGAACCTCTCCTTCTTACTTCGTACCCTTTCCCCTTTCATCAAGATACCATCTGGTAAAGGCTCTGTAAATCCCTGTCAGTTCATTCGCCATTAACAGTTCCTACACAGGCCTTCTCTAGCTTTATTCCCAGATCAATAAAGAAAACAAACATCCGCGGACAGCCACTTGAAGCATCTGAAATTAACAGTGCCACTTGGTTTCAACCTGACAGGCTGTTATGAGTAAGACCCTTTTCATGAGCAATATTTTACTTTGGCTCCAACAAGTGGATAAATAAATCAGAAAGGCTAAACGAAAAGAAAAAAGAGTTAAAGAACACAGTCGCTTCCCCACTAAGGCACCCAGGCTTTCTGCTGCCATTCAGCTCCTGAATAACCGGCGTCGGTGGCTCTGAGGCTCCCAGGCACTGGGACCTGTGCCTGCATGGTCAGGGGCAAGGGCTCGAGTCAGAGCACTGCTGTGGAACCACCCAAACCACATTTCTGCCCTTCCCGTACTTCCAGGGAAAATAACACACAGGCTGGCTCACTTCCTTTCGGCCTATCAAACTCCAAGCAGAAATGTCCGGAGGGACAGAGAGGACATCCTGGGGCCTGTTGGGAAGGGTGAGAGCCCCTTAGTCAGAACTGAGGCCAAAGCCCTTGGCTCCACCTACTTCGTTCTGCTCCTGGGCCCATCTGCTAAATAGTGGGGCTTTGTCATAGGTGGGATGAATTTACAATTCCAGGAACTGAAAAGACCTGAAACTGAATTCACCCACAGCCTCAAAAGTCACTGGTTTGTAAATTCCAAGAACCACAAGCATCATGGAAACAAATTTAACTCCCCCGACCAGGAGACTGGATTCCCTGCAGCTGCTCTGTTCATGTGGATAACTGTAAGGACACCACGGAGCATCTCGGACAGCTCCGAGCTGGCGCCTTTTCTGAGTCTGCTAAGCATTAATATAGCGAAACCTAAGGAAACCTTTAGCCGCCCTCAGAATGAAGGCCAAAGACTGTTTCCAAGTATGATTCTCCCAGAAACATTTGTATTCAGTGGCTACAGCAATCATAAATAATTCCCATCTAAGACCTTCTAAGACAAATTCCCCTTCTCATGTCAACGGCAGGAATTAATTTCTTTTAAAATGCCTTCAAACAGATGTTTACTGTCAGGCTGATCTTTCTGCCAAATAATGAGGTTCTGGGTGTTACCAGTGATTTCTGACACCTTCCATCTGACATTCGCCCACCGTTCATTCCCAAACCACTCCTGATTTTCTGCAGAGAATGTTCAGAACTTTCCCAAGGAGCCTTTTCCATTATTCAAAGCACATTATTAGAACAAACATGAGCCAAAAGGTTAAAAAAAAAAAAAAAATACTGCTGCACAGTACAAATTGGCCAATGACTATTTACACTGCCCAGAGAAAGCCCTGCGTTCTGACAGCTGATCAAATACACCTGACACCAGCCTGCCCCCCACAGCACCAGCAGTAAGGACCCAGATGGCTACACAGCGCCCTCCACAAGGGACTGTCTTAGAAGCCCAGTTGAGCACAGGTGAGAAGGGCAGAAGGGGACCTGGCAGGGACCGTGCTGAGCCTCTGAGCCAGACCTCCGCCTGCTGCTCAGGATGTAAGGCCACTGGCCACCAGATCTGCCTGTCAGGACAAGCAGATTACACACGTGCACATGTAATCAGGGGGATCTGAGAGCAGAATACTGCAGCTCCATTGACGGCCTCCAGAAACTGCTATTGCACAAATGTGCTGACTGGCAAGGAAGCCAAATGTCAGAGGGCAGAAGCATACTGCCCTTCAAACTTTTATTTTTATTTTTTAAGACCGAGTCTCACTCTGTCACCCAGGCTAGAGCTCTGCGGCATCATAACTCACAGCAATTCAAACTCCTGGGCCCAAGTGATCCTCCTGCCTCAGCTGTACTGGGACTACAGCTGCCTGCCGCAACACCTAGCTAATTTTTCTATTTTTAGTAGAGATGGGCCCTTGAAACCAGCCTTGCACAGGCGGGTCTCAAACTCCTGAGATCATGGTATCCTCCCACCTGAGCCTCCCAAAGTACTAGGACTATATCTGAGTGCCACGGCCTGCCATTCAATCTTCTGATGACAAAAAATGACAATTGGTCTTTCCTTTGCAAGGACATCATAGCTGCCCATCCAACATTACATACAGTTATCCGGTCCAAGATAGTCCTTCTATAACACAAAGAATTGGTTTCTCACGAGCCCTGGGCCCAGAGGTCAAGTTCTTTGGAATTCTTCCTTTTCTTTTTCCAGTTGGGAAATCAAGGCAAGACAGAAAGCAGAAAGGACAGGAAGAGAACTCTAGCCTCCCTCTCTCCCCACCCGTGCATCAACTCCAATGACCCTGACCTAACCCTCACTCACCAGGAGTGCACAGAAGTGGACGTTGGCCCATCTCCCCTTCCAGTTCTCCCTGTGTGCTGCCCTCCCTCCTTTCTGGGTGAGGATTCAAGAACCAAGTCAGGGTTGCCTCTGCCCACCCCTAGGACTTGTGGGTGCACAGGGTCTGGCAAAGCTGTGTCAGCCCACACTGCTACTGGAGAACCCCCCTTCCTCTACTGATGACAGTGCCAACTAATAACGGGTTTTAGCCAATGGCTTGGGGTTCTCCATCGTGTGGCCTGGCCTCGGAGCTCTCTGCTCAGTGATCACAGCCATCCTGTAGGCCAAGGTTCCTGACATGCTTCTCTGTAAGCAAGTTCACGCTCATTCCCAAACCCAACTCACCAGCCCTGTGTCAGTAAAAATCCCTTAAATTTCTGGCTGACCCCCAATTCTGGCACCATTTTAGATGTTTAAATTTTTACTTAACACTCCCACGGGGAAGTTATCCTCAAATTATTAGAAGGAAAACCAGAACTAAGAGACACAACCAGTGAACAGCGGATGTGAACTTAAACTCAGACCGCTGCTGCCCAGACTCTGCCTCGCCCACCTGTGAGCCCCACACTTGGCAAAGCCCTGATGTTACAGCTAGGTGGGCTGTCATCTCCCTGGTGACATCATAAGCTCATTAAGGGCCAGGCCCACGGTCATGGTCACTCACTCCTCCCAGTGTCTAGGTCCCCTCATAAACATAGTGCCGCTCAGCACATCACCTGAGCTCCATATTTTTAATGAAATCTGACATTTGAAATCTGAACGTACCACTCTTGGCCTTTTGGCTAAAACCAAGTGTGAAATCTGAACTTACCAAAATGTAACTAGGGGGGTGATTAGTCATATCACCAAGAGATTATTTTCTTTAAAGAAGCTATCACCATTCAGTCATCTAATAGTTTGTGATCTGCTCAGATACCATTGACTACTTCGCAAGAAATTAATGGGTATACTAAGTTCAAACAGATCTAAGACATGGCACAGACCTAGATGTATCCCAACACAACAGCCCAAAGTAAAGCAGTACTCACCAGGTGAGGCATCAGGAGGTCAGCCAGGTAGACAAAAGCAGCTCCAAGGGTGAAGCCAACAGCCACTGGGAAGAAGGCAAAGGCACCAAAGCCCCCTGAGGATGTGGCCATCTCAACCGCTGGGGCCAGGAGAGACCAATAGGAAGCCGCTAACATGACCTGCAAAACCATGGGGAGGAAGATGTCATCAGAACAGCCTCAGCCGGCCTTCCCAGCGGGGCCTCGGTGCTCCCTGCAGCTCCAACAGACCTCACCATTTCACATGAGTTAGGCCTTTAATATCAAGTGGTAAGTATTATCCCAAACCAGAAAGCTACCTCCAGAATTGCTGAACTACTGTTGTTAGAACTCAGTTTGGAGTAGGATAGAGTTGGCCCTAGGAGAACGCTGTCAACTAACCTGTAATTCAGTGGTTCTCAACCAGGGATGATTTTGCCTTCCACAGGACATCTGGCAATGCCTGGAGATGTTTTTAGTTGTCACATTGGGATCAGAGTAGGGAAGGCTGCTGCTGATATCTAGTAGGTAGAGGCCAAGGGTTTTAGCAAACATCTTACAAGCCACAGCATGCCCCTGACAACAAAGAATTGTCTGGCCTTAAATGGCAGTACTAAGACTGAAAAACCCTGTTCTAATCAACTACTTCTAAGACAAACTGCTATTTCATGAGCTCCACTGCATTATAACAAAGCTCTAATTATTACAACGTCCTTCCTTATGCTGAGTGGAAATCCATCTCTCTTCCATTTGCACCTATCAGCTGGACTTCTGCTCTTTAGAGCACCGAAGAATGTGTCTCCTCTGTGATATGTGTAGGCCTTTGAAATATTTAAAGACAACAAAATTGGCCCCATCAATTTTTTTATCTCTAAAATCGATTGATCATCTACTATTCCCAGGGACTAAACTTCACAGTTCACATTTTATCATCACAACAACTCCAGGGGGCAGAGGTTGTTTTTCTATTGTTACTTGTAGATAAAGAATTTGTTTTTGTTTTTTCTTTTAGAGGCAGTCTCACTTTATTGCCCTTGGTAGAGTGCCATGGCGTCACAGCTCACAGCAACCTCAAACTCTTGGGCTTAGGCAATTCCCTTGCCTCAGCCTCCCGAGTAGCTGGGACTATAGGTGCCTGCCACAACACCCGGCTGTTTTTTTTGCAGTTTGGCCGGGGCCAGGTTCGAACCCACCACTCTCAGTATATGGGGCCGGTGCCCTACTCACTGAGCCACAGGCACATCCCAGGGTCACATAAGCAATAAGTGGCAGATCCCGCTTGAAGAGGGGAGAATCATGAAGGATAAGACAAAAATGAGGCTGGTCTCAAATCTCAGCAAGGCGTGTGTGATAACAGGTTCTCCAGCACTGGCCAAATGAAACACCCATCCACAGCTTACTTGCTCTTATAGATGCCGTGATATCTTTTGGAGAGAGTACACCCACTGCCATCATTATTATTCGACAGGCATCATCAACACAGGAACTGTTGAATGGGTTTCTAAAAATTACTTAATTATGCCTTGCCTTAAAAAAATCACCTGCATCACCCATCTCCAAAATAACACGTAGAGTGACAAAGCCCGGTATTTCAACAGCAACAATAAAGAACAAATCCACAAATTGCCTTCTGCCAGGCGTCATTCACACACAGCCACTTGCTCTGGGCCAAATTCTCCCAGTGAAACTGCACCTGCTTCAAAAACTCCCAGAAAGAATGAAAATGCCTCGGCTAAACAGAATGGGAGCTAATGCCGACCAGGTCAAGTCCATGAACCAGCTGTCATAAAAGATCTGTAAAGCAAGTCTAAGGGCTCTTCCTCCCCATCACAGCCTAATCCATCTCTTTCCCAGACTTTGTCTCGGTAAGTTTAGAATTCAACAGCCTCACCAAGGAGGACCTGCACAGGCTCAGAGATGGAGACGGCCTTTCCCTCCTTCCAAGCTCGACCTGTCCAGCAAACTCTCTCCTGGTATGTTTCAAGGTCTCCCACATGGTCCCACTTTCAACAACTCTAAAAACTACTTGATCCTGAGTCTACATGCTCCCCGCCCTGCATCCTTCAACAAGGAAACACAACATCATTGTCAACATGACCTGAGTTTCTTCCCTGACTTCATCTCCTTTCCCACGCAAAGTCCAATCCCTTCTGTCAAAATTCCTTCCATTCTGCTGCTTCACAGAGGGATCCATCCCCTACTCGTGAGAAACACACGAAGTTCTCACCAAGTGATTCAAGGGAGGGCAGAAGAGAAGCATCTCTCGAGGGAGGGAATGCTGGGATCAGGGGTGTCTGTAAGGCAAAAGCACCTCACGTGACTTAGGAGGGCCCCTCCCTGAGAATCACTGTTCTGTATCTATCTTGACTGACACATCCAGGCCCCAGTTTGATTTCCTTCATTTCCTTTCCTTGACAGCACCCCAGTCTCCTCCATAAACTGGAAAACAACCTAAGAACAATCTGGAAATGGAATTGGATTGCCTGTCTACAAGGATGGTAGGGTCCAAAGAGAAGTTATTTACAGAGGACGTGTGGTAGGAAAGACGATCATGTCCTTATGCCCAAAATCTGTGAGTATTTCACCTTTCATAGCCAAAAGGACTCTGCAGGTGTGATTAAATTAAGAACCTTGAGCTGGGGGATCATCCTGGATTGTCTGAGCAAGGCCAGTGTCATCATAAGGGTCCTCATGAGTGAATAAGAAGGTCAGAGTCGGACAGGAAATGTGATGACAAAGGCAGAGGTTGTCAGGGAGAAAGACTAAGATGCCCTGTGCTGGGGGCTTGAAGATGGAGAAAATATCACGAGCCAAGACATGCAAGTGGCCCTAGGTGCTAGAAAGTCAAGGAAACAGAAGTTCCTCTGAAGCCTGCAAAACAGCATACCCCTAGGGCCATCTTGATTTGATCTCAGTTAAAGCCACTGTGGGGTTCTGAACTTCAGCTCTGTAAAATAATAAACTCATGTTGTTTTAAGCCACTATGTTTGTAGTTATTTGTTACAGCAGCAAATGGAAACTAATACAGCATGTAAAGGCAAGGGAGGTTGGCATGCTCCCACTTAATGGCACAATGTAAAGGTATATGGCGCACCTCTTGGGTGCAGGATACAACTACAATAGGGACTCTACCCAACAAATGCAAACATTGTAACCTAATTGTTCATACCCTCATATTAATCTGAAATTCAAAAGAAAAAAATTTAGAGCGCTTCCAGTTTGCAGAAAAATTTAGTAGAAAGCATGGAGAATAGTCTTATACCCCCAGTTCCCATATACACACACCCTCCCCCACTATCAATTTCTCACACCACAGTGGTGCATTTAATACAACTGATTAGGCCAGGCGAGGCGGCTCACACCCGTAATCCTAGCAATCTGGGAGGCCAAGGCAAGAGGATTGCCTGAGCTCACAGGTTCAAGACCAGCCTGAGCCAGAGTGCAACCTCGTCTCTAAAAATAGCCAGGTGTTGTTGTGGGCACCTGTAGTCCCAGCTACTTGGGAGGCTGTGACAAGAGAACTGCTTGAGGACAAAAGTTTGAAGTTGCTGTGATGCCCTGACACTCTGCCTCACAAAAAAAAAAAAAAAAGTATTATACATATATGTAATACAACTGCTGAGCCTTCATGGACGCAGCATTACGGCCCACAACACACAGCTCACATCAGGGTCCCCTCCACACTGCACATTCTGTGGGTCTTGACAAATACATAAGGACGTGTTCACTGTCACAGTATCAGGCAGAGTAGTTTCACTGCCCCGAAGATCCCTTGTGCTCCATCTGTTCATCCTTCTCCCCTAAATCCTGGAAATCCCTGGTTTTTTTTACTGTCTCCATAGTTTTGCCTTTTCCAGAATGTCCCAGAGTTGAAATTATACAGTATGTAGTCCTTTCAGATTGGCTTCTATCACTTGCCAATATGCATTTAAGTTCCTAAGGCATCTTTTCATGACTTGCTAGCACATTTCTTTTGAGAGCTAAATAATACCACGTTGTCTGAATGTACCACAGTGTATTCATCTGGTCTCCTACCGAAGGGCAGCGTGGTCACTTCCGAGTTTTGGCAATTACGAATAACACTGCTACAAACATTCATGTGCAGGTTTTCGTGTGGACAGAAGTTTTCAGTTCATTTGGGTAAATAAATACCAAGCAGTGTAATTGTTGGCTCCTATGGCAACCATTACTTTTTTTAAAATCCCCCAACATAGGTGGCCTACCTGAAGCTCTCGACACCAGCAAAGTTCCCACAAATGTTGGGGATTTTTCAATCTGGATGTGGTGACATATTAACCAACAGACAGAGAAGCAAGAAGCAAAGTATCTAACCCTCAACTACGACTAAGGGTCTGCATGGAGAGAGAAAACTGGACTTTAGGAAATGGGTTCTAAAGGCAAGTCTCACCAGCCAGACCCTTTGTGACCCCAGGGAGTAGCTAGAAGGATTCCTCCTGCACCTGTGACCCTGCTTGTAAAGCCAAACAGCTAGACTTGCAGGACCAACCCTGAAAACACCATAAGGAGACCTTACTCCCCATCTTTGTCTAGGCAGGGAATGACATAGGGCCCCTCTGCACCCCAAAATGAAACCCCCTCTTTATTCCCAAAATGAAAATAAAATGCCCTATCAATCAAATGAGTGCAGGGAAAGCTTGTGTAGCGACCATCCACCATCCTCAATGTCGCTGAGACCAAAGCAACCCTGTATTCTTTTGCTAAATAATGGAAGAAGCTCAAAGGAATAAGTATTTCAAGACCAACAACAAAAAACACCTGCAGAAGACCTGAGTAAGAAAAAAACAACAGAAGAAACAGGACTGAACTTCAGTTTTTGGCTGGTTTGGTAGGCCTACCGCAGGGCTCAGAAATTTGAATGTCGCATTGAGTGATCATTGGGCAAGTTGGTGTTTAGGAAGGTATAATTTCTTCACTTCTTCCCGTGCCCAAGGTTGAATCTCGCCTTAGCTCTCTCTTCTTCACATGCTTCCTTGAGTCTCAGCCACCACCAGGACTTCAACTTCCACCTCTATGCAGGCAAGCCAAAGAATGAATGAATGACTTCATTAAAAAATCTGATCTTGATCACAACTGCCACAAGATGGTCACAGTCCAAATGGCCACCAGTGGGTGGATGGACAAACATTCCATGAAGAAGCCATGAAATGCCACAACATGGAAGCAGCTCAAAAATATGACATTAAGTGAAAGTAGCAAGAACTAAAAAGTCATTTACCATACTTTCTGGTGCCATACATATGCAATATCTAGAGGAGGTAAGTCCGCAGAGACAGACTGCAGAAGGGTGGTTGGCGGGGCTGACTGAAGGGGGAGGAGGAAGGCCACTGAATGAGCAGTTTCAGGTGAGAGTCAAGTGGACAAGGTGATGGTGATAGCTTTAGAAGGCTTTAAGCTTTAGAAGGCTTAAGGCTTTAAGACTGGGAAACAATCATGGAGAAGAAGGGGGAGGGACTCCTCTAGAGTAACCTGTACAGCCATTGGTCACAGTCTGTTGCTAGGCAGGGCAATGCAGGGGGAGGGAATTCCCTGGGGATTGGGCAGAAAAAGTCTTCAGCACCCTTAAAGGGCCAATCAACAGAGGCCAGTCACTTAAGGCTTAAAGAAACCAATCACTGTAAGCCAGCTCCGTTTGAAGGACCCAATCAGTATTCACAGGCAGACAAGGTAAAAAAAAGCCCAAAGCTAGCACCGCTGCAACTGCAACCCATTAGAGATGCCTTCTGTCATCTTTTTATCATCTTCTTTTTTGTTTTTTGAGGCAGAGTCTCACTCTGTTGCCCCAGAATAGAGTACATGGTGTCACAGCTCACAGCAACCTCAAACTCCTGGGCTCAGGCCGTCCTCTTGCCTCAGCCTCCCAAGTAGCTGGGATTACAGGTGCCAGCCACAATGCCTGGCTAATTTTCCTATTTTTAGCAGAGAAGTAGTCTTGCTCTTTCTCAGGCTGATCTCAAATTCCTGAGCTCAAGCAATCTTGGCCTCCCAGAGTGCTAGGATTATAGGTGTGAGCCACTGCACCCGGCCAGCTTTCCTATCTTCTAATAAACTATCACTCTATGGCCTCTGCTTGCCTGTGGTCCTTAAATTCATTCTTCGGTTCCCAAGATGAAGAATGCGGCCAGAAGAAGAAAAATCTAATATCAACTGTTGGTTGCACAACATTGTGAATGCCCCTGAGCTGTATGCTTTAAAATGGCTTTATTTTATGTTTTGTAAATTTTACCTCAATCAAAAACAAACCAAAAAAAAAAACAAAACAAAAAAAAAAACCCAGAGTTTGGCCTAATCAGCCCGCAGGGACTCATCCTGAACTGCTGCCCTAGTTGTATGCTGAACTCATCGGCTCCCTTGTGCTGGCCCAAGCACCTCCATCTGTGACAAGGACAAAATGCCAAGGCCTGTCACAGGTCCCCTTTCTTCCAAGCATCCTCAAACCCCTTGCCTGAGTCCATGTTTATAAACGCAGGATTGAGAATTGGGTCTGACTTTGAATTTTGCCTCTGCTCCTCACCAGTTAGGTAGCCCCAGGCAAATAACCCAAGCACTTCCCAGCCGGGTTTTGTCACCTAACAATGACACTATTTACAAGGTTGTTGGAAGAATTATAAGAAGCAATGGGTATATGACACCAACCCAGTTCCTGGCAGGAAATACATTATGAGTGGGTGTTACTTTGGATTCTTCCCTTTCCAAACATACACCTCATCCTCCCACCTTGCTCTGCACCCCACTTCCAGAGCGGCCCTTCTCCATCACCCTGGATTCTTTGTGTCTATATTCCCCTGGAGTCCTGGTACGCAGCTGGGACTGGGGCTGCGGCTCGAGCATCTCTGCATCCTGACACCCCCATCGGAAGAGCCCTGAACAGAGCGCTGTTCACGGTTGGTTTCCTAAACAAGTTCTCTGTCACCCTCACTAATGGAAGGGAGCAATGGGGGTGGAGAAACCAGAACGTGTGATTAGGAAGTGATTCAACACCCATTTTCGTGGTCTGTTACCTAAATTTTACAGTAATTTTTACCTTCCAAATTAAGTACTATATGGGCTCACACTCGCAGGCCTCCGATCCTTTGACAAACACTGGCTGAGTAATGGAGTTTTTTCATGAGTATGGGAAAAAAAATCAATAGAGAATTTTCAAAGCATCACAGATAATCTACCGAACAGTCTACGGACAGAATCACAGACGCGTTCAGAGCTGAAAGGTACTTTAGGAGACAACTGAGCCCAAACACTTCACTGAACAGAAGGAAAAGCTGAGACCCAGAGAAGCACAGTGGCTCTCCCAAAGCCTCAGGCAAGCTAATGCCATCCACAGTTGACCACATCACCCCCAGAACACACTGGCACCATCATTTACCCCCACAACAACACAGAGTCCTTTACTATTTTCAAAGAGCTACACACTAAAGATCAGGTTTAAGTTATTGCATCCCCTAATACCAGGCAAAGAATCCCGAAACCAAAGTCTGAGATGAATCAGCTTCAGCCGTAATGGAATATGATGGATCCCATGGCATTCTCCAATACTGTTCATATAAACTACTCCAGGAAAACCCAGCAATGGAAAATTGTGGGCAACTAATAAACAGTGGTAATGATCCTGTTAAACACTTGCCTCTGGAAGATCGATCAGACCTTATAAATTTAAACCCATTAATAGCTGCTGACTGCCTTCAAAGTAAGCAGAACAACAAGCAATGTTGTAACTCGCAATATAATCTTTCTAGCATCACAGCCAAACCTGAAGATTTCACAACAAAACATACAAATATTATACCTTTGGTCCAGGTCTCCAAATAAAAGGCACACTTGCTCTATTGCAAACTCTGCTTTAAAATTAGAACCATTTAAATGCAATATGTGCCCTGATTCAGATTCTGGACCACAAAGAGGACATTAGTAAGGAAATCGGTGACATCCAAACAAGTCTGGAGTTTAGGAATGGTAACATACCGATGTTCCCATCTAGGGAAGCTAGGTGAAGGGCATACAGAAACTCCCTACACCATTGTTGCAACTTTTCTGAAAACCTACAATACTTGCGAAATAAAGAGCTTATTAAAATAATGAGCAATAAAATAAGCAAATAAGAGCAATAACCAAGGCCAGAGAGAAGATGGAGCAAACTCCTTCAAGCTAAGGAGCATAAACCAGAAGCAAAGATCTGAAGCCAAAAGCACCCCCAGTTTGCTTTTTTTTTTTTTTAAAGAGACAGAGTCTCACTTTGTTGCCCTCAGTAGAGTGCCATGGCATCACAGCTCACAGCAACCTCCAGCTTTTGAGCTTAGGCGATTCTCTTGCCTCAGCCTCCTGAGTAGCTGGGACTACAGGTGCCCACCACAATGCTCAGCTATTTTTTTTTGTTGTTGTTGTTGTTGCAGTTTGGCTGGAGCTGGGTTTGAACCTGCCACCCTTGGTATAGGGGGCCGGCGCCCTACTCACTGAGCCACAGGGGCCGCCCCACCCACAGTTTGCTTTGAGGGTTAACAATAGCTCGGCCCAGAGTTTTGCTATGAGGTAAGCCAGAGGGGCTGGATGATATGCTTTCCTCATTGTGACCAACAGCCTCCTCTCAGGGGCTCAGAGCAGTTCAGTAACTCACTCAAGCACAGCAAGCTAGAGGTGACAGAGCCAGGCTCAGGCTCTTCACCCTACCATCCAACTCGTGGACGTATGAAATTCTTTACAAAGAACAACACAGTATTCACAATGCCCCCTACTCAATATTTAAGCAGAGAGTAATCTCCCCCTAAATAGAATTTCCAGATGTTTACCATGCTAACATGAAATCCCTGGTCCACTTTGGAACATCACAAAATGTACACACACTGCAAGACTTCTCATTAAACGCGGCCAATCCATCACAAGCAGCTGGTGCCCAAATTCCCGCTAGCACAAAAAACGGGGACTAAGATGGATCCAAAGGCCACAAACGAAAGGAAAGGAAGAAGGTGGCAGCTGTGATGCTATGGAAGCTCAGAAAAGAGGCACAGGTGACCCCGAGGCATGCTGAAAAGGCCAACACCTGGGCCGGTGGGACGAAGAGCCCCAGAACAGCCCCAGAGCCTGGGAAAAGCAGCGTGCAGACAGGCCTTCACAGGCTAGTGGAAAGCTGGGTAAGAAGCAAGCCGACCCCAGATTGCTCCTGCCCCCCATGGGGCTGGGTAACTAACTATCCCGGCAGACATTCCAGGACCCCCAGCGCAGCTAAGGGTGAGGGTACCATGCTGAACACTGGAGTGAAAAGTGATGGTCTGTGTGCTGGAATAGAGGCACCCAGCATCCCCCCTCCTTTGCCCTCTCCCCCATAAAGGATGCTATGCACAAAACACAACTTCCAGAAACACTGCTGCATGGCCAAATGACACCCACCCACACTGTGTGTTTCTATCAAAGGCTCCTAAATCACAGCCCTAACACCAGAAGGCAGAAAGGAATTGCAGGAAGCACTTAAAATCAGCAAACTCTTTCCATGTTCCCGGAAAGTAAATGCCCCCAGATCTCCCTTCTGTAGTTCTTAAAACCCAAAAGAGCACATAGTATGATCTTTTTTCTCAATAGCATGCAGAAAGCCACGGGGACCCACACTTTATAGTACTACTAAGTTCCTTCTGGTGTCAGAGGTGCCAACACAGAAAAATCAATAACAATCGGCTAAACACCTGGCCCGGGGTAGGCAAACCTTTTCATTTCTGTTGACGAGCTCCTTTTGGAACAATTTCAGCCCTGGAAATAGAGATAAATTTGTAAATAGTCCCTTAAGGGATATGTCAGAATATTCCGGCATCGTGGGTGCTATTGGACATCTCCTTCATTATAGTAATGACAGTTTAAATACTGAAAGATAATCCAAGCTACAAAACAAAATTTCCTTCTTAATAAAAAGGAAAAAGGAAAATCATTGCACGTGGCTCATTTACCATGCACTGAATTTTCAGTATCAATGATCTGCCCCTCTAAAGAAGGGACACAGAAGCCTACAGGAGACAGGAACAGGGATTTCAAAAGAACAGCACCCACGGAGGAGGTCTTCTTTAAAGACTGTAACCTCAAGAAGGTTACTGGGTGATTAAGGAGCAGGCACAAACTTGCAGTCCATATATGTCAAGGAAACAATTACTCTGAAAGTACAGAGACCAAGTACTGTCTCCAAATCAGACACAAAATTAATTTTTAACAGTCAATCAGGGCCAGGTTCTAGCACTCTGGGAGACGGAGGTGGGTGGATCTCTTGAGCTTAGGACTTCAATACCAGTATGAGCAAGAGTGAAACTAAAAAACAGAAAAACTAGCCGCCTATAGTTGCAGCTACTCGGGAGGCTGAGGGAGGAGGAAGGAATTGGAAGCTGCAGTAAGCTACAATGACACTGATGCCACTACACTCTAGCCAGGGTGACAAAGCAAGACTCCGTCTCAAAAATGAAACCCCCAAAATCAATCAGCAAGCGGCCAGTGATTGTGAACACGGCCACTGTTATGTTAAAGATCCAGCGCACGTCTGGGTCTCGCCTTCTGGGATTTTGCTGTGGACCAGAAGAGAAATTCCAGAAGACATCAGGAAGGATCAATGAAGGGTCTGCAATCAGGCCAGGAAAGGAGACACCAATGCGGCTCAAAGGCGTAGGGCGCTGGCCCCATATGCTAGAGGTGGCAGGTTCAAACCTAGCCCTGGCCAAAAGCTGAAAAAAATAAAAAATAAAATAAAATAAAATAGAACATCAAAGAACAGGAAGGGGCTCTTGAAGGTTGGATGAGTTTTAGAAATGGAAGCAAGGGTGTGATCTTTCCAGCTGAGAAAAACAGAGGGGGCGAGTCTGGGCAAGCACGCCAAAGCTTATGCTGTAGGGACTGAAAAGGGATCTGCCCGGCTAAAGAAGAGGGCGTGTTGGGGGGGCAGAGGGGAAAATGGTTTGGACTTCTCCAAGACTGGGCTGTTTCCCACTCTGACTGCATAGGAGCATCAACTGAGTTTCCAAAATACAGATAACAGGGCCCACTGAACCTGACTGGCCAGCCCAGAGCCTTGAGCCATGTTTTAAAGTCCCACACATGATTCTGAAGTGGCTCAGCCAGCACAGAGCAGGTCACGGCTAGGCAACCACGGAGGGTCCTCCCCAGGGTACACTGGCATTGGGAGGGGGCAGACTGGAAGCAATGGTCCGGCTTCTGGGTTGTGGACCTAAACCAGACCAGAGAGGAGACAGAAGGAAGGAAGGAATCTGAATGTGACCCTCCTAAATGTGATCACCCATGTCCATGCAATGTCAACTCACTCCATCAGAAACCTGTGATGGGTGCCCACATGAATTTTCCATTGAGTCACCTTTTAAATTTGGCATGTCAGGTAATTAATCATGACTCAAGTGTGAATCAAATTCGTATGGGGGCTCCATCAGTACCTAATTTGCTTTTATCAACAAGCCTTCATAACATACTAGCTTCGTATAATTTTACTAAAATAAACCTCACATCTAAAAATTATAATCAATTCCATTCAACTTCAACCATGGTTATTAATTAATGTAGATCTGCTTGAACGACGGGACTCTTCTTAGCTATATCTGTCCCGTGATAACGATTGGCAAGAGCTTGGCTTATGCTCTCCAAACCAGGGAAGAGCATTCTTGCTTTAAAAGAGGAAGGAAGGAAGAAAACCTACCATATGACCCAGTAATTTCTCTCCTGGATAGCTACCCAAGAGAAATGAAAACGTACATCCAGACAGACACCAGCATGTTCGCAGCGGCTTTATTTGTAGTAGCCCCAAACTGGAAACAACCCAAATGTCCATCAACAGGAGAAAACATAAACACGTTGTCATATATTTACAAAACGGAGTAGTCTAGAGCGATAAAAAGAAGCAAAGCAAACTCCATCGCAGCAACACTGGATGAATGTCAAAATTGCTACATTGAGTGAAAGGCAGACAACAAAATTATACACACACACACACACAGAGTTTGATTCCATTTCAACACAAGAATATGCAAAACTAGTGCATGATGATGTAAGTCCTAAAGTAGGTGGTTGGGAGAAGGGGCTTAAAGGACAGGAACTCTTTCTGTTTGAACGGTGGTTATGCAGGGGTATACAGGTGTTGAAACCCACATAAGATCTGGGCATATTATTATATATATCCAGTTTTTAGGTTTTTTTTTTTTTTTTGAGACAGTCTTACTTTATCGGTAGAGTGCTGTAGCATCACAGCTCATAGCAACGTCCAACTCCTGGGCTTAGGAGATTCTCTTGCCTCAGCCTCCCTGGTAGCTGGGACTACAGGCACCCGCCATAGTGCCTGGCTATTGTTTGTTGCAGTTTTTGGCCGGGGCAGGGTTGGAACCCGCCACCCTTGGTATATGGGGCCAGCACCCTACACTGAGCCATAGGCGCCGCCCCCAGTTTTAAAAGGCTGACAACATGTTGCGTATCTAGGTTCTAGAATCTACTGTAAAATAGTCCCCTGGGGACAGGCTTAGGTCCTCTGATACTGTCACTAAGTACCTGGGAAGGGCCAGGCCCAGAGCTGAGAGCAGGCCATCTGTAAACCCTAATAACCAGCAGTGTTGAAAAAGTAAGGCAATCATACCCAAAGAGGTCTCTCCGCATCCGTTCCCAGTGGCCACAGGTCCTCCCCACTGGTGAAGTCCTAGACTGCAGTGAGTCCCCCCCTTAAACCTTAAAGCAAGGACAGCCACCCAGGACGTGTCTGGTCTTCAAATTTACCAAAAATAAACCTAATTCTAACTCCTATGCCATGAAAACAGAGCTGAAAAGTGTTAGCCACCCAGCCCAGTCCTGCTCCAAATCTAAGCTCCCATTTCCAACTTAGCTCAGCAAACATTCCCTAAGGAACTACCCTGAATGGGACACCCACCTGCCCTGGAGCCCCCGTTGGCAATGATGTTAACTACACCTAAATCAGACCACTGTGCTCAAGGTCTAATAACACCTGGACTTTTTGTTGGAGTTTGGTGTTGCTCTCCTACAAACCCAATACTTTGAATAACAGAAGTGCAAGTATATTAATTACTTCCATCCACTCAAGGCAGATTCAGCCTAGCTAAAAAGGGAGGACTCCCCAAAAATTAATTCCATGCAGACTGAAACAAGAGGGAAAAAAAAAAAAAAGGCAGGGTGATGGGCGGGGGTGGGGGGTGTATCCTTATTAAACCTTTCCCCAGCTGGTCACCAAGAGAGTGTGAACATGTTGCCCCAAGCTGCCTCCCTGTGGCACCCAGCCACCAACCCATCAGCACCCTCTCAACTTGGGCCTGTTGATGGACAACCACACCAGCTGGTCAAGCCTCCCTTCCCCCCTCACCCTCCCCACCTCCCCCCCGCCCCAGCACCACCACTCATCACACAGATCCAATCTGTCCCAGATATGGCTGCTGAGGGAGCAGCCCCTGCCAGCATTTGAAGGAGGAGAGAAGAGTCAGCTCCATTGAGTAAAAACCCAAAGAGACGGTGATCAGCGGCTTCTCCACTTCACTCACCTCCCTCAAGACAGGTGACACACCACCAAGGTTGTGTGCCTCTCTCCTGGCTCATGCTGGCCACGAGGCTCAGGGGCAGGATCTTCAAGGTCCAGGAGAAGGAAAAATGCCTCCCTTATTCCAAATAAAGTCGCATTTCATTCTACCACTCAGGAAAACACTGGTTCTCCGATTATTCTCTGTCCCCACTCACCTGAGGGACGCAAGAGACTCCCAACTATGATGGCAGAGAATCCTGGGAGCTGGAGGGCAGGAGGGATGGTGCTGAACTTCCAGAGGGGACTGAACGTATGTGAAACAGCTCCCTCTGAGAATCGCCCGATAGAGCAAATAAAAGGGCACCCAGGTAAATCAGAATTCTGGATAAGCAATATTTTTATGGTAGCTAGGACCCTAAATATTACATGAGACATACTAAAAAATGATTCATTATTTCACTGAAATATAAATGTAACTGGGTATCCTAATGCTTTATCTAACCCTACACTCACCAGTCATTCTGGGGCTCGTGCCTCATCTTCTTGCTCTCGTGGTGGAGAGAAGGCCTAACTCTGGAGTCAGAGCACCTGAAGCTCCAACATTTCCCAAATGGGGGATATTGGGTAAGAGATCAGCCTCTCTAGGGATGCTATTTCTTCATATGCAAAAGAGAAATGAGAATAGAAATAAGAGCAGCATTTGTAAATAAAATGAAATCAATAATATTAACAACATTTAAACAGGAACTTTCTTAATCCTCCTGATGTGAAGAGTGAGGTATTGTTATTATTCCTATTTCTCACGTGAGGCAGAGAAGTTACCTAATTGAACAAGGCCTCATAGCTTAAATAAGTGGCAGAGCCAAGACTCAAAGCTGGCTGGTGTGGCTACTGCGTGTCCCTGCTCTTGTGACCGTAACACCATCCTGCCTCCCTGAGTTGATGCTTATTTCCTGGAGTTCGGATTAGATGGAGATTCTGCCTGTGGAATGCGCAGCACAGAAACTGGCCGTGGGCGCTAGGTGCTGCAAGTTCATTATGTCTTCATTGTTTCTCTGATCGCAGCCGAGGAGTTGAGAAGAGGGAGGAGTCGAGAAGAGGGAGGAGTCAGAGTCTTAGGATCTCAATGCCGGAGCGCCTAGGGAATTTAAGCCCAATTCACCCCTCCTGAAGATAGCAGATACACAATGTGTGTGTGGAGTGACCAGACGGCTCCATGTAGAGCGGTCATTCCCAGCACTCAAAGGGTCCCCCTTGAACTTCTCAACGGATCACTGACCCTCTAAATTTCAACCCAATTCAATAATATGAACAAGTGGGGTACAATTGGTATACAAGAACTTTGCCAACCAACTGTAGGTGTCAGGCAGCAAGGGGCTGGGATCCCCGCCCTTCAGGGGCTCAGAATGTCAGGGAGGGTGGGGGGTCTGGCAAAAACTGTACCAGGAAGCCAAATGCAGTGCAACCCAGGAGAATCCAGACAGGGAGTGGGGTTCACTGGGAGAGATTGGAACAAGACTTGCACAGAGGCTATACAGAAGAACACATGAAAGGCTAAAAAGCATATTAGGGCTGGCAGGGGAGCAGGTGGGAGAGGGGCATCCCAGGAGCAGCAGGGCAGGTTCAAGGCAAAGCACAGGTATGTGTGGATGTGTAAGGGACAAAGCCACAAAGAAGACAGGAACGTGCCCAGGAGAGCTGGGACCACGTGCAGAGATGTGGAGACTTGGAGAACTCTGGGAAGAGGAGTGTTAAAGAATCTCAAATGTGACGTGGGAAGACAATTCTGAGCAGCATTAATAAATCTGGGCAATATTATCACCTGCCTCCTCTCTGCCAGGCACTGGGGATTATAAAGAACAAGACAGGCACATTCTCCATCTAGCAAGAGCAGACAGATGCTAAACAAGGAAGCAAAGACTCGAGAAAACCAGAGACGACGAGGGAAATGAAGGGAACAAAGTGATGTCCTGGGACAGGGAGTGACAGAGAGGCCATTCCCCGCAGGAGACGACATTTGAGCTGATACCCAGTGATGAGAAGGAGCAGAGGGTGCATCGAGGGAAATTCCTCAGGTCAGAATAAGTTTGGTCTGTTTGCAGCAACAAAGAAATGACTGTGATGGAAGCAGAGTGACCAAAGCAGAGAGGGTTCCAGAAAAGGAAAGAGAAGAGGGCAGGTCCTCCGAGGCCACGGGGAGTTGGGAGCAGGGAGTGAGGTGGACTGACCTGCATTATAAAAGCTCACTCTGGAGATGGCAGGGAGCAGAGAACCCAGCCATGGGCTCCTTGAGGAGCTCCAAGTAAGGTGATGATGAAGGCCAGGTGGCCGCAGTGCAGGTGAAGAAAGGTGGTCAAATTGGGGACATATCTGGGAGAGATGACAGGGCTAGTCCCTGCCATGGATGAGTCCAGGGCCAGTAAAAGAGAATGCACTGGTTTTCTGGCCTGCTGTAATATTCCATGATACATATTGCCCAGACTGAGTGGCTTCCAACAACACAAGTATATTCTGTCACCGTTCTGGAAGCCGGAAGTGCAAAACCGAGGTGTTGCTGGGCCATGATCCCTCTTACAGGAGTGTCCAACCTGTGACCCGGGGGCCACATGTGGATTAGTGAGGACTTCTCTGCTTATACATGGTGGTGGACATCATGAAAATAATGCACAGACCTTTTTATTTTGCTCATCATCTTTTGTTAGTATTTATGTATTACATGTGTGACCCAAGACAATTCTTCCAGAGAAGCCAAAAAGTTGGACACCCCTGCCCATCTAATGGCTCTGGGAAGGAAGTCCTCTTGCCTCCTCCAACCTCCAGTGGTTGCTGGCAGGCTTAGTATTCCTTGGCTTATTGAAATATTATTCCAGTCACAAGGCCATCTTTTCCATGGATGTCTTTGTCTCGGTGTCCATATGTCCCTCTTCTTACACGGACACTAGTCCTCCTGGACGTAGGGCCTGCTCTGAGGCAATGTGACCTCATCTTAACTTGATTACATCTGCAAAGACCCTAGGTCCAAAGAAAGCTACCTTCACAGGTTCTGTGTAGACAGGAATTTGGAGAAGTGTGGATGCTGCGCTTCCAGGACTGGGGCCTGCACCACTTGGTAGAAGGTAGTGCCCTGACTGAGAAAAGAGCCCATGAAACAGCAGCTCTGGAAGATGGGTGCAGGAGCAAGGGGGTGGGGACACCAACAGCTCCAGGACGAACCTGTCCAGGGTGAGGTGGTATCACACAGCCTGCTGAAGAGCTGGAGTGGTGGGGAGAGGGCTGGCGCTGTAGCCAGCGACACCAGTGAGGGGGCTACAGTGCCGACCAGTGACTTGAGCTAGGGTGGAAGCTGCTGCAGTGGACAAGAGGACAGCCACTCGAGACCATGGAGGACAGTCACCAATATCAGTGATCAGTTTCAAAAAGGCGGGACATAGAATAAGGGAGAAGAAGAAAAATACTTTCAAAAGTTGACATCAAAATAATAATTTAAAGGGCCAGGCAAGGTGGCTCACGCCTATAATCCTGGAACTCTGAGAGGCTGATGCTGGAGGTCAGGAGTTCGAGAGCAGCCTAAGAGTGAGACCCATCTGTAAAAAAAACTGGCTAGGCATTGTGGCAGGTGCCTATAGTCCCAGCTACTCAGGAGACCCAAGCAACTCTTGATCCCAAGAGTTTCATGTTGATGTGAGCTATGATGCCACGGCACTCTACCAAGGGCAACACAGTGAAACTCTATCTCAAAAAAAATGATAATAATAATTTAAAGCTATAAACTAGGGAAAAAATAGACAACTCATCACAAAAGATTGCCAGAGGGCACCAAGGAACTGAGGAAATGTTTAGCCTCACCTGGCATCAAAGAAGAATCAAAGAAAAGTACACCCACAAGCTCGGGGCACAAACTTTAGGATCAGACAGACCTGAGAACATATCCCAGGGGTGCTTGGGCAAATCACTTCACCTCCATGAGCCTCAGCTTGGTGTACTTGGCATGATCTGGCACTCAAAATGCCACCTGTTCCTAACACAGGGGACCATTCTTTTACCCAGCTACAAATGTCTTTAAATCCAAACTTCCAATGTTCCCAAGGGACAACCAAACAGGGAAAAAAAGGCAACTCCCAGAGGGAACCCAGAGAGTTCAGAGAGATGGCGTTTACAGATGGCAACATCGTTAATATCAGAGAGATAAGAATAAACAGGATAAATCTGTGAAAAGGGACGGGATATCAGAGGTGGGGAAGAAAACAGGGGGGACAAGAGAGTTTCCAAAAGCTAAAGCTATGAAGACAATCAAAAAACAAGCATTTGCTCTTTGTATACAGTCAATGAAATTTCCCATCATGCAGAGCAGAGCAGCAAAGAGATGATAAAATAAAGAGAGGAAAAGAGAGATTAAGTCCAGGAAGTCCAACAGCCAACTAATGGCTAATAAAGAGAGAACAGAGGACCAGCAGAAGGACCTATTAAAAGAAAAGAAAATAACATTTACCATAACTGGAGGACACTGGCTTCCAAATCGAGAAATTACAGAATAAATCTACTTAGAAATGTGGGAGAAAATTTCTCAAGAAACAGACAGAAGTGGTTACTTCTGGGAAAGAGGGCAAGACCCTGGAAGGCAGGGGGAGAACCACTGTTTTTTTTTCTTTATAAGTCTTTTATTAACATTTGCCCTTTCGAGGTGTGTGCGGTTATTGCCTTGATAAAAAATAAACAATGACCAGAAAAATCAGGACCAACCTAAGGATCTGACAAGCCCTTTACTCAAAAACGCCACGGTTAGGCGTGCATTTGCCTATACTTTAATTATACCTCAGAAAAGGTGAAAACAAGTATTATGGTGAATTCACGTCATGTTATGGAGTCGGATGCAGCCACCAAAATAACAAGCAAAAGTTCAGAATAAATTAAGTGAAAAGAACATGTTTTTAAACATGTCATGTGGGAGGATCCCACTTTGGGTTTTTTTTTGTTTGTTTGTTTTTTTTGTAGAGACAGAGTTTCACTTTATGGCCCTAGGTAGCGTGCCATGGCATCACATAGCTCACAGCAACCTCCAACTCCTGGGCTTAAGCGATTCTCTTGCCTCAGCCTCCCAGGTAGCTGGGACTACAGGTGCCCGCCACAACACCCGGCTATTGGGTTTTGTTTTTTTTAATTACACATGAATGAAAAAAGAACAGATGATCCACGCTACTGAAAAGAAAGGTTTGGAGGAAGCTTTGAGGAGAAGTTAATCAACCGGAGATGAACAAAAGGGGTATTTAGTAACATGGAGGGTTACGTCCTGGAGGAAAACTGATGCCCAAGTTCACATCAAGCCTGAATTGCTCACATGCTTTCCAGCCCTTTGACGTGAGATGACAGTAACCAACACGTCCTGGGCATTTGCTCTGTGCCCGTCGCTGTGCTGAACCCTTCAGATGTGTTTACTCGTTTCACCTGCGTAACACTCAGACACCACCTCCAGTTTACAGATGAGGAAACTGAGGCTTGCAAAGTTGAGGTAACTGGCCCAAGTTCACACAACTAATGAATAGAGAAACACGGATCAAACCCAAGCATGTAAACTGGACAGTGCATTATAATGCTAGAGTAGATGTCTGCTAGAAAAAGGGGGGCCTCCTCCTACGGCCCCCCCGCCCTGAGCTCACCCCATGGAGCCCAGCTGAAGGTCAGAGACATTTCCTATGACTACATCCTGACATGTTCATCATAATGAAATCGTGGAGAAATTTTCAGAGATGTAATGAGTTTACCTTCAATTAGATTCTTCCTTCATTGGGAGAATCAGAAAGAACTGATTTCCTCATAGACTCAGCAGGGAGGTTTCTCATTGCCCATTTTGAAGCTTCATGCCAGTGTGCCAGTGATGTAACCATCACACGAGGGATGGGGGTAGGGGGCGGGAGAGGGGTCTTAGAGAAATCAAGCTGAGCCTAAAGGCACCACCTCCAGAGAAAACCTCTAATGCACATGCCGTGCTCTTACAACATTTAACTTTAAAAATATTTGAGTGCCAACTATACACTAGTCCCCATACAGGGACCTGGCAGGGAGTTGGCACCAGTGGAGAATACAGCCTCTGCCCTCCAGGTGCTTCTAGTTTGGGAAAAGAAGAAAGTACACAGACAATTAGAGTCTAGGGGACAGCGCTGGTGGCAACTTACCATGGGGCTAATCGATCCTGCCCTTAATCTGTTAAAGAGATTGAGAAGCTCTTTAAGGAGCAAACCACTCCATGGCACAAATATGGGAGGGCCCAGGCTCCCAGAAGTGGGACAGACCGTGTAAACTCAGGAGCCAGGCCCATACCGCGAAGGTCAGACTAGAGTACATAAAAAGCAAACTTTGACTTTACCAGCTGCCAACAATTTACCTTCACAGCTTACCCCACCTTCACAGTTGGAGGGACCTCCTGATCCCAATCCAGCTGGGGGCCAGCTCTCTCCAGCAGGGAAGGGCTTCCCTGCTTGGGGGTCCATATGAAATGAGGCTCCATTTGGGGTACTCCATGCTGATTCATGCATGACATTGTGGTAGGGAGGAGGGAGAGTTCATGTAAATATTTAGGCGCAGGTCCATGGGAGGTAGGGCCCACTAAGTTTAAGCCTGAGAGAGGCCAGAGTCCTCACCTGGAAAATGCAACCAGGCCCTAACTCAAAGCCTAACTTGAGTAGACCCTTGTAGCAAGTGGCTGCGCCTCTGTTAATCACAGAGCTCCAATAGAATAAGGTACAACACCAGCTTGTAACCAATTAAGCTGTGGGTATGCCACTTCAGGAGCGCGAGGCTGCAGTGAGCTATAGTGACACCACTACTCCCTACCTGGGGTGACAGAGCAAGACTCTGTACTGATAAAAACTTTAAAATATGATAAATAATTTTTTTTAAAGATCTTATCATTAGGCTGGGTGAGAATTCTCCAAACGGTTATGAAGAAACTGACTGGTTCATAAAACTGCAAACCCAACATCAAACAGAGAATTAATTAAATACCAAGGAAACACACCAGCAGATTTTCATGCTAAGTCAGGCAATAGTGAAATTGTTGAGATGTGTCAATTGAATGAACTGCATAAGACTGATCCAAGTCAAATCACCTATGATGACCTATTTAGTGGACAATGCTATATACCTGAACAAGAGAAATAAACTGGTATTTAAAGGGATGTAAATTCAACATCACTTGGGGACTCGTGGAGGGAATGGACAACTGTGTGGTCGTTCTTGAGTCCTTAAAGCTTCCATTATGAAAGTTCTGCACCCTGTAACTCATGATAGAGTAGACAAAAATGATAGAAATTATGAAAAAAATATTGGTATAGTGACTATTCCGGAATTGCTAGGGTGGTTTGTAACCAGTATTTGGTTTGTCAAACCCTAATCCTGGGAAGACAAGCAAAACTTCATTTTGGTACATTTCTGCTACCTGATGGGCCATCCGAACACTTACCAAGATGTTTCATTCAATTGCCACCTTCGATGGAGTATCAGTACGTTTTCATAATAGTCTACATGTTTTCTGGTTAGATAGTGGCTTGCTCGTATGGGAGAACTGATGCTGTAATAGGAGCTAAGAAATTATTATCTAATATAAAATGTTTCCTTTAGGGGGAATCCCTGAAGAAGTCTTCAGACCCAAAAGGAACCCATTTTATTTGAAAATTATAAAGTAGGTATTATGGACAGAATGGCACTACCCTTGTCCCTCCCTATCACTCTCATTCTTCTAGAAAGGTCAAAAGAAGAAATGGTATTTTGGAATGGAAGCTGGTAAAGTTAACTAAATCAGTTGGACTGCCTTGGCCAAAGGAACTACCACGAGCCTTGAACAGTCTGGGAGGAGGGGTCAGGGAGAGCTCATTTTCATATATCCCTGACACGCCCCCAATGTCTGCAACTGTCTAATGACAATCCTATTCACCCCTATTGGGAAGCAAAGATTGCCCTCTTATAAGACAGTTGCAAGAAAACCCATGCCACTAATAATGCCTCATGTAACTCCTGCTCTCTGATACAACTAAATACAAGGCTTTTAATTAATTATGCCAAAAGGTATTTTTACAGAGTAAAAGAAGCTTTTCATGATCCACTGACTGGGGACAATGAAACTCTTCACAAATTAGAACCTGGAGATTGGGCCATCCGGAAATAATGTCAGAGAAAGAAATCCCTTGGAAAGGACCAGACCAAGTTCTTCTCACCACCCACAATGCAACAAAACTTCACAGCCTGGGATCTTAATTCCTCAAAAGGGCCCCTCCAGACTCCTAGAACTGTACACTGTTAGAGATTTTAAAATAAAGCTAACTAGGTGTTAGGTAGGCCAAACTAACTCCATTTTGAAAAGCTGTTCTGTGAGGCTCCATGCATGTGCCCAATTACAGAAAGAAACATGCTGACACTCTGATCAGAAGAGTGTGCCTGGAAAGTCCCAATCATTAGATAACATCTTTAACATCCTGATGAGAACAACAGTTGGGTGGTCCTCGACAGAAACCAGCTCATCAGCTCCCCCTCGGTCAGCCAGATAAGACCAGTCCCCTCCCGTAACCCCCATAACATCCCCTAGATCTTAGCCCACTGCACCTGCCTTTGTTACACTTTGGTCTTGAGTGTTCTGATCAGCTGTCTTCAGTTTCTACCTATCGGTAAGTCATGACCTAGCAGAGGACGACAGATTTCCCAGGATTTCAGATGCAGATGACTACGACTTGTTACGAAGTTAATTACAAAAATGAACACCTCTTTAAATCAGCCCGCTTTACAGCAAAACCATGGTCCTTAATCACCATTATGCCCCAACAAGGACTATGACCAATAGGACTGGAATACTACCCAACCGTCTGTATTGCCTGAACTTTGATGACTTTGGTTTTGATTGGTTCCGTTTGCAGCAGCCCTTGAGAGGGAGGAAGCCTCGGTCTTTGGGTGCTCTCCCAACAGTCATCAGAAGAGTCCCCTGGTGTCCTGTATCCTCTCAAAGTCTTAAATGTCTACATGGAACCACCTGCTGAACACTAAAGGGCCTCTGGGTGGAACGACAAAAACTCCAAGAAATGCACGATAATAAGGACACGGCAACCTATGAGGCCAGACAAGTTCTCAAACTCATCCTAGAAAAACTGCTCCAGACCGTACCACTGAACATCACAATGGTCACCAGATGGCCAAGGGGAGGACTTCGAAGGTGACCATAGTGATATTCAGCAATGAGATATGTAGCACTTCTAGAATGAGTTTGTAGACTTAACTGTCAAACTTTGCACTACAGCTCTGATGACCATGTCAGGAAAAGAGTTCCAAGGCTGTTCTGAAGGGTGGACTAGGCACTGGTGTGGGCACACAGATTCCCATGGGGAGTACCTCAAAGTCGACCGTGGGGAGGACAGGTCAATTAGACTGTCTCCCCAAAGGCCACAAGGTGCTCCACTGTTTTGAGTAATCTTGATTAAGCCACAGGTGCCGTTTTAGCTTTAGAAATTGTCATTAGTGCATGATTCAGAGTTTTCTATAAGGCCCCAAGGGTGTCTGCCTGTGGGGACTTCCTAGGATGGGCTTCCTATGGGAAAGCTTCTTATGCACAAGGCCCTGGAGGAAATAAGGGGGCTCCCTAGGAGTGCAGTGTGACTTCCAGTGCAGAACATTGGGGGAAATGAAACAGTTCCTTGAGAAGAGCAACAGTGACCCCATGGGGTCAGTTGACCTCTGGTGGCCATGGTTACAGACTCCTTGGAAGAGGAGGAAGGTGAACCCTGCTTTAGGGAACACCCAGCGGTAACAGAAAAGGTAAAAATGCAACAACCAAGGGCCCCAGGAGGACGGGCAGCCGAACCCTCCCAAGTCACGAAGCATCCCACCCTTCGTCTCTATAGCCGGACAGAGTTGGTGACTCTGGGGAAACAGTTTAAGCAGAAAAATAATGAGTCCACGGCTGCTTGGATATTGTGTTTAAGGGGTCTAGGGGTGGACAGCATCGTCCTGGAAGCTTCAGAGAGGGGGAAATCAGCCTCTGTCACAACACACCCATCGCTGTGGCAGCACCTGCAGAATTGCTGCCACTATAGGCAAGGTGGCCGGTCCTTACTGGACCAGGTCATGGCCATAGTCAGTACTATGTGGACTAATGCTGGGGACCTGCCAGGTCCTGTGAGTCGCTGGCAGTCCTATTCAGAACTCCAACAGTCCTCTCCAGGAACTGGGCAGGCAGAATGCCATGTTTAACTTCAGTGTCCCAGGCCCAGTGACGAACACTTTACAGCTGATATGGGGAACACTGTGCTGTAGAATGCACCCTCTGCCATGTTTGGGTCTTTGGTGGCAACACTGGCACCTTACGTAGGGCAACAAATAAGCAAAGTGACCAGCACTATAGATCTAGGGAAGGCAGAGACCATACAGCAAAAGGGAGTTTGGGCTGCTGGTAAGAAAGTGCTTTGGGGTGGGGAAGCTGCCCCACCAGTGAAGGGCGCCCACACTCCGATGTGGGTAGACCTTTTGTCAGCAGGGGTAGACCGAGTTAAGATGCAAAGTCTCACACACAGCCTACTGTTAAAACTGGCAACAGCTCCAACCCCTGACACAGCGCCAGAGGGGAGAGGCAGAATCAAGGAAGGCTGATGCCGGGTGTGAGAGCCATTCACCTACAAGACTTCCTGCAGGAAGAGAAAGAGGCAAAGGGGGTCTCCATCAGGGCAAGAAGGCAGAAGAGTGCCCCAACCAGGGCAGGATCTGGACTCTTCAGGAGTAGCTGGAGAACAGCCCCAACGCTCAGCTGGCCCATCTATAGCAGGAGACTCCATCCTGAGGATGCCCTGAGCCAGGCCGTGGGCCAGGTGGAGAGCAGGCAGAGGCAGAGCTAGCCGAGCCACAGCAGGGACTCAGCACGGTCAGTGAGAAGCTGGTGGGGAAGTCGGAGGCTGCACTGCAGGAGCAGCAGTGGAAGGATCTGGAAGCCAGGCCAGCTGCCTTAGAAAAGCAGATCCCGCAGCTGCCGGTGGCCCACAAGGAGAGTGCGCAGGCCCTAGAGATGCACCTGGCCAAGGTCAGCCAAGGTCAGCCCACACCCTGCCGCACACAGACCAGCCATGCCAGCCTCTGGGCAGATGTGGAGAGGGCCCAGGGGGCAGCAGCAAGTGGCCAAGCTGCACAGCAAGTCACAGTCCTCCGAAGCAGAGGTGTGTAAACATGAAGCTGAGTTGTCTCCACGGACAGCTCACACAGGCAGGGTAGAGAACTCCCAGCTCACAGAGAGAATCTGACCCATCGGGGCCCTGCTGACCAGCAGCAGACCCGCCTCCAGGAGCTGGAGTCCCTGGTGTCCCATCTGGAGAAAGAAGCCACAGAGCTCAGGGGGGCTGTGGAGCAGCAGAAAGTAAAGAACAGTGACCTCTGGAAGGCCATGCACAGCAGAGCAGAGCCAGGGAAGCAGCCCTGCCTGAGCAAGGCACAGACCAGGGAGGCCCTGCAGGCTCTGCTCCTGGAGCTCTCTAAGGCCCTCCTGGCAGTGAAAAGGATCTGTGACCATACCTCATACGCTATTGCAGGTTGGATATGGGACAGCACCACTGAACCACACAGTGGCACAACCCAGACACTGACCCGGTGCACTGCAAGGGGCATATTTACAGTGTAGTAGCCTCAGCCCATGACGGACTGAGTTGCAGGAGGCATTGGGTCCCGGGACAAACACGGATGCCAGGGTGCAGAACACCCAGGCAACTGAAAGCCTCTTAAAGGAGGGGCGTGCCCCCATTCCTGAGGTCATGTGGTACGCTGAGAGCTAAAGGTCAGGGGAACCTGAGCAGTGGACAATTACAGCCTTCCACCAACAGAAACTATCTGGTGTCACAGGAACCGGACAAAGCAGCCAGTGTGCTGAGTTGCGAGCACTATGGTTAGTGGTCACTCCAGAGCCGTCACCACTTGTGATCCCCACATCTGGGCTGCCTCTCTGCGGGTTGAGCCTGTGGACGGGTCACGGGGCACCTAAAACACTGGATGGTCATCCACAGGCCGTTGTGGGGCCGGGCCATGTGGCAAGAGCTGTGGTAGCTGGGAGCTGTGGGAGCTGGGACCCCATGGCTACATCGCCATCTCCTGCCTGCTGCACAGAAAAATTAACAGGCCACAAGTCTTACTGCTACTGTAGCATGTGTTGTGGTGGTATATGGCGGCAAGACTCCACACTCCTCACACAGAGACCTTCAGGAAACACTATCCCTGAGATTGAGGCTAGAAAAATCCCCAGGTGCCCTGTTATCTTAAGTAATCACCATTAGCACTTGGTTTCAAGTCACTGTTCTGGTTACTATATAAGGCCCCAAGGCTTTCTACCTGTGTGATCTTCCCATAGGGGAAAGCTTCTTATGCCAGCACTTGCTAGCATGATGACAGTGATGTCCCCAGGCCTGCTCACTGGCCTCGAACTAAATAAAGGGCATGTTGCAGCTACCCTTGGCTCCTTGGTTTTTCTCTGGTCTGTCCAAATCCAGGGCGAACCTTCTCAGCCTCAACCATTGGCACTTTAATGACCTTAGTGATATTCAGCAATGAGATGTGTAGCACTTTTTCTAGGATGAGTTCATGAACTTAATTGTCAGGCCTCATATGAATATTGTGCTGAGATCAAAAACCCAAAGGGATGGTTAAATGTTCTAAGTTTTGGTCATACTCTCACCTAGATGATTCACAAAAGGTGAGAATTGTCAAGTTTAAGCCTGAGGATGACTCCCTGCTTGAGCCCTCACATGGCAAACTGCAACCCGGGTTGGTGTATAGACTAACGGAAAGCCTAACTCAGGAGTATGCCCTTCACACAAGGGGCTTGGTCTCTGTCCATCACAGCAGCTGCGCTTCAGTCACTCGTAAGTGGCCAGCTGATTCAAATAAGGCAAAACACCAGGCTGTAGCTAATTAAGCTGTCTCTGTCCATCCCCTTACATTTTCTGCCCATTAATCTCATCTGACTATGTTGCAGCCTGGAGTTCTGTGAATCCGCTCTAGCTCCAAGGGCTGCCCGATTCTAGGACTGTGAACAAAGGTCAATTAAGATCAGTAAATCTGGCTTGGCGCCTGTAGCTCAAGCGGCTAAGGCGCCAGCCACATACACCGGAGCTGGCAGGTTCAAATCCAGCCTGGGCCTGCCAAACAACAATGATACCAGGGTGCAGAACACCCAGGCAACTGAAAGGATGATGGGCTGAGAATCCTTACTGTCTGTCTGTCCTTCCCGGGTCCTGGAGAGGTTCATTGGCTTCAGGGTGGATGCTAGGTGGATTGGGGGGTTTCTTGCCTTCATTCTACTCTCTGTCCCTGGTGGCTCAGATATTACCAAAGAAATGCAACAACAAAAACCCCTGTGTACAGGTAAGCATGTCACCACCCTTCATCTGCATCCTAACCAAAAAACAGCTGGGTGTTGTAGTGGGCTCCTGTAGTCCCAGCTACTTAGGAGGCTGAGGCAAGAGAATCGCTTAAGCCCAAGAGTTTGAGGCTGCCGTGAACTGTGATGCCACAATACTCTACCCAGGGTGACAGCTTGACACTGTCTCAAAAAAAAAAAAAAATCTTTAAATCTGTTGTGCTTGTCTTTTCCCAGGCCCATTCTTCCTCTTCACCCATTTGAGCATTTGTTGAGTTCTTTGCTACAGCCAAAAATATTTGATAGTCTTCCCTAGGCCAGGGACACTTCGTGTCTTTGCTGACTGCAACTTTTTAAGATTGCAACACTCATGACCCCTCACTGCTGGGGGGTGGGGGGCACACCCTCAATCCTCCTTCTCCATCACACTATGTCTGACATACTGTGTTGTAGGCTATAGTTACGTGCCTCTCTGCTAGAACAGCAGCCCCAAGAGGACAGGAATTTTTATTTCTGTGTTCACTGCTTTCTTCCTAGTACCTAAAACTGCCTGACACAAAGCAGGGAGTGGGGGCTGTCAATAAACAGTTGTACAATGCGTGAATGATTAAGATGTCCACTAGTTGAGGACCACCTAGCCCAATCATTTAAGATACTCAAATACCTCAGTTCCCAAGGGACTTCCACAGTCTCCCTTTCTTTACCCCACCACCCTCAGCATCCCATGGACAGATCAGGCAAAGGACTCTAGCACAGGGGTGCAACATGCTCTTCATCTATTATATGCAAATGATAAAATCTTCAGCTACAAGATCATTGCAAGAGACGGATGAGGTAATGGATGCAAATCTGCTTTGAAAAATATAAAGCAATAAACCAATGTCACATAACATTTGGGGCTCACTATCCCATAAGATGCACATGTTCACTACCATCAGCCCCATGGAGACCTCCTAAACCCCACAGAACTCTTCATGTATAATTACAAAGTGTTTGACAAGCTCAAATCTGTAATCTAGTTAAAGCTCACACACAGGCAATGACTGTGTACCTTCCTCTATCTTAAATACTAATCCGGTTTTCCCTTGTTTATGCATTTAACAGATAAATATTTTTTCCACCCTCCTGGAGAACTAACTCACTTAGCTCCAGGGCTGTCGTGGTTGATTTCTTCACAAGAAGACCAGAGCTTCAGAAAATGACAAATATTACCAAAGAAATGCAACAACAAAAACCCCTGTGCACAGGTAAGCATGTCACCACCCTTCATCTGCGTGTCAGATGAACCATTCTCACCCTCAGGAACCGATGGTCCTATTTGGCTTAACGTTTGGTGACTCTGCAGAAATCAAACTCTGTGGCTGGCAGCCCCAAGACAAAGTCAGATGTGGGATTAAAAGCCACAGCGCCCAACAGCAAACATCAGCTTCCACCAACAAACTAGTAAAACCTCTGTCTCCCTGGTATTTTGTTCTTTTTTCTCCAGAGAGCACAGAAACATTAAACAGTCAGGGCTGGATTTATCCTCCCACCACCAGCACAGGGTGGGAGGGGAAGGATTTCTGAGTGCAGCCTTGAGATGCCTGGAGGTGAAAGGACTTCTTGGGAATCACAGGGATTATAAGCAACTTGGCTAGAAAGGACAGCCCAGGGCTCCAGACGGCGCCTCTAAGCCAAACACTCTGCACTGCTGTGTAGGACCAGAGTCTCGCTCCCTGGCCCCAGCTGCCCAGAGAGGGGGGTTCCTCTCCCCTAAGAGGAGCGGCAGTATTACAAAGGTGCTCACAGGGACTCCTGAGGTCTCATTCCTTAGGGTGGGAGCCACCAGGGACAGAGAGTAGAATGAAGGCAAGAAACCCCGCAATCCACCTAGCATCCAACCCTGAAGCCAATGAACCTCTCCAGGACCCGGGAAGGACAGACAGACAGTAAGGATTCTCAGCCCATCATTTCAGCTCCTCCGGTCTCCATGTTTGCCACCACACTCATGGGTGGTAGTGACATGGATAAAAAACCCATTTTGACCCTGCCCTAAAAACACCAGGACAGGATTCCTCTCCATCCCTTCCTGCCCTTGGTAAAGGTCTATTTTTTTATTTATTTATTTTGAGACAGAATGTCACTCTACAGCCCTGGATAAAGTACCATGACATCATCCTAGCAGCCTCAGACTTTTGGGCTTGAGCAATCCTCTAGCCTCAGCCTCCCTAGTAGCTGGAACTAGAAGCACCTGCCATAATGCCCAGCTACTTTTTCTATTTTTAGTAGAGATGGGGGCTGCCTTGCTCTTGCTCAGGCTGGTCTTGAACTCCTGAGCTTAAGCAATCCACCTGCTTTGGCCTCCCAGATGATTGGGTTTCCAGGTTTGAGCACCTGCACCCCGCCAGTAAAAGTCTCTTTATATCCACAAGTTAGATTTATAAAATGACAGAGATTCCCCCCACCCCTGCAAACAGGGAAGAACTGAGTTCTGATTCTGAATGGTTTTTGATCCTACAAAAAAAAAAATAATAATACAGGTTAACAAAATCAAGTCATGCTAAAGCTTAGAATATAAAAAAATGATCTCTCCTCTGCCTTTTCCTATTCCACAGCCTGGAGATACCTGTTCGCAAGAGGGTATGTGTTCTTCCCACAAGCAGAAGGATTCTGGTGAGATTAAGTGACTGTCAGCCACAGAATGCCACCTCACCCAACAGCTAACTCTTGCTTGCAGAACAACACAGCCCTTGGATAGAGAATTTAGCTCAAACCCTTCTCAGATCCAGAATACCTAAGATTGATCTGGGCCCCTAAGGTTTTGCTTCTCTGCTGCTTTTTAGGGTTTTGCAAAACCCTAAGGTTTTGCTTCTCTGCTGCTTACAAACAAAACAAATTCACCTTTCTTGGGGCCTCAAGTTTCTTCTTTGGCTATTTGTTAGTAAACTGGATGGAAACTTAGAAAGCCAGCATCTCCTCTCGGTGGGTGTGAGCTGCTGCCCAGAAGCAGTCTGAGAGGCAAGATGCAGAACAGACCAGAGACCCAGTGAGGAATCAAGTGGCTGCTGAAAAGGACCACAGTGAAGGCTCTCGACACCAAAAAAGGAGACTGGCTGGCAGAATTGACTATGAGCTAGAAGGACTGACATCCCCTAAGGTGGCAGATGGCAAAGCACAGCCATGATATTGTGCAGACTCCAGCCACCAAGGACTAGAGCAGCTATTTTCCCATGGCCCTTGAACCTGAGTGGGCTCTGCAACTTGCCTATGGCCAACAAGATATGGAAGAAATGGTTCTGTGTAAGTTGCAGAGTCTGGGTCTCAGAGGCCTTGCAGTTTCTACCTTCACCCTCTTGGAATTCTTCCCCTGCCACATGAAGAAGTGTGGGCTACACCTACTGAAACATAAGCAGCCACAGGGACTGGCCAGTCAGCAAGCAGCTCCAGACCCCACACCTGTGAGGGAGGCCAGCTTACACCCTCGAGTCTGGTGGAGCTGCCAGATGGCTGCAGCCCCATGAGTGACCCCAAGAAAGACCAGCAGAAGAACCGCTCGGCTGAGCCCAGCCAACCCAGAACTATAAAAAATAATTAACTGTTTTGAGGTGGTTCCTAACTATACTACTTCATGTTTGCTATATGTTGGCTACCTAGAATCTGTTACACCTACTTTTTTTTTTTTTTATTAAATCATAGCTATGTACATTAATGTGATCATGGGGCACCATACACTGGTTTTATAGACCATCTGATACATTTTCATCACACTAGTTAACATAGCTTTCCTGGCATTTTCTTAGTTATTAAGACATTCACATTCTACATTTACTAAGTTTCACATATACCCTTCTAAGATGTTACACCTACTTTGTTTTTTTTTTTTTTATTATATCATAGCTGTGTACATTAATGCGATCATGGGGCGCCATACACTGGTTTTACAGACCGTTTGACACATTTTCATCACACTGGTTAACATAGCCTTCCTGGAATTTTCTTAGTTATTGTGTTAAGACATTTACATTCTACATTTACCAAGTTTCACATATACCCTTGTAAGATGTTACACCTACTTTGGAAAAACACTTCAATTTGCTTTGGAGAAACTACCCTTCCCCCATTATTAGCATTTTTAATTCTAATGGAGGGAGGAGGGAGGGACACCTGGCTCAGGCCCAGCCAATTAACATAGTACATCCCCCTGGCAACAGGGATTAGCACTCAGGATGAGCATAAGCTCCAATCAGGCCAGTTGCTGATTTCCCTGCCCATGAAACTCCAACTCCAAGATCGTCTCCACCAAGAGGAGATGCTGGCTTTCTAAGTTTCCACCCAGTTTACTAACAAATAGCCAAAGAAGAAACTTGAAGCCCCAAGAAAGATGAATTTGTTTTGTTTGTAAGCAGCAGAGAAGCAAAACCTCAGGGGCCCAGATCAGTCTTAGGTATTCCGGACGTGAACCTGAGAGAATGTGGATACACTTCCTAAAAATGGAGCCATACAGAGAAAGACAAGGGGCCAGAAGATGGAGAAAACCCAAGTGCTGGTGACACCCTTTGACCCAGACTCTAGCAGTGCACTGATTCCAGTTCTACCCCTGGGTATTTTAACTGCATGGACCAATAAATTTTCCTTTCTTCCTTATGGAAGGTTCACTTATGTCTTCCATCATTCATTCCCCCCAAAGGCCTGGCCCATAGAGGCTGAGGGAGCATTTTGATTGTACAGGATACCCTTTGTACTAACAATGTATTAGCAAGTTCATGCTCTCCTTCCTTTCAAAAGAGACTAGTTTCTTAAAGAACACAATTCATTTAAAAAGCAACGTGTGAAATACGCACTGTGAAAGTAATAGTAACTGTACTAGGGTTCAAAGTTCTCTCTGCACTAAGCTGGCGGCCAAGAATGACACTGCCTACTCCAGTTTCCGTTCTGCCCTCTCTTTCAGAAACAGAATCCCAACCCGTAGCAGGGCAAATTGCTGAACAGCTAAAAGACCATGTGCCCTCCCATTACTTGCAGCTGGATTTGGCCCTCTGAGTAAGTTCTGGCCAATGGAATATAAGTGGACCTGTTGTGAAGGACTTTCAGGGACTCTACCTGCCTGCTGCCATGCTGCTGCCTGGAAGGCGGATGTGATGACGTGAGCTCTAACAGCTTACCTTGGGACACAAAGATCAAAGGAAGCCCTGTTGGGCAAAGCAGTGAGCAAAAGATGAGTCTAGATCCCTGCTGACTCCTCCATGGACCTACTTGCCCAACCATGGTTTCTGGAGATCTTCTACAGAAGAGGGGTTTTTCTTGTTAAAGCCACTATTTTTCAGATCTCACTTACTCTCAGTCAAATCTAATGGATATAAATCACCAACCAATAGCAAAGCAGCAGCAATCATCAACATCGGTACAATTAGCTGTAGTTGCCTGGTTGTCATGGAGACCACCCCACCACAGGCAGATTCCAAAGTACAAACTCACGCAAATGAGAAAGACCCGGTGCCCCCTCCTCCCCATTTCTGGTAGAGTCTCCCTCAGCCTATAAGGAAGGGGCCCCAGGTAATCTGCTCCCATTGAAACCTTGAACCTCTTTGGCTACTTACACAAAGGACCCCCAAGTCCTCTGGGGTCTCCAGCAGAACTATCTTTTGTTCTCTCCCCTCCGATCTCCTCTCCCTCTGCCCAAGGTCACAGCATCATTATTACCTTTCCCCTAAATGCAAGAGCCTCTGATCCACCTCTCAACTCCCAGGCTCCTCCTGCACTTTCACTGTGGTGGAACCAACAGCTATCAACAGAATGGATTTCCCGAAAGCACAGCTCTGGTCCTGTTACCTGCTCAAAAACCTCCAGGGCCTTCCCCTCAATCTAGATAACAAAGCACAAACTTCCTTCTCCAGGACCCGAGGTTGATCATGTCCAGAAACTAACTTACCCCTCTGGTATCATTGCGTGACCAAACCATGCCTCCAACAGCCCTGGTATTTTCCCCTCTCCTGCTTCCAATTTGATGTTCCCCCTGTCTTTAACTCATTACCTTCCCCATCTCCCCACCTGTCAAAATTCAACTTATCCTTCCCACCTGAGCTCATCCACAAACACATGCTCTCCAATTCCTCAGCTACAAGTAACCTCCCTGTCTCTGGGTTCCTGGCTTTTTTTGTTCAACACCTTAGCACCCACTTGCTGACCTGTCTCATGACTACAGGTGAACAGTGACTTCTCTCCCCAGGAGACTTTGAGCCCCTTACAGACAAAGATATATCTTGCTTCTTTGCATACCGTCCCACAAAGTCTTGGTATGCCAATGGTTAATGGATTGGCCTGAGGACAGTTCTCTCCCTGATCCCTCGTTCTGAGCAGCTGTTCTCCAAGGAAGAAAACAAATGGTTACTTGGCACACAGAACACGTTTGGGCCATCACTAAAATTACACAGGCCCTTGACAAAGCTTTGATTGCTGGCTCTTCTCCCCTCTGGTGAGCCAGCCACTGCTAAAAAGCAATATGCAATCCCACAGCGGCCTCTCTACAAAGCACTTGAACTAATAACACGTATAGATTTAGTCTTGACATGAGAAGGCCAAAGGACAAAACCCAACCAATATTAACTTTGATCCCTTGCACTCAGTAAGAGTATCTTTCAAACGCACTAATACTCCATAAATGCTTTTTCACATGATTGGTATAAGACTTATAAGACGCATAGAAAAATGATGTCAGCTACTCTGTATTACTTAAATTGCAGGGGATGACATTTAGATCAGCTGAGTTTCTAACAAGCTAGCTAAATACTCAATTAGGTTACCAAAAAAAAGTGTAAAGTCTCGCTTCACAAAAGACCTTGGGAACAATCTATACTCCTACCATCTGTCTGGAAGCCTTGTCCTGACAGTGGAGGGCTGCTGGGGAAGCCTCCCACAAGTCCCTGCCATCCTCTGATTTTTTTCAGATGGTCTGTTATTCAACAAGGACTGTGCATCTAGTGAGATTTCAAACTCAAGCTTCCCATGCAGTAAAGACCCTGGCTCTTCACCTTTCTTTTGCAAGAGCCAAGGAGCCCCAGGAAAGATGGAAAATGAACCTGGGAGTGTGACAACTTCTCCCACCCCAGGGTGGTACCAAGATCAATCAGTCTTGTTTGCTGAAACAACTGTCAAGTATGGACATGGGTAGGTAGACCGCAACGCGAGCCTGATACAGACAGGGCTGCAGCCGAGATCAAAGGCAGCTACCTCCTCCTTGGCTTCCCCACCCACCTTCGAAGGACACCCAGCTCTCCTCTGACCACGACTCAACCCTGAAGTGTTGGCTCAGATGGATTCTTAGCCTCACAGATGTAATACCCAGGCCCTTTGAAGGGAGTTTGCTTTTTCCAAACACCAGTTCATCCTTCACTAAATCATGACCCCCATTAGAACTGGGGTGATCAGCTGCACACCGCAATCACCTGGGAGCTCTAAAAACGACCGGTGCCCCATCCTGCCCCTCTAGCCACCCCCTCCAGAGATCCTGATTGCGTCCTCAGTACAGGTGTATCCAGGGCATGGGGTTTTCTTAAAATTCTCAACCTTCCTAATGCCTCCCAATGCTGCGACCCTTTAATATAGCTCCTCAGGTTGTAGTGACCCCCAACCATAAAATTATTTTTGTTGCTACTTCATAACTGTAATTTTGCTACTGTTATGAATCGTAAAGTAAATATCTGATACATAGGATGTATTTTCATTGTTACAAAGGGGTCACGACCCACAGGTTGAGAACCGCTGCTCGAGGGGATTCTAACAAACAGGGAGGTGGAGAACCACAGCAACAGAAGAGAACTTTCCCCAAAGCCAGGGAGCTCCTTGGACAGAACTGCCCAGGACTTGAGGCCAAGTTAGCACAGTCTGCTAGACCACAGATGCTAACAGCAGTTGTAAATGTGAGTGCGGTTTGAGCTGGAAAAAGAGTTTTCTTCACAATCTCCAATTGCACACTTTTGACCTTGGCCATCTGCCTTGAGAAACCATCTTATGTAACAAGGAGAATGGAGCAAAAGGTCCCATGTGATTCAGCCTGCTTCACTGCCAAGCCAACCCCTGAAGGTTCCAGTCTGGCAAAACAGGAGACCTCACATTCCAATCCCATGAAAACTCTCCATTTAGACATACCAGACTTCCCTACCTCTCACGAGATAAGAAGGAGCAAAGGAGCAACAATCATTTCTCAATTGAGGATCTGTATGAAGCTAGGGTTTCTTTTATTTTTTCTTTTCTTTTCTTTTTAGAAACAGAGTCTTGCTTCATGCCCTGGGTAGAATGCTGTGGCACCATAGCTCACAGCAGCCTCAAACTCTTGGGTTCAAGTGATCCTCCTGCCTCAGCCTCCTAAATAGCTGGGACTACAGGTGCCAGCCATAACACCCAGCTAGTTTTTCTATTTTTAGTCGACATGGGGTCTCAAACCTCCTGAGCTTAAGCGATCCACCTGCCTCATCCTCCCAGAGTGTTACGATTATAGATGTGAGCCACCACACCTGGCCGAAGCTAGGGTTTCTAAAGAACCAATTCAATGGCTACCCCCTGCCCTGGACTTTCCCTCTCACACATTTATTCTAGAATAAACCTTTTCAGTGGTGCTGGATGAAATCTCCTCCTGGCTTCATGCTACTATTTAAGTCCATTTCTTTCCATCCAGTTCTCTGTGGAAATGGAGAACAGCTGGTCACCCACATTCCCCCAGATTTAGAGGCCATCACAGGAGAGCACCATTAACTTCCAACCATGAGCCAGTTATTTGGAAAAAACATTATTCACCACTTGCTGTACGAAAACAGACCTGGCCAAAATGTCCTTTAAAAAAAAAAAAAATGTCTTTCATAAGAAAACAACTCCCTGTGGGATAAAATAATAGATATTAAATTGCCTTTTCATGCCTAGGAGTAAGCTTCCCCATTGGCAGGCTTTCTCTTTTGCTGTTTCATCCTCATATTTATTCCACATAAGAGTTTCTCCCCTGAGAGAGAATGTGCTCTGATGTATGTAGAGATTCCTCGTTGGCCAAGCCTCACCAAAGAGACATGACAGTTGCACAGCAAAGAAAATTAAATGATGATCCTTGATGTTTCCGCCACTCCAAATTCATCCAGGCAGCTTATGGGACAATAACTGCTTTCTCACTCACAAGATATTCAATTATATATGTAATTTTGCCACTTAATCATATCCCTAAGTAGGTACACCAGAATCTAACTGAAACACTTCACATCTTACAATGAAAACATGCATGTTAACTACGCTGCAACTCATTCCTCTAAAAATGCAGAACCCAGAAGCTCTTAAATACCTAGCCCTCACTTCTCAACAGAGTGCACTGAGGTCCAGGAAGACCAAGGAGCTCGCCCACGGTCGCACAGCTAAATACTGGCAGCCCCTGACTTCTCATCCGGGTTTAGTCCCAGCTCTGCCACTGTCTAGCAATTTTCGATTCTGAGTAAGTCATTTACTCTCCCTGGACTTGCATGTTTGTCCATCAGTAGAGGCAACTGGGCCAGACATCAGCTAGGAGGCCTTATGGTTTAAGAATGGGAGCTCTACAGTCAAACTGTGGGTTCAAATCCTGGCTCACCTCACTGTGTGATACTGAACAATTTATTTAAACTCACTGTGCCTATAAAGTAGCCGGGGGTAAATAACATTTAGTATATAGCTCATAGAGTTGTTACAATGAAAATTAAATTAGCTTATGTAGTAGGTAAAGTAATAGCAGAGCACCTTGTACATGGTAAGAACTCCATAAATATTAGGAATCATAATCACTAAAATCTAGTCTAGCTTTAAGGTCATATTACTCTAGGATTCTAATAAAGAATAATGACTATCTTTTTTTTTTATTTTTTAATGGCAATAGTTCTCCCTATTAAGTTCACGCCTCAGGAAAAAAAAAAAAAAAAATCAAGTCCAAACACAGGCACTAAGAAAAGAAAGACAATGATGACTAGAGACCGGGAGGGTGATTTAAACAGGAAAATACATTCCAGGAGGAGTCATTTAAGGAGAACTCATTAACCCTTCCAAGGCCCTGCTAATGAGGAAAAACAACCTGTCAAATATATTGCTGAGCATATCTAAAGTCTACAAGTCCTGTGTCCCAGGAATCTCTCTTACAGAAACACCTGGTTTGGTGAGCAATTATACACAGTACAAATATGTCGAGCAACATCATAATAGAGACACCCTGCAATGTGCATACAACATACACATAAATGTATGCAAAATTAACTGCAAAAAACATGTTACATGGGCTGCACAGACATCAGTGCATGGTCCAGAGGGACCCTGACTCATAGCCAGTGTCTCCCTTTTTGAGACAATTATTCAAAGCATCTCAGAGCTGAGTTGAGAAGACAAAGCCTTTAGGACCCCAAGCACTACAGCACACGTGAGTGAGCTGACACTTTGGGTGTGCATAATACAGTGTCTCCAAGGATCTGCACACTCAAGTAATGGCCTATGAGAAGCAAATGGGAAAGGACTTTCTTCATCTTTTTTTTTTTTTTTGGCAACTGTACACCTGAATTTTTTCACTTTCTACTCTCTAACTAGAGATGATATACCAAATGGTCTAGACCAGGGTTTCACAGTCTTAGCACTAATAACACTTTGGCCAGAGCATCCTTTGTGGTTGTGATGCATTCTGTCCTGGGCATCAGAGGATGTTTCATGGCACAGGTGGCCTCTGCCTGCTGGAGACCAGTTACAGTAACCAGGCAATGCCACATGTGTGCTGGGGCCAAAACTGCTCCAGGCTGAGAAGCGCTGCCCCAGCCACTAAGTTGTGTGTGTGTGTGTGTGTGTGTGTGTGTGTGTGTGTGTGTATATTTTTTTGTTTGTTTGTTTGTGGTTTTTGGCCTGGGCTGGGTTTGAACCTGCCACCTCCGACATATAGGACCGGCACCCTACTCCTTGAGCCGCTGCCCCAAGCCGCTAAATTGTCTATATTCAGTTCATTCCATCAGTACAAGCACCTGCTACGACTCATCTACCCGAGCTACACTCCCTTTCCCTAGTCTGGGGAAGTGTGGATGAGAATCCACTTCAGTCACCGATGCCGCTGAAATTCCCTGGGGTTGAGCCCCAACGGTCTCCCACATTATGTTCTTTCTCTCCCTCTGTGTCCCTGGGGGCCCACAGGAGTTCCTTGGTACAACCAACTGATATTCAAGGGAACTCCAAGAAGAGTAAATCGTTTTTTTCTGATAAATACACATATATAACTTTGAGAATCTCTCTTTTCTACAGATTACGTTAAAAATCACACGTAAAACTTGTGATTTAGATCTTTTTCTTAAGGCAATTAGTATATCTTAAGTCTTCATGTTTTAATGGTCCCAGATTCATTCGTACATGTCCTGAAGACTTACTAGACTCTATCTGGTCTTGTCTGTTTCCTTTCTTGCTTTATCTTGACTTCTGTTTTTTGCTCTGTGAATCTTCACACAGCTTTTGACCTAGGCTAGAATTAGACACCCAAATGCACCCAATGCCCCATCACAGGCTGTAAAACAGGATAGACAGAGTTCTCCCAACTCTGTGTTAGGATACCTCCATGGGAATACTGAAAAACTTAGCCAAACAAGAAAAAGAAAATTTTTAATTAACAAAAAGAATTTTGAAAAACTAAGTATTCCCTCACTCATTTATAAATTGGCATTGAAAATGTTTTCATCTTCAAGTAGTTGCCAAACATGTCATTTCTGGCATATAATATAGAAAGAAAGAGAAAGAAGAGAGAGATTTGTTTAAATAAAGTGGCTTCATCAATCTTTTAAGAAAATCCAGTAGAATCTAAAGAGCTTAGAGATTTTATTCCCATCATTATCCACTTCAAAATATAATACATAGGCTGGGCACAGTGGCTCGCACCTGTAACCCTTGCACTCTGGGAGGCTGAGGTGGAGGGTACCTTAAGCTCAGAAGTTCAAGCACAGTGTGAGCAAAGGCAGATCACATCTCTACTAAAAACAGAAAAATTAGCCAGGCTTTGTGGCAGGTGCCTGTAGTCCCAGTTACATGGGAGGCTGAGGCAGGAGGATCAAGAGCCCAAGAGTTTAAGATTTCTGTGAACTAGGCTGACGCCATCGGACTCTGGCCTGGGCAACAGATTCCGTCTCAAAGAAAAAAAAAATATATATATATATTATATATACATAAATATGTACGTGTGTGTCTATATAAACTAAGCTGTATCTTCGTTTTAGTACTTTTCTTGTGCTATATTCTATATACAAAAAAATGTACCATAAGCAAACTCTTCTTCAAAAGCTAAAAAAAATTATATCACTGCTTTTCTCTTTGCCTTGTATTTCAATTCCATTTCTCCACAGAATTTTGCCCTAAAGCAACTTATATTTTATGCTGGAAAATATGTTGATTTCTTTATCATACCTTCCTTGCCATATAAATATCTATATACATTTCAGTGTAATTCTTAAAAATGTTCAGTGACCTCAGGGGTCTAAGTCCTTAAATAACAATTTCCTAGATTGAACAATAATAACCATTAGTGACAGAAAAAGATTTATAACAATAAAACATAATATGCTTTTTTAAGTATTAAACATTAAATAGTGTAACCCCAGCTACTTGGGAGACTGAGGCAAGAGAATTGCTTAAGCCCAAAAGTTTGAGGCTGCTGTGGGCTGTGTGACACCACGGCCCTCTACCAAGGGCGACATGGTGAGGCTCGGTCTCAAAAAAAAAAAAAAAAAATTAAATAGTAAAATCTTCTTAGAAATGCGTATGTTAGTGAAGGGGGCTTTATTCTTGTTGTTTCAATGCATCCATCTCTCTCTGGATAATTATTTATTTATTTTATTTCTACTTTTCTTTAGTTTCTTCTGTTTCTTTTGAGAGACAGTTTTACTCTGTGACCCAGGCTAGACTGCCATGGCCTCAGCCTAGCTCACAGAAACCTCAGACTCCGGGGCTCAAGTGATCCTCCTGCCTCAGCCTCCCAGATATCTGGAACTGGAGAAACCCACTACAACGCCTGGCTACTTTTTCTATTTTTAGTAGAGATGAGGTCTCACTCTTGCTCAGGCTAGTCTTGAACTCCTGAGCTCAAGTGATCCTCCTGCCTCAGTCTCCCAGAGTGCTAGGATTACAGGCATCAGCCACTGCCCCTTTTTGCCTTTTTTTTTTTTAATGTAAGCAAAGAGAAAATGTATTCATGTAAATGAGAAAATAGGGGTAAAAAAGACAGGTTATAACAGTCATTCTGTTCTCAGTACTCTCTTCAAGTTACAGACCCCAAATCACTTCTATGGTGGACCCCTCTGCTGATAATTCGATCACATCCACCTCCAAAGAACAGGGCAGTCTTTGAATTGCTCGGGGATCTGTGCCCGGTGATTAGCGATGAGCACCCTTCACTTTTCTCCGCATCAGCACCAACATGCCTAGAGTTCCTCTGCTATCCAGAGATGAGGTCATTGGCAAGAGTGCATCTTTCCTGAGTCAAGTGGGAGAGGGAAACTCTGCGAGGAAAGTTAGCAAAGGAGAACTGGCTTCCAGGGCATTCTCAGGCACAGCAGTTTCAGGAAAGAGAACATAGAAGCTAAGGACCTGCAAACTTTGTTTGTTCATACTCCCATGCACCTGTGTAAAGGAAAGTCTCCATGTGCTCTTGACGGAACTGGGCCCAGTGATAGCTGCTGACTTAGATGGCCTCTGGGAGCCAGTGTTTCCAGATCACAGGACTATAAAAATAAGGGACAGGAATGAAATTCTGATCAACTAAAAGGGAAAACTATACATTACACGTCTTCTGATACGGCTGATGCAACTGGAATACCCAGCACCACGGTATGTTCTTGCCTTACAACACAGACTCTGAATTAATCAAGACTCACCTCCCAGCTTATAGGAGGCTGAGGAACAGGTTATACATCACCACACAGGAGCAATCAGCCGCATTCAGAATCTAGAGCAGTCTAGAGACAGAGGACCTGGTTTCTCCAACAAATTACTAGTGTAAAAAGAAATGAACTATTTTGTTTTGAGACAGAATCTCACTATGTCACCCTTGGTAGAGTGCCCCATGGCATCACAGCTCACAGCAACCTCAAACTCTTGGGCTTTAAGCAATTCTCTTGCCTCAGCCTCCCAAGTAGCTGGGACTATAGGCACCTGCCACAACACCCGGCTATTTTTTTAGTTGCAATCGTCATTGTTGTTTAGCAGGCCCGGGCTGGGGTCGACCCACCAGCTCCAGTGCATGTGGCCAGCACCCTACTCACTGAGATATGGGCACCAAGCCAAAAAAAAAAAAAAAAAAAAAATTGAACTGTTTAACTGTAACTCAAAAGATACAACAAATTAAATGTAAAAATAGTGTTTGGACCCTAATTTTAACAAAAACATCTTAAAAGATATGTTTGAAAAGATGGAGGGACTTTGAATATCGATTGGCTGCTGGATTATAAGGCATGGTTGCTAATTTCGATAGCTATGATAATGGTATGGTAACTATGGGTGGTTTTTTTTAAGTCACCCAGTCAGAGATAAGCATTGAATGTACAGGTGAAATGACATGATGTCTGGAATTTGCTTTTATACAATAGTCTAACCTCTCAAGCAGGTTGGGGGAAAGACAGATTAGCAAAATGACAGAAGTTGAGCAATGGGTATCTGGGAGGCAGCAGACGGTTCACTCCACTTTTCCTCACAAGTTTAAAAATGTCTATAATAAAAGGTCTTTTAAGGGGAGCGAGAGGGGAAAAAGGAGAATTTAGTTAGTGACACCTGTGCATTAGGCCAGGCCCATGCTAGACACTTCCTAATACTATCTTATTTTACAAATCCTGAGGCAGCGTCCAAACAAGCCTCCTTCCCTATCTAAAGAGAAACAGAGGCATTTGATAAGCTGGGAAGTCAATGTGGCAGGTGACAGGAGAGAGCGGTCACCACCTTGGGAGCACAGAGATACATCTCGTCAGTCACTGGGGGCTGCTCTGGGCAGAGAAATGTCAGAGTAAACTGGTCTCCATTTCTCTCTCTCCTGCTATGTGCTACTTACCCCTGCAGCAAAGCCAAGGCTCCCATCTAAGATCCGCCTCTGAAAATGAAAACAAGATGTTTCAGTTTCTAAGGGACAATAGATGCTATTTCCTAGAACAAGAAGAAACCATCAGGACCCAGAGAGCCACATAAATACAGACCAGCCCACTCCTAAGCTTGGGAACTCCTGAATTTACACAATGGGTCAAGAAGCAGAGAGAAAGCAAGTTGAAAACTTTCCGCCTACCCGATAGCCAACTGCGAGTATTCTGTGAGCAGCACTGGGCTTGCACTGGCGCACTGCTGTCTCATACCCAGCTCTTCCCGGGAACACAACAGTAAACCTTTAGGGAGTAGCTGGCCTACAAGATGGAAACCACCAAGTGTTGGCAAGGAGCAGGTGGAATAATCAAAACCTGCACCAGCTGGCACCACCGCTCTGGGTAACTGTCTGGCTGCACTAAGGAGATGCAAACGCTGTGCGTAACAAACGCACACTCGGGTTCGCCAACCATGTCTACAAAGACGTTCAGCAGCACAATGTGTGAGCACCAAGGACCAGGAAGCACCCAAATTCCCAGCCGCCGCGGAATGGATGTACCAACTCAGATACACACAGAACCTCTCAAGTTGACTATCCAAAGGACTGTATCAAACTGGTCAACATACAGAAGTGGTCAACATAAGGAATGAAGCCTGTGGTACTCATGCGTTCACGTGGTGCATGTCCAGCCTACAAAAATTAGGCCAGGCATGGTGGCTCGTGCCTGTAATCCCTCCCAGCACTGTGGGAGGCTGAGGTGGGTAGATGACTTGAGCTCAGGAGTTTGAGACCAGCCTGAGCAAGACAAGACCCTATCTCAAAATAGAAAAACTAGCTGGGCATTACGGTGGGCACCTGTAGTCCCAACTACTCAGGAGGCTGAGGCAAGAGGATCACTTGAGCCTAAGACTGAGGTTGCTATGAGCTATGACGACACCAGAGCACTCTACCCAGGGCAACATAGGTCACTGAAGGAGGTGGTCAATGTAGGGAGGCGGTCAGCTATGGACGTTCTCCATATCTGTTGTATATTCATACAACGGATTACTTTATAGCAAAGAGAATACAAATACACAGGGCGTATTTGTATTTATACACACATACATATACCTCACAGACAGGGGCAGTAAATATCCTAGAAAATAAATAGGGTGCAATCAGCCAGACTTCACCATTACTCCATATAAATAAAGCACAAAGACAAGGAGAGCTCTCCCGCAGCTAGAGACTGAGGGGTTCATTATAACAGCGGTGGAGGTCGGAGTAACACTCGGAGGGAGGCCGAGGGGCTGGGCAGTGTGCTGATGCCGTCCGCTTATAACATGCACACCTTTCTATGCACATCTTATGGATCAATAAAAAGGTTCCACTGGTGTCTGTCAACAAATGAATGTGGCAGATACACACAATGGAATCATCTTCCACCTTGAAAAGAAATTCTAGCACATGCTACAGCATGGATGGGCCCAAGGATTCTGTGTGACGTGAAAGAAGCCATCGTCCACAGGACTCTCTCCTCCTTGCAAAACTGAAACTCTGTCCCTAACTGTCACACCTCATTCCTCCCTCCTCACCACTCTACATTCCATCTCTGTAAATCCGACTTCTCTAGGGATCTTGTACAGCCAGCTTCCGGGTAACCTGTAATTGCAGATTGTTTTGAGTGCCAGGTCTGGATCCTGGGAAGGGGCAGGGCAGCCCAGGAGGCGGGGATCCTACGGCTGAGATAAGACCTGCTGTACTGGTCTCAAACACAAGAGCAGCGCCTGACTGGCCAGCTTCCTAGACATGTCTCCAGATCTCCTGCAATTCCTACAGGTGGCCACCAAGCCGAACAATGCAGGGACTGGGCTTCATCAAAGTGGCCACAGATGGCTCTAGGCCTGTGGCCTGAGGGGGTTCTGGGCTGGAAAGAGGTGGGTGTGAGCATGCAGGGGTGTGGGGTATGAGGAGTGGGCGTGGGCATGTATGCAGGTGTGGGTGTGTGCGTGGGGTGTATAAGGAGGGGTGTAGGGTTTGGGGTATGTGGGACACACACATGGAGGGACACACACAGCTGGGGGTAGGGGACATGAGAATGAGTCAGGGTGCTGGGAGTGTGAGCCAGACACTTGGGGAGGGTGTCTGCAGGGGGCCAGGAGGGGAAATGAAACGTCCTAGAGAAAGAGTAGAGGAGAAAGGGAACAGAAACCCTTTATTCCCCCAGGGTGTCTTTAACCATCCCAGCTAACTCCAGGCCCTGAACAGGAACATCTGAAACCTAATGTTCTTCTTCGGCCATATATAGTATCACCTGCTCTAGGCTTGAAAGAAATTAGATGAAAAGTAGAAATCAGGCAGTGGGTTAAGGGGAACTCAGTAACTGGGCTTCTCACTTCCTCTCCCCTTCCAGCCAGGCTGTGGAGAGTGGGAAGGGGAAGAGAAGGTAACAAACTGACCTGCAGTGAGCAAACACCTGTTCTCTGGGGCTGGCGGAGAAAAGGGCAGAAAACAGGAGGACAAACCCCACCACCCACCGTGCAATCCTGGAGGTGAGGCTGGGGGAATCCCAGAGCTGGCACACCTGCTCTGTGCACTGGGAAGGTTTCCAAGCCCACCAAGACAGAGTCCCCACAAACTTCCAGAACTCGAGCAAGGTGACTCACCTGTCCACTAGAGAATACGAACACAAGAGCGGCCCCTGCTGCAGTCATCCCCCAGGTGAAGAGGGTTCCCAGCAAGGCCTGGAACACGGAGCTGTGGCCTTGGAGCATGCTGGATACAGCTGTGTGCAGAGGAGTGAGAGGGTCAGCACAGGTCCTCATGTGGCCTAACACTCCACACCTGAGCTGGCCTCTCCCCAGGTTGGTGATGAGGACCCTCCTACCACGCCATCCCAGCGTTCCTCAGCCACCATCACTCAGGTCGGGGCTTCTCCATCCCAGCCCCCCACCCCGGGTACTGGAAATTGTCTGACTCTGAAAGAAACACAGGGGACCTCAAGAGGTGTGGGGGCCCCCCAAAAGAGGTTACCACATTGAGAAATGGTTTCAAAGAGAAGCAGCACAAAGAGGTTTCAAAGAAGCCTACAGGAAGAGGGCACAGGTGGGTCCAATGCGGCCTTCCCCACAAAATCTGCCTCCCCTTCCACCTCTGGCCCACATCCGTTCTCAGCCACCTCCACATACAGGTGACAAGCTCAGGTGCTCCTTAAAGTTCTTACTGCTAATTCTTCTTCACACCTGCATAGCTCCCCTACCTGCCACAGGATAACCACCACCAAGTGACCTTTGACCTGACCACAGCCTCTTCAAGCCCTGCATAACTGGAGCCCTGTACTCAACCCAATTATTGAAGGCACCTTTGACAAGCCCCAGACGACCATGTTCCAAGTCTCTGTTTATCCAGTTCCCCCTGGAATACCCTCCCTCCACATCTCCAGCCAAGAGAACCCAGGGCATTCCTGTAGCCCACCTGATGCCAGCTACATGGCAGAGCCTCTCCAATCTGCCCAGCCCCGCCCAGACGTACACCCCCTGACGCCAGCTTCAGGCCACAACCTCTCCAATCCCCCAGCCCTGCCCAGGCACACCTCTCCCACGCTTCCTTTGCCTGGCTCTGCCTCCTTCACCTTTTATCTCCTTCATGCTTGTCACATCTTGGCACCCTGGTCAAATAGGACTCTCTATCCTCTGAAAAATATTTGCTGGTTTGAAAAAGGCCAGCTTACCTGGACAGGACAGTCAGCAAGGACAAGGAAACAGACCCATGTGTGGAATTCCCCCTGGTCAGCCCAGCACCCTGAGCTGAAGCTGAGGTTACACCACTGCCCACCAAGAAGAGAAAAAGAAGAACCATTCCTTCTTGTTTGGGCTCAAAGACCCTCCTCCAGGCCTTAACTCATTGAAAATTTTAGATCTGAAATGAAGACCTCTCCCTGTGGAAAGTTACAAGGCAGAAAAACCCATGTGTTGAAAAGCCCTGTGTTCTGGAACACAAACACCAGAGGTCAGAGCCACGTCAAAGGCTGCATTCAGCTCCCCATTGGTCTTCCGGCACCCACAGAGCTGGACGCCACCACACTGGGTTCAGCCCTGCCAGGCTCCGATGCCCTGGGACTCCAGATCCAGAGCTGAAGATGCTGCTTCTACTGTTTCTGGAAAGAGACCATGGTGGGAAGAGGACAGGCCCCTTATGCCAAGGGGCTCAGCCACATAGCCAAGTTCAGCCCAAAAATGTCTACAGTCCCTGGTAAACCCAGGTAAGACCAGGTGAGCTCTGGCTCTCGCCCTGTGCTCTGAGATAAAGAGCATCTTTGGATTCAGACGGTGGTCCCCACAGTCTAAACAGAATTCAGGGTGGTGATGGCACCAATTAAAGCAAAAAAAAAAAAAAATCATTTCTAAAACTCCACCCTTTACCTCCGTCCTCTTATTGAGCCACCTTGAAAGTTTTGTTTTTTTAACCAAAACATCTGCATCATTACACCAATCATCTATTTCTAGCTGCTTGTGGGTAAAATTTCAAACTATACTTATAATGAAAGACAGTTCTCATCCTCAGTACTTATCATCCAAGATGGGGGGTCATAACAAAACAACGCTTTCTCCTTTTTTCTCTTTTTTTTGTTTCTGTCTTTGAATGTGCCTTTTGACAGCTACAGAAGAAAGCAAACAATTTACATTTGCCAACAGGCCAACATCAAAGAGGGTTTTGTGGGCTGGTGAACAAAAAGGAGCTCGTGGGTGTTCCTGGTGGTTAGTGGGACATGAAAACTCTTCTAAGCTTGTCCCCCTTCACACCCTGAGAAATAACAAAAAGGGACCCAGAGGGAAGACCAAGGCCACCATCCTTTCAGTCCCAGCAGGAGCATTATTTTTGGTGGGCAGTACAAACCCAGCACCCTTTGGAGAAGTGTCTTCCATTTGTCCATTTGCTGTCTTACATCCTCACTACTCAAAGGGTAGTCTGAGAACCAGCACCGAGTGTCCCCTGAGAGCTATGGAGAATCTTACCCACCACCTACCCCCAGACTTACTGAATCAGAATGTGCATTTTATGGGATTCCATGGGGGATTTTTATGCACATCAAAGTGTGGAAATCACTGGTCTAAAGCCGGTTCAACTTCTACTAGAGCCTAGAGAGTGACCTCTCCTGCCCTACGGGGGATTGGCAAGGCTGACAAAAGGTTCCAAGAGAACAAAAAGTTTTCTCTAACTGGTAGGAACAGGGCACCTCCAAAGTAGTTCACACAATGAGATTCCGGCTTCCTCCTGAGCTGGACATTAATAACTTCAACCTTGATTAGCCAGCAGGAAAAAGGATCATTCTCTGCCCACTCCAACTTTAGAGCAGCCAACACCCCTTCACTTGTGCACACAGGGCTTTCTCAGCCGGCTGTTAGAATTGTTTGGTTTTCTTTTTCTTCCCCCTTTAAACCTGTTGCACTCCTTCCAAGAGTAGAAACAGCACTAGGGCTGCCTGCACCTTCGTGGAACTGCACACACACGCCCTGACTCCAGGAGGAGAATCCAGCAGAGGGACTCGGGTCCGGCAGATAGGACAGTGGAAAAGTTTCCTGATATCTCCCTACTCAAAGTGTGGTCTGCACACCAGCTGACCTGGGAATCGATTAGAAATACATAATCTCAGGTCCCACCCAGACCTCCTGCAGGTTAACCAGACTCCCAGCCAAGTTCAAAAGGTCCTGCTAATACCCACGGCGAGTGGGAGGGGCCTCTGACTACTGGAAGTGTAGTCTCCTCTGCCCCCAGGAACCTGAGTCCCCCATAATCCCACCATGAAGTGATGAATAAAGAGGATTATGGCCAGGACTGTAAAAGGAACGCATGTCATTGGCCGCCAGCTCATCCTGGACAGAGGCAGAGGGGGCTCCGGCACCCGCCTCACCCCCTGCCACCTGCCAAAGCCTCCAACTTCTCCTCCAACCCCCTCCTCTCTCCAGGGGCATGCCCTATCAAGAGCCACACGCTTGTCCTGGTGGCCCCCGACCCCGGGTCTTGGGCCCAACCAAAAGCGTTGAAGGAGAGAAAAGCCGACTCACTAGAGTGCCCTCTCCAGCCCCCACTGCACTTCCATCAGCCCCGCTGCAGCTCGCGCTCCGGCTCCTCTCCCGCAGTCACTTCCTGCTTCCCTCCCGCACACGTGTCCCTCCGGCCTCCCGGCCCCGCCCCACACCGCTGCAACTGACAAATCCCGCCCCGAGAATAAATTCTCCGGTTCCCAGCCTCACTGTAGCCTCAAGAACAGGTCCGGGCGGGCGGAACAGAGCGCCGCGGCCAAACGCTGAGCAGTCGGCAGGCACGCCCCTCTGCAGTCCTGGGGAAGCCACAGACACCGAGGGAAAGAGCGCTTTGTAACTTACCTGACGTTGCTTACGTTTCTGCACCTTTGGCAGCCCGGTGCATTGACCTGGGTGAACATCCAGAGCAGGATGTTTTGTTTTTGTTTTGTTTTGTGGGGATAATACCACCATCAGCTTTCAGCAGTTCTCAAACTGGGGGTCTCTACCCCTTTGTAAAAATAAAAATACATCTTGCATATCAGATATCTACATTACAACGCAGAATAGTAATAAAATTACAGTTATGAAGTAGCAATGAAAATAATTTTATGGTTGGGGTCACCACAACATGAGGAGCTGTATTAAAGGGTTGCTGCATTGGGAAGGTTGAGACCCACTGCGAGGTCAGGGGCCCTTGAGACACAGCTCCCACCTGAATCACTCGGGAAGGGATATCAAACACAGAACGCTGGTACCCCGGAGGTTCCGGCTCTGCAATTCTGATTAGGGCGAAGCCCAGATTTTCTGTTTTGAACTAGGAGTTGCAGATGCTGCTGGGGCCACCTTTTCAGAAGCCCTGCCCCGGTCAAGGGCTTTGATCCCCAGGGCTTCTGTGAAAAGACCAAAGAGCAGGATGGCTAGATTTGGCCAAAACAAAAACAGGATGCCTGATTAAATTTGAATTTCGGATAAACGGCAAATTATTAGTGTAGTATATCCCACACAATATTTGGGATATACTTATGCTAAAGGTATATTTATTATTAATGTAAAATTCATATTTAGCTGGGTATCCTGTATTTTATTTGGCAACATACCAGAAAAACCACCCATGGTCACAGTAGCCATAGACCAAAGGGTCTATGAAGACCCAAGGCTCTTACCCCGACCCCACCCCCCATGGCTTGTGTGCCCTTGGCGGCCAGTGCAGACCTTCAGGAACACAGTTTGGATACAGGTGTGGTGTAGCCGCCTGTCTGTACAGGAGAACAATGCATTTGAACACTGGCCCTCTAGTGCTTTTACATTGGTTTAGCTTTGGCTACGCAGCACAGGTTGCTTCTGGTGGGATCACTGGTTATGCAAAAGCAGGTAGTGTGGGGTGGCGCCTGTGGCTCAAAGGAGTAGGGCCCAGGCCCCTTATGCCGGAGGTGGTGGGTTCAAACCCAGCCCTGGCCAAAAACTGCAAAAAAAAAAAAAAAGCAGGTAGTATGAGGGTACTGTCTGCTGGCCTTCTCTTCTGGGGTTTAGCAGGCCTAGGTGCTTATCAGCTGTCTCAGGATCCAAGGAATATTTGGGTTTTCCTAGCTACATCTGGGACCTTGGCTGGTGTTATGGGAATGAGATTCTACCACTCTGGAAAATTCATGCCTGCAAGCTTCATTGCAGGTGCCAGTTTGCTGATGGTTGCCAAAGTTGGAATTAGTATGTGGAACAGACCTCATCAGTAGTGATCATGTCCTAGCTTGGACTCCTAAAGAATTAATCTCTAAACCTGTACTATTTTCAGTGTATTAAAAGAGAAAAGTATATCGGATTTCTGTATCGCTGACATTCTACTTAAAAAAAAAAAAAGACATGAACTTGATGGGGGACAAAATATCAGTCATTAGTGTTACATAGGTGGCAAATGTGTAAGAGGAGAGCTTAACAATACATTCATACAGATTGATTCTTATATATTGATGTTATCTCTTCCTTCTGTACCTATCAGTAATATTTCAATGGGTAAACTTTTAGGTCAACATTGGGTACCCTGAAACCTCATACCCTATTCAGGGGAACAGAATGAAAAAAATCTCTTAAGAGATTTAGGATATCTGTTCTTTTGCTTATCTTAGAGCACAGATCTACTTTGAAATTATGTTAAATGAAATATGTAATATCAATGAAAATAAAGTTTACTATAAATAATAATGATGATGATAAAAAGAAAGAACGGGGCTCTTTTGTCCCACAGAAGTCAGTCCTTCACACTGATGATCAGCATATACCATGCATTGTGCTGGGGAAAGGAGGTGGCCTTCCACAGAACAGCCTGTGACAGGCACACAGAAACAATACACCACACGAGGCCTGTCAATTCCATCTCCAAGATGTCACACAGCTCACCCTGCACGCTATGGTAACAATGAAATGGTGTATCCTCAATTTGCTTCAAAATACTATAGAAGTGGTAAGTGAATGGGACAGAGCTTAAACAACATTGGCCAGGAATTAACCATTGTTGGAACTGGGGAATAGGCACATAGGGGTTCATAAATTTTTCTGCTTTTGCACATGTTTAAAACTTTCATACTGAAAAGTGAACAGAAATTTTTAAAACAGTCAACCAAGTGCCTCTCCTGGCCGGTCCTTTTCTTTCTCACTGTGAGGATTCAGCCTCCTGACCCCTCGCCTAGGTCATGGTAATCCTTTCCTTCCACTCCAGCCTGTCTAGTATGTTCCCTGCACCACTGCCATGGTCAACCTGCCTGAAGCAAAGCACGTTACTATCCTGTCCACACCCTTCAATGGTTGCCCAGTATCTTTGGCATAAAGTTCACACTCCGTAACCAGGAATTCAAGGTTTCCTTTGATGTGGTTCCAACCACACTTTCTCAGGTTTGTCTCCAAGTGTCCTCCTCCTTGTGATGTCAGTGAAGGACCCTTAGGGCAGCAGAATGATGAGTGGCCCTTTCCAGAGAAATCACTGTCACTTGATCTGGACACCTCTGGGAGATTGGGGTGGTGTGAGCAGGAAGACAGTGGTCAGCAGCTTCTTGGGTAGAGTTGGATGCAAAGTGGTCCAACCTCTTTCTCTCTCCCTGAGATCTTGTTTCTCTTCCAAGGTCATATAGCCTTTGAGTGCTAGCTTCAGAATCTGACTACACAGGAGAAATCCCAGGTGGGCATGTGAGTTTCCTTGGACAAATTCCCTAACCCCTCTCAGCCTCAGCTTCCCCATCCTGATTCTGGGAATAACACAGTGCTCTATCCGGGTTACCGTGACCTAAGGTGATGTCCCCAGTACCCTGAATGATTATTCCCCTCCAACCCTGTCTTTTATGCATTCATTCATTCTTTGGCCTGACAGATATTTCTTAACCAGCTATTCAGTGACAGGCACTCTGCTGGACCCTGATATAGAAAGGTCAACTAAACACAAGTGGCTTTGCCTTCCCTACGGTTTCATCTTGTTTACTGAAGTCTGACCATGGACACAGCATGAGGACTGAGATAAGCCTCTGAGCCTGGGGCAGCTGGTTCCTTCCCTCAGAGAGTATGGATCAAAACCCAACAAAAACTGGTTGTCAGATTTGCTGATGGGATCACACCAGTGAAAGTAATAGGCCGTTTATAGAAGTGCTGTAGAAATGTGAGGGGTTTCTTGTTTGGGGGATTTTTTTTAATTGCATCCCCCATCCATCCAGAATTCATCCACTCTCTCCCCACCTCCACTACTCCCCACCTCCACCTGTGCCCAATCAGCTCCGTTCCATCATCCTGCCCTGACCACCTGATCAAGCTTCCAGACGCCCTCTGGGCTCTCTCAAAAGTCTCTCCTCTGCACAGCAGTCAAAGTGACCTTCTAAAGACAAAAAACCAGTCATATCAATCTACTACTGCAAACCCTCCAAGGGCTCCTCCCTGTCCTGGGAGTATAGCCCAGCCCCCAGCCCTGGAACCATCTGGAATCAGTCCTACTCCTTACTCTGCTTCACCCCGCTGGTCTGCCCGCTCCTGGAACACCACACTTACTCCTGCCTTGAGGCCTTGGCATGCACTGCAACTTAGCCTGAAGCACCTGTCTCCCAGATTTGCACCGACCTCAATCCTTCTTGTCATTTGGATCTCAACTCAAATACCACCTGTTCAAAGAGGGCTTCCTTGAGTATCTAATCTCATGTAGATCTTCCAAGTCCTTTATTTTCTTCAAGGCACTTCTTGATGTCTGGCATTATCCGTTTGGTCCCCCCAGATGCAAGCTCTGTGACAGCAGTGCCACGCAGCAGGTCAGGAAGAGAACGTGCCCTGGCCTCGCCTTTTGCATTGCTGGATCCCTAGTGCATGATACACAGTTGATGTTTAATATCTATTGAATCAATAAGTCAATCAGATACAGAAGTATTATCTGTTGGCTATACTTTACATATTAAAGAGCTTCCTGAGAGTTGAGAAAAATAATATCTGTATAATAGATTGTCCCAGCTACTACCAACATATGTGGATATTATCAGATTTCACCTGGTAATATCATCCAGTGGTTCTCAACCAAGGCCAATTTTGCTCTCCAGGGTCATTCAGCAAGTGGGAGGGTGTTCCCTGGCGTCTGGTGGGTAGAGGCCTGGGATGCTGACAAACATCCAATAATGCCCAGGGCAGCTCCCATAACAAAGAACTATCCAGCCAAAAATGTCAGAAGTTGAGAAACAAAATGTGTGAAGCTGAGAAACGCTGGTATAATCCCATAAAATACATTTTTTTACCATCAGCATCTGCCCTCATGGTACTAGTTAGCATCTGATTCATCATAAAACCCAAGGAAAGAACCAACTGTCCATCCAATCTTTATAGTCCAGCACAATCACTGCCAAAAATGTGGCCACAATAAAACACCCCACGTGCTCAGTTCCCCCGAACCCTTTGGGTCTTGGTAATCTAAGGCTCTGGTGATGTCACCAGGACACTATTACAGAGCTCCCTAAATGGAAATGCCTAGAAGGGTTGGCAGTGACTCCCTGACAGCTGGAATCACTCTGGCTCCCCATGTGCTCCCCACCAAGACCCATGAACTGATAAAAAGCGTACGCGACCCAGGGGAGCCGACCCCCGCTGGATACCACTTCTCTGAGCCTCATACAGGGAAGCACTGCCCTCAACGGCTTGAAGGAGCAACCCAGTCAGCAATCAGGTCTCTCCTCACCTATCTCTAAAGCTTCATAATGCACCACATATGCCCACGGGAGGGCATAACAGAAAAGGTTCCACTGACTTTGTACAAATCTATCATTGGGAGAAAAGTTTCTGGTCCCGTTAGAGTATTTAAAACCCAAAGTTTCTGGTCCTGTTAGAGGCATTTAAAACCCTAGTTTGTTGGATTGCCCACATAGTAAGTATCCAATTATGAGATAAAAATCCACCACCAACTGAATGTGAAATAACCCCGTCTCTGAGGTGGTAATTGGCATAAGTCAGTTTTCCCTATTTCCTACATTTCTTGCTTCAAACAACTCACCTGGCATCTCATAATAAGTAATCCTGCGACAGGCTAAGGGGACTTGCTGAACCATTAAGTTCTACTCAACCTAGCCCTTCACAGGTGTGGGAACTCAAATGACCTGTTCATTCATTCGGTCTCTCCCCAAATGTTGTCTGCGCACCTGCCATGGGACAGGCATGTCTAAAGTGCCAGGTACGTATCAGGAAACGAGTCAGGTACAACCTGTCCTCACATTGCTTCCAGCCTAGAAGCTTTGGGCACTGCATTGATTGTGCATTATAAACTAAGGTTTATTATTAAAGCTGTTGTATTATTCAGCTTTTTCTTTTTCTAATTCCTCATGAAACTTCCATGCCTTCTTCCACTGCTGGAAGGAGCACATGAGTCTGTCTAGCTAGAAAGGGCAAATCCACGGGCAAAAACCTCCTGCCTTTGGTGAGGGGGAGAGCAATTGACCAAGAATTCCAGTGTAGCCAAGCCCAGGACCCTGAGCTACCAGGGCATTGCTGGAGTGGAATGTTCTAACTGGGGTGGAGACTAGATTACATGTCAATGTAAACACTGCTAATAAACTGTCAGAAAGACTTCAGAAGAAAAGGATGTGAACCTAAGGTTTGGGAACTTGTGATTTCCTATTTCCTTTCCATTTGGAAGTAATATTCATTTTTATACTTAAATTTCCTTTTTTTCTTAAAGACCCTTGAAATCACATAAGTTTCAGAATCCACAAAACCTGGCTGCGCCCTGGAGGAATGTTTAGAGATTTAAATGGGAAAACAGAGCTTCCCCAGGTAGACAGAATCATGCACCCTCCCCCATAAAGACTTCTACTTCCTAACCCTTGAAACCTGTGAAAATGTCACCTCACATTGCAAAAGGGTCTTTGCTGGTGTGATTAAATTAAGGATCTTGAGATGGGGAGATCACTCTGGATCAGGGGTCCTCAAACTCCACATGAGGCGGTGTGACTGTATTTGTTCCCTTTTGTTTTTTTACTTCAAAATAAGGTATGTGCAGTGTGCATAGGAATTTGTTCATAGTTTTTTTTTTTTTAACTGTAGTCAGGCCCTCCAACGGTCTGAGGGACAGTGAACTGGTCCCCTGTTTAAAAAGTTTGAGGACCTCTGCTCTGGATGATCTGTGTGGATAATCCCAAGGGTCCTTATACAGAAAAGGAGCCAGGCAGCAGGGTCAGATTAAGAGGAGGAGTGTGACTGTGTCAGAACAGAGTTGGAGTGATGTAGCTGCCAGCCAAGGCATGTGGGTGGCCTCTAGAAGCTGGGAAAGGCAAGGACACAGATACTTTCTCGAGCCTCCACAATGAATATAGCATTGTAGACACTTGGATTTTTAGGACTTCTGACCTCCACAACTATAAGATATAGGACGTCCCCAAGTTAAAAACACCTGCCTTACGCACAACTGGCACTTACAAATGGAGGCTTTTACAGTAAGTCTCCAAGTTAAAAACATCCAACGGATGTATAACCCCCGCTTATGAACTGAGACTATTACATGTAACAGGTAAATGTACCTGTTCCAACTTACACACAAATTCAACTTAAGAACAAACCTACAGAACCTACCTCTTTTGTAACCCGGGAACTGCCTGCAATAAATTTTATTTTTTTAAGCCACAGTGTTTGGCTTAAAAATTCTTACAGCAGCCATAAAGAATTAACATGTTTCCTTTTACCTGACATATCAATAGCTTCACAAACACCCCCCTCGAGGGGCACGGTGAGCCACCAGGATCCACCCTGGGTCCTCGTCCACAGGACTGAATACATAATTTGAGGAGCCTGGTGCAAATGGGAAGCCCCTTGTTCAAAAGGCAGGAAAACAAGTGCTGATAGTAAACCGTCTAAAATGCAAAGCCTGTTCGTTCTTCTGCCAATGTGCAGACTCTACCTTCCCACCAGACTCTGCTCGCAAGACACAAGTTCAATGATGAGATTGTTAGGAATCCGAAGGAGTAACAACAGAACATGAAACAATCCTTCAGGGCCCGGTTGTGTCCCAAGGCCAAGGTGGCAGGACAAGACAAAAGAAGGCCACCAGGTCAAAATGGGAAAATAAAGCCAGGGCTGGTTATTCGGCAAAAATGTCCATGGAGAGTTTTAGAAATAGAAGGCTCTGGAGGCCGGGTATGCACAGGTGAGACCCAAAGCCAGAGCCGGGGAGGGCAGCAGAAAACCCCAGGTACCTGGAAATAGGGATTAGACCCCCTGCTGGGGGAAGCCTGGGATTTGGGAAGGAGAAATTCCAACTCCTAGTGGCAAAGAGAGACTAGGAGAGGAGGAAGGGAGTGGGCCAGTATCTGGGGTCTCCAAGCTCTCCAGAGAAGTAAAGAATGGTGAAGAAAAGAAAAAAGAAAAAATAGATATTGGCTCAAAACGGAAAATAAGTCTATAGAAATCTAAATGAATAAGTGTTTAACTAAATGTCTATAAAACCTTGTTAGTTGTTGACTTTGGTACTCATGAAAGTTTAATTTCATTTGAAAAACAATAGGCGGCTTAGCTTTCCTCACTTCAAGAGAATTTCTAAGTATGCACAATGGGGGCCAAAACATAACTGCCAATCATAGATGTGCTCAGAGCCAGATAATTTCAAAAGCAAAAGTCATAAAAAGCTTTCTTCTTATTTTATGTGGAACAAAAGTACTTAGTGTGGAATGCATGAGCCATTTAATATGTTTGGTGCAATCTGGGGTGAATCTTCAAAAAGGAGGAATATATTTGGTGCAATCTGGGGTGAGTCCTCAAAAAGGAGGAATATGTTTGGTGCATTCTGGGGTGAGTCCTCAAAAAGGAGGAATTCTTTAGGGGCTGGCAAAGATCCAAAGAGGCTCCAGGGAACGAGGAAGGAGCCAGGATTCAGAGCGTGAGCAGAAACAGAACTCATCTCATGGGAATTAGCTGAGGATCCTGGAGAAGTAAGGTGAGGGTAGGGACTTGAATTTCTCAGGGAGGAAGTGGGTCTCTCCCTTGCTGTCACCTGCACCCCCAGGGGATGAGACCAGCAAGCCAGGACCCTGCTGAAGATGGGATGGTGGGGAGGGGGTGAATGTCACATCACAAGGTGGGAGTTGGCCCTCAGATGTCCACAGTCAAGAGGGGAGTGGACCCCAATGTCCTCCAGACATCATCAGAAAGACTTGGACGGAAACAAGGCCAGGACTGCATATATGTGGCCACTCTGTTGAGGTCACTGGAGAATCCCCGAGTAGTGGGTCAATCAGCATCCCCAAAAAGAGATGCTTGATTGCCAAACCCCAGTGCCTGCAAATTTCACCTTGTATTAATAAAGGACTATTGCGGGCGGCGCCTGTGGCTCAGTGAGTAGGGCGCCGGCCCCATATGCTGAGGGTGGTGGGTTCAAACCCAGCCCCGGCCAAACTGCAACAACAAAAAAATAGCCTGGCGTTGTGGCGGGCGCCTGTAGTCCCAGCTACTTGGGAGGCTGAGACAAGAGAATCACATAAGCCCAAGAGCTGGAGGTTGCTGTGAGCTGTGTGACACCACGGCACTCTACTGAGGGCAGTAAAGTGAGACTCTGTCTCTACAAAAAAAAAAATAAATAAAAAAAATAAAATAAAATAAAATAAAGGACTATTGCAGATGTAATTAAAGATCTTGAGATAAGGCTCAGAGCCTATGGCTCAAGCACCTAAGGCACCAGCCACATCCACATGAGCTGACGGGTTCGAATCCAGCCCGGGCCTGCCAAACAACAATGGTGGCTGCAACCAAAAAATAGCAGGGCATCATGGCGGGCACCTATAGTCCCAGCTACTTTAGGAGGAGGAGGCAGGAGAATCACTTGAGCTTAGGAGTTGGAGGTTGCTGTGAGCTGTGATGCCACAATACTCTACCCCAGGTGACAGCTTGAGGCTCTGTCTCAAAAAATAAAAATAAAAAGATCTTGAGATAAGCTCATTCTAGGTTGACTGAGTGAATCCTAAATCCAATGACACGTTTACCTGTAAGAGACAGAAGAGAAGCAGACAGGGTCACAGCAGAGAGGAGAAGGCCACAGGAAGACAGAAGCAGAGATCGGAGCGATGTGGAAAGGAAATATCCTCCCCTGACACCTTCAGAGAGACCATGGCCCTGTCACACCTTGATGTTGGACTTGTGGACTTCAGAACTGTGAAAGAAACAATCTCTGTAGGATTAAGCCAGCTAGTTTGTGGTATTTTGTTCTATGTTGTTATGGCAGCCCTACCTTTCATTTCTACCACAAGGAAGGCGAGGAAGTCCCCCAGCACCAGCAGCTACCCCGAACAACACCCACAGGCAGACAGGTGCACAAATCTCCTGACATCTGACAGGCTGCTCTGTGTTCTGGAATGGTTCATCTACCTCCCTGAAAGTCTGGTTTCCTGCCAGCCACCTTCACATCCACCATTCCACCTCCCACCTCCAGCCCTGGCCTGACAAATCACTGTAGAGAAACATCACTTTAAATTTCTCCCAAAAAACTTCTTTGGAGAATGAATTAAAAAAAAAAAAATAGTAGACAAGATGGCTGACTGAAGCCAGCTTTCCACAGAGGCTCCCGTCCAGAAGGAGAGTTAAAAGGACAGAAATTTAGCAAGTAACCTGGCGATTACATCTGCGCCAAAAGAGAAGACTGAAGAACACACATCAACCCTGCTGGGGCCAGCTGCAACCCCAAGGATACAAACAAAAGTTACAAAATCCATCACCAAAGTGGACAGGAGTCCTCTCCCCCATGAGAACGACTCGGAGTACCCCATAAACAAACGAACAGAGTTGAAAAGTCCTCCCATTATACTCCACGGGAGAGACCCTCTAAAAACTGGACCTACTTCCCCTCCTAGGGTGCCATGGCACTCTCTTGCCAGGCATAAAACTGTGCAAAACTGTATATATTCTCTACCTGCAATTCTGAGCTCCCAGCACTCCCCTCCACTCTCACTCTGAGGTCTGGAGGCCTGTCCCCCAGGAGTCCGGATTCTTGGGTGATTTCTTGAGGGGTATGGACAGGGCCTGGACTGTGGCTGGTCAGTGCCAATTCTGTGGCACGAGAGTGAGGAGAGGACGGTCAGCTGAGAGGGAACCATGCCAGAGCGGCAGTGCCCCAAGGATCAGAGTAGCAGCTGTTTTTGGCAACAATAGGGCTCATCCCTGGATGTTCTGGAGTCACACCCTTGTCTCTCTGGGCAACCAGAGAAGGCCGGGCATCTTCTTAGGTGGCAACCACCAGCAGAAAATCTGGGACAGAAACACAGGCCCCGTGAGTAAAGTGTTTGCCTCAGGCGGTATCAGCCTAGGTGTAGTGTGGGGACTAGAAAACGCACGCACAGAGCCGTGAGATTCCCAGGGCTGGGCTGACCCAGAGGACTGCTTTACTGAGCCTAAGATGCACCCGGCCCTCAGGGGATCATCAGCCTACACAGAGGAGTGCAGGAGGCTTGAACTGACAGCTAACCGAGCTGCAAATACAAACCTTTGCAGCAGCAAAGACAGGGCCTGAGGCATAGGTTCTGTGACCCCCAAACAGCTTCTCTTCTGCAGGGGAATTTAGCTGGGACAGAAACAAATTCCGCAAAGTTGTCTGCTTGGTAAGTAACATCAATTAGGGGCGGGGCTGAAACTGAGTGAACACCCCGTTCAGTGGGTGATCAAGCCCCTGAGGTTGTCAGGACTCACCTCCCCCTGCCGGATAGAGGCAGAGAGCAGTGGCCTAGCTGAGGAGACATAGATTGCCTTGTGATTCAGGCAGGTGCAAACCCCTGGAGTATCTGCTCATTGGAGGCAAATGGTTCACAGCCCTGCAGGGTTATCAGTGACTGGGTGTGACAGAGGTGCAAGGTGGGGTATGACAGAGGTGCATCAACCTTCCCAGACTAATCTATTTGCTGGGTGGGTCCTCCTGACCTCACAGAGCACCAGAGCAAATCATATTTGAGTTGTCAGCAGACCCCTGCGATCTAGTTGCCAGAGACCTTTTAAACTCTTCCACCTGAGACAGGTGCTGACTGAGACAATTGATTTAGACTTTTTGAGCTGAGCCAATTGCCCAAGGACTATCCAAGTGGTGCCCTGGGTGTGTGGTTGTAGGAAGGTTTGATTTTCCTTTTCCAATTGTTGCCTGTGCAGGGTGGGGTGACTTAACTGCTGGTATTTCTCCACAGCTAAGACTTCAACCCAGAGTAACTGTTTCACTAGGGTCGGATAGAGACCAGCTGAAAAACAAGACAGAGCCAATTAGCCCCACCACACCAAACAGGTCCCCAGTTTCTCAGGCCGTAGCACTGTACAAGTCCTTGGCAAAGCTCCAGAGGAAAAGTCAAATGGTATAAAATAATCATGGTGCGGAATCAGTGGAAAAACTCTGGTAACATGAATAACCAAAGTAGATCAATACCCCCAAGGAAAGATATGGCAGATGTAACTGAAAATCCCATTCATAAACAGCTGGCCGAGATGTCAGAAATTGAATTCAGAATTTGGATTGCAAACAAGATTAACAGAATGGAGGAAAATTTGCAATTAGAAATTCGAGGAGCAATTCAAAAGTTAGAATTAGAAATTTGAGGAGAAATCCAAAAGTTGTCTCAAGAATTCAATGAATTTAAAGACAAAACCACCAAAGACTTTGACACATTGAAGTAAGAATTTGCAGCCCTCAAAGATCTGAAAAATACAGTAGAATCCCTCAGTAACAGAGTGGATCAAGCAGAAGAAAGGATTTCTGACACTGAAGACAAAGCTTTTGAATGTTCTCAAACTCTCAAAGAGGAAGACAAATAGAGAGCAAAAAAATCTCAGAGAGCTCTGGGATAATTCAAAGAAGGAGGAATCACGCTACCAGACCTCAGACTATACTATAAATCGATAGTGATCAAAACAGCATGGCATAAAAACAGAGAGATAGATGTATGGAACTGATAGAGAACCAAGAGATGAATCCAGCTACTTACCATTATTTGATCTTTGACAAACCAATTAAAAACATTCAGTGGGGAAAAGATTCCCTATTTAACAAATGGTGCTGGGTGAACTGGCTGGCAACCTGTAGAAGACTGAAACTGGACCCACACCTTTCACCATTTACTAAAATATAGATAGACTCTCACTGGATTAAAGATTCAAACTTAAGACATGAAACCATAAAAATACTTGAAGAAAGTGCAGGGAAAACCCTTGAAGAAATCAGTCTGGGCGAGTATTTTATGAGGAGGACCCCCAGGGCAATTGAAGCAGCTTCAAAAATACACTCCTGGGACCAGATCAAACTAAATAGCTTCTGCACAGCCAAGAATATAGTAAGTAAAGCAAGAAGACAGCCCTCAGAATGGGAGAAGATATTTGCAGGTTATGTCTCTGACAAAAGTTTAATAACCAGAATCCACAGAGAACTCAAATGTATTAGCAAGAAAAGAACAAGTGATCCCATCACAGGCCGGGCAAGGGACTTGAAGAGAAACTTCTCTGAAGACGACAGGCACACGGCCTACAGACATATGAAAAAATGCTCAGCATCCTTAATCATCAGAGAAATGCAAATCAAAACTACTTTGAGATATCATCTAACTCCAGTAAGATTAGCTCATATCACAAAATCCCAAGACCAGAGATGTTGGTGTGGGTGTGGAGAAAAGGGAACACTTCTACACTGCTGGTGGGAATGCAAATTAATACATTCCTTTTGGAAAGATGTTTGGAGAACACTTAGAGATCTAAAAATAGATCTGCCATTCAATCCTATAATTCCTCTACTAGGTATATACCCAGAAGACCAAAAATCACATCATAACAAAGATATTTGTACCAGAATGTTTATTGCAGCCCAATTCATAATTGCTAAGTCATGGAAAAAGCCCAAGTGCCCATCGATCCACGAATGGATTGATAAATTGTGGTTTATGTACACCATGGAATATTATGCAGCCTTAAAGAAAGATGGAGACTTTACCTCTTTCATGTTTACATGGATGGAGCTGGAACATATTCTTCTTAGTAAAGTATCTCAAGAATGGAAGAAAAATTATCCAATGTACTCAGCCCTACTATGAAACTAATTTATGGCTTTCACATGAAAGCTATAACCCCGTTATAACCTAAGCATATGGGGAAGCCGGGGTGGGGGTGGGTGGGGTGAGGGGGGTGGGCGGGGCGGGAGGATGGGCGGAGGGAGGGTGATTGGTGGGATTATAACTACGTTGCATCTTACAAGAGTACATGTGAAACTTAGTAAATGTAGAATGTAAATGTCTTAACACAATAACTAAGAAAATGCCAGGAAGGCTATGTTAACCAATGTGATGAAAATACGTCAAATGGTCTATAAAACCAGCGTATGGTGCCCCATGATTGCATTAATGTACACAGCTATGATTTAATAATAATAATAATAAAAAGACTTTTAAAAAAATAGTTATACCTCCTAGCCAAAGAGCCCTCTTTGAAGCCTGAGTTCATGCCCAGAAAACACCTTCCTTTGGACCTGTGGCTTTGTATGTGACAGCACTTACATGAACATAAAGGGAGATATTTGTCATGTAAGCCGTGATGCCCTCTAACATGAGGACCTGCCAGCTTCTTCCCCAGGGTGGCAGCAGTGACAGAAAGCAATAAAGGAAGAGGAATGGGACACAGAATCAGGGCATGGCCAGGTGAGCCCCGATTTTGCAGTAACTCACTGGGGGACCTCCGCTCAGTCTTTTTTCCTCGGTGGACCTGCAGAGTGTCAGAGTTAGACCTGCAGAGTGTCGGAGTTGGACCTGGTGAGCTCTGAGGTCCCTTTCTAGGGTGAATGCTCTGAATCTGTGATTTATTGCCTCAGCAAAACAGTGCCTGGTTACAAACCAGAAGAGTTTAGCTGTAAACCTGGAACAAAGGCTTTCTCATATTTAAGGAGTTCTTTTGTGTCCTTAATTTTATAAACACACACAAACACATCACTTCTCTGCACTAATGAGGGGCTGTCTCAACCTAGCAGGGAGACAACCAGGGCTTCTAACTCAGTCTCCACTCTTGTGATTGTGGCCCACTCTCCAGCACTGGCTTGTTAGGGCAGTGGTTCTCCACCTTCCTAATGCCGTGGCCCTTTAATACAGTTCCTGTGGGTCAAGACCCCACAGGTTGAGAACCGCTGTTAGGGGCTCAGCTGTGTCCCCTCCTACCCACCAAAATTCGTATGTGGAAATTCTAACCCCCAGGACTTCCAACCGTGACCTTATTTGGAGAGAGAGTCTCTGCAACAGGGGTAATCAGGTTAAGGTGAGGCCATTAGAGCCCTAATCCAACATGACCAGTATCCTTAGAAAAGGGGGAAAGCTGGACACAGATAAAGGGAACCCAGCATGACAGAGCACGGAAAGCAACAGTGACAAGCGGAGGGTGGCTCTTTCCCTTACAGCCCTCAGGATCCCACCCGCTAACACCTGGCTCTGGGGCTTCCAGCCTTCTGAACTGTGAGACAATACATTTCTGCTGTTGCAGTGAACACTGTCTATGGAACCATGTTAAGGCAGCCCCAGCAAACTATCACAACACGATGCTGAAGGTTCCCATAGCTTCCGCCATGGAATTCAGTGCTGGAGAGAGCCTCTGAAAGCATCTGATCCAAGCCCTTCGCCTCACAGATAGAGGCACCATATGCCCCAGCCATGGAGCTGGATGGGACCTGCCAGAACCAGGGCAGGCACCACCCCTCCCCTTGGCCCATTTCTCCCATTTTCCACATGTTTGTGAGCTCCTAATCACCCTAGACTGTCAGATTAGAGTCACAGCTTTGCAGCTCAACCATGAAAATGATGATTGTAAGGGAGACCCCAGGGAAATGGGTCAGAATACCAAAGCCAGTGAAAATGTTTCAAGGACTTCCAGAAATTGCCAGACCAGGCCTTAACACATCCTGAAAGGAAGAGGTATAGATACTTTTCTTTTCATGGTAAGACTGCTAACTATTTTTATGTTTATTTCTGTTGACTCCTTGGTCTTAGAGTATGTTTTTGTTTTTCTCTTTCTTTGAGACAGAGTTTCATTTTTTTGCCCAGGCATGAGTATAGTGTCAACATCCGAGCTCACAGCACCCTCACACTCCTGGGCTCAAGAGATCGATCCTCCTGTCTCAGCCCCCCCCCAAGTAGCTAAAACTATAGGTACCCACCATGATGCCTGGATAGTTTTTCTATTTTTAGTAGAGATGGGGGTTCGCTCTTGCTCAGGCTGGTCTCAAATTCCTGGCCTCAAGCAATCCTCTCGTCTCAACCTCCCAAAGTGCTAAGATTCCCGGCATGAGTTACCACGCCCAGCCTACAACTACTTCTAATTAATATGTCATTGAGACTTCACACAGACTCACAATGGCCTTTTACCTAAAATTTAGGCTTTTCAGTCTTGCCACATATTCAGGAAATCTCAATGGTGGCCTACAGCAGATAACAATGGAACCCCCCTAACAAATTAATAATGGGGTATAAGACAAGAACTGTGGTGAGGCCCAGGCCCAGCTGAAAATAATAACCGTGATTATCCACAGTCCCCCCTCACCCCACCTCCCATCTGAGTCACAGAGGTGGTAGTCATGAAGACTGAGTTTCTTCATAAACACCACCACCTTTTTGAAACCTAGGGGTAGCTTCAGAGATATCTTCCAGGTCCTTCATTCAGTTCCCCAAAAGGGGAACTGACTCAGCTGGTCTTGTGACCTCCCACCCAAGAACCTGGTCCAACATGGCAATGGACTGGCTGACCCACTCAGACCAGCTGCCTATACCAAGGAACTGATGGTTCCATCTCAAACCCACCCAGGTAGCAAACCCAACTGCCTAATCCTTGGCCCACCAAACTGTTCTTAAAATCCCTGTCTCCCTTGGCGGCGCCCGTAGCTCAGTGAGTAGGGCGCCTGCCACGTACACCCAGGCTGGTGGATTCAAACCTGGCCCCAGCCAACTAAAACAACAATGACAACCACAATTAAAAAAAAAAAAACAGGCATTGTGGCAGGCACCCGTAGTCCCAGCAACTTGGGAGGTTGAGGCAAAAGAATCCCTTAAGCCCAAGAGTTTGAAGTTGCTGTGAGCTGTGATGCTACAGCACTCTACCAAGGATGACACAGTGAGCCTATCTCAAAAGAACAAACAACAAAAAAAGAACCCTCTCTCCCAAATTCTGGGGGTGGCAGATTTAAGAAATTCATCCTGCTCCCTGCTTAGCACTATGTGGAATTAACTCTTTCTCTCCTGTAAACCCGGCTGTCTCAGTGTCTCGGCTTCCTCTTGAGCAGCAGGCAGATGAATCTGGTTGGGCAGCAACAGTAATACAGACAGAAAGCCTTATGCATAAAAGGCACTAAAAAAAAAAAAATCACACAGACTTAAACTGAAGGATGGAGCCCTGCAAATTGCCCCGTGCCCACTGCTCCCACTAATGGCATTGACCCAAGTATATGTTTCCCAGGAACTTGCTTAACAGAACTATTCGAAATATAAAAGAAAAAAAGATATTGATCACCTTTTAACACTCAATAAGAAGATTAAATAAATTACAGAGCATAAATGCAATGGATTTTTACACAGTCACATGATAAATACTATAGCACTATAGGAAATACTTGTGATATCGAATTTTTTGAAGAAAAGCAATATACAAAAATATATGCCATTTGTTTTTGCAATGATAAAAAAAAAATTGCAAGTAACAGAAGACTGGTAGGAAATTCATACCAATTAAAGTAGCCTGAGCCTTTGATGATGACAGTGTAGGTTTTCCACCCTTTCTCTAATATGTTCCTTTTATAATTTAAATATATCTTAATAAGGTATAATAAAAGGTTGAACGCAGAAAATAAGGCCCATTGAGCCTGAACAATGACTCTGAGCAAAACCCAATCAAAAAACTGGGACTCCTAATTCTTAGCACAAGACTCTTGATCCACAAAATAGACTCTCCAGGCTTATAGCCAAAGCCACCTGGATGTTTAAAACACCCAGCTCTTTTGAAAGCCAGTTTCCCTTGAAAATTTCTGCAATTTGTTTTAATCAATCATTTCCCAAGAATTTTCTTCACCTCATTAGCTCTTCAACAGGCCAGCTGTGGAATGATGTTGTCATATGTTGAGTACCAAAGGCCTGAGGACAGTCCCTTCCTCCATGCACCGGGTCCTCCTCAGAGCCCCTGGGGCCTGCCTGTCACCATGGTGGGTTCGTGTCTCTTCCCTACCAGTTTCACAGACAGATGGTTGGTGGCGCTTTGGTTCAGACAGGACATCTGAGCCCTCAGATGCTTACAGACTTGTGGACCCGCCCCACCCGCTGGAGGCCCCGTTTTCTCTGGCCGTCCCAAATGCTGTGACTATGCTACCAGAGAACAAGTTCAGGACAAAGTGTCTAAGCCTGAGGCTCCTTTATCCCTCCCTCTAGAACCAGAAAAATACAAAAAAAGTGGAGATTTACACAGGGCTCTGCCACCTAGCCGAAGCAGCCCTCAGGAGGTCACCTAGAAGTTGAACTTTAGAATGTTGTCTCCCAAGATGCCTGCTTCTGAGGTTGAGAAGGTTATGCTGAGTTCTTCCAGAACCTTCTATAGCCATAGTGGGGAAGCACCCTCTAGTCCATTTTAAAGCACTGATTGTCTAGCATGTAAGCAGCCCCGAGCTAACTCTGAACCACTTGTTTCTATTTCTCTAACACTCCTGCTAAAACGCATGTTGAGACTGAGTCCCCAGTGTGAGTATGGAGAGGCATAGCCTTTACGAGATGACTGGATTGTAAGAGCTCTGCCCTCATGAATGAATGAATCCACTCATAGATTTATGAATGAATGGGTTAATGGGTTATCATAGAAGGGGAACTGGTGACTTTGTAAGAAGAGGAAGAGGCTGGGCTGAGAGGTTCATGCCTACAGTCCTAGCACTCTGGAAGGCCAAGGCAGGAGCATTGCTGGAGCTCAGGAGTTTAAGACCAGCCTGAGCAAGAGTGAGATCCATCTCTACCAAAAAAAGAAAAACTAGCCAGGTGTGGTGGCAGACACCTGTAGTCCCAGCTACTCAGGAGGCTGAGGCAAGAGAAATGCTATCGCTTAAGCCCAAGAATTTGAGCTATGATGTAAGCTATGATGATGCCACGGCACTCTATCCAGGGCACCAGAATGAGACTTTGTCTCAAAAAGAAAAACAAACAAACAAACAAAAAAACGATGAGCTAGCAGATATGCACACCCAGCCTCCTCTCTACGTGACACCCTGCACCACCCTGCCAGCAAGAAGGCTGTCAGACGTGCTCCTTGACCTTGGACTCCTCAGCCTCCATAACTGTAAGAAATAAATTCCTTTTCTTTATGATTTATCCAGTTTTAGGTTTTCCTAAGCAATAGAGATTGATTTAATACACCCCTCCAATACCTGAATGGTATCAAAGAGTTTGTCAAGCAAATAATGTTGGCTAAGAATTCTTTTCCCCATTTTTTAATTCATCAAAAACATACCAATATAGCTACCAGTCAGAGCTTCAGATCAGAATGAAATAGCAGGGCTACGGAACTGAGAGGCTGTCATTCCAGGCAAAAAGCAAAGAAATTGGATTTTAATTTGCCTCTGTCTCATTTGGCTTTCAGAAATATTAATAATTGATAAATGTGCTAGTAGACAGTCCCTTCAAGCTCAGGAACCCAAGGTCAGAAATGACTCCTGCAGTGGGTAAAGAATAAATAAAACACGGTCCTTGGCTTTGAGAAACAAGGAAAACAGTAAATACTGTATATCTCCCAAAATAGTCAACTACGTTAGTAGCTTCCAATCCTTGTCCATTCCTGCTCTAATGTATATATATCAATTAGGTTTTTCAGCCATAAAGGGCATTACAATGAAGGTATGTTATCCCTTTGGGGAAAAGACTGTCACTTAACAAGTATTTATCAAGTAAATGATTGGTGGCCCACATTTTTTTAAGACAATTTATTTAATGTGCTGATGTGGTAACAAGACACGGAGGCACACTTCACACACACATGGGAAAGCCCAGTCATCAGACTTATCAACTACAAAAGGATATGAGACAATTAATTTTTACAGGGCACCCTCTCAAGCAGGATTTGCAGCTCATGATCTCAACAATATTGTGCTCAGAATTAATCAAAGAAGCAAGTTCAGCTGTTATTCCAAGGCTTAGGTGATGAGGCAAGCAAGAGAGGTGGGGGGAGCTCCCCCTAAGGTCATCCCCTCCCCTTAATGCCTCTTTATTCTCACCTCTGTTTGGGGCTCCCCACTTTAAAGCCCCCAGCTGGGCCAGACTTTCCTTGCTACTCAGTTAGAAACCAGTGCCACACCAATTAAATGGCAGAAGTCTTACCGTGGAGATCGTTACAGGCTTTAAGAGGGGAGTGTGGGTGGTGAGGACAGGATCTTTACAAGGACATGAAGTACAGAGGTTGGCACAGCGCAAAGGACAGGGCATTCTTTTTTTTTTTGAGACAGAGTCTCACTATGTCGCCCTTGGTAGAGTGCTGTGGCGTCTACTTGCTGGAGTAGGTTGCTGTTGCAACCTCCAACTCCTGGGCTTAAGTGATTCTCTTGCCTCAGCTTCCCAAGCAGCTGGGACTACAGGTGCCTGCCACAACGCCCAGCTATTTTTTGTTGAGGTTGTCATTGTTGTCTAGCTGGCCAGGGCTAGGTTCAAACCCATCAGCCTTGGTGTATGTGGCTGGCGCCCTACTCACTGAGCTATGAGCACTAAGCCAGGACAGGGTATTCTGGGAGATGAGTTTAAACAAAGGCACAGAGGCAGAAGCAGAAATTGACCAGGAATATCAGGCCAACTATATGGAAATTGGCCAAGCTGTGGAAAAGGGGAGTTTCAGATGGCATGCACACTCATTTTGCTCTAACTCATCTGCAAACCCACATCCACATAGGCCCTATAATGCACCTAGCACTGTAACCCCTAGTTACAAAACATCTTGGAACTTTCTGAGTTTTGTTTTTGTTGTTTTTAGAGACAGGGTCTTTCTCTACTGCCCAGGCTAGAGTGCAATGGTGTGATCATAGCTCACTGCAAACTCAAATTCTTGGGCGCAAGCAATCCTCCTGCATCAGTCTCCCGAGTAGCTGAGACTACAGGTGCACACCATGATGCCCAACCTTGGACATTTCTTTTTTTTTTTTTTTGAAACAGTCCCATTGTACCATCCTCGGTAGAGTACCATTGCATCACAGCTCATGGCAACCTCAAATTCTTGGGCTTGAGCGATTCTCTTGCCTCAGCCTCCTAAGTAGCTGGGACTACAGGCACCTGCCACAATCCCCAGCTGTTGCTGCTGTTGTTGTTGTTATTGTTGTTTTGGCTGGCCGGGGCTGGGTTCGAACCCGCCAGCCCTGGTGTATGTGGCTGAGCTGCTTGGACCTTTGAAAAAGATGATTCATGTATATTTCTCACCCACTGAGAATATAAGCAATTTAAGAGTTGGAAACTTCTCCCAATTTTTTTCTACCCACCACAAAATATATTTCCTCAAGAGCAAAAACCTTGGGAACTGTATCAGTCAGAAAATACTGAAAGGTTTAGAGCAGAGGTGTGGCCTGCTCAAAGGATGACCTGGAAAAGAATCTGGAAACCATGGGTAATGGGGGTGGGGCGGGGGGGCAGAAAAGACAGGAGCTGAGGAACATATTGTCGGAGAATACAAATTACAAGCAAAACACAAGATACACAGTCCTTCTAGCGACGTAAAATGTGCTCCAATGTTAGGCAGGGGATTTGTAACATCATACTTTGTTCTAGTCCCAGAATAGGAGAAAAATAAAATCAGTAAGTAAATCAAACACCTGTCTTGAGTCTCCACTGCTCCGGAGCTCAGAGCCTTCCTTGTGGAAGGAAGCCTGGTCTTGCCACCGGGGACACCATCAGGCTGGACAGGGTGACCTATCATCCTGGTTTATGCAGGACTAAGGGGTTTCTTGGGATGCAAGCCTTTGGGTTTCAACTGCAAGAGTTCTGGGCAAACTGGGATGAGTTCATTCTATACCACATCCCACATGTGAAGGAAGGCTGGCCAGTAATGCTTAGAGCTTTGCAAAGGGTTTTCCCATCATTTGCATTTAGAGGAACAGTGGGTGTCATAAGCACAGACCCTCCTCGGGCTTAGGAAGGCCAAATGTCAGATTAGCACCTGGCTACTCAAGGTGCAGTCTGCACAGTAGCAGCATGCAGGCATCGCCTGGGATTTGTTGAAGGTGCAGAACCTCGGCCCTCCCTGACCTGATGAGAACATGAACTCCAGCCAGATTCCCTGGAAACTCATGTGCACAGTCCAGTGTGAGGAGCAGAGGGTTACTAAATGAAATCTGTTCCTTAAGTAGTGGGTGACCTGTGCACGTGCTATTTCTTTTACTGTTTCAGTCTCAGGGGAAACCACAGAAAAGTGGTGCCAAGTAAATTTCAGCTCTTGTGACCACTTGTAACACTGCATGGCAGGAAAGCTGCGGGGAGCGCTGCCTGAAGAGTCATTTCCTTTCCTCTCTTCACTCTCTTTTCCTGGTTTCAAGAAAAAGAAGGCAACAGTCCAGAACAACAGCTTGAATTTAAAAGGTGCTGTGCTCGGGTGGTGCCTGTGGCTCAAGGAGTAGGGCGCCAGTCCCACATGCCGGAGGTGGTGGGTTCAAACCCAGCCCCGGCCAAAAAAAAAACCACAAAAAAAAAAAAAAAAGTGCTGTGCTCACGAGGCCAGGATTCCTCAGCACAGCACCACTGACGTTCATCGTGGTGGGGGTGTCTTGTGCACAGTGCGGTGTTTACCAGCACCCCTGCCCTCTACGCAACAGATACCAGCAGAAACCATCCTCCCGGTTATGACAACCAAGGGTGTCTCCAGAGGTTGCCCAGTATCTCCCGAGGGGCAAAGCAGCCCCCGGTGAAGACACACTGGCTCAGATAAGGAAGAGACGCTCGTGGAAATAAGCAGCAGAGGAGACAGGAGGGAGCTCCTGCTTGCCAGGAGGTTTGTTCAAGTCTCAAAAACTAGGCCAAGTTGATCCCTACAGGCTCCTGGAGAGAACCCACTGGGTGAGCTAACAGTGAACCCACTGTCTCTCCTGTCAATGACAGTAATGAAGACAAGCAGTCCCCAGCTGCCAGCAGCTCGTGCCATCTGCCCCTCCATGTATAGCTGTTCTTTATTATTTAACCCACAAGGCGCAAGGAAGGCCTTTTGCCTTTTTATTAGTGTGCCACGCTTAATGACATTGGAGGCTTTCTAACGGCATTGCTTTAAAAAAGAAAGAAAGACCAGGTAGTTACGTCAGACTCAGCAGAGTAAACCATCTGGCTCAGTCCTCAGCCATCATAACATAAGGCATAAGGCCACACCAGACAGGGCACCTGCAGCTCTGTTCCCTGCTGTGAGCAGGTGCTGTTTACTGCTCGCGTAGCCCCGCAGAAGGCACCAGGATCCAGAAGAAGCCCCACCTCTGCCTCCAAGCTGGCCGAGGCTTACCCTCCCTCTGGGCATGTACCAAAGGCTAGTGACTGTATGCTGTCAATTTTAAGGTCCACTTTCTCCTCCTTCCCCCTCTTCCAGTTTAGCATCTCAGAAATATGGATTCATCTTACAACGCTATTATTATACAACAACCATCAGCCAGGTGACAGGTGGACAGAAGCCATCACTGTCTGATCACGTTCCTACATCAAAAGCATCAGCACAAATCTCTCAGTGTGGTCTTGCTGGTTTGGAAGAGAATCCAGAGAAGCAGTGGGGTAGGGATATGGGATGTCTTCAGTAACTTTCCTGATGCTGTGAGTGGCCCAGCTCGCATCAAGGCTATTCAAGGCGACGTTAGCATGCCCTGGGAGCTTGCAAGAAAGGCAAATTCTCAAGCCCAACCCCTGACCCATTGAACCCGAATCTCTGGGAGCGGAGTCCAGTGACCTGACTCAAGCCCTCCAGAATATTCTGATGCATGCTCAGGCTAAAAAGCGCTACTCCACATACTTGGTTTAGTCTACAAATGTGGCTTAAACTGAGGTTAGCAACTGAATGTCATTCAGTTCTTTTGGGGAGGCTTTTAAGAAATGCTATATTGGGCGGTGCCTGTGGCTCAAGGAGTAGGGTGCCAGCCTCATATACTGGGGGTGGCGGGTTCAAGCCCGGCCCCAGCCAAACCTGCAAAAAAAAAAAAAAAAAAAAAAAAAAAAAAAAAAGAAAAGAAATGCTATATCACAATATCCTAGATGGGAATTATACTTGATCTTAGCCAAAAGGCCAAGAAGCAATCTAAACAAGAATTATACTGTATGTAAAAACATACTCCCTTGAGTATTCTGCCTTTTAAAGTAATTGAGAAGCATCAGACTCAAAAGAAGTTGTTTTAGGAACTGATGCCTCTTCCAATTAATCTAATTATGTTGCCTTTATATGTATTATAAAATATATATTTATACTTTTGCATATATGTATAATGTATGTGTATGCATAGCATACGATAAAACTAAGTGTAAAGGAGTTCTTTTAATAAGTGAAAATTAAATTTTCTAAGTATAAGCAAGTCAATTTTGCATTGTTACATTTTTCATTTTCTTTCTGGTCATTCTTATAATAGTAGAACATGCTTAGGTTGGCAGTCTTAGGTTCATTAAAATGCAGAATTTTGCTATCTCACTTTGCCTGGCCAACCGAAGTCTCTTGTGATACAGTTTAAAACATTCTTTCCACAAGGCCAGACCACAGCTAGTCACGATTTTCTCCACGGTAATGTGTTCTGTGCACAGAGATAATTAATTGGCCTTTTCTCAGCTTTATTTTCTTCCACAAGGCTCTTCCTCTGAACCCCATTTCCTGATGCTCCCAGCACCATGTGGCTTCTCTTCAGAGTCTCTCCTCTCCAATTACAGCATGTCTAACATAAGTCCTGGGGTAAGCAGCAGGGCTAAGCAGGACATCTGGACCACAAGTGTGCACGGCTGCAGGAGGGTGGCCCCCCACCTCAGAAGTGAACTGTGTTAGTCTGTCTGTGAAGTCCTGTACACCAGAAACAAACCCCTCAGCCATACCTAGGACCCCCTAATTCTCAGGGAAGTTATGAAATCAGAAGAAGGTAAGACCTCAGCATGACAAGCTCCAATTCCATCTTTCAACCAAATTTCTTTCTTTTCTTGGGTGCCACTTTGTTCCTTACGGCTTGTGTGAGCTCCAAGTTCCCTGGGTGATCTTATGGGAATTGACTAGAGATTAAAATGATTGCTTAACAGGTGGAGAGAGTCAAGCTCTCGTGCCTGACATCACACAAGTTTGTGCAAAGAGTTTTGCATTTCCTGGGGAGCACAGCCGGGCCTCCTGGAGCCAGTCCAGTCCGGGGAGAAGATGCAGTCCCTTCTTCCTCTTTGGGCATTAGATGATAAGAAAGTTCAGCTGCAAGGATGGGCTTTGGGAACTTGTGGCATCAATAAGATGACAGCTCAGGGCGGCGCCTGTGGCTCAGCGGGTAGGGCGCCGGTCCCATATGCCGGAGGTGGCGGGTTCAAACCCAGCCCCGGCCAAAAAAAAAAAATAAATAAATAAGATGACGGCTCAGCATAGAGGCTGTGCAGTGTGGCTGTTTTCAAATACTTGATGGTGATCATTAAATATGCATTGAATGGGGCCAAATTTGATGGCTCACACCTCTAATCCTAGCACTTTGGGAGAGCCAAGCAAGAGGATCAATTGAGGTGACAAGTTTGAGACTAACCTGGGCAATATAGCAAGACCATCATCTATACAAAAAGTAGAAAAAAATTAGCAAGGAATGGTGGCACACGTATATAGTCCCAGCTACTGGGGAGGCTGAGGCAGGAGGATCCCTTGAGCCCAGAGTCTGAGGTTGCTGTGAACTACGGATGACCCCAATGCACTCTAACTAGGTAACAGAGAAAGACCCTATTTCAAAAGAAAGCAAAAGGCTTGGTGCCTCTAGCTCAGTGGCTAGGGCACCAGCCACATACACCAGAACTGGCGGGTTCGAACCCAGCCCGGGCCCACCAAACAACAATGACAATTACAACCAAAAAATAGCTGGGCGTTGTGGTGGGCACCTGTAATCCCAGCTACTTGGGAGGCTGAGGCAAGAGAATCGCTTGAGCCCAAGAGTTTGAGGTTGCTGTGAGCTATGACACCACAGCACTCTACCCAAGGTGACATAGTGAGACTGTCTCTAGAAAAAAAAAAAAAGAAAGAAAGAAAGGAAAGGAAAGGACAAAAGAACGAAAGACAATTCACTGAATGAAATGAATGAAAGAGGGGTGGCTAGGGATGTGCATGTGGAATTGGCATAAACTTATTCGTTTTCAAAGTAGTAAGGGAGAGGTGTGGTTGCGTCTGTTCTCCCTATGGGAACGTGGGCTCCAAAGCACAAAGGCAATGTCGATATTGTTCAGCCCTGTATCACCAGCACCTAAAGAAAAGAAACTGCCTCGGTGGTGCTTAGTAAAAAATATGTCTATTTCTTCAAAGAAATCATTGGTTCAAAGACCTCTTTCTACCTTAAACCAAAGTGTCACAACTTCTCAGATTGTGGGTAGAGTGGAGAGGGCAGAGGAGATGTATCTGGATTATCTCAGGAACTTGAGAAAATTATACACGATAGCTAACTCTGTCCCGTGCAGGAAGTGCCATTCTAAGTATGCATGTAACCTGTTGCAACTCTCTCCACAACAACCTTATGAAGCTTGTAGTTCCTGACACTATCTCCATTCAAAGATAAGACGACTGAGGCATTCCCATGCTAATGGCCAGGGTTTCTGAAACACAACCTCACTGCCAAGGTCCCATAACTGAGACATTGGGAACCCTGTTGGGGATGGGTATGTCTGGGAATAGACAGGGTGGAGCTTCAGCTTCTTGGAGTTGAAGGCTGAACCACCAACATCTACAAGAGCACCCACAACTTAAGGTGCAGCTTCTTCTGGGACCCTACCTGTGACAGGGACCCTACTCCCAATCGATTCAAAATGTGGAGTCCAGAGACTTTCCACCCAGTCGTTCTAGTTTTGCCTCTGGGACTCCAAACACCTTTTCCCTCTCACCTAAAGGCAGCATTCAGGTCCTTCCTCAAAACTAAAAGTCAGTTTTCCCGGCCATCCTTCCTCTCACCCAGCCCAGGCCAGGCCAGGCCACACGCCCCCCTCATCCTGGATTGTATTGGGGCTCCAAGTACCGACAAAATGTGAAGTGTCAGCCCTCGCTGCTTCTGCCCACGTAGTCATGCTTCTGTTCTCCTGCCTCATCCTCCTTCTCCAAAGTAGAAAGCACCAAAAAGAACAAAAAAGAAAGAAAAGCCACCTACACCCACCATCCATTCATTTTCTTCCTTCCTTCCCTCCATCCTTCCTTCCTTCATTCATAAGGGGTATAAAGTCAAAAGTAAAGACCCTTCCCCTTTCTATCGTCACCAATAGAGATAACCACCATTCACAGTTTGGCATACCCCCTTCCAAAATGTTTCACTGGTATATACAACATATAGACAGACAGACATATATATATATATTTGCACATGAACTTTATGGACACCCTGTATTTACATAGATATATACACACAAAAGTACATGTACGTGTGCACACATAATTTCATGTTAGATGTATTTCTGTATATTTACTTCCATAGATAACATTTATAAGCATGCATAAAATGATATGATAACTACGTTCATTACATAATTACTAAGTTATGTGTCTATATTGATAATATGTACCTTACTCTGGAACTTGGTTTTTTTGCTTGCTGAGCCATCGTGCACACCCTCCCCAGCCGGTCCACACCACACCCCTCCCTTCTTCCCCGCGCTGCTGGGTGAAGCCTCGTGAAACTTCACGCTCTGTCCTGAAGCTGGGTTGTATCTAAATTGACCAGTCCACTCCTGAAGGGCTCCAAGGAGGTTTCTAACCTTTCATTGGCACAGACGATGCTCTAACGGCTATTCTTAGGCATCTGTCTTTAAGCCCTCATGAGGATATTTCTACAGGATCCCTTCCCAAGAAGTATGAGCTGGGTCTCAGGGTATGCACATGTTCCATTCCGGTAGATATCACCAAATTATGTTCTTGAAAGTGTTCTCCAAATAGCACTTCCATTATCAGTGAGTGGGAACTCTTTTGTTCCCCCAAATCTGATAGGTAATAAATGGTGCCACATTGGTATCCTTCCCCAGCATTTGCAGCCCCCGCTGCGTGCCTAACATACCAGCTGCATCCTCAGAGGCAGGTGGTGCAGAGGTTGGGCATGTGAGCCCTGGCGCGTGGTGGCCAGGATTCTAAGGTGCTTCTGCCTCTTTTTGACTGGTGTCTCTATTTCACCAACTACAAAATAGGTGGACTCATAGAGCTGATGTAGCGGTGGGATGGGATATGTAAAGCACTTAATGCAGAGCCTTTGTCCTCTGGATCCTGTATTCTCTGCGCAAGCCGCCTTCTGCTTGCTCTCTCCCTCAATCTCTCTTTACTCTCCCAACCAGAACTTTCACTTCTGGGTCCTCCACTCGTCTTTCTCTCCCTCTCCAATTTGCAATCCCTTTTTGTTTTTCCCCTCACTCCTTTTGATCCTCCCAACCACACTCTTTTTCCTCGCCATGGCAAACCTGAACTTCTGTGCAGATTCCCACCCCTCTGTTGTGACCCACACCTAACTAGGGTGTTGCGCCTGTGGGCAGCTCTCAAGCCCACCTGGCTCACCGTGTTAAAATCCCACTGTGCCACATTCACAGCAACACCACATGGACCTGCCCACTAAGCCAACGGAGAAACTCTTTCCTCCCTGCGCGTGCACACACACCATCCACCGCGTGGTCCATTCTAGGAGCACACGCAGGTCTGGCAGTAAGTGAACAAGACTTGGTTTAAAGCAATCTCCTTCTTCACTCTGTGGAAAACACAAAGGCAAACTTCCCTGGTCTTTTGCAATAATTTCCCTTCCTTGTGTGTTCTTCCGAAATCCAGTTCAGCAACTCCACGATGTCTTCCACTAGTCTCTGACTCATCTGGGATGGGAGCACTGTTGCTCAGCAATGCCAGCCGGAAGGTGTATTACTCCTGGGTGATTTCCGCAAATGACTTAATCCCCATCCCCTGACCCCCACCTCTTAGCCTGCACTTCAATAAATAAAGATGTGCAATGAGATTTGTACCTGTGGCCATCCAACCACTAACCCCCTGCCCCAGGTTCACAGCTGAGAAGCAAAAGGCAACACAATTAGCCACAAGCCACTGAAAAGAACAGGCTCTGCTGGCCAGCAGGGGAGGTCGGCGCTGGCAGTGAGCAGGACCAGAGATGCTTTCTGATGATTTTTCAGCTGGGTACAGTGACCTTTCATTCCATGTTTACTTGGAAATGACCTTTAAGCAGCAATCAGCCAAAATGAAATGCTTCAAAGGAATAAATTAGATAATGCAGATGTTCCCCAGTGGTAAGTTACGCCCAGCAAACACAGCAGAAAATGAAAGCCGCTCTGCCCTGGGAAGCCACGGGCTGCTCTGTCCATTAGACTAATAAGTGAATGCACAGTTCTCGCTACCTCTGTCAGTCAGACGATTGAGGACCAGGGCGACCCAGGCAGAAAACATGATTATTTCTAGAATTGAATCCAAACGACCAGCTGGTGTTTCATTTTGAGTCTCTTTGGAGCAGAGGTAACTGTGCTTGTTACCCAACAAGTGATTTACCATCTCAGCCAGGGAAGGTCCCCAAGGCCTGGGCTTGGTGAGCCCAGCGTGCCCCAAGCGAGCCTCATTCCAAGGGAAGACATCGTTCATTTACATTAATTGACCCATTACTGTGCATCAACCACACAGGCCTGGCTCTTTGCTAAGCACTGGAGAAAATCCAGCCCCTCAAGGTCAAAGATAGAGGGAGACAAAACTGAGCTGTGGGCTCTTCCAGAAGCACGACCCCCTCCACCGTGGTAACTGTGTCTTCTCCTCTGCAGGCTCCATTCTATCCCACCCATCTCCCATTTTTCCCATTCTTGTTTATATTTCATTCTACCAATGACAGCACTCCTAGGCAGTACCAAACAGTGATCCTTGGAGTTCAACAAGTCACTTACCCTGAAGTAGAAAGCATCTAAACACAGAACCTCAGACTCAAGGATCTTGGCTTCCTCCACCACCTCGTTAGTGAATCCTGGAATGTCTCTCGGACTCCAATCCCAGGGCAGGTACCTGTTCCCAGCACTGGGGGATCTGCCAGGGGAATTCACTAGGGAAGACCCACAAAGGGAGAGAGCATGCTGTCCTCCTGCAAGAGGGGTTTCTATCCCTGGTCACCTTTACTGGCCTGCAACCCCAAAGCAAAGGCCGCCTCACAAAAGGTGTCACATGGGGCAGCTGTGATGTCAGAGCCCAACCCCCACCTCCAGGGCCAGCCTGACTCGACCTTGACCTCCCAGAGCAGCAGAAGAAAGGCAGAGCCTCAGGAGACAAGCACCACCCCCCATTCAGAACATGAGTGAGGTGGCGCCTGGCTCAGGCCTGGCTGGGCTGGGGAAAGGACGGAAGTGAAACCACACATTTGCTGCAGTGGGAAGACTGTAAGCCCTGCTCCCTTCTTAGTCAGCTCGGAAGCTCCGCCAACTCACTGTGGCAAGTCCTAGCAACCTCTGCTTCTTAGAACGGGATTGAACCCAAGTGACCACCAAACCACAAACATCTGTGATCAGAGTACCAACAAAAAAAAAAAAAAAAAAAGAGAGAGGGCTCAGCGCCTGTGGCTCAAGCAGCTAAGGCGCCAGCCACATACACCAGAGCTGGCGCGTTGGAATCCAGCCCGGGCCTGCCAAACAAAAATGACGACTACAACCAAAAAATAGCCAGGTGGTGTGGCAGATGCCTGTAGGCCCAGCTACTTGGGAGGCGGAGACAAGAGAATCACTTAGCTTAAGCCCAGGAGTTGGAAGTTGCTGTGAGCCGTGATGCCACCGCACTCTACCCAGGGCGACAGCTTGAGGCTCTGTCTCAGAGAAGAAAAAAAGAGACTCAAACAAATCCTTCCCATAAATGTTCCCAGCAGCACTAGTTACAATAGGCAAAAAGTAGACACAACTGGAATGTCCGCCACCTGACGGATAAATACAATGGGGCATATCTGACAATAGAGCACCACTCACCCGTGACGCTAATGTCGTGCAAGTAAACGCTCAGCCCGGAAGCCAGACCCAGAAGGCCACACAGGGCATGATTCCGTTTACAAGAAACAGCCGGAGTAGGTAACGCCATAGAGCGAGAAAGCAGACGGGAGGTTACAGGGACTGCAGAAGGGGGACAGTGGATAGCAACTGCTTAACGGTTAAGAGTTTTTATTTTGGAGTAATGAAAACTTTTTGGAACTAGACAGAGGTGATGGTTGCACAATGTTGTGCATGTACTAAGTGTCACTGAGTTGTTGACTTAAAATGGTTAATTTTATGTGATGTGAATTTCACATTAAAAGAGGCAGATGAGCAGACCTGGAAGAGTTAAGCTCCAAAAGTGGGTTCTGCAGAGGCCTTCGCCTGACCTGGGAAAGGCTGGAAGGGGCACTACTCCCTCTATTTCCATCCTGGGATCCCTGATACCACTTTCTTCCTTGTCCCCCAAACAGTACGTTCTTCTCCTCTTTCTCTGGTGGAATTACGTGTCTATTTGTGTATTGAGTGCCTACCCCCAAACACTATCCCTCTAAAAAGGCAATGATTAGTCTGGTTCATGGGTGGGCACTCAAATATTTTTAAATAAATGAGTGAATTAAACTATTTACATTATCCTGTTCACATTTTTCCATTTTTAAAAAAGCTATAATTGTGTTAGAATATAAAATGGTAGAGTTGCTAAGGAAAACTGGACAGAGATTTCCCCAAAAAATTAAAACTAGAACTGAACTACCATATGATTCAGAAATCCACTTCTGGTTGTATATTCAAAAGAATGGAAAACAAGGGCTAGGTGCCTGTGGCTCAAGCGGCTAAGGCGCCAGCCACGTACACCTGAGCTGGTGGGTTCAAATCCAGCCCGGCCCGCCAAACAACAATGACAGCTGCAACCAAAAAATAGCCGGGCGCTGTGGTGGGTGCCTGTAGTCCCAGCTACTTGGGAGGTGGAGGCAGGAGACTCACTTGAGCCCAGGAGTTGGAGGTTGCTGTGAGCTGTGACGCCATAGTACTCAGCCTAGGGCGACAGCTTGAGGCTCTGTCTCAAAAAAAAAAAAAGAATGGAAAACAAGGTCTTGAAGAGGTATTTGCACTCCTTGTCCACGCAATATTGTTCGCCATAGCCCAGAGGTAAGCAATCTAAATGCCTGTCCATGGATGAATGAAGAAACAGTGGTGCATGCGTATAATAGAGTATCTGCCTTTCAAAGGAAGCACATCCTGTTACATGCCGCAAGGTGGATGAACCTTGAGGACATTAGGCCAGTCAAAGAAGAGCAAGCACTGTATGATTTCCCTTATCGGAGGTATCTAACGTAAGCAAATTCACAGAAACAGAAGAATGGAGGTTACCAGGGGCTGGTGGTGCGAGGCAGCAAGAGGAAGGGGAGCTGTTTAATGGATATGGAGAGTTTCAGTTTTGCAAGATGAAAAGTTCATGAGCTCTACTGCACACAATGTACAGATAGTTAGCACTACTGTACTATTCACTTAAAAAGGGTTACATTGGTAAATTATATGTTATGCCTTGTTACCACAATTTTATGAAGCTATAGACACGTGAATGTAATAATTCTACATCTTTAATTGTCTTCTCACAAACAAGCCTGGAAAGCTTTGCTGCCTGATTTCTGGCAGGATGGTCCTGGCAGGTGGGGTTGGGACAGCAGTGCCCTGGAGGTGTGCTGAGCTCCACCAATACAGATTGGGAAAGCTGTTACTTGCAGGGGGCCATCCAAAGAAGCTTAAGGAAAACCAGTCATTAACAAGAAAAGTCAGCTAAAATGCTCTTGGCCAAGAATGAGGCTGTGCAAAACTTGGCCCAGAAAATGCTAAGATCAGTTACAAAGTGGGTCTCTCCTGGAGGGTAATGTCTCTCTCCTGCACTGCTACCCCTCCCCAGGGACTGAGCAGGAGCCATAAGGGTGGGTGGGTGCTCACCTGCACAGTTTGAAACTTTCTAAAGGAGAGAGCAAGAGTGAACCAAGTCTCATAAACTTTAGTGCAGGGATCGGTATACTGCAGCTCACAGGCTAAGTCTGGTCCTCTGTTGTTTTTTTTTTTTTTTTTTTGTGGTTTTTGGCCGAGGCTGGGTTTGAACCCACCACCTCCAGCATATGGGACTGGCGCCCTATCCCTTTGAGCCACAGGTGCCGCCCTTGTTTTTATAAATAAAGTTTTATTAAAGCACAACCACAGTCATTTAATGATGCATTATCTGTAGATATTTTTGCTACAATGGAAGAGCTGAGTAGTTGCAACAGGGACTGTAGGACCCCCAAAGCTGAAAATATATACCCTCTGACTGTTTGCCAGCAGAAAAAGTTTGCCAGCCCCCACTCTAGGGAAAGAAAATACAAGGTCAGACAATTAAGTTTTTGAACTCATCCTAGAAAAAGTGCCACATACCTCCATGCTGAATATCACTATGGTCACCTTCGAAGTACTCCCCTTGGGAAGCCATGCACTGATGTCACCACCTAACCCACCCTTCAAAGCACTTTTCTAGGATGAGTTTGCAAACTTAATTGTCAGACTCCCTATGATGACAGCGCTGATGGCCATTCCAGAAAGAGAGTTCCAAAATTGCTTTGAAGGGTGGATGAGGCGCTGGTGTCAGCGAAAAGCTTGCCAAGGGGAGGACTTCAAAGTTGACTATAGTGATATTCAGGTAGGAGGTAAATAGCACTTTTTCTAGGATGAGTTCAAGAACTTAATTGTCTGGCCTCACAGCATCCTATCATAGGAGAGGGCATAAGCTTATTCAATGGCCTGTAAGTCCCCTGTTCCCTTTTGTTTTTCCTGCTCTTCTGTATCCTAGTGCAGTCAACTCCCAATCGTGTACGAAATGGCACAGAAAGCCCCCAGCTGCAGATAACGCCAAAGCATTTATAATTGGCTTTAGATGCTAATAGGAGCCGTCATCTCTCTCGACTTCCCCCAGCAGATTTACCTTGCTAATCGTGCATGACTCAGGCTGATGCTGAGATACATTCGCACTCCCAGAGCATCCCCAACTCCCACAGACTGCAAAGTGGGAGGGGGGCCGCAGTGAGTGCAAACTGATCCCCAGGGAGCTGCATGCTGGAGGAAGGGGCTGCATCCCCCTGTGAGGAGGCTCAGGGACCAGACAGAGGGGAAATAGAATTAAGAAACAGGAGTTGTCTCTAGAACATTCATTCTTCAACTTCTTTAGTTTTAAAAGAAGCTTTCAAAAGCCAACAAGAGTTACTGGATGTTCTCTCCAGAAAAATGTGAATGTATCTACACACATCCCAATTTTGTATACAAATTTAGGAGCATTCTCAGTGCCTTCAAACACATCGAAGGTTGCAGGTCGCTAGGTTCTGAACTCTTCATCAAAAACATTAGTTTCGATTTTTCTTTTTATTCAGCCAAGTAACCCTTTCTTCAAAGATTTCTCAGAGAAGCTCAATATTTTAAAGGATCTTAAAGGAAGACTCTCCCTTGTATAGACTTCTTCTGTTGGCTGCAGCAGCTCCTGGGGTGTCCCATGCAGAACTGTGCAGTACTTTACTGATAGCACCGTGCTCAGTGGTCAGTGGTCAGACAAGGGCTGGACCCTACAGGAGCACCCACTGGTGCCTTGGCGAGCTATTGGAGGGGTTCAAATTTACTCTCCATCCAAAGACTGGAAATAAGGGTGGAATAGATTTAACTCTCAGGGGACACCAAGGTTCCTTGTAGCTACTGAACTTGGAAAGGTTATTTCCTATGGATGGGGCATGGCCTTGGGATTCATGAAGTTTACAAACAAGGTGGTGAGACCACAGAACACCATGTACCACAAGAGCTAATGAAAAGAGAGAGGCGGAGAGGGACAGGGAGAGGGCAAATAGAAGTTCTAGGCCAAGTCGTTCAACTAGAAATTGCTAACTAAGTCGTCTCAAACTATTTATGAAACACAAGAAGGTACAAGTGTTTCTTTTTTAGTGGCCAAAAGAGAGATATAGCTATACACTGTGAATTCAGAGAAGGGAGGATGGATTTTAGCCAGTGGCCCTGGAAGGCTATCTAGAGAGGGGACTGGATTTCAGGGTGAGCCAAACACTCTCTGTGGCTGCTCAGGAAGGTCAGTATCTATCTGCCCTGTCACAGGTCCCTGTCAGAAGCTGCCCTTCTGGGCCCCTCAGCCCCTTCTCCATCAGAGCTTCCCAGGTCACGGGGCGGGAGGAACAGCCCGTACCCAGCCAGTGAGCTCTGACCAGCTCTTTATGTGAAAGCTTTTTGTTTAATCGTCAAATACCCCATAGTGTGTTTTATCCTTTTTCCTAGAACAGTGCCCAGCTTATAAGCTCTCAAAACAAATAATTGTTTATTTATTGACTATTTTTCATTAGGTTGAATAACTGCCCGTTTTATAAGCAAGAAAAGGGTAGAGTTGCTAGATTTAGCAAATATAATAAAATATAGGACACTTAAAATTTAAGATAAAATAATTTAACATAGCTATGTCCTGTATATCAGGACATTGGGTGGCCTATAATTTATTTTGCGACCCCAGAAAGCAGGGGATGGGATGAGTAATGGCAGCTCAAAGAGGTTTTGAACTTGCCTGAGGTCACACATTTGGAAATGCCAAAAACAAACTCAAGCCCCAGGTAGTCAAACTCAGAGCAGGTTTGATGGGTTTGTCTTTTCTTACCACCCCCACAGCCCTTTGAAAACATCACCATCAACACACTTAAGACACTGCATGGGAGTTGACAGCATACCAGTAGATTTCCTGTCTTAGAAAATAAACTCATCCAATTCTTCATAACTGCTTGGGGCTACTAGAGGCAGCTAGCTGTCTTAAGGAATCTTTTGTCTTCCATTAAAGAAACTCCAGTTCTTAGCTGGGCAGATGCTTACCTGGAATAAAGACTGTTTCCCAGTATCCCTTGCAGTCATACAAGGTCATGTGATTATGCTTAGGAGGAAGCATGCCCTCCTGCTGTGCTTCCTGTTGCTGTAGCAGCCCTCTAGGACCAGAAGGGACCTTGGGGGTGTAAAAGCAACCCCCAGTAGACCAATGAAACAGAACGCAAAATCAGTCCTGGGCTACTGGTAGACTTTTTTTTTCCCCCCCATCTAATTTAAGCCACTATTATTTTTTTTTTTTCGTAGAGACAGAGTCTCACTTTATGGCCCTCAGTAGAGTGCCGTGGCATCACACAGCTCACCGCAACCTCCAACTCCTGGGCTTCAGCGATTCTCTTGCCTCAGCCTCCCGAGTAGCTGGGACCACAGGCAACCGCCACAACGCCCGGCTATTAAGCCACTATTATTAGGGGCTTTCTATTACTTGGAGTTGAACCTAATTGAACATTATGCATGGCCTTGGCACCTGGAGGTGCTGAGAAAGACCCAGAGGAAGTTTGTTGAAAGGATTCTTGTTGCATACATGGGCAACGTCCTGAGAACCTGAGGAACGGCCTGAGAACTCCCCACCTCTCACACAAAACCTCAATAAAAATACATGGTCCAAAAAAAAAAATTTTTTTTTTTGTGAGTTTTCTAAGTATTATTTATTTATTATTATTTTTTTTTTGTCAAATCATAGCTGTGTACATTAATGCAACTCACAAAATTCCAAATGTGTGTTTGACCCTCTATGTGGTTTGATATTTCTGTGGGAAAGTGGAAGATGACTAGAAAAAAGAGTATTTTCTTTCTCTTGGGTATCCCCCTGGACACTGAGATTTCTATAGTGGTGCAAGGCTGACCTGATAGTTATTAATGATAACTATTGGGCTAAACAGGCTAGAATTGCAGCAACATGGAAAATCTAAATCCTTCCTCATGAAACTCTTGCTATTATATAAATATACCTCCACTTGGGAAAATGACTAAGTATAAGATTCATCAGAAGTAATGTTTTCATTCCAACCTTCCTGGGACCTTTGCAAACTTCAATATATGACCCAATTTATTACTGAAAAGAAATAAGATCCCTCTGCAATACTTTTTAATGACTTTTATAAAATTTTGAGCTTCAATCGTGCATGCAAATATCTTATTCAAATATCTTGTACTATTTTTAAAAGGCTTGAACTTCTGAAAAACACTTAATCCTGAATACATTTCCTGATTCTGCTATCATTTTAGCCCATAAAGACACTATTGGATTAAAGACATACATAGCAAATATATGGAAATAAATGGTAGCATGCATGCATCCATCAGAATTTTTACTTCCATGTTATAGAAACTAACTCTGACTTATTTAAATGGAAATAAAGTTTAAGTTTATTGTAATTTAATGTAACCTTGCAGAATCGTCAGGAGGGACAGAATAACTAGGCATAAAGGACAGGACAGAGGGGGTACAACCCCAGGATGTCAGTGCTATATGCTGTATCACCAACACCTGGACCTGGGAATACTATTTCTAGAACCACTGCCATGCATCCTCTGGAATCTGGACACAATCACTGCTGTGGCCGCCACCCTCACAAAGATGGCTTCTGCATTGTCCCTGCTTCGTGCTCTCACCAGGGTCTCAACCATGTGCAAGTGCATGTGATTAGTACTTCCCAGGTCATGGCAGCCACACCCCGGCTGCAAAAGCAGCAAGGAAATTTGATATTTGGTTATTCCAGAGATGAGCTCTATCTCCTAAGGAGGGAATTTCTCCATAAAACAAATCTCACCTAATATGAAGCCAATAGACAGCCTAATACACGTCCACATAAGTAGAAAACTCAAGTCAATTCAAGGTGGAGAGTGGGGGAGAGGGGAGAAGGATGGGGTTGGGTGTGCTTAATGGGGCACAGTGTTAGGGTATATGGCACATATCTTGGGGCCGGGAACAATTATAAGAGGGGCTTTTACTTAATAAATGCAAACAATGTAACCTAATTCATTGTACTCTCAATTAACCTGAAACAAACAAACAAAAAAACAATTCAAGGATGAACAAAAATCCACTATAGTACAATTCAGTTGACTGGGATCTTGTCAGGATGACAGTGTAATTCAAATTCCTGTCCCAGTGTTTCCCCCCAAGCATTAGTAATTCCCAGACACCCTGAAGTGGCTTTACAGCACTTTTTTTCTACAATTCCTTTTTTTTTCTAGTTTGTGGTTTTCACTTCTAATTTATTGCCAATAAATTATTCCCAGCTCTGTGTACAGAATATGAAGAAGTTAGAAACCACCTTAATATCTATAGATTCATTAAAACAAATTAGAGTAGATTGCAAACTAGTTTGTATACCAAGCATAAGATAAATACAGACTTGATTATCGTAACAACTTGGCAAATTTTAAAAATTCATAAAGCACTTCCAAAATAGTAAAGCCGGAATAATTGGATGAAAGTGGGTTGGAAACTCTTTAAACTCTCCCTGCCTCCTCCAAATTCAAATTCTTGTGTCTTATTTTCTCACCCTTTTTATGTATTTTGGAGGTATTTTCCTATTGCAAATGCGATGAGTGCACGTTCAAAATAAGAAAATACAGACAAGAAGATGAACATAAAAATGCCCATAATCTCAGCAATCAGTGACAAGTGGCCTTAGTTCTGGGACCGTGGCTGTAAGCACAGACTCTGCTAACCTGCCTGAGCTAAAATCCTCATGACTTTGGACAAATCCCTTGATTTCTCTATCCTTTAGTTTTCCTATTTATAAAAAAGGTCATGCGGATTAGAAGAAATAAGGCCTGTCAATCCCTTATTCCATAGTTGGTGCACAGGGAGCCTCCAGAAACACTGGCTGTTATTTTCAGAGCCCTTCTTTGCATTGGTCTAGTTATCTTTACAAAAATGGTACATTTCAACCAACTTCTATTACCAGACATCAAGGTGGTCTCCAAATGGAACTATTCCCACTAGCACAGAGAAGGGATGATTTGAAAAAAAAAAAAAAAAAATCATCAGAAAAAAAAATTTTTAAGACAGTCTCACCCTGTTGCCCTTGGTAGAGTGCTATGGCGTCATAGCTCACAGCAACCTCAAACTCTTGGGCTCAAGTGATCCTCCTGGCTCAGCCTCCCAAGTAGCTGGGACTATATTGTCCAGTTAGTTTTTCCGTTTTTAAAAGAGACAGGGTCTCACTCTTACTCAGGTTGGTCTTGAACTCCTGAACTCAAGCAATTCACCCACCTGGGCCTCCCAGTGTGCTAGGATTACAGGTGAGCCACTGCGCCCGGCCATATCAGAACTTTTAAGACAGGGAGGAATTTTTTTTTAAACCTCGGAAAGACAAAAATCCTTTCTGAACAAGTTTGTGAAGTATTGTGAATTTGCCCCCTCCCCAGCGTGGCGCACCAAAATCATCGATTCAAATGCGCAACCACATGTATCTCACATACAAACAGCACCCAAGTGCTTTGGGTCATATGTCTTGTGATGAGTCCAGGACTGGAATCACACTGTCGCTGATCTGGCACAGGAACTGCTCCGAAGCCTGCTAGGCAGAGACAGGGCTTTGCAATGACCTTAACCATGAAAGCCGGATCGGTGGGAAACTCATCTAGTGTTGCCCAGCAATACCGCTGGCAGGTGAGCAGTCCCTCCGGGTCCTGCAGTCACCTGCTGGCCGCATAACAGCCTGGTACCAGTGAACACAAACAAACAGCAGGCTGCACGGACGGACCACCACAAGGGATGACCCTACGCTGGGTTCGGGCCAGGGAGCAGCAAAGGAATCCCTGACTGAAGCTGCAGACCCCAGAGCCAGCAGGCCCACACGCGCAGACACGGAAGGCTCCTGCTTTCCGTCTATACCCTGTGAAGACAACTCATCTGGGAGTGGAGATAGGAGAACAGAAACTAAAGAAGTTCTGGATGAGCGAATTTCTTTCCCTCCTCTCTTTGGCTCCCTTTGCAGCTGAGGGCATATTTTCTCTGTGACAGCTGGTTGGGAGGATAAAGACGCAGGGCGTCTGGGCCATCTGTTCATGCTTCCCCACAATTGCTTTTCTCTTCCTGGACCACACCCTCCTCCACAATCACCTCAGGATTCTGAGAGCCCTGAAGGGTCTCGCTCTATTTCAACCCTGCTTCCTGGAATCCCAGGTAGTGCTGTGGCCCTTCCATCAGCCTGGAGATAATAACATTCCCTTCACTGTCAGAACATGGCTCTCTCTCCTTGGGCCTCTTTAGTGACCGGAGCAGGAGTGGCGGGGAGAGATGGGGGGCGGCTCACACCTGCAGTCCTAGCACTCTGGGAAGCCAAGGCAGGTCGACTGCTGAGCTTAGGAGTTCAAGACCAGCCTGAGCAAGAGACCCCAGTCTCTACAAGATAGCCAGGCATTCTGGCAGTGCCTGTAGTCCTAGCTACTTGGGAGGCTGAGGCAAGAGGATCACTTGGGCCCAGGAGTTTGAGGTTGCTGTGATGCCATAGCACTCTACCAGGGTGACAGAAAGAGACTCTGTCTCAAAAATAAATAAAGAAGAAAAGAGTTGGAGTTTTGAAGAAAATAGACCTTAAGTTTCCTCACCCCACACATGCACACATGCAAAAGATAACAGTGAGGTGACCAGCATGCTGATTATCTCAACCATGGTAATCATTTTGCAAGGTGTAGACATTATGTATCAAATACACTTTGAATGAATGCAAATGCTACTTGTTCATGATACCTCAGCAAAGCTGGGAGAAAAAAGAACTTGGGTCTCAGCAGCACAGTGACTCCAGTGATGCATTAGTCCGCTGCACGAACTTAAGGAAGTTACCGACCTCTCCAGATGGGGGGTGGAGAGATCACTTCTCCCAGGACCATAGCTCCCTGCCACGTCTGGGGATTAAATAGGACTCTGCACCCACAGATCACCGGCCAGCCACCAGCAAGGCACACAGCAAACATTTGGATAGCCTTCTTCACCTAATCTCTGCACACATTGGAGTTGACAATCTGTTAAGAGCTCTTTTCTGCCAGCTCTGATAGAACTATTAAAGATACCACTTTAAATGTGATTTTAAAATATGCTACTCAGGAAGCTGTAGAGCAGTGGTTCTCAACCTTCCTAATGCCGCGGCCCTTTAATACAGTTCCTGTGAGTTGCGACCCACAGGCTGAGAACTGCTGTTGTAGAGGGAGGACCACCTGAGCCCAGGTATTCCAGGCTACTATAAACTAGGATCATGCCTTGGCATCCAGCCTGGGTGACAGAGCGAGACCCTGTCTCTAATATACACACACAGAGGGTACCCCAAAAATGTATACGTATTTTAAGAAAGGAAAAAACGTATTACAATTGTAATAATATAAGCTGATAAGATGAATACAAGTCACATTGAGCACCACTTATAACGACTGCAGTCAAATATGACTTAAGTATTATAATTTTAAAGCACTTTTTTCCTTTCTTAAAATGGGTATACTTTTTTGGCACCCTCTGAATGTGTGTGTATATAAATATATAGCTTTGCCTGCAATGTTGAGAAAGCAAAAAAAGGCTATTTTGCCTTACATTTTACAATCCAAACCACTCTGCCCAGCTTCCTGCGGCCCTACCACCTCCTCATTAAACAGACGTGGCCACACGCCCAAATCCTTTAGAGGGGAACCTTTTCCGCAGCTGCTTGCTTGTATCACTCCTGGGATAACTTTGAAGAATGCTCTGTCAAAGGGAGCAATTTGCTGGGAAGAGCAGCCCCTCTACTTTCTGTCCTGGAAGATTTTTATTACAAAGTGCATTTGCATGGGAACAGGATTTGTTCTTGCTTCCGAAGCAGCTCATGTTTATGATCTGCAAATAAATCCATAATTCTCCCCAGTCATTGTGATCAGGTGACATTGGCAGCACAGGGGAGGAGAGGATGGAGCGCCAGCTTCTGAGTTTTAACAAGAGACTGGATACTGGCTGCTTATCAATTTTGGAGGACATCCCTGCTAGAGGAGCTGGAGAAAGGGGATAACTCCTCGAAGATCCGTTTCATTTCCGATTAGCAGTGGAGATCTGGGTCTGGGACCTTTTTCACTTGCTGTGCCACACCCTAGACCTAGGCTGGGGGGGGGGGGAGAGAAGGAAGACAGGAAGGGGAAAGATGGGGTGTTAACTGATGTCAGCAATGTGCTTGGCACTCTGAGTTTTCAGCATCCCCACCCCCCTTGAGGGTGATTCCTGTGGCAGGAACAAGGGAGGGTGGGAGCAGCCCAACTGGAGGACCACACAGATGGCTGTGCAATCCCAAGGAGCAAGTGGGCTGCTACAGGAAGAGGGAGCAGCTGAGGAAACCACCATGCTGGGGGCCCTGGGAGGAAGAGGGTATGTTTGTAGGAAGCCACAACCATGCAGAAAAAAAGACTGGAGGGCTGTCTGCAGCTTTTTTTTGAGGCAGAATCTCACTTTGTTGCCCTTAGCAGAGTGCTGCAGCATCAGAGCTCACAACCGCCTCAAATTCTTAGGCTCAGGTGATTCTTTTGCCTCAGCCTCCCAAGGACCTGGGACTTCTTAGGCACACTGAGGACCGCTACAACACCTGACTAGTTTTTCTATTTTTACACCCAGCTAATTTTTTTCTATTCTTAATGGAAATGGGATTTCACTCTTGCTCAGACTGGTCTTGAACTCCCAAACTCAGGAATCTGCCTGCCTCAGCCTCCCAGAGTGCTGGGATTAGAGGCGTGAGCCACCACACCCAGCCTCGTTTCTAAATTATTTGTAGAGACAGGATCTCACTATGTTGCCCAGGCTGGCCTTCATCTGCAGCATTTTTATAGAGGCTACATCTGGGTAAGAGGATCACCCAATATTTGTTTTACTGTGTGGTTTTTTTTTGTTTGTCTGTTTGTTTTGTTTGTTTTTTTACTCTGGGCTTTTCAAGTGGTCTTTGTTGAACATGCAATTCTTTGGTAATGAGAAAAACATGTCAATTATTGTTTTGTTTTTAAAAGAAAAGATGTGTTCCTAAGCTCATAGTCACCAGGGAAGTTAGGGTGCATATGGGGGCTGGGAAGGAGAAGGAAAAGTGAGCACTCTTTGGAAAATGTCTACGAGCTGAAAGACCCAGCACTTTACCCCACACCTCAGAACAAAAATGGTCCACAGCTTCTGTCTCTTCACAGGGTGATGCTATGGACTGAATTGTTTCCCAAATTCATATGTTGAAGCCCTGATGCCCAGTGTTATGGTATTTGAAGGAGGGGTCTTGGGGAGGTGATTAGGCCATGAGAGCGGGGCCCTCATAATGGAATTAGTTCTCTTATAAGAACAGTCAGGAGAGAGACAATCTCTCTTCCCTCCATGTGAAGACACAGCAAGAAGCTGTCTGTCTGGAAACCAGGGAGTGAGCCCCCACCAGACACCAGATCTGGGACTTCCCAGCCTCCAGAACTGTAACAAACATGTGTTGTTTAAGCCACAAGTCTATGATATTCCATCTCAGCAGCCTGAGCTAAGACAGGTGGCAAAAGTGTGCAAGAAATGTCTGGGGCAGGATTGTTGCGCTCCACCTACCAGTAGGAATGCACATGATCACAGCTCAGCTCTCCACGCACCAGTTGCTTTCTGCACACCAGAACCTGGAAACTGCCTGGGGATCTTGTTTAAATGCATATTCTTGGGTCTTCCCTACTCGCTGAACTGGAAAATATGGGGTTTGGACCAATTTTCCAGGCTATTCTTAGGCACACTGAGGACCAGCAGAGAGGTAACAGGAGGCAAGGGAACAAGGGATGGTAAAGGACCCATGAGCAAACTGAGCTTGTTGTACAAGGGAAGGGGGTGATTTTTGATTTGTTGGGGCAGGAACACTTTGCTGAGAGCAGAGTGGATGCTGAGCTCAGATGCTTTGGGGATAGAACGACCTGGCTCTGCCCCTTACTAACCAGGTGACTTTCGGAGAAGCAATAGTCTGCCTGAGCCCTGGTTTCCTTAATTACAGCTGGAGATCTAAAACCCACATGGAAGAATGCTTTTGAAGACTAAATGAGTGTAATTGTGTGGCATTTATACTTATAACCCAATTATCGATGTTTTGAGCCCTTCACAGAGAATTATTCTGTCTTTTCCTAGGATTTCTCTTCCCAGAAATATACTGGGAACAACGCAAATGTCCTCAAGGTCCCGACACGGATAGAATCTGAGTAGAGTTACTTTTACTCCCCGGAGTCCTCACAGGTGGGGTTGGGTCAGAGCTGTCCTTGGCACTGCCCTTCTGCTCCAGCTGCCTCTTCTCCTCCAATGGCCACTGTCATCCAGTTGTCCTCAATTCATTGCCACCTGCTCAGGCCAGACCTCTCACTTAGCTCCTGCAGACCACACGACTCAACTGAGTTCCTGGCCCTGGTTAGTGGCTTTGCTGGGCTGGCTTCTCTGTGGTGAGGACAATGGGAGGGAAATCGTAACATGGGAATGCCGTTCTCCTGATAGAACCATCACCTTTCTTTGATTCAGTAAGCACTTTCAGAATCACCCTGAAAGCTTGCTAAAATCTGGGTTCTCCAGCTCCCTCTTATAGACTTCTAATTCTATGAGTAGAACCCACAGTCCCAGGAAGCTAGTGGTGAATCTGAAGCCAGAGACCCAGGGATGACATGCATGGGCAGCCCCAACCCTCCAAAGTTAACATCCACAAGAGTAATTGTACTAGTTTGCTAGGCTGCCGTAAGACAGTACCACAAACAGGTGACTTAGAGCAACAGAAACCCATCCTCTTGCAGTCTGGGGGCCAGACCTCTGAAACCGTGGTGTTAGCAGGCCATGCTCCCTCTGAGGGTTCTCAGGAAGAATTTTTCCTGCTGCTTCTAGCCTCTGCTATTGACAGCAACCCTCGGTATTCTTTGGCTGGTGGCTGCATCACTCCAGTCTCTGCCTCTGTTGTCGCAGCTGTCTCCCCGTGTGTCTGTCCCTGTGTCTGTTTCCCCTTCTTATAAGAACACCAGTCATACTGGATTAGGACCCACCCTCACAAGCTCACTTTAACTCATGAGTGATCAAGACAGTAGTCAGAGACAAGAATAAGCCACAACCCACAGCCGGTCCGGGAAGCCAGGCAATAACGCCTGTAGCAATCAGACCAGCAGCTTCCTTAATTGTTGCCCCCACTTCCAACCAGAGAAAGCAAACATGTCCCCCTAACCAACGACATGGGATGCCCTACTCCTAGCTGGCCTGTCTCCAGCCTCCCCAGGCCCACGGCCTCCACTCACAATGAAATGGAGCCTCCCCTTTTTGCCCTACAAAGCTTCCCCCACTCTTCTGCCTACTTGAGTCTCTTCTAAGAGCAAACGATGGCAGCTGACTCCCATCAAACAGCTTTGGCCTGTTCTTAGTTGGTCTTCATTCATCTCCACTCTTGACTGCGTCTGCAGAAACCCTATTTCCAAATAAGCTCACTTTCACAGGAATGGAGCGGGGGTGTGAACTTCAACATCTTTTGGGGAGGATGCAATACAACCCACAATGGCACCAAAGGCCCTTTCTTTGTCCCACACTCAATTTTCTTTCACACCAAACGACTTTCTATGTCCCCAGAAGATCCCCCACTCTACTGTCAGAACACTCAGCACCTGACATTGAAACCATGTCTCCTCCAGCAGAGGCTGTGGACCACGGGGTGGAGTGACGGCTCACTGGCTATGAATTACATGTGCCTGATACTTATGTGTAGTTAAGCTGCACCAAACACATCCTTCCCACTTTGTACACCTGGAAAATTCTCATCCTTTCAGACCTGGCTTCACCATTAGCACCAGAGTCACCTGGTGAAGCCTTCTGACCTTAACCTGTTTTTGTACACTGCTGTCTGGTCCACCCTACTGGGCAGTGAGCTCTCTGAAGTTCAGAGTTGTGTTTTTCCATCTCCCTGTCTCCAGCAAGAAATACAGCGGCTGAAGCCAAGTAAATGTTCAGGAAGTATTTGTTGCAGGGATGGCCTTGGGACAAAGAGTACCCTTAACCTCGCCCCGCTCCTCCCACACGCACCCACACCACACCCGCCCACCTGCTGATGCCTTTTCCCAAATGCACAAGTGCCTCCAGACAGCGCAAGGGCAGCCACACGTGCCGTCCAAGTCCATTGCTCTCCCAACTCTTCTCTTTCCTATACATATACTATGTATATTTAACATTTCCCACCTTAAAAACGACTCGTTTGAACCATATGCTTTCCTCTAACCACTACCATTTCCCTCCTCTTCTCCGCCAAGCTGCTGGAGGAGCTGCGTCCACTTGCCGACTCTACCGCCTCTTCGTCCTCTCCTCCCTCCTCCTCAACACGCTGCCAGCTGCCTTCTGCCCACACCACCTTCCAAGGCCCCAAGGACTTCCTGGATGTTAAATCCAACATTCACTTTTCAGTTCTCCTCCGCCTTAACCCTGCTTCCTCCCTGCGAGGCGCGTGCTCTTCTCTTGCTATCCAGGAGGACAACCAGGCTTCCCTCCTGCCATTTCTGCCTGTCCATCTGCCTCTCTGGTAGACAGCTCCTAAATGCTGGCCTTCCCCAGTCTCTCCTCTTCTCCCCTGCGCATTCTCTCTCAGTGACCTCATTTATTCCCTCAATTCCCCCATAGAGAACACCTCCCAACTTTAAATATCTAGCTCAGTCTTTTTCTCCTAAGGTATTTCAACTCAGACTATTTTCTAGGTACTTCTTTAGCGGCCCCATGCAGTCTTGATTCCAACAGAACCCACACGGAGCTCACCCTCTCTGCCACAGTGTGCTCTTCCCTTCACTCTCTCTCTCTTCTGGGAAGAGGTACCACCCCCACCCAGTCACTGGAGCCAGAATCCAGGAGCCCTCATCCCCCCACACACACCCCCACTCCCTCCTCCCCTAAATCCAATGAGCCACTAAGTCTCCAGATTCTTCCCTCTTAAAACTTTCATTGATGGCCTTTGTCTCACACCTCTTGCTATAGATCAAACCCTCAACAGCTTTCTCCTGCGTGACTAACAGCCTTTGAACTTGGTCCCCTCTGTCCTCTTTGGCATTGTCCATCTTTGATCTACTCTTTCATACTCAGGCCAGTCATCTCCAAGAAAGAAATTGAACTTCACACTTCTGCTAAAATCCTCAGAATCCCCTGGCAATCTTTCAGCATAAAATACAAACTAGTAGCGTGGGGGGTGACACTTCTTTAGACTCTGCTCTCACTATCCGCCCCCCTTACCGCTATGGCCCAGTCACAAGGACTTTTTGCCAGTCACCAGGCACCTCTTTGCCTCTCAGGGTCTTTGGTAACATTTCATCCTTTACTCAGAGCACTTTTTAATTCTTTCTCTCCTCTAAAATCTCCTATTAATTCTTCAAGTCTCAGTTCAGTTAACCCTGACTGTGACATCCTCACTGTCTCCTCCACCTCCAGCCCAAAGCTGGGCTTGAGGCCTTTCCTCTTGCTCCCACGGCAGCCCGTGTGTCTGTGTAGTGATGGGAGTGTTTCTGTCTTAATTGAGTAGGACTAACACAAAGCTGATGGCTCAGCAGACAGAAGAGGCAGGGGAAGAAAGCAAGAGAAGGTGTAATCTAGAAGGAAGGTTCAAGAAAGAGTTTCAAGAAGAAAAGAAAGAAGAAAAAGTGGTCAGTTACATCATTTGGTGAAGAAAGACTCATTAACAACCATTGGCCACGGGTAGGTGCCCTAATTGGAGAGAAATCACCTGTCCACATTAAAGGCAGAGACGGGCCTCTTTTCCAGTAGCAGCCCCAATTCCCAGAAAAGGATTATGTTCAGCAGAGGTTAAGTCAGTCCTGAATGAAAAGACAGGCACTGTAGCAATTCCACTCTGCGTGGAGCCATTCAGGGGCCACCATTCCTACCACTACCAGATTAACAAATGTGAGCTCCGCAGTAGGCCCCACGTCCCCCTCGAGTGGAGTGCAAATAGTGAGCTGATCTAGAATCAATGACACTTAGCAAGTCAAGAAGTCCAAAGCCAACCAAGTCAATAATGTTTAGCTGATTAAAAACAATTAAGCCGAAACAGAAAGCACTCACACACACAAACAAAACCAAACCCAAGTGCAGCTCTAATCCACCAGGTTACTTGCTAAATTTCTGTCCTTAAACTCTCCTTCTGGACGGGAGCCTCTGTGGAAAGCTGGCTTCAGTCAGCCATCTTGTCTCCGCCCCCAACAGTAAAGACATTTTTAAAAGCAAACATTTTAAGGAGAATGACAGAAGAAATGACAACATAAAAAAGAAAATGCTGGCAAAATTTAGAAGTTGGAAAACGGCCCAATAAGATGGCCAAGCAGAAAGCCAGCCAGCCTGCAGAACTCCAAAAGGATCCAGGAATTGGAGGCTCCCACATAGGGCTGGAAAGAGGATAGCTGAGTGCCTTTCTAACAAACAGTGAGATCCTTAGATCCACCCCCTCACACTGTGAAGCCTCCCGAACCTCAGAATAAAACAAAACGGGAAATGAGGTTTACCCTGTGAAACAGTCAGGCTCTGGACGTGTGGGTCTGATGTCCACCAGCAGATGGGATGCGGTACTATGCTGAAAATGGGAAGATTAAATAAACACGTTCACGGCGAACAAGGAAACCCTAAACCATCTTCTCCTACATGGCTCTGAGAGCATGCCGGCCAGGCTTATAAAACGCCAGGATCCAGAATGGGGAATTCTGGGAAAGTTGACCAACCAGTAGAAACAATCAAGAGATTAGGAGGGTCTCCAATCAAGTAATCCGATCTCCACCTGACAATCCCACAGTGAATTCACCTGTGTGCAAACAGCCTCCAACAGACATTTTGGTGTTTTGCTCTTCAATATAATTAATTAAGACTCCTCATACCTGAAATCCCAGCACTTTGGGAGGCTGAGGCAGGAGGATTGCTTGAAAGCAGGAGGATTGCCTGAAGCCAGGCCCTCAAGACCAGCCTGGGCAACATAGCAAGATTTCATCTCTATAAAAAATTTTCAACAGTCAAGCCAGGCACCTGTAATCCTAACACTCTGGGAGGCTGAGATGGGAGATCACTTGAGCTCAGGAGTTTGAAACCAGCCTAAACAAAAGGGAGACTCCATCTCTACTGAAAATAGAATAATTAGCTGAGTGTGCTGGGGGGCACCCTCAGGCCCAGCTGATTGGGAGGCTGAAATAGGAAGATCACTTGAGCCCAGGAGTTTGAGGTTATAGTGAGCTGTTATTGTGCTATTGCACTCTAACCCTGGGTCATAGAGGGAAACTCTGTTTCTAAAATAAATATATAAATAAAAATTTTAAAAAAGAAAAAATAAAAAGTGAGGGGATAATAAAACCATTTTTACATAAGCATGGTGTCATATCCAGTGCTACACATCAAGTCACTCCAAATATTTGTGGCTTTAAAAAAACGAACCTTTATTATCTCATATTTTTCATGAGTGAAGAATGTGGGAGTGGCTTTGCTGGGTGGTTTGGGGGCTGAGGGGTTCTCATGGGGGAGCAATGAAGGAGTCAGCCAAACCTGTAGCCATCTGAGCCTGGAAGGTCCACTCCCAAGCTCATTCACTGGACTGTTGGCTGGAGGCGTCAGCTTCTCACCACGTAGGACTGCTCCTGACATGGCAACTGACTTTCCATAGATAGGAGGGACCAAGCTAGAGAGAGCCCCAATATAAAAGGTACGGTGTCTTTATACTTGAATCCCTGCAGTGACATGCCTTCACTGCCATCGTGGTCTACTGCTCACACAGACTGATCCTGGCAATACGGGAGGGGCTGTGCAGGAGGGAGTCCTGGGAGAGACACTCGGAGGCCGGCTGCCACATTCCCTTTCTCAAAAAGCTCTTGGAGGTGCTGCTCCACCAAACCAAAAAGTGAGCCAGACACAGGGCAGGAGAGAGGGGAAAAGAGGCTAAGAGTGGGAAGCAGGAGAGAAAACCCTCAAGACAGTGACGAAGAGAAGTCCTGAGATGGGAGCTCTGCAGCGGACTTCAAGGTCAAGTGGTCCAGACTGAGCACAAGAAGGGTAACAGGACCCAGGAAAGATGCCTCCAAGCCAAAATGAAACCAAGATAGGGAATAAATTTGGAGATTTTCGACTCTGTCAGAATTTGAGGATGAATCATTAATAGGTACATAGAAAAGCAAGCAAAGTTTTTTTTTTTTTCTTTCTTTTTTTTTGGTAGAGACAGAGTCTCACTGTACCACCCTCGGTAGAGTGCCGTGGCATCACATGGCTCACAGCAACCTCTAACTCTTGGGCTTACGCAATTCTCTTGCCTCAGCCTCCCGAGCAGCTGGGACTACAGGCGCCCGCCACAACGCCCGGCTATTTTTTTGTTGCAGTTTGGCCGGGGCTGGGTTTAAACCCGCCACCCTCGGCATATGGGGCCGGCGCCCTACTCACTGAGCCACAGGCGCCGCCCTTTTTGTTTTTTTCAAAGAGGTAATCATTAACTCCAGGGAAAACAAAAAGCTCTACAAGAAAAAAAAGAGGCCAGCAGAGAACAGTGCTTGGCTCAGCCTTAAATACTATTGACATAGTTATAATAATGCAAACACTGACCACTGATTTGACAGAAAGGATGGGAACTACCTTGGCAGGGAAGGAAGCAGGAAGGCCCATTGTGTAAGTGGTGAGCTGGGGATCTTTCCAAGTAAAAAGTCAATGGAATCTAAAACGAAAAAGGCAAAAAGTAGTCATTCAAATGCACTATTTCTTTTTTTTTTTTCTTTCAGTTTTTGGCCGGGGCTGGGTTTGAACCCACCACCTCCCATATATGGGGCCGACACCCTACTCTTTGAGCCACAGGCACCGCCCACAAGTGCACCATTTCTAAAGCACAGTATTCAATTAAGTAACAGAAGAAACAGCAAAAAGAAAGTGTTTGTATCAGACATGGAGAAGGATGGAGCAAGATTCTGCTGCATTTCATGAGATGCCTAATCCTATTCTTTGACTTTTTAGCCACATATGTACAAAACTTCATAAAAAATAAAGACAAACCTAAAATAAAATTATTTTATAAGTCAAACATATCCTTCTACCAGCTTATACTGAAGATCAGCATGTATTTTATTATCTGGCCCTCAAAGTATAGAGAAGGCTAGAATTCTAAAAGAAATTAACCAGGATGAGTAATTCAAGCCCACAAGGCAGAGTCTGTGTACTCGGAGCTACAGAGCTGGCCTCCCTCCCGCCCCACTGAAGAAATGCATCAAATGTTCATTAAGTCATGCACCACTAATTGCTTTTTGATGAACTGCCAGTGTTGTGGCAAGATACCAAAAACAGGGATAAAAGCAGTTTTAGACATGAAAACCCTCTTTACAGCCTCTCTCCTGAATAGGATATAAGAGACCATGAAAAAGCATTGGATTTTTGAACGGTCCACAGAGGCAGGGCACATCTAAGGCAGTTACTACCCTGCATGCTTTTTGAACGCTGAATTTCCTTGCCCTGACTGCAGGGCTTAGCAAACAACACCGTATTTCTCCCTTTTACTCCTATACATTGTTTTGATTTTTGAATGGATGGCTGAACAGAATTACATGCACCTGTGTAGGAGAGTCATGGACAGACTCTTCAGAGTCAGGATCATATTGTTAGTGGCCTGTTTAATGCTTTTGATTAATTTGTGTCCATCACATCAGAAATGCACAAAATGAGCACTGGCTATTTCCAAAGAGCCTAACAGTCTACCAGCACTAAAAAGTGCTCATTTTGGAAAATTAAATATGCATTCAGTATTGCCATCACCAGATCATTTCTGGACCTCATCTTTGAAAATTCACTTTGGAGCTGAAATCACATTGTTTAGAATAAACTCAATGGTGCCAAGTCTTTTTTTTTTTTTTTTGTAGAGACAGAGTCTCACTTTATGGCCCTCGGTAGAGTGCCATGGCATCACACAGCTCACAGCAACCTCCAACTCCTGGGCTGAAGCGATTCTCTTACCTCAGCCTCCTGAGTAACTGCGACTACAGGCACCCGCCACAATGCCCAGCTATTTTTTGGTTTGCAGTTCAGCCGGGGCCGGGTTTTGAACCCGCCACCCTCAGTATATGGGGCCGGCGCCTTACCGACTGAGCCACAGGCGCCGCCCGGTGCCAAGTCTTTAATATGGGGGACATGGCTGTGGGGAAGAGATTTTTAGAACCATATTCTGGTAAGTTGTTTAATATGCTGTGTGTACAGAGAAGGTTGTATAAAAGATAGTTTCGGTTCTGTTACATGAGCTTATTATGGAGGGAGCACTGAGGAGAGCCCTGCAGTGTCACACCATGAGGCTAAGCCTCACCTCTCTCGCCAGCTGCTCTGTTAGGATCCTAGGACATTTGTATCCACCTCTACTAAAAGGAAAGATATCTCCTAAGCCTTGAGTCAGATTATTCAAAAGAGTTCAATGTTCTAGCAGGCTAGAAACAACACCTAGGAATTGTCATGCTTCATAACCTCAAATAAAAGGGTCTTGCCAGAGAGAAAGATTGAGTGTCTGAAGTGGCACAGAGAAATTAGTTTTTGGCAGCAGCCACGAGGACAATCTGTCAGATCTGGCTGCTGAAGAGTGAGGTGGGGGAGTAGGGGGAGGAGAAGGAGGAGGGGGAAGAGGAGCTGCCGTTTGGGGGACATGGTGGCAAGAGGAGACACATGAATGATTTGGGGGCTGGTGGAGCCTCCCACTCCCCTCCCCAGTCTGGCCATCTGGTCTGGGACCTTGGGAGGACACATGAAGCTTGGGGCCTGGCAGCTGGACCAGCAAACAAAGCCAATGGGACAGTAGCTCCCCAAAAGGGAGAAGCAGCAGCCACCAATGAATGCTCACTTTTGGAAAGTAGCCAGGTCCCATCACAAGGGCCTCACCTGGCTGAACAAAGACCTCCTGGCCCCAGACTGAAATCTGAGCCAACACCCACAGGTCTCTGTGGAGTTGCGTCCTACGTCAAGGAAGGAAAATCCATCATTTCTGCCTTGCAGAAACTTTTGTAGCACTCAGCAAATGCCTCTTTTGAGGCTTTAGCATGCAGCCCAAGAGCAGTCGCTAAGCTCACTGAGATAGCTTTTCAAGACCCTTATCCAAATCTGCTTGGCTATCACAAAGGGCTCCAAGTCCCTTTGCAGATTTTGCATCTGCCTCAATGCCTTGCCTCACCTAGCTTTCTAGCATTCTCATCATGCCCAGAGTTGCAAGAAGCTGCAGCTGCCTCCCTCCCAAGGAAACCACTCAGCTCTGGGATAGGGAGATGGTCTTTGTCAGTAATGACAAACAAGGAAAAACCACTATGGGACGGAAAATAGTAAAACACAAGAATCTGAGTCCGCAGGCTCTGCCATCATTCTGATTCTATCAGGGCCACCTCACATTCCCAGGTGGGCGGGAGGACAGGAAGGGAGGGAAGAAGAGAGAAGAAAGGTCTTGGGATGGGCTTTGGGCCCCATCCTACAAGGCCTGGTGCAGGCTCTCAAGGCCACCTGGGTGGTGAGTTCTGCACGCTCACCCCACCCTGGGGCTGGCTGAGGAACTGCAGCCTCTTTGGAAATAGGATTTAAGTATTACTATATATCAAGAGCAGTTACTGGACTAAGTCCTAGCATCTGCTTCTTGCGGGACAAAAGCCTTTCAGCAGCAGAAATTCCCAACTCTGAGACAGAGCTATAGGTTCTGTGAACACAGATGAGATGCTTCTCCATGCACAGACCACCCCCCACCCCTGCCAGCATCACCTGACTTCTCCACTTGGAGATCCTTCCTGTGGGTCTGTGGTTCCCCAAAACCTTGTGAGAATGTAAATATTCTATGTCCTATCAATGAAGTAGCACAGGTAGGAAAGGACAAAGAGAATGTCCCAAGTAACGAGGTGCTATCTTCAGAGAGAGGACAGAGTGGGGTCAGGCTCCTCTCCAGGGTCCCCAGCTGCTGGTGACACACGGACTCCAGAAGGGAACATGACAGTATGGTCATTCTGTAACTTGGCCATGATTAAATCTGGCTCTGACCTTCATTGCTGTAAATACAGACAAAACCACTGAGACCCATTTACTTGTCCTGGCCCATTTGCAAAGTCACTGCCCCTCTTATAAGCTCTGAAATAACCACTCCTTAGGAGACAGTGCACCTTGCATTTGGCCTTACCAATGGGAACTAAGATGCCCACTGTGATATCTCCCTAGGAGATGAGGGGTGTTTGCTACTCAGAGAGAAAAAAAATGGTCACATCTGCTAGTGGAACAGAGGCTTCCAACCCCGAGCCCCTGCCAGCAGCCCCACAAACCCTGCTCAATGCTCCCTCTGCCCCGTAACGGGACTCCCGGAGTCCCAGGCTGATGGAGTGAGGTGTGAGTCCATTGCAGCCCTGGAGGAGAAAAGAGCCTGAGCCACTTGTGGACTGACCCAAGACAGTCTCCTCACCTTGATCCAAAGTTCCATGACCTCCAAAACAAGGTTCATCTCTCAGGGGTTCTCAGCCCAGGCTCACATTAAAGTCAACTGGGGAGCTCAAAAAATTACCTGAGCCCTATTCCAGGTGTATGAAATCAGAATTGCCAAGGAGGAAGTCAGAGGATCCTGAGTTTTAAAAATCCTCCAGGGACTCTCCTGTGCAGCCTGGCTGCCAAGGCCTGACATAGGTGCTGGGTGGGGGTTGGAGGGCAGGGTTCCTTCTGTGCTGTGGGTCTGCAAATCCCTAGAGGCAGCTTGTCTTTCGCCAAAGAGGCCAGCTGCAGAGCAGGCTAACTGGGCAATTCAGCTTAAGGAGGTGGGGCTCACCACAGCAGGAGGCCACCAGGCACCTTTTGTCACCAAGGTCAGGCTGGAAGAGGGAGGAGAGGGGATCTTATGAGGACTAGATATCAGGGCCTCAGAAAACTGGGAATAATCCAGAATTTATCAACAAACACATCCTAAATTTGGGAGAATAAGGACAGAGAGAAGAGCTTAAAGCAATTAAGGTTCTTCATTGAGGAAAGGAATAGTCCCTGCCCCATTATAATCAGCTTCTAAGAGTGGTTAGAAAAAGGAAGCAAACAGTCTCCAAATGAGTGTGGCTCAGGAGTTAATACCTGGGAGGGCAGAGCAGTTAAGCTCTGTCACAGTTTAGCTGTGTGGCCTTGGGCAGGGTACTTAACCCTTCTGTGCCTTGGTTGCTCCATGTACAAATGAGGGAGATTAATAAATTGTACTGGTGCCAGAGAAGAACTGGGACAGATGGGGGAGCAGGGAGCTCCCCTCCACCAGCTGTCACACTCCTGTGAGTGGGGTCCCTGTGGAAGGGGCATGAGCCTGTGATTCAGAAGAGCTGATTTGACTCTGGGCCTTGCCACTCCGTTACTGGGTGGCCGCAGCCTCTCTGAGCCTGGTGCCTTTACCTGGATGATGATGGGATGTGAGCTCTAATCTCAAATATTTCTAAGGTCCCTTCTTGCTCCAGGATTCTATATGCACATTTCTGCCAAAAAGAGGCAAGGAAGAGAAAGGGGAAAGGAGGATGATATCCAGATAATGGTATCTTCTAGATTCTAGACTTACTCAGGGGTTCCAAAAGTCTGCCCACCCACTTAAGCAATGTAGTGCCTGTGGATCAAGAATGCAAATAGAGAACAATGGTGGTGCCAAGCCAGACTAATAACCACCAAGGGGCTGGAGAGAGAGAAAGGAAGAAAGGGCCTCACGTTAATCCCTTGGGTATTTGAAGAGACTATTTGAACCCATTACGCCAAATGGCCACATTTTAAAACAGAGACATGATGGCTGCATTCCCTATTTCCCAAACTAAGCATCAAAACCCACAATGTCAGAAAGGCTGATACGTGCCATCAGGCAACAAAAAGCAGCCTCAGAGACTGAATGTGGAGGCTGACCTTTCGATATTGGTAAAATGCATTTGGTTTCTGGAGGACAGCTGATAACAGGAGGATCCCAAGAAGCCCAGGTAGCACGATCACCATGCCAAGGACCTTTCCTCCCTCTACAGCAGGAGAGCTGCCCTCTTCCCATCTTAGAAATGGCAAACCTCATCCTCGGCATTCTCATGGAGACAATAAAAACCACAATGGATGCTCGTATTGGCATCGAACACTCCCAGCCAGGTCCAACCTTCCTCGCAGGGCTCTCTGACTTTCCTCTAGGCTTAATTGCCATACTTACTTCCACTAAATTGATTGCAGAGTAACAATTTTCCCCATTTAATTTATTAAGCCGCTAAGAGACTTAATGACCTACTTGGGAGTTCAGTGTCTTCCCAGCGGAGCTCCTAGCCATGAACTTCTCCAGCTAGAGTGAAATGAGCAGCACTTCCCCACATTAGGGGCTGAGCACTGGCCCGGCCCTTTGTCCTGCTTCTGTTCTTAATTTCCTGACCTCTATTATCTGTCTGATAAAGTGCTGAAAGAGGGAAGGGTGTTATTTAATTACTTCGAAGATATTAAACAGGCCAGTGGGGAGGTTGTCTCCTCCCAAACCCCTCTATTTTTCTGGCTCAAGGTTTTGTTACTTAGTTACTAACCAACCTTCAGAGGAAGGAGATCAGACTTCATGCAGCAAATGGAGAAGAAGGTCAAGAGAATCACTGTAAAGACTCAAACAGTGAATAGGAACTTGAGGGCAGCCGCTGAGTGCAGGCTACAGCGAAGTCGAATAGCTCTTTGGAGGTTTTCAAAGATGGAGGGAGGCATACATTATCTGGACAAAATCAACAATTGTTCTTAGATTACACATTTCTGCTGTCAGGGTCAATGTTGTTCAGATGCCATTCAGCCAACTGCAGCAGAGACAGGTGTGTCTAACAGGAATATGGCCAGTGATTTTTCCAGGCTGGGAAATCTACCCAATCTGATGTGGAGGGCAAGACTTCAAAAGGAAGGGGCATCTAGGGGGGATTTCATTGTATTTTGTCATCTGTGTTAAAGAGCATTCAGAGTTCACTAACGTTGCCTGGAAGGGAGCTGTTTATTCAGCTGATCCTCTAGAAGGAATCTGTTTATGCTGATAGTACTCATGCTTAAAACCAAAATCCAAACCAAAACACCATGCCCTGACCCACTGGGGTCACCTATGGGGGAGGGAAGGCAACGCTAGCCAGTAGCTCATTTTTTGTATGAGTTAGAAAACTGGTTAATTTTTAAGGTGATACATGAATTTGGCATCAACAGTTGGGGAAAATTTTAAAAGATAACATGGTACCAGGGAAAGGAATTTGAGGGCAAAGTGGGTACCACCTGGCTCTTACTTTCCCCCCTCTTTCCCTAGAAACCAGTCATTGGTTTTATTTTTTATTTATTTATACTTTTAAGAGAATAATCATTTATTTCATATGTCTGCAGATTATTAACAAGGATTGGCATGTCCTTGGCCACCAAAAAAAAGCCTAAGAATAACAACAAAAGTAGAAAGTGTGTAATTATTTATAGTGATCATATCCCATAAAATAAGAAACAATTTTAAAACTAATAAAAGTCATGTAAATTAGCACAACCACTATGGAGTATCCTCAAAAATCTAAAAATAGAAGTTCCATGTGATCCCAGCAATATCACTGCTAAGTAGATAACAAAAGAAGGGAATTAAGTATTTCAAAAAAGATATCTGCACTTGGCTTAGTGCCTGTAGCTTAAGCGGCTAAGGTGCCAGCCACATACTCCGGAGCTGGGGCCTGCCAAACAACAATGACAACTATAACCAAAAAGTAGCCAGGCGTTGTGGCGGACGCCTGTAGTCCCAGCTACTTGGGAGGCTGAGGCAAGAGAATCGCTTGAGCCCAGGAGTTGAAGGTTGCTGTGAGCTGTGATGCCAGGGCACTCTACCCAGGGCAACAGCTTGAGGTTCTGTCTCAAAAAAGAAAGAAAAAAAAAAAGATATCTGCACCCCATGTGGCAACAGGTATTGTAGCAACTGTAGCTGGCCAGAGGACCCAGCGTTCCCTCGGCACAATTCCACCCATGCCCTCTTGGTACCACTACCTCCCTCTCTACTGCTCCCCTTCCTGATAATGGGGCACCAGGACATGCCCCCCTCCTAGGCAGCTACCCACCCCATCACCTCTACTCCCTGTGTACTAGTGTCAAGGGAAGCTAGCTCTCTGATTGCTGGGACTCAAGGTGAATGCCAGCTCAATTTCCATCTCACCCCCTGAGCTCCAAATGACATGACCAAGATAGCACAAACAGGTGGAAACTGCCAACTTTCATCCTAACAGGGCGTACCACAAGACACGGTTTTACACAGATACAAGGAAACTGGTAGTTTCTTTCCCATGTCACCCACATCATGTCTCTAGGGCTCCCCCCACTTGCAAAACAGCTTCTGGACTTTCACTTTTTACTGGCAAATTGGAAATAGATAATAGAGGCAGCTCAGCCCACGGAGAATGTTAGTTGGAGGTTTGCTTTCTGGTCTCACATCCTCTAAAACTATACTGTGGGAGGGGGGTAGAGAGAATGAATTTGCAAGCAGGTGAGGATAAGGGGACTGTAAGATTGATTATGACTTATTAAACTATTGGAACAGGGGCTGAATCATCACAGTCAAAAAATAAATAGCTGCAAATGGATGCAACATGACTCCCACTTCTTGCCTGTTCCCCTTTGCTCCCTCACAGCAGGGAGGAGGAGAGCCGTGCTGGGTCACAGCAGCAGGTGCTGACTGCTGAGGTTACAGCCAGAGGACTGGCTGTGTGGCTACTGCGCCTCCAAGCTGTGGGACGCTAGGCCAGTTGGGGACAGTTGAGACTAGTCGATCTCCACTGAGCCTCTGATGGCTCTTTGAACTGAAAGTTGGGACCCAGCTGCATGATTGTACATCATGCAGGCTTTGGCATGGAGAACTGCTGTCCCCGTAAGCCCTTTTTCTCCCTGTCCTTACCCTGGCCCTGCGGCCGGCCGGGGCTGGCCCAGGATAAACACAGCTTTACAAACTTGTCTGGCTAAGAAATCGCACAGGTCCCAGAGCAAATGTGGATCACCCAAGCCTCCACTCCGGCTACCTGAAATATGCTGGGTGAAACGAAATCGACTCTGTGAAATCGGAGGAAAGCAGTGCGTGTCTTTGCCTTGAGGCTTGGGGCGACCAAAATCGCTTAAACTTTCACGCCCCCGCATGCGGGTCCGCTCTCTCCTCCCAGGGGGACCGTAGAGCTCTTAGGATTCTGCACCCTTCTCACCCAGGTCTTCCGGCAGGACCCGGCTGGCGGAGCCGAGCTGCGATGACGTAACTGGAGGGGGGCGTGGGGAACGTGCGGAGGGGCCCGGGCGGGGCTGGGCCAGTCCGAGCAGCGCAGCCACCTGCGCGCACACGTTCGCAAGGCCACCCGCGCCCGGAGCCCCTGTCTGGTGGCTCGGCGCCGGGGCTCTGTGGGCGAGCGGCTGGCAGCAGCCGGCAAAACCGGGCAGAGGAACCGGGAGCCCCGAACGCCCAGCTCCAGGCGACGGCCAAACTGCTGCTGCGCGCCCCAAAGCCCATCTGGGTCGGTGACAGCTGCTGGGTGCCGGCGAGCAGGGCTGGCAGATTGCAGCGGAAAAGCTAAGGTGAGGGGTGTGTGTGTGTGTGTGTGTGCTTGTGTGTGACCGACAGTCACCGAGACAGACGGACGGAGGGAGAGAGAAGCGCACCTCTGTGCAGCTGCGCGGACGGCGGCGCGCCCATCCGTGTGCCCGGGTGCAGGTCCCGGTGCGTGCTTCTCGGTCCTTGAGCCTTTCAGGGGGTGACTGTAGTAGAAATGAATGACAGCTGATGAATCAGCGTGAGTCGGGGGCCGCGGTGGTGTGTTGGAACCGACGTGTCGGCACAGACCATGCCTTGTGGGTGGCGTGCGCTTTTAAACCAGAGTGTCCAGGTAGCTGAGACGAAGACAACTTCTCTCCCAGCTGCCTGCAAAAGAGACCGGGGAAGAGGGGAGGGAGGCGGGCAGGGGGATGCGGTAGATGCCCCGCGGCTCCTGCGTAAGCGCTCCTGGAGATCCGAGCAGGCGGTTGGCAGGACCGTGGGGCTTCTCTCCCAGGGAGTCTCGAACAGTCTAGGGTCCTCCCCACTAACCCTTCGACCCAGGGTAGAGAGGACAGTTTGTCTAGGTTTGGTGAGACCGAACCGCTGAAAAGCTTGTGCCGGGAGTCGCCAGCCAAGTCCCCAAGTGACTGTGGTCCGCTTCCAGCTGTCCCCAGCGCCTCCGCCCCCCCGCCCCGCGCCCCCCGTGCCTTTAGAGACTGGGCACGCTGACACTACGGCCTTCGGTCTCCCCTCTTCTTCCTGGACATGGCATGGGATCCTCCGGGAAACCCTTGCTCTGATGACCTGCGAGTTGCATGGCCGGGCGGAGAACGTTCTGTGCCAGCCGGGAGCACCGACTTGGCGGTCCTGAGACTCGCCCGGGCTTAACCCGCATCCTCCTAGGCCGGCGCCGCCTGTGGCCTCTCCCAGGCGCTCCAGCGCCGCAGCGGAGGCCCGCACAAGCCTCTGGTGACCCTGCCATAGAGGGCTCACGGCTCCAAAGACCAAGCAGGGTGTCAGCAGTCCCCCGGGGAGGCAGGACTGGGAACAGAACCCGGGGAAAGATACTGGGAAGACGAGATAAAAGGGAACGGAGCAGGGTTTAGGGCCACTCCTGATGCGTGGTCCTCAACCCAACTCTCCTCCTTGGGCTGGTAACCGCGGCCCCTGCGGGAAGGGGAGAAAGTGCTGAGACCCTTCTCTCCAGCACAGCCTACGCCCCCCTGGGAGGAAATCAACCCCCAGCCATTCCCAGTATCTAACAATTCTTGGGCTCGCAAAAATAAGGAAGGCAGAAATTCAAATCTCCTTGTATATTTAATTTAACCACAGTCCAACATTTAAGTTAATCACAATCGAACAAGTAGTATTGACTGCCTGGCATTGGAATCCACTTACTCTGGGACAAAAAACGAAACAGAAGTCTCTTGGAGAACTTAGGTAGCTGACTTAAGCTCCTCTTCCTTGGAGGAGTCTTCCCCACTCAGGACTGGCTCCCAGCTCGCCATCTGCCCCACCCCCACCCAGCTTCACCAAGGCTCTGATCTGTCTATTGCTGAGTCCTAAACAATTCCATGCCAGCCAGCGAGACTCTGGGGAAAATGGCAAAGTTAGGGCTGGAGACAGTCACCACTGCCCTCCTCCACCCCACTCCTGGCATCACCCTCATCTGCAGCCCCAAAGCTCTAGACAGGGCTTCTGCCGCCCCAGGGTCTCAGTCCTACCCAGATACTGGAGTGTGATTATTCATGTTACATATATGGGGTCCGTCAATCCCTAGAAATGATTAATGTCAATTCCAATTGCAGGTAGCTTGAATAGGATTCCACATCTGTAGAATTAAAGCACCTGACAAGATGGTTAGAAATGATAGTGGAAATAATCCAAGTTAATCCAAGGATACACTAAAAATGGATTCTGTACAGCTGTTAACAGCTGCCAGTTTATGCTTTGTTGTCCTTGGTGGACATGAAATTCCAGGGCTCCAAAATACTTCAAGAAAAATGGTCAGCCACACAGCCCGGACCTCACTTTACAGACAGTTGTGAGGGAGAAATTAGCACAGAGCAGAAAAGCCAAGCGTCTGGCAGTACAGAATGGGCCAGAGGCCAAGGCGACAAAGGTCCTTATGTGCTTGTTGCTGGCTAAGTCTCCTTTAATTTGCCTGCAGTCTCTCCAGGCATTAAGGAGTCATCTTTCATCTACACCCAGGGACCAGGGAAGGGACCCTGCTCAGGGAAAACGTGCCAGCTGAATGAATGATTCCCACTCAGCTGCACATGCCACCCCTCAGCCACCTCCCTTCTTCCTTGATTGACCTCTTTGCCTGGCTGCTGCTTCACCCTTCATATGCCCAGGACCCACCTCAAAAAGTCCTCTGTTGAAGCCTCCTCTGAATCCCCCCAGGAAAGAAAGGCTTTTCCAAGACCTCTGCTCGTATCTCGGTGCAGTCTGCACCACAGATGAGTTGGCTTCCTTGCCTGTCTCCCCTCCTAAATTCTTACCTCCTTCAGGGCACCAGCCATATCTTGTTCATTCCTGGATCCCTGCTGCCCAGCACAAAGAAACCTCTTTACCCCATGATGCTTTTTAATTTTTTTTATTAAGTCATTTGCACATAGATCATGAATACATTTATGCCATTATGGGATTCAATGTGTTGAATATTTGTACAAATTGGAGTGCATACATCCTACTAATCAACACAGCCTTCACCTCATTTACCCAATTACAGTGTTAAGACATTTGTGTTCTACACCTGATAGATCCAACTTGTACTTGCAATATGCTCCATAGGTGTGGTTCCCCTGCTAACCCTCCCTCTGTCGACCCACCGCTCACCCTTCCCCTCCCACTCCCCTTCCCTCCTTCATCCTGGGCTATAGTTGTGATTCATCTTTCATATGAAAGTGTGGGTGATTATAAATTGGTTTCATAGTAGTACTGAGTACATTGGATACTTTTTCTTCCATTCTTGAGATTCTTTACTAAGAAAAATATGTTCCAGCTCCATCCATGTAAACATAGAAGAGGTAAAGTCTCCATCTTTTTTTAATGCTGCATAGTATTCCATGGTATACATATACCACAATTTTTTAATCCATTTATGGGTTGATGGGCACTTGGGCACTTATGAATTGAGCTGCAATGAACAATCTGGTGCAAATATCTTTGTTGCCAAATGATTTCTGGTCTTTTGGATATACACTTAGAAGAGGAATTGCAGGATCAAATGACAAGTCTACATTTAGATCCCTGAGTGTTCTCCAAACTTCCTTCCAAAAGGAACGTACTAGCTTGCATTCCCACCAGCAGTGCACAAGTGTTCCCTTTTCTCCACATCCTCTCAATGATGTTTTTTTAGATAGCGACAGAGAACTGACTTGATTACGTGGTGAGCTATTGTTTTAGATCTGAAGCCAAACCAATAATGTTAAAATTATTTTCTCAGCATGGAGGTAAAACACTGGAGTCAGTTGCTTCAAACCAAAGCCTGGTTAATCAGCTTCTAGGTTTCCAGGCCACTGAGCGGCAGAAGTGATGGGGTGAGATGGGCAGAAGACTCAGGACTAGATGGCCTGCGTTCACATCCCAGCTCCACCCATTATGCAGGAAGAAATGGGAGTTTCTTAAATTCTCTAAGCCTCAGTTTTCACATCTCTAAAATGGAGACCATTTTCCCCACCTCAGGATGATTGAGAAGACCAAAAAGTATAGTGGGTATGAATGAACCATATCAGTGGTGGTAACCCTCTGTTCACCTCTCTGAATGAGATGGCTTCCCACACCTAGTTTTGTCCTTAATTAGGGAGTGGCAGGCAAATTCTCTGAGGTGTTAGAAGCACTTGGGAACAAAATCCCATTCAGGGATTTGGGCACAAGACTCTCCTTGGTGTGGATGGTCAAGCACTGAGTATCAGAAAACAAAAATGGAATAAAAAATAAAGCATACATTTTGAAAATGAATTTGCCTGCCACTCCCTATTAAAAGCCAGACTTTTTAATATTGAAGATTATCAATTGATTCACTAGATAGGCAGATTTCAGTAAATTAGAGATAATGACATGAGGGAGGAAGAAATGGGGACAAAATATACAAGGTTCCATTTGTGAGCCCAACAGAGGGCTAGGTGTTCCCACAGACATTCCATCATTTAACCATCATGACACCCCCATTTTAAAAAATGAGAGTCGGAGCCATTAAGGACCAGGCACATGGTCCCATGGGCTCAGCTGTGGCGCCTGGGTTTGTTCTACCTCTGAAGTCTGGGGTTTTTCCATTATGGTGTTTTCAGAATGGAAAAACTCCAACACAGTCCGCTAGTCAGCACAGATTTCCTCACAGGGAAGCGACAGGGAATGCCAGCGTCAGACCCCTCTGAGGTCAGGGGCAGAACTTCAAGCTCTGCCTTTTAACAGCCTGGATCCGTCGACTTCTTAGAGGTCAAAGTATGTTTCCTTTGAAGCCGCAGTCATCTCCTACATGTGCGTCATCAGAGACGAGGTCTTCACCCCATACCCTTTGAGCTACTGGAAAAATAACTCAAAAAGTCTGCACACTGTTGAGGAACTTTAGAGCTTAACATTGATGTGGGAAAATACCACATTTTTCAATTTAAGAATATGTCTGAGGGGGTAAACCAGAATGTGGAGAACTGTGAGCGCCTCAGTAGCCTGTGACTGATGGGACAATCTTCCTTTTTTCTTTCCCAGATGTCACAGTGGATGCTTGGTCTCCAGGGCCCGTTAAAATGAGAATAAGATCTCTGGGCTGGTCGGAACTAGCCTAAGACCAAAAAGCAGTCATGGATGTGGCGGAAGAGCTACTCAACGGAAGCCACACGTGGCTGTCCTCCGCACTGGACTTCAATGGCTCGGTGGCAGCAGCCAACAGCTCAAACCAGACAGAGCCCTACTATGACCTGACGAGCAATGCGGTCCTCACCTTCATATACTTTGTGGTCTGCATCGTTGGGCTATGTGGCAACACGCTTGTCATTTACGTCATCCTCCGCTATGCCAAGATGAAGACCATCACCAACATTTACATCCTCAACCTGGCCATTGCAGATGAGCTCTTTATGCTGGGTCTGCCCTTCTTGGCTATGCAGGTGGCTCTGGTCCACTGGCCCTTTGGCAAGGCCATCTGCCGGGTGGTCATGACTGTGGACGGCATCAATCAGTTCACCAGCATCTTCTGCTTGACGGTCATGAGCATCGACCGCTACCTGGCTGTGGTTCACCCCATCAAGTCGGCCAAGTGGAGGAGACCCCGGACAGCCAAGATGGTCAACGTGGCTGTGTGGGGGGTCTCTCTGTTGGTCATCTTGCCAATCATGATATATGCCGGGCTTCGGAGCAACCAGTGGGGGAGAAGCAGCTGCACCATCAACTGGCCGGGTGAATCTGGGGCCTGGTACACGGGGTTCATTATTTACGCTTTCATCCTGGGGTTCCTGGTACCCCTCACCATCATTTGTCTTTGCTACCTATTCATTATCATCAAGGTGAAGTCGTCTGGAATCCGAGTGGGGTCCTCCAAGAGGAAAAAGTCTGAGAAAAAGGTCACCCGCATGGTGTCCATTGTGGTGGCTGTCTTCATTTTCTGCTGGCTGCCCTTCTACATATTCAACGTGTCCTCTGTCTCCGTGGCCATCAATCCTACTCCAGCCCTTAAAGGCATGTTTGACTTTGTGGTGGTACTCACCTACGCCAACAGCTGTGCCAACCCTATCCTGTATGCCTTCTTGTCTGACAACTTCAAGAAGAGTTTCCAGAATGTCCTCTGCTTGATCAAGGTGAGCGGCACAGAGGATGGGGAACGGAGTGACAGTAAGCAGGACAAATCCCGGCTGAACGAGACCACGGAGACCCAGAGGACCCTCCTCAATGGAGACCTCCAAACCAGTATCTGAACTGCCCTGGGGGAAAATAAAAAACCAATCAAGCTCTGCCTACTGGTGATGGGCTTCCCCTGCAGACTGCACCACCCATACTAGGCCGGCTGCCTTCCTCCCACCTGTCACACCTGGCTTCTAGAACAGGGATTGCTCAGCACGAGCTCCATTCAGAGAACTGTGTTTGGGGCGGCTTGCCTGATGAATGATAATATACTAAATCTCTTGCTTAAAGGGAACATTTAAATGGAGGCAGACAATCCAAAGTCTGGAGAAGAGGGGATTGTGCCTGGGTATGATCTTTAGAAACGCTGATGCTCAACAGACATAGAAAAATATTTCTGTGTCTTTTGTGTTTAAAACCTAATGTGTAATCTTGTGCTCTTATATTTATATTGTAGGCTCCTATTTAGTCTCTGTGTAGTCTTAACTTACATTCCTGTGTTTGCGCACACGAGTAGCAAATTCAAGTGTGAATAGTATGGGTGGATGTTTACCATAACATACGATCCACAGAAATGGACTTGCCATGAAGTCAATAAAATTAAAGCTTCGGGACTCTTTCTTGCATGGGCCTTACCAAGGCCCAGGGGGAACTTGGGCAGTACATTCACACGGTCATGTGTTTTTGTAAAAAATTGTAAAAGTAAGACATTGTTGTATTTTCTTTCTTAAAGAGGGCTCCCTAAATTGTACAAGCTTCCAGTCTCACATAACTTGCCTCTGCCCCTGGGTATCTGCATTATTAATTTCAGGCAATTTAGGTCAAAGTAAGAAGGGAGAAGATATTGGAAAGCCCAGAACATAAATTCACAGGTTTCAGATAATCAAAGAATTCTCAGCTATAATCAAAGAATTACTCAATTTGCCCAAAAGCACTTAAGTGGTTGTGCTCATCGATCACTGGATCACTGTATTTATCCAGATAAAGCCAGCTTTGTTATAAGAGACATTCTTTTTCTTCTTGTAGCGCTTTCATTTTTCTTAGGGGGGTCGTAGGGGGAAAATCACGAACACACAGAAAGGCCAAAAATGGACAATGATACTCATGGGGATATAATTTTACTCTCCCCACCATGGAAATAAAATGAATGAGTAAAACAAAATTACACCTTTAGGAGAAACCATGAAATTGTTGCTTTTTTTTTTTTCTTAATGCCAAACATAGCTTCCTAATGAAAAACAAAGGACATGGAATTCAACAGCTCCTCCAAAGAGGAGGACTTTATACAAGGCTGGACATTAAGAACTTAACAATGTACACTGAAGGCTGCGGACATGGCTCATAAAACATAAGCAGACACACCAGACGAGGAATATGCACGGGATGGGGGTGGGGGCTGTGAGTCCTGGAAGGAGCCAACACTCCTCACAGGAATTGCTGTGCCGCCATCCTTACTGCCTGGGTCCACATTGAGTGTCATATCTTTATGCCACCTACTCTGAGCTATTTCTCAAGGACTGTTGTAGATAGGCACTTCATATCATAAAGTGCCATTTTTTTTGTCCCCCAAACTGTCATGTACAAGCAATAAGAGACAATGCTCATTTCATTGACTGATCATAGTTTCCAGAATATGAAGAAATACGTACCCTGGTGTTTGTAGGATGCCATCGCCTCTGGGTTTTATGGGAAAGCATGACTCTTGGTGTCTCACGCATGGATTTTACCATATTTAAAAATAAGCTTCCTCCTCTGGCTCCCTAGGCAGGGTCTGTACGACAGACAGATGACCAAGTGTTCCACCAGTGGCTCTCACTGCTCCGTGGGACCTTGATTCTACATAATTCACACCACATCATTCTTGAAAGTACTTACTGTGGCTTAGGAAAATGTTCAATAAAATTAAGGAAAGATAAATAAATCCATGCAAACATAAAAAGAGGTACAAATTATAAAACAAGATTATAGGAAAAGCTGTTCCCCAAAATGCACATAGTAAAGTTCTGCACCGTTACTAAAGGCATAGTCAGCTCAGGGCTTCCCAGTAGCCACATCTGATAGAGTACGACTTTGTTTTTAAAAAGTAAACTAAAATAAAAGCAAGCAAATATTTGGAAGGAAATAATTTAGATGCAACTTTATGATTACTATAATATAAGATGTTCCAGGGTCTTTGAGACAATAGCTAGTAAACGTTGATACTTGAGGAAATGATTCAAGGACGGTAAGAATTGTTTGAAATAATTTCATGGCAGGTTAGACTAATTCTACAGTACCCATCCCTTCTGTGACCAGAGAAACTGCCCCAAGGAGGCTGGGGTCCAAAGCAGTTATCTACTGGCTGGGCACAGTGGCTCACGCCTGTAATCCTAGTACTCCGAGAGTATGAGGTGGGCGAGTTGCTTGAGCTCAAGAGTTCAAGACCAGCCTGAGCAAGAGTGAAACCCCATCTCTACTAAAAAGACTAGCCGGGCGTTGTGACAGGCAACTGTAGTCCGAGGTACTCGGGAGGCTGAGACAAGAGGATCTCTTGAGCCCAAGAGTTTGCTTTGAGCTATGATGCCACTGTACTCTACACAGGGCAACAGAGTGAGACACTGTCTCAAAAAAAAAAAAAATCAGCCATCTACCACCACAAAATGAAATTTGTACCCAAGGGTAGGTACTCATTAGCAGGAAAAACATTCTAAGGCTAAAAAACTAAGCCTTTAAAATTGATGTTATAATTCCATCCAAATAAGCAGTTAGGTTTCTACCATATGGAAAAGTAGTCTCCACTTTTTAAAATATCTATTTCAAGGATGAGGCTCTCTGGTTGTTTTCTCTGATGCAAAAAAAGAGGAATGAACATTTGAATTTAAAGGTTAATTCAATTTTAATTGAAAATTTTAATCTTAGCCTTTACTCAACATTTCATTATAAAGATAAATCTGTTGAGAGCTGGAAGGGAATAAAAAGCAATGCACCCCACAGATGTTAGGACCCCTGATCGTTTCGGTTGAGTTACTTACCTTCCATTAGCATGGGGCATAGAGCACTGATTAAACCCAAGTGGACCAAGTGAGAAAGGTATTGGGGAAAATAACATGACATTGTGGCCAGTGCTGAATGATGTTGGCTTGTGTTTCAGTAATACGGAGAGCTGGGTAACGCTGAACATGGACGTGGAACTTTGGGGGTGTTCATGCCACACCTTGGAACAGTCTAGAAGACAGAAGGACACTGGATGGTGAAATGGGATGCAGAAAAGAAAACATGAGCAGGGTTTCCAGAGCCAGCAGGGAACTGGAGCCTATTTGCTTACACAAATGTAACCTTCTCTCCATAACAGGACACAGGTCTTGCTTCCCGAAGCTTGCAGGCCTGGCTGCCCTAGATTAGGAGCACCTTGCTGGCACAGTGTACAGCCTGATCAGTAAGATAGGAGGATGGACAGGCTGTCAAGATACATGTCCCGAATCAATGCCAAATGCTACTATTCTATGAAGACAGTACAGTGGAAGGCAGCCACGAATCTTGGCCTTGCCGAAGAAGAAAGGGCGTAAGAGGATCATCAAGGATTTCTGTAGGTGGTGGGGAAGGTCTAATTAGTGTTTCCAAAATGTGTATCATCCTAAGAATCCCAAAAGCTATCAGACCAAGCAGTTGAGCTTATAAGTAATGACTTATAATAATGAATCGCTTGTCTCTACATTTTTTGGGCAAATTCAAAAACACCGAATTTCCCATCAAATGTTGTATCAGAGCAAACCTTCACGTAAGTGCCTAGTTTGCTTCTAGTATCTGAATTTCTGGGAACATTCCCACAGGCAGAGACTCTAATTTTATTATTATTTTTTTTTCCCGCAGCTCATCGAGAAAGTAGGCACCAGGGACTGTGTTCTACTTACAGCTGAAAAGCTTTTGTAGCTGTTGTTACCCCACGTTAGGGTTGAGAATGACATCTCAAGGACAAGCTTTCACACCTCTCACCCACCCACACACACTCTTAAGGATGACCCACCCCTTCCCTTAACTCAGCAGTGACTGAACATGGGCGGATAATCTAGTTTTCTCCTTTAGGTTCCATGTATCTGGACTATGCTTAAAAACAGAGCTACATATTACCCAAGACTTAACTAAGCAGATGATAAAGACTTATTGACTCTCCCAAGATTAAAGGTGAGCATAATGTCATTAAAATGAAATGCAGGGGCTTGATCGCCCGCCTCAGTGAACATCTGCCTCTTTGTCTCCTGGACAAAGATTTGAGGCATGAGACAGCTAAAGACACAGAGTCAGCTTCAGGTGGGTGGAGAGGGAGTTTTATTTTTCATCTCTCTCTTTCCTGGCATTATCAAAAGGACAGGCCAGGGGGAGAGCAGGGCACCTCTTGGCTTGGAAATTGGGGTCTGGCGGGGAGAGGCGGCTCATCTCTGTAACTGATCCTAGCACTAGATGCAGGAAGGAATGTACCAGTTAGAGATTAAAGTACCCCATCCTTTGGAAAAGCCTGTGAAGGAATGTGATGCAAGGCCACCTTATAAAGAAATCTGAAACAGCCTCATCTACTCCAATTATCAGTGACAGGGACCTCCAATTGCTTAAGCCACAGACAAGGCCGTTTCGCAGTGGGAGTCATGGAAGAGAGAAAGGGAGGCCAGGGTAAATCCAGCCCTAGGGGTTGCTGGAGTTAGCCAAATAAGACTAGTTTAGCCGAGGACACAGAAGGAGACACAGTTGTTTTAGGTCAGTGGTTCTCAACCTTCCTAATGCCGCGGCCCTTTAATACAGTTCCTGTGGGTCGCGACCCACAGGTTGAGAACTGCTGTTCTGCGTCCTTACCATGAACAGATTACAAAATGGCCAGTGTAGGGCCCCCGAAGGAACGTTACTAGTCTCAAGAGTGGAAGACCCACCACAGTCAGCTCTCTGGAGCCACCTGTCGACTCGGTAGGTGCAGAAAAGGGGCAGCCAAGCTATCTGTAGGCAGCACCTCCTCTGCCCTCCCAGGTGGCTGGGCTCTCAGTTCTGGGAGGGTTCCCGTCCCCAGGGAAGGGAATATGTTCCCTGCTGAGTGAGCTGAGATTTTTCTCATGGGTATGATTTATTTTTCAAGAAGCCCAAATGGACTTCCCATGACATCACCCAAGCTTAGTTGTTTCCGTAACATTGACTGGCATTGCACTTCTCAGGAGACTCGGGCCATGTCCTGTGGCTCTCAGGCTCTGCCCCACCTGTACTTTCACCGCAGTTCGTGCTCCTAACACACACACACGCTGCACATCCAAACAGGTACCACTGCAGAGTGCATGGGTCGCACATACAATGCTCAGGCAATGTGAAGGGCACACATGTGTGCACATACACACGAGGCCATGCAGGCGCGTGTGTGACACATACGTACGTGCACACTAACACTCTGTATCACTTAGGCAAGGCCTCCAATGAAGAGAGTCAGTGTGATCTGACTAACTCGGAAATAAGTTTCTGGCTAGTTAGGCATTTTTTTCTAGACTGAAGCCACAATAGGGAGGGGGCCATTGTGCACGAGCTGATTTTTGACCCAGAGGATTCTGTGTAAGCACACAGACTGCATACCTGCCCCAGCCAGCTGTCCCTGCGATAGCAGGCCGCCCCCGCTTTTAAAAAAATAGAATTGGCAAAAGAATGTGAATGGTTTCCTACAAATCATCCCCACAGTCAACCAACTTAAAGTGCTGGTACTGCTGACAGTGATATTTCTGCAGCAGAGACACAATTTTGTTGTAGAAAACTCGTTGGAAATAATTATTTAAATTGATTTGCATCAAGGACGATCTCCGCAGACATTTCTTCTTCTTCCCTCCCCACGCTTCTTGTTTGTTCTGTTTTACTTTTTGAAACAGATGGGGTCTTGTGTTGCTCAGGCTGCCATCAAACTCCTGGGCTCAAGTGATCCTCCTGCCTCAGCCTCCAGAGCAGCTGGGACTACAGATGTGCACCACTACGCCTCTCCAGGCTTCTTAATACAGATCTAAGGCTGAACGCTCTAGGGAAGCTGTGACGCTCGGTCACTGAGAAAATGAATCACAGCTCTCTTCCTCACCTGGGAGTACACCTCCACAAAGGAGTCTCTCAAATATAAAGACGTCCTCCTCTTGTCCACTGGCCTGCCGCAGTCCATTTCTATGGCTCAGGGCATCTATATCAGGTCACCTTATTCACTTTCTAAGCACCTGCCAGTATGTGATGGGAAGAGAGCATTGTATCTTTCTTTGATGAGCAGAAGTCTGATCTCTCGGGTTCAGTCCCGAGATTAATTAAAGCCAGCCTAGTTTCAGCTGCACTGCCAGCCTGGTGTGCCAGACGCTCATGGAGCAAAGGCTTGGACTGAATGAAGACTTACTTTATTTGGCTTCAGTGGAAATGCTTTTTGGCAGATTAAATTCATCTTCTAACTCTCTCTCCCCAGCTCCCAGGAGGAAGGGCTCTGGAGGCGACAGACCATAGCTGTACCGCCTTTCCCCTCTGCGCCTCTATGGGACCACATTTCACTGTCTCCACATCCAGGGGCTTGTCAGCTCAGAGGCGGCAGGAGCCCGGAACCCTCAGCTACACCGTGTGGTCTCTGTGAGGGGCAATCTTCGCAGCCAAGGACATTGATCCCTTCTTGGCTTTAAATGGAGCATTTCCAGTCCAGCTGAACGGACATGAAATCCGGTTTGCTACCAGCAGGATGGTTCTGGGTTATTGGACAGACATGAAAATGGGCATTTAGAGGGTTTGGGTTTTGGAGGCGGGGTGGAGTTTTGGGCTTCCTTACTGCCTCCAGGAGAAATAAAGTAAATCCTAATTTCTGAAGAAGAACCAAAGAGAGGCACCAATGTGGCAAGGAGCTTCAGCAATGAAGTCTGTTTTCAGAGGTCAGGTTCAACTTTTGAGTGTGAAGGTCAGTGGAGGCCCAGATACTCTCAGTGACATCAAAACAGGAGACCAGCCAAGCAGGGAGTCACACATGTTCAAAATTGGCCCATGAGAGTTCATTTCCTTTAATAACTATACTCTCCGCCTGTCTTTCCCAATAGCGGTCTCTAATATTTTATATTTAAAAAAATTTTTTTTTTTTTGGCCAGGGCTGGGTTTGAACCCACCGTCTCTGGTATATGGGGCCAGTGTCCTACTCCTTTGAGCCATAGGCACTGCCCAATATACTTAAAATTTTTTTGTGTGTGTGTTTTGGTTTTTTTTTTTGGCCAGGGCTGGGTTTGAACCCGCCACCTCCGGCATATGGGACTGGCGCCCTACTCCTTGAGCCACAGGCACCGCCTGCAATATATTTAAAATTTTTAAATGAGGGCAGCACCTGTGGCTCAAAGGAGTAGGGCGCCAGCCCCATATACTGGAGGTGGTGGGTTCAAACCTGGCCCCAGCCAAAAACTAAAAAAAAACAAAAAAACATGAAAATGAGCCAGGTGCAGTGGCTCACGCCTATAATCCTAGCACTCTGGGAGGCCAAGGCAGGTGGATTGCTTGAGCTCAGGAGTTTGAGACCAGCCATCTCTACTAAAGCAACCCCATCTCGACTAAAAATAGAAAAACTAGCCAGATGTCTGTGCGTCGTGGCAGGCACCTGTAGTCCCAGCTACTTGGGAGGCTGAGGCAAGAGGATTACTTGAGCCCAAGAGACTGAGATTTCTGTGAGCTATGATGATGCCATATCACTCTATCCAGGGCGACAGAGTGAGACTCTGTGTCAAAAAAAATAAATAAATAAAATCTTTTAAATGCCTTCTCTTTTTGAGAATGCAACAGTGCCCCCTTTAAATAACGAGAAGTTGACACTTTCTTTTCAGAAAATGTAGTTGGAACCTATTTCCAGGGAAAGAGTCAGCAGAGACATTTAATCTGATGAATCCATGGTCCAGAGTTAGGTCCCATTCTCTGTCTCCATCTCTCTCTCCTTGTGGTCATTGCCTGCCCACCTCCAACAGAGCAGTTTAACGTGTAGCTGAGCAGGAGAAAAGATTCCTAGCTAGAACTACAGCTGAGTAAGATTTGTTTCCCATCCATCCAACTTGGAGGGCACTCAGCCAGTCCATGAAGTTCTGTGAGCACCCGCCAACCCTACACCCAACAATAGTAACAGCAGATGATTCAACTGCCAGGACACTTGGAAAGCCTTTTCCCCAGGACAAGTCTCCATTCAAGGTTCCAACATCCCGAGATCCTGGCTGGGCATGGTAGCTTACACCTGTACTCCTAGCATTCTGGGAGGCCGAGGTGAATAGACTGCTTGAGGTCAGGAGTGTAAGACCAGCTTGAGCAAGAGCAAAACACCGTCTCTACTAAAAAGAGAAAACCCATTTGGATGTTGTGGCTGCTGCCTATAGTCCCAGCTACTTGGGAGGCTGAGGCAGGAGGATCACTTGAGCCCAAGTGTTTGAGGTTCCTGTGAGCTCTGATGACACCATGGCACACTACTGAGGATGAGAGAGAGAGAGACCCTGCCTGGAAAAACGAAAATAAAAACAAAAACAAACAAACAAAAAAAGCATCCTGAGATCCTTATCTCGGTAAGAACAGCCTGCGGAACACAGAAGATGGCTTTTAGAACTCATCACAAGCTGGTGCAACTCATACGGCACAAGTTTCCTGAAGTCTTCCCCCTCTTTATTTCATGGTTAATGTATCCATCACTCTCTGGCTGTCACTTTCCAACAAGCAAACAGCAACTTTTTGTAAACAGTAGATCAATCCTGATCAAAGGAGAGTGAACGTGCCTTCCGCATGGCTCCCATACGGTGTCTCCCCCCACCCTGCCCCCCGTCCTTTTGAGTGAGGCTGTGACATTGTTGCGTTGCCCTCTTTTCATGAAGGAGGGAGAGAGAATGAATCCAAGCCTTTAAGCTCCTTTCCACCCCTGTCTTGAAGGCCAGGAATTTTCTTTCTCCTTCCATGCTCTACAGCAGGCATCCTCAAACTTTTTAAACAGGGGGCCAGTTCACTGTCCCTCAGACTGTTGGAGGGCCGGACTATAGTTTAAAAAAAAAAAACTATGAACAAATTCCTATGCACACTGCACATATCTTTTTTTGAAGTAAAAAACAAAACGGGAACAAATACAATTCACACCGCTTCATGTGGCCCGCAGGCCGCAGTTTAAGGACACCTGCTCTACAGTCACGAGGAATCCTGAGATATCCAGGAAAAGCCTTCAGCAGCCCTGACTGCAAAACTAGTTTCAATTATGTGATGAAATTGATGGCTTAGTATGTCAAGAGCAAATCCACACCTG